>NC_083424.1:31897628-33147628 GCF_020745735.1 Hemiscyllium ocellatum | reverse complement strand
GATATTGTACAGATCTTGCTGCATATGAGGAAGAGTTGAGAATGGTGCTGAACTATGTGCAACTTTAAGCAAAAAAATCCCCACCTCACGCCCTTATGATGGAGAAAAGATAATTGATGAAGCAGCTGAAGATGTTTGGGCCTAAAATACTAGCTCGCAGAACTCCTGCTTTGATGTGACAGAGCAGAGATGATAACAGCCACAAATATCTTCCTTTGTACAAAGTATGACTCTAACCACTGGAGAGTTATCCCTGATTTCCAATTACTCTACTTTTGCTATGCTACCTTGAATGCCACACTTGATCAAATGTAACCTTGATATCAAGTGCAGTCAATCACACCTCACCCATATTTCGATCTTGTGTCCATGTTTGAACCAATGCTATAATGAGACCAGGAGTTAAGGGAGCAAGGTGGAATTCAAATTAAGCATCAGTGAGCAGTTTAGTGCTAAGTAAGTACTACATAATAGCATTATTTGGCTAACTAGCAGACAGAGTTGGCTTAAAGGCTGCATTGGCAACCAGTGGAATGCCACAGGAATCAGTGCTGAGTCATAATTATTTACGCTGCTTGTTATGACTTGAATGAGGAAGTTAAAAATCACACAACACAATTATAGTCCAACAGGTTTATTTGGAAACACTAGCTTTCTAGGCATCTCAAAAGCTAGTGCTTCCAAATAAGCCGGTTGGACTATAGCCTAATGTTGTGTCATCTTTAACTTTCTCAACCCCAGTCCAACACCGGCACCTCCAAATTTCGAATGAGGAAAACATGTTAGGACTTAAGGAAAGTGAATGCACTATTGCCAGGTTTGAGAACAATAAAAGAGTACAGGAAGCTGCAGCACAGAGGGATTTATGAGATAGTGTCCATGCATCACAAGAAACTAGCATCCAAGTTAGTGGGTATTGGAGAAGGAAAATGGGCTGGTTTGTTACTTCCATGGATTATTTATTTGTTACTTCAAAGTGGATGGTGTAAAAAAATCTTGCTAAAACTGTACAAGATAGTGTACAAGACTACTTCAGGAATACCATGCATAATATTGAAGCCTTATCTAAGGAAAATATACTGGCATTGGAGGCAATTGAGAAGGTTCACTAGGTTGATTCTGAGTATACAGGGCTATTCTTATGGAGAGAGGTCATGTAGGCTCATATTCATTGGAGTTTAGATGTGTGAGATGAGACCTTACTGAAATTTCAAGATTCTTAAGGCACTGCAGAGGCTGTTTCACTTTGTGGGAGCATCTAGGACCAGAGGACATTATCTCAGAGTAAGGTTTTGATCATTTAAGATGGACATGAGGATGAATTTTTTCCTGGAATCAAGTAAATCTGTGGACCTCGTTACTGCAGAGAGCTGACAAGGCGAGGATGGTAGTATCCATGAGATCATGACTCACGAATTTATCTATTAATGCTAAAAAGTAGTAAGAAAATTCAACATCTGTGGGTAAAGTCACATATCTGCGGTCTCAAAGCTATTTTTAAGCATTTTTAATGGGCTCTGCACTTACAAATTTCATCATTTGTGGGGGTTCTCAGAAATTGAACTATTGCACATACAGATGAATGACATTTGGAATATACAAGGCTGAGACTGAAGATATTTAATCAGTAAAAGAATCAATGGTTATAGGAATAAAACAAGAAAGTGGGGTTGAGAATTATTAGATCAGTTATGATCTAATTGATGGAAAAGACTCGATGACCTGAATGGTCCAGGTTTTCTGCTGCGTGTAATGGTCTTCCGGTTTAAAAAGAAAAACTAGGGGTTGGATAGCCTTGTCCTCTGTCAAAGTAAGTGCTATGAAAATATGAATGAATTAGCTTGTCACATGTACTCAAATGAGTATGCACATTTCACCAAGACTCATATTCTAGATTATCATATATAGGTACAGCTCACCACCACTTCTCAAGGACAACTTGGGACGGGCAATACATGCTCACTCAGCCAGCCCTACTCAAATGCCACAAATGTATAAAAATAAATTATACATTGATTATGATAGTTTCCTCTTGAAAATGACAGCGATCACACAGGCAACTTATCATTATCTCAAGTTTGCCTCGTATTTGGTTTACGGATTTAAGAAGAAAGGTCTTCCTCTTAAATCGAAAATTGTGGTGCTGGAAAATTGTGGTGCAGATCAGGCAGCATCCAAGAAGCAGGAGAATCGATGTTTCGGACAGAAGGCCTTCATCAGGACATTTCTGATGAAGGAATGGTCGATTCTCCTGCGCCTCAGGTGCTGCCTGACCTGCTGTGTTTTTTTCAGTGCCATGCTTTTCGACTCTGACCTCCAGCATCTGCAGTCCTCACTTTCTCCTCTTAAATGTTGTGTTCGTCTCCACAGATGGGGAATGACCTGCTGACTTGTTTCCATGAAATTTTTATTTTTTTAACTTCGTAAACTTCTCTTTTATTTCTAATCAACCTGTTTAGAGATGTTCTTACACACCTCTGGAGCTGGTTGCACTTGAACCCAGGCCTCCTGGTCCAGACATGGTGACACTACCACTTGCTATTTTTAGACATATTTTCCTCACCAGCCTGTTCAGGGATTGTAGTACACGCCTCTGAACAAAGTGCAATTGGAACCTACAGTTCCTGGTTCAAAGGTAGGGACACCTCCACCAGGTTTCTAATTTGTATTTTACATGATGAGGAGCAGTAGCACTATAAGTTGGTGGCCGGAGGGGTTTTCGGGTTACACAGGAGGTTGGTTCCGGGCGCTGCGGGTCGGACGTGTTTGCAGGGTGCACGCGGTGACGGTTGGTTTGGCTCTGCTCAGTGATGGCGGCGCTCTGCGGGCAGACGGTGACCGTGATGGCGATGGCGGCCGCGCTGCTCGCCGCCAGCTTCGTGTCGGTGGACGCGGTGAAATCCCGCCGCCAGGCCGGAAACGAGAAGCAGAATAACTTCTTCAGGCGGGCGGCGAGTGGCGTTTCCCGGAATCTGGCGGCGGTGTTCGGAGAGGAGAATGTGCAGGCGGTGCAGAAGGTGTGGAGGCGTGAGGCTGTGAATGAGAGAGAGATTGGGGAGGAGCGTGTGTGTCACCCGGGGGTACGAAGTGTGTGAATTAGTAGCGAAGGGAGACCTGTTTGTGAGTATGAGAGAGTGATGGGGGTGGGCGATCTAGACCTAGAATATGTAGAAATTTCTCGAAAAACTCAGCCGTTCCGCCAGCATCTGTGGCGAAACAGCAGCTCACATCCGAGTCATAGAGATGTACAGCATGAAAACAGACCCTTCAGTCCCTAGCCCTTCTTCAGAACAGGTTTTCCGGTTGTCAACCTTCTCTTAAGTACAGAAAGATCCAACCCGTTCGTCCTTGCTTTTCCCTGACGGGTGAACGGCACTTTCAATGCTTGTCTCTTTTTTTTTGCGCCCCCTCTGCTATTCCACACTAGATCTCCCACGTGTAGCCTAACCCATGCTTGATAGGAGCATGCCTTCTTTACAATCTGATTTTGCCCCTTGAGATATAACCTGGCAACTTTTGTTTTTTAACCTGTCATGCTTTAGTGATTTACATATTTGTGCTTCCACACCTGTTTTCAAAGTATTATGTGATTTCCTTATTTCTTTTTTCAAAATACAAATCTTTCTTGTCTTGACATTAATTTGTCATTGTATACTCCATTCTGCTTGATTATTAACTTTGTTGTGTATTTTGCTGAAGTCCTCCTCTGTGTTGTCAGTGGCATTTTTAGATGGTGTATTTTGACTTAAAATAATCTTTCTGAATGACAGTGGCCACTGGATTGACCTTTTGAGAGGTTCTCTTTCACTTCACACATTCTGCTAGTCTAAATACTCTTTACCGTCTACTTTTTGCTGCTTTTGTAGCAAACTAGCTCCTATCTTTTGATATTTGACCCCTGAATCTCTGAGCTCCAAAGTTTTTTACTTCTGACTATCTGCTGGGCAATAAATGCTAACCTAGCCATTGGTGCCCATATCCCATGAATGAGTCAAAACATTTGCTCATCACCCCTACTCTCTCCAACTTGAAAGGTAACATTTAAAAATTATGGACAAAGGTAGAGGTAATTCCAGTTTGTTACAGTATTATGCCAGATTTGCAACTACTGTAGACAGAATTGTCCTGTGAGAAAGTGAGGATTGCAGGTGCTGGAGATCAGAGCCGAGAGTGTGGTACTGGAAAAGTACAGCAGGTCAGGCAGCATCTGAGGAGCAGGAGAATCTATGTTTCAGGCATATGCCAGGAATTGTCCCTACCCCATTTTGGGGGGCACTGAGTTCCCAGGTTGTGTGTTTTGGAGGTAATTGCACTTGAGACTCCATTTTATATTTGCTGTTTTGAGGTGGTGACTTATGATTTTGAAGTGAGATGGATTGTTCTCACAGCATGCCTCAGTGTTAGTCTCACACTTTCAAACTGTTGCTGTAAACAAGTAATTTACTAGAAACGTTCACTGCATGGATTCACTTAATCTGTGGAATACTGATTGTATCACTATTCTTTACAGTGGTGTTTAAGCTGTCTGTGGTTGATGCTATAACCATTTGTGCAAGGATAAGAAATTTCCACCGGTTGGTGGATTTCTGATTTTTAGTTAGTTTAATTTCCTCCCCATCCTTAGTCCTTGGCTTCCCAATTACCTGACCCATATAGTAATGTTCTGGCATTCATGTTTTAGTTTATACCACTTGTATTAATTGTACTAAATGCTGAAGTGGTGAGGTTACTGTGATTTTGTATAAATGAATATGCATTACTTCATTAGTAATACGTTTTAAACAAAGGGAAAATTAGTTTAATAATCTTGACCTTAACACATTGTCACTTCAAGTGGCATAGATGCACCTTACTGACTTTGCTGTGTAACGTGTGTGTCTCTTTGTCATCTTCAGCTCTTGACTGGCTATAGGGCAACATTGCATACAGGACAAGGTGTTTGTTAGTGATCTGCACATTTTCTTTCCATTGCGTTTCATTTCATTTCCCGAGTCAGTCAAGTGTTTCACATACACCTTTTTTTTTTATATAGTTTTATTTTGCTGAATTATGTCTACTTTTGACCACTTTTTTTTAAATGTAACCCTCCAAGTTGGTGAGAATAGGGCTGATGAGAAAAATCTTTTTTTTGTCATGAAACATTGGTGTCCATGGCTAGATCAGCATTTATTGCCCAGAGGACAGTCAAGAGTCAGCCACATTGCTGGGATCTCGGGTCCCATATTGGTCAGGTCAGGTAATGGTGACAGCTCCTTTCTTAAAGGGCATTAGTGAACGAAATTTGGTTTCTACGACAAACACTTTTACAATTGTCATTAGACCTTCGATTCCTGAAGTCAAGCAATAATAAGGCTAGTACCTTCATCTTCCCCACTTGTGGAACTTTGAAAATCGTGCAGGACAATGTTTGTACTGAGATATATAGACATGAATCTGGTCAGGAGAGCACCGGGTAGTCTGGTTCAGAAGTGGCAGTCTATGGATGGTTATTTTAGAAGGATGGTGTCCTTAGAGATTTTTTTTCCCGGAGCAATTGTCCAGTTGAAAAAGTGAACTGAATTGTTCAGTTATGAATGCTTCAAGTTTGGTCTGTCCAGACCCAGCTGAATGAAATGAATGGAATAACAGCTTGTTTGAGAATGAATATCAAATGAGCATTAAAATAGCACAGGAGCAGTGAAGGAGCTTAAATTGATGGTAGGAGAGGATATAGCTGAATATAGTCAATGTACAATTGGAAGCTTTCTATTGAGGAGCTGAAAATGTGTTGTTGGAAAAGCGCAGCAGGTCAGGCAGCATCCAAGGAGCAGGAGAATAAAAGGTAGGGAGGAGAGACTTGGGGGAGGGGTGTTGGAAATGTGATAGGTGGAAGGAGGTTAAGGTAAGGGTGATAGGCCGGAGTGGGGGTGGGGGCAGAGAGGTTAGGAAGGTGGTGCTGAGTTCGAGGGATTTGACTGAGACAAGGTGGGGGGAGAGGAAATGAGGAACTGGAGAATTCATCCCGTGTGGTTGGAGGGTTCCCTGAGATTTGGAGGAAAATGGTGTTTTTTGACACAGCTGAAAGCTGCAAGGAATATCAGGGCAGCCAATGCTTTAGTGGTCACGATGTCTGGTAATAATTTCTAGCTATTGACTTGAGGCATTTCTGTATACTGTTGGTAGATAGGGAGTTGTAACTGTAACTTGTTAATGAGCCAACATGGAGTTTTTATCTACTTGTGTGAGCTGTTTGCTGTCTGGCTTTCTAATTTTTACATGTACGTTTTTTATTTTAGATTTCGTACTTCCTTTTTCTGCTTCACTTCTGATGAACCTCTATTGCACATTACTTGTAGCCTTATGTATTAATTTATAAGTTACTTTACTTTGCCCTCAAATGTCTAGCTCTAAAATTGTGAATATTTTAACTAAAGATCTATTTGTGATGGAAATGCCCTCAACCCCAACATGTGCAGGTTGAATATAGTCATTACAGAGAAACGTCAAATATTTGAAGGACTCTGGTGGGAAGTGTTTTGTTTGATTAATTGAATGTTGGGTAATCAAGTGCTGGATAATGTAGCCAAGCATCGGGAACTTGTGATTTTGCTCGAATAATCCGAAATTCGGTTAATTGAATACCAGATAATCGCGGTGCCTCTATATATGGAAAAATACTTTGAGTACAGAAGGTGGAGCTATTTCTGTGCCTTTAGTGTTTTCCTGTCTGCTGTTCCTTCAGTGGTTTGTGTTTTGCTGCTCTGTTCTTCTGGAAAGTTTCTTTTCACTTAAAATTAGCTGCTTTTAATTTGAGTTGTTTAAATGCATATTGCTGAAGTATTTGTAATTCTTTAAAGAGAAAGAGGCAGTGCTGTAGTTGCTAGTTGGGGATCTCCCTTTTTTTGAAAACTTCAATTCTTCTGTTTTCATATTTCTATCAGTTAACATGAGGGCTTTACACTTGATGGATTTCAATTAAGTATGAGTGTAGTTGAAGAACAGTTGCAAACAGAGCCCAGCATTTAAAGTGAGAATATTATTGATGTGTGCCTGTATAAATAGTAGTGTGGTCTATTGACTGTTACATCAGTTCACCTTTGCATGTACCATATCACGACTTGGGCTGATAAATGGCAAATAACATTTGCAACATGGGTGCTAGGCGGTTGTCGACTTTAGCAAGAGCATAGCTATCTTTCCCTAATGTTTGGTGGTATACCATTGCAGAGTGCCACACCTTCCTCTTCCTCAAAGTAGGTCGCTGTTGACGTTAATGTGCCTGACGTTAACGTGCCTCTGCGTCCTACCAGATAAATGTAGGATTAGTATTCTCTACTTCCTAGATGGATCTAACAATGTGTTCAAGTTCAAAAGCATTCTGGGTAAGGTAGTCTGGCACACCCTTGGCCATTGGTGTATTAAGACCACGGTGTCTAATATTTATAGATTGCTGTAGCGAACTGCTAGGTTGTATTGGGTGACACTTTGCATATCAGTAACTTGTGTCATCTAAAGAACAGAGGCAGCAAGTACTGGGAACCCAACAAAATCCAAATTATACATTGTCCTAAATGGATTCATTTCTCTGTTTTCTTCATTGCTGGGTTGAACTCATGAAATTTGTTAATGATCAGCATTGTAAGAATGTTGTCTTGCACTTCTGTAGACTATGTGAAGGCTCCCCAATATTTTCCAGGACAGTAATTAAGAACAGGTAGTAAACACTGGCTTGTGTCTCTGTGCAACTCCCTCCACTACACTTGAAGTAGCAGCACTTTGAAAGCTTGTGATTTTTAAATAAATGTGTTGGACTATAAACTGGTGTCATGTGACTTCTGATATTGACTTTTGTAGTATGGAAGTCTGTTAAGTTATTCTGATGATCTTGAATGTCATGGATTAAAATAAAAATATGCTGGCAGTTTGAGAAATCTCTGCTGTGTTGCATTATTAACACCGGGTTTGCTTACCTTGTTTTCATAGTGATACTTGTTTTACTACTTTGTGAAAAGCATCCTCTAGTGGTAATAATTTGCATAGATACAGTATAAACCTGAATCTAATGCTCTGCATAACAAATGCACAGTTCATGGCTTAAATTTTCATTTCTGCTAAACTTTGAAAATCTACTAAATGAAAAATAAAAACTTAACAGTTTTAAGGTTTGTTTGTTATTCTGAGTGAGTGTCTAACACTTGGTCCCTGGGAGATGTCAATACAGTAGGTGAAATGACAGGAGGGAGGACTGAGAAGCCCTTTTTAAATGCATTTTAGAAGTGTGAAATGGAAAAATTAGACTTGGAGCAAAATATGACAGCGATGCTCCAAGCATCAGGACCTGATAATGCTGAAGTCTTCCACTCCATTTATAGGAATTTAGATCAGCATCCAATGTGTCATAATTTGCAAGACAATAAACCAAGTGTAGGAAATTGAGATTGTATTGGACAAGTGGTTTATGCATAAACATAGGCTGCGGAGCCTCTCATGATTTTTATTTGGTTAGTAGATATTGACATTGGAATGAAGGTGTGAAGGTCTTTTTCAATCTGAGCCTTTTGAATTCTGTATTCTAAAAGGCTGTGAATCAACAGTTATTGAATATTGAAGACCTATATAGATTGAAGGATGTGGGAATCAAGCAAGAAAGTGGGATTTGTTAAAGTTTGAACCCCAAAGTTGGTCTTAATAATTAAACTGATCTAACTAGTACAGAATATGGTGTCTAAAACAATTTTATTACTGTACTTAGGTACTTGTGACATCTGTCTATTGAAGGCCAAGCACAAGGTCTCATGAGATGTGATATTAGTCGGTGATATCGCTCTCATTTCTAACTGTTTTTCAAGCTTCCTTTATATTATGGTTTAGATTGAAAATCAACTGTGATCCAATTGGAAATTGGCTTGCACCTCCATTGATGCTTTATTTTTACTAATCATTCAGAAGGTGTGGGCACCATTGGCTGAAACATCATTTATTGCCCACCCTATTTAGTCTTGGAGGTATTGGTTGGATGTGTCTTGAGCCACTGCAATTTGTGGCTTGGATATACTCGCACTGTGCTTATGGAGAGGGAGTTCCTTCACGGTCACTGGTTCAAAATCCTGGAACAGCAATAGATCTAAGTTAGGATGGTGTGAGCTTGGAAGGGAACTTGCAGATAGTGGTGCTTCTGTGTATCTGCTGTAATTTCCATTGTTAGCAATAGAAGTTGCTGCAGGGTATCTTATGGATTGTAGCTGCTCCTTTCACTGTCAGAGTGAATATTCAAGTTGTTAGATGTAGTGCCAATTAAACAGTGTGATTTGTCCTTGATGGTGTTGGGCTTCTTGTGTTGTTAGGGCTGCCCTCCCATCTGGTTAATTGGGACACATTCCTGACTTGTGCCCTGAATGTAATAGACAGAGTTTGCGGAATCAGGGGAGTTTTCTTGTTGCAGAATTTCAGTGCTCTGACCAGCTCTTGTAGCTACCATAATTTATATACTGATTAAAATCCATGGTTTAATGAGAAATATTCTTTTAGTTCTTCTCCAGGATTACTGAACAGTTTGTGTTTGGGATGGATGTGCTTTTGCAAACCATCTGGAAAATATGGATGGATCTTCTGGATATTCTTGGAATTGATGGTAAGACTATTGTTATACGTCACCGATTTTTTTTTTTTAATGGAGAAAATTGAAGTCAAGGAAGTTCTTGGTCTTTATGCTTTTCACGACTTGCTTCACTTGTCACAAATAAGAGTGTGAGCAGCTTTTCTGTAGCCACTAAATGAGTGCTGGAAGAAGACCTACACATCCCTTGAGTTTTTGTTTTCATTTTAACGAGAACTATATAGCTTTATACCTTACTTTCTATAAACTTTGAACATCAGTCATGAGGCATTTTTTAAGTAGTTCAAGAGTAGCTTTGGCAGTAGAGTCTAAAAGACTTGGCCACTGCACTTGCATTGCATAGTGGGTTGCCTGAGCGGGAATGTGGGTTTTGTAGATCCATTTCACTCCCAGCTTTTGTTTCATTTAGAAAATACAAGCAATCATTGATCTTGAACTTGACAGTAACTTACAGCTGCTCAGCAATTTTAAATCATCAAATTATTGTTCCAACAGCCTTGTGCACTGGTGAACTGGCACAGCTTTTAATCATCATTGTGCTGCAGATCATATGACATTGTGGAGCAGACTAAAAACCCCATTGTTGCCTGGGATGATCTCTAACATTTGTATCTTATACAACAGGGTTGTATGATTGGATATCTATTTTTGCAGTTGAAATACATTGTGTAGGAGCGAATGTATAGCTTGGAAAGCTGAATAGTTTGTTCTTTCATTTCTGTAAAGAATCTATAGTGACCAGCTAAAGTTTGTTATCGCAAGCAAAATTTTAATTCTCCATTTTTTTTTTCTTGCAGGATCAAATGTGAGCCAGTATTTGAATCCAACAACAGCTGTAACTCACCCAACTCAAGTTCTGCTGTTAGTTGTTGCTGTGCTTGTAGCTTATTGGTTTTTGTCAATGTTTATAGGGCTTATATTTTATACATTACGCATAACATGTGGTGGGTGCTTCTGGATTGCACGAATTGTCTTTTTTGCCCTTGCTTGCCTCTACATTCTGCAGAAATCTGAAGGTGATCCTGAAGGTGCCGTGCTCCCACTTTGTTTTGTAGTTTTGACTTACATTATGACTGGTCCAGTCGGCTTTTATTGGAGGAGAAATACTAGTCATGTTGAGGAAAAACTAGAACATCTTGATGGTCAAATCAGGCTTATGAACATTCGTCTCAATAGAGTATTGGAAAAACTTGATCAAAACGCTGGTTAGTGTGAGAAGGAATGCTGTTGCATATCACCAGCACTGTTTAATGGATAGTGAATCACTGTCTAACAAGTGTGAATAACCCATGTTTAAGGATTTATATTCATTAGTTTTTTTTTTGCAATCGTTTAACCATGTTTTTATTTTTATACTTA
The DNA here is from genome assembly GCF_020745735.1 of Hemiscyllium ocellatum. Classification (NCBI taxonomy): domain Eukaryota; kingdom Metazoa; phylum Chordata; class Chondrichthyes; order Orectolobiformes; family Hemiscylliidae; genus Hemiscyllium; species Hemiscyllium ocellatum. The sequence goes on along the minus strand of NC_083424.1, from coordinate 33,136,674 downwards.
ACTGGTTTATATTCATCAGTCACATGATAAATGGGAATATTTTTAAAATTCTTAATTTCCTTTTCTTTGTCTTAAGTGAATAATTAATTTATCTTTAGCGCAAACAAAATTAAATTTGCTACCAAAAATGCCAAACAAAGGACCCTTTTTTTCCCTCAAATTCTGTCTTGCTAGAGGAACAAGGTGGAAGAATACATTTGTGCACTATTGTGATTTATTGTGTTAGTGCATTGAATGTGAAGGATAGTTGTAATTTTAAGTGTTTAGGATAGTTTGTGAAACAACTGAGTAAGTTTTTGAAGTCAAAAATCTGTATAATCTTTTCATCCATTTCCCTTCTATCCCTTTCAGTGCTGCTACATTATTTGACTCTAACTTACATAAGTAAGAATCTGTTTGAGTAGATGTTCTCTATGTAATGTGCTGTAGTAAATGAAAAATAACCATTTCTATTGTGCATCTCACTAGTGTTTCCCCTTTTTCTTGGTTCTGTGAATGCATTCCATATGAACAGAATTACTGTATGGAAAGTGTATATTTTTCAAACTGCAGATTTTGCCAATGAATTTCTATATTCTGGATATTTAAGATGGCATGTTTGTAAATGTGGTGAAAAAGTCTATCAGGTTATCTGTATATAGTTCAATTATGGCATGTGATATTGAAACAATTGAATAAGAAATTCTCCAAACTAAATGTGAAAATATCTACTAATGTTTCTTAATCATAAAGACTTTCTGCCCCATCTTTGGTTTCCACAACAGCTCCGCTGAAATAGTAGGGAACCTCCAATCTGTAAAGTTGGTCTCACAAAGTTGTATTTACTCCTCTTTTTGAGAAGTGGTCTTTTTAAATTCCACAAGGTAGATTTTTAGTATGACAATATTAGACCTGAATGGCATTAAGTGAGGCAGTAATGTCATTCTCGTGTGTGTGTGTTTTGGAGCTGGTGGATCCAATTCAATCAATTTAGTGATGAAAGGTCCTGAATGTCTTTGCCATGATTGTGTAAAGAAAACCTCGGAAAGAAGGATTTTTAACTGATGAAATTACTGCAATTTACAATGAAGCTGTATGGATCTAACACTATCCGTAAAGTACCAAGAAATTGCATTAATTTACTTGATTCCAGATGATGTGCCTTTTGGGAGTAAATGATGGTTATATGTAAAGATCTTTCGAAATGATTAAAAGGAAACTAAAGGCTGACAATATTTGTTTGCTCAGAAAATATTGATTTCTCTACCCGTAGAAAGAAAGTAGAATGAGAATTCTTGTGAATTATGACATGCAGAATAAACAATCTATTTATTAGACTATATTGTATATTGTTATGATTTAAATTGCATCAGTAACTATACTTGAGCTTGTTTTGACCAAATTTACCAAGCAAGATGGATTGCAATAATTACAGACTTAAGATTATTTAATGTACATGGGTTTCTGCTGACTTCAGAACATTTGATTCTACATATATCACAAAATTGATCATGACAGCTGTAAGAAGTAGAATGATTTGACATGCCTTTTAAATTTCACAATTTTCTTTTAATAAAAGCAGTTCAAATATCTCCAGAGTCACGTTTTAAATTGGGGTGTTTGTTAAATTTGCTGTATTTAAATCTCACTTGATGTATTTTGGATTGTGTTCAACCTCCAGATGTCATTTTTAACAAAAATGGATAATAGAATCTGTTAAGCACAATGTTACTGTATGTTAATAAAGATTTAAAAAACAGTTGGTGTTTTAAAAATTTTTTGGGATATTTTTGAGCTTGATCTTTGACCATCCAGCTGTCGTTTCCAGGACTGTTACTGTCTTCATCCCCTCTGATGATCTCCCTCCAGAAGCTCCTATCTCATTGTACACAACTGCGCACAGCCCTATCTTCTCAAAATTTATAAACAGAACTGCTTAGGCAGTCTCTTAATTCTAGCCCGTTCATGCCACACTGAACGTACTACTTAGTATCTTGATTCTATTTTTTTTCTTCCTGCATCCAGTCTCTCCACTTAACATTTGTGATTTTTCTGATACAGTCAGTTCTGCTATGACATGTTTCTTCAATGTGAATTGGCTTTAACACAATTTAAGAATTTAGACTGTTACTTGTAGAATGCAAACTTTCCTTACCTGTATTTTTATAACTCTATTCTGGCCCCATTAGTTTAAATGGTGTGACTATTGCGCGATTGCATGAGCATGGAAGTGTTTCTCTAATGCATTGAGTTTCCAGCACATCTGGAATGAGGAAAGTTATTCAATTTCACTTCTTGGTTGCATCTCTGACTCTTCCTTTCCTTGATTTCTTTGTTTCCATTTCTGGGGATAGGCTATTCTTGAAATACAGGTATTCATTACAAACCCACTAACTGCCATAGTTAATTTAACACCATATTTCCCCTCAATACTTCCTGCAAGGTCTCCATTGCATCTGTTCTGATGATGTTGCCTTTCACAGAGGTACTTCTGACACATTTTTTATTTTCTTCAGCATTGGATTTCCACCCATTATCTGAGCTGTTTCACTTTTATCTTCCACTTCCCCTCCCTTCCTGCGCAACAATAGGGTTCACATTGTCCTCACTTTCCATCCCACCAGTCTCTGCATTCAAAAGATCAACCTCCACCATTTCCACTACCTGCAGCAAGATGCCATCATCGAACTACATCTTGCCTTTCCCTTCATTTTGCAGAGATCATTCCCTTTGCAACACATGAATCCATTTATCCATCACTCCTAAGTTTCTTCCCCCCCCAAATGGTACCTTCCCATGTCAGAAGATGTAATAATTGCCCTTTTGCTGCCCACACACGTACAGACGTGCACACATCTCTTTCCAGTTGGAGCAGTGGTTTACTTTCAATTTAGTCTGTTATGTTTATGACTCCAATAAGGTTTACCCTACGCTTGCGACCAAGTGCAGACTGATTGATTGACTGCTTTGTGGAATATCTTCACTCATTCCTTGGGAATGACCCCAAACTTTCAGTTCCTTACCATTTTGTTGTCATTTTCCCTTGCAACCAATGCCATAGCTTCAGGGATTATTAGGTTTGATTTATTTTTTTTTCCTCCAGTCCATTCTCGATGGGTGATTATCTCTGCGTATGTTGCTGAGCAAGCTCAAATAATGACATGAAGAGTTCGGATTACCCTGCTTCCTTTTTATGTGTGAAATCCAACTGCTTCTGTTTCACTCCATTTAGAATTTTTCTTTATAACATTTAAGCTTTCATCCATGTGACTTTCTCCATTTTTTTTGTCATAAATTTGGTTTTGGTCTCTATTCAGATCTTAATAGTTGCAGTGACTATTTAGTGGGCACAATTCCTTTGGACCATAACTAGTAACTTTCCGATATAGTACACATACTGTACATTGTCACTAAACTTTCCTTTACCACTTAATCATCTCACAATAATGTGTCTTTTGCTGTCTGAGAATATAAATGTACGCAATAATGTCTGTAACTAAAGATGCAGTTGTTTGTTGATCAGTCTCTACTTTCCAGAAGTCTATACAAACTGTGCATCTGTTCTGCTAATTGCTATTTACTTCCCATAATGATCTAAAGTCCATAATTGGTTAATTTCTCTGTTTCCCTCTGTGTCTCCCTCTCATCTTAAATAATGGACATCTGCCAATGCAAATGTAATTAAAACATTTTGTTTATCGTGCTTTGGTCCAATTACAGCCCATTCAAGACCCATTTACCACCACAAAGTTCCAATGCTGCAAGAGAACAACCCAGCATGCTGGTGACTGAGAGTGTTATTAACTCTCATGCCATGATATGGTGATGATAACATGAGCATGTCTGGTGTGAAATCAGTGTGTCCAATGAGCATTTTTGAGATCTAGTTGCTGTTGTAATGTGGAAACATGGTATCCATGTTATAAAAGTTTGTACATAGCAATGTGATCCAGCCAGATTATCTGTTTTTATGATGTTGATTGGTGTCTTGACCAATACTTCATTTCAGTGATAACTCCTGTGCTCCTCAAGATACAGCCATGGATCTTTTACGTGCACTTGAAAGAGGCGTAGGGCTTTGGTTTCACATCTCAACTGAAATACATCACGTCCATTGGAGTAGGTTATCTCAGCAACTGATTTCTGTAATCGGTCCTGAAGTTGGCCTCCACCTAGAGGTCTTTGACACAAAGGCCAGGGTGAAATCCACTAAGCACAGTCACATCTAAGTCATTGCAATATGACATATTATCAGGAACGAAAAAAATTAAGATTAGATATTTCTCAGAAAACAGCAGATGGAAACCAGTTTATCATTCTCTGATTACCCCATTTCCTATCCCAGGCTGTTTTTGCTGTCCTGTTACACAGCGTGACCACCAAAATTATTCAGCAAAGGTAAACCACAGAGTCTGTAAGGGCAAAATGATTCACCAAATTTACTCTGATCTATTTAAAAGCTGAAGTATCCTGGAATTCGCAACTTTAACTGTGGCATGGTGGCTCAGTGGTTAGCACTGCTGCCTCACAGTGGCAGGTACCCGGGTTCGATTCCAGTGTTGGGCAACTGTGTAGAGTTTGCACATTCTCCCCATGTCTGCATGGATTTCCTCAGAGTGCTCTGGTTTCCTCCCACAGTCCAAAGATGTGCAGCTTAGGTGAATTGGCCAAGGTAAATTGTCCATAGTGTGTAGGATAAGTGCATTAGTCAGGGGACATGCAGAGTAATAGGGTAGGGCAATGGGTCTGGATGGGATACTCTTCGGAGGGTCAGTGTGAACTTGTTGGGCTGAAGGGCCTGTTTCCACACTGGAGGAATTCTAATTCATACCTCATCCTTCACTTATGATTTAATAACACCACCCTTTTCAAAGAGCAATGGGGAGAATTAAATTGTCTCATTAGTTTTTAATCCAACCCTCAACAACCATGCTACAATTGATGCATGATGCAAAACTTAGTGTTAACTGGATTTTGCAGTTATCTACCATAAATAAACTCTTAATATCCACATTTTAAAAAAAATGTTGGTGCAAGGCAACATGTTGACCACCAAACCATATAAATGGTACAAGATGCATTAATTCTCTGCAAGTTCCATCTATCAATTGTATCATGCAGTTCACCCTGAATGAATCCATATATTGATTATCAGTTCCACAGCATCAATTTTCTGACTTTGTGCATTTAATAGTTGCAATTTAAGTTTGAATTTTCTCAGAGGTGTTACATTCATAATTTTCCAATCTAAAGGGGCAATTCCTGAATCAAGAGAGCTTTGGAATTTTAAGGATATTTGTCCTCGCATCGCCATGTAAATCAAAGTATCATTCCTCTTTTTAGACATGGCTACATTAATCACCTCAACAACTTCCAGTGGATTAATAAGTTCCACATTCTAACTATGTTCTGAACAAAGAGTATTCAACTGAATTAAGCTAGAAAACATAGCAATGGCGCATCATAAGTTTACAATAGGTACAGGTTTATAGAATCCTCCTTGCCATACTTCAGTATGAAACTGCCTGGCCCAAGCTATTTTAATAACTCCATGATTTCTCTGACAGCTATCTGATGATTTTAGTAAACAAACTAAATTGACCAGATGAAAGAGAATTTAAATATATAGCAGTTCTTTCACTTAAGTAAAGCTGCCAATCAAGCATTCATTTAAACATAGTCATTGGATCCTTACGTTCAAATTGGATATGCTGGCCCCGCTTTGAATATGTAATTAATTAATAGGACTGAAATTCATCAGGAGTAATAGTGAGCAGCTATTTTACCTGTTTTTTTTTCTTTTCCTTTCAACTCAATAGAAAGAAAAGAATTGACTGCAAGGCAAAATAAGCTCCCAATTTGTAATTGTCTGTTTTGAAGATTAACTTCACCCCAGAGCTATAAAAACAAGTTATACTATTTTCTTATGATATTCAACTATGTACCACAACATGAAAGAAGCCAACAACATGACCTAGGCATAATTTTTATTTTTGTTGCTGGCACTTTCAGACTGTGAACTTATTTATATGCTACTTCAGAGATGTTAATGTGTTGTTTATATTCATTCATAGGATGTGGGCATTGCTGACTGGATCAGCATTTATTGCCCATGCCTAGTTGCCCTTTAAAAGATGTTGGTGAACTAACTTCTTGAAACGCTACAGTTTATGTGCTGCAGGGTGACAGACAGTGGCATAAGGGAGGGAACTCCAGGATTTTGACCAGTGACAATGAAGGCAGAGCAATATACTTCCGAGTCACAATGGTGACTGGCTTGGAGGGGAACTTGCAGATGGTGGCGTTCCCATTATATCACCTGCCCTAGCTCTTCTAGATGGAAGTAGTCATGGGTTTGGAATGCCTTTTCTAAGGATCTTTTGTGAAATTCTGCAGTACATCTTGTAGATAATACACACTGCTGTCACAGAGCACTTGGGGGGAGTGCATGCTTGTGAATGTGATGCCAATCAAGCAAGCGGCTTTGTCATTATGGTGTCAAGCTTCTTGAGTGTTGTTGGAGCTGCACCCATTCAGGCAAATGGGGATTACTTTATCACTTTCTTAACTTGTGCCTTATTGATGGTAGATAGGCTTTGGGGAGTCAGGAGGTGAATTACTCACCGTGGTGTTCCTAGCCTCTGACATGCTCTTGTAGCACTGTTGAGTTTCTGTCAATTGGTAACCCCAAAGATTTTGATAGTGGAAGATTCAGTGATGGTAACACCATTAAATGTCAAGGTGTGGTGGTTTGATTGTTTCTTATCGAAGATGTTCATGGCCTGGCATTTGTGTAGCATGAATGTTACTTGCTACTTGCCCGGATTTTGTTGCAATTGTACATGGACTGCTTCAGTATCTGAGAAGCTGTGAATGGTGCTGAACGTTGTGAAATCATTGGCAAACATCCCGTCTTCTGACCTTATGAGAGAGGGAAGGTAATTGATGAAGCAGCTGAAGATAGTTGGGCCCAAGAACACTATCCTGAGGAATTCCTGCAGACAAGTCCTAGAGCTGAGATGACTGACCTCCAACGATAACAATTTTCCTATGTTCCAGGATAACTCCAACCAGTAGAGGGCCTCCTGATCCCATTGATTCCAGTTTTGTTAGGGCTCCTTGATGCCACATTTGGTCAAAAGTGGCCTTGATGTTCAGGGCTTCACTCACCTCACTCTGGAATTCAGTTCTTTTGCTCATGTTTGAACCAAGGCTGTGATGAGGTCAGGAGCTAAGTGGCCCTGGTGGAACCCAAACTGGTCGCCGCTGAGCGGGTATTGCTAAACAGGTGCTGCTTGACAGTGCTATTGATGTCACTTTCCATCACTTTACCGACAATGCGGAGTAGACTGATGGGGCAGTAATTGGCTGGGTTGGATATGTCTTGCTTTTTATATACAGGTCACACCTGTACAATTTTTCACATTGTCAGTTAGATGCCAGTGTTATATCTGTACTGGAACAGCTTGGCTGGGGGAGTGGAACGTTCTGGAGCATTTGTCTTCAGTCTTATTGCTGGAATGTTGTCAAAGTCCATAGTCGTTGCAGCATTGAGTCCCTCCAACTATTTCTTGATATCATGTGATGTGAATTAAATTGACTGAAGATTGGTACCTTTGATGCTGGGGACGATTAGAGGAGGCTGAGATGGATCATCCACTTGGAACTTCTGGCTGAAGATTGCTATGAATATTTAAACCTTATCCTTTGCACTAAGGCGTTGAGCTCTTCTATCATTGAGGATGGGGATATTTATGGAGTCTCCTCTGCAGTTGTTTAATTTTTCACAACTGGATGTCGCAGGACTGCAGTGCTTAGATCTGATCCATTGGTTATGGGATCACTCTGTTCTGTCTTTTGCTCGCTGCTTATGCTGTTTGGCATGCAAGTAGTCCTGTCTGTTTGCTGCACCTATTTGACACCTTATTTTTAGCTATGCCTGGTGCTGCACCTGGCATGCCCATCTGTACTGTGCATTGAACCAGGGTTGAACCATGGCTTGATGGAAATAGTTGAGTGGGAGATATGTTAAACTCATCAACAAGAGGAAACATCCTTTCCCCTTCCACCTTATAAAGATCATTCAGGATCTTATATACTTCAATTAAGTCATCCACTATTATTCTAAACCCCATTGGCAATAAAGCCTTTCAGCCTCCAAACAACATGCCCATTCTAGGTATCATGCTCATAAGCCTCCTCCAATGCCTCCAATGCATTTGCATCCTTTATTAAATAAGAAAGCCAAAACTGTATAAAGTATTTGCGCTGTCTTCTCACTAATGTCCCTATGAAACATCATATCTTTCTTTTACATTTAATTCCTTTTGTAATAATAGTTAGGACCATATTGCTGTCGATGCATACTAACCTTTTTGACATTTATACTGTTCACCTAAATCCCTCTGTAGTCATTTTTCTGTTAAAACTCTGCTTCTTCACTCTTCCTGCTAAAGTGAACAATTTTACGTTTTTCCCACATTATGGTTCATCTATCTGATTTTTACCCACTTGTTAAATTTATCCATATTTGTTTACAACCCCTTTAGGTAAGCTTTGCAACATTCTTTCCTGCATATCTTTGCATCATTTGCAAATTTCGCTACAATACCTTCATTTGCCTCACACAAATCATTGATGTGAATCGTAAAAAGTTGAAGCTCCTACAAAAATGCCTCTAGGACTTCACTCAGAGTGCGATTGCCAATCAGAAATAAGCCCATTCACACATATTCTGCTTTCTGCCAGTGAGCTAATCTTCTACCCATAACTATATGTTACCCCCTACACCATACACTGCTTTGTGCAATAACCTACTATTGTGGTTCTGTTCGCCGAGCGGGAATTTGAGTTGCAGACGTTTCGTCCCCTGTCTAGGTGACATCCTCGGTGCTTGGGAGCCTCCTGTGAAGCGCTTCTGTGATGTTTCCTCAGGCATTTATAGTGGCTTGTCTCTGCCGCTTCCAGTTATCAGTTCTTGCTGTCCGCTGTAGTGGCCGGTATATTGGGTCCAGGTCGATATGTTTGTTGATAGAATCTGTTGATGAGTGCCATGCCTCGGGGAATTCCCTGGCTGTTCTCTGTTTGGCTTGCCCTATATTAGCAGTGTTGTCCCAATCGAATTCATGTTGCTTGTCATCTGCGTGTGTGGCTACTAAGGATAGCTGGTCGTGTCGTTTCGTGGCTAGTTGGTGTTCATGGATGTGGATCGTTAGCTGTCTTCCTGTTTGTCCTATGTAGTGTTTTGTGCAGTCCTTGCATGGGATTTTGTACACTACATTAGTTTTGTTCATGCTGGGTATCAAGTCCTTTGTTCTGATGCCTTGTCAAATGCCTTCAAGCTCCCCCTTATCCACATATCTTAATCCATCCAAACAATACCAATAAACTAATTAAACTTGATTTCTCTTTCACAAAGTAAAAAATGAGGTCTGCAGATGCTGGAGATCACAGCTGAAAATGTGTTGCTGGTCAAAGCACAGCAGGCCAGGCAGCACCTCAGGAATAGGAAATTCGACGTTTCGAGCATAAGCCCTTCATCAGGAATGAGAGAGAGTAGCCAAGCAGGCTAAGATAAAAGGTAGGGAGGAGGGACTTGGGGGAGGGGCGATGGAGGTGGGATAGGTGGAAGGAGGTCAAGGTGAGGGTGATAGGCCGGAGTGGGGTGGGGGCGGAGAGGTCAGGAAGGAGATTGCAGGTTAGGAGGGCGGTGCTGAGTTGAAGGAACCGACTGAGACAAGGTGGGGGGAGGGGAAATGAGGAAACTGGAGAAATCTGAATTCATACCTTGTGGTTGGAGGGTTCCCAGGCGGAAGATGAGGCGCTCCTCCTCCAGCCGTCGTGTTGTTATGTTCTGCCGGTGGAGGAGTCCAAGGACCTGCATGTCCTCGGTGGAGTGGGAGGGAGAGTTAAAGTGTTGAGCCACGGGGTGGTTGGGTTGGTTGGTCCGGGCGGCCCAGAGGTGTTCTCTGAAGCGTTCCGCAAGTAAGCGGCCTGTCTCCCCAATATAGAGGAGGCCACATCGGGTGCAGCGGATGCAATAGATGATGTGTGTGGAGGTGCAGGTGAACTTTTGGCGGATATGGAAGGATCCCCGCTACTCATCCTGATTACTTGGAGTTTAAGTGCTCAGCTGCAACCTCCTTAATGATTGATTCTAATATCTTCTCCATGACATGCTCCAATGTAATTGGTTTATAGTTTCCTGTCTCTTCCTGTTCTTGAATGTAGGAGTTATATTTGCTACTTTCCAGTTTAATAAAACCTTTCCAGAATGCAGTGACCTTTGGAGAATCAATACTCCTGCATCTACTATCTCATTAGCCTCATCTTTCAAGATATAAGGATGAAGTTCAACAGGACTCAGGGACTTGACAATCTGCAGCTCCATCTGTTTGCTCAGTACAGCATCCTTTGTGATTGTAATTTCATGTTTCTTTCTCTTAACCACTTCCTGATTTACAGCTATTAATTTTTTTATGCACCTAACAGTGAAAACAAAAACAAAATGTTAGTTTATTTCATCTGCCATTTTCTTATTATCTACTATTAACCCTATTCTCACTCTCCCGAGGACCAATATTCACTTTACTTACTCGTTTCTTTTTTAAATACTTGTAGAAACACCTGCTATCCATTCTTTATATTTCTAGCTAGTTTCCTCTCACTCTAATTTCTTTATCCCGGCAAATGTTTTAGTCGTTCACTGCTGTTCTTTTATACAGTATTTGGTGTAATCATCTGACCTGTCACTCACAGAGTCATACAGCATGGAAGCAGACCCTTTGGTCCAAATCCTCCATGCCAACTGGACATCCCAATCCGACATGTTTGTCATCATGTGGCCCATATCCCTCTAAACCCTTCCTATTCATATACCCATCCAGATGCTTTTTAAATGTTGTGCCTCCACCACTTCCTCTGGTTGCTTATTCATCTTTGCACAAATCTTTTTACTTAAGTTTGCTGCTTTCCCTAACTTTGCTCGCTTTCTTTGTTATTATATCCTCTAGACAATATGGCCATACAAATAGGAACAGACTTGGGTTGTTCAGTCCCTTGAGCCTGCTGCACTATTCAATAAGATCATGGCTGATTCAATATCCTCATGTCCATGTTGTATTTTCCACATAACTCTTGATCCCCCTACTTATCAAGAATCTATCTATTTCAGCCTTAACACAAGGACTCTGCCCCCACAGCTCTCTGTGGCAAAGAGTTCCAAAGACTCTCATCCCTCTGAGGAAAAAGTGAGAACTTCAGATGCTGGAGAGTCAGACTCGAAAAGTGAAGCGCGGGAAAAACACAGCAGGTCAGGAAGCAGCCGAAGAATCGATGGTTGAGGCATAAGCCCTTCATTAGACGTGCCCAAAACGTCAACTCTCCTGCTCTTCGGATGCTGCCTGACCTGCTGTGCTTTTGAGAGCCACACTTTTCTACTCTCAACCTTCTGAGAAGATGTTTCTTCCCATCTCGGACTTAACTTGGCACCCCTTAAATCTGAGACTATGCCCTCAGATCCTAGACTCTCCCATGAGGTGAAACATCCTCTCAACATTTGCCCTATCAAGCCCCTTAAGGAACTATATGTTTCCATAAGATCACCTCTCACTCTTCTAAACTCTAGTGAGTAGAGTCCCAACCTGTTTAGCCTTCATTCATAAGGCAATCCCTTCAGGCCTGGGATCATCCTAGTGAGCATTGTCTGAATGGCCTCCAATGAATGGGGTATCTTTCCTTAAATAGCGGACCAAAACTGCTCGTAGTTCTGCAGATGTTGTCACCAGAGTTCTCTAGGCTGTTATCCCAGCTCTCTTCAGCCAACTTTGCTTTTATGCCCACATAGTTGCTTTTATTTAAGCTTAAAATGCTAGTCTTAGACACATCTTTGTTTCGAACCGGATGTAAAATTCTATCATATTGTGCTTGGTATTACCTTGAAGTGCCTTTATTCTGAGGTCATCAATTAATTCTGTCACATCAAGTAATACCAAATTTGATATAATCTCCTCCTAGATTGGTTCCAGACCATGCTCATCCAAGAAACTATCTTGAAAGTATTCCTGCACAAAGCAGGGGATTGGTTGACTAATGGGGCTAGTTAGTATTAGTAATATTAATAGTATCAGTGAGGGTAAGAGAGAAAAGATGGGGAATAAGGAAAAGGAAGTGAGCGAAGGCTTGAGTGTTGACAGTGAACAAAGAAAATGTTGCGTCCAAAAGGGCAAAAAGGAGATAAGGCAGAGCTTGACTGCAAGGTTGTGTATGCACAGAGTGCAATGAACAAAACTGGGGACCCGGAAGCAGGGGAATATGATGTAGTAGCATTTATAGAATCATGGCTGAAGCCAGAGGAGATACTCAACATCCCAGGTTATAAGGTTTTTAGCAAAAACAGGGTGTTAAAAATGGAGAAGGTGTAGCAGTCTTGGTCAAAGATAGTACTATAGCTCTTGAGCAAGATTAAGATCCTGAATTAGAATCTATGTAGTTGAGGTGAGAAATGGAAGGGGAACAGTGACCTTGTGGTTACATTGTAAAGACCTTAAATGGTGGGTAAGAAGTAGGAGGCAGCATTTGCAGGCATGTTATGGAAACCTGCATGACAAGGAGGGTTGTGGTAGTTAGTGATTTCAATTACCTTAGGGTAGTTTGGGAAGAGGTAGAGTATGGGGCACAGATAGGTAGAAACTCCTGCAGTGTGTGCAGGAAAAGTTTCTAGAACAGTACGTTTCCAGATCCACATAGGGTGAAATCTATGCTGGACCTGGTCCTACGAAATGAGGCAGGCCAAGGTGAGAATGTCAGAGTACGGGACCATTTGGGAAATGGCAATCATAATACAGTAAGATTTAACATTAAGTTGGAAAAGATTAAAGTTTAGTTAAGGATTAAGATCCCAGACTGGAAAAGAACAGTTGCTAGGGGTCTAAAAGTTCAACTGGAGCAAGTTGATTGGAAATGCATTTTTGTGGATAAAACAGTGAATGAAAAATGGGATTCAATGGATTGGGTACAATATGTTATCCATGCCCATAAGAAATAAATGTGAGGTATTCAAAGCTGGAGTTTCCTGGATGGCTAAGGATATTGATGAGAAAAAAAAGGAAAGAAAAGAGGCATATAATGAACACCAGAATAACAATAGCAATAACAATGCCGGAGAGAGGCTTAAATTGGAATAAGGAAGGCTAAGAGGCAATATGAGGAAAGAAAGACAGGCTGCACTAAAACAAATACTAAAATGTTCTTCAAACATATTAGCAGTAAAAGATTAGTGAAAGATAGAGGGGGACCCGGAAGGAACAGCAGGGTAAGCTGCTCATTGATGCAAACGGAATGGCAGAGTTACTAAATGAATACTTTGCTGCCATCTTTACCAAAGGAGAAGATGGTGACAATAGCCCAGTTGAAAAAAATGTGGGTGTTGAACAACTGAGCAGTCTAGTGAAACATAAGGAAGAGGTGCGAAAACAAGCCGGCAATATTCCAGGTAGGGAAGTCACCCGGCCCAGGCGGGATGTAACCTAGATTGCTGAGCGAGGTATGGAAGCAAATTGCAGAGCCGTTGACAGAAATGTTCTCTCTGAATGCAGGATTAGTCCTGGGGAATTGGAGATTGCAATTATGACGCTGTTGTTTAAGAAAGGGACAAAGGATAACCCAGGAAACTACAGACCTGTCAACTTGATATCAATAGTGTGAAAATTGATGGAGGCCATAATACAGGATAAGGTAAATCGGTGGCTCAGTGGTTCACACTGCTGCCTCACAGCACCAGGGTCCCAGGTTCGATTCCAGCCTCGGGCGACTGTCTGTGTGGAGTTTGCACATTCTCCCCATGTCTGCATGGGTTTCCTCCGGGTGCTCCAGTTTCCTCCCACAGCCCTAAGATGTGCAATTCAGGTGAATTGGCCATGCTAAATTGCCCATAGTGGTAGGTGCATTAGTCAGAGGGGAAATTGGTCTGGGTGGGTTACTCTTCAAAGGGTTGGTGTGGACTGGTTGGGCCAAAGGGCCTGTTTCCACACTGTAGGGAATCTAATATAATCTAAATATACACTGAGAGAATTTAAGTTAATACTAGACAGTCAACATTGCTTTGTCAAGGGTAAATCATGCCTGATAAATTTAATTGAGTTCTTTGATGAGGCGGTGGATGGGGTTAGTTCTGTAGGAACCTTGATTATCCAGCATTCGATTATCCAAACATCAGATTATCCAGCAAGATCGCTAGGTCCCAATGCTTAGCTAAACTACGTTATCCAACATTCGATTATCCAGAATTTGATTAACCGAATGAAATACTGCCCGCCTGCGTCCTCCAGATAATCAAGGGTTCCTCTGCATTTGGACATTCAGAAAACATCTGATACTGTGTCACATAGCAGGTTGGTTAGCAAACTCGAGATGTTTGGCACCAGGGGTTAAAAGTTAACCAAAAGAAAGGAAACAAAGGGTAAGCACAGATGGGCAATTCTTAGACTGGTGACGAGTTGGAAGTGTGTACACCAGGGATTAATTTTGAGACCCTTGCTTTTTCTGATTTAAATAAAAGATATTAAGACAGGTGTTGAGGGCAAATAAGACTAAGTTAAGGAGAATAGTGAATTGTGAGGATTCCACTGAACAACTTCAGAGAGACATTAACAAGTTGGCCAAATGGGCAGACATCTGGCAGATGAATTTCAATCCAAAGAAATGTGAGGTAATGCATTTTTGTTGAAGGAACATGGAGAGACAATGCAGGCTCAATGGTACAACTTTGAGGGGAGTACAGGAGCAGACAGACCTTGGGGTTCAAGTGTATAACTCTTTGAAAGTTGAGACAGTTATTAAGAAGGCTTAGAAGATTCTCAAGTTTATAAAAAGAGGTAGAGTATAAAAGTAAGGACATGATGCTACATTTCTACAAATCATTGACCAGGCCACATTTGGAGTATCATATTCAGTTCTTTGTTTTCTTTATTCATTCACAGGATGACGGTGTTGTTGGCTAGACAGCATTTATTGCTCATCCCTAAAGGGCATTTAAGGGTCAACCACATTGCTGTGGGTCTGGATCTCTAGATTAACAGTCCAGCAATAATGCTATCACCTCCCCTAAGGTTGTGGTCACATTATTAAAACCCTGGAGAGTGTGCAAAGGAGATTTACTAGAATATACCAGGAATGAGGCAATTTAGATGCAAGGAAAAAGGAGAGAAATTGGTCTTACTTTCCTTGTGCGGACAAGCTTAAGATGTGACTTTGTTGAGGTGTTCAAAATTATGAACAATTTTTACACAGTAAAGAAGGATATTCTATTTTCACTATTAGTAAGTCAGTAATGTGATAATGTCGATAATGTCAGTAAGTCGTCTACATATGGTACTTAACTTGCCATTCTTGGACAGTGAAGAAGATAAGATCTAGGGTGTAGGTTTGCCAGCTGGACTTCACTTGGAGGTCGCCACTGATGATGTTACCTAGCCAGGTAATGAAACGTCTGGATATCAAACCTACAGCTCAGTGAGCAAACCTACACCCTTAATCTCAACTTGAGCTACAAACCTTGCAAGATAAGATCTGAAATATGAAGTAAGTGTGTGATTTCAATTGCTAAGAGTTTTTGAATCAAGAAGAAGAGATTGATAAACTTAAACAGCACAGCATACAAAAAAAACAGTAAAACATGCATAATGGTCCAATTTGTTTTGTGTATTTCAGAACAGTGCTCCAATATGACCAGTACATTGATTTCCTAGTATTACGTTTCTCTTTTACTGTTTTTTTGTCATCTGGGCAGGTCTCAGGAAAGAAAGGCTGTGTATAGGACAGGAGATGTGGCAGACAACTGAAAGGAGGGACAGAAAAAGTAGGGATCCACAGACAAGTTGGCTTGACATCAGTTACAGAGAAAATGCTGGAATTTATTATTAAATAAGTCATAACCATGGACTTAACAGGCAGTCAACATCGTTTTATAAAAGGAAAATTATGTTTGACAAATTGATTAAACTATTTTGAGGATGCAACGAGCAGGTAGATAAAGTGGAGCCAATGGTATAGTCTATTGAGATTTACAAAAGGTACCACACAACAGGTTAGTATTGTAAAGATTGCACCATATTATTTAACTTTATTTTTGATTGTGATCTGAATTGGGAAAAGGACTGAGGAAGAAATTGCTGTATATTTTAAAAGCACATTACTAAAACTCTTGATAAGTCTTATTTACACTGTTAGTTTGCAAGTAGGTGAGGGGGACATGGCTATACGAAGAGATGGCCCAGCACCAAGGTATGTATACAAAGTGAGATTCAGCAGGCAACAAGGTGCTGATTGGTTGGTGCAATCATGACCATTTGTCAATGCCGGTCATCAGCCTGGGGACAATTCTCCATTTGCCTTCTCTATTACCTACTGAACCTGAAATCTAGCATTTTGTTCTTCATGGACAAGGTCTCCCGAATCTTTCTGTTCTGTGATTTTCTGCAGTCTTTCTTCATTTAAATAATGTTCAGTTCTTTTATTCTTCCAGCTAAAGTACATGACCTCACATTTCCCACATTATATCTCATCTCATCTCTCAGCTGACTCACTTAAATTGTCTATATCTCACTGCAGACTCTTTGTGACATGTTCACCTTTCAACCTATAGTGTATTCACTTTCCTCATCTAAGGCATTGATATACATTGTAAATAATTGTGGCCCTAGCATTGATCCCTGTGGGGGATCCTGAAAATGGCCCCCTTATTCTCAATCTGCCTTCTGTTATTTAATCATTCTTCTATGCATGCTAATAAACTACTTTCAACACAATGGACTTTTATCTTATTGAGTAGTCTAATTTGTGGAGCTCTAACAAATGCCTCCTGAAAATCCAAACATACGACATTCACTGCTTACTCTTTACCTATCCTGCTCATTACCTCCTCAAATATATTCCAGTAAATTTCTCGTGGAATGTATTCCATTTTGCTGTCCATCATCAAGAAAGGATATATGTGCCTTGGATGTGTAAATGAAAGTTTATTACAATGATTCTTGGAGTGAGAGGTTTGTTTTGCTGCCTCACAGCACCAGAGACCCCGGTTCAATTCCCGACTCAGGCAACTGTCTGTGTGGAGTTTGCATATTCTCCCCGTGTATACGTGGGTTTTCTCCGAGTGCTCCAGTTTCCTCCCACGGTCCAAAAATGTGCAGGTTAAGTGAATTGGCCATGCTAAAACTGCCCATAATGTTTGGTGAAGGGGTAAATGTACAAAGTTTGGGAGAAGATTTGTAGCTCGGGTGCTTGTTGTTGTGGTTCTGTTCGCCGAGCTGGGAATTTGTGTTGCAGACGTTTCGTCCCCTGTCTAGGTGACATCCTCAGTGCTTGGGAGCCTCCTGTGAAGCGAATCT
This sequence comes from Hemiscyllium ocellatum, assembly GCF_020745735.1. Lineage (NCBI taxonomy): Eukaryota > Metazoa > Chordata > Chondrichthyes > Orectolobiformes > Hemiscylliidae > Hemiscyllium > Hemiscyllium ocellatum. The sequence goes on along the minus strand of NC_083424.1, from coordinate 33,119,308 downwards.
GTGATGTTTCCTCTGGCATTTATAGTGGTTTGAATCTGTCCCTTCCGGTTGTCAGTTCCAGCTGTCTGCTGCAGTGGCCAATATATTGGGTCCAAGTCGATGTGCTTATTGATTGAATCTATAGATGAGTGCCATGCCTCTAGGAATTCCCTGGCTGTTCTCTGTTTGGCTTGTCCTATAATAGTAGTGTTGTCCCAATCGAATTCATGTTGCTTGTCATCTGAGTGTGTGGCTACTAAGGATAGCTGGTCGTGTCGTTTCGTGGCTAGTTGGTGTTCATGAATGCGAACCGTTAGCTGTCTTCCTGTTTGTCCTATGTAGTGTTTTGTGCAGTCCTTGCATGGGCTTTTGTACACTATATTGGTTTTGCTCATGCTGGGTATCGGGTCCTTTGTCCTAGTGAGTTGTTGTCCTGGTAAATGTAGGGGAATAAGTCTGGGTGGGATGCTCTTCGGAGGGTCGGTGTGGACTTGTTGGGCTGAAGGGCCTGTTTCCACATTGTAAGTAATCTAATCTAAAAAAGTTAGGTCCATATTCTCTGGAGTTTAGAAGGATGGGAAGTCATAGAGTCAAAGAGTCTGACAGTTATACTGCATGCAAACAGACCCTTTGGTCCAACCAGTCCATGTTGATCATAATTCCAAACTAATCTAGTCCCACCTGCCTGTTTCTGGCCCATGTCCCTTCAAACCTTTCCTGTTCATGTACTTATGTCAAATGTCTTTTAAACATTATATTTGTACTCATATCCACCGCTTCCTCAAGTTCATTACACACTCAAACCACCCGCTGTGTAAAACATTTGCCCTTAATATCATTTTTAAATCTTTCTCCTCTCACCTTAAAAATGTGTCCCCAGTCTTGAAATCCCCCATCTTAGGGAAAAGGCAACCACCATTAACTCTATCTATACCCCTCATTATTTTATAAACTTTAATACATTTCATTGAAACATATGAAACTCTGAATGGAGTTGTTTATGATTTCTTCATTCATGGAATGTGGATGTAGCTGGTGAGGCCAGCATTTATTACCAATTTTAAATTACCCAGAGGGCAGTTAAAAGTCAACCACATTGCTGTGGGACTGGAGTCACACACAGGGCAGAACACACAAGGATGACCAATTTCATTCCTGAAAGTACATTAGTGAACCAGGTGAGATTTTAGAGTAATTGATAGCAGTTACATGGCTATTATTAATATCCAGATTTTTTTCTCATAAATTAACATTAGTTAAGAGATTGGCTGGGACATTTGGGAGAACTCCACAGCTCTTCCTTGGCGTAATTTTGTTTATCACGTGAGATGGCAGTAGGGATCTCAGTTTAATATTACACTTGAAAGATTCCTTTAGAACTGCACTCAAATGCCATCATACATTTTTGTCCGCCAGTTTCAGGAATGAATTTGAATGCATGATCTTCAGATTTGGCACAAAAGCTGCCACTAAACTAAAGCTGACACTGACATAGGTTAACCTTTGGATGTACTAAGTCAAAAATCACACGACACAAGGTTATAGTCCAACAGGTTTATTTGAAACCGTAAAGCCACTCGCTCCTTCATTTAGATGCATTGTCCAGCCTAACCTATTCATAGAACTCTACCTATGTTTTCCAAATAAAAAATAATACCACTTATTAAAAAAGATGCAGTATACATATGTAGTATCTTTTGCTCTCTCAAGACCTCCTAAAATAAAAATTACAGACAAATAAGTACTTCTGAAATATAATCACTTTTGTTACGTAATAAATGTGGCTGCCATTTTGTGCACACAAGGTGCCAGAAGTCCCAATATGATTCTGACCAGATAATTTCTTTTTAACTTGTGATGTGGATTAATGGGTAAATATTGGGCAAGACGTTAGCGATAACTCACCAGCTCTTCTCCAGAGCAGTGTCATATGATCCTTTATGTCCACTGCAAAAGAAGATTTGGCCCTGGTCTAACATTTCATCTAGTGGCACTTATCATATTGTACCATTCCCTCGCTACTACAGTGGAGTGTTCTCAGAAACACAGAATCAGACTGTCAAAGTAATTTGCCAGAACGCCTCATTAACAGAAATTTCCAACAAGCACCAAGACATCACTTGGCTGTGTGTGTGGGAGGGTGGGGGGCGGTGTTGGTGGGGAAGTTAGAAGGCATTACCTGGGGTGATCCTTTTTGTATGCTCGGTCTGTCTGTGCCACTGAAGTGGCTGCATGGGGATAGAAACTGTCACCTATTTCCTGCTGGAATGTACTTTTGCAAAGAAAGTCTGGAGAAAGATGCAGTGGGTTTTGTCAAGATTCATTCCATGCAGCTTTGTGATGCAGGACACTGTGCACTACGTTCCCCAGGACGCACACTGAGGCAAACATTCACTGTGCCTGGAGGACCATCACTTAGTGAAAGACATTCATTGGTCTGCCCAAAACCTGCTGATCTTTCAGAATGAGGAGTTGACCCTGACTGAATGTTGCAGACTGGCACATTCCAAGGCCCAAGACTGTGTGCTGAGGGACACAATAATGCTTGGGGGCCACTGTCACCAAGGGAATGAGGGGAAAGCCCACTGACTCAGGAAAGACCACTGTCTGAGGTCTGTCTGCTGAATTTGTTGGGGGGGGGGGAAGCTCTGTTCAGTTATCGGACCCTCCCGCTGCTTCAAATCTATGTAAATATAATCTTACACAAGTAAGAGATGCCTTGGTTTGTTTGGTGGATAGAAATATATTACATTAGAGTCTAGATTAGAGTGGTGCTGGAAAAGCACAGCCGGTCAGGCAGCATCCGAGGAGCAGGAAAATCGACGTTTCAGGAAAAAACCCTTCATTACGATAGAAGTATATGTTTTCTTCATATACTTCTATCCAGAATTGGATTGCTTTAGTGACTTTGCATGCATTTTTTAAATTAAGTATATTTTTGAAATTAAAACAATGTCTCCATTGGCTTTCCAAATAAGCATTCTCCTGCCTTCTCCCTGTAGTCCTGCACTTCATTTCTTTTTAAACTAATCATGAATACCTTGATTGAACCTGCCTTCACCACAAGCTCGTGCTCCGGATTCCAGACTTAACGACTTCCTGCGTGGAAAGGTTTTATTTTTCACTTCAGTTTCTTTTGCTCAAATCTCTGGAGTGAGAAATATAGAGGATGTCCTTGGGTTAAGTATGCATTGCAAAAGCCAAAAATGTCAATGTACCTTTATTGCATAAGATTTATATGAAAAGAGCAGACCCTAAGTACACACTGTGTAATTCATTCATTGAATCACCTCATATGGCACCACACTCTGATGTTCAAATTTTGTTTTAAAAATCTTTAGTAAAGGTTATAGATCATCAATGTACCTGAAATAGATGAATGCATTTTTCAAAGAATCTCTTTATATTAATTTTATTCGTATTAATTTTATATTATTATAATATGCACTGATGTTGACAGCTGCCACTTAACATAAGTCAACAAGTCATAGAGTCATAGAGATGTACAGCACAGAAACAGACCCTTCGGTCCAACTCATCCATGCTGACAAGATATCCCAATCCAATCTAGTCCCACCTGCCAGCACTCAGCCCATATCCCTCTAAACCCTTCCTATTCACATACCCATCCAGATGCCTTTTAAATGTTGCAATTGTTCCAGCCTCCACCACATCCTCTGGCAGCCCATTCCACACACGCACCACCCTCAATGAACTATGAACCTGCACTCCAAAGTCTCTTTGTTCAGCAACATTCCCTAGGACCTTACCATTAACTGAATAAGTCCTGCTAAGATTTACTTTCCCAAAATGCAGCACCTTACACTCCACCTACCACTCCTCAGCCCATTGGCTCATCTGACCAAGATCCCATTGTAAACTGAGGTAACCTTCTTTGGGAACCTTGTTGAATGCCTTACTGAAGTCCACATGGATCACATCCACTGCTCAGCCTTATCAATCCTCTTTGTTATGGTTTCAAAAAACTCAATCAAGTTTGTGAGACATGATTTCCCATGCACAAAGCCATGTTGACTATCCCTAATCAGTCCTTGCCTGTTCCTCAGGATTCCCTCCAACAACCTGCCTATCACCGATGTCAGGCTTACTGGTCTATAGTTCCCTGGCTTGTCCTTACCACTTTTCTAAATAGTGGCACCACGTTAGCTAACCTCCAGTCTTCCGGCACCTCACCTGTGACTATTGATGATACAAATATTTCAGCAAGAGGCCCTGCAATCACTTCCCTAGCTTCGCACAGAGTTCTAGGTTACATCTGATCAGGTTCTAGGGATTTATCCACTTTTATGCATTTCAAGACAGCCAGCATTTCCTCCTCTGTTATATGGATATTTTTCAAGACATCACCATCTATTTCCCTACATTCTATATTTTCCATGTCCTTTTCAACAGTAAACACCGATGCAAAATACTCGTTTAGTACATTCCCATCTCCTGCGGCTCCATACAAGGGCCGCCTTACTGATCTTTGAGGGGCCCTATTCTCTGCTTAGTTACCTTTTTGTCCTTAGTGTATTTGTAAAAACCTTTTGGATTCTCCTTAACTTCATTTGCCAAAGCTATCTCATGTCCCTGTTTTGCCCTCCTGATTTCCCTCTTAAGTATATTCCTATTACCTTTATACTCTTCCAAGGATTCACTCTGTCTATACCTGACATATGCTTCCTTCTTTTTCTTAACCAAACCCTCTATTTCTCTAGTCATCCAGCATTCCCTATACCTACCAGCCTTTCCTTTCACCCTAAAAGGAATATACTGTCTCTGGACTTTCATTATCTCATTTGTGAAGGATTCTAGCCATCCCTTTACCTGTGAACATCTTCCCCCAATCAGCCTTTGAAAGTTCTTGCCTACTACCATCAAAATTGGCCATTCTCCAATTTAAAAGTTCAGCTTTTAGATCTGGTCTATCCTTTTCCATCACTTTTTTAGAACTAATAGAATTATGGTCACTGAACCCAAAGTTCTCCCCCACTAACACCTCAGTCACTTGCCCTGCCTTATTTCCCAAGAGTAGGCCAAGATTTACACCTTCCCTCATAGGTACATTCACACACTGAATCAGAAATTATTCTTGTACATGCTTAACAAATTCCTCTCCATTTAAACTCTTAACACTATGACAGTCCCAGTCTATGTTTGGAAAGTTAAAATTCTCTCCCATAACCACCCTGTTATTCTTATAGTTAACTGAGATGTCCTTACAAGTTTGTTTCTCAATTTCCCACTGACTATTAGGGGCTCTATAATACAATCCCAATAAGGTGATCATTTTGAGATCTGAACTGTGGAAAAAAGAGCAAGAGGAAAAGTAATATTAATATCTTTTGAAGTCATATTCTATTTTCATAGAGGCATAGAATCATAGACAGGCCCTTAGGCCCAAACTAGGGTGGCACAGTGGCTCAGTGATTAGCATGCTGCCCCACAGCACCAGGGTCCCAGGTTTGATTCCACCCTTGGGCGACTGTCTGTGTGGAGTTTGCACATTCTCCCCATGTCTGCGTGGGTTTCCTCTGGGTGCTCTGGTTTCCTCCCACAATCCAAAAGATGTGCAGGTTAGGTGAATTGGCCATGCTAAACTGCCCATAGTGTTAGGTGAAGGTGTAAATGTAGGGGAAGTGGGTCTGGGTGGATTACTCTTCGGAGGGTCAGTGTGGACTGTAGGGAATCCAAAAAAGTCTAATCCATGCCGATCAAAATGTCCATCCATTTCCCTGCATGTGGCCCATTTTCTTCTAAACCTTTTCTATCCATGTATTTGTCCAAATGGCTTTTAAATGTTGTTAATGTACCCACCTTAACTACTTCTGTTGGCAGCTCATTCTACATGCGCGCCAACCTCTATGTAAAAAGGTTGCCCCTCAGGTTTCCATTTATTCTTTCCCCTCTCAGCTTAAACTGATGCACTCTCGTCGTCAATTCCCAAACCCTGGGAAAAAGTCTGATTGCATTCATTCTATCCATCCCTCTCATGGTCTTACGTGCCTCTATAAGATCCCCCTCAGTCTCCTATGCTCTCAAATAAAATGTCCTAAATTGTCTGACCTCTTCCTATAACTTAGTCCCTTGAGTCCTGGCAACATCCTTGTAAATTTCTTCTGGACTCTTTCCAGTTTAATAACATCCTTCCTATAGCAAGGTGGCCAAAATTGAACATAATACACCAAATGCAGCCTCACCAACATCCTGTACAACCACAACATTACTGCCCAACTTCTATATTCAATGCCCTGACTAATGAAGGCCAGTGTGCCAAAAGCCTTCTTCACTGCCCTCTCTATCTGTGACTCCACTTTCAGAGAACCATGCACCTGAAATCCAAGGTCTCTCTGTTCCACTCTACTCATTAAGGCCCTACCATTCACTATGAAACTCATACTTGAATTGACTTTCCAAAATGCAACACCTCACACTTAGCTGTATTAAACTCCATTTGCTATTTCTCGTCCCACTTCCCTAGCTGATCAATATCCTGCTGTAATTTCTGATAAACATCTTCACTGTCTATGATACCACCTATTTTAGGCAAACTTACTAATCATACTTCATACATTCTCATCCAAATCATTGATATAGATGACAAAAAGCAATGGGCCCAGCACCGACACCTGAGGCACTCTATTAACCACAGGTCTCCAGTCTGACAAGCAATCTTCCACTATTACCCTTTGCTTCCTACCATCAAACCAATTGTGAACCTAATTTGCCACCTCTCCCTGGATTCCATGCGATCTAACCTCCCAGAGCAGCCTACCAAGTGAAACCTTACCAAAGACCTCACTGAAATCCATATAGACCATGTCTACTGCCCTCATTAGCCTTCCTGGTCACTTCATCAAAGAACTCTAGCAAATTTGTGAACCATGATCTCCCACGCACAATATCATACTGACTACTTCTAATCAAACACTGTCTTTCTCAATGCATGTATACCTTATCCCTCAGAAAATTCTCAAGTAACTTACCTACCACAGATGTTAGGCTTACTGGTCTATAATTCCCAGGCTTTCCTTTTCAGCCCTTTTTGAAACTGGGCACAACATGCGCTATCCTTCTGGTCTCTGGAACCTCATCTGTGGCTAATGACGGTGTTATTTGGGGCTGCATTTTTGGTTAGTCTCCTAGTTTTCTGGAAAATATATGCATCAAACATGAACACAAATGGTAACATGAATCAGATGAGTTTTTTTAGAATTATTGGTTTCGATCTGAATTATTGGTAGTAAACAGATCTCATAGTTTCAGTATTTGATTTCAGCAGGCAATAGTACATTGTATTCATGCTTTTGTTTCATATATTTCACAGGATATTCAACAAATCTGATTAAATAAAATAGAAATGGCACCTGAAATAATAAAAATCAATTTACAATGCTTCCAAATTTTGTATTGCATCTCTCCCAACCTAATGGCTTTCCAAAGCACTTTACAGGCAATAAATTCCTTCTAGGAGAAAGTGGGTACTGCAGATGCTGCAGATCAGAGTCAAAGAGTAAGGTGCTGGAAAAGCACAGCTGGTCAGGCGGAGCAGGAGAGTCAATGTTTTGAGCACATGCCCTTCATCAGGAATAAGGCTGTTGTAGGCCTTATGCTCGAAACATCAATTCTCTTGCTCCTCGGATGCTGCATGACCAGCTGCGCTTTTCCAGCACCAATTTGTACACACCAAAGTTCCACAAGCAGCAACACAATAATGATCAGCTAATTTGTTCCAATGAAATTTACAGACAGATAAATGTTGGCCAGAGCAAGGAGTAGAGCTGCCTGATCCTCATTGAAGTAGTGCCGTGGGTCACTTATGTGCAACTGAGAATCTTTAAAGGATGAAAAGAAATATTCTATAATTAATGGAGAGTAATCTCAATATGGAACACATTAAGACTATTACATACTTAATTGATTTTTAAAAATCTAGACAAAGTTAAGAAGCCTTTTTCTCAAGATTTGCCTTCAAACACCACAGAATTCTTTTGTTTTATAATTCACAATACAGCTGCTTCTTGTGTGAAAGAGTTGATTGCACCAGGAATTCTATAATGATCTCAGTTCTTTTACTGTGGCCTGAGACAACTGATTGAGGGGGTAAAATTTCTGGTTAATATAGATTGCATCATCTGAGTGCAGGATGTCGGCAGTTTTGAGTTTTATTAGACTGAGATATTGCATCAGGCAGTGTCCTGATTTACCCTGTGTCCCAAGGTCTCTGATGAAGTCAATGGATTGGCACGTCCAGTTTCCTTTTTCTCTCTTGCTCTTACCCCTTCCTTCCCTTCCCAGTAATTCTGGCCAATGTTTATTAGTCCTGCCACTTTGGGTCATTTGAAGCAAGAGCTTGACTTTGTAGCCTCATTGAAACAAGTTTTTGGGGTGATGTTTAGTTTGTGTCAATTTATGCCTTTTCAGCATTTGTCAGCTGTTGAAATGTGAGGCACAGACAACAATAACTGAGCAATCAGGTGAGCAAGCATAATAATGTGATTTCTTCATTTGAAATGTAAGAATTTGAAATTGTTCTGACCTTGTAAGGATGCCTTGCTGAAGTGGGAAGTCAATTTCTTAACCAAAGGAATTGTGACAAAGGAATTGGGATAGATCAGTGCATTTTATGACATTCAGCTGCTTTTGAGTATTTTTGCATATCTTGTATTGCAGAGGAATAATTCCCTCATTTTCAAATCATTCACTACAATCTAAAGAGTCAAAGAGAATCATATGGCAGTGTAAATGATGACCAACCCATGTTACTTCACCTTAAACATTCCATAGTAGTTGATTTGAGATATCAGGACAGGGCATGGAAACACTTCACAGTTTTAGAAGCTATCGTTGTTTGCAGAAACAGGGAGGCAATGGACTAGTGGTATTATCACTGGACTGTTAATCCAATAACCCTGGTAAGGTTCTGAGGACCAGTGTTTGAATTCCACCATGGCAAATGGTGGAATTTGAATTCGATGAAAATCTGGAATTAAGATTCTAATGATGGCCACAAAACCAATGTCAGTAAAAATAAAATCCATCTGGTTCACCATCTGGGAAGGAAACTGCCATCTTTACCCTGTCCTACATGTGATTCCAGATCCACAGCAATTTGGTTAACTCTTAACTGGCCTATGGGCAATATGGCCTAGCCAGTGACATCCTCATTCCATGAATGAATAAAAAAAAGTTTGCAACAACAAAAAAACAGTATCAATGAACGGGTGTGACTTGATTGCAGAAAATGAGTGCAGGTTGCAAATGAATGCTGAAGCTGATATGAATGGATAAATTGAGATTAAGTGTTAATCCAAGGACACGGTGTAGCCAGGATATGTCTGATAAAAGGAAAGAAAATCATTAGTTTCTATGATTTGAAAGACAATGCAGAATCTAAGGAGTGGCAGGGAAGATAAATATGAGGTGGTGAGGGATAAAGTCAAATTTAAAGCAGTTATGGAATGCAGATACAAAACAGACAAGAATATTAGAACTCTAGTTGCAAACAAAAGGCTACCTGGAAATGTATGCAGATGAAAAATATCAGAAGTACAATCATTCCAATTACAATCAGTATGTTACAAAATGACTATCACCCATCGTGTTGTGTATAGTTGATAAGAGCATATCATTCCAGGTACCTACTTCTGCTCTCTTTGTGTTCTAGTTTGTCTCTGTTTCAGTCTTTCACGTCACTTCTCTTCCCTTGTTGTTGCTTTGATTCTCTCTGTCTTTTTTCTTTTCTACTTCTGGTGAATCTTGGTAATTTTATGCAGTAGTGAAAGAATCCGTCAGCGACCGCATTTCAGGTCTGGGTTGCAGAGGAAAGTTGACCCTCTCTGCCCGAACATCCTGAACAATGTTTCTATTTAATAACCATCTCATGCCCTCTTGAATGTCTCTCTGTACCTGCCTCCACCTGAATTCCTAGCAATAGGAATGCCCTAATGGTAAAATTTTCACTAACATTGTATTTGCTTCTTTTGAAAGTCACTTCAAACCAATGCCCTGTCATTCTTAATCCTTTTACAAGCAGAAATAATTTCTCACTATCTACTCTATTTAACTCCCAATAACTTTGAAACTTCTATTAGATTGCTTCTTTTTTTCTCTCTAAGGAGAACAGTCCTGACTTTTTCAATGTATTCTCAGACTTGAAATTATTCATCCCTAGAACCACTTTTTGTAAATCTCTTCTGTACTCTCATTAATGCATTCACATCCTTCCTATAGTGTTGTATTCAGAACTGTACACAATGCTCCAGCTCATGGCTAACAAGTGTCTTTTACAAGTTCAGCATCACCTCCTTGCTCTTGTGCTATATGTCCCTATTTGTAAAGCAAAGAACACAGTATGCTTTATTAATAGCTCTCTTTACTGATCTCTGCATATATACATCTTCAGAATATTGTAAACTGCACTCAACCATGAAATGGATTGTAAATTTCTCATTTCATTGATCTTTCCCTCCTGCTTGTAGACAATGGTGTTGATGCCTTTCCTCATGGTTCCATAGAGTCAAAAACAACTCAGTCAGTAAGCTGCTGATTCTAGAAGTCTTATTTGCCTTGACATTGTTAACAGTCTTAATCTATGCATCTTCAATGATCTCTGCATATATACATCCAGGTTACCTCCCCTCCTGCACTCTCCTTACTATCGTCTCTGTTATTTTGTATTGTCTGACCATGTTCTTCCTACCAAAGTGTATACCTCAGACTTCCCTGCATTGAACCTCATCTCCCACCCACCTGCCCACTCCACTAACTTGCTGTTGTCCTTTTGAAGTTATATACTGCCTGCACAGTTTACAATGCTTCCAGGTTTTGTATTACCTGCAAACTTTGACATTATCCCGTGCACTCCAAGATCTAGACCATTCATATCACGAAAAGCAAAGGACACATTACTGACCCTTCCAACCCAAAAAAATCATTTGTTTCAAGTAATGGACAGTAATCTGAAAGCTTTCTGAGTAGAGGCATGCCGTCCTCTCTCCCTGTCCTATTCGGGTGCTGTATTGAACATATTGCAGGGTGTTTGGAAAAGGCAGGAGAATGGCACTAAGTCACAGTACTCATTTGGAGAGCCAGCACATCCATGATGGGCATATTAGACGAGATTACTTACAGTGTGGAAACAGGCCCTTCGGCCCAACAAGTCCACACCGACCCTCCGAAGACCAACCCACCCAGACCAATTCCCCTACATTTACCCCTTCACCTAACACTACGGGGCAATTTCACATAGAAATTCACCTAATCTGCACATTTTTGGACTGTGGGAGGAAACTGGAGCACCCAGAGGAAACCCACACAGACACAGGGAGAATGTGCAAACTCCACACAGATGGCCTCTTCTGAGCTGGAGCATATCTGTGACTTTAGTGATTCTGTGAAGCTGTAGTGCTGATGTTTAGTGTGAAATAGTTGTAACTAATTGTGCATTCCATCCACAAACCCCATTTTGGAGAGTTCATCCATCATATACCTGTAGAGATTCTGGCAAAGCTCTTCTCATGATCCTAGCTGGTAAGACACTCATCCCTACCCGACACAATTATATCCCTCAGTAACAAAAGATTTACAGAGATCTTCCTGCTGGATATAGCACAGACTTGTCTGGGTAACTTAACTCAATTGGCAATGACAGAATATTGTAAACTGCACTCAACCATGAAATGGATTGTAAATTTCTCATTTCATTGATCTTTCCCTCCTGCTTGTAGACGATGGTGTTGATGCCTTTCCTCATGGTTCCATAGAGTCAAAAACAACTCAGTCAGTAAGCTGCTGATTCTAGAAGTCTTATTTGCCTTGACGTTGTTAACAGTCTTAATCTTACTCATCCACAGTTGTGTATTTGCCCAGACTTTCTGCATATGGTCTTCCAAAGACCTTTGATAGATGACAGAGAGAACTGGAAAGACAAATGATTTCTGTGGGCTTCATGTCATAAAGGATTTTCTGATCTTCAGAATATCAGATTTAATTGTTGGCACCCATCCATCTTCTTCCTTTTGGCTGCTGATCACATAGCTCTGTGTGTGTGTGCATGTTTTGTTTGAAGAAGCATGAGCACATCTCAGCTAACTTTATGGAACAGTGTCTGTGTAGGAAGATGAACATGGAGGTCTCCACAGTAAAGAGTCAGGGTTGATAACTCTTCATATGAACATACAGACAAGGAACAGGAGGAGGACATTCAGCACTAGGAGTCTGCTCTACCATTTAATAAGATCTTGGCTGATCTGATTGCAACTTTCACTCACATTCCCAACTACCCATGATAATTTTCAGCCCTTGCTTCCCAAGAAATCCTCACTCTGTGCCTTAAACTTATACAAAAATTCAGCGTCCGTCCCATTTTTAGGAAGAGAATTCCAAATACTCAAGACCTTCCATGAGACAAAAAAATCCTTTGCCTCATCTTTGTTTTAAACTAGTTCTAGAGTCTCTCATGAGAAGAAACATTTTCTCTACATCTGCTCTGTCATGATCGCTGATGATCTTGCATGTTTCAATCAAGTCACCTCTTATGTAACTTACTACCTGTCTATATCCTGCATCCTTGAATTTTTCTATAGTCAACACAACCTCAATTTTGGCTTTCAACTCTCTGGTTTTCCTGAAATTGACAGTCACCTCAGATGAGGCAGTGGTCAGAAATGAAGTGAACCCGAAAAGGATACGAACAGGAAATCTATCCTTGAACGTTCAGAATAGCCTGGTCTCAAACAGATATATCTATATGATGTGCCACTTGTATGGTTTCCGATGATATTATGAGTGTTGCATCTGTTGCTATTTCAATTAGGATCCTGGACTTGACGCCTAGTCTGCTGTTGGCCTTGCCAGATTATCCAGCCACATTGACGATATAGTTGGGCATGATTAGATGTATTGTTGTGGGGTTTGGGTATTTAGTTTCACAAAGTAATGTTGCTGGAGCCCATGGAAATTTCTGCAAGAATTATTTACTTACAGCTTGATCTATATATGTATTCACTTTACCTCGGTTAGAACCTCAATTCTCTCTCAGCTCTCATTATTTAATCAAGTGAGTCTGACATTATCACTGCATCATCATCATTATGTATGCTTTCAATGTTAATCCCATTACCATACATTAGCCATTTTCTTGAAAGCAATTTGCTAAATTAGGAGCAATTAACTCTTGCACTGTTTTCCGGATAAGTCAGATTGCCAAGGACACCATGCTTCCTTCTCTAAAGGACACCTCTGAACTAAATGGGTTTTTGTTAACAGTTGATAGATTTATAGTATTTGAAAAGTGTGGTGCCGGAAAAGCACAGCAGGACAGGCACAATGTTAATCAGGTTGAGGGTGAGAAAGTGGATCTTCATGGTAACTTCAGCCAGTACAGAAATTGAACTAATGTTTTTGGCGTCATTCTGCATTGCACATTCCTGATAAAGGGCTTATGCTCAAAATGTTGACTCTCCTGCTTCTCAGATACGCTGCCTGATCTGCTGTGCTTTTCCAGTGCCACACTTTTCAACCCTGATCTCCAGCGTTTGCAGTCCTCATTTTCTCTCAATCGCTGGATTTATAGTAGCATTATTCAATAATCAAATTCAACTTTAAGTTTCCCAGTTGCTATTGGCTTTGAATATCTGTCAACTGATGAATACCAGACACCAATGCAGTGAAAAATGGACTCCCTGGTATAAATCTGGACTAATTGCTATGTATCCTAATGTTTATGATGAGTGAAGCCCCAGATTGAACATCATCAATAAACTACACACCAGTTTTGTGTGTTTTTCAGTTTCATTATTTTCCTTTTAGTGTGAGCAAACTAAGTGGCCAATAAAAATTTCATGCAAAATATGAAACAGCAAACCTCAAGTGAAATCTTTCTGTTAATTCATCATTATCATCATCATGGATCTGTTGTTTGATCTATAATTCTCATACATCTCTGAATCAAGACCACTTAATTTGACGTTCGCATGTCCATGACCTTTACAGCCCATTTTAAGGTAAAGTTGCCATTGTCTCAGACAACCACACTTTCATTAGAGAGAGAGAGAGAGTGAGAGAGATGACAAATGGAGAGTTTAACTTCACGGCCACCATACTGAGACGGGGGTAAGGGTGAGGACGTGGGACCTTCATGGTAACCTCAGGCAGTACAGAAATTGAACTTATGCTGTTGGCATCATTCTGCATTTCACGGGCCACCCAGTTGACTGGGCTAACCAACACCATGATGAAGGGCTGATGAAGGGCTCAAAACGTCGATTTTCCTGCTCCCCGGATGCTGCCTGACCTGCTGTGCCTTTCCAGCAACACTCTCTCAACTCTGATCTCCAGCATCTGCAGACCTCACTGTTTCCTAGTCAACACCATGGCCCATTATAGCAAGAGAACAGCTCAGTGATAGCATGAAAATTCACACTCAATAAGTAAATAAGTGCACACCCTCTGTCATATATACCTCTTTCCCAACTGTCAATTCCAGCATATGGACTGAGAGATGCTCTGACCTGCTTTGCAAAGCATTTCTCATGACACTAGTTAATTTCCATTGATTGTGAAAAGTTTAAAGAAAACAGAGACATAGGCATATCAGAGGAAAACTGAACTGTCTGACATAAAAGTGAATAAGTGGCCACCCCTAAGCTTCCGGGATCAGTGACATAAGCACAATGTTATCGTATGCCAGGATGACGAGTGACTATAATATATAAGACTATGTTTGCAGTGAGATTCAATTAACAAATCTGAAAACAAGCTGAATAATTGTTACTCCCCCGGAGGGAAAAAAATGACACTTCAATTTAACTATGTATTTATTTATACTTGGATTCAGCCTCCTCGCCAACAAAGTAGATTCTCTGCTGCTCCTCTAAACACCCCCTCAGCCACCCCCGCCCTGTTGGTATTGTCAACCACGTTCGAGCTTTCGTTTCGGTGATTGGTTGCAGTCCCGATCAGCTGTACACGCCTCCGAAATCTGATTGGGCAAAATGGAGACGTCGGCGGTGGCTTGAATCTAAGTGGCGATTGGCCAACGCCCACACATCCTGTCACCGCCATTGGCCCGTTGCTGTACCTGGGGGCGAATGTCTGTTGTCAGCCAATTGGTCACACCTCCAGCGCGCTGGACTCAGCCGATAGACAACGCAGCCAATCAGAGCGCGGCGTTCTGATGGACCAAGCGGCCGTACCATGTGGAGAGAGGGGGAGGGGGAGACTCTGGTTTTAAGGTGTGCGGTTGCCGCCTCCTCGAATGATTTGCCTTCTTCAGTTTGATCCGGAGGAGGCGAGTTTCGGCCTCGTGTCGGGGAGGGGAGTGTGTCCGTGTGGCCCGGATATCAGCTCGTTGCGAGGGTTCCAGCTGCTGCCAGCCTCGGGGATACATTGTAACTAAGAGGTGACACATTGTAACCAAGAGGGGGACACGTTGTAACCAAGAGGTGATACATTGTAACCAAGCAGGGACACATTGACACCGATACCCAGCGAAGATGTCGAAGGAAGAGGTAGTCAGCGAGGTCATTGTGGAGTCCAAAGTGATGTGGTATCCCGACTCCAAGAGGAACACACACATGGACCGATTCAAGAACCTTATCAACGAGAAGTTCGGTCTCCAGTTGGGTAGGTCTGTGTGTGTGTGTGTGTGTGTGTGTACGGGGGTGGGGACATCGCCCATGGGGAGTCCATCTGCTGCAACCTGAGCTTTTCTCCAAATTTCTCCCCGTACCTAGTGTAAAATCCTTATCCTTCCATTATCCCGACTCCGCACGACCTCATCTAGTCTTCTGTCCATATTGCCCCTTTCACTCTGGTCTGCTTTCTAATTCCTGTTCGCCAAATTGGTGTCACCACTTTTGAGGAGATTGTAACCCCCATTCCACTTAAGACGATTAATAGAGTGAAGTTCACCTGTCAATTCCAAGAACAGTCCTTTCTTCAGCTGTGACAGTGGGTATTATCCTAGGTGTACGTCCTGTAAAGAGAAATTGTTGGTACCGAACTAGTTCCCTGTCAATATTTGTCAGAATGGAATTGTATATTTAGAGTAATTAACCAGGCCATTAATCCGAAACTGTGATCCAAAACTTGGAAGAAGCTTTGTCTGACTAACTCTTCTGCCCTTTAATTGCCAAGTCGTCTAAAGCAATTTAAACCAGCATACCATAGTTGCACAGTAAAATCCATGATAAGTTGATGGTTTGTGTGCAACTAATGGCCATAGGCACACTGACAATGTATCTTTTCACAAATTATTTTGTAAACATATAGTAACATTTATTGATTTTGTTGTGATTGGAAAGTTTGGAGGACTCTGATCGCCTTGGCATGGTACTTGGGTAACAAATCTGAAGAGTTGGCCATTTGTCAGATGCTGCCTTCAGAACACAGTCAGATAATTGTAGTTCTGTAGGTCACATGGCTTTGGTAATTGAAAATTAAAAGCCTTCCATAATTATTTAGATATAATTTAATTTTGATAAATCAGTATATACCAGTTGTGTTTCCCCCATTCACCTTTGTATCTTTGAATGGTGCTAGTGTCTTTAACAATTGGACATTAAATGGTGACTTGAAAGTGTATTTATTTCCTCCACCCTTATCATTTATAACAAGCAATTAAGACAAGACTTTAGAGATCCATATTTAAAACTTATATCTTTTGTTTTCTCAGCCAATTATAACGAGTTGTACCATTGGTCGGTTGAGAACTACCCGGAGTTTTGGGCAGAATTTTGGAAATTTAGTGGATTGGTTTACTCTCGTCATTACAGTGAGGTAGGTGTTTTGTTTTGGGTTATCTTTAAGTCACATGACTTTTGATTTAATGCCTTGTGTTGTTAAAGATTCTTCATAAGTGCATTAAGGGATCTTTGCCAAAAGATGAAAGTAATGTGCTATTAAGAAGACCAGGCTGTCTGCTCAGTGACAGCAAAGCAGAATATGTTATTTTCATGTGTGGTACAGTAGTAAGAATGCAAATAACCAAGGGTTTAAGGTATCCAGTACAAAGCAGCCATTGTGATTTCCTGACTGGTCCTGAGAACAGTGGGATACAGTAACCTAATTGTGCAGTTGTATGCATTTCTGGACAGGATTGTTTGGTTGTTTTATTGTATGAGTGGCAACCGACAACACCTAAATAATATTCTGGATTGTGAAAAACACTTGTAGCACAAGTAGGACATGTTTGGGATTATGGCTTTGTGTCTGTACAAAGGAGTAATTGGCAAAAAGATATTTGGAAAGCATTGGACACTGTGCCACTTGTGCAGAAACTTCAGCATAACTGCCCAATTGCTTAAATTTTGAGCATGAAATCTTCCTTGAAGACACTCGAGTAATCCAATCAGGTATATTGAATTATTGCTGGAGGTTCATCACCACATAACGTCCTTTTAATTCTGTTTTGCAATTACACTGGACTTTGTTTTCAGAGAACTTAGAATCTAAGGATTGAAAGATGAACTTACGCCATGGATTTCGCTCTCCTGCTCTCTCTATCTCTTTCGGCTCGTGTCAACTACGTTCTTCAATACCCCTGTTATTGTCGTTACTATCTCTTTCTCCTTTGTCAATGTTCCATTCATTCACTTGATCATCTGTATCACGTTATTCAGTCATTGGTTCCCTTTTCATGATATTGCCTTGGTTCTTCCATTATAAATTAAGCTGGTGTCCTATCGTCTTCCACTTTGTTTCACACAACTCTTGATTACTTCAAGATGAGCTAATTCATCCTTAATTTCCATTTCCATATTTCCACCTTGTGCTACTACTGGATACTTGAAACTGAGAGTTTCCTTCAAGCCTTCATACCTCCACTTTGATCTTTTTCCCTGAACTAAAACTGACTGTCCATATATATTGCATCTCTAGTCTACTGATCTTCATATCCCCATCCTCCATTTGTGATGAAAGGTGTGCAAATGTATTAACGCTTTTGGAATTTGTATTGGTTCAACAAGAGGTGTATGTGGACATGAATTGGTGCTTTGAAATTAAAAAAAAGTCAGTCATTCTGTACCAGTGACCCAAATTCATCAGTTCTAAAAAATCATGTGACTATAATCAAGAACCCCTGGAATGTTTATGGAATTAGTTATCTATAATTTTGGATTTATGACAGGCCACATTAATTCTGTAGGAGAAAGTGAGCTCTGCAGATACTGGAGACTAGAGTAAAGAGTGTGGTTCTGGAAAAGCACAGCAGGTCAGGCACCACCTAAGGAGCAGGAGAATCAACGTTTCAGGCAAAAGCCCTTCTTCATTTGTACATGTCCTGATGAAGGGCTTTTGCCTGAAATGTCGATTCTCCTGCTTCTCGGATGCTGCCTGACCTGCTGTGCTTTTCCAGCACCACATTTTCGACTGACATTAATTCTGTGTTCAGTTCAGAAAATACCAGACTTTTAGTTGAGAAGACATAAGAGTTGAGTTCAGAAGCAAGTTTTAGTTTCTTTCTTAGCAGGGTTAAGTATAGAGGAAATGATTAACTGCAAGAATAGTGTATTTATCCCCTAGTTTCCAAATCTGGAGAATTTGGGTCTGACATCTTCCGATTATTAGAATTACAAAATATTTGGGCCATGAGATGTGTTTTCTCCTGTACCCTGAGACATAGCGTGCTTATTTTTACATATAATTCCCCTTTCAATAAACAATAACATTCAATTAGCTTTCCGAATTACTTGCTGTACCAACAGACTAACATTTTGCAATTCTTGCACTGTGCCACCAAGAGGCCTTTGCATCTTTGAAATCTTTCAGCACTGAGACATAAGCTTTTTTATTATTCCTGCCAAAATGAACAATTTTCACCTTTTCCCATAAGACACTCCAAATGCCATATCTTTGTCATTCACCTAAGCTGTGTACTTTTGTTTTTTGTATCGTTGTTTATTTTCTTTGAGCCTAGACTATTTCCATTTCTTTAACAGGTCCTTTTACTCTACTGTGTTTTCATTCTAGCACCAAATTTCTTTTGCAGCTTTTCTGCTTCCTAATGATTGTTCATACACTTTATCAGTTTTTCTAACTGAGTTTATCACCAAGTTCCATGAATCTTCCACAGTGTTTCTTATAACTTTAATTGCTTTTGGCTGTCTCCCCCCCCTCTGTTCTCTGAAATCCCCCTTCACTTGCAGATATTTGAGCTCCCACACTCGATCTGTCTACCCCTGCTCTGCGACTGTACTTTGGAATTTGTTCTGCACGTTGTTCCATGGTCAGTGTCTCTACCTTAGGCTTTGCAGTTCTTTGTTTCATTTTCATGTAGAAATGTTCTCCTCAAACTATGTAGAGAAGTTATTACATACCTCTGGAACAGGTGGGACTTGAATTTCGCCTCCAGGTCAAGGAGTCGGAACACCACCACTGCAATATTTCTAATTATGATGTACTCCAGCTGTTGTTGTCTATATTTTTGGTATCAGGTGATTAGTGTTATCAACTAGGAGAAAGTGAGGACTGCAGAAGTTGGAGATCAGAATCAAGAGTGTGGTATTGGAAAAGCACAGCCGTGTCAGGCAGCATCTGAGGAGCAGGAGAAACGGCATTTCAGGTGGTAGCTTATGCCAAAAACGTCGAATCTCCTGCTCCTTGGATGCTGCCTGGCCTGCTGTGCTTTTCCAACATCACACACTCGACCTTTATTGTTATCAGTTGGTAAAACACAGTGAACTCCAGGATCTTGGTTCCTTCATCATTTGCTTCTTCTAAACTGTGTCCATCATGATGCATCTTGTTTTCTTTCTACGTGTTCAGCTGCTGTCACTGGCCTGTCACTGCTTTGTATAGTTTGAAATCATTTGTCTATCTGTTCCTACAATACCTTTTTCTCCTCTCGTCCACACCAGAGGGGTGGCACAGTGGCTCAGTGGTTAGCACTGCTGTCTCTCAGTGCTAGGGACCTGGGTTCGATACCCACTTTCCTCCCACAGTCCTAGGATGTGGTTATGTTAAATTGCCCGTAGTTAGGTGCATTAGTCAGGGGCAAATATAGGGTAGGGGAATGGGTCTGGAGGGTCGGTGTGGACTTGTTGGTATATGGTTGGGCTAAATGGTCTGTTCCCATACTGTAGGGAATCTAATCGAATCTGTGGTATATAATTCTTCATTCCTTCCTTCCAGCTATATATTGACTCTGATTCTATTGCTGATTTCTGTCTACTCCCAATATCTTGTCCTCATTTCCATGCTTAATTTAATTCCAACACCATTTTTTCTTCCATTCAGTCTACGACAGTGAAGTTTATAACTGCCATTGGTTTTCTGGCTGTGGCAGTTTGTATTCATTTGTTTACCATGACTTTAGTCACTTCACTCCATTTCCCCATCTGGCTACCAACATTTAGACTTACAATTTTGAATTTGACATCTTTTCATCTCTTCTTCAGCTATCCTCATCTTTTACTCCTGCTGCTAACCCTTTCCATTTACTTGAGATTGGGACTAGCACCACTATATCCTGTTTTGCCTGCACCAGTGGCTGAAAGCAGTTCAATCCTTTCCATTGTAGGAAGTAAAAGAGAATTGAGGCTGAGGTGGATTTGAGAAGGGACTATTGGAAAATTGGAGGATTTGGCTGATAGGTAGATTTCTAAATTACTGAGGAATTGAATTTAGAAAACAGTTGTTGAGGTTTAAGTGCAGATTTCAGTTGTACACTGGTGAGCAACTGATCCGTGCATACAGGATATGTGGGGCCTATACATTTTTAATGAGTGAACATTTTTGCTTCTGTAGTGTTTGCTTTATAGCACTGGATCAATACCCATTTTGGTTGTGCATTGATGGGATAAGTGTCTAATCCCTGATGATTGGATGTAGCAAATATTGCTAAAAAGCTATACCAATAGTTGTTGTCTACTGTGGATATTAATATAGCATCAACCATTTTCTAACCTTGAAATATAAATTTGAGAAATTATGCTGTTTTAATCACCTGATCATGGTTACGAATGTGAATTCCAGAGTACTACAATGAATTTAATGTTTTATGAAATAATCCACTTGTATTTTAGATTAATACAAGTAGTGCAGTATATTCCAGTATATTTGGCATATGTTTGATCATATTATATACACTCCCCTTCATCTGCTGATTCACTATCCATGTACATGAGATTGGCTCTATTACCCTTTTCTCATTTGATGTGTGTGGTCTGTTTGCCCAGTCCTTTGTGGCACATTGGTGAGTTTCATAGAAGCATTATTTGTGTTTTTTTGCATCTGTAGGAAGTTCATGCCCCTACCCCACCTTGGGTAATCAGTATTTGGTTTAATAATTTGTAAACTTATGTTGGTCACCAATAAATTGAATAGTGAATCCAAGATAAACCTCTTTAACCAGAATAAATCTGGCTTATATACTATGCATCTAATTGGAATCACCAAATGCTGAAGATCAGTAGGGTTTGGTGGCGCTAAATTAATATCATTCCTTTTTTGTCGAATTATTTTCTTCATGCTGCTTGTCATCGGTAAAAATGCTAGGACTGACTGAGGGACATCAGCAACACATTCGTTAATAAAAACACTGGGTACTTCCTGCAATTCTTCTGCACGATGTTTTAAACTTGTTTTCACTTTTGCAACTCAGACACTTTCTGCAGAAGGAGAATGTGTATGTCAATTAATTGTTTTTATCACAGTGCCACTCTTGGTGTGGATCCATCCATTATATCGGCCCCTTTGTTCACATCGCCAAAACTTAATACTTGAATCACTCTTGGATAGTTTCTCAAAAATATATATCAAACCATCATGGTAAAACTTCTTATTTCCACGTTTACTAATAATTTCTGTTTCCATACTGAAAATTCCTGTTACAAAAATACAAGCTTAAAAAAACCTCTCCTGTAACGAAAATAAGTTGTTACTGAAACAATGCAAACACTACCTTAACCAATATAACGACAATTTTATATACCACCAATATTCAAAATATATGACTTATATGCGGTGGCGAATCATCTTCAGTGGCCAATGGGCGGTGGCTAAGCGTCCTTGGTGGTGAAAGGGCAGTGGCTAATTGTTCGCAGTGAATCTGCTGTGGCAAATAAGTCCCATCCCAGTCTCCACACTGTAGGGATTTTATAATTGTGGACTGAAATGGGAAAAGGAATATTTTGTAAATCTAGGACTGTTGAAGGGATGGCTGCATTTTTTTATGTGATGATAATTATCAGTGCTGTTCACACTGCAGCACCTTCGATCAAAGAGGAGGGACTGCAATAGGCTGATGCCAGCAGGTGGAAATTCAACTGGAAACAAGTGGCTGAATGGTCTGGGGAATTGGGACCAATTATCAATGACTGACTGATAAAGGCTTTCTGCATGCCAGCAGCTAGGTGATTGGCTCACGAGATAGCTGAAGTGTGTGTGTGTGTGTCTGTCTGTGTCTGTGACCTCCAGAAGACGAGATGCTGTTCTGCCCGCAACAGTAAAAGAGAAAGCACCCCAAGTCTGAAGAAAGTTGGTTTATTTCTCCATTTCAGTTGCTATAAGCTGTGGCTCTTAATCAAACAAATCTGAGATCTTCATAAATGTGAATTAATGACTCTGCTTTCTGCAAGCAAGTGGAAGGACCCTGAGAAGTACATTTGAGGAGCTTCTGGTTCTGACAAGCCAAAATGACGATGATCTCTGTGAACATTACATGGCCATGGATCATTGAACTGGTTTTCCCATCTTTCCGTGAGCATGTTTTCTTGTGTGTGTCTGCATGGGAAGTTTTACAAAGGGGTTAGAGATTTCGCAAGCATTGATGGTTCATAATAATTTATCTGTATCCAGAACCTATTTGTAATTCTTGTTAAGTATGGAAACCTAGTATATGCTTTTGTCAAATTTGTTGCATAAGGTAAGTAATTTAGGGAATTTTTTTTACACTTTTGTAAAATGTTTACCTTTTTATGATGACTCTGGGAATAGCAAGGCTTAATTTCCAGCATGCTGTCACTAACACATTGAGTTGTGACATTAGATCAGTGCGCACTTCATGTCAACAACTGCCCATTTTAAACCTGATGCCTTGACAGATCAGATCAAAGAAATTGACACATCCTAAAATGTTTAGGAGTCTAATTTTTCTTGAGTCCCTATTTTGTTGAGATGTGTTGTTTATTTCTATCTCTATCTCTCTCTCTCACTTTTAGCTCCTCCTATGAAGCTTTCTGGACTTCCTTTTGGTCCATTGATAGGAAAAGAAACTGATGAATGAGAGGGTTTCCTGGTGCACCTCCAATAGTGAACGAGTATTTTATTTGAGTAATGAGTCATATGTCGTGAGCTGGCTTATACAGGTCATTTGATTAGGGTGATGGCTTGGTAAAGTTTTTTTTTACATAGTCAAATCTCTATTCTATCAGACATTAGTGATTTAAAATTCTTGCTGTATTGCTATAAGTATTTCTTTGTGTTACTGTGTGATTTTTGTCTGCTTTTGGTTTACTGGTCATCATGGACCAAATTACATTTTCTTTAAAAATGTTACTCTTTTCAATCATTTTGTTCTATGGATGAACAATGAGGTTGACTATAACCTAGCCACTATTCATTCATTCTTCATTCTTGGAGTGTTGCTGGCTAAGCTAGCATTTATTACCCATCTCTAATTACCCAGAGGGCAGTTCAGTGACCACCAGACTGCTGTGGGTGTGGTGCCACATGTAGACACTTAACTGTGTTTTATGGGTAGAGTGTGTTCTTAAAACTGTGCCATGCAACTAGGTGTTAATTTGGAAGTGCTTTGGAAATTTGGAAATGACCAGTCCAATGCAAACTGGCTAATCGGAACAAGCATGGCTTTGTGCAGTACGTCAGTGGTGAATTCCTTCGGGATGCGTTTTTAGAGCTTATGAAGGGCAGCAATGTTTACTGTCAGTCGCTGCATTCCTGCCAGCCAACTGCAAAGAAATGTTAATGGAACAGTTTGTGAGCTCTGAATTAAACTGTTGAGTTGTAGTGACTAAAGTGGTAGGCTGATTTTCTAATGTTTGTTTTCAGATAGGAAAGATTACAGCAAAATTTAATATGATCTTTGACACTCCTATTTTAGATTTGTCAGGATGCTATAGTTTGAAGATGATGATTAAGATGTGAGTTGTAAATTTATTGATATCAACTTCACAAATTTAGATGTATCCGAAGTATGTGTTCAACTCATTGCTGCTAGTGCTTTAGAATTATATATTTTATTTGATAGTTTTCTTGGAGACCAAATCATTTAAAACCACAACTTGTTTGTTACAAGTTGGAATGAGGATTAATTCAGCCTAAATGCTGACAGTTGATTAAATTTACAAATGATTAGACAGTCTTTTTAAACTTGAATAGTTAAATATTCACGAAATGTGAGTAATATTTGTAAATGGGCACTGTTTAAAATCAAGAGATAGCCAGCGAACTTCATGGAAAGAAGCAACCAATTGGAAACTCCTGAAAGTGGATGTTTCTGAATTCTCAGAATGTGGTTTTGATCCTGATAAGCTCCTGTGGTGAGAATTTTGGAAAGAAAAGACAAAATGTTACAAATTGAAAACAGTGTCTGTGTGATGGTCCCTCAGGAATGAGGATGACTTTTGCTCATTAAAGACTCCAAATGCACCTTCTTGCAATGTGGGATGGCTGTTGCACTGCAACCAGTTCTAGCTGACCAGGAAACTCCTCCTGCTCTTGCTGTCTGCAGTAAACATATGAGAGTGATTCTCAGGCTGTATATCCATCTGTTGGCCATCAAATCCTATGGTGGGACTTTGAATATGGTTTTCTTCCCCAGGGACAAGTAAGCTACCACAGTATCACCGATGTTTAAAAGGGCACTCTTTTCAAAAATCTATTAAGCACACTGGGAAGTTGTTACTTTTTAACTGCTCAATGTCCTGCTGTAACTATTAGTAACAAATTGTCAAAGGTCAGCAGTTAAATTTTCTATATGCAA
This sequence comes from Hemiscyllium ocellatum, assembly GCF_020745735.1. Classification (NCBI taxonomy): domain Eukaryota; kingdom Metazoa; phylum Chordata; class Chondrichthyes; order Orectolobiformes; family Hemiscylliidae; genus Hemiscyllium; species Hemiscyllium ocellatum. The sequence goes on along the minus strand of NC_083424.1, from coordinate 33,094,377 downwards.
ATGGTAGCAGAGTTGATGGAGAATAGTAGAACCACCTCACTGGTCAGATCCTGGATTAAACTGTGATCTTTTAATTTACATTTTGATGTATTAACTCTGACTCAGCAATGTATAGCCGGAGGCTTAAATACAAAAGATGCTTTACCAGCATAAACTCTCAACATTGGTTTGAAAACCTGTAGAATGCCTGGCTATGGGTCAGGAGAATCACATGGTGATAACAGGGCTACGCTGCATAGTGGAAAAAGAACCTCCGCGTTGAAATGTATTCTATTAAAGCAGGCTAGCCAAATGCAATGGATAAATGATATCTGGAGTTCTGGTTATAGTTTGTTCTCGGAGCAGGAAGTCCTCGAGAGGCTGAGGAGAAAACATCTGCTCTTGGACTCTGGTGGGGAGGACACAAATTTGGCAGTTTTTCACATCATCAAAATGTCAGTGGGTGGGATGTGAGGGGAAGGAACATTGAATAAAACTGAAATGCTGACAATACACAAGATCGGTGTTTGAAGCACCAGGCAGGGAAGACCCAAGAGATAAAACAAATCAGTGACTACTGGATTCTATTATTTTGCAGCTGAAATTCCAAGCTAAGTGGAGGGACAAACTTTCTAAAGAAAAGAAAGAAATTTTAAAATTTAGTCCTTTTTTAAAAAGAGGACCAGAATCTAGGCATTTAGTTTTGAAACTGTATACAGTCAGTGATTACACTTAGCAGGGAACCGTGTAGAGATTACGACATATTGTGAATCTCCTATTTTGTCAGGAAGAATGTTATGATGGCTTGTGAAAAGTTATCTTTGCAATTATTTTATTTCATTTGAATGAGATTTCTACGAATTGGTGATTCAGGCTATCTCCTGTACTGAGAGCAAAATCTGTCAGATTATCGGAAATTCAATTCATGCTCTAAATTCATTTAGAGATAGTGTTATATTGTAGCTTTTGATGTGCACATTGTTGTGAGACGGTATTGGTAGAAGTGTGTGGGTGATCTTTTTGTGAATATTGTAGATTCATATGTGATTGGACCTCTAGTATCATAATATTATTTTAAAGTTGAGGCCTGTTATGTGTAGATTGTAAACTATTAAAATGCCCTAAATGCTACTTGAATTTTAAGTAAAATATGCTTTCAGTTCTGAAACTTTGTTTTTGGTGATTTTCTTTTTACCCATCAGTCTCTTTCTGTTTCCCCAGTTAAAAATGCTGTTAAAACCACAATGTCAGCCATGGTTTTAACTGAAAATAAAGTATGTAATAGATGAACTATTTAGGTTACTGTTGTAAGGAAACAAACTAAAAAAACTTATTGATGTTGCCTCCAGGTGGTTGACAGGACAAAAGGAATTGCAGATGTTCCTGAGTGGTTCAAAGGAAGCAGATTAAACTATGCAGAAAATCTCCTGAAGCATAAAGATGATGACAAAGTGGCACTTTATGCTGCATGTAAGTATTTTATTGATTTGATTTCAGGAGGAGTATGGTGAAACAAGACATTCCTTTTCATGAATTTCTTCTTTTGAAATTATGATGGGTTTTAATCAGAGCAAAACTAAATGTGCCTTTCAGCTTTGCTTTGTGTGGGACATGAAAAGCCAGTTGCCTGAATTCGCCACAATATGCACGCAATCTGTCCTGTCATAATTCTGTCCTTTCTATTTGATTTGTTGAAGACTGAATTCTACACTAAAGCTGTCCAGCTTTTAAAGGTCATCAGGCTAGATGAAAATCATGAAGAGTTGAACAGCGCATATGTGACATCCACTTGACAGACAATGGTCTGCCACCCTATCACACCTTCCCCCAAAAAAAGCTGCCAGTGGAAAATGAAAATCTGCTAGAACCTGTCACAGAGATACCCTGATTGGCTTCCATCAAATGTCACAATAAGTCCATTGTTACAACAAGCCCCTGTTTAATATACAAGCAACAGCTTTTATGAGAATTCTTTCATCAGTGGATAAGATAGCAAGTTTTATCTTTTTTAAAAAGTTTGATCAAATCTATTGATCCATTTGAAACATTTCCAAACTAAAATCCACATTTACATTCATGATTGAGGTAGAGATTGGTTGATGATCTGCTACATGGAGCGGGGTGAGGGGAGAAAACTAAGTAGTTTCAGCACTTGGTGTACAAGTGGCAAGATACTGATGATACTAGAAATGGTATATTGTTGTATAATGATCACTCGGGGTTGTTTAATTGTGACCAATTCTCTTCTTCCCTTTCCCAAGAGAAAAGTCAAATACCTGGCTGGATTGCAGTAATTTTTGATAAGATTGTTTTGCTAATGTGTTAAAGTGGTCCCTTTTTCTATGGTAGTTTATTAAAAACAAAGTCTTGTATTTAGCCAGATATGCCATTGAACCTCCATATTTCGGGTGATTTGCTTTGAATTTCAATTGCAACATTTGTGGGTTAGGGTGGCATGGTGGCTCAGTGGTTAGCACTGCCTCACAGCGTCAGGGACCCAGGTTTGATTCCAGCCTTGGACAACTGTCTGTGTGAAGTTTGCACCTCCCTGTGTCTGTGTGAAGTTTGCACCTCCCTGTGTCTGTGTGCATTTTCCTCTAGGTGCTCCGATGTCTTTCCACTGTCCAAAGATGTGCAGGGTAGATGGATTGGCCATAATAAATTGTACATAATATCCAGGGATGTGCAGCCTAGGTGGAAGTATAATGGGAGATGCAGTGGTGGGTCTGGGTGGGATGCTGTTTGGTGGGTCACTTTGGAGTTGATGGGCTAAGTGGCCCGCTTCTATACTGAAGGGAAATCTAGGTTCTGAAAGGTAAATCAAGCTCTGTTCTATCCATTCCGCATCTTCAATACCATAAAATACATACTTAGTGTTCCACTTCACAAGAGCTGTCAGTATCTTGGATGTGGTGACACTTCATGTACTTGCATGTTTATTCCAGAGTCTTGTAATTATTCTTCTGGACTGAATGTTTACTCGTGTGTCTAAATTTTAATATACTTAAGCGCTGAGGAGCACAGTTACAAAGTGTGTATGGATGCTTCTTTATAAATATTATATACACCAAATACAATTGGGTAACAGCATTTTGTATTGTACTGAATTTCTACTGTCAAGTTTTAATCGGTGTGTTTTATTGTTTAACAGCGGAAGGGAAAGAGGAGATTGTCAAAATGACATTCAAGGAACTAAAGAGAGATGTGGCTTTGTATGCTGCAGCACTCCGAAAGATGGGAGTGAAGATAGGTGACAGAGTTGTTGGTAGGTACTCATTTGACTTTTCTAAATGTAGAATCTTAATTTTCTGTCTAAACAAACTCAAGGTTTGAGGCAATTTCTTTTTGGTTACTTGAAGCATTTAAATTAGAAAGTAAAAGTTGGTACATTTTTAAAGACAAAAGAAAAGGGTGCGGAAGCCTGTCATTTGAGGAAATTATTCAGCAAATCATGCAACATGTTTATATATCTTTTTTTTGAAAGTGGAGCCTATCTCCATGTCCTCTTACAAATTACAGTAAATGCTGTAACACGCACTGATCTTACTGCCCTGCCCCCATCTACCAGGCACAGATCATTTCCTTTTATATTTGCTGCTAGGATGCTTTAAAAAAATCTTCCACCAGATATAGGCATTGCTGGCAAGACCAGCATTTATTGCCCAGTCCTAACTGTCTTTGAGTGGGCGCTGGTGAGCCGCTACCTTTAAACTGCTGTGAACTATGTGGTGTAGGTGCACCCCTGTTTCTGTTAGAAAGGGAGTCCCAGGATTTTATCCTAACTGAAGGAAAACCTGCATGTAGTGGTATTTCAAAGTATCCGTTCCCCTTGCCTTTCTCAATGGTAGAGATTGTGGGTTTGGGGTGTGCTGCTGAAGGACCCTTGAGTTACTAGCACTCCAGCTGCCACAAGTGGGCGGCACGGTGGCACAGTGGTTAGCACTGCTGCCTCACAGCGCCTGAGACCCGGGTTCAATTCCCGACTCAGGCGACTGACTGTGTGGAGTTTGCACGTTCTCCCCGTGTCTGCGTGGGTTTCCTCCGGGTGCTCCGGTTTCCTCCCACAGTCCAAAGATGTGCGGGGACAGGTGAATTGGCCATGCTAAATTGCCCGTAGTGTTAGGTAAGGGGTAAATGTATGGGTGGGTTGCGCTTCGGCGGGTCGGTGTGGACTTGTTGGGCCGAAGGGCCTGTTTCCACACTGTAAGTAATCTAATCTAAAAAAAAGAAGCAGATTGCCTCATTTAGTTGACCACATTGATGCTAACATTGTAGCTGGCTATAACTGATAGAACTTCTGAAAAGGAGCCAATATTGTTTGATCTTAGCTGATCAGTTTTGACATGTAGCATTGTAGTGTATCATGAATGTATAGTGGATTGCATTTGTAGTGAGGGTGGCCTGCTTTTTCAATTTAAGTATGAACTGTCTGAGGGAAAGTTTGACAATTGTCTCAGTCAGTTCACAACAAATGCAGTCTTAATTTTTTTTAAATCACGGAAACTGGAACAGGAACCATTAGTATAAAGGTAGTATAAAATTAGTGTCTTGGTATATCAATTAAATTGAGATACCAAGTAATTTTTCTTAGATGAATAATTCAGTAGAAATCTCAGGATTAATTCCCTCAAGATTTGGCACAGTGATTCACACATAGAGGCTGCACTATCTGACATTAAACAGCTGAAGGAAATGTTCTGAACAACTGTTTCACTGGAATGCTTTCCTGTAAGAGTAGGTTTGACTGCTTTTAAACTTAGAACATCGCCAAAGGGGAGTCTGTTATTTAATAACAGTTTCTAATGCAAGATGTCTTCATAGAATATATAGGGGCTGTTACTACATTCTGTATTCTAATACAAATTTGTTTCTTTCGTTGGATTAGACTTAGAAATCAATCCAGTCTGAGTTCAGTTTTGTTGATCATTGCATGCATATTGCATCTGCAACTTGAGTGAAAGTTTAAACACTCCTTTTGGAATTTGTTTCATTCTGCTTACACAATCATGCTTTTGTGGAAAACGTTACCAATGAGATTTCATTTGCAGCAGATAGTCATCTATAAATGAAAGACTGGCTTTGTTGAAATACTGATTGTTATATTTTCGGCAACAATAAAAGAAATACAACAGGACATCAGCAAAAAAATCAATGGAGCAATAGAAAGCCCTTTTTTCATGTTGCTGTTAAAGTATCCATTACTTCAAGGTCAGGATAACATTGGTGCACAACAAGCGATTAACAGGAACTCATGCAAAATTGAGAGTCTTGGACTGGAGGAAATTAGCAAGGATTGAGAATTGGTTAATGAGCCTAATCACATAAGTGGCATTTTCAGGCTGACAAGTAATGAGTGGGGTACCATAAGGATCAGTGCTTGGGTCTCAGTTACAGATAATTTGTATGCCTGACTTGGATGTGGAACCTGAATGCGATCTGTCCAAGTTTGCTGCTGATGTAAAGTTGGATGGGAATGTAAGCTGTGAGGAAAATGTAAAAAAGTATAAGCAATGCTCTTGGTGGCTGGAGAATAATGTTCAGGAGTATGAAGTTGCTACGTTTGAACAAAAGAGAGACACAGAATAGCTCTTAATTGGGAAGAAACTGGCAAGTTTTGGTATTCACAGACATCTAGGAGATCCAATCGAGAATATGATAAAATACTCATTTGCCTGATGGCTGCAGTTTCATTAGTGAGAAAGTTTGTCACCATCCAGAATATTGCAGTGCCTGCCCAACACTCTGCATACCATGTTAAAGATCCACACTCTCTGCCAATAGCACAAGGTGGCTGCATTGTGGACCATCTGCAGAATGCAGTGCAGCAGTTCAATAAGATTATTTTTGGAAATATGCCACAAGTCTGTGTAACCTACATCACCTGAAAGGGTAGGGGCTGCGGATGCATTGGAATGTCAACACTTTCAAGGCAGCACAATCCCAACTTGGACAGACGTCCCCTCCATCCCTTTATCATTGGGTCGCATTCTTGCAACCCATGACCTAACAGTATTCTGGGAGATCATTCATCACATTCACTTCAGGAATGTGCTCACTGCCAATCATTCAGGAGCACCTACAGTCATTCACTAAAGTTTGATCTTGCCAAGGATGACCATGTCCCAAGAATTAATTTAAAAACTAATCTCTTTGAGTCTCACTATCTTTCTTAAACTGTGAAGTCCTTTACTGCATCTGTATTGAGATTTTAAAGTTTTTATATATGTTCATTGTAATCTCTTAGCTTTTATATTCCTTTTCTTTTGCAACACAGTCTAAATTTCACTGACTTAACCTGACAAACTACCCCTCCTGTTCAGTTACTTTGAACCTTCAAAATCCCTCTTTTGTTGTACAGCACTGAGCTGACATCTATTCCCAGTTTAATCACTACTTTTCTTCTAAAGATGTTATTAGCTTAGAATAGACCAGATTGTGCATGGCTGACTAGGGAAATACTGGGCGAGTGAACCATTTTTGTTGCAGACTAGACTCTGGTATTTTACAGGCTGTCAACTGCTTTGAAGTTTGAAAGGTGGTCCTTGTTGGTCTGGCAGGAATGATCTGCTTGTATAAGGCAGCACAAATGTATAAATGGACATTAAGAAGGGATGTCTACATGTCCACTGGCTGCTTTTTGTTTGATCTGCCCCTGACATTTAACAATATTTTATTGCTGCATTCACTCTGTGCTGGTACACAAACTCTCATGTTTTTAAAAAAAATCTGTCATGAGAAATCAGTACAAGTATTAGCTGTCAAAATAATTATTTTGTTACTGAATTGAAAAATTTGTGAAATTATATCAGGAAATATGTAGTCCGTGGTTGAATCGAAGGCTACCAGAGCCATTTATGCCCTTTTTTGAGAATGGCAGTGAGGTCACAGTGGAATTATTGAAGCAATCTTGATCTCAGCATTGATAGTAATGGTGGCTGAGGTATAATCATTAGGTGCTGAACATTTTCAGTGAGGGCTATTGTGGAGCCATGCAAAAGTCCTACCACATTATGGGTGTCACTACTTATGTCTCTGACGTGACTATCTCTTGTAATCTCTGCACCATAGCAATGATATATGCTGTAAATGCATCAGTGTGATTTTTTTCAACATATTGAGGCTCAATAATCGCTCTGCTCTAGTTACTGATTCTACATATCTGCTTCCTTTGTTTTTATTTAGTTGCTAATCTTACTTTTGTAGGGTTAAAATCAATCTAAAGTGAGTAAGCCACAAAACACTTATTTTGGGCAGATATCTCTTAATCTCTAACAAACATTCTTGGAAAAACAGTCGTTGTATAAGGGATAAAACTGAATCATCCAAGGCCAAGGTTGCCTGGGTGGCTAGTTTGTGATGCACAGTGATGCCAACAGTGTAGGTTGATTTCCTGCATGAGCTGAGGCTATCATGAAGTATTCTCCATCTCAACCTCTCCACCAGTCTGATTTAAACCACCATCAAGTTGTTTGTCTCTAATGAGAGAGCAAGCCTTATGATATGGTCGGATAATGGCAACTTTCCCTTTTACCTTTGGCAAAATATAAGTTTAGTTAAATTGTAATGATGATTTGAGGTACGTTATCTTTGCATGTTGGGGAAACAACTTGCCTGTTGGGGAGTTCAGTTTGATGCACTTCTGAAAATTCAATTGACATCAATTCACTGTCTTCCTTTTAATTTGCCCCACCCCTAAGATGCTCTATTGTTTAACTTAGTTAACATCAAAGCCCAATCTCATACCAATGTGTGTTATGACGAACCACTGCAAATCTACCAGAAAAATGCTAACCACTGTGCTGAACTGTTGTGAAATAGTAAAATTAATCTTGTGCTGCAACATGAGTACTAAGCCACTGTAAAGCTAATCTACTAGTTTATTAAAATGTGTTCAGTTCGTGTGGCCCTAACTACAATGATGTTCTGTGGCCTGGCACAGTTGTCATTGCTGGACATGCAAGCTGTGCGCGTTAAACTCAGTAACCGACTTGCTCGCCAGTATTACATGAAACTGATGTGTTTTAATGCTGCTTAGCAGCCAATTTCAAATTCTTAGGTCATGGAAGTACTTCGAACTTTGCTTGACAGCACATTTAAAAAAGAAAATGCTTGTTTCTCGCAGTTATGTTCATTTGAGGCCTGCTACAGATGGATGGCCAACCTGCCTCTGAGGAGGCTGGCACAGTACCAAACAGGATCACTTGAACAGGACGTGCACACTGTTCTGTTGAACTGGCTGTCTTGTGATACCAATGGTTTGTGAGGCTGTAAAAGTTTGCTATAATTAAGAATGTGCCTTTGGGAAAGGAGATGCATGGGTAACAATTAGAGGTAGTTTTCTGAATTAACTTTTTAAAATAGGTAATTTAGTGTAGGTGGAAGCCGTAATGTAAATAGTTTAATATTTTTAGAGTTGTACTCTCAAAATTCTAAGTTGGAACTTGTGGTCTTTCTCTTGAGTGGAATCTGTAATGATGATTTTTTCCGATGTTGTTCAACTTATTAATGACTGGGAAAAGTAGTGATAGACAATAAACATGCAGGTGTATTACAAAAATCCCAGAATAGTTCTCCAACAACATGTCTTTTAATCCTAAATATTGTTCAAACAACATGTCTCCATTCCAAATAGAAGAACTTTGCATTTGTGTAGCACCTTTTCACATTCTGTAGCTACCATAGTTATTCTGATCCTGGTGCTATTTGGGAAATGAATGATTTGATCCAGCTGTGCCAATGCTCCAGTGAGAGTAGAGTATGACATGAAGGGGAACCTTCGGATGTTGATGCTTTGATAATATTACTGCTTTTGTCTTTCTTGACTGAGATCATGAGGGTAAGAGGAGTTTGTAAAGTAAGAATGGTAAATGCAGTCAGATTGTCCACGTTGGAGAGAATGAATATTTTCAGTTGTCAAGGCATCAAACAAACTGGTTTGGTTTGGTTTGAATGATGTCAGACTTCTTGAAAGTTGTTTCCAAATCTCATGAGCACTATCTCATTCTACTTGTGATGAGCCCTGAAGACTATGGGAAGGTGTTTTAGAGATGGGGAAGATCTGCCAATTGATACATATGATCTGCCCTGCTTTTGTGTCCATGGTGTTGAGATAATGGCAACTATTGATGGTGGCGTTGACGACTCTGGCAAGTATTTGGTGAAATTTTTTATAACTTACTCTTGCATGGTAGTTTGTGTTGAAACCAATTCCTTGGGTATGGTCCCCAATTAATTATGGTCCCAGATGTGAAAAACCCAAATTGTCAAACTCCTGGGTGAGGATGGATGTATTGGTTCCCATTTGTTATTGGATGCCCATCTATGGGGCTCAACAAGGATAATTTGAAAAGAATTTAGAGGATCCTGTAAACCTTTCTCCAAATTTAACCGTGCTTTCTTGAGCTTATTCATTTTGAAACCCCAGGAGAAATAAAAACAGAATGCAGATTAGTGTGTATGTGCAATGTGAGATGAGTACAAAGAAAATGTTGCTTTTAATCCCTGTTCATGTACATCCTTGGAAATGGAAGACACAAATCATCTGTTTCATGTTAGACTGCTGTTGTTTCTGTGAATATAATGATTGGTTCTGACAGCAATGATGATCATCCTGTGGCATTCAGCCATCTGGATCAAGTCTGTGATGTGGTCTGTAACCGTAACGTTTGAGTAGAATCAAAACTGAACATTGGGTGAATATGTCATTGATTAATTTACAGATAATCCATGGGGGAAGACTGATTCAGTGGTAATTTATTTGTTAGGTTCATTCTAATATTGGTAAATAGAAGAGATCTAGAAAATCAGCTCCATAAATGCTGTTAATTTGCACTGTAACAGTGCACTCATCATACATGATGGAGTGTCCATTCCGAGTTTTAACGTCGCTCGTCGACGTATGACAAACCCCTATCTAGCGAAACCACAGCCAGAAGATCTAAAAGGGGGACGGTAAAAACAATAAATAATTAAAATGACATTGTGCGGCAGAATTCCAGCAAGGCAAGGATGAGCTAAGGTTCTTAACTGTTCAACAGGATACCCACTCATCCTTTGTTGTGTGAAATTTATTAATTAACACCTAACTTACCCACCACCTTTAATCTAAGTGATCTATAAAATCAAACAATTTTATTAATAAAACCTAAAAACCAAAATTCTACTTAAAACCCCAATTAAAACTATAAAATATCACAAAAACTACTAAAACCATAGACTTAAATTTCCTAAAAACAAAACATAATATGTCGCATGGAGCTCCTATGAGTCCATAAAAATTCTTAAAAGCTCAAGAGTCAACGATAAAGTCCGGTTTGAAATGTTTTGTGCAAATGATTTAAATCTTGTAATCCCGAGGCTCTTCATCAAATCTGTGTTCTTTTCGAACCATTTTCCCCGGGTTCCCATAACAAACCCATAAAAAGATACGGTTCCACCTCCAACAAGGTCCAATATCTCCTTGACCAGATGTTTGTACTTCTTTACCTTCTCCTCCCAAGCATCCTCGAGAGAGTTAATCTGAAAGTCCGACCTTACGGTAACATCAACCACCACAATCTGCGTATCCTTTTTCAAAATAAGATCTGGAATCCAGAGCTTCCCAGATCTATCCTTGATCCGAGGCTCAACAAAAATTGTCCAACCAAACTTCTTCATGTACCCTATTAGCTCGTCTATAATTTTATTGTGCCTCTTGATCCGCTTGTTCTTCATATAGGGACACCATCCCGAAATATGTGCTACTGTCTCTGAACCTTCATTGCACCGTCTGCAGCTTTTCACATTAAATGGCCTGCCATAGGATAATGACGCCCTTGTTGGAAACAAATTGGTCTTTAACAAAAGTGCACTAATCACTTTGGACGATTTCATGTATTGTACTCTCTGCAGCCAACTATTAGAAATACCATCATTTTTAAAATGGTGAATTCCTGCCCCTTGACAGGGAAGGGCCATCCATTTTCGGCTTGGCTAGTTGGCCAGATAGCTTTGGTGCGCAGTCTAGAATGGAAATAAGGCCCACAGTAAACTCAGCTGCTTCTAATGCTATGTCAGTTCTCATCTATAACATGGGACATCTCCGGAAGAATGATATTTACTCAGTCTCTGAATTTAAAATAACATAATTGTTCAAGTGGAGAAGGAGGCCATTTGACCATCGTGGCTGCCTGAGCACTAACTTCTTCCCAGTCACCTGCCTTGCCCCAACCCGCTGCACATTATTTGTATTCATAAAACCATCTATAACCACCTTGAATGCCACAATAGGAACATTCTCTACCACATTTCCAGGCAGTGCATTCCATAGTCTATCTACTCGCTGTATGAAAAAGACTTTCTCGTGCCTCCTATTTCCTTCATTTGCAAAACACGTTAGAACTGTTCCTTCCAGTTCTCAATCCATTTATGAGTGAGTACGGTTTCTCCCTCCCACTCTGTCCAGATCCCTCATGATTTTGAAATCTTATCGAATTTCCTCTTGGCCTTCTCCTCTTCAAAGAAAAGTTCCCACCTTCTCCAATCTTTCCTCACAGCTGAAATGTCTTACAGATTAGACTGAGACATAGGAGCAGCTGCAGGCCAGTGACTTTGCTCCACTATTCAATTCAGTCATGGCTGATCAAATAATCCTCAACTCCACTTTCCTGCCTTTTTCCATAATCCTTTGCTTCCTTTATGATTTAAAAATCTGTCTGTCTCAGTCTTTAATATAGGAAACAGTGAGGCCTGCAAATGCTGGAGGTCAGAGTTGAGAGTGTGCTGCTGGAAAAGCACAGCAGGTCAGGCAGCATCTGAAGAGCATGAAAATAGAGATTTCGGGTCAGAGTGTTGATTTTCGCTCCTTGGATGCTACCTGACCTGTGTTTTTCCAGCAACACACACTCCACTCAGCCTTTAATATACCTTATGTCCCAGACTCAACAACCCTTTGCAGAATTTCACAGATTTACTATCCTAGTAGAAATTTCTCCTTGGCTCAGTGGTTAGCACTATTGCCTCACAGCACCAGGGACTTGGGTTCAATTCCAGCCTCTGACAACTGTCTGTGTGGAGTTTGCACATTGTCCTCGTGTGTGTGGGTTTTCTCCCACACTCCAAAAGATGTGCAGATCAGGTGAGTTGGCTATGCCAAATTGCCCATAGTGTTAGGTGAATTAGTCAGAGGGAAGTGGGTTTGGGTGGGTTACTCTTCGGAGGGTCGGTGTGGACTTGTTGGGTCAAAGGGCCTGTTTCCACACTCTAGGATATCTAATCTAACTGGCTAATTCCTTACTTTGAGATTATGGCCTGGAACCATTATTTTAAGTCTCTTCTGGGGACACTAATGAAGTCACATCCTTTCTGATGTGTGACACCCAGAAGTGCACAAAATACTTCTGCTGAGGACTAACTAGTGTCTTAAGTTCATCATAATCTCCCTGCTCTTGTACAAAGTCCAGAATACTCTATACATTAAGGGGACAAGTCAGTTACAAAGTTAATAATGACTAATCTACATATCCACACAGGTGTCTGTGCTTTTGCAACCCCTTCGCACAATACCTTTTACTTTATACCGTCTCCATGTTCTTTGTACCAAAGTTGATCACCTCACACATCTCTGAATTGAACTTCATTTGCCTACTCGCACACTTACAAATTTGCCAATATCCTTTAGAAGTTCTAAGCTGCTCCCCTCACAGTTCACAATTCTGTTAAGTTTTGTGTTGTCTGTAAACTTTGAAATGGTTCCTTGCACACCAAAGAAAAGCAAGGGTCCCATTAGGAAATACCCACTCAGCTGCCTTTTAAATGCTGTAATTGTACTAGACTCCTCCACTTCCTCTGGCAGCTCATTCCATATACGCACCAATCTCTGTGAAAAAGGTGCCCCTTATGTCCCTTCTAAATCTTTCCCTTCTCAGCTTAAATCTATGTCCTTAGTTTAGGACTCCCCAACCCAGGGGGAAGGAGCTCGCCTCTTTAACTTCTCCATGCCCTTCATGATTTTATAGACTTCTATAAGGTCACTCCTAACCTCTGACATTCCAAGGAAAATAGCCCCACCTTATTTAGATTAGATTACTTAGTGTCGAAACAGGCCCTTCGGCCCAACAAGTCCACACCGACCCGCTAAAGCGCAACCCACCCATACCCCTACATTTACCCCTTACCTAACACTATGGGCAATTTAGCATGGCCAGTTCACCTGACCCGCACATCTTTGGACTGTGGGAGGAAACCGCAGACACGGAGAGAATGTGCAAACTCCACACAGTCTGTCGCCTGAGTCGGGAATTGAACCCGGGTCTCAAGCGCTGTGAGGCAGCAGTGCTAACCACTGTGCCACCGTGCCGCCCATTTAGCCTTCCCCAAGAGCTCAAACTTCCAATCCTGGCAACATCCTTGTAAATCTTTTCTGAACTCTTTTTCACATTTAACAATATCTTTCCCATAGCAGGGAGACCAGAATTGAATTCAATATTCGAAGAGCGGCTTAACCAATGTCCTGTATAACCACAAAGTGAAATCCCAACTCCTATAATTTCTTTCAACTTGAGCATCAGTCACCTGATATTGCAGGGGACTTTGAAGAGTCATCTGAGACTGACTTGTTTGGTTCTATGTCATTAGGCTACTACAATATTATTTTGTTTGGAGCGATTTGTTTACAACATTGGGGGTGTTAAGGATCAACCACATTATGAAAAATCCTTGTCCTGTCGATGTTGTTAATTAATCAGTTGATTTGTTTTAATCATGGCCTGTGGTTTTCCGGTCATTATTTTTTGGTGATTACTTACAAATGACTACATTTATTTGATTTGTTTCACAATATTCCACAATGGAAATTGACTCATGACCTCTGGAGACTAGCCCAGTGGGATAATTATTGATTTGAGTATTCAAACTTGTTTGTGTGCTGCGTTTTCTTTTAGATTGCTTATGTAAAATTTACATTCTTTCTATACTTCTGTCAATGATAAACTACTGTGAAATACTTCTGTGATTATTCACAGTTATTTTTAAAATATTGAACTTGATTGTTTGTTTAAGCGTGGTGTTATCAGTTAATACTTGTTTGTAAAAGGTTGTGTCCGACTTGGTAAACTATTTACTTGAACTTTAATAATGCTAATCCTGAGATGTATGCAAGCATATGGATATCATTGGTGTTGGAAAGAGGCTGTTCAAGCCACCATCTTTCCAGTTGTTTAGTAAAGCCGTTCAATTAGCTTCAAATCCCTGTTCCTTCTCCATTGGCCTGTAATGAATTTTTCTCTTCCAAATTCTCCGAGTGTCCCTGTTTCCACCATACATTGCTTTTAAAAAAAAGACCTTCCTTTTACTTTGCCAATCACTTTAAACTTGGGTCTTCTTGCCACCAATATTGTTACCAGTCAAAACAGTTTCTTTCTATTTACTCTATCAAAATCATTTCAGGATGTTTAATATGTCAATCAGTACTGTATAAAATGTAACTTTGTTAACTTGCTCTGTTCAATAACAGGATAATGCAAGAATACATGAAAAGCTTTTTGAAATTGATCCATTCCATTCACGAAAGCAAGAGAGATTGAAAGAAAGCTGCTCATTACCTCAGTTCACATTAGGGTGGATGTCCCACTTTCATACTCCATTAGAATGTGCAGAATGAACACACCCTCATCTGACCATAGGTGTGAATTCCATGAGAACAATTACAGAATGAAATGATGTGCTGTTGAATGACTCATTGAGAGTTTACAGCTTCTTTTCTCTGGGCATGAGTATCGCGTTCATTCCATTGACTAAATTGACAGGCTCCCATTGATCTGATTTTAGTTTTCTCCTCACTGTGCTGGTTAAATCAAATTTACTAATTCTAGCTGAGATGGATCCCTTCATCTGCTGCTGTCATAAATTCCAAAATAAATGATATTGACGAAGACTGCATTTAGAAGTGAAACAGTTATTAGATTATTAATGTTTTAATCAATAGTTCCATATTAACATCATGTGTTAAACGCATGGTGCAAGAAAAAAGGGTTCCATTTTGTAAGGCACTGGTAATGGGACAGGAAGGAGCTGTACTATTGGGATGGAATCCACCGGAACCTACCTGAGAGAAGGAACCAAGTGGAAAGGTTAACTAAGATGCTCTTGAGGACTTTTAAACTTGTTAAAGAGGTTGGGGAGGGCTCAACAGAGGTCACCAAAGCTTCCACAATAAGCAATAGGGCAGAAAGTATGGGAAGGGTCAGAAGTCTAACTTCAGGCACAGCAGATAAGGGGACAATTATGAGAAGGGGGTCAGTGAATGCAGGACTGAGAGTGTTGTACTCAACTGCACACAGTATACAAAAAGGTAAATAAATTTGAAATGCAGTTTGAAATTGACAAGTACAATATTGTGGGCATCACCGAAACATTGCTGCAAGGGGATCAGGGCTGGGAACTAACTCTCCAAGGATACATTTCCTGTTGAAAGGGCAGTCAGATGGGCACAGGGAATGGTGGTTGCCATGCGGGCAAGAAATTAAATTTATATTGATAGCAAGGAATCATCTAGGGTTGGAAGACATAGAATCTGTGTGGGTAGCGTTGAAGAACCACAAAGGAGAAAAGACCCTGATAGATGTGTAGAGGCCCCCCTAGCATTGGTCAGGATGTGGGGCAGAAAAAAAAATAGGAGATAGAAAAGGTATGTAAGAAAAGTAAAGTTACAATCATCATGGGGGACTTCCATATGCAGTGGACAGGGGAAAGCAGGTTGGCAGCGAATAGAATCATAGTGTCTGTTTCCATGTGTATGACTCTTCGGTCCAACTTGACCATGCCAACCAAGTTTCCTAAAATAAACTAGTCCCACCTGTTCACATTTGGCTCATATCCCTCTAAATATTTCCTATTCATGTATCTGTCCATGTGTGTTTTAAATATTGTATCTATACCTGCATCTACCATTTCTGCTGGCAGTTCATTCCTTATACAAACCACCCTCTGTGGAAAAAGTTGCTCCTCAGGTTCCTTTTTAAATCTTTTTCCTCTCATCTTAAAAATATGTGTCCTAGTTTGGAACTTGCCAACCCAAGGGAAAAGATCTTTGCTATTCACCTTATCTATGCCCCTCATGATTTGAGGAACCTCTTGTAAGACCACCCCTCAACCTCCTGTGCTCCAGTGAAAAAAAGTCCCAGCCTCTCCTTATAACTCAAACCCTCCAATCTTGCCAACATCCAGGTAAATCTATTCTGGTCCCTGTCCAATTTAATAACAGGGCAACTAGGGCAATCAGAACTGTACACAGTAAGAAAGGAATTCTTGGAAAGTCTGAGATTGTTTTTGGAGTAGATTCCACTGGGGAGCAGGTAATTCTGTGAAATGAGGCAGTCTTGATTAGGAAGCTCAAGGCGAAGAAACCCCTAAATGGCGTTGACCACAATACGATAGAATGCACCTTACGGTTTGAAAGGGAGAAGCTGGAATCTGATGTACTGTTGATTAAAGATAACCACAAAGATGTGAGGGAGGAGCTGGCCAGAATTGATTGGAAGGGGAGCTGAGCAGTAAAGATGGTGAAGTAGCAATGGCAGGAGTTTCTTGGAGTAATTCGTGGGCATGGTAGAAATTCATCCAAAGGAGAAAGGAACATACGAGGTGGAGAATGAGGTAACCATGCTGACCAGGGAAGTCAGCGACAGCAGCATAAAAGAGAAAAAATACTATGTATTGAAGATTACTGAGAACGTAGAGTATTTGGAAGTTTTTAAAAAAACTAGCAGATGATAAGTTAAAAAGCAATGGTGGGGGCTGGGGGGTTGCGAAGTGATGGGATGGAAGGAGGAGATTAAATAAGAGCATAAGCTTGCTAGTACTATAAAAGAAGATTGGAAACTTTTTTCTAAGATATATAAAAGGTAAGAAAGAGGTGAGAAATTGATCATCTGGAAAATGAAGCTGGAGAGGTAGTGATGGAGAACAAAGATAAAGTGGAGGAACTGAATGTGTACTTTTGCATCAGAATTCAGTGGAGGACACCAATAGTATACAAGAACTTGAGTCAGGGGGAAGGGATGAGCATAGTCGCTGTCCCTAAGGAGAAGGTCCTGGGGAAGGTGTCAGGTCTGAAGGTGGATAAATCACCAGGACCAGATGGACTAGACCGGAGAGTTCTGAAGGCCAAAACTGATGAAAGTTTGAAGGCATTGGTAGTGACCTTTCAGGAATCGCTTGAGTCAAAGAACATCCCAGAGGACTAGAAAATGGTTAATGTAACACTGTTATTTAAGAAGAGAAGGAGGCAGAAGACCGAAAGCTATAGACTGTTAGCCTGACCTCTGTCATTGGTAAGATTTTCAGTCTATTAATATAGACGATATTGTGGAGTACCGTACTTAGAAGTGCATAGTGAAATAGTGTGTGCTTCATCAAGGGTAGGTCATTCCTGACAAATCTCTCCGAATTCTTTGTGGACATTTGAGCAAGTTAGACAAAGGATGTGATCTATTTGGATTTCCAGAAGAACTTTAATAAGGTGCCACACAGGAGGCTGCAAAATAAGATAAGACCTATGGAGGTAGAGGCAAGGTCCTGGCATGGTTAGAGGATTGATTGACAAGCAGAAGGCAGAGAGTGTGGTTAAAAGGGGTCTTTTTATTTTCAGGTTGGCAGCTGGTGACTAGTGGAATTCCACAGGGATCAGTGTTGGGACCACAACTGTTCATGTTCTATATTAACTATCTGGATGAAGGAACTGAGGGTATTGTTGCTAAGTTTGCAAATGACACAAACATCAGAAGACTTTGGTAGGAAGAGTAGAGGTGTAGACAGTTTTACAAATGGGGGGAAAAGCTTCCAAAATCTGAAGCACACAGGGACTTGAGGATCCTGGTTCAGAATTCTCTTAAGGTTGACATGCAGGCTCAGTTGGCAGTTAGGAAGGCAAATGCTATGTTAGCATTGATTTCAAGAAAGCTAGAATGCAAGAGCATGGGTGTACTGATAAGGCTGTGTCAGGCTCTGGTAAGACCTCATTTGGAATATTGAGAGCAGTTTTGTTTTCTAAGGAAGGATTTACTGGCCTTTTGAGTGGGTCCAGAGAAGGTTTACCAGGATGATAATGTATCTGCTGCTCTTCAACTTCTGGACAGGAGAAGTCACAAGTTTGGAGGATGCTATCGGAGAAGCCTTGGTGAATTATTGCAGTATATCTTGTAAATGGTATATGTTGACTTCATCACCAAATCACAGTGGCTTTAATTTTGGAAATGTTGGATGGGGTGCCAATCTAAGGGCAGTTTTGTCTTGGATGGTGTCAAGCTTCTTAAGTATTGTTAGAGATGCACCCATCCAGGCAAGTGGAGAGGATGCCATTACACTCCTGACTTGTCTTGTAGATGGTGGACAGGTGTTGGGAACACAGGAAGCAAGTTATTTTTTTGCAGGATATCTGGAATCTAACCTGCTCTTGGAGGTACATATTTATATGGCAGGTTGAGTTCTGTTTCCAGTCCGTGGTAACTCCCAGGATGTTGGTAGTGAAGGCTATTGAAATTGAAGAGGTAACAGGTGGACTGTCTCTTGCTGGAGATGGTCATTGTCTGACACTTATGTGAAGCGAGTCTTACTTGCCACTTGTCAGTCCAAACTGGAAGATTATCCTGGTCATGCTGCCTATGTTGATAATACTTGAGGCGTTGTGACTGGGACTGAACATTGTGAGAACATCAGTGAACATCCCCACTTCTGATCTAATGCTGGAAGGAGGGCCATTGGTGAAGCAACTGAATATGGTTAAGCCGAGAACATTATGTTGAGGACCTCCAGCAGAGATGATGAACCACCAACAACCACAACCACCTTCCTTAGTGCAAGGTAAAATGTCAAACATTAGAAAACTTTCTCCGGAATCACATTTAAGGCTAGTTTTGTTCAGGCTCCTTGATATCACATTTGGTTAAATGGTGCCTGGATGCCAAAGGCAGTCACTCTTACTTTGCCCCTGAATAACGAGTAATCTGATGGCCAGAGTGATGTGTGGAACAGTGTAGATTGGAGTGGTCTAGAATCCCCAAGTCAGCTAACTATATGGGAATTGTTCAAGAAATTGAGCTTTCTGATATGTAATTCTCTTGAATTGGAAAAACTTTGGGATGTGGGGGAAGGAAAAGAAATGAGGATGAATTTCTTCAGCAAGAGAGTGGTGATTGTTGCACCCATTGCCACATAGGCCAAATCATTTAATGTATTTAAGACTGAGATAAATGGGCTCTCAATGAATATGGGACCAAGGCTTATAACCTGAAGGCAGGAGAATGGGGTTGAGAAACGTATCAGCCACGAACAAATGGTCTGAGCAGAGTTGATGCGCCGAATGGCTTGATTCTTCTCTTAGATCTTATGGTCTGAAAGTCCAATAATTTAGAATTGTAACTATTAAACTGAACACGTTTCTCACTGCTGCCCCTTCCCTGTGAGAACAGTGACATGACCCTACTAACGGCAACACTGAGCAGCCCTGACCCATCTGAATTAACCCCATTCTCCCCTGGTATGTTAAGTATTCACCACCTAACTCGTTCCCTACCCACCTGACACACTGCTCTTTTACTAGCCAACTGCATCCCTACCCCTCACTCACCTGAGTGACTGTCAAATTGATTTTGGAATTTTGAGTCCTGAAATAATGGCAAGTGCCATTTTAAAAAAAAAAGTGTGTCTCGGCCTATAGTGCTATTTCCCTCATCGAAACATTCAGGATGTGGCAGAATCAAAACATTGGCCAGGGAAAGCATTGACAGGTAAGTGGGTAATTTTAAGAGAATTATAGATGGTCAGATCTGTTCTAAGATTGATCTAACTATTTGGGCCCTTGCTCAGAGCCTGGAAGTGTGATGAAGAATTATATTTGGGTTTTGGGCATGAAACAGTCATTTGAAACCAGACACATTGCTGTAACGTAACGTATTAGCCAATTCTTGCCTCGGAATTGGTTTTGATCTTGAATCCAATTTTCAGAAGACATCTAAGTTATATTGTGCTTGTTTTCACTTGCAATCAGAAAGTCAATTGTGGTTTGTAAATTTGCCTTCAGATATGTGCTTCTGAAATTTGGAATTCCTGTCTCCATCCCTCATTGCTTGAATAGATTTAATTATTATTTGTAGCTCCTTTTTGTTCAGCTTCATGGGACTAATTTAAGGTGTTTTCCTGATGGGTATAAAAGTAAGTTGCATCTCTGAAATTTGAGCTGATTCTCATTTTAAACATTGAGCACAGTCACTTCGAAGGAACCAGCTGGGTGGAATTACTGATGACCAGCCTCGAGAGGGCTTGAATAGATCAGTGATGGTGATCAATAATTCAGGGAGCTTTACTAATGCATTTGTGTAACGTTGGTGATTAATTTCTCCCACAGTATTAAATGTACACAGCTGTTGTGACTTTAGATAACCTTGTAATCAAACTTCATCACATAAATAATTTTAAATAGGATATAATTCTTTTTAAAGCAGGTGAATTGATCATTCTTGGTACTTGATTTATTTGTTCTCAATAGCTGCCTTTAGATAGGATTCATATTGTGAAATCCCAAAGCAGTAAGTTTTTCATTCTCGAGACACCATTAAATTTTCTTGAAGTTGCATCTTTTTGAGTTGACTTCTGCAGGAAAGTTTAAATTTTAATGTGATAGCATATGATGATGTGGAGGTGCTGGTGTTGGACTGGGGTGGACAAAGCTTAACAATCACACCATATCAGGTTATAGCCCAACAGGTTTATTTGGATGTACAAGCTTTCGGAGCGCTGCTTCGCCAGGTAGCTAGTGGGGCAGGATCATAGAATTTATAGTAAAATATCAACATGTCATATAACTGATGCAATGTATCGCACAAACCTAGATTGCTGTTAAGTCTTTAATCACTTAGACTGGTTTGCAGGTTTCGATTCAAAAAGCACACACACTGTAGGCAGTCAGTCTGTGACATTTTATAAATTCCTACTTTGGAAGTCGAACTTGACTGACTCAAGGTTGGAATACAGACACACTGTAACTTCACACCTTTTTTTAATGCTTTGTCTGAGCCGAGATATCGACTTTTGTTTGTTACAAAACCTTAAGTTCTCTTGGGAATGTGACCTGAAAGAAGTTCTAGCTTTTCTATACTAATGAATCAAAACTTGCAACCCATTCTAAGTGATTAAAGACTTAACAGCAATCTAGGTTTGTTCAATACATTTCACCAGTTATATGACATTTTGTTCTTTTACTAAAAGTTCTGTGTTCTATGATCCTGCCCCAATCCATTTACCTGATGAAGGAGCAGTGCTTCCAAGTAAACCTGTTGCACTATAGACTATAAGCTGGTGTTCTGTAATTTTAACAGCATGTGATGTTAGACTAACTACTGTCAACATCTAACCCTGTGGCTATGTACAAGTCTCTTTTTAAACTTTACTCTGCTTTCCTTCAATGAGTTCAATTGAATGGTATTCCTGTACATTGTCACTTTTCTAATTCTTGAACATTGATACAAATACCACTTTTGGTTGTCTTGCCCTTGGCTTTAGTGCATGTAAGTTGTACCAAAAGACTAATTTTAATGGAGCAGGTACACAAATAGCTCATAACAACCCTGATTTCTTTTGGGGGAATGTTCTCAGGCCCTGAACAGCATAGGCTGTGGTGAGAAATTGGTGAGAATCAGGTGTATTAATATTGTTTTGTCTTACTATGGTAATCAAGCCTCGCTCTTCCTGGAGCTGTCACAAGCTGAAGATTTAATAGAAGGGAGGTGATGGCCTGGTTGGATGAACAGTCCACTGATAATACCGAGATCCAGGCAATATTCTGGGGACACTGGTTTGATTCCCACAATGGCAGATGGTGGAACTTGAATTCAATTTTTTAAAAATCTGGAATTATGAGTTTAATGATGACCATGAATCATTGTCAATTGTCTGAAATACCATTCACCTAATGTGCTTTAGGTTTGGAAACTGCCATCGTTGTCTGGTCTTTACTACATATAACTCCAGACCCACAGCAATGTTGTTGACTCTTAACCACCCTCTAGGCAATTAGGGATGGGCAATAATTGCTGGCCTATCCAGTGATGCTTTCATCTGTGAATGAACATAAAACAAAAGTTCACAAAATTCCAGATTTTACCTGTCACATACACCAACGTTGACCAAGATCACAGGCTAAGTTTCTGTGTTTACTCATAATGACTGACTATTTGTTACAAATATGTACATTCTAGCTACAAGTCAACAGTTGTGAACCATTGGTGTCTAACTCTACTGGTTAAAACTCTAACTCCCTTTATAAAAAACGCTGCCAGAAACTACAGATGACACCTTTTTTTGTGTTTTATGGGAAGAGGAAGAGACTGAGAAAGCTGGATTTACAGGACTGACCAAAGGGTTCTCCTGAGGTTATTCTTTTTCTGATCAGGGCTTGTTTCTCAAACCTCCTTCTCTAGGTACTTTTGCTTTCTTGTAGAAGGCACAGAGCGACTGGTTCACACTTTTACAAAGGCCCCTGACGTCTTTGCTAAAAGCCACAATTTACAGCAATTGATGAGGGAAAGGAAATAGCTTTCTTCAGATCTGAGGTTTTTTTTAAAACTGCAGTGAGAGGACAGCTGGCACAGCAGGTCTACCAACAACTTTTTAAAAGGTGGTGCCTATTTTTTTGATACCCATTTCATGAAGAGATGAGCCCTGATACTTAACTCTGTTGTTTTCATTTCTTTTCTCTCATTATATTTGTGTGTTCTAACATCACCACCTCTGGTTGTACTGTTGCATTCCCTTAGGATCATTGTTATGTATTTGGATAAGTTGCACATTTTTTACTGTGGACTGTCAAATGAAGAGTTATTTTAAAAAAGGAAGGAAGTAATGTATCACTTCTGTTCGGGGCCATTAACATTTAAAGCAAACTATGAACGTCTCTTGTAACAGACTTTGCATTTTTAAACAAAAACAAACTTTATTGTATCAAAAAGACTTTATTGAAAAATTTCATATAGTTTATGATATCTTGGTTATTTACCACTAGAAAGACCACATTAAAATATGCTACAGTCCCCAAAAATTTCAAATTTCCTTCATTCTAGGTATTCCCAAAAATAAAACCTTTAATTTACTGTTCTTGACTGAATGCCTCTGTCCCTTGCCTTCTCAGTGCCTCCTAACCAACTGCTGGGTACTTTATTTCGCCACAATGTTCTTTGAGGACCACCAATAGGATTTTCTACTTTGAACTAGCCAGTCTTCCGGCTTTTTCTCTGCTTATCAAATAAAAGCTTAGATTAAGCCTACCCACATTCCACATGGCAAATGATAAAGCTAACGTTTTCTCTGCTTAGAGTGCAGATTTATGAATTGTTCTACACGTTGACTGTCTTCACCCTCTGAGCTGGAAGCTAGATAGCCCGTGTCCAAGATACAACTAACTCTCTTCTGCAAGCACCCAAATAAATTGAAACTAGAGAACTTTCTGAAGCACCACCCGGCCTCTTGATGTAGACTGCGGAGATATCTTCAAGCAGGCTTTTCAAGTTAAGCGCAGTGTATTCCCCATTTAAAATAAGTTTGCTCTGATGAAAGAAATTGTCTCTTTACAACTGGGTATTAGCAAGTTTAAGAATCTCTGACTCTCAAAACAAAAACCTCTTGCTGGATGGTTCTTACTGCAAGGATTTAATATATCGTGTCTCCAATTCTTTAGCTAGATAAGCCCAACTGCTGGCTTGTGAGGACTGCAGATGCTGGAGACGAGAATCAAGAGTGTGTTGCTGGAAAAGCACAGCAGGTCAGGCAGCATCTGAGGAGCAGAAGAATCAATGTTTTGGGCATAAGACCTTCATCGGGAAGGGCTGATGAAGGGCTTTTGCCCGGAATGTTGACTCTCCTGCTCCTCGAATGCTGCCTGACCTGCTGTGTTTTTCCAGCAACACACTCTCGACTGCTGGCTTATGATCTTACCTTTCTGTCTGTTAACCTCAAGTCTGCACAGCCTCAACCTTTTTAAGCATTATAAACTCCAAGTATGTTTTAGTTACATTGATTTCAGAACAGCTTTTGCCAGTTTCTCAAACACAGACCCTAGGGTTTTACAGTTAACATCAAGTTTCCAGAATTAATGTTTTATGTGCTAAAACACATTATTAAATATTTACAACATGGACCCAATTTTGTACTGATATTTCGATGCCATACAATTTATTCACTTGCAATGCTGTCCTGCCCTATGACAGAAAATAAGTGGAGGAGCCAGTAATTTTTTTTAACACTCCAGATGTTTGGCGCAAAGCTGTGAATGTTAAACTCAATAATCCAATGAGCATTTGGAAAGATGTAAATTACTCTTTTTTTTCTCTATTGGTTTCAAGACCTAGAGTCCCACTCCTAATTTTCTTTTGAACAGTGTGCAGAGAGAATATAGTTCGGCCGCACCTCAAATGAATACTGAAACTTATTCATCTGGGATCTCTGGTCAAATTGATTTGGTTCTGAATGTTCATTCCTAAGAAGCAGCTGTTTGAGAGTCCCTGCAAGAATTCGTAGAGCTCAAAGTTCAGTTTCCTTTGGAAGAAGTATAACATGTATTGAGTTTTAATTGCAGCTGGCTAATCCATTGCACACTTGCAAAAATTTGAAATGCCTGAAATGGCAATAGTTGAAATTGCCATGATGCTACTCATCAGCAAAGCCTTCAGTAATTACTCATTGAGGGCTGAAGAGGGCTTTTAGAGTTATCCTGCTTGTTCTGCTGAAGCATCTCTTGTTTATTCCAACATTTGAGACTTTAGCTCAATTAAGTTTTGAGAGTGATCATACTAAAAGTTTGCAAATATGCATCATGATCAAAGCTGATTACTTCATTTGCAAGTTCTTTGAAGTTCTATATATGCCTCAATGTCTTTGACATTTTAAAAATTTCAAAATATGCTTTATTCATAAAAAAGATCTTTGTATAAATACATAGTCACTAATGCTGTTCAGTTCTACACAGTACCGTATGAAGAAACAAAAAAAAAGTTCAAACATTGGCGTTTTACTCTATCCAGTAAACAAACCAAAAGGCATTTCTTTCTTGTAGGGAATGTGTCTTGAAGGCTGTAAACTCAGCATGCAGGCTTTACAAATTCCACAAATGTGCCTTTAGTCCTTTTTTCAATGGTGTTAGCACTCACTTTATTTTTGTCAAACTGACTGGTGAAACATGACTGCTTATTCATCTGGAATCTCTGGTCAAATTGATTTGGTTTTGAATGGTTCATTCCTAAGAAGCAGCTGTTTGTTGAAGGGAGCCAGATAATTCAGTCAGTGCAACATGGTGGTCAGTTGTTTTTTTTTTGATAACCTGCGAAGGGAGCACCCAAGGGGTAAACAGAAATTGTTTATCTAGTTATCTTGCATGTGGATAGAAACTGACACCAAGGCAGAAATCCCGACATGGGGGAGAGACCTGCAATTCGACTTGTATTGCTGTGCTCTTGATCTGTGAGGAAGCCTTCTGTAAGCGCATCATTGCACTTCTGCAGAAGGTTTAAACTTCTGGTTGGTATTTTTACCCAGTCGTTGCAAGTTACTTGGTCATAACCTCCAAGCTTGGCAAGTTTTACCCTGCCAAGTTACTTGGTCAGTGCCAGAATTTCACTGACTTGGGCCACATGCCTGATATTGCATTGGTTTTGCAACTTGGATCTTTTCCTAGCAGGTTTAAAGCTGACTTGGGTGAGAACTCTGGATAATTTAGAATGTCTTGACATTCTAACATCTAGAGCAATGTTCAGCAGCCCTTCCCACTATCTGGAGCGATGCAAGCACTCCATCTCTCTGCACCCCATGCCATGGACTGAGGCAAGTAATAGAAATAGGTTTGGGAAGGGAGAGAGGGAGATCCCTGAGGGAAGGGGACAACAGGCTTGAGGGCCTGATGAGAGGGTATGTAAGTTTCAGTGTTGAAGGGGTGGATGCAGTGCTCATGGGGCACAATACTGAACAAAGAAATGTTGGTCACGAGATAATTGATACTCGCAGACAAAACATTTGAATTTTTGTTTTACCATGAAGCAACTGGAAATAATAGAATTAACAGCAGCTTTGGGGCATTTAGCATCTTAGTATCAGACCTTAAGAAATGGGAGCAGGAGTAGGCTGTACAGCCCCTTGAGCCTGCACTACTATCCAATTGGATTGTGGTTGATCCAGCATTCCTCACCTCCACTTGCCTAGCCTTTCTCTGTCACCGCTGCAAATGTGTTGCTGGTCAAAGCACAGCAGGTTAGGCAGCATCACCCTCAATTCCCCTCCTGATCAAGAATTGATCTGTCTCAGCTTCAAATATAGGCAAGGAGTCTGCTCCCACAGCTCTGCATGGCATGGTGTTGCAAATGCACTCAAATAGAAATACTCACAGAATAGAAATTCCTCCTCCTCCCAGCCTTAAATTTGCACCCCTTTATTCTGAGACTATGCCATTTGGTCCTCGACTTTCCCATGAGGGGAAGCATCCTTTCAGCATTTGCTGTGCAAAACCCCCTAAAAATCCTATATGGTTGAATGAGATCACTTTATTCGCTGGGGTTGAGAAGAAAGGAGAGTCACAACCTGTTTAGCTTTTGCTTAAAAACAAATCTCTCTATCTCCAGGAGAAAATGAGGACTGCAGACTGGAGTTGAGATAGTCATAGAGTATGGAAACAGACCCTTCCGTCCAAACCGTCCATGCCGCCCAGATATCCCAACTCAATCTAGTTCCACCTGCCAGTACCTGACCTATATCCCTCCAAAACCTTCCTATTCATATACCCATCGAAATGCCTCTTAAATGTTGCAATTGTACCAGCCTCCACCACTTCCTCTGGCAGCTCATTCCATGCATGGACCATTCTCTGCGTGAAAAAGTTGCCCCTAAGGTCTCTTTCATATCTTTCCCCTCTCACCCTAAACCTATGCCTTCTAGTTCTGGACGCCCTGACCCCAGGGAAAAGACTTTGCCTATTTACCCTATCCATGCCCCTCAAAATTTTGGAAACCTCTTAAAGTCACTCCTCAGCTTCCGCTGCTCCAGGGAAGGAGACCAGAATTGCACACAATATTTCAACAGTATCCTAACCAATGTTTTGTACAGCAGCAACATGACCTCCCAACTCCTGTACTCAATACTCTGACCAATAAAGGAAAGCATACCAAACGCCTTTACTATCCTATTTACCTGCGACTCCACTTTCAAGGAGCTGTGAACATTGCACTCCAAGGTCTCTTTGTTCAGCAACACTCCCCAGGACCTTACCATTAAGTGTACAAGTCTTGCTAAGATTTGCTTTCCCAAAATGCAAAACCTCTCATTTATCTGAATTAAACTCTATCTGCCACTTCTCAGCACATTGGCCCATCTGGTCAAGATCCTGTTGTAATCTGAGGCAAACCTCTTCGCTGTCCACTGCACCTCCAATTTTGGTGTCATCTGCAAACTTACTAACTGTATCTCTTATGCTCGCATCCAAATCATTTATCTAAATGACAAAAATTAGAGGATCTAGCACCGATCCTTGTGGCACTCCACTGGTCTGGTGCTGGAAAAGCGCAGCAGATCAGGTAGCATCCCAGGAGCAGGCGAGTCGATGTATGGGCATAAGCCCTTCATCAGGAATGTGTGTGGGCAGGGATGTGATCGAAGAGGGCTGAGAGTTAAATGGGTGGGTGGGGCTGGGGTTAAAGGAGCTTGGAAGGCGATAGATAGATACAAGTAGGAGGATGATGGTGAAAGGTTGCTGCCCTCTTGAACTGTGCCACCTGTCCATCTTTCTTCCCACCTATCCACTCCACCTTCTGCTTTGGCCTATCACCATCCCCCCCCCCCCCCGCAACACCTGCATTTACCTATCACCTTTCAAACTATCTTCCCCCAGCCCCAACCCCCCCCTCCTATTTATCTTTCAGCTCTCCCCCCTCAAACAATGCCCTGCTCATCCCTGATGAAGGGATTATGCCTGAAATGTCGGCTCCCCAGCTCCTCGGTTGCTGCCTGACGTGCTGTGCTCTTCCGGCGCCACGCTTTTTGACTCCATTCCTCAATCCTGGTGAACCTTCTTTCAGCTACCTCCAATAAAATAATATATTTTCTTAAATAAAGAGCTGATGGCACATACAACTAGTGCTATAAGATGTGGACAATCCTACACAACAAGGCAAGAATTGGATTTCTGGTACACTCTGGGTACCGGAATAAAGCCACACCAGAAACTGAGGCTAGAAATATGGGAATTTATTGTGGCATGAAAATGTGGGAATTTTCTCAATGTGTATCTATTATTAGACTATAATACATTGCAGGCTGCATTTTGCAATCTCCTGCCATTAAGTTTGAAGTTGGTGGGGTGGTGGGATTGGCCTCCTACAATCTGGAGAGTGTACTTCCTCCTGCCTAAATGCCCATCTGCGATGGTGCTGTGCAAAATGTGGTTCTGGGTATATTTGCTTGAATTTGACTGGCTCTCCTTGTGGCAAAAATGAAACTGTCATTAGAAATGATTGGAGTATTTACTCAGTTGAAATAATGTCTGATCTCTTTTTGTTTGGACCTTCATCTTTGGAGATATTGTCTGAACTATTCTTCCAAAGAGGAAGTTATGAGCCTGATCAAAAAAAAATCTCTTTTTAATCAATGGGTGACTATTTTATTTAATAATTAGAATTATATTATGTTTGAAAAGGATGATTGTGTGTAGACTAGTTCCAAATGAACTAACAAGGGCAAGAGCAAAATTGTTCAAGGCTTTTATTGAAGAGTTAACTGTATTACCTCTAGGCATGATGTGGAGGTGTGGTGTTGGACTGGGGTGGGCGAGGTCCAAGTCAGATGAAACCAGGTTACGGTCCAACAAGTTTATTTGAAATCACAAAGCTTTTGGAGTGTTGGCCCTTCGAAGGGGGCTTCACCTGACAAAGGGGCAATGCTATGGAAGCTTGTGATTTCATATAAACCTTGGACTATTACCTTGTGTGGCCTAACTTCTGACCTTAACCTCTAGATAATTTGTGTTAGTTGGTTCATTAGTTTTTTTTACCCCAGTTGGATTGTACTTTCACTGTGGTGATTGGACTGACTTACTTGGTTTGAACAATATATTAGACTTTGCACCTCTGTTCCTATTTGAAAGGAGAAGTGTCTGAGACAAACTTTTAAATATTCAAGACAATTTTGGGGATTTCTCCCTGTTTGACCAGTTGAGCAATTATCTATAGCCAGTGTTCAGAAATCTGTTCTGCACTGTAAATGTGCTGATGTAAGTTCATTCTAATCAGCTGAATTACAGAGCATAGTTTTAACCTAGACAAAGTTAAAAATCACACAACACCAGGTTATAGTCCAACAGGTTGACTTGGAAGCACACTAGCTTTCAGAGCGCTGGTCCTTCATCAGGTGGTTGTGGCAATTGTGCTTCCAATTAAACCTGTTGGACTATAACCTGGTGATGTGTGATTTTTAACTTTGTGCACCCCAGTCCAATACCGGCATCTCCAAATCGTTAACCTAGACAAGCATTGTTTTTTTAGAAACTTATCCATTGAGTGGCATCTGCTCAGTAATGAGATGTCACACAGATGTCTGTGGATGAATTAGTGATGCTGTTCAGGGGTCGTTACTCAAAGTTTAATTGTAGCAAGGCTCAAATTATTGCCGAGCAGTGGCTATCCAAA
The DNA here is from genome assembly GCF_020745735.1 of Hemiscyllium ocellatum. Classification (NCBI taxonomy): domain Eukaryota; kingdom Metazoa; phylum Chordata; class Chondrichthyes; order Orectolobiformes; family Hemiscylliidae; genus Hemiscyllium; species Hemiscyllium ocellatum. Next base: position 33,064,711 of record NC_083424.1, on the reverse strand, counting down.
CTAAATGTGGTTCTCATTTATAATTGTCATCTTGGTTGAAATAATAGCATGCTTACATCTCTGTTAGATTGTTACATGTTGAAGCCTTGATCTAGGACTTGAACATACAGTCTCAGCTGTCCTTTCTATTAGTGTGATACTGAGGGACTACTGTAAAACTGGAGATGCTGGCATCTATATAAGTTATTAAACCATTGTATGATTGCTCAGATAGAAGTGGCACTAGTCATGTGCTCATTTATAACAATGTGTGCTATCTTTGATTGCCAAAGTAAGTTACTATATTTACTCACATAACACCTGGTCATGATTCAAAAGAAATGCATTGGCTATAAAACTATTAGAACATGGAGGCCGCAAAAGCTGCGATATGAGTTTTTTCTAGATAATAGTTTTATGTACTTTTTTTTTCTTAATTCTAAATGTTCTTTCATTTAATTGCAGGTTACCTGCCGAACGGTATTCATGCTGTTGAAGCCATGTTAGCAACAGCCAGCATTGGAGCCATTTGGAGTGCAACTGCTCCAGATTTTGGTGTAAATGTAAGTGATGGGCATGTGTGATTGGCCTAAACTGGGCGATTGAGTTGTCAACTGGTGTCGGTAGATGATACTTTCCTCTGTATCAAATGTTTGTAGCTTCAAGCCGCCGCGAGGATCTGAGCACAAAAAGCAGAGTTGACACAGCAGTGCAGAACTGTGGGAATATTGGAGATGTTATACTGAGGCCACTTCTGTCCTCTTGATGGGTGTAAAAGATTCCATGACACTTATTTTGAAGAAAAATTAGGAATGTTATCTAGTTTTCAGTCAACATCAAAAAAGCGATTACACTGTCTGGTTATTATCACACTGATATTTTTAGAGTTTGCTGTATGCTGATTGGTTGCTGATTTACCCACATTTACACCAGTGATTGCACTCCAGTTGGCTGGGCAGTTGACTTGCGAAGCAGTGCGATGCCAACGGTTTGGGTTCAATTCCTGCATTGACTGAAGTTACCGTGAAGGATTATCCTTCTCAATTTCTCCCCTCACCTGACCTTCAGGTTAAACCATCATCACTTAACTCTCGCTCTCGCTCCCGCTCATTCTCTCTACAATGAGAGAGCATCTGTGCGGCGTAATAAGGCTCTGGCAACTTTATTTTTATCTTTACTTTCACGTAAAAAGCATGCCATCTGCTGGTTGAAATGTGTTCAACTAGAGTGATTTTAAACTGAACTCAGCTAAGCTATGATATACTGTACACTGTAAATACAGATGGTTAAGAAAAGCTTGATGATCTCAAACATTTCACTTAACTGAATAATTAGTTTCTTCATGACTAACTCGATTTTCTTCACAGTCACTGAAGGTATTCTTAGGATTTCCTTTTAAGAGCATAAGTTGGAGAGGCTAAATTGTTTACTCCTATTCCTGTCTCATCTTTCAGCGAGACTATGGATGATCTGTGACTTAACTCCGTAATTTCCATTTGTGCAATTCCTATTAAATTTAAATTTTAAATTTAAGATGTTTATTGATCTTGGAAACGGAGTACGCAATTGACTTGGCATCAGTTGTTTGCAGATAAGATTTCTGAACTCCAGCCACCCTGTTTTTTGTGTGGAAGTATTTCCTCATGTCACACTCAAAGATCTGGTTTTAAATTTTAGAATATTCACCAAATGACTTCTCTCTCTCTTGATTTTGACTTTAATGTCATATTTATTAAAGTACAATGGTACAGTGAAAATTGTATAATGTCGCCACACAAGGTACAAGTACCTAGGTACAGATCTTCAGAACAAGGTAGAAAGAAAGAACAAAGTTAAACATTGCAGTAATTATAGTATAGCTTTTCTATCCCTTTTTTAATATCTTAACCTCAATTGTGTTACCTGTAACCATCTAAGTTTGGAAAACAATGCTGAGGAGAGATTGCACAAAAAACTATTTGACTGTTGAGTTTAGGGATCATTCTGGTAAAGCAATGCTATACTATTTCTAATGCCAAAATATTCTTCCTTTATTAATGGAGTTCAGAACTGATCATTGTACCACAGAAATGTGATCCAAGAAGAGATTTGGAGATAAAGCACGATTTTATTTTTATTCTCCTTGTATCCTAGTTGTCTACATATAAAGGTTGAAAATGTGTTGCTGGTTAAAGCACAGCAGGTCAGGCAGCATCCAAGGAATAGGAAATTCGACGTTTCGGGCATAAGCCCTTCATCAGGAATGAGGAGAGTGTGCCAAGCAGGCTAAGATAAAAGATAGGGAGGAGGGACTTGGGGGAGGGGCGATGGAGATGTGATGGGTGGAAGGAGGTCAAGGTGAGGGTGAAAGGCCGGAGTGGGGTGGGGGCGGAGAGGTCAGGAAGAAGATTGCAGGTTAGGAGGGCGGTGCTGAGTTGAGGGAACCGACTGAGACAAGGTGGGGGGAGGGGAAATGAGGAAACTGGTGAAATCTGAGTTCATTCCTTGTGGTTGGAGGGTTCCCAGGTGGAAGATGAGGCGCTCCTCCTCCAGCCGTCGTGTTGTTATGTTCTGCCGGTGGAGGAGTCCAAGGACCTGCATGTCCTCGGTGGAGTGGGAGGGAGAGTTAAAGTGTTGAGCCACGGGGTGGTTGGGTTGGTTGGTCCGGGTGTCCCAGAGGTGTTCTCTGAAGCGTTCCGCAAGTAAGCGGCCTGTCTCCCCAATATAAAGGAGGCCACATCGGGTGCCTTACATATAAAGGTTACTCTTACATATAAAGGTTAACATTCCATGAGCCTTTTTTGATTGCTTTATATCTATTTGTTACACTTTTAATGATTCATATTTCTGACCTGCAAGTCTTTTCAACCTTTACTTTTTCTGTTTGGAAAGCATGGTGTTCCAGCCTATTTTAGATCCAAAGTGGATGATTTTATCTTTGCCTATATTGAAATCTATTTGTCATTATTTTCCTGAATCACTTCATCTATTAACATCTGTTTGTAGATGGAAGCAAGCAATTCCATTACTTACAGTGCCACCTACCTGTGATTTGGAGATGTCAGTGTTGGACTGGGGTGTACAAAGTTAAAAATCACACAACACCAGATTATAGTCCAACAGGTTTAATTGGAAGCACACTAGCTTTCGGAGCGACGCTCCTTCATCAGGTGATAGTAGAGGGCTCGATCGTAACACAGAATTTATAGCAAAAATTTGCAGTGTGATGTAACTGAAATTATACATTGCTTTATCCTTGATCATAACGTCTTCACCTTTGACAACCAATTCTTCATCCAGACACACGGAACAGCCATGGGGACCAAATTTGCACCCCAATATGCCAACATTTTTATGCATAGGTTCGAACCAGATTTCTTCTCTATGCAGGATCTCCAACCAACATTGTACACCAGGTACATTGATGACATTTTCTTCCTCTGGACCCATTGCGAGGATTCACTGATAAAACTACACAGTGACATCAAGTTCCATCCCACCATCAAACTCACCATGGTCTACTCTCGACTGTCTGTCTCATTCTTGGGCACGTGCATCTCCATCAAGGATGGACACCTCAGCACCACACTCTACCGCAAACCCACAGACAACCTCACAATGCTACACTTCTCCAGCTTCCACCCAAAGCATATTAAAACAGCCATTCCCTATGGACAAGCCCTATGCATACACCGGATCTGCTCAGATGAGGAGGAACGTGACGGACACCTGGAAGTACTCAAGGATGCCCTCACAAGAACGGGGTACCATGCCCAACTCATCGACTGCCAGTTCCGCCGTGCCACAGCAAGGAACCGTAATGACCTCCTCAGGAGACCGACTCGTGCTGCAACTGACAGGGTACCCTTCGTTGTTCAGTACTTCCCAGGGGCTGAAAAATTACGCCATGTTCTTCGTGACCTGCAACGCATTATCAATGAGGATGAGTTCCTCACCAAGACCTTCCCCACACCTCCACTACTTGCCTTTAAACAACTGCCTGACCTCAAACAGATCATTGTTCGTAGCAAACTGCCTGGCTCTCGGGACAACTTCATACAACCCTGTCATGGTGGATCCTGCAAGACGTGCCAGATTGTGGATATAGATACCACTATTACGCATGGGAACACCTCCCACCTTGTACATGGCAGGTACTCATGTGACTCAGCCAACGTTGTCTGTCTTGTACGTTGCAGGCAAGGATGCCCGGAGGCATGGTACATTGGGGAAACCGAGCAAAGGTTACAACAACGGATGAATGGGCACCACACAACAATCAACAGACAGGAGGGTTCCCTCCTGGTTGTGGAACACTTCAGTGGTCCAGGACATTCAGCCTTGGACCTTTGGGTGACCATCCTCCAAGGTGGACTTCGGGACAGGCAGCAGAGGAAAGTAGCTGATAGCTAAGTTCGGTACCTATAGGGAGGGTCTCAACCGGGACTTTGGGTTCATGTCACATTAGAGGTGATCATCATTGCACTACACACACACACACACACACACACACACACACACACACACACACACACACACACACACACACACACACACACACACACACACACACATTCTTAAGACACTCTGCACTCACTACACCCGCACACATACTCACTCACTCAGAACCCCCACTCCAGACAGACATACACATACACAGACAGACAAAGACCCACATGCACACATATATTTTGTGTGGTGAATTTGTACTTGCAGAGTTACATTGTACTTTGCTCAAAAACTGCATGCATTCATGTAGAACTCTGAGCTCAAAAACTGCATGAATTTATGTAAAACACTGTTATCTCACTTATTAGATTAGAATCAATCTAAACATCAGGTCATAGCCAGAGAACACAGGGGGTCAACACCTTCAACATATTGTCTAGCTATCACCATTGTTAGCAGCTAACCTGAGAATGCAACTTTAAAAAGAAGGGTTTTGTGATTTACACATGAAAGAAGTGAAACTATCACTGCATTCTAACAGATGAAAGGCTTAACAGACAATCAATTTTTCAATATCTAATTTCAGTTACATCACACTGCAAATGTTTGCTATAAATTCTGTGTTACGATTGAGCCCTCCACAATCACCTGATGAAGGAATGTCATTCTGAAAGCTAGTGTGCTTCCAATTAAACCTGTTGGAGTATAACCTGGTGTTGTGTGATTTTTAACTTTGTTCACCTATCTGTGTCAGTGATCATCTTTTTCTAGTTTTTTTTTGCTCGTTTGACTATATTACATTAATCAGGCACTTTGTATTAATGACTGATAACTTTGCATTATTTTTCTGGGGCAAGTGTCTGCACTAAAGGTAGTAAATAAACATGTTATGGATGAGCTTGAAAAAGATTTTTGAAAGAGAACTTTTAACAGAAGAGCTCAGTGTCCAGGGAAATATCTATATATTTTTGATAATCTCTTCAGATTATTTAGGAAGTGTGATGGAGTTTGAAATCAGAATTCATAAGAGACACTTTTTTTTGAATGTACGAATTATTGATGGGTGTTGTCAGACTGATCATAGTCTGTATCATTGGACATTGGAGAAAGCTATTCAATTTGTTCGACAAGCAGAAACCAGGTAGACCTGTTGACAGTTGTGAGGAGGACAGTCTTGTCACTGGAGACTAACAGTGTCTATCCACTTTAAAACCACACTACAGACAAATGTGGCAAGCTAACACAATGAGTAGGATGAAAAGCAGATACTGAGAATCAGTATCAAAATTGTAGAACAAAAGAGCCTCCCTACAACAAGCAATGCCCAACTATGACAAAATAATACCACAGCTACCAGAAAACTGTAGGTCACTTCTAGTAATTATGCATAAGGAGGACACCGTTTTGGTTAGCCAAATGTCAGGTGAATGTATAGAACCTCTTCCTCGGAAAGATACCTTGGGCACTCCGAGGGAAATGAGTGATTCAACCAACCCAAGTTTGACAGAGCTTGTGTATGTCACTGAGCATTCTTGTTAATTTTAAGCTCTATACAGTTGCAGTTCTGTGTCCTATCATAAATTACAATGACTCGAGAAACTGAAATTATACCACAGAGATGACACAAATGAGTAACTCTGAAGAGCAAAGATAAGCTGCAAGTAACATTGTAACACAGAGCTAAGAGAGCTAATGAAAACATTTGTGTAATTTGCTATGAACATTTCTCACTTCTGAATCTGCATGCAGATCTTGACATCAACATTTATGATAGCAGGAGGAGTTCAGTTAGTTCCAAACAAACAATTGGTCCAGAAATGGTTATTGTCAAAGTGGTCAAAGGGCAAAATAAAGGGTATATAGAGGAACCTCTATTATCTGGCATTCAATTATCCAAATATTGGATCATCCGCCAAGATTGCAGGGTCCCGATTTCATCCTGAATGAAATACTGCCCACCCACCCATGTCCTTCAGATAATTGAGGTTCCTCTATAATTGGACTACTTAGACTCCAGACTGAACCCAAAAAGAAGACAAATGTTGAAGGTGACCCATTTTGGCAAAAGGGAATTACGTCTTTGTCAACAAAGAGAAACCACAGACTTTACAAGTGTTAAGGAAATGTTTTCCATTTTTAATATCGCCTAAGAAGAACTGTCAAAGAACAAAACTTAGCAAAGTTTATCAGAAGAAACAATTAGGAAAGAACAGAAATGAACTTTTCAACCCACTTGGGTTCATGCACAAACCTTTAACTGAAGTTATTCAAACAACAAAACAGTCTGCTGAACAAATCGATACACAACTTTGGGTTTGATGTTGGATGACAAATTTTGGTCTTTTTGTCTTACAAGTAATAGTGATCTGTATCAGTGATAATGATAAGTAAGCAGTAATATGTTTGTACCATCACTGAGGTTGTGAAAATGTCTAATTCCCCAGGAACAGAGGATGAATGAAAGCTTTCAACTTAAGCTCCTCACTTTAAGTTTGAGAGTTATGTCTTTCAACACACCTGTTATTAGCAGATTGAAACTAAAAATCTTTTTTGAACAAAATGGATCTGAGCTGCTTTAAGCCTGCATTAAGCCAGACCAACATCCAAAGATTCAGGGCGTGCTTAAGAGAAGTTGCCTCAACTAAAAGCCCAGATACTGCAAGAAAACCTGTACTTGTTTCAACAGAGCAGTCATCTTCCAAAAAGAGCATTCAGGAGATTATGGGTCCTCCAGAAAAGAACCGGCAACTAGGTTTGGTGGAAGCAACATCCTTTGTGAAGGGTATCTGAGAGATAAAAAATCCCCCAATGGAGAAGTAGTTCATGGACTAATGAAGGTCAAATTCAAAATAAAGTCTTCCAGCAACTGACCTTTTCAGTCAACAGACAACATGCTCTGGAACAACTTTGAAACTTCTAGACCACTTGAATGAGTGAAGTAAGAGACTGGGATAGAGGAGTAGGGGGAAGAAACAAAAGAGATAGGATAGTGGTATGTATAAAAGTGTTTGGAGTGAGATGTTGTTTAAAGCATGGTTATGCAAGGGTTAATATTGGAGAAGGAGGTGTTTAACATGAGCCGTAATAAAGTCAAATATGTCACTTCTGGCTCCTGATAATAAGTATGATTCTGGGGACTAAATATTCAGCCTATTGCGATCATGCACTGAACTAATTTTGTGTAAAGCCAAGTACCTATTTTCATTAATATTTGATTTTGGTTTATGATCCATCATTGTTATTTAGATGGGCCCTGAGATCCAGTAGTGGGGTTTAAGAAGATGTTAATGGAGTAATGTTGTAGCAAATAGACGTCCTCTCTATCTTTCTCCTAATATCTTAAAACTATGACCCCTCATACCAGTCAATCCTGTCCTGGGGAAAAGTGTCTGGCCATTGACTCTATCCATTCCACTCATTATCTTGTATACCTCGGTCAGACGTCCTCTCTTCCTCCTTCTCTCCAGAGAGAAAAGTCTGAGCTTATTCAACCTCTCTTCATAAGGCAAGCCCTCCAATCCAGGCAGCATCCTGGTAAACCTTCTTTGCATCCTCTCCACCCTCTTATAGGAGATGATCATTGCCTGGCACTTGTGTGGAGCAAATGTTACTTGCCACCTGTCAGTTTTTTTAAAAATAGATATCTTTATTGAAAATTTAACATTTTTACAAGTTTACAAAATATTTAAAAAACCCAAGTATAAACATTGATATACAATTAAATCTTAAATAAATAATTACCAAAATTTAACAAAAGAAAAAATACCAAGAAAAAAAAACAAAACTTAACTAACTACTAATCTAACCTACAACTAACCAGAGTGTATAATTAAGTCTCTTGCATTATTCAAATAAGATTTAAAAAAAAACCCGACGGATAACACAAATTGGGTAGTGAGATACATGCTTGGCATGTATTAACATGAAATCGTAACAAAACCCGTATTCATGTGGGATTCCTCTCCCAAGGGGCCCCGGACCAGCCAGGTTCACCATCTCAATTAAATAAAAGCCCTCGTTAGGATGGCCGAGATATCTGTATTTATATAATTCAAGAAGAGCTGCCATGTTTTATGGAATAATGCAGTCTTTTGGTGCACCATGTTTGTAAGGAAGTCAAGGGGAATACATTCCATGATTATTCTGTGCCAATTCGAAAGTCCAGGGGGGCCCTCAGCCACCCAGTTTACCAAAGTATTTTTTCTTGCACAGAGAGAATAGAAAATAATCTCTTCCCGTGCATATCCAGGGAGGGTAAGTTTGAAAAGCCCAAAAGGAGAGATACAGGGTCCACTCTAATTTCCGTTCCTAAGATTTCTGTCAGAGCACTTGCTACTTTAGTCCAATATCTACGGATCTTATGACAGGTCCATAGGCAATGTACAAGAGTGCCCACCTCTATTTTACATTCAGGACACATTGGAGATGCTCCTGCCTTAAATTTTGCCAATCGATCTGGTGCTATATGGAACTTATAAAGTATCTTCAGCTGAATGGCCTGAGTTCTGTTGCAGATGGTGATTCTTCTGGCATTTTCCCAAATGTCATTCCATATTTCTAATGATATTTCCAGTCCCAAATCCTGATCCCATGTTTTAAGCAGATTGTCCATATCTCCCGATACTTCATCTTGTAATAAATTATAAATAGTGCTGACAGAAGATACCCCCATTGGCCGTGGCACTCTATGTTCTCTATCTGATTTATAAAGACTACCTAATAACGTAGTCTTCTTCTGTATGTAATCTCGAATTTGGAAGTATCGAAAGAGGTCTCCATTAGGTAATCCAAATTTCTGACGCAGCTGTTCAAAAGACATCAGGACGCCTTCTTTAAACAGATCCCCTAAACAGGAGATACCCCTGGATCTCCAGAGTTTGAAAGTGGCATCTGTAAGCCCCGGTTGAAACCCCCATGCTCCCACTATCGGGGCATAGGGGGATGTTTTATGTGAGTTGCCCTCATTTTGCCACATTATATTCCAAGCTTTAATTGTGTATTTAGTATTATCGGGTTTTTACAGTGGTCTGTAATGATTTTCCTCTTGTCTGAAAATAAGAGGTTAATAAGTGGGCATTTTACTTGAGAAGCCTCGATGTCCAGCCAGATTGATTGCGGGTCAGACAAGACCCAATCAGCTGTGTAACTTAATAGGGAACTTAACTGATATTTCCTAAAATCTGGGAAATCCAATCCTCCTCTTGCCTGTGGAAGCTGTAGCTTCTTCAGCTTAATGAGGGGTTGTCTATGATTCCAGATAAAGGAACCCAACCAGCCATATAATTTACGTAGTGCCAGCCTCGGAAGCATTATCATAGGGTATAGGAGACGGAGCAGGACATTCATTTTAATACGTGCTATTCTACTTAGCCAGGAAATTGGAAGGTCTCCCCATCGCTGGAGGTCCTGCCTTATCCTTTCCAGTAAATGCACAAAGTTAGCCTTGTATAACTGACCAAATACTAGGGTAATAAAAATGCCTAAATATAAGAAATCCTCCAGGGACCACCGAAAGGGAAAGTGGGATCCGTCCAATAAGTGGGATATTCTAGCAAGGCCACCCATTGGCATAGCCTCTGATTTTTGAGAAATTAATTTTATAGCCTGAAAATACACTAAATGTATTAATAACTTGGATTAAGCGAGGCACGGACATCAGGGGATTACTGAGAAATAGAAGAACATCATCTGCATAAAGGGTAATTTTATGTTTACCTATACCAATCCTCAGGGCTGTTATGATTAGGGTCAGCCCATATAGCTTCTGCTAGTGGCTCAATTATTAGTGTAAATAGCAATGGCGAGAGAGGACATTCCTGACAGCAGCCCCTATCCACACTGAAGCTATCCGAGCCTAATCCATTGATAATCACAACTGCCTTGGGATCACTATTTACAGTGTTTGAGACCCGTTTGGTAAACACCTTTCCAACGCCAAACCTTTCCAATGTGTAAAACAAATATGACCATTCAACCCTGTCGAATGCCTTTCCCGTGTCTAAAGAGACTACTACTCCTGGTATCTTTCCCTGATGGCAGGCTTGAATCACCATTCAAAATCCTTCCAACATTATTGGATGATCTACAGCCCTTAATAAACCCCGTCTGATCCTCCTTTATGATGTGTGGCAATACCCTTTCTAGCCTCAATGCTAACGTTTTAGAAAGGATTTAAAAATCTACGTTTAGCAAGGACATTAGTCTGTATGCTGGGCAATCTTCTGGGTCCTTTCCTTTTTTTAAGGATAAGAGAGATAGTCGCCTCTTTCAGCGAAGGCCGGAGACAGCCCTGACTATATGAATAGTTATACATATCCATAAGTTTTCCAGCCAATATTCCTGTAAATTCTTTATAGAATTCAGCTTGAAAGCCATTTGGGCCAGGTGCCTTACCGCTCTGATGTTGCCTGATTGCGTCGAGTATTTCTTGGAGTGTTAGGGGAACATTCAAGACCAATACCTGTTCCGGAGTTAGATCCGGAAAGGTCAGGTTTTTAAAAAATGACTGCGTCCTCCTAGTCCTGTCTTCGCAATCCTGTGATTTATATAAATCAGAATAAAATTTTCTAAAGATTGTGTTAATCCTTTTATGATCATGAGTCAAAATACCCGCACTTTCTTTGATAGATGTGATAGTTTGAGGGAGCTTCTTTTTCTTTGCAAGAAATGCTAAGTATCTAACGGGTTTATCGCCAAATTCATATAACCTTTGTTTTGCCAACAATATTTCCCTCTTAGCCGTTTGGGTAGGCGTGGTGTAATGAGCTGTCCTAAGGCCCATAATCCTTTGTAATTTGATAATAGAAGGTCTGTCAGCGTATGCTGTTTCAGCCGCTTTTAATTGAGCTTCAAGCTGACGCTATTGTTCTCCCTTTAATTTTTTTCTGGGTCGCTGAGTATGAGATGATCAAACCTCGTGCGTAAGCTTTGATGGTCTCCCACATCAGTGATAGGTTGCTAGCTGTACCTGAATTAATTTCTAAAAAAGTTTTCAATTCTTGAGAGAAGTACTTTACAAATTTACTATCTTTCATCAGGAAAGGGTCCATACGCCAATGCCGGGGGGATGTTTCATTGTTCCTCGCCTTGATTTCCATATATACAGCAACGTGATCGGAAATTGCTATACTGCCTATTTTACAGGATGATATGGAATTTAAAAAGGTCAAGGGGGCAAAAAACATATCGATTCTGGTATGACATTTATGTGGATTGGAGTAAAAAGAAAAATCTCTGCCTTGTGGATGAAGGCATTTCCATCCATCTACTAATCCTAATTCTTTGTTCAAATTCACCAATTGTCTAGATCTGGGAGATACTCCTGCAGTACTCTTGGGAATCCTATCTATATCCGGATCCATAATACAATTAAAGTCTCCCCCTATAATTGTATGACAGGCACCGAGAGCCATCAATTTTGAGAAGGCTTCCGTTATAAATTTAAAAGGATGTGCTGGGGGACAATACAAATTTAAGATCCCATATTCCTCTCCATTTATAAGGGCCTTAATCAAAATATATTGTCCAGATTCGGCTTTTATCTGATTTAGGATTTTGAAAGGGAAATTCTTCCGAATAAGAATAACCACTCCCCTGAGCTAAAAGAAGAAAAAAAGGCCTGATCAAATCCACCCTGTCGTAATTTCAAGTGTTCTTCATCCAATAAGCGTGTCTCCTGTAGGAGAGCTATATCAACCCTTTCTTTCTTGAGGTTTGATAATATTTTCTTCCTTTTTACTCCCCTTGACATTCCAAGTGCACCACTTAACCGAGTGATCAACCATAATCGTCCGGGCAGATCCGAGACCCCTCAGGAGGGGAAACCCTATCCAGAACATCCTGAGAATAGACAACATAAAAATTTCCAAAAATAAAGGCTCCCTGACACACTCTTACAGTATAATAAGAAACTATTTCTACATTTTAAAAAAAAGAATAAATATAAATAAATGGAGATTCTCCCCCTTGTCCCCAGGGGGTATCACTTCCTTTCCAAAAGTCCATCGTATCCTCTCCCAACCAGTGCCCTACCCTTGACCTAGGCGCTCCTTAATAGGATGAAGAAAATTCAAATATACTACAGAGTTAGAGTTAACAGTGAGCACCCTACCCCCCCCCACCCACCAACCCCAGCACCTGGATATATTTGGTAATGTTAATACCATGTATAAACATATATAACTATAAAATTACAGCCTCAACAAGCAATAATTAGATATAATAGTACAAAATAACAAGGGAAAAACAACCCCGCTCCTATAGACAGAGATAAAATAGAATGAGATAAACACCTCCCCCCCCCCCCCCCCCCCCCCCCCACCAACCTTAACTAGCCCCCCGGCCTATATATATGTAAGGGGGGGAGAAAATAGTTAAGTAGAGAACAAATAAATAAATCCCTCTCCCCACCCCCCAAGATAATATTAAACAGTAAGGTTAAAAAATAAAGTGGATTAATATATAAAGAAAAGGAGGGGTGTAAACCAGAGGGGGTGGGGGGGGGGAAAGCAAACCAACATCAATTAACTCTTATAATTTATCCCAGAGTCCAAAAATTCTTTGGCCTTTTCTGGCGATCCGAAGTTATACACAGATCCTTCATGGTTAAAGCGTAGTGTCGCTGGGTAGCGCAAGGAGTACTGAACATTTAAGTCCCTTAAACACTTCTTTACTTCATCAAACGCCTTCCTCATTCGGACCAGAGCTGGGGAAAAATCCTGGAATAACATGATCTTGGATCCTTTATAGATCATGGCTTGGGGATCTTTTCCAAAATTTCTGGAGGCTTCTAAGAGTATCTGCCTCTCCTTATAGCTTTGCAGCCGGAACAGGACCGGGCGGGGGCGCTGGTTCGAGCCGAGCCTGGGTATTACAACCCGGTCGGCCCATTCCACCCTTAATTGGCCTGATCCAGCCTCCAGATTTAAAAGCTGTGGAAGCCAATGTTCAAGGAACACTGTAAGCTGGCCTTCCTCTTCCCGTTCGGGAAGGCCCAGCAAATGAATATTTTTTCGATGACCTCAATTCTCGTCGGTGTGATTCTCTAAGGACCAGACTCCCTGTTCGAGAGTCCGGATCCGATCCAAGGCCGATTGTGCTGTAGTTTCGGAGGTGGCGGCCTTTAGCTCCGCCCCTCTGACTCGGCGCTCGATTTCCTTGATGTCTCGGTTGTGCTTTTGCAGCGCGGCCGAGAGTGAGTTCCATCGGCTTCTGGATTCTTCAATGAAAGCGTCGATCTTCGCGTAGAGTTTGAAGATTATTTCCACGATGCTCACCACCGTAGGTAAGTCCCCGGGGCGGCTGCGGGCGCCTCTGCTGCAGCTGGAGAGGGTGGGGGAGGGGTTCCTGCTTGCTGAGAGCTGCAGGCTCCCTTCCCTTTAGTCATTTTTACTGGAGATTAAATTGTTTAAATTGAAAACTAAACAACTAATTACAAATAGTTTTTACTTAATTAAATGATTTGGTGAGTGTGGTGGGGGTGGGTGACCCACTTTGCCCAAGTCTTGGGAGGAGCACTGTAGACTCAGAGTTGCTGGGTCGCTGCCATATTGCATCCCCACCCCTGCCACCTGTCAATTTAAGCCTGGATATTATTGAAGTTGTGCTTATTTGAATATGGACTGCTGTAGTATCTGAAGAGTCACAAATTGTCCTGAACATTGTGGAATCATTGGTAAACATCCCCTGTTCTGACTTTATGTTGAAGGCAAGGTCATTGAAATAGTTGAAGGTGGTTGGGCTGAAGACGCTACCCTGAGGAAGTCTTGCAGAGGTGCCCTGGAGCTGGGGTGACTGACTTTCAACAGCCACTTGCTACGTGCCTGGTGTGACTCCAACCAGTGGACAGTCTGCCCAAATTCCTATTCCCAGTTTTACTAGTGCTCCTTGAGGCCACACTCTGTGACCTTGATATCAATGGCTGTCACTCTCTCCCTCTCCTCTTCTGTTTCTACAATACTAACTGAGGTTTTAATGCCCAGTGCTAATGGTAAAGTGCAAAGATGACAACTAGTTTTCCATAAACCTTTCATTTAATTGTGAATGACTATGAAAGTAGAAAATCTATTTTAAAGGAACAGTTCAATTTGTTTTTACATGATATAATATTACTTAATTAATGTCTAATCAAACCCCATTTTAACCGATTGGAAACATAGCCACTTATTTTCTTTTAAACTATTTTCACTTCTGATTTCAATGCTACCTTACATATTTCAAGCTCTTAGAGATCATACAGGACACAGTGACAAGTTACCAGAAGGCAGGTTCACTGCTGTGCCTTTGACTAATCAGCCAGTGTGTCATTTTGTTGCTATTTTAAGAGCTAAAACTTGTAGAATGATTGTGTCATCTCGTCAGTTTCTAGCATTCTGAATGTTGGTGATTGCGGGGTGGGGGAGTGGATTCTGCCTACAAGCTCCTGTAGTTACTTTATTTGTATTCTGATCTTTCACTGTCTGCCACTGAGATTGCTTAAGCCTTCACGTAAATTAGTAGGCGTTGAGGCTTTTTTTTAAAGGTTTTAGAATTGTCAGTTTCAGCTGGATTTTTGTAAGATACAAAAACCCAAACTTAGCAGCACAAGATGAAGCAAAACACACTTTAAATATTTACCGCTATACAAATTCATAGGATCCCTACATTGCAGAAAGAGGCCATTCAGCCTATTGAGTTGCACCAGCCCTCTGAAGAGTATCCCACCCAGACCCTGAGCTTGTCCCCTTAAACCTGCAATTGTCATGGCTAAACCATCTAACCTATGCATCCCTGGAAACCATGAACAATTTACTAGGACAAATCCACTGAACCTGCGCATCTTTGGACTGTGGGAGGAAACTGGAGCACTGGGAGGAAACCCATGCTGACAAGGGGGGAATGTGCAAACAGACAGTCGCAAGAGAGTATTATCAAACCCGGGTCCCTGGTGCCTTGAGGCAGCAGTGCTAACCACCTGAGCCACTGTGCCACTCCTAGTTCTAATTGTGATTCTTAAACCTTTTACAGAGAACTCTTATAGAAATAACACATTTTGCTGTTCTTGAGAAACATTTAATTGAGCTGGAAAGCGAGGAATTGTTGGAGAGTGTTGAAACATTGGGCTACTGTGAGGTCAAAGCACTGTCATACAGTTGAGGTTTCTTGTAATAAGAAAATATTTAACTTAGAATCTTGGAGTAAGATTAAATAAATTTTGGATAAGAGATAAATGATTATAAACTGCCTTTCAAGTGGTGGAGTAATTTATTAACAGTTTTTTTCTGAGAAAAGGTAGGTGTTTGAATTCTGTTAACTATTAACAAATCATAAAATAAATCTGAGGAACTGCTTCCCAAACTTGTTTTCATTAATGTTCCCCACCCCTTATTAACCCTTCCATCAGCAAGTTTCCCTTCTTTTCCTGTCTAGAGTGGACCTAACCATCTCATTTTAGCACCAAGAACTCTTCCTGGATTGGTAGATACAAATTATTGGCAGTGTTCCATGATGCCAATCCAGTGCCAAAAGTTGACTTGAAGAATCCCAACTTGGAAATATTGATTTCCCAGACAGTAGTGTCGGCTCCTCTGGCTTCATGACTTCATGATGTTTCAGCAGATAGTTTGAAGTCATGCTCCCTCCTTTAGCTACTTGTCAGGGAGTTGGTTGAGATTTCTATTAGCATTAAGGGAATAGAGGTAAAAGTCCTGGTTTGTTCCATGGGCATGGGCAAATGGATTTTCTGAAGCTATTATGAAAATAATGGACCTAAATACAGTATATCTCCCAGCATTATTTGCTTTTAATGGTGATCAGAAGTTAAATTGATACTTTTCGTAAATAGTTTTCTAATAAAATACATAGTATCACTGGAAAGATATGTTAATGAAACTTGTATTCATCAAACAAACATAAGCATGTGAAATTTCAAGCAGTCATGACAATATAAACAACAAAAAAAGGTGTAAGAGTGCTAAAGAAGAGTCATGGGACTCAAAATGTTAACTTTGCTTCTCTCTCCACAAATGCTGCCAGATGTGCCGAGTTCCTCCAGCACTTTCTGTTTTTAATTCAACATTCACAATGTTTTGCTTTTTAAATGTGATTAGTTGGGCAGGTCAATTCTGGCTAAGGCATTTTCTTGGAGACAGCACCAATGAACTACGGTTTTCTTCAACTTTTAGATAATTTAAAAATAGAGCCAAGGTTAAACATAATCTTTTGTGTTTTGAGAGTGTGTTCCTTTTGTATGACTGTATGTCATTGTTGACAAGTGTCTGTGTGTGTGTATATGTATATGTATCTAACAGTAGACATTTTTGTTTTGAGTTTTTGTAAATGGGCTGGTTGGGTATGGTCAAGTTGGTTTAATTTAATCAGCCAAACATTGGAATGTGCAGCCTATATGTCTGGCATCACACTGACACTAAAAATCCATACAATCTAATGATTGAGCAATGTTGTGAGTGATAGGCAGAACTTTTTTTTAAGACGGATACAACATCCTGATGAGTGGAAAATATTATTTGCTTAATGATTACACAGCCGATATGTGAAATGGCTTCCTTAACCTGTTTTTAAAATTTATGACATTGCTTATTCACACATAATAGAAGCAGCACACGTTCAGATGTAGGGACTTTATTCTGTACAAACCAAAGTAATATGTTGTAGTGGTTCTGTTCGCCGAGCTGGAAGTTTTTGTTGCAAACGTTTCGTCCCCTGTAATAATACAAAGTAATATGTTCCAGCCTTGCACCCTTTTTGAATAACCTAGGTATGTAAGAGTCTGTAATGCCCAGTTGCATCATCTGTGGCAGCATGTCATGCAATCAGTTGGCTTGCCAAACAATACCACCGTATTCTTCCTTTTCGCAAAGTAGTATAAACATTGTGCTTGTTTGAAATTTGGTATTCTTGCATTGGCAACACGTCTCCCCTTTCGGCAACATTCATGTTATGTTCTTCCTGTTGGAGTGAATAATGTTCTGAAATATTTGAGAGCTCAAGATTGGGCTTGTAAATACAAGAGTAAAGTAAATTTGGCTTTGATTTCTATCTTCCCAAATAAGCTGAATTACTTAGTTAATAGGGGCTGTCTCAAGTCTTTGGAATTTCCATAGGGATAAATACAGGAGATTATTTGCTTCTGCAAAAGGCCAGAGCAAGTTAGTATGACTTTAGCAGAGTACTTGCTTAACTAGGGGAGTTTGCTGAGTGAGGGAATTTTGTGCAGCCTGGGAAGGAGTGATCTGTCTTTTGCAGTCAAGGACCAGTCTGAAAGAGGAAGCACGAGGCTGTCAAAGCTGACATCTGGAACACTGATTAAGTAAGCAGGAAGGTGATTTGTTCAATTATGAGTTTTAAGATTTTTTTTCTCTCAAAGGGCAATAGTTTAAACTATGGACAGGTGAGTCCTATATTAAATAGGTGGCTTAACTAACTAAACTGTTCGATATAGCTGCACATAATTGTTCAATAAAATGTTTAATTCATGAAATAAACAAAATTTAAAGCTTATCTAGAATATGGTTAGATAGGCTGAGAGTTTCCACAACTAGCTGTGGGAATTTGAGGATATCTTGACTGGCCCCAACAATCACATCTGTAGTAAATGTCTTCATCTCTTAACTGTCTGGCTCATAGTCATTGAACTGGAGGGTGAGTTTGGAGAAGTGGAGGAACTTCTGGACTGTTTGAGCCAGAGTACAGATTTTCTCTAGAGCAAAACATCTGATTCAGTAAACTGAAACTAGGACTATTGGGAACTTGGTATCTGGGATTTAGGAGAGGTTGGGAAGGAAATCCTGCAGACCCTGGTCCCATCCAACAGCTTCGATATACCCACTCGGAGAAAGACTGCATGGATGAATCACAATGCAGATCAAGATACAGTAGCTCAGAAAGCTGTCTAGAACTGGAAAGCGCAGAATACAAACGTAGTAATAGATGTGAATCTGTAATTAAGGATGGATAGTTTCTCTGCAGCAAAGAATGAGGATTCCAAAGTGTTTGTTGCTTAACTAGTGTCAAATTAAGGAATATTCCTCAGGAAAATGCTGGGAGGAATTTGGAAAAAGAGTGTAAATCCAGTTGTTCTGTTCCATCTTGGAGCAAAACAATATTAGTGGGGACAGGAAGCAAGAGCATCAGGAGTTATGCATTGAATTTGAAAGCAGAGTCTTGAAAGTAGGAGTCTCTGGGTTGTGGGGTGAGCTTTGTACAAATTGGATCAGGTCAGATCAATTAACACTTGGCTAATGAAATGCAGACGTCAGTTCAAGTGCAGTAAGGAGCTGTACTTGACCCAAATTACAATGGGATAGATGGACTGGTAGAAAGGGTAAATAGAGAGGTGGTGATGGCTTTAAAGTAGTAAGATGATGAAGGATCAACAAGAAACATAGGTAGCTTAAATGTAAACAAAACATGGCAGGTGGATTTTGTAAAGATCAAAGTAAGGGAGGGCATTGATAGCAAGAGAATGAATAGAGTTGTGGAACAGAAGTCTAACAACACGTTTAATCATATGTTAACACATTCTTAATAGAATTTCATCTTAACATGTGTATTTGCAATAAAATGGTGCCTGAAATAAAGCAGAGGCACTGGAGGGTTATCATGCATTGGGAGGAACTAGATGTAGGGATTAATGAAATGTGGTTACTGAAAAATTGGGATTCTGAATGCTACATTCAGTCTTGCCACATATTTTGGATAAAATAAGAAAGAAAGGGAGAAAGAGTAGTTGGGATAACATGGGCAGTGGAAAATACACCACAATAAGCAAAAATAGGATCTCTATGGACAGACGTTTGAGGTAATTAATCACATTTGATAGGTGTTAACTCCTGATGAGCAAACTGTGGAAGGTAGGGAAATAAATTTGCAAGTAAGGAACTTGAGTAAGACCCATAATTAATAGTCTTGGGGCATTTCAATACCCTGATGTTAATGGGATAGAATAGGTAGGTATAGAGGGTAAAGGAATAGAGTTCCTACAGTGTGTACAGGTGAGCATTCTAATCCAGTGTGGAAAAAGCACAAAAAAGAAAGATTCACTAGAACCTGAGGAAAATAAGTGATAATGTTGGCAAAGAGCAATATAGAACAATTTATGGGAAGCATTTAAAATGCTGTTTAAGAGAGTCCAGGAAAAATATGTCCTACTAAAAGAAGAGAACAAACTCAACACCAGCGGATGAAGATATAAGGGAACAACTGGGGTTTAGGAAAGAGATATTTCTTAAGCAGAGGTATGCCTCATAATAAAAAAAAATTAAGGCAAAGAGGAATAATGAAAATGAATTAATGAGGACCAAAGAATTGTAAAATATTTTATGTGCATATCAATAAAAATATAGTAATGGACTGTCAAGACATTAATAATGCAAGTAACATTAGAGATATAACAGAAATATTAAAGAATCACTTTGATTCAATATTTACTAGAAAAATGAAACAAGTACACATCACTGAGTGATGAGATGATGAACGAGATAAGTGCATTAAAGTTTTCTTTCCAAAAAAACCCGACTCATTGAATTAAATATACTCTCAAGTATATTTAATTCAATGAGTCGGGTTTTTTTGGAAAGAAAACTTTAATGCACTTATCTCGTTCATCATCTGGGTGAACAGTTATTTAAAAGACTCTAAGGAGAAGATAATGAGATGCATTACTGCTCATTTAATAATTTGTTTAAAACAAAAAATGTGTAGTGCTAGAGGACTGATGGGGACCAGAACTGAACATAGGTAATGAGAAAAATAATGGAATCCCAACTAAAGAAGAAGGTAAAAGAATATCTAGAACAGAAGAAAAAAAAACATGAATCGTCAATTTGGATTTCAAAAGAGAATATCTTACTTCGCCAGCAGTAGTGAACTTTTGAGGAGGTGATGGAGAAAGAAGACAGTGATGATGCAGCAAATGTGTTTTGTTTGGAGTTTCAAAAGGCCTTTTGATAAGGTGCTCCACAGTAGAATATTGAAAAAGGTCCAAGAGTATGTGGTGTTGGGACACAATGGCAGAACGCATTACTAGATGGCATCAAGACAAAGAGTGGGAGTAAAGGATAGTTATTCAGAGTGACAGAAGATGAGTGCTGTTAGTCGAGGATTAGTACTATTGCTGTTCACAATTTATAATAATAATTTGAATTCTGGCATTCACAATTTCTAAATTTGCTGATGGAACCAAATTGATTAGATTAGTCAATTATTCCAGATATTATTTGCCTATTGTGCAAGCTTATTAATTGGCAAATATATTTTAACAGAAATGTGAGATATGAATCATGGTAGAAAGAGCAGGGAAGTCACTTTATTACTTGGATGTTGCAAGCCTAAGTGAGTATAGGAACAAAGGGATCTTGGAGTATGAATACACCTGATCATTCAAAGGTCCATCACAAGTTACCAAGGCCATGAAAAAAAGCAAGCAAAGTAGGAGACTTAATTCTGGAAGGATAAAATTGAAGTGTAAGAAAGTTCTCTCAAACCCATATAAAATCTTGGTTAGATCATACTTGAAAAGATGTGTACTGTTCTGGTTGTCATATTATAAATAAGCTACAGAAACATGAACGGTTGCAATAGTATTCACAAGGATGATATCAGAAATACATTGAAAAACATCAAGAAACTGCTGACAGGCCAGGTCACCTCTTGACCACAGAATGCTGATGGGTGATTTTTAAAAGTTGCTTATGGATTGTGATTGGGTGAGTTTTTAACTGTCTTGCCGATAGTGCTCCTTGAGCTGAGTGACATATTTGGGGCCATTTCAGGAAGTCAGCCACATGGGATTTGGGTCTGGACTTGCATGTAGGCCAGATCAGGTGAAGGTTTCCTTCCCTAAATAACATTATTGAACCAGATGGTTTATTTTTCCAACAATTGACAATGGTTACTGATCTCCTTAGACTATCTCTTTTTAATTCAAGATTTTTTTTATTGAATTAAACTTCACCATATGCTATGGTGGGATTTGAGCCCATGTCTCCAAAGCATTAACCTGGGTATCTGAACTACTGGTCCAGTGACCTGCCAAATACATCTACTGTGTATGCGACCCTATGCTTTCTAACTAGGACCAGAGAGTACAAAAGAAGGAAGTTATGAAGTTATAAAACACATTTTGTCTGGAAGGTCTCCTGTGGCAGCATGGTTTCATGATTGTATGCACTTTAGTGCAGTCTCCCTGGTCATTCAATGTAAGTAACACCAGGAGACAGGAGAAATTCCTCTCATTCCTTTTTCTAAATTGCAACTCACTGTAGCAATCAAAGACCATCTACTTAGTAGTCATGGTATATGTTTTAACATAATATTTGGTATGCCTCATTAAAATGCAGGCCAGTATTTCTATTGTACTATTAGGCCTGGAGTCACTGATCCTTGCAGCATTTATTTATGGCAATACTCATCCTTTTTAATCTTGAACTACATTTTGTATACAGTGGTACATTATTAAAAATCTCCTTCTCTAGCCAATTGTCAGTCTCACCTGCCTTTGAAAGGATACTTTCATTGCTGAGTCATCATCATATTGCAGTATCATTAAAATGGATATCCCGAAGCTGATGCACTGCCATGGTTTACTCCTCTCTATCTCTGCGCTCCTCTGGGTAGTCTGCGTTCTTTCATATCTGACATCTTGGTTATCCTCCCCTTCCTTCACTTCATCACATGACTCGGCACTGAGCTTTATGCTGTCTTTCCCTCCCTTGCACCATTAAGCTGTTTAGCTCCTTCCATTAGCAGACATGTCAGCAGGGACTGAAGATTAGTGCTAGGACCTTCCTGTCTGTATGATTATCTGTGGATTATTGAGCTGAGCCTTTGGGATAACAAGTGAGGATTCTTTTATCTGGTTACAGACTATTTCTGGAATTGTAAAAGTTTCAAAACAGTCCATAAATTACAAGACAATAATCTTTTAAAAATCTAGCAATTGGTTTTATGACAAGCCAATATTTCAAAAGTTGGCTAAATTGTTTTGAAGTAAAATCTTCAGTTAATTGGTATGTTTGAAGTTGATGGAAAATCTCAACTTTTTTTTGAGCTCGAATGCAACTGAATACATCAAAGATCTCTGATCTATTAAGGAAGCTAGTATTGTCAACGAAAGTGACATTCAGCAATTAAATGGAATGGCACCATGTTATGCATTGAGGTTATTTGTGTATTGAAGTGAAATTGAAAAAAAGTTATGTTATATTCAAACATGAAAGAGAATTAATAAATCTGTCTGTATTTTTGACTGCAAGCTTTTTTTCTCAGCTTGAAGACCGAGGATCATTTTTCTTTTTCCCCATCTCTAGTTTAAGTCAGAATCTTCACAAATATGATTTTGAGGATTTGTAATTAGTACAATTTAGACTATTTTGAATTCAGATTTCTTTGTCATTGATCCTGAGAAATCTCAGCTCTATTTCATCTTTTTGACAATACTTGGCAGCATGCTGTGCAATGAAGATTAAAGATGACAATGGAGCACCGAGGTTGCAAGACACTTTCTAGTCTCTTTCCTTGTGAATATCTTAATTAATTGACAGGCCACGTAGTTTTATTCAATTCTGAAGTGTGGGCTGGTCATATTACACAAAAAAGGTGATCTCAGAACTTCAGTTTTTCCCCTAAAATATATCTTTGGTAAATGCCGAGCTTCAGTAATGCTGTTGATAATTGGGATGGATTGATGTTAAATTTGAGTGGTGCTGGAAAAGCACAGCAGATCAGGCAGCGTCCTGCTCCTCGGATGCTGTGTGACCTGCTATGTTTTTCCAACACCACTCTAATCTAGACTGTGATTTCCAGCATCTGCAGTCCTCACTTTTGTCTAGTTGATATCAAATTTGTTGAACAAATAATTAAAAGTCCCCAAGTTTTGAAGTGAGTTGTTCTATTTGTATGATGTAATAGTTGATTGATTTCACAGTCTTTGTCCTGCTGTTTCATTTCCAAATAAACTGAAGTTTTCATCGCTTATGTTTCAATCATTCTTCATGACACATTCAGAAGCCAGAATACTCCTTCATTGCAACTTACTACTTAGATGATTTAATTGAACATTTTATTTGCCAACTGAGCCAGAGTACCCCAATACTGTTTGCTAAATAATACTGTCTGTTTGTTTAATTGGCTGAGGGTGGCCACATTACCAGTCCTGAACTTAAACGCAGACTATACTGGGCACTTCTTTACACTGTCAGAATCATTTTTATCATAGAGAGTGCCCTGAGGAAATTGGCATTCAATTCAGTGTTCTCATTTTTACATATATGAAGTATAATTAATTTAAAAGAAGTTTAGATTTTTCAACTGCATCTGTTTTGGACAAAATTAAATACTGATCTATACAGAGAATTGAAAGTGGTGCATTGATTTCTGGGAAGTGTTTTACTTTAGCTTTTAATCCCAATGTTGGATCTGTCACTCTTTCTTGAATTAAAGATTCAAAAATGAGCTGCAAATTGTACCTCTTGGTTTATGTTCCATGCTCGAGTGTGTTGCACATTGTGCTGCCATTATTTATTTTGTTTTACAGAATATAAAATAAGAACGTTTTACTGCAGCTGTACAGGGCTGAAGGGAGATTACGTACGCATTACAGTTTTAGTCTCCTTTATTTGAAAATATATCACTGCTTTAGTAACTTCAGGGAAGTTCACTCATTCCTGAGATGAAGGATTTACCTTTATGAAGAAAGATTGAGTATATAAGTGCATAAGGTTTTGGAATGGAATGAGACCATTCAGCCCATCGAGTCTGCTCCACCATTCGATCATGGCTAATATGTTTCTCAACTCCATTCTCCTGCCTTCTCCCCATAACCCTCAATCCCCTTACAAATCAGAAACCTATCTAACTCTACCTTAAATATATTCAATGACTTAGCCTCCACAGGTTCACCACCCTCGGGCTGAAGAAATTCCTCCTTTCTAAAGGGTCCTCCCTTCATCCTGAGGCTATGGCGCAGGTCTTCGTCTCTCCTACTAATAGAGAAGATCTTTCCACGTCCACGTTATCCAGGCCTCTGTGTCCTGCAAGTTTCAATCGGATAGCCCATTTCCTTCTAAACTCCAAGTACAGACCATGAGTCCTCAACTGCTTCTCATTTGACATGCCCTTCATCCCCTGGGATAATTCTTGTGAACCTTATTTGGACCCCATCTGACGCCAGCATATCTGGGTCCAAAACTGCTCACAATGTTCCAAATGCAGGTGACCAGAGCCTTACACAGCCTCAGTAGTACATCTGTGCTTGTGTTTTCTCGCCCTCTTGAAATGAATGCCAACATTGTATTTCCCTTCCTAACCATCAACTGGACCTGCATGGTAACTTTCAGAGAATCCTGAACTAGGACTCCCAAGTTACTTTGTGCTTCAGGTTTCTGAACCCTTTCCCCATTTAGAAAATAACCTATGCCTATATACTTCCTACCAAAATGTATAACCTTCACCTGTGTTGCATTAGACCTCTATTTGTCTGAGTTTAAATGAATGAGACTGTTTTTATTGAAACATACAAGAGCTCTGTGGGACGCTAGGGAAGTGATTGCTGGGCACCTTGCTCAGACATTTGTATCCATTGATAGTCACAGATGAGGTGCCAGAAGAGGAGGTTGGCTAATATGGTGCCACTATTTAAGAAAGGTGGTAAGGAAAAGCCAGGGAACTATAGTCTGATGAGCCTGACATCGGTGGTGGGCAGTTTGTTGGAGGGAATCCAGAGGGACAGAATTTACATGTATTTGGAAAGACAAGGACTGATTATTGGTCGTCAACATGGCTTCATGCATGGGAAATCATGTCTCATGATCTTGATTGAATATTTTGCAGAAGTAACGAAGAGGTGGTACAAATAAACATTTTAAAAGACATCTAGATAGGTATATAAATAAGAATGGTTTAGAGGGATATGGGCCAAGTGCTGGTAAATGGCACTGGAATACATGAGGATATCTGGTTGGCATGGATGAGTTGTACTGAAGGTCTGTTTCTTTGCTGTACATCTCTATGACTCTATCTTGAGGGAACATGTGTACCAAGTGTGCTGCTCCCCTGTATGAGACTAAAATGATAACCCTCATTTTTAAAACAAAAGAGGTTTCCCTTTTAACAAAGAGAATTGTAGAATCCTGACATTCTGGGAAGAAACCTTGCAACATATCAAGTCTGCACCAACCCTCTGAACCGCATCCCACCCAGCTCCTTGTCTCATATTTACCACAGCTAATCCAGACAGCCTGCCCATCCGTGGACACCATGGACAATTTAGCATGGCCAATCCAATCCACCTAATTTGCACATCTGTGGACTGAGAGGAAACCCATGCAGCCATGAGGAGAACCTGGACATTCCATACAAGACAGTCACCCAAGGCTGGAATCGATCCTGGGTTCCTGGCACTGTTATGCAGCAGTGCTAACCACTGAGCTGTACGTTATGAGATGAGGTTTTTTTTCCTCTTTAGAATAGGAAATTCTCTTCCTTAGGATGTAATAACTAGTGATGTGTTTTTAAACCTATTCAAGGCTAACTTTGATTTTTAAGAGACAAATGGTGCAGACAGCAAAGTGGGTCTGGTACCACAACCAGCTAAGCCATGATTGCATTGAATAGTGGAGCAGGATTGAAGGGCTGAATGGCCTAGCTTTACTCCTATGTTCTTATGCTGCAATTTCTAAGCACTTTGTTCTGTTTCTCCTCCCTCCATGTTGAAGGAATTTTGCTTCTGCCAAATGTGAATGTTTTCTCAAGATTGAACTTGGAGTTAATTTTTGTTTCATTGCAACACTGTGAGGAATGAGGAACAATAAAAGATAATGCATTTGTATTTACTCTTCAGGATTGGTCTGACAGAAAATACATTGAATGTAGATGCTAAGTTTTTACCTAATTATTTATGTTACATGCTTTTCTAAAACTTACATTATTGCAAATTTCTCTGCAGGGTGTACTGGATAGGATCTCTCAAATCCAACCCAAGCTAATTTTTTCAGTTGAAGCAGTTATTTACAATGGTAAAGAGCATGATCACATGGAGAAGCTACAGAATGTAGTGAAAGGTAAATAGTGATTCATTACATGTACCTGTTCATTTTCAAATGCAAATCTTGTTAAGCATCTTGGGACGTGGAACATAAATTATTGATTTATTTGTGGAATCTGTGTGGATAGCAGTGCTTAAGTACAGTCAGTGTATTGTTGAATATATCAATGTTATAAGAAACATTACAGTACAGAGAAGGCTACTCAGACCAGTTGGTATATGCTGTTTATTCATTTCACAAATATATTGCCACCCTTATTGCCTAAACCTATCAACATTTCCTTCATTCTTTTCTTCCACAACTAATTTCTTGAATGTATCTATATTATTTGAATCAGTAAGAGTCAACTTTTAACAATACTTTCCAGTGAAGAAGTTTTTCCTGGATTCCTTATTGGGCTTCTTTGTGGCTATTTTAGGAGTCTAGTTTTGGGCTCATTGATGTGGCAATGTTATCTTTGTATGGTGCATCTACCCTGTCAAACCACTTCATATTCTTAAAAATATCTATTAAGTTACTCCTCAGCATTCTCTTTCCTAGGGTAAATAGTTTTTTAAAAGAAAGCTAACATTTAACTTTGACAGTGGAAAGAAAATATCAGATTTTGTTTTAGCCTTTCTTGTAATCCACACGTTTTGTTTGTGATTTGCAAGATACAACTCCTTTTTCTTTACAAACTGCATGAACATTGATATATACAGTCCATTAAATCTTCAAGGAGTCCATTCAGGTTGGTATCCTGATTAGCATTCAATTATCGGTAATTTGTCCAAAATAACTGTTGTCAGTTGGGTGGAAATTAATGCGTGACCTTCACTGATTCGGAAAACAAATTCAGTTGAAATATTAGAAATTGAGGAATAATGAGGAAATAGCTGGTGGCTGTTGATTTTGAACACTGGGTTTCAGTTTTATGGGTTGGTCTCAAATCCAGGTCATGCTGAAGTTAGTTTCGTGACTGCAAGAATACCATTTTAAGATGCTGAAGATCTGAAACAAAAACAGAAATTGAGAGAGAAACTCAGGAGGTCTGGTTGCATTTACAGAAAGAAAGCAGAGTAGTGGACTCAAAACATTTAACTCTGCTTTCTTTCCACAGATGGTGCCACACACGCGGTGTTTAATTTGGATTAGATTAGATTCCCTGCAGTGTGGAAACAGGCCCTTCAGCCCAACAAATCCACACTGACCCTCCGAAGAGTAATCCACCCTGACCCATTTTCTTCTGACTAATGCATCCAACACTATAGGTAATTTAGTATGGCCAATTCACCTGCCTTGTGCATCTTTGGATTGTGGGTAGAAACCGGAGCACCCGGAGGAAACCCACTCAGACATGGGAAGAATGTGCAAACTCCACACAGACAGTCACCTGAGGCTGGAAATTGAATGTGGGATCCTGGTGCTGTGAAGCAACAGTGCTAATCACTGAGCCATCGTGCTGCCCTACATCAGTTTCTGTTTTTGTTCTAATATTTTACTAATCTGGCAGTTTGGTGGTCCGACTGAGAATGCTGGGCTGCTCGGAAAAACGAGGAAAACATGTTAGAATAAGAGTTTTTTTTTGAGGGTTGAGTATGAATCTGAAAATGGAGAGCTTTTCGCTCGGTGTGTGTCCAGCTGTGTTATACTGCATCTGACCTGCGTGCCTAATAATATTAGATCCATTTGTTTGGAGACATTTTATTTCTCAGCATTCACTTTGCATACCTGGTGAACTATATTTGTTTGTAAAAGTTTGGGCATTTAGGAATGACATGAGATTGTTCAAGCAGTTCTGTAATTATTTGTGTCTTAAAACTTATTCCAACAGTTTATTTTGGAGTTTTGCCATAATCAGCCCTGGTTTTTTGGGATAAAACTCTGCTAACTGTGAGGATACATTATATGTGCCAAGATTAGATAGTCACGTGTTCCTTTTGTAATGGTCATAGCTGACAGCACAAAATGGCATGCAATTTGTTACCAAGTCGACTTTCGTATTCTTGAAAGTTTTTCAGGGCTGACTATTATAAATAGTCGGTTTAAGAATTCAAATGGCTCGAGTGTAATGGAGCCAATGCCAAAGTGACCATATCAAG
This sequence comes from Hemiscyllium ocellatum, assembly GCF_020745735.1. NCBI lineage: Eukaryota > Metazoa > Chordata > Chondrichthyes > Orectolobiformes > Hemiscylliidae > Hemiscyllium > Hemiscyllium ocellatum. Next base: position 33,036,183 of record NC_083424.1, on the reverse strand, counting down.
CACTATGAAGACAGGTATTTTTCAACCAAATGCTGGATGCCTGAAATGCAAAGCAATTTTCTTTTTGCAGCTCCACCATCCCTCACCTTTTCAAAGGAGCGTCACCACAGGAATTGAGAGCAGGGACCTCAGGCAGTAGTCATTTGTCTGTGCTTAACTGGATTGTTTTCAATCTTGTGTTGCTTTTCTGAATTGCTTCCTTCCATCAGATTAAAACATATGTTCTTCAAAAGCAAAACATGAAATTTTGTTTTGTTTTTCACCTTTGTTGATTTGTTTTTTCTCTAATGAAAGGGCCAATTAATGATGTGAATGTAATTGCTTGTAATCTTCACACCTTAAAGAAAATATTTAGCACAGTCATTTTAACGCTTCAGTTTTTTGGTAAAAGTATATTTGCCACCTCAAATTACCAGGAGGATACTTCAGCACAAAAATACTTTCAATTATGATAAATTAGCAACAAGCATAGTATTTATTATCTTGAATATTTGCAAAGAATTCTTTGTTGCATAAATTGTTTGGTATTTCAAGGTTCAGACTTCCATTTTTAAATATCTGTTTCATGACAAAGAACTAAAAGGTTCAAAGTGTTTCATTTTGCAGGATGAAAAACCAAAGCATTCAGTGCATATCCTCAAAAAGTGGCTCTGTGCAGTGATTTAAATCATGGATTAAATGTCAGGTTTGAAAAGCTGCAGTTTTAATCTTAGCTAAAACCTTTTTTCTTCACACCAAGGATCTGCCATAATTTTTGCAACAACCTTTCATATCTGATACTTAATCTGTAGGTATAAATCACTTTAGCTCCTCTTTTCTTTGATTAAAGGGATAGTTGAGATAATACTAAAGAAACATCTTAAATTAGGCTCTTAGCATCTGCATTAAATTACCATGCCCAGTTTTTTAATGGAAGTGAAATTTAATATAAATATGTTGCTTGGCACTGCCATTAATACGAGGTAAAACAATTTCAAGCAAATACATTAAGTATTCATATTCTCTTATTGAAAAAGAACCCTGACATTGTGCTATTGGTCTTATCTGTGTCTAGTCCTGTGCCAGAAAAAAACATCGCAATCAATTTGAGAAAATGATAACAGCAACTAAGTGAAAATACTTGTATAGCTATTGGCAGCATCTAAAATTTCATGAGATTTATTTTTGAGAATGATGTACGTCCGCAATAGAGTTAGCAAAGATCTTAACAAGCCTTATGTCCATTTGACAAAACTGGTTAACTCAGGAAAGGATAAAACTATTCAAATGTTTAGGAGAGCTGCTTTGATTTTCATTCTGCAGTGGCTTTCCAAATATGTCACATTGCTTTACAATTTACAAGGCATCAAAATATACAAAAACTGTTTATTGCAGAATACTTTTTTCTGTTTAAAAAAAAATGAAACTTGCTGGGAATATACTTGAAGAATGACGTTATGTTAATTTATTATGCTTGATATCCAGTGGTTCACAAACCAGGAAGTTTTAATGGAAGGTAATTTTGATTGCAGTTGATCAGAAATTGCTCAATTTAACCTCCCTATTTGTTGACCAACGTTATTTTCTAATTCAGCAATGCTTCAATTTTAAAATTCCTTATGTTTTCAAATGCTTCCATGGCCTCGACTCTACTCATCTCCATAATCACCTTTCCCCATAACCTCCCTCTCTCCAGATTTATGCACTTTTTCAAAACATTCTACCTTCGAACTCATCACTGATTTTAATTGTTCCCTCTTTGGTGGTCAACCCCTCAGCTGTTGAGGTTCTAACTCTGGAAATCCCTCTTAAAGTAAAAAGTGAGGTCTGCAGATGCTGGAGATCAGAGCTGAAAATGTGTTGCTGGTTAAAGCACAGCAGGTTAGGCAGCATCCAAGGAACAGGAAATTCGACGTTTCGGGCTAAAGCCCTTCATAAAGCATCTGGTTCAATGTCCTTTCCTCTTCTGCCTCATTTAAGACATTCCTCAAAGCCAAGCTTCTGATCAAGTGTTCAGTCATATCTCAACACGTGCCTCATTGCCTTTTGGATTCACTGCTGTCCTTAGAGTGTGGGTAAACCCACAGTGCCATTAGGGGGGATTTTGACCCAGTGATTTTGAAGGAACAGTGATAATTTCATGTTAGGATGGTGTATGGCTTGGAGGGGACTTGCATGTGGTAGTTTCCTAATGCATCTTCTGTTCTTGTCCTTGCATACAGTAAAGGTCACAGATTTAAAAATGCTGTTGAAGGAGTCTTGATGAGTAACTGCAGAGCATCCTATGGAGGGTATACACTGCTGTCACTTTGTATCAGTGATGAAGGGAATGAATATGAAAAGTGGTGGGTAGTGAATAGTGGTGCCAGTGAAGTGATTGCTTTATCCCTTTTGGTGTCAAACCTCTTGACTGTGTTTGTTTGATGTTGCACCCATCCAGACAAGTAGGAAGTATTCCATCACCGCACCTTGCTCAATGGATAGTAGACAGAGACTGGGGAGACTGGAGTTAATTGCTGCAAGATTCTTAGCTCCATGTAGCCAGTGTATTTATATGGATGGCAAGTGCTGCTTGATAGCACTACTGTTCCATCAGTTTTCTGATAGTGGAGAGTAGAGATTAATGGGACAGTGATTTGCCACATTTGAATAATCCTGCTTTTTATGGGCAAGGCAAACAAGGACAGATAAAATTGGTTAAGTGCAGAAGGAGAAATCTATCTGAAGTTCAGCTTGGCTGTTGATCATGGTTTGTGGTCCTACATGTGCAATTATTATGTTTGGAAGGAAAACATTACTTGTAGTAAGTCCTCATTTTAAGTTACCTCCATGGAGGTAATTTTGTTTTCTGTTTTAATGTCATTCTATTTTTAATAGCTATTTCCTTGAATTATGTTGGCATTTCTGCTTTAAGATCACTGATCCCTTTTGTACTGTGGAGAACATGTAAGTGATTAGGAAAACCATTCTTGCATTGGAGCCGGATATATCGGATGATTTGCAATCATTTTTAAAGTCGTCTATTCTCTCTCATTCTGCAGTAATCATAATAGACAAGTATCATGATTATCAAGATGTTAGCTAAAATATTAATTTAGAATATTAGTGACTAAGCTGACACATATTGGCTATTTTGGGAAAAAATGCACTTTGCAAAGCAAAGGACATTAGTTGCGCAAGAAAATTTTTAGATTTGCAAAGAACAGAAGCTACTTGACTGGAAATACTGTCTGTCAATCATTTAGAGAGTGGCCACAGGACAGCTTGAGTGCAGTAAAGCTATTGGAGCTTTGAATGGCAAGAGATATCTTGCCTAGGGCAACAGCCTTTGCCCTCTCTTCTTTGTGTCTCTGAAAATCGTCCAATCAAAGTTAAGAGTTGATTGCAACATTGTGGTCTTCCAGTTGGCAAAGGGAGGGTGCCCAAAGGAAGAAATCTTCACTGCTCTGTTCTTCCTGGTGAGTTCTTCGAGGTGAATACAGAATCTATCCCCACTATCGGCAGTTAAGAAGAATTCAGCTGCCACTCCTGAAATTGGAAGAAAATCTAGTGTTAACAGCTCATGAACAAAATGACTTTGGCTACAGATCAACATTTGGACAACCTGTGAATGTTTTTCCTAAATTTAACTGTCATTTAACATAACAATATGTGAAGTTATTAGATTTTTACCCAGACTTGTCTGTGTGGTAATCTTTAAAAACAGTAGTTGTATATGTCTACACAGTTCAAAACTTTTGTTAATCTTTACATCTTTTCTTGGATAAGTTTTTTTGTTTGCAATACCCTGGTTCTTTATTTGTTGCTCAAGGAAACTGATTGACTGACTTCTTTCTGATGATGAACTACTCAGTCTGGGATATACAATTGGCTGGAGCATATCCCTTTTTAAATTCAAACTTTGTTGTGACCAGTGGAACATAGAACATTACAGAGCCCTTCGGTCCTCGATGTTGCGCTGACCTGTCATACCAATCTGAAGCCCATCTAACCTACACCATTCCATGTACGTCCATATGCTTGTCCAATGATTAATTAAATGTACTTAAAGTTGGCGAATCTACAACCGTTGCAGGCAAAGCATTCCATACCTTTACTACTCTGTGTAATGAAACTACCACTGACATCTGTCCTATATCTATCACCCCACAATTTAAAGCTATGACCCCTCGTGCTCGCTGTTACCATACTTGGAAAAAGGCTCTCCCTGTCCACCCTATCTAACCCTCTGATTATCTTATATGTCTCCATTAAGTCACCTCTCAACCTTCTCTCTAACAAAAACATCTTCAAGTCCCTCAGCCTTTCCTCATAAGACCTTCTCTCCATACTAGGCAACATCCTAGTAATTCTCCTCTGCACCTTTTCCAAAGCTTCCACAACCTTCTTATTATGCAGTGACCAGAACTGTACATGATACTCTAAGTGCTGCCGCAGCAGAGTTTTGTACACTCTCAGCCAGGTTGTTTATAAAAATGACACAGCAGTGGACCCAACACCGACACTCACGGTGCACCACTGGTAACTGGATTCCAGGATGAACATTTCCCAACAACCACCACCCTCTGTCTTCTTTCAGCAAGCCAATTACTGATCCAAACTGCTAAATCTCCCACAATCCCATTCCTCTGCATTTTGTACAATAGCTGAAAATGTGTTGCTGGTTAAAGCACGGCAGGTTAGGCAGCATCCAAGGAACAGGAAATTCGGCGTTTCGGGCCAGAGCCCTTCATCAGGAATGAGGAGAGTGTGCCAGGCAGGCTAAGATAAAAGGTGGGGAGGGGTGATGGAGGTGTGATAGGTGGAAGGAGGTCAAGGTGAGGGTGATAGGCCGGAGTGGGGTGGGGGCGGAGAGGTCAGGAAGAAGATTGCAGGTTAGGAGGTTTTGTACAATAGCCTACTATGGGGAACCTTATCCAAAGCCTTGCTGAAATCCAGGTACACCACATCAACCGGTTTACTCTCATCTATCTGTTTGATCACCTTCTTAAAGAACTCAATAAGGTTTGTGAGGCACGACCTACCCTTCACAAAACCGTGCTGACTATCCCTAATCAAATTATTTTTTTCTCGATGATTATAAATCCTATCTCTTATAACCTTTCCCAACACTTTACCAACAGCTGAAGTAAGGCTCACTGGTCTGTAATTACCAGGGTTGTCTCTACTCCCCTTCTTGAAAAGGGGAACCACATTTGCTATCCTCCAGTCTTCTGGCACTATTCCTGTAGACGATGACGATTTAAAGACCAATGCCAAAAGCTCGGCAATCTCCTCCCTGGCTTCCAGAGGATCCTAGGATAAATCCCGTCCAGCCCAGAGGACTTGTCTATTTTCACACTCTGCAGGATTTCTAATACCTCTTCCTTGTGAACCTGAATCCCTCCTGGTCTCGTCGCCTGTATCTCCGTATTCTCCTCGACAACATTGTTGTTTTCTAGAGTGAATACTGTTGAAAAATATTCATTTAGTGCTTCCTCTATCTCCTTTGACTCCACACACAACTTCCCACTACTATCCTTGATTGGCCCTAATCTTACTCTGGTCATTCTTTTATTCCTTTAAATGACTATAGAAAGTCTTCGGGTTTACCCTGATCCTATCCGCCAACAACTTCTCACGTCTCCTCTTGGCTCTTCTGAGCTCTCTTTAGATCTTTCCTGGCTACCTTGTAACCATCAAGCGTCCTAACTGAGCCTTCACATCTCATCCTAACATAAACCTTCTTCTTCCTCTTGACCAGAGATTCCACTGCCTTCATAAACCACGGCTCCCATGCTCTACAGCTTCCTCCCTGCCTGACGGGTACATACTTACCTAGGACACACAGCTTTTCTTTGAATAAGCTCCGCATTTCTAATGTGCCCATCTCCTGCAGTTTCCTTCCCCATCCTATGCTTCCAAAATCTTGCCTAATCACATTGTAATTGCCTTTTCCCCAGCTGTAACTTATGCCCAGTGGTATACACCTATCCCATTTTATCACTAAAGTAAACAGAAGGGTTGTAATCGTCATCACCAAAGTGCTCACCTACTTCAAAGTCTAACACCTGGCTGGGCACATTACCCAGTACCGTATCTAATGTGGCTTCGCCCCTTGTTGGCCTGTCTACATACTGTGTCAGGAAGCCCTCCTGCATACACTGGACAAAAACTGACCAATCTATAGTACTCGTACTATAGTGTTCCCAGTCAATATTTGGAAAGTTGAAGTCCCCCATGACAACTACCCTGTTTCTCTCTCACTCATTTCGCGAATCATCTTTGCTATCCTTTCCTCTACATCTCTGGAACTATTCGGAGGCCTATAGAAAACTCCCAACAGGGTGATAGTGGAGGAGTAGATCAAGGAAAATAATTGGTTCACCCTCTTAACTCAGTCATATTATTGTCACTCTTGAGAGGAGGGATGTTGTCTAGGAAAATTTGGCTAAAACTTGGCAATTCTTTCCTGATTAGTCTAAGTCTTAGTAACACCATGCAAGTTGAGGTTGATTGACATGACTTTACTTGCTCTCTTTTTAGGTTTACCAGACTTGAAGAAGGTTATAGTAATTCCATATGTGCAATCAGAAGATGCCATAGACCTGTCAAGGATACCAAACAGGTGAATATTCAGGAATAATGTTTCAATGGAGTGCTCTTTGCAATGTCAGTAGATATTTTGGTGTATTATAATACAACAGCCATGGCTAACAATTCTGTAGCATCTTGAGTGTAGCAAATCTCCCACTGTGGTCACAGAGAAAATTAGCTCTGAACAGTGGTAGAGTTGACTAAAGGTATTGATAAAGCAATAGGCTTTGAGAAGGAAATTTCGTATGTGAAGAAAGAGGAAAGGGAGCATCATGTGGAGGGGGAGTTTTGCATGCATTAGTGAAAGGGATGAGGTTGGGGAGGGGTTAACAAGTTAAATAGTTTCAGAAACAAAGCCAAAATGGCTTCAGATTTTGTCACCAGTAGTGAAACGGAAAGTGTGTCTGTCAGAAGATCTGCATTGGAATGAAGCTGTTCTCATTTGTTCATTCCAAAACTGTTTGGAGAGATTGGAGGCCCCAGAAGTAAAATTAAAGATCCCTGAGGGAATAGGAGTGAAACATTTATTAAAATGATGTCCAGGCAGGGGAGGAAAGAGTGAGAAAAGTGTTTTCATCTCTCAAAACAAGCATCTCTGTGATCGTGAATAGACTCCACAGGACAGCAGCAAGGACAGGGTTTGAGCCACAAAATAACTTTTATTGCGGTTGCAGTAGCATAAAGGCTACAGATATTAATGAAGATTAAAATTAAGCAGGCTGCTTGATTAGCACCACAGCCACTCCCTTTACCACTGACGCTCAGCAGCAGCAGCATGTACCGCCTGTAAGATGCATTGCAGAAATTCACCAAGCGGCTTCAACATCTTCCAAACCCCTAACAACTACCACCTGTGACGACCAGAGCAGCAGATACATGGGAACATCACCAACTGCAAGTTCCATTCCAAGCCACACACCAACCTGACTTGGAAATATCTCGCTGTTCCTTCACTGTCGGTGGGTGAAAATCTGAGAATTCCTTCCTAACAGCATTGTGCGTATACCTAAACCAAATGGGCTGCAGTGGGTCAAGAAGCCGTCTCACCACCACTTGAGGGCAATTAGGCATGGGCAAGAATTTCTGACTCAGCCAGTGAATCCCACATTCCAGAACTAAATTGAAAAAAAAGAGAAAAAAATTCAAAGAGCAGATGAAGAAGGAAGTTTGGACAATGCTAAGACTTTAGGAAGATCACGATACCTAGGATTGAAACAAAAATTGTGATGGGAAGATTCAGGAAGGTAACAGCCAAAGAACTTGATTTTAAAAATTGTGTGAGCTGTGTTTTGTGCTTGACTTGTGAAAGGCAGGAATATATCCGCTTTACCTGAGAAGTAATGATGAACCTTTCAGAAGGAAGGGACCGCCGTTTGAATTATTTTAAAAAGGCAGGAAATTCACTGGTAAGCAATACAGAAAAACAGCATTACCATTTCATGCAATTTGAAATTGGCAAGATGTAACATAGTATAGCATTTGTAGTTAATCTAATTTATTGCAAGAATATCATACAGCATTGCTGAGTCTGAAGGTTTAAAGGTTTTTAGAATTAAAAGGTTTGAACTAACAACAAGACAAAGGAATTTAAAACAGATTGTTTGATGCTCTTGCCTTATCGCTATTGACTATTTTTCACAGTGGATAGAGGTACAAAGTTATAGATTGTCATGAGAGAAGCAGTTGTGATGCCTTACATGAAAAATGCATTGCACAAGACATCCCAGATATGGTTGTGTTAGACAATGGGTCACAGTTTGATAATGAATCTTTCAGCCAGTTTTTGGCCACTTTCAGATTTGAACATGTAACAAGTTCACTAAAATGCCCACAGGAAAGTGGGAAGGCTGTGTGTGGTGTCCAAACATTGACTTTTATATAGCCTTGTTAAATTACTGCTCCATCCCACTCCAATGTGGCTTATCACCATCAGAATTGCTGATGAGGTGAAAACTGAAGACTCAACTCCCTATCCTACTGAAGCAGTTGTCATCATCATTGATTCTTTGGGACTGCATATATGTTTTTGTTTTTAAACAAGAACATTGGGTAGCAGGCTACTTCCTACGTAATCGTCATTTGTGCATGATGGTTGACACAATTGGGTACATGGCAGTGGGTATGGATAAGGGACGACAGTTAAGATGTGAATCAAGGTCAACATGTCCTGAAGCCCATGGCTTACCAACTTTCCAAGTTCAAATAGGGCGCATTCTGGAAGAATTGTGAAATCTCCAGACCACCTGAACTTGTGAAGTCAAACTTGGGTTTCATCTGTTGATTTCATGCAATGAAGTATATCTTTTTATGCAAGATAAATTCCTCGGCTCGTTAAGACTCTGTCCTGCATTATCCTCAACAGTGACAATTAGACAGGTTATTAGACTCAACGTAGAGAGGTGGATTGTTTCATTTCTGAGGTGTAGTGGTTATCACATTTGCTTGGTCTGTAATCAGACCGAAACATTTGTGTGATTTGCTCATGGCACATTTGAAGAATTGATTCCTGATTAAAGGGCCTATGGTAGTGTAGTAGTGGTAGTATCCCTACCTCTGGCCCAGAAAGCCTTGTTTCAAGTTCTATCAACTTCAGAGGTGTCATTTAAATGCCTGAATTAGTTGATTAAAAACGTCCTTGAAGGTTTCGGGTCTTAACAAAAAAAATCTGATATCTGCAGTGATAGAAAAGGATTAGTGCCAACCATGAGTCAGCAGTGATTAGAAGCAAGCAGAAATGATGTGCTGGCAGGGATGATATCTGAATATATGTGATGCCTTTTCTTGTCTCTACATTGAAATAAATTGCAGGTTCCAGTTCTCTTGTAGAACTTGAATACATAACCCTCGAGCAAATGCTGCATTATTGAAGGTTCTGTCTTTCTGATCAGACTAAAGTGAATCATTCTTCAGTCAGATGGATGTGAAGAACCACATGGCACAGTCTGAGAAAGAGAATAGGAGTTCTGTATCCTCACCAACATTCCTTCCTCAATCAGTGCTCCCAAAATGTAGAATTTCTTTCATCTCTCTCTCCTTTGTTCAGCTTTTACCTGGAGATTTTCTCTTTTTAAAGAAAGATATTGCTTTTCTATCCCATCTTCCACTTGTGTACTGTCAAACCCCTCCCCATTTTAGAAGTTAGGATGCCAAGGTGATCTTTTTATTGCCCTTAAATAAATCAGATCTTCTTTTTTGTTCTAATGATGTTCAAGCTATCAAACAAACAGCAATATAACATATACAGTACATCGGGGAAATTGCTCTGGTCATTTGCTCTACAACATAGTTAAGCCAGACTCGGTATAATGTGATATCTCAATTTATATATTGATTGTCTTCAGCATTTCTGTTTTAGGATTTTATACTCTGGTGTTTTTTTCCTTTATTTCAATGCACAGAACAAAGATATGCTGTATTTTCATATTTATCATCCATTGAATGAAATGATTTGTACACTAATAAACAAGTAGTATTTTGTTTTCAAGATATAAATGCTGACTTTTCAACATGAAAAGTTGTAGTTAATAAGTAATCTAATAGTTTAAAATTTGTTTGAAGAAATACAAAGCAGCACTAACATTTTAACATTTGTATGATTGAGATTTTCTAATGACGTTAAGCCAAGATTAAATATCAACTGTTTATCAAATCTTGCTAAAGAACTGAATTCCACTGTAACAGTAGATCTGAGGCTATATTTTACGAGTCAAAAAGTGTGGCACTGGAGAAGCATAGCAGGTCAGGCAGCATCTGAGGAGCAGGAGAATCGATGTTTCGGGCGTAAATACCTCCCCGTTCCTGATGAAGGACTTATGCCTGAAATGTCGACTCTCCTGCTCCTTGGATGCTGCTTGACCTGCTGTGCTTTTCCAGTGCCACACATTTTGACTCTGACTCTCTGGCATCTGCAGTCCTCACTTTCTCCTAGTCACGATATTTTATGAGCCATGTCAATGGACTGGGTGATGGGAGGGCTGGTAAAATGGCAGCTAATATTGACCTATTGGATGTCATAAGAGCCAGTTATGTGCCCACTGCCATTTTGTCTCTGGGCAGGATCTGCTACCGTGTCGGGTTACCAACCAATAAACCCCAGATGCCTCCAAGTGAATTCTTGTTGAATGGTTAGACATTCCTCCTTGGTTGCTGGAGGAGCCCTCCTCCTGGAAACAACATAGCTTGTGAGCAGATTTGTAGCTCAGGTGCTCATTGTTGTGGTTCTGTTCGCCGAGCTGGGAATTTGTGTTGCAGACGTTTCGTCCCCTGTCTAGGTGACAACCTCCGTGCTTGGGAGCATCCTGTGTAGCACTTCTGTGATGTTTCCTCCGGCATTTATAGTGGTTTGTCTCTGCCACTTCCGGTTGTCAGTTCCAGCTGTCCCTTGCAGTGGTCGGTATATTGGGTCCAGGTCGATGTGCTTATTGATTGAATCTGTGGATGAGTGCCATGCCTCTAGGAATTCCCTGGCTGTTCTCTGTTTGGCTTGTCCTATAATAGCAGTGTTGTCCCAGTTGAATTCATGTTGCTTGTCATCTGCATGTGTGGCTACTAAGGATAGCTGGTCGTGTCGTTTCGTGGCTAGATGGTGTTCATGGATGCGGATCGATAGTTGTCTTCCTGTTTGTCCTATGTAGTGTTTTGTGCAGTCCTTGCATGGGATTTTGTACACTACGTTGGTTTTGCTCATGCTGGGTATCGGGTCCTTCATTCTGGTGAGTTGTTGTCTGAGAGTGGCTGTTGGTTTGTGTGCTGTTATGAGTCCTAGTGGTCGCAGTAGTCTGGCAGTCAGTTCAAAAATGCTCCTGATGTATGGTAGTGTGGCTAGTCCTTTGGGTTGCAGCATGTCCTCGTTCCGATGTCTTTCCCTTAGGCATCTGTTGATGAAATTGCGCAGGTATCTGTTTCTGGCGAATACATTGTATAGGTGTTCTTCTTCCTCTTTTTGCAGTTCTGGTGTACTGCAGTGTGTGGCACACAAAAGAAGTTGCATCAAGACATTGTTCAAAAGGGCCACAACACACTATAATGTGTAGTATATCCAGCTACTATATTGATCCTCTTAAGACCTCAAATGCGAGGTCTTGAACTTTGGCAAAAAAGAATAAAAGCATAGACTACTTTCTAAACGGTGAGAAAATTCGTAAAGCCAAAGTACAAAGGGATCTGGGAGTCCTAGTCGAGGATTCTCTAAAGGTAAACATGCAGGTTGAGTCTGTGATTAAGAAAGCGAATGCAATTTGTCACTTATCTCAAGAGGGTTGGAATATAAAAACACCGTTGTGCTATTGAGACTTTATAAAGCTCTGGTTAGGCCCCATTTGGAGTACTGTGTCCAGTTTTGGTCCCTACACCTCAGGAAGGACATACAGGCACTGGAACGTGTCCGGCGGAGATTCACATGGATGATCCCTGGAATGGTTGGTCTAACATATGAGGAACGGCTGAGGATCCTGGGATTGTATTCATTGGAGTTTAGAAGATTAAGGGGAGACTTAATAGAAACTTACAAGATAATACATAGCTTGGAAAGGATGGACGCTAGGAAATTGTTTCCGTTAGGCGAGGAGACTAGGACCCGTGGACACAGCCTTAAAATTAGAGGGGGTCAATTCTGAACAGAAATGCGGAGACATTTCTTTAGCCAGAGAATGGTGGGCCTGTGGAATTCATTGCCACAGAGTGCAGTGGAGGCCTGACGCTAAATGTCTTCAAGGCAGAGATTGATTAATTCCTCGTGACATCAAGAATTTAGGGCTACGGGGAGAATGCGGGTAAGTGGAGTTGAAATACCCATCAGCCATGATTGAATGACGGAGTGGACTCGATGGGCCGAATGGCCTTACTTCCACTCCTATGTCTTATGGTCTTATGGTCTCTTGGGTGCAATGGCTGTAGATCAGCTTCAGGCTAGGCTGATGATCCATCTTCCAGAACAACTTAGCGTTTTCTGGGAAATAGGCAACCCTTTCCCAATGTTGAAATTCACTAAGAAATCATATGGGAAATGACGTCCAGAACTCCATGGGGTAGAAATTTGTTTCTTTTAATGTCAGTGCTTAATTTTACATGAATTTCCTTTTGCAGAGGGGCTGAATATTATTTCTGAAAGCATTACTGCCAAGCTTTCTCTCCTTGAGTACTGCTATGGCGGCAAGATGGCTCAGTGGTTAGGAATGCTGTTTCACAACACCAGGAACCCAGGTTCAATTCCACCCTCTGGCGACTGTCTGTCTCTGTGGAGTTTGCACATTCTCCCCATGTCTGTGGGGACTTCCCCCTGGTGCCCTGATTTCCTCCCACTGTGCACAGATGTGCAGGTTAGTAGGTTGGCCATGCTAAATTGCCCCACACCGCCTAGGGCTGTGTAGGTTAGATGTGTTAGCCATGGGAAACATAGTTTAGGGGGATGAGTCTGTATGTGATGCCCTTCAGTGGCTCGGTGCAGACTTATTGGGCTGAATGACCTGTTTCCACATTGTGGGAATTCTATGATTCTAATGTGTTAGTTTTATAACAAAATAATTTGTGTTGTTTTTTGTAGCATGTTTCTGAATGCTTTCCTTTCCATTGGAAAGGAAGGAGACCACGGACCACAGCTGGAGTTTGAGCAGCTGCCCTTCAACCACCCACTCTTTATCATGTATTCGTCTGGCACAACAGGGGCACCAAAATGTATGGTACATTCAGCTGGGGTAGGTAACCTCTTATCAGAAAGGATAAAGACTCATTCAGTTTTAATTTGGCTGTGTTTATCTGAATTTTTACATGTTGTGTTTTAAAGTTACATTCAGTAGAAGGATGAAAGATATTTGCTTTTATTAAAAGTGAAATTGTTTTTGCCCTTTCCTACTTGCTCTGGTGGATTTGGAGGCTGTTAATCAGGGGTTGGTTGGGGGGAAGCAGTTTGCTGGTGACTCTGTCTGTTTACATCTGGGGTGGGAGGGATGCTGAATGCCTTTCCCCTTCCTCAACCATTTGAGGTTGTCAAGTAGAGTAATTAATGTCCTTTTTGAACATAGAACAGTACAACAGTACAAGGGCCTTCTATCCTATTCTAAGATCAGACTAACCTACAAACCCTTCACTGTACTAACTTCCATGTGCCTAGCGAAGAGCCGCTTAAATGTATATGACTCTACTACCACTGCTGGCAGTGCATTTCACACACCCATCATTTTTTTGCATAAAGAACCTACCTCTGACATCTCCCCTAAACCTTCCTCCAATTACCTTAAAATTATGCCCCCACATGATAGACATTTCTGCCCTGGGAAAAAAGCCTCTGGCTATCCACTCTATCGATGCCTCTCAACATCTTGTACACTTCTATCAAGTCACCTCTCATCTTTCTTTGCTCCAACAGAAAAGTCCCAGCTCCCTCAACCTTTCTTCAGAAGATATGCCCTCCAGTCCAGGCAGCATCCTGGTAAATCTCCTCTACACTTTGTCTAAAGCTCCCACATCTTTCCTATGATGAGGCGACCAGAACTGAACACACTATTCCACTTAAGAGCCTTATTCACAGGCAGGCCAGTCATCAGGGTGGAAGCCAACAACTCTGTTGTGTTTGCTTGCGGGATCCTGGGGGATTGAGCTTGTCCCTCATTGTCAGTCACTGGGCTACCCTCTGCAACCATGGCCGACGTCTCCATTATGTAACCCCTGACCGAGACTCAGTGTAGGTGCGGTATGATCAATTCTTCCACCAAGGCCATTATCAATCCGACAACAGGCCTCCTGAAGACAATTCTGGTACCTGGATCAGTCTGGAGGGGCCTTGCTGTATGGTCCAGACAGATGTGCTGGAAATTCCTAGCATGCTGTGCTCTGCAGAACTGGAGAAAGCCAAGAGGGGATGTGATGGATGTTGAAGAGGTAGGGGAATGGTAGCAGTTTTCTGAAGAGGGGGAGTGTGAGGATATTGAGCAGGAGGATTGTCCCCTTCAGGGTGATTGAATGGTGCAACATCAGGCACAACAAGTTAATGCAGAACCTAACTGGCATATGGTTTCAATGGATGCAAGTTGTGTGAAGGCATTGTTCATTGACTGCAAATTTGTTGGTCAAAAGGCAAGTAGTCTCTTATTCCCAGAAGCAAATGCACCTTATTTTTAATAATAAAAACAAAGAACTATGGCTACTGGAAAACTGAAACAAAAACAAAGAGGAGAGAGTGGGGTTAGGCTGAGAAGTCAGGACAGCTGGTTACAGTCAGAGAGCCATCCCCATTTCCCAGAACCAAGTTCTTCAATCAGACACTGCCCTCATTTTGTATTTCCCTGTTTAATGTCATTTTGCTAGAATGTTTTCTAGGAATTATTTCCTTTAATGTATGTTCTAATTTCCAGTATAAAATTACATTTTGTTGCAGCATGAAAACTCCTGAGCTTCTGGTTAGCCACTAAATATGTTAATGTTTTCTATCCTATTTTTAAAAAAAATGAACAGTGCTCTGTTCCTCTTTAAAAAGATGCCAATGTCATCACCCATCCATTCTTTGAATAGGTCTTCATTGGTGTTAGGTCCTGTATTTTCAATAAGAGTAGTCTGAATTGTGGGGTGGGTTCAGGTAATCTTTATTGTGATTTACAAGTCAGTTACAGTACATAGCAAGTACATTACAATACATGACTTCAGAATGTCTTAACTATTAAACTTAGAGCACACACACTTTCCTTTGAATACTGTTGGTCAGTAGAGCCGAGTTATCCCTTTGTAATTGGCTCTCTGGTGCATCATCTTACACCGTTCAAGCTTGCGTCAGCAATTTCAATGTATTTCCATATAAACTAATCATATTACTGAATGACAAAGTGATGGACAGGCTTGTGGTCCACTCTTGGTCCTTCATGATGTTTTATCAGACCTTCTTATCTGTCTTCTGGAAACTTTTCACAATGGATACTGTATTCAAGTAACATTTGCTAGCTGCATTGTATTAAATGCCAGTTATTCGGATGCCTACCTATTACTTAAGGAACTTTTTAAAATTTCTCATTAGAGAATCCAGGACTCTATTGATTTTTGATCAGTCCCAACAAAGTCATGTGGTTACACCTAATGTAGAATTCTTTAGCTAACAAGTTGTGTCTTAATGTGATCATTCAATCCACATTCCCATGTCTGCTAATCTCTGTATCCGTTCCTCCCTTTAATTACTTGGGGATTGCTTTTACTATCTGAAATAGTTGAAATCTCTTGCTCTAATGCTTTTAGTGATTTTTGTTGTGTGTATATATGTAGATCTATGTCTATGATTCGTCTGAAGAGTCTTAATTAAAAACTACTCTTAATATTGTAACAAATTTATTAAGCAAACAGCTAATTAATATGAAATGTTCTTATCTATTTAAGCAATTGCAGCTGCACGTATTAGCTCATTTTAAGTAACCTTGATTATACAGAGATGCTATTGTTCTATTGCGGAGACTACATTAAGCAAATATTTTCCCACACGCTCTAACTACTGTCAGCCATGTTCTATTGTATTAGCTATGGGGAGCTGTTGGCCATTTTGTGCCACTCAGTCATGGGCAGCCCTAATAATTTGCGAGAATCATTCCAATCATAGGGGTGCAGATTGCTGTTCCTAGCAATGATAGCAGCCTTGAAGAATTTGGTCAGTTTCCAGATTATTCGTTTTTTTTTTGTTGTGCTCCACCCTCTATCTGTCCTTTTAACTTCTGTCTGACTGACCTCATTACTTTATAAGTGCTTACCGGGGTGGCCTGTCTATAGAGTATTCAAAGCAGAACGTGCCAGAAATAGGCTTAAGAGGAAGGGGAAATGGACTTCTTGTTCCAGATCGCTAATGATTCAGAAGTTTTGTTTCTCCTTGCACAGATGCTGCCAGATTTGAGTATTTCAAGCATTTTCCGTTTTTGTCTCTGACTTCCAGCGTCTGTGCAGTGGTGACCTTTTTTAACCTGTCCTATGCAATCTACCATCTCAGCTGAGCACTGAGACTGCCTGTGAAGAATGCCATAAGATGCCTGCTGTTCACTAATAGCTTCACTATGTTTAAAACAATGTAAGCTTGTTCGTGTAAAAGTTCTGGACTGATTATTTTCTAACAACATTGCAAGCATGCATGGACATAATTACAAGGCAAAAATAAAACTGTAATTACATTGGAAAGCAATTAGAAAATGTTTCTTTTAATGAAACTGCCCTTTTCCTGCAATGGTTTCTTTCCAAATGCAAAGATGTTTCAATTAGTATTTAATTCTAATTACCGTGTTTTGACGAGATCTCTAAATGCTTTCATTTGGAATGCAGAATATTTAACATTTTAAAAAGCATGGCTTTCAGGAGGTTAGGATTTTATTAATCAGGGTGCAACCTATTCATTTGTGAGAGGTTAATTCAACACCCTAATTCACAAAGGCTTTTGATATGGACTCCAAGACTATCCTTTTCTTTCATATCAGTGGTTTAATGCTTCAAAAATCACCATAGTTTTGAGACATCGTATTCAATCTATAGAGTTGTACTCTGCAAATAATTGTGCAGAGTACAACTCTTACCAAATATTTAGTAACTTTATTTCGGTTATCCCTGTGTTTCAATGGTGCAGACCTTTAATAAAAATATTTTTTCATTTTGAAATTTAATCATAGTTCTGAAAATGTTGCTATCTTGCTTAAACTATAATATGTTTATACGTAAATTCATGAACATCTTCAAATGATGAAAAGAGGGACAGGTTTTGTAAAAGACATCTTAATTCTACATTACAGATATCTATTGGTGAGAATTGAGGCAGATATGGCTGTTGTGCTTTCCAAATGGTAATATTAGCAATCTGTCTCCTGGACTGAAACTGATGTAGGTTCCATTTATTTGAAGATCTAAAATAGAATTGCTCATTGGACAGATTTGTTAGAGGTTCAGAACTAGTTGATTTGGAATAATGTAGCTGTGCACTTTCTTAGACATACATGCTGCTGCATGCTGGACTGACGCTGGCTGCTAGTCCCACGTTCTACATCCTAGTTACTTGTTAATTAGCATGTTCTCTTCTTACAATGATAGCAAAATAGTGGGAGTGCTAAATTTAAACAATCAATATAGAATTGTTAGAGCAGAACCTCCTAATATGGACTACAGTCAAAATATGTAGATTGGCAAGAGCATTCCACATTCAACCAAGCATCGAAACATCTCCATTCCTATGCCTATAAAGACCCTGACATTAGGGAACAAGCCATTAGCTGATAAAGGAGCTTATATGTGTTTTGAACTGTAATGTAAATTATTCCTTAGTAGATCCTTGACAGTTTTTTCTACTCCAAAGTCATTTTCCTTTTGAAGAAAGGTGCCTGTTATTCAAGAGGCTTTTTTTGGTATAATTCCAATGTGAGTTACTTATTTATTTGAATTTAGAAACTTTTGAATTTGGAGCTCACCAACTGGTCTTGAAATTTCACATTTAAAGTAGATTGAAACTGTGGTTGCGGCTATGTTGGATCTTCAAAAGCAAAGTAGTACAAATTGGAAATAAATACAGAAGGTGTTAGCAGATTGCTGAGTAGGTCCAACATCCTTGTACCTCTGGACTCTGCCAGGGTTTCCTGCTGCGAGTAAGCTGTTCCAACAGCTTGGAACCTGAAATTGTACAACATGAGCCCTGATGGTGGACACAATCCGGAGAGTTCCACGCAGTTATACCTTTTGCTGCTCACCACAGTTAATTATATAATAAATACGCAGCACTTTGAAACTGGTGAAAATGGAACCTCACTTACCCTAACCTCTCTTAAATTTAGAAAAATTTATTTTCATACAGCCCTGGTCTTCACGTGGCCTTATTGGAAAAGATCTTTCTTTTGACTGCACTGCCTCCACATGCTCTTGTTTCCAGTTCTCTCTGTGATTCACTGCTTGCCTATTGGAAACACTGGGGGTCAGTTTAGCTGAATTGGCTGGATGGTTGTTTTGCAGAGCAGTGTGATGCCAACAGCATGGGTTCAAATGCTGTCACTGGCTGAGGTTACCATGAAGGACTGTCCTTCTCAACCTCACCTGAGGTATCATGACCCTCTGATTAAACCCCCACTGGTTGTCTCTTTCGCTCTAAAGACTTAAGGGGCAACTTTTTCAGAGGGTGGTATGAAATGAGCTGCCAGAGGAAGTGGTAGAGGCTGGATGGATCTATGAATACGAAGGGTTTAAAGAGATATGGGCCAGTGCTAGCAAATGGGACTAGACTGGGTTGGGATTTCTGTTTGGCATGGATGAGTTGGACTGAAGAGTCTGTTTGCATGATGTACATCTGTATGACTCTAAGACATGATTCTTTTCTCTAATGAGAGAGCAGATCTATGGTTTAATAACGCTTTGGAGACAACTGACCCTATGAAGCTCTGTGTCCTCAGGCTTGACAACCACATGGGAAATCTTGCAGGTTATTCAGTGGCAGAGTGTGGG
This sequence comes from Hemiscyllium ocellatum, assembly GCF_020745735.1. NCBI lineage: Eukaryota > Metazoa > Chordata > Chondrichthyes > Orectolobiformes > Hemiscylliidae > Hemiscyllium > Hemiscyllium ocellatum. The sequence goes on along the minus strand of NC_083424.1, from coordinate 33,017,199 downwards.
TGGTATTAGTGATGAGTGACGTCTGAAGTTAGTCAAAAGCCATCTTTTACGTTTGCCTCCACCACCGTGCACAATGTGTACTGTTGATAAGCTGCACTGCAGAAACCCACCACCTGTACTACATACATGGACAGCAACAGAGATGCACAGAAATCCCACAACCTTCAAGTTCCCCCTTGAGCCACTCACATCGGTCCTGGGAGCTGTGTCACCATTCCTTCATTGTTGCTGGGTTAAAATCCCAGAACTCATTTCCTCATAGCTCTGAGAATGTAAGCAGCTTCTCCAGGAAAATTAGGAATGGACAAAAAGTGCTAGTCCTATGATGCCCACATTCCATGAACAAAAATTTAAAAATAAATCCCTCAAAAGAATGGTAGATACAGGGGATATTTGCTGTTTTGTGGATAACCATAACTTGAATGATAATATCTGGGTTTATTGTGAATATTTACTATGATGAGTAATAATAGTTGCTGATAAACTCGTTAAATATCTGCCTTTTACTCTATCAACCTCTCCCATTCATGAGAAAGTAAGATGGATTATTCTGATCCATTTATGAATTTAAGGGACATTTGTAGGTATTCACAATTAAATTTCTTTTTTTTTACAGCTGATTCAGTGTTGACTCTCACGTTTCAGATGTACGTTAGTAAAATAACTGGGTTTCACTTTTCCTTATATCATGTTGTCCATTTAACTTAAATCTTGCATAGTTTTCAGGTAACAAGTATTCACCATTTCAGAATGTAGGTAAACCTGCTTCAGAATATCACATCCAAGATGCATTTTGTACTAGTTCCAACATATTTACCAAAAAACTATTTTCAGATCACATTGTGCTAATTGCATCAGAATTTATTTACATGCTTCTATAGCTCACAAGTTTCTTCTGTCCCTTGGTGTTGAAAGCCATGAGGAACTCATACAGCACTGATTATGATCATTTTTTGATTAAAGGACATTCAATGCAAAATCTAATGTTCCGCAAGCATAGCTATGGTACATAGGTTAATGTCATTTAATCAGTATTAGGGTAAAACAAGTAAAGATGACAGCTTAAACACTGGAAGATACCGCAGTTAGGTGGTAGTGTGGGGTTTTAAAAAAAGAGAGAAACCGGAAAGAAGAAAAAATAAACGAAGACAGAATGTGTGATTTAATGCAGTTTGCAATATGCAGAATTTAAAGACTTTTAAAAAGCTTGAAATGCTGATGGTCAGTTATTTTAGAATTGTAACTTATTGAAGGACTGATTTGATTTCAGCCATGTGCCTTTCTTGAAATAATGTATTATCCATAAATTCCAGGTGAGCTGAAAGGCAGTTTGTGATCATTCTTCTGTTTAGTCTGCATTAGTGTGGTACAGCTGTTATTGTTGTTGCCAGACAGTTGATTCATTGATTTACATTTAGGCAAGAGACTAGGTCAGTTTGAGAATTGGTCATTAGCTGTAACCTGACTGAATGTTGAGCTGTTAATCATTATTAGCAGTCCCTGCACTTCCCAGTTTGTCGGGTGTTTTAAAGGATGCTGTGTTTTGTAGAGAGGCGTGCACCACCAGGGGGCAGTCGTGTTGCACCATTATACAATGCCACACCAAGGCTAAGTGTGAACATGATTGAAGAAAGCCTTTACAATTTTGTTACTTATATTTTAGAGAGAAAAATCCCATCATTTAATTCAGTTCGCTCTAATGTTGAGTTTAAGTAGAAATAAACTTTCTTAGAATTATGTATCGAGTGTTTGCATTTTATAAGTGGCAACTGCAATTTCCACTTATAGCAAGATTCTTGTTTTGTACTTTTAAAATCGACAATTTTACAAATAATTTTGGGAGATGTTGCTTCCAAAAAATAATTATTAATGCAAGATGACTTATGCAGGGGTAATTTTCACTGTCATAGGTACCTTGAACTTAAATCTCTAGGTTGCTAGACTGTTACAATGTGAGATATGGAATTCAAATATTTGTGAGCTATTCATGACTATCCTGCTATCTTTATCCGTTCTGACCCACAGTGGTGATTTCAGTGTGACCGAACAACTGATGCTTGAGGCCTGGTGAAACATAGCTTCAGAGCAACTACAACTGAACAATAAGTGTCCCATACCCACATTCTACAAACCATTAAGAGGCAGCCAGCACACTTTTTAGCTGGTGAAAAGTTGGTGACAATTAAATTATGGTTTCCCTGATCTTTGTTGATCTCCTGCCCTCTCTTTCAATTACTGGGTAAAGATGGCACTGAATATATGCTGCACACATTTCCTCCAAATTTATCAGTTGTAGGTAATGATTTGTCCTTTGTAAAGATGTAACATGTCAACAAATTTCGCTGTTTTAGTGTGGAAAATCTGCATCGCAGCTTTTCACATACTTGAGGCAATTTGTCACTCGCACTTCCTGAGCAGGTTGACGTTAAACTCCTAATGTAGTTAGCTTCCTTTCCATGAGAGTGCTTCAAATGCTGCACAGGATTGAGACTCCCAACTACTTATTGATCCATTGTTAGCCACAGGAGTTGGAGATGAGACCTCACTCACCTGATTGAGGGTGGATGAGATGTTGCCCCATGTTTTGGGGTTGTAGGGACCGTGGGCTTTGTCTGTTTGATGGAGTTGGGGAAAATGTGGGCACAGGGAGACAAGTGCACAAACGTATATTTGCAAGTGGGGTGGTGTGGGGAAGGAACAGCCTTTGCTTGCTTCAGCATTGGGTGTCCATCTGTGGCTGAGAGGCTGTTGTCTAGCATTTGCATTTAATAGTTTACGCAGTGTACCAGGCAGCATGACATTGTTTAGCCATTTTAAATCTACATGCAGTTCTTTAAGAGTGACTAAGGGACTACTGGGCCTCATCAATGTCTGTTTAGCACAGCAGTGCACCAACATATGGTGTCAATAAGAATGATGTGAGACTTCCCTCTCCATACAGTGGTGTGTCATTTCTCTTGTTCAGGCTATTGTATAAGTACATGAATAATTTCAAGTGTAAGATGGCTTAACACTTAACTGGAGTGTAACAGCAAGTGAGCACTGCAAGGACATGATATTACAGCCGCAAGTTCTAGCTATCGATGTCTCAAGAAGTATTATCTCTTCACAGGGCACGCTCATCCAGCATCTAAAGGAGCACATTCTCCATGGCAACATGAGCAGCAATGATGTCATTATCTACTACTCTACAGTAAGTGCGGATTATTGTGTGCATAAATAACGTACAGAATGGGAAGCTGCACCACCTTCTCTGTTGTAGCAGCATAAATAAATCTCTGCGCTTGTCAACGCTTGTCATTTCATTTACATAACCGAGGGCAGCTAGGGCCTTTCTGTAAAACACAAATGATTATACTTGAATTTGTTATCGTTTCATTTGGGTTGGGGTGGGGAAAGAGCTTCAATTGACCATGAAATTAAAAGAGCAGTGTAACACAGCTATCGTCATTGTGTTTTCTGCTCACCTCCTGTTATTGTCAGTGACTACCTTAGGCATCACCTGTATGCACAGCAGTGGTGTCCATTTTCGGACTTTGTTCTTGCATTCAATGGTAGTTGGTGGTCTAGTGGTAATGTTGCTGGACTGTTAATCCAGAGACCCAGTTAATGTTTTGGGGACCTCGTTTCAAATCTTGGCACAGCAGATGGTGAAATATGAACTCAATAATACTCTGGAAGTGAGAGTCAGGAAAAACCTATCTGTTCACTAATGACCTTCAGGGAAGGAAATGCTGCCATCCTGACCTGGTCTGGACTCCAGGCACACAGCAATATGATTCTTAACTGCCATCTGGGGCAATTAGGAATGAGCAATAAATATTGGCCTCGCCAGTGATGCTCATCCCATGAATAAGTGAGTTAGAAAAAAAATCACTTTTATATCTGAGGTCATAAAATGCTGTTTACTGCTTGCACCCAATGTTACTTTTTGTACATTTTGTTTTAGTCTGCTGCTCCTTTTCTTTCCTCCATCCCTCTTTCTTTACATTGACCCTCTGATTTGATCCATTCAGAGCCTAGTTGTCTGACTATCCATTCACATGTGCGTGCTGACAGTTCTGGCATTGACCTGGATCGTTCTTGTGGTGACTGGAACTTGCGTGAATTGATGATCCAAGAGGATTTGTCCAATTTCGTCCTGCCCTGAAAATCGGATGCCTTGCTGCAGTAGGAGCGTTGTATCCCCTGTCTTGGTCCCAATTTCTTCTTGCTGGGTTATGTTGTTTTCCTGTCATTTTTTAACTCCCCAGCCCCACTGTATTTTTTTTCTTTCACTTGCTCCTGAGATCTTGCCAACCAGTGAACCTTCTTCACCATGCATGAAATATGGGTTACAAATTCCTCTAAGGAAAATGCACAATCTCAACACTATTTATCCCATCCCTGATAGGAGTTGGAAATGTTTAAGTGTGGAAGGGCACTTGCCACTTCTGTGGCTATATCCACCATCGAGTTCATGAATTCCCGTGGAGGTGAGATCCTTGGCTGATCTGAGAATGTTGTTCTATTGTTACATACGTGGATGTAACAAGCTGGTATACCCCAATGGAGCAGCGGTTTACTCTGTATGTGACTTAGAATTTGCCACAAGTTAATCCACATCTTTGTCTGAGCATCCAAGCCACCGCAGTTCAAAAGCTGGTCATTGTTAATCTCAGATTTTATTCTTGTACAAAGTTCAACATGCAATATGACTGATGAGTGAACCTTTATAACTTATTTCACTAAAGGTTTACTTGAATCCGCACCCCCACCCCTGACCCCAGTTGCTTGATGTTGTGGTAAACTGATCTTTACCTTTCTCTTCATGAATAGCAGCCATTCCCATGATATACTTGATGGTGTAATTGTTTCATGAATTCCCAATTTTGTTTTTGCAATCTTTATTCCTCTTTCTTCCTGTCTTGCCTCCTCTGAAATGAAAGCAAGAATAGGCCATTTGATAATATTTATTGTAATTTAAATGCAAGTTGCACTGTAAATGCAAAATGTTGGTCTTTGTGACCTGTTCCTCTGCAGTTTTTATCTGATGTTGCACTCATCCATGAAACCAGTGGTACCAAGTTTGGGAATCGCTCATGTTTCTAGTTGCACCTTTACTAATTATGTCACCTGACTGTTGAATGAAGCTGCATTTTTTTTCCCACTGTCTTTTCCAGATTGGCTGGATGATGTGGAACTGGCTTTTATCAGCTCTTGCTACAGGGGCCTCCATTGTCCTGTATGATGGCTCTCCACTTGTTCCTTCCCCAAATGTTCTGTGGGACTTGGTTGACAAGCTTGGGTAAGATGTTGTTTCTCTGTGACAACACACAACAATGTAAAGGGGAGGGTTGAAATAGATCAGAATAATGCAAGATGAGGAGAAATTCATTCACCCAGAGGGTGGTGAGCCTGTGGAATTCTTTGTCAGAGAAAGGAGTTGAATGCAAAGCAATGAATTCCTTCATGCAGGAGTTAAATTTAGGTCTTGAGGCTAAAGGGATCAAAGAGAATGGGGAGACAGTGGGAACCGGGGACTGAGTTGAATGACCAACCAGGATCAGATTAAATGAGAGAACAGGCATGATGGGTTGAATGTCTACCCTGTGCTTAGTCTGTGTTTTGACTAAGTTATGAAGATTAAAATGGCTTTCATATCCTATACCTGATACATCAAGCAGAAATACAGAAAGCGCATCCAATGTTCATTAATTTGAGCTCAGAACTAATTAAAGTGCTTTCTGATGGATTTTGGATGCAGTGCAATGAATGCTGCCTGGCATTAAATGTAACTCCAATACAACCAAGTACATGTCGTAAAGTATGCTTTATATTACGTGAACATGCATTTACAGTTCTTGTTTAAAATAAGAGAAATTACATCAGTTCAATACATACTGTTTTTGTTTTCTTATTGCAAGCAATTTGACTTTGATAATCTTGCAACAAGATGTATCAAAAACTGCTAAGTAGTTGAAAGTAGAGCTTTCATGTAGATTTATTTTAATGGGACTAGAATGATTGTTCAGTTTGAGATTTTCTGAGACTGTATGAACAGGCAGGTGGTGTCACAGCACCCCCTATCTTCTCCAAGTGCAATTGCTATGAATCAAGCTCTTAAACTGTTTCAGACCAAAGCAAGAATTCAGCAACTTTTAGGTGTAAAAGGCCGATGTTTGAATTGATCAATTCACAAAATACCAATTAAAGGGGAAAACATTCATACTGCATGAATGGAGAGTGCTGATTAGTTAGGATATATATCATCCTATCAGCGAAATACATAAGCAAATAGCTATCAGCTATTTTGTTGATTTGAAACCTATGCAGTGTGTGTATATGTTGGACTGGCTGTGTATGAATACATGCACCTTCTAGTGTACACAAACGTGGACACTGAACCTGACTGACAATTTTAAATCAATTGTCAACATGGTTCTTCACACAGTCACGCTAAGTTGGTAGCTATAAGTAACATTCCTGATTAAAGGCTTGTGCCTAAAATGTCGACTCTCCTGCTCCTCTGATACTGCCTGACTTGCTGTATTCTTCCAGTGCCACATTTTCTGGCTCTGACTCCCCAGCTCTGCAGTCCTCACTTTCTCCCAGCCACAAGTGACAGTCATTTCCAGATTCATTACTCAGGGAAATGCCCTTAGAAATCAGAGTCATTGTACCAGACTTAAACAAAGTCTGACATTTAACTGCCATTCACCACGAATGGGTGCATTCTACATGGCAACACCTTTGTCAACTCATCAGCGTTCTCCTTTTCTGTACTCCAAATTTTTTTTCCCTTTTTTTGGATGATTGTTGAAAAATGTCCTGAAGAGTACGTGATGAAATGCTTTGACAATGTTTTTTTTCTCAGCAATACTCAAAATTCTAAAGTAGCAAACAGCTATTTCTAAGCTTGTTATTCTCCATCCAAATTTGACTAAAGGAGTGTAATAGCAATTTGTAATTTACATGTTAATTCTGATGCTGATATGTGGATTGTTCCCAGCCAAATCCCTTTTGTATTTTCAAGAAAATCGAATGCATGATTGTCTCTCTTGTGGCTGCAAATGTGTTTAGTTCATGATGAGACGACTGCATTTCGTATAGTGAATTAAGTTCTCGTGTATTTTAATGGGCGTCGTTGGAAGCTGACAGCTCCTAGCAGATTTGCAGAGCTTTTCCTGAGACAAATACCTTTAATCATAACTAGTTGATGTTGGTGTAAATTTGAAGCCAATAACACAAATCGTTTTGAAAATGCGTTGATTTTACAGTTGTTCTCTCGAATCATTTAGCCCATTTTCTCCTAATGTTTTATGACTTCGTTAAAATACTCCAGGTGTTATGTTTGTCAAATTGTTGCTTGGAGGAAGCGTAGGGTATGAGATTTTGCATAGAGGCATTGATTGCAATATTTAATACCTTTTCAAATTAACTGAGTGTGATGTCTGGTAGCATGTCTATTTTAGAAACCCTAGTTTTCTGCATGCTAAACTCTTGTATGCTGCTGATATGCTTTAAAAATAGCAACCTCATTTCATTTTTATGTATCATTAATATGAATGCTAGGGGCTTTGCCCAGCTTATCCAATTAATGTTTTTCTGGTGGTGTAAATGTGAACTGTTGCACAAATGAATTGTTTTTAAAGTGAAAAGTTAGTTTTTGGTGTCTTTCAAATAATTAAAATATTATAGCAATTATAATTCAACTAATTAGATGAATATTAGCTATCAGTGGACATGAATGGTTGAGCAAGTAAGGTTGTTGAAGGAGCTCAGGGAGTCATAATAGCCACCACCTATCTAAAAGACTAAGGTAATCGTGTAAAAATTGTATGTGACTATTAATTTGTCTTCAACAAAAAATAATTTTACAATAGTAAGGGAGGCTATGTTCAATTGATATACTATTAAAATCTTGACCAGTTACTTTTTAAAAATTGCATTTTAACATTTTGATGAATAACGTATCCAGGATAATAGTGTTTCAGGAAATAGCTTTGCTATGTCCTTCACCCATGAGTAGGAGAACAAATAGATTTTTTTTTAGACTAAGGATTGACAAGAATTGTATCATTATTTAGAAGACAAACTATGATGTTAGTGATTGGGGTATGGTAGAAGAGAGAAATAGAGCAGTCTAACACTTGACACTACTGCCTTTGACCAAGCTAATAAAGGTTTAAGTATCATCCTTCAACAGAACCCTTGTTGAATAGGAAACACTAAATTGTTGCAGCTTGTTGCCAAACTATCTGTGTACCAGTGCTAACTTGTAGAACTGAAAGCTAATTTAAATAAGCTTCATTTTGAAGAAGGTTTGGAAAATGGTTAATTTTAACTTTTCATTGTAATACAATCACAAATACTTGAACATGAGACCATTAGAACATTAGAACTAGGAGTAGGAGGAGGCCATCTGAACCTTGAGCTTGCTCTGCCATTTAATAAGATCATAGCTGATCTTTTCATGGCCTCAGCTTCACTTACTCGTCCTCTCACCACAACCCTTATTTTTTTTTTGAACAGTAAAGGAATTATCTATCTTAGTTTATTGTGGAAGCCTCAACAACTTCCCTGGGCAGGGAATTCCATGAATTCACAACCCTCTGGGTGAAGAAGTTCTTTCTCAATTTAGGTCTTAAATCTGCTCCCTGTAATTTTGAGGTGATGCTCTCTTGTCCTAATTTCACCTGCCAGTAGAAACATCCTCTCTACTTCTATCTTATCTATACCTTCATAATTTTATATGTTTCTGTAAGAACCCCTCCTTTCTCTTAAATTCCAATGAATATAATCCCAGTCTACTCAGTCTCTTCTCATAAGCCAACCCCCTCAACTGCCCTGTGAAACTCCTCTGCACCCCCTCCAGTGCCAGTACATTCTTTCTCAAAAATGCATGCAGCACTTCAGGTGAGGCCTCCCCAACACCCTATATAGCTGCAACATAACCTCCCTGCTTTTAAACTCAATCCTTTCAGCAATGAAGGACAAAATTCTATTTGCTGCTTTAATTGCCTGTTGTACCTGCAGACCAACCCTCTGTGATTCATGCGCAAGGACACTGTGGTTCCTCTGCAGCAGCATTGAAAGCCGATCTAAATCTGTCTGATAGAGCTGACTTGTAGATATTGAAAGTTGATTTCAATGAGTTTCATTTTGAAGAGAGCTTGGAAAATTATTATTTATCTTAATTATTCGTTGTAATGCATTGTAATCATGAGTAGTGGGAAGCTGAGCTAAAACTGCTTTATGTCCATACTGCCACAGCCACCAGTTTATTGTTCCACTGTTCTATCCTTTTAATATGATTTTTATTTTTGCTTTTGTGAATTATTGATCTACAGTAATCATAAAATTGGAGTAGTTTGTTTTGCAAATTTAGATCACTTTCACTTAATGGAATGAATCTTGCAGACAAATAAAAGGTATGAGAAAAGTGACTTTCATTGCAGCGCAGGGGAAAAGTGCAGTGCCAATAAACTGGAATGCTTCTTTATGGCTGAGGCAATAAATTAAGCTCATATTGATATCAAGTGAAAATGGAGACTGTGCACTAGCTGTGGTAACCAGGCACTAGCTGTGGTAACCAGATACATAGGGCACTAAAATGCAGGCTGACTGTGTGTAAGGTAATATCTAAGGGACACTCTTTGGCATTGCCAAAAGACCAGGTGTTTGAGAGAGTGGGTGGGGGTAAAGGGGAGAGTGAGGAGGTGCAGTAGTGCTGTCTCATCTGTGAACTTAGAGCCACCAAGAGAAGTGCCCACACACACAAGTTGAAAGTCTTCCCTGCAGTGGCCTCACCAGCAGATTCCAAGTCATGAACAAAAACAGAAATTGCTGGAAAAGCTCAGGTCTGGCAGCATCTTTGGAGAGAAACCAGAGTGAACGTTCCGGGTTGAGTGACCCCTTCCCCAGAACAGAACTTTCTGTTGGTGCTGCCGGACCTGCGTTTCCACCAATTTCTGCTTTTGTTTCTGATTTAAGCATCTGCAATTTTTATTTGGCAGATTCCACATGCCTGCTTTATTTTTTTTTATAAAAAGGGACAAATGCTGCTTGCATGCCAAAAAACAGGATAAACATCCCATTTAGGGAACAAACACAGGAAATGCTGGACAAATCCAGCAGATTTGGTAGTGTCTGGGGAGAGAGGGAGCTAATGTTTCAAGTCCACTACAACCACCTCATCAGAGCTGAACACAAAATTTGGAGACGCCAGTGTTGGACTGGGATGTACAAAATTAAAAATCGCACAACACAAAGTTATAGTCAAACAAGTTTATTTGGGAGCACTAGCTTTCAAAGCGTAGCTCTTTCATCAGACAAAACCACCTGACGAAGGATCAGCGCTCTGAAAGTTAGTGCTTCCAAATGAATCTGTTGGACTATAACCTGGTGTGTGATTTTTAATTTTTGAACCCAAAATGTTTTTTTTTTCTTTATAGAAGCTGCCAGGCCTGCTGAGATTTTTCTAGCATTTTCTGTGTTTGTTTGAGATTTCCAGCATTTGAGGTAATTTTACTTTTATTTCTATCAATTTATGGATATGGCTAGGTTCTTCTTTTTAAAAAAAAACACACCCGGCAGCTGGTTGCCCTGCCAAAACGACATGAACCCAGAAAGCATGTCATTCTGCCTAATGGTGGTTGTCTCCATGAGTGGTTCTGAACAGAGCACATTGAGTTGATGTTTTTTTGTATTCATCAGCACATGAGTACTGATATGACATATTTGTAATGGCAAGCTTAGATTTTATTTTCCTATTAGTGTCCTTTCGGAAGCTTCAGGAAACTATGCTTTATCATTCAGAATAGACTAACAAGATTTACTGCTCCTCGGATGCTGCCTGAACTGCTGTGATCTTCCAGCACCACTAATCCAGAATCTGGTTTCCAGCATCTGCAGTCATTGTTTTTACCTAACAAGATATTAAGAGACCGGCAAGAATCAATTGACTTCTGCAAATTCACTGATTTTTCTGCAATAAGGCCAAATGCGTGAACTATTCTTTTGCTACAACCTGTAAATGTGCACTAGTCTCTCGAACTGCACCTTTCTTTGTGTTTTTATTATGTTATTAGCAGAGTAGATGAGGGGAAGCTACAGGAAATGGTGTGTACCGATTTCTCGTTGGCTTTCAAAAAGGCCCCCATACAGGAGGCCATTCAGCAAAATAGTGCACATTGGGAAAAGGGAGATATACTAGTAAGGATTGAGGATTTTTTTAATGGAAAGAAAACAGTCAAAATAAATGATTCATTCTCAGATTGGCAGGCTGTGACTAGTGGGGGGGTGGGGTGGGTGTAAGGATCTCTGCATGGGCCCTAGATCTCTCCGATCTATATTAATGATTTGGACATGAGGACCAATAATGATATTTCCATGTTTACAGCTGACTGAGTTGTAATGTGAATTGTGAGGTGGTTTCAAGGGAATTTGGACACTTTGAGTGAATTTGTGTCATGTGAAGTTGTCAACTTTTGTAGTTAGAATGGAGGTGTAGATCCTCTCTTTAAATATTTGAGAAGTTGGGCAATTTTAAATTTCAAAATGACTTGAATGTCCTTGAATCATAACTCACTGAAAGCTAACATGCAGATGCAGCAAACAATCATGAAAGCAAATGAAGATCACATCGTCACAGTGGCTTCGTGATTAGCACTGCTGCCTCACAGCGCCAGGGACACTGGTATGGTTCCAGCCTTGGGTGACTGCCTGTGTGGAGTATGCACATTCTCCCCATGTCCGTGTGGGTTTCCTCTGGGTGCTCTGGTATCCTCCCACAATCCAAACATGTGCGAGTTATGTGAATTGGCCATGATAATTGCCATAGGTTATTGAGTCAGGGGTAAGCGTAGGTTAGGGGAATGGGTCTGGGTGGGTTGCTGTTCGGAGAGTAATTGTGAACTTATTGGGCCGAAGGGCCTGTTTCCACAGTGTAGGGATTCTAATTCAAATACAGTCTTGCTTCGGTAGTATTGAACTTTATTGAGACTGCTCCTGCAGTATTGTGACATTTTTGGTTCTCTTACCCAAGGAATGGCATACTTGCCATAGAGGGGATGTAACAAATGGTCACCAGACTAATTACAATGATGGGCAGGAGAATCGACGTTTCGGAATCTGATGAAGGGCTTTTGCTCAAAACGTCAATTCTCCTGCTCCTCGGATGCTGCCTGACCTGCTGTGCTTTTCCAGCACCACACTCTCGACTCTAATCTTCAGAATCTGCAGTCCTCATTTTTGCCTAATTACAATGAGGAGATATGGAAGAGACTGGGCCTGGATTGTCTAAGATTTAGGAAAATGAGAGGTGACTTCATTGAAACTTAGAAAATTCCTAAATGGCTAGACAGAATAGATACAAGAATTGTTATTGTGGCGGGGATATCTAGAACCAGGGGAGACTATCTCATCACAAAGGGGAAGGTCCTTTTAAGACTAAAATGAGAAGGAATTTCTTAACTGTGAATGATGAATCTTTGCAATTGTGCACCTGAGATGGCTTTGGAAGCTTAGCCCTTGTTAATGTTCAAGATGGAGATCAATAGATTGCTAGAATATAAGGTAAAATAGACAAATAGGTTGCTGAAGCTTTTCATTGAGCTATCTCCATTTTGTTAATATTCAAGGTCTGTATTAGCAAACGACCCTGGAGTTATAATCAGCAGTAGCAAAACTGATGTCACTGGGAATCAATGGAATATATTCTGCTGGTTGACATTATACCTGGCATGGGGGAAGGTGGTTTCAGTTGTTTTGAGGCCAATTGTCTTGGTTCCAGGACAACTCTGCAAGAGTTCTTCAGGTAGTTTCCAAGGCCTAATCATAATCCACTGCTTCATCAATGGAGCTTCCCTTCAACATTAAGTCAGAAATAGAGAAGTTCACTGATGATGGCATGATGTTTAATACTATTTATGGCTTCTTCATGCTGAAACAGTGTGTCTTAATGTGTAGCAAGACCAGGATAACATTCAGGCTTGGGCTGATAAATAGCAAGTGCCAGACAATGACAATCTCCAGCAAAGGAGAACCTAATAATCACTCCTTGACATTCAATGGCATTTCATAATTGAATCCTTCACTGTTAAAATCCTGTAGGTTACTATTGACCAGAAACTGATTTGGATCTGCCATGTAAACACTGTGCCTAGATGAGTTGGACAGAGGCTGGGAATTTTGCAGAGAGTGACTTGTCAACTGATTCACCTATCAGAGAGGGGAAAGATATAAAAGAAACCTAAGGGGCAACTTTTTCACACAGAGTGTTAAGTGTATGGAATGAGCTACCAGAGGAAGTGGTGGAGGCTGGTACAATTGCACAATTGCTGGCACAATTTAAAAAGCATTTGGATGAGTATATGAATAGGAAGGGTTTGGAGGGATATGGGCCGGGTTTTGGCAGGTGGGACTAGATTGGGTTGGGATATCTGGTCGGCATGGACAGGTTGGACCAAAGGGTCTGTTTCAGTGCTGTACATCTCCATGACTCTGTCTACAAGGTAAAAGGCAGGAGTGTGATAGAATACTTTCACTTAGTTGGATGAGTGTCTATACAACAATGTTCAAGAAGTTGGACACCATCCAGGTAAAAAGCAGTCTGTTTGCTGGGAGTCCTGTCCAACAACTAAAATGTTAGTAGTGGCAGCAGTATGTACCATAGGTGGGAAGTATTGCAGCAACTCGCAAAGGTTCCTTTCACTGCACCTTCCAAAATATTAATCTACGTCACAGAGAAGGTAAAGGCCCATAAATGCATGGGGAACTCCAGTGCTTGTGCCTTCCATTCTGTGAAAGGATCACTGGCCCCAAAGTGTTAACTTTGATTTCTCTCTATCAGGTGCTGGCAGACCTGCTAAGCTTTTCTAGCAATTTCTCTTTTTACCAATGCCTGTGAGTTTTTCTCCAAGATGCAAGAAACTATATTATTGTTCCTTATTTGTTGCTGGATTATGATCATAGAATTCTTTCCCTAGCAGAATAGTGAGGGTGAAAGTGGATACTGCAGATGCTGGAGATTAAAGTCAAGATTAGAGTGGTGCTGGAAAAGCACAGCAGGTCAGGCAGCACCCGAGGAGCAAGAAAATCAATGTTTCAGGCAAAAGACCTTCATCAGGAGTGAGGCTGGGAGCCTCTGGGATGGAGAGATAAATGGGAGGGAGTTGGGGCTGGGAGGGGGGAAGGTACCTGAAAGTGCAATAGCTGGTTGAGGATGTGGCTGAAGAGCTTCAGGGCAGAGGAGATGACCTGGGGGTTGCAGTGTGTGTGTGTGTGTGAGAGAGAGACTTACTGAGATCCTTGTAGAGAGAGGAGGAAAACTTCTTCAAGGTAGGCTCCTAGCCTTATTCCTGATGGAGGGCTTCTGTCTGAAACATCAATTTTCCTGCTCCTGGAATACTGCCTCACCTGCTGTGCTTTTCCAGCACTACTCTGAGCTTGACTCTAATCTCCAGCATCTGGAGTACCCACTTTTGCCTAGATGATTTTAACCTTCCTGCACATCCTCTTTCAAGGATGCCTACCTTGACGTGTTCCGCCTCCCTCTACAAGGATCTCAGTGAGTCTCTCTCTCTCTCTCTCTCTGCAACCACCAGGTCACCTCCTCTGCCTTGAAGCTCTTCAGCCACGTCCTCAACCAACTATTGCACTCTCAGCTACCTTCCCACCACCCCATCCCCCCCCTCCCATCTATGTCTCCACCACCGACACTCCCAGGCTCCTTCCTGATGAAGTCAATTTTCTTGTTCTTTGGATGCTACCTGACCTGTTGTGCTTTTCCAGCACCACTCTAGCATTGTAAGGGTACCTGCATCAGATGGGTGTAACACTGAGATGTGAACTCTCCACACTTTCTTGAGCAGTTGGAGATTAGCAACAAATGCTGGCCATTCCAGCAGTGCCACAACCCAATTTAGAAAACAAAGTATACTTAGTTCCACAACTACAACAATGTTTAAGTCCAAAATGCTGTAAATAACCAGTCTTCAAGTTGTGGTGGTGCTTCAATAATTGTGTAATAACAAATCTTTTGAGACAAGGGGTCATGAGATAGCTTTGGCAAAAAGAATTAAGGAGAATCCAAAGGGTTTTTACAAATACGTTAAGGACGAAAGGGTAACTAGGGAGAGAATAGGGTCTCTCAAAGACCAACAAGGCGGTCTTTGTGTGGAGCTGCAGAAAATGGGGGAGATACTAAATGAATATTTTGCATCAGTATTTACTGTGGAAAAGAACATGGAAGAGATAGAATGTAGGGAAATAGATGGGGTGACATATTGCAAAATGTCCCTATTACAGAGGAGGAAGTGCTGGATGTTTTGAAACGCATAAAGATGGATATATCCCTGGACCTGATCGGGTATACCCTAGAACTCTGTGGGAAGTTAGAGAAGTGATTGCTGGGCCTCTTGCTGAGATATTTATATCGTCAATAGTTACAGGTGAGGTGCCGGAAGACTGCAGGTTAGCTAAGTGGTGCCACTACTTAAGAAGGGTGGTAAGGACAAGCCAGGGAACTATAGACCAGTGAACCTGATGTCGGTGCTGGGCAAGTTGTTGGAGGGAATCCTGAGGGACAGGATGTACATGTATTTGGAAAGGCAAGGACTGATTAGGGAGAGTCAGCATGACTTTTTGCATGGGAAATCATGTCTCACAAACTTGATTGAGTTTTTTGAAAAAGCAACAAAGAAAATAGATGAGGGCAGAGTGGTAGATGTCAATAAATGGACTTCGGTAAGGCGTTTGACAAGGTACCCCATGGGAGACTGGTTAGCAAGGTTAGATCTCATGGAATACAGGGAATACTTGGCATTTGGATACAGAAGTGGCTCACAGGTAGAAGAGAGGGTGGTGGTGGTGGTAGTGGTGGTGGAGGTGGAGGCCTATGAGCAGTGGAGTGCCACGAGGATCGGGCTGGGTCCTCTACTTTTTGTCATTTATATGGAATGTGAGCATAAAAAGTACAGTTAGTAAGTTTGCAGATGACCCCAAATTGGAGGTGAAGTGGGCAGCAAAGAAAATTACCTCTGATTACAACAGGATCTTGATCAGATGGGCCAATGGGCTGAGAAGTGGCAGATGGAGTTTAATTCGGATAAATGCGAGGTGCTGCATTTTAGGAAAGCAAATCTTAGCAGGACTTGTACACTTAATGGTAAGGTCCTAGGGAGAGTTGCTGAACAAAGAGACCTTGGAGTGCAGGTTCATAGCTCCTTGAAAGTGGAGTCACAGGTAGATAGGACAGTGAAGAAGGGGTTTGGTATGTTTTCCTTTATTGGTCAGAGTATTGAGTACAGGAGTTGGGAGGTCATGTTGCGGCTGTACAGGACATTGGTTAGGCCACTGTTGGAATATTGTGTGCAGTTCTGGTCTCCTTCCTATTGGAAAGATGTTATGAAACTTGAAAGGGTTCAGAAAAGATTTACAAGGATGTTGCCAGAGTTGGAGGATTTGAGCTACAGGGAGAGGCTGAACAGGCTGGAGCTGTTTTTTCTCTGGAGCGTCAGAGGCGGAGGAGTGACCTTATAGAGGTTTATAAAATGATGAGGGGCATGGATAGGATAAATAGACAGTCTTTTCCCTGGAGTTGGGGAGTCCAGAACTAGAGGGCGTAAGTTTGGGGTGAGGGGAAAGACATAAAAGAGACCTAAGGAGCAACTTTTTCACACAGAGGGTGGTACGAGTATGGAATGAGCTACCAGAGGAAGTGGTGGAGGCTGGTACAATTGCAACATTTACAAGGCATTTGGATGGGTATGTGAATAGGAAGGGTTTGGAGGGATATGGGCCGGGTGCTGGCAGGTGGGACTAGATTGGGTTGGGATATCTGGTCGGCATGGACAGTTGGACTGAAGGGTCTGTTTCCGTGCTGTACATCTCTGACTCTATAATTGATATTTTACCCAGAGATTTTATGGTATGAATATGTCTGGGAGTAATACAAGACTTTGAGCAAAATACATCACTTCGTTTATATATTGTGGCTTAATGGAAAATAAGGTTTAGCTTGTGTAATAAATCTGTAATGCATATTGATGTATTTGTGGCAAAATTTTGTTTTTGTAGATTCATACAATCACATGGGTAAGGCAAAGGAACAGTTACATAGCTAATTCCATCAATAATGTCTACCTTATCCATTGGAAAGTAACATCCAGAATTAGCATTGCATGTGAATAGACTAAAGAATTTAAAAAATTGCAGATGCTGAAGATCTGAAATAAAAATAGAAAATGCTGAAGAAATTCTAGTTTTGAAGAAGGTTCATCAGACTCAAAACATTAATTCCGCTTTCTCTCCACAGATAATGCCAGATCTACTGAGTTTCTCCAGCAATTTCTATTTTTGTTATAGGCTAATGAAGGTGACTGGTGTTTGATTAATAGGGAAAATACTAATGTTCATCAGTTAGTACGAAGAACTCGGCATAAGTTTCACTGCGATGCTATACACTGCCAAATCCGTTTGCTTATTATCTGCAGGTTTAAATGGAATCTGTTTTATTGAGGGAAGCCTGTACACCTGTGTGATACTGTGTCATACAATTTGACATTGTATGTTTGCCTTTTTTTTACACTTAATTGAAGGTAGTGAACCAACTTGAAGGGAAATGCCAGTACATGTTGAACTTCTAATAAGTGAGGATTTGGATTGAAGGATCTAAAGTTACGTATCTGATTGAAACCTGATACTTCAGTGTGGTCCTGGTCAGATAATTTATAAGGGTGGAAAATATTGCCTCTTATTCCTTTCAATCTATTTATTCCCTTTTTTTGTGGTTAATTTCTTGTAATTTTGATAATAAGGAAATTATTGAATTTCTGCCTTACTATGAAAGACTTCTTTAAGAAGTCAAGCCTATCTATTTTGAATACATTGACAGTAACACTCGGTAAGGTTATAATTGGCGAAAGTGAGGACTGCAGATGTTGGAGATCAGTGTCAAGATTAGAGTGGTGCTGGAAAAGCACTGAGGTTCAGGCTGTATCCGAGGAGCAGGAAAATTGGCGTTTCGGGCAAAAGCCCTTCGTCAGGAATGCCGTTCCTGATGACGGGCTTTTGCCTGAAACGTAGATTTTCCTGCTTCTCGGATGCTGCCTGACCTGCTGTGCTTTTTGAGCACCATTCTAGTACAGTTATAATCTTAGTCAAGATTAATCTCAAGATTTGTTTGCACACTTCATGTTACTATCTAAGTTTGAACAACAGTGTACAATATCATTCCAGTTTTCAGATGAAAAGAATTGGTACTTTTTCCCAGCATCTTGATGCTCCATTTTAAAGGGCTGTGTTATGTTCCTTGTCGAGATCAGTAATCCTTTTTTTAAAAGATGAAAGGAACCCCTCTGGACAACTTTTTCACTTTTTAAAGACTTTTTCCTGTAACGAATGAACTAATTAATGTTGAAATAAAGGATCAAGAATATTTCAAATTTTAAAAAGTATGTTTCACTTTAAATAGTTTGTACAACAGAGATCTATCTCTGAGTTACAAATGCTCACATGACATTTTTACAAAGTTGGACCATGTACAAAAACTGTCTTCCCCACTTTCCCCTTGTTAGTGGAATTTCTCACTTCCGATCCAATTGTTTTCAGTTCTGTAGTCACATTTAGCTGTTGTTTCATCCAAAGTCACCAGACATAGCTACGAGACGCCCCTGTCGGCTTGTGACAGTCTTGATTACACAGAATGCCTAGAGACTCCCTTCTCTGACCATTTAAATGGTCCATTGGGCAAAAACTGAGACTGCAACAACAGGTCTTGTTCAGTCCACAATCCATCACTCTGCCTGTCTTCTGCTCTCTGCTCTTTTCGATTTCAACAGTATAACAAGCAGTTTTTGCTCTATTCTGGCCTTCCAAGCAATATTCTGGTTCCAAACGCAAGATATGTTTGCGGTCTGCCAAACAAAGAACTGTTCTGTTCACACCTCAGTGTGTTTGAATTGCCAAGCAGACAACATTGGTTCAATTCATTGTAATTAATTTAATATTGACCCTTTGCTTCATAGTTGTTCATCCTGATGACAATCCTAGGTCATGTGGGCACAAGTTCACATTTAATGATGTCAAAATCTGGAAACCAATTATCCCTTCTTCAGAATACTCCCTTAACTCTACTTCTGTCCACACTTGTTGCCAGACCTGCTGAGTTTCTCCTCCAACCGTAGTTGTGTGTTTTATTGTACTTTAAAGGGATATTGCACAGAAAGAGTTACTTCCGAAAACACGTGGATCATCACAAATGAAGGCTGAAAACTGTTCCCACCATCCATCCATTTTATGGTATAAATAAAATTAGAAAAATAAAACTTAAACATTTTAGTTTTCCATAGTCATAAGTATCTTACATAAAGTTAGGACACTTCAGAAGGTAAATTCTTAATTTTGCAGGATCTGTGCTCAATATTTCTTTTTCTTTTCCCTGCAAAGTTCATTGTAAAGGTACCAGAAGTTTGGGACTGTGATGGCAAAATGATGTCAAAGCCTATGACAGGAAACAGGCTGCTACTGACTCATACATTCTTAATTCATGTGTTAGTACAGAAAATGCATTTTGTTCCAAGAAAACCTGGCCTCTCCTTTTCTAGTGTGTAAAGCGTGAAGTGGTTTTGTGTGGAGTATTGTTTCTGATAGTCAGATTGTGCTTGTGAAGAGATATTTACTTGTAGCATAAAGAACGTCCAATCACTTGGATAAGAAAGTGGAGATTCACCTGAAGCACATTTCGGTTACATTCCTAATTAGTCTATTTGGAAGCTGTTCCCAAGGATGATGGGTCACAGAACAAATCTGAAATCTCGTAAAGGGGTGGGGATGATTTCAAATTCAGCGCTTAGGACAGGTCTGCATGGAATAGAACTTGTGTGCCTCTGAACATCTCAAGTGCTTTGCATCAAAAGTATCTGATTGATTGTAAAGTCAGTGTTGTAGGGAACAAAGCAGTCAATTTATACAGTGGACAATCCTACAAACAGAAGGCAATGAATGAATGAGATCATTTATTTTATGTGTTAGTTGATGTTGTATAGGGCAATATTCAGATGTTTTGCATAGCCACAGGAAATAAGTAATTTCTCATCTGTTTTATTGTACAAATAGCATAGTGAATATTTCTCTAGTTCTGCCACTCTTCAGGTTTTAACTGATAGACTGTAACACCACTAATGAGGTGCTTGCTGTAGAAACAGTAGGTCAGATGTAATTGGAAAAGGTGGGAGTCTGCTAATTATATGTTTTCCATTCTTGTGAGTATCAGGAGATTTCTCCTAATCTGTTATTCGGTAACCTTGTTATTTTAGAGTGCGGCTTTGCTTATGTTTGGATAATGGGCTGCAGTAATTTTTAGTGTCGTTAGCACATTTCACTAGCACACAAATATATTTGGACGCCAGATTGTAAATGGAGTTTAGAATCCACAAGGGTCCAAGTGCTAATTATTCTGCAACTCTACATAACTCTCTCCCTTCATCATCATTTACAAATACTCAGGCTCTCGTACGACCCTGCAGCTTTAGTTTGAATACAAGTCCTTTATCTGGAACTTTTAAAGAAACTTCTAAATTCTAAATCAACTAATCAGAACAAAAGAATTGATTGTTGAGAGAGGCCAATTAGCCCATCAAACCTGGAGTCTGGATAATTGAATACTTCAGTAATGAAAACTTTAGATTTCTAACATCTAGAAGATGTGAAGGAGGTTTGTCAGCCATGATTTACCCCATCAAATTGTTTCCTTATATTTCTTTCTAAACATTTCCAGTCCTGAAGAGCCACCTTTAATGTCTAGCAGTTGCTTCAAATAAATAGTAAGTATACATAACACAGCACATTCTTCCTCCCTGCTCATTTCAGCACCTTTGCATTATCTATCTCGTGCAGATTCTTGTTTTCTTTCCCAAAACTGCCAGGTTACTAATATTGTTTGTCCAAATGAATACTAAAACACTAAAGTTTTGACATTTTTGTGAGAAGTATCTGAACTTGTGCTCTGCCAATTGAGTGCTTGAATTACTGTTCCCAATGCAGTTAAATTCTATTTGCTCTTTTGTTACTATGAAGTATCAGATATCATCCTCTATTCAGTACATCTTGTTATGTGTTCAGCTTTGAAAGTGGTAAGGAATAAAAATCAAATGTAATGCACATTGTATGAAGATAACAGCCTAGATTATTTGCTTAGATTCTTGAACTCCAATTCTGTATTGTACTAAAAGTAACTTTACAATTGAAACTTTGGGTAGGGTTTTCACAATTGGGGCTGGTACCTTTGCAGGAAATCTCTTGACTTGGCAGACCCACCTTGAAATACAGGCTGCTGTCACATGCAGTTTTCACTACAGAATTAGATCAGAGGTGACCAAGGGGTCAGGAAAGTGAAGAGATGGGCTGATTAAAAGGTGCCCACTGGTTTTCTTAGATTTCAGGCCCTCTAGCCTTCATTCCAATTCATGTGACTCGCAACACCTTATACCACCTCCCCTCCATTAGTGCTCAACAAGTATCCATTATGACAAGAACATGAAAATCAACAAACTTACAACAATCTGTGAGAGCTGTCACTCATACACACCTTTACAAAGCAAATAAAATTCATTTGTGAAACCAGTTTGAAGAGAGATCTGTTGTCCGATGGTAAATCTATTTAAAATAGCATATACCCTTTGTCTTGCCCACAACTTTTAAAGACTGTATGAAAATTTGCCTCTTTTGACTCTCCTGTTTCTCCTGTTATATCAGCGATGCTCTCTCTGTCTAACCTGTGTAGTGTATTCTCTGCTGATGATGTGGCCTTCTCCATAGTAGGGAGACCAACTGAAGACAGTGATTAAACATGAATAATCCCTGTTCATTCTGCAAGCATGACCTCTATCTTCTTAGTGGCCTTTTCTTTTAGTGCATTATCTTTCTTCTACTCTGACCTTGCTGTCCTGGATCTGCTGTAACGTTCTCATGAAATTCAATTCAAGCTAGAGGAACAGTACATTCATCCTTGAACAGGGCACTTTATGGCCACCTGGATTCAACATGGAGTTCAAAGCTTTTAAATCCTAACTCCTGCCTGCATTTTAGTTTCGTGTTTTGTTGCTGGTTTTCTCTTATTTCCTTTGCTATTCAGGACCCTGACATTTTCACCTATTCTTGACAGACCATTTGATTCTTTATTAGTCCAGTTGTCACTCCTTTTGCCACTGGTCTTTGCTTTTGTTCTTCTTTTTCACTCTTCCTCCTCTCACTTGATGTAGAAACCCAGTGGTTTTCAGAGACCTGAAACTTTGAACCTGTTTCTTTGCCCACAGCTGTTGTCAGACACAGAACTGTACAGCATAGGAACGGGCCCTTTGGCCCATGGAGTTGTGCCGAACATGACCCCAAATTAAACTAACCCCTTCTGCCTACACTTGGTCCATATCCCTCCATGTTTATTCACATGTTAATCTAAAAGCCTCTCAAATGCTCCTATTGTATCTGCCTCCTCAACACCTTTGGCAGCAAGTTCCAAACTCCTACCACTCTGTATTTAAAAATAAAATTGCTTCTCACATCTCCATTGAACTCCCCACCCAACCTTAAATGCATGCCCCCAGGTTTAGACATTTCAACTCTTGCGGGGGTAAAAGATTCTGACGGTCAACCCTTTCTATGTATCTCAATTTTATAGACTTCTATCAAGTCTCCCCTCAGTCTCTGCTGCTCCAGAGAAAATAACCTGAGTTTTTCTAGCCTCTCCTTATATTTCATACCCTCTAATCCAGGCAGCATCCTGGTTGGGTGGTACGGTGGCACAGTGGTTAGCACTGTTGCCTCACAGCGCCAGAGACCTGGGTTCAAATCCTGCCTTGGGCAACTGACTGTGTGGAGTTTGCATGTTCTCCCCACGTCTGTGTGGGTTTCCTCTGGATGCTCTGGTTTCCTCCCAAAGTCCAAAAATGTGCAGGTTAGGTGAATTGGCCATGCTAAATTGCCCGTAGTGTTAGGTGAAGGGGTAAATGGTCTGGGTGGGTTGCTCTTCAGAGGGTCGGTGTAGACTTGTTGGGCTGAAGGGCCTGTTTCCGCACTGTAATTAATCTAATCTTAAAAAAAAACCTCTTCTGCACCCTCTCCGAAGCCTCCACATCCTTCCTGTAATGTGGTGACCAGAATTGAACACCATACATTAAGAGTGGCCTAACCGAAGTCTTTTAAAGCTGCAACATGATATCCTGGTTCTTTTACTCTGTTTCCTGACCAATAAAGGCACCTTCTTCACCCCCCATCTACTTGTGTGGCCACTTTTACGGAGCTATGGACTTGAACCCCAAGATTCCTCTGTACATTATTGCTGTTCAGGGTCAAGCTATTAGTTGTATACATTTTCTTAACATGTGATCTCTCAAAGTGCAGCATCTCCCACTTACCTGGATTAAACTCCCATCTGCTACTTTCCTGCCCATATCTGCAACTGATCTGTATTCTGTTGTATCATTTGACAACCTTCTACACTATCCACAACTCCACCGTTGTTTGTATCTTCTGCAAACTTACTTAACCCACCCTGCTGCATTTGCATCCAAGTCATTTATTGTTTATACATGTTTATCACATACAGCAGAGGTCCCAGTACGGATTCCTGTGGAATACCACAAGTTACAGACCTCCAGCCTGAAAGATATCCTTCCACCGTTACCCACTATCTTCCGAGAGCAATCCAATTCTGAATCCACCTGGTCAAGTCACCATGGGCCACATGCATCTTAATTTTTTGGATGAATCTACCATGAGAGGCCTTGTTGAAAGCCTTACTAAAGTCCTTGTAGATAACATCCACTGCTGTATCCTCACTGATCACCAATGTCACTTCCTCAAAATTGAATCAGGTTAGTAAGACATGACTTGTCCTGCAAAAAGCCATGCATAATTAGGCCATGCATAAACAAAGGCATATAAATCCTATCCTTTAGAATTCTTGCCAATAGTTTCCTATCCACCAATGTGAGACTCACCAGTCCATGATTTCCTGGATTATCCCTATTTCTCCTCTTGAGCAATCCTGCTGAATATTTCCAAAATTTCCTGTTTTTATTTCAGATTTCCACTGTCCGCAGTGTTTTGTTTTTGTTTATCTTTTCTATCGTTTATTGCATAATTTTGCCATTTTCTCCTAAAATTAAGTATGCACACATTGGGCAGGTTCTTGGACAGTCCAATTACAGTTCACTGAAACAAAAACAGGAATTGCTAATAAACTCAGCCGGTCTGGCAGAATCTGTGGAAAGAAACGCTGAAAATGTGTTGCTGGAAAAGCGCAGCAGGTCAGGCAGCATCTAAAGGGCAGGAGAATCGATGTTTTGGGCATATGCCCTTCTTCAGGAATCCTGAAGAAGGGCTTATGCCCGAAACGTCGATTCTCCTGCTCTTTAGATGCTGCCTGACCTGCTGCGCTTTTCCAGCAACACATTTTCAGCTCTGATCTCCAACATCTGCAGTCCTCACTTTCTCCTCTGTGGAGAGAAAGCAGAGTTAGCTTTTCGAACTGATGGTAGCTGGACGATGAAGTGCTCACAGAGGAGACTCCTGTAATGTATTGAAAAGAAGACCACGGGAGAGATGAAATGCAGACTGGGTGACTACTTTGCGGAACCCCTATATTCTGTCTGAAAAAATGACCCTGAGCTTCCAGTTGCCTGTCACTTCAGTATGCCACCGTATATTCCCCGGCCAACATTACTATCTCCGGTTTGCTATAGTGTTCCAGCGAAGCTCAGCACAAGCTGGAAGAACGGCCTCTCCTATTCTGCCTTGGGATTCTTGTAGTCTCCAGGAGTTCATATTGAGTTCAATAATTTTAGGGTCTGAGCACCACCTTCCATCTCCTTCTACCTATCCCCACACCCCTGGTCCTGTCATGACATAGCTGCAAATGTGTTGCTGGTCAAAGCACAGCAGGCCAGGCAGCATCTCAGGAATAGAGAATTCGACGTTTCGAGCATAAGCCCTTCATCAGGAATATTATTCCTGATGAAGGGCTTATGCTCGAAACGTCGAATTCTCTATTCCTGAGATGCTGCCTGGCCTGCTTTGCTTTGACCAGCAACACATTTGCAGCTGTGATCTCCAGCATCTGCAGACCTCATTTTTTACCCTGTCATGACATAGGCTGCTTTCAGCACATTCCACCCATTTTCATCTCATTGCCCCCTTTATCAGCTTTTCTCCTTCCCTGGCTTACTATCAGCCATCTTTTTGCCTGTGTAATCATGTGTCTGACCTCCACCTATCTACCCCTTACCCCTTCACTGACCCCTGTCATTAGCATTTTCCTAGCTTTTGTCAGTTCTGAAGAAACGTCACTGGACTTGAAATGCTAACTCTGCTTCCTTTCCACCGATACTGTCAGACTTGCTGAGTGTCTCCAGAAATTTCTGTTTTTGTTTCAGAGCTTCAGCATCCGCAGTTTTGTTTTATTATTCAAGTTTGGTGTCTTTCCTATAGTCTGTAAATATTAGGAAGCCCATCAATGTGCACATTTGCTGGAGCTTTGTGCTGCTGTGCTCCTAGCTGAGATTATAAAATTCTGTAACTGTACAGAGTGTCAAGACTAAATCAGGTCACTGATTCTTCTGCACGTTTATTTTGACCTTGTTATGAATAACTGACCTATATAATATCTGCCACAAATGAAATGGTACATTAAGCAGAATTTAATAAGGGCACACAAAATGGTGTTGAATAGAATGTAATGAACTGTAGCTGCATAATTTCTTTCGATTTATTTTGAATATCTTTTTTCCTATCTGCACGTATGTTCTAAGTTCTAATACATTTAGACATACAACTACATACTTCTGGTTATGCACAACAGTTTCATCTTCCGCCATCTGAAATGATTGATGTGTAACAGTATAGGCTCCCAGCCTAAGTGAAAGAGCAGTTTGACTGAACATCCAGATCCCACTGTTGCACGACTGAAGACCTTTTTAAAAATCTATCAATTTGACTTTAAATTGGCTGTTCAAAATACAATTTCTTGGGTTACAAGTGTTATTGATGCATATGTTGGGAAAATTTTGAGGAAAAATGTAATTTACAAAAAAAAAATCAGTCTATGCTTTCATTTAGTTAATATAAGTATGTAGTGTCTTCATTGAAAAAAATGTATCTATGACCTTAGATTGAAATTGAGATGAGATCCTGTTGATTTGAGAATGGAATTTATTCCCTTTTTACATGCAGAGCATTTTAATGTAATGCAATCCAATCGTTATAAATGCTTATGACTGAAAATAATTTTATGTGGAATTGAAGAGAACGTAAACAGAACTTGAACTGATTTTCCAAGTAGTAAGATTGTTCCTTTTATCAAAGACTGAAAGAGCTTGCGTTTAGTTTTATTGATCCTTGAAGGTTCATCACCTTGGGTGTTATATTTGCTGCTGGTTTGTGTCTTACTCCGTGAACACTTGAGATTACAGTTCTGAACTACACCCCCCCATCCGCCCACCATTTTACACCATAAAGTAATTGTTAAAATTATACAGAGCAATGTGTCAGTTAGCACACACTGACAACTTTTCTTGTAGTTTCCTTAGTCTCTGACCTGCTCTTGTAATCATTGTGTGTTTGTGGCAAGTCCAATTGAGTTTCTGGTCAGTGGAAACTCCCCCCACCACCCAGGATCATGGTAGTGTGGGATTCAGTGACATTAAGAGGTGGTGGTGAGATATTCTCTTATTGAAGATGGTCATTTCTGGATGAAAGTTGTTATGAATGCTTCAGCCTTATTTTACAGGCAGTTTGTTACTCCTAAGCAAGAAGAAAGCTGGGTGACCGTTCGAAAGGGGGGAAAAAACAGTCATTGAAGGGATCCCCTGTGGTCATTTCTCTGAAAAACATGTATACCGTTTTGGATACTGTTGAGGGGGGTGACTTAACAGGGGTATGCAGTGGGGCCCAGGTCTCTGGCACAGAGCCTGTCCCTGTTGCACAGAAGGGAAGGGGGGAAAGGAACAGAGTGTTAGTCATTGGGGACTCGATAGTTAGAGGTTCAGATAGAAGGTTTGTTGGGAACGAACGAGACTCTCGGTTGGTGTGTTGCCTCCCAGGTGCCAGGGTCTGTGATGTCTCGGATCGTATCTTTGGTGTCCTGAAGGGAGAGGGTGACCAGCCTCAAGTCATTGTCCATGTAGGTACCAACGACATAGGTAGAAAGAGGGATAGGGATGTAAGGCAGGATTTCAGGGAGCTAGGGTGGAAGCTGAGAGCTAGAATGTACAGCGTTGTTATCTCTGGATTGTTACCCGTGCCACGTGATAGTGAGACAAGGAATAGGGAGAGATATCAGCTGAATACGTGGCTGCAAGGATGGTGCAGGAGGGAAGGTTTCAGGTTTTTGGATAATTGGGGCTCATTCTGGGGAAGGTGGGACTTGTACAAACCGGACGGTCTTCACTTGAACCATAGGGGTTCTAATATCCTGGGCGGGAAATTTGCTGGTGCTATTCATGTGGGTTTAAACTAGCTCAGTCGGGGGATAGGGTGGTGTAGTTGCAGTGCACAGGAGGATGAGAGTAGGAAGGACAGGGATAAGATTTCAGAGTCACAGGAATGTGCTAGCAGAGAGTAAACTGGTTTGAAGTGTGTCTACTTCAACGGCAGAAGTATCCGAAATAAGGTAGGCGAGCTTGCAACATGGATAGGTACCTGGGACTTCGATGTTATGGCCATTTCGGAGACATGGATAGAACAGGGTGAGGAATGGATGTTGCAGGTTCCAGGTTTAGATCTTTCATTAAGAATAGGCAAAGCAGTAGAAGAGGGGGAGGCGTGGCCTTGATCGTCAAAGCTAGTATAACGGTGGCTGAGAGAATTTTTAATGAGGACTCTACTACTGAGGTAGTATGGGCTGGGGTTGGAAACAGGAAAGGAGAGGTCACACTGCTCGGAGTTTTTATAGGCCTCCTCCGAGTTCCAGGGAGGTGAAAGAGAGGATTAGCAAAATTATTCTGAGTTGGAGTGAAAGGAACAGGGTCGTTATTATGGGGGACTTTAACTTCCCCAACATTGACTGGAAATGTTATAGCTCTAGTACGTTGGATGGATCAGTTTTTGTCCAATATGTACAGGAGAGTTTCCTGACAGAGTATGTTGAAGGGCCGACAAGAGGGGAGGCCACACTGGATCTGGTGCTTGGTAATGAACCAGGCCAGGTGTTTGATTTAGTTGTTGGTGAGCACTTTGGAGAGAGTGACCATAATTCAATTACGTTTAGTGATGGAAAGGGATAGGTACATGCCCCATTGATAACTCAACCTGTGGTAAGGGCAATTATAATGCGAATTGGCAAGAATTAGGATGCATAGAATGGGGTAGCAAAATGCAGGGGATGCAGACTATTGAAATGTGGAGCTGGTTTAAGGAATTGCATATCCTTGATAAATATTTCCCTGTCAGGCAGGGAAGAAGTGATAAGGTAAGGGAACCGTGTTTTACTACAGAAATTGCATCTCTTGTTAAGAAGAAGGAGGCTTATGTGTTGATGAGACAAGATGGTACAGATGAGATGATGGAGGGTTACAGATCAGCTAGGAAGGATTTAGAGAGAGTTAAGAAGAGCAAAGAGAGGACACGAGCAATCTTTAGCAAATAGAATAAAGGAGAACCCTAAAGTTTTCTATAGGTATGTGAGGAATAAAAGGATGATTAGGGCAGGAATAGGGCCAGTCAAAGACAGAAGTGGGAAGTTGAGTGTGGACCCGGTAGAGATCAGAGAGGTGCTAAATGAATATTGTGTTCACTCAGGAAAAGGAAAATATTGTGGAGGAGAAGAATGAGGTATGAGATATTAGACTAGAAAGGATTGAGGTTAGTTATGCACAGGTGTTATCAATTCTAGAAGGAGTGAAAGTAGACAAGTCCCCTGGGCCGGATGGGATTTATCCGAGGATTCTCTGGGAAGATAAGGAGGAGATAGCAGAGCCTTTGGCTTTGATATTTGGGTCGTCATTGTCTACAGGTTTAGTACCTGAGGACCCGGAGGATTACAAATGTGCCATTGTTCAAGAAGGGCAGCAGAGATGACCCAGGTAATTATAGACCAGTGAGCCTTACCTCTGTTGTAGGAAAGGTCTTGAAAAGGACTATAGGAGATAAGATTTGTAATCATTTAGCAAGCAATAATTTGATTTCAGATAGTCGACATGGTTTCGTCAAGAGCAGGTCATGTCTCACAAACCTCGGAGTTTTTTGAGAAGGTGACCAAGCATGTAGATGAGGGTAGGGCAGTTGACGTGGTGTACGTGGACTTCAGTAAAGTCTTTGATAAGATTCCACATGGTAGGCTGATGGAGAAAATGCAGAGGCATGGGATTGAGGGTGATTTAGCAGTTTGGATTAGAAACTGGCTTTCTGGAAGAAGGCAGCAAGTGGTGGTTGATGGAAAATATTCAGCCTGGAATCCAGTTATTAGTGGTGTGCCACAAGGATCTGTTTTGCGACCACTGCTGTTTGTCATTTTTATAAATGACTTAGAAGCAGGCATAGGTGTATGGATTAGTAAATTTGCACACAACACTAAAATCGGTGGAGTAGTGGACAGTTTGGAAGAATGTTACTGGTTGCAGGGGGACCTGTATAAACTGCAGAATTGGGCTGAGAGGTGGCAAATGGAGTTCAATGCAGCTAAATGTGAGGTGATGCACTTTGGGAAGAATAACAGGAAGGCAGAGTACTGGGTCAATGGAAAGATTCTTGGTAGTGTGGATGTGCAGAGGAATCTTGGAGTCCATGTGCATAGATCCCTGAAAGTTGCCACCCAGGTAGATAGTGCCGTGAAGAAGGCATACGGTGTGTTAGGTTTCATTGGTACAGGGAGTTCTGGAACCGCAATATCATGCTGCAACTGTACAAAATGCTGGTGCAGCCACACTTGGAATATTGTGTATAGTTCTGGTCGCCCCATTACAGGAAGGATGTGGAAACATTGGAAAAGGTGCAGAGGAGATTTACCAGGATGTTGCCTAGTCTGGAAGAAAGGTCAATGAGGAAAGGCTGAGAGACTTGGGTCTGTTCTCATTGGAAAGAAGAAGGCTAAGGGGGGATTTGATAGAGACATACAAGATGATCAGAGGATTAGATAGGGTAGACAGTGAAAGACTTTTTCCTAGGATGATGATGTCAGCTTGTATGAGAGGGCATAACTACAAATTGAGGGGTGATAGATTTAAGACAGATGTCAGAGGAAAGTTCTTTATGCAGAAAGTGGTAAGGGCATGGAATGCCCTTCCTGCTAATGTAGTCAACTCAGCCACATTAGGGCGATTTAAACAATCGTTAGATAAGCACATGGATGATTTTGGAATAGTGTAGGGGGACAAACTGAAAATAGTTCACAGGTCAGCACAACATCGAGGGCTGAAGGACCTGTTCTACACTGTATTGTTCTATGTTCTATCTTTTGCACTGAGGTGTTGGGCTTTCCCGTCATTGAGGATGGGAATTATTTGTGGAGCAGTGTCCTTTAGGACCCGACCAGATTGATTAGTAGTGATGCTGCTGAGCCACTCTGTGTTGGATGTTCAAATCTCTCACCCAGTTTACATTTTGTACCCTTGCCACCCTTCATGCTTCCTCCAAGTGTTATGCAACATGAAGAAACGCTGATTAATCAGCAGAGGGAGTGCAGTAGGAGGTTTCCTTGCCCATGTTTAACCTGAAGCTGTGAGACTTCATGGGATCTGGAATCAATGTTGAGGACTCCCTGGACAACTCCCTTCTGAGTGTGTACCATGATGTTGCCACCTCTGCTGAGTATGTTCTGCCAGTGGGGCATCCAGGAATGGTAATGGTGGTATTTAGGACATTGTCTTTCAGGTACAATTCCATGAGTATGACCATGTCAAGCCATTGTTTGACTAGTTTGTGAAACTGTTCTCCCAATTTTGGCACAAGTCGCCTGGATATTAGGTCTAATATATGAGGAATGGCTGAGGATCCTGGGATTGTATTCATTGGAGTTTAGAAGATTAAGGGGAGACTTAGTAGAGACGTACAAGATAATACATGGCTTGGAAAGGGTGGACGCTAGGAAATTGTTTCCGTTAGGCAAGGAGACTAGGACCCGTGGACACAGCCTTAGAATTAGAGGGGGTAAATTCAGAACAGAAATGCGGAGACATTTCTTCAGCCAGAGAGTGGTGGGCCTGTGGAATTCATTGCCACAGGGTGCAGTGGAGGCCGGGACGCTAAATGTTTTTAAGGCAGAGATTGATAGATTCTTGTTGTCTTGAGGAATTAAAGGCTACAGGGAGAACGCTGGTAAGTGGAGTTGAAATGCTCATCAGCCATGATTGAATGGCGGAGTGGACTCGATGGGCCGAATGGCCTTACTTCCACTCCTATGTCTTATGGTCTTATGTTAATAACGATGACTTTCTAAGAGCTTTTTCTGCCATTGTCTTTCCCAATACCTAGATTGTTGCCAGATGATCCATCTAGGTTCATTTCTTTAAGACTTCATAGTGATTCATATGACCGAGTGGCTTGCTAGGCCATTTCAAATGACATTTGAGGATCATTGCTGAGAGTTGGGAGTCACATGTAGGCCAAACCAGGTGAGGTTGGCAGAGTTCCTTCTCTTAAAGAAGAACATTAATGAGCCAGATGGGTTTTTTCCAGTTTCATGGTCATCAGTAGATTCTTGTTCCACATTTGTTTTTGTTTGTGAATTCAAATTCCACCATCTGTTATGGTGGGAATTTGAACCCACGTCTCCAGAGCATTAGCTGAGTTTCTGGATCAGTAACCTAGCCGCAATACCGTTGTGTCATTGCTTCTGCCAAGAGGATTTGAGTACAGGGATAGTGAAGTCTTGTGTCATTGTATGGGGACATGGTTAGACCACATCTGGAGCACTGTGTACAGTTTTGGTCTCCTTGACTCTGCTAAATACATTATTTCCATAGTCAGACCAACAAAGGTTAGCTGGTCTTATTGCAGGGATGGTGGCATTATTCTATGAAGAGACATTGGGCAAATGGGCCTGTTCTCTTGGATTTCAACGAATCAGAGATGATCTAATTGAAATCAACAAAATACTTAAAGGGACAGAGATCTTAACTGCAGGAGGTTATACCCCCCAGGGTGGGGAGACTAAAATCAAGAGGCACAATTTAAAAAGAATTGAATGCTACTTGGGTCCAAGACGAGCATGTTTGTTTGTTTTTTAATTCGGAGGGTTGTGAATCTTTTCGAATTCTCTATCTGATAGGGCTGTGGAGGATCAGTCTTTGAGAAGGTTTAAGGTAGCGATTGATAACTTTCAATGCCGTTGGTAATCAGAACGCTATGTGGGTGTGGTGAGTGGAAGGCATTCTAGTGTTCATCAGCTGTGATTGTACTGAATGGTGTGGCTGGTTCAATTGGCTGAGTGGCCTACTCATTCATATAGGCACTGGAATCAAAATGATTTGTCTTAAAGGAGCAATACTGAAATTGCTCTGACCCATATAAGGTGGCTGAGGTTGCTATCCAAAATTTGGATGTTTTAAAACATTATCATCTCTCATTGTCTAAATGCAGTAAAAAAGGAAAAAAAAACTCTGGTCCAAAGCTCACCAGATGCAACAATTTAGAAATTAACAACCAAACTGGGGCAGCACTATGGCTCAGTGGTCAGCACTGCTGCCTCACAACACCAGGGACGTGGGTTCAATGTCAGCCTCAAGCGACTGTGTGTGGAATTTGCACATTCTCCTCGTCTCTGTGTGGGTTTCCCCTCGGTGCACCGGTTTCCTCCTACAATGCAAAGATGTGTAGGTTAGATGAGTTGGCCTTGCTAAATTGCCCATAATGTTCAGGGATGTGTAGGTTAGATGCATTAGTCAGGGGTCAGGGATAAATATAGGATAGGGGGAATGGGTCAGGATGGGTTACTCTTTGAAGGGTCAGTGTGGATTTGTTGGGTTGAAGGGCCTATTTCCACAGGAATTTTATAATTCTGTAAATCTTTTTCCTTCTGTCGTCTTTCCATTCTCAGAATTACTATACTTGGAACTGGTGCAAAATGGCTGGCTGTTTTAGAAGAAAAAAATCTGAAACCAGGTAACACTTGCTCTTTCTTGAAAATATGCTCGATTTTATTTTACTTGGTATGGGTTCTAAAACATTGTCAATTTATGAATTTTGCAATTGTTATATAAGATTAAGAATTTATTTGAGATTAATAGTTTCTTATAATGCAGCCCACAGGACCACACAATGAAACTGCCCAGAAGGAGCGCCTCCACCCCCTACCCCCCTTCCCAGTCTTCAAACATAGCAGGGATTGTTCACTATTTGGAAGAGCTATGCAATTAGCCCCATTCCTAGTTGTTTTCCTCTATAGCCCTGAACATGGTTTTCCTTCAAATATTTATCAAATTCCCTGATTAAAACTGCCATTGAATCTAGTTGCAAAATCCATTTCAGGCAGTACATTTCAGTTCTGTTGAGTTTCTTTTTGACATGAACTACTATAACAATAATTTAGTTTCACATGGAATCAATGTCAATCTTATGCAACTGTTTGAACCCTTACTTAGAAAGGATTATTACTCATTTTGTACAGAGACATTGTGTGAAACAATTCTAATTTCTTTCCCTGTAGATTTACCGCAATTCTATCACTCATGCCACCTATACTTTACACGTTAAGTCTGTACAGGACTTTTAACTAATACTTCACTACAGATTCTTGAGAATGCATCTGCTGAAATCAACGTACATTTGAGTGTTTTTTTTTGTGCCAGTACTTAGATTTAAGAGCCCATTTTAACTTTGCTTTCAAACATTAATGGCTAGGTTTTGACTTGACAGATTCCAGGGCTGTGGCAGAAAAGCTTATTTCAGAGCCCAAGTACAAGAAAAAGTTTTATCTACAAAAATCCATCTGGTTGTAATAAGGCTAATGCTCTTTGCATAAAGTCAAATCTGTTTGAATTAAAAACCAAAAGAACGGTGGACACTGTAAATCACAATCAAAAGCAGAAATTGCTGAAAAAGCTCAGCAAGTCTGGCAGCATCTGTGGAGAGAAATCAGAGTTACCATTTCAGAGGAACGGTCACTTGACCCCCAATGTTAACTCTGATTTCTCTCTACAGATGCTGCCAGACCTGCTGAGCTCTTCCAACAAATTCTGCTTTTGTTTCTGTTCTGATTAAATCTTGATCTGGTGTCCAAAATCTTCATCACCAAATAACTTCGGTACTTCCAAAGTGACCCTGAATATTTATTGCCAACTTGAAAACTAAGAAGATAAAATGATTGAAATTCTGTTGCTCTATTCACAGTTATGCTGTCATAATTTTGTTTGCTTTGCAAAATGACTTGTGTATCAAGGTCTTATCAATTATGGAATTTTTTTGTATCATGTCAAATAGAACTTGGTATTCAATAACTACCACAATTCTTGACTCCAAAGCTTTGCAAAAATACGTAAAGCATCTTTGTTCAGATGATGCTGTTGTAATTCTGTCTCAATCCTGAAGCTACAGGTGATGAAGATGAAATGATATAAAATGTCACTTAAGTTTGTCATTTCCAATGAGACAAATTTGTTCATATTTAGAAATCTGATGTGAATGAAATTAGTTTAATAAACTCAATTGTCAGGAGTAAAAAGTGTAAACTTGTATAAATAGTTAAAAACCAAATATTTATAAATGAAGTTATACTAATTTATGAAACTTGTCAAAGTTCTATTTTAATGTAAATATTAACATATCATTAAAACTAATGAATGTAATAGTGAACTATAAAATTGAAGTTTGATTCACATTCACCTTTTTCAGGTGAAACTCACAGTCTGCAGACTCTACACACCATTCTGTCAACAGGGTCTCCCCTCAAACCTCTAACTTACGATTATGTCTACAAACACATCAAGAGTACGGTCCTGCTAGGATCAATCACAGGTACGATTTCTGGGCATTGGTGGTGTTTCTATTCAACAGTGCATTTAGAGCCATGCATTATGTGATGCTGTTTATGAATAAAATGTGTTTCATCCTTGAAGTAACATTCTCATCAAGCCAAGTACATTGGTAAAGATGTTCGTAGCTAGAATGCTAATACTGTGTGGCATTCTGCCATGCAAAGCAAAGTGATTGATGGAACATGAGTTGATGACCTAGATCCCCCTCAGAATGAGTTTACAATATGAACTGCACAAAGAGAAGCACTTGAGTGGAAATCTTACTGTGAGATTACATGTCTGCTCTGCCAACTGGAATGAAATTTTTCATTTGTTGTGAGGAGGAAAAATAACATAAAGTAACGTTACATTGGCAACTGGATTGGATTTTCAGGAGATTTGTAACACTTTAGAAGGAGAACATTGGCTCATATTCTTCTTAATGCGATCATATTTTGCTTGATTTAATTTAACCACAGAGTTAATAGAGTGCCGAGTTACAATAACTGCAGTATAGAGCTTTTAGATGGGACGTACAATTTCTTGTCTCCCTTGCAACCTTGATGGAAAAGACCAATATTGAGAGCAGAAAGGTAAGCTTTATTTTGAAGGGAAATCTTTTACATTCTAAAGAAGTCCTTCGAGCGAGTCAGGAAGAATAAGCCACATGCAAGTGCTCCACTACTTGATTGGTGAAATGATGAAATAAATTTTGTACATTCTGATTTTGTTTGGTTAATTGTTCTTCCTCATGTCCAAATGGAAACTGCCAGAATAATGCAATCCAACAAGATGACATTGTAAATTAACAAGCTTAAAAACTTGATGACGCAGTCACATTTATAGCTTTTCACTCATTTTAATGACTTCTACCCAGATTAAAATTCATTGATTTTGAGAAACTGTAATATTTGGCTTGATTTGTGGGGTAGGTTTGCCCTCAGTGATTGTAATCATTGACTTGCTTATAATATACGAAATGTGTAAGTGGTGAGCGCTCTTTATTTTTACTTCTTATTTTTGTACCAATGAAGGAAAATTACTGCTCATTGCTGAGATGTTTGCTGTTTTGGAGGGACATGAATAGTTTCTGCTGTCTTCAATTGGAAAACACACTTGTAATTTACCAATGACTTTTAACAGCCTTTTTGATAGCTCTTCAATCTTATTAAACATTATTGTCTTTCATAATGACATGGAACTAGTCAGATGGATAATAAAGATCCATTGTTCACAATGATATTGTTTTATTGATGCATGGTGAGAGTTGGACAGAACACGTGACATGAAGTGGCAATGCTATCTTGAAGAGAATGGTTTTAGTTAAAACTTAATAAAATAACCACCAAAAATCACAATAGTAAATTCAGGGGAAACCTCTTTATTTAAAAAGTGATGAGAATGTGAAACTCTCACTATGACAATAGTTAAAATACTGTTGCATTTAAGGGAAAGCAAAGCATGTGTAGGAGGGAGAAAAGAATAGATGATTGTGAATGGTAAATTTACATGAATAAAGGTGGGAGAATGCTCAAGTGCGTGTAAACAGCAACATGGGTAGTTTGAGCAATATGGCCTGTTTCTGTGCCAGGTTTCGGATGCAATGCAGTCCTTTTACATTGAAGCTCTTTCTGATTAGAGTCATGAGCCAGGAATGTGATGAACAGCTCATCATTCACTTGGCTGTGTCATTACAGCAGCACATGCAAGAAAAGTGATCCCATCCAGAAAGAATTGTTTGTCTGATCGGGTGATCTTGCCATTTTGTTCAATGTGCACTTGGATCACCAATGCACTTTGGTGCAGTATGTGCAACCTGTTGTGTCATAATGTCTCATCAAGGTTACTTTAACATTGTTTCATTAGCATCAAGATTGAGGCAATGAGCCAACGACTTTTAAAACTGTGGAGGACACCATATCACCCATTGACCACAGGGGACCATTAAGTTTGTCAGAGGGATCTCTTCTGAGTACCTTTTGAGTCTTGAGATATTAAGAGTCTATTAGGCTCTACCATAGGGTAGATGGGAGGGTATTGTGGAGAGGGTTAGACCTTGATTTTTTTTCAAAATCATAAAACTGGGTTGAGCCCAGCAGTCAGTCCTGGCTCTGGCTTCTGTTACACCTACATTCCACTTATTGCTCATCATGATGATGATGTGGTTGATTAGGTGCCAGCCCCATAGAACGAGGGGGCTGTTCATCCAAGATGATGTGTTGCAATTTGGGAAGCAGAAAATTGTATTGATATTTAATAGCTCAAGCTTGACACCTGTCTTCAGAGAGATGTTACAACTGCCCACTATCTTTTCCTGATGAACCCATTCCACCTCTTATGATCTGCACTCCTTGAATTTATTGAGAATGATTCACTTGTCTCACATTGACTTAGGAGCAATCAAGGAGTAGGAGATCATTGTAGAATTACCTTTGCCATTATCAGGGTCATTTGTGTTGATAATCACTGAGGAGAGTAGCTTGTCTGATGTTGAAGCACCATCAAACAATCATGAACGTTTGGGAAGATGTCAATAAACTGACATGATGGCTCCTGGCAGTGAAATTCATGTCTGTTTTGTGCAATCTTTCTTTTCCATGGCCACTCTAAGAGAATCTGCAGCCTGCAGCAGTTGCCCTGAGCTGACTCTCCTCAGTTAGGTATGTCCTGAGCATGCTGATCTGGGCTTTGTATGCGAAGAGCAGTTCTTCTTCTTGTGGTCAGCTATGGCATTGTCTGTGAGGATGCACACATCCCATGTTTCAGTGGCTGTTGTCATCCTACCATTGTCTCTACCACTGAGGAGATTATACGAACTAGGAACAAGTGGAGGATGATTAGCCCATTGGTGGTTTGAATCTGCTCTAACATTTAATGTGATCTCGGCTGATCTGATTGTGACCTTGATTCCTCTTTCTTCTCTGGCCCCCATAACCTTTAACTGCCTCATTGATCCAAAATGTGACCAACTCGACCTTGAATACAATGATTCAGCCTCCACTGCTCTCAGGGGAAGAAAATTCCAGAGACTCTTGAACCTCTGGGAGAGGAAGTTGTTCCCTCTCTCAATCTTAAATGGGAGACCTCATTTATCAAACTCTGCTGGCAGTTCTTGATTCCGAGGCTCCTGTCCCCAGAAATGTGGTGAGAGAAAGTCAGAGGTGCAGAGCATTCATTGGCTCTATATTGATAGAACGACATAACAGACTAGAGAAAGCTGTGCATACTGAAATCATGCGATCCTAAACCCATTTGTCTGGGAGTAACTGTAAATTCTGATTTATTTTTATCATTAGGCACACTTGAATCTTTCTATTGTGTAAATATAGTAAAGCTCAAATGTAGGTCATTTTTTTTTGTCACACACAAGATCTGTCCTGTAGCTTGTACTCCAGAGGTGTTCAAACTTCCTCCAGACAATGGAGCACTGAGCAAGTGAAGCTGTCAAATGGATTTGTGACAAAAAAGGTCAACTGTTGCAGGGAAACCAGGCTGTAGGTGAACATGATCTCTTGCTCAGCACATTGAATAGAGTGATCAGTTTTTTAATGGGCACATCTCCTTGCACAAAAGCCTCTAATGAGTAGGTTGATTTAAAAACTGTTCGCTGTGCGCTGACACTCGGTACACAGCATAAAGCTGGTTGGAATATCATAAGCTGCTTGCTTGCAGGTCCTTCCAGCATTCTGAAAGCAAATATCTGCCATTTTGCTGAACGGAAAGTGAGCTCCTGTCTGGCAACAGAGTTTCTTGAATGATGGGTGTGAAAATACAGGCTGAGATGTTCGGAATTTTATACTTTCCATGATTAGATTAGAGTTTATGCTGCTGAATTTCTGTGCTTCCAATTGGAGGAAGTTACATTTATTGAAATATGACATATCCATGATGTAGCCTGGTGGTATTTTTGGCATGCTTGGACACTTTTTTTTTGATGAGTTTTCTTTTTTATATTGTCACTTGTGAAGACTTCCTGGCATGATTGTCTGTCTGTGGAAAGAGGGTGAAACCTCAGTTGTCGTCTAATAACCAGCTGGTGTGTATCACCTTAAGAGAGGAGGAAATTGAAGGAAGCAGCATCTCTCAAGGTTGAGTTGGTTTCATGGTGATAAAACAGACAATAGAAGATTGGACCAGAATTGGGCAATAAACTGCCAAATTTAATTTAGTCAGAGTCATTGCACTGGAACCTGAGATTCTTCTCATTTAACTTCTTGTCAGACAGTGTCTCAGTAGGTTATTAACTGCGCAGATGTCTGCACTGATAAGCAATGTAATTTTTATCCTGTTGGTTTTCAATATTTTCTGTTGTTCACATTTAGGGCGTCCATTAAGCAGGGACTATGGCTTGGGGGGAGATGGCGATGTAGTGAAGATGTCACCAGTTGGTAATTGATAGGTTCATAGCTAATGCTGTAGTGACATGTGTTCAAATACCACAATGGGAGTTGGAATTCAGAGCTAGTCACTGTCACGTAACGACCATCAACAGTAAAAAAAAAACCATCTGGTTGCCGAATGTTCTTTGTTGAAGTAAATCTGCTGTCCTTACCTGATCTGGCCTAAATGTGATTTCAGACTGACAGAAATGTGGTTGACTTCTTTTTCGTAAATATTTTTATTGAGAAAAAAAATTATAATTTTGTAAAAAAAAGTATAAAATTACTACAAAATAGTGTAACAATCTTATAGCAACAAAAACAGTAAACAAACTGATACTGTTACTCCACAAATATCCTCCCATACCTCTGGTGAAACTTCAACCCCCAATTCCTGAGTCTAGATCCTGCACAGCCGCACAACGTCCTTCGAGACTATGCCCCCTAATAATTGATAGAGGTTGCTGACCGAGAGAGTACCTGTGAACTGAAGTACGCTCCTCTCCACATCAGACTTATAGGGACTAACCATTAATGTAGCCTTTTTCTGTATAAAGTTCCTAATCTGAAAATAATGAAAGAGGTCGTTCCTATATGTTTCATAGTTCATATTTCTGGCCCAACTGCTCGAAAGACATCAAGACCTCCCCCTCAAATCTCCCAGACAAGAAACTCCTCTGGATTCTGGCTTTAGGCTGTGGAAATCTATTGATCCTGGCCAGAATCCTGGCATTCCCATTATGTGTGTGAAAGGGGAAGTTTTTTTTTAAAAGTTGCCCTCACCATGCCTCTCCATGCTTTAACCATGTTAAGGACAATCTGATTTCTCCATAGCATTCCTCATCTTGTCCATAAACACCAAACTAATGAGGGGGCATTTTACCTGGGAGGCCTCAATGTCCAGCCAGATTGACCATGGGTCCTGGCAGGCACAGCTAGCCACATAGGATAATAGGCAACTTAATTGATATTTTTTAAATCTGGAAAGTGCATACTCCCCAACTCCTGTGGGAGCTGCAGTTAGGCAAGCTTAATAAGGGGCTGTTAATGACACCAGATAAAAGAACCAAGCTAGCTGTTAAGCCTCTGTAGCGCTTGCCTAGGCAACATCAAATGGAGCATTCCAATGAACAAATGAGGAAGAACATTCATTTTGACCAGAGCTATTCTACCCAACCAGAATATTGGAAGATCCTACCAAGCGCTGAATGTCCTGTCTTATCTTCTCAGCACAAGATTAGCCTTATATAATTAATTGAAAGTCAGGGTGATAAAAATGCCTAAATACAGGAAACCTCCCTGTGACCACCTGAAAGGGAATCGGGTTCCACCCCCAAGGTCGGGTACTCTAACAAGACCCCCCACAGGCATGGCCTCCGACTTCATAAAATTAATTTTATACCCTGAGAAAGAACCAAACAAATTAATCACTTGTATCAAACAGGGTAGAGATATTGTTGGATTAATTAGAAAAAGAATGTCACCTGCATGAAGGGTCAGATGCCGTCCTGATTCTACCTCTGGGATGATTATATTGGGATCCCTCCAGACAGCCTCTCCAATGGCTCAATCACCAATGTAAATAACAACGGTGAAAGAGGGCACCCTGGTCAGCTGCCTCTACCAATACTTAAATTGTCAGACCTTATACCATTAGTGAGAACTGCTGCCTTGGGATAACTAAATAACGCTGCCACCCACCTAGCAAATACCCCCTCCAAGGCAAAACCATTCCAGGACATAGAAGTGTATGGCCACTCCACCCAGTCAAATGCTTTCTCTGCATCCAGGGACGCTATCAAGCTCTGAATCGACCCTTGCTGGCATATCTGAACCATATTCAGTAATCTTCTAATGTTATTAGAAGACTTGCGACCCCTAATGAAACCTGTCTGGTTCTCCTTTATGATGGACGGCAAGACCTTCTCCAACCTCAATGCCAGCATTTTTGACAAAATTTTAAAATCTATGTTTAATAGCGATATGGACCTGTACAAAGTACAATCCTCTGGGGCTTTCCCAGAATAAGGGAGATATTTGCTTCTCTCAGAAGATGGGAGGCAGTCCTGACTGTACGAATGATTGACCCGGCCAGCATGCTTATAAACTCCTTATAAAACTTGCTCTGAAATCCATCTGG
The DNA here is from genome assembly GCF_020745735.1 of Hemiscyllium ocellatum. NCBI lineage: Eukaryota > Metazoa > Chordata > Chondrichthyes > Orectolobiformes > Hemiscylliidae > Hemiscyllium > Hemiscyllium ocellatum. Next base: position 32,975,755 of record NC_083424.1, on the reverse strand, counting down.
GTCGGGCGCTTTACTGCTCTGGAGCTGCCTCACCACCTCCTGTATCTCTTGGATTGTCAGAGGGGCATTGAAAAGAGACGCCTTGAAGTTACATCTCGGGTATCCAAGGCCTTAAAAAAAGGACTCCATATTTGCCAATCTGTCCTCTCAGCCCACCGACCAGTACCACTCAAGAGTATAATTTCCTGAATGGGGCATTAATCTTTTAGGAATTGAAAGTGAGAGTACTAACACACTCTCTGATGGATGTGATAGTTTGGCGGGGGAGGGGTTGCTCTTCTTTCTGGTCAGATATCTACCTGGCTTATCACCATACTTGAAATAACCGTTGCTTTGCAAAAGAGATTTCCCTCTTTGCTGTCTGGGTGAGTGCAGCATTCAGAGCAGTCCTAAGGGCGGTAATCTGCTGCAATTTAGTTACAGACAGTCTGTCAAAGTATGCTGTCTCAGCCGGGCCTCAAGCATACGCTGCTGCTCTCCCCTCTGCTGCTTCCGGGTCGCCAAATAAGAAATAATCAAACCCCTTGCAGAAGATTTGGCAGTATCCCAGTAATCAATGGATTACTAGCCGTAGCTGAATTAATATCCCAAAACATTTTAAATTCCCATGAAAAATACTCAGTAAACTTGCTATCTTTCAGGAGAAAAGGATCTATGCGCCAATGCCATGAGTCTGTCCCGTTACCACCGGCCTTAACCTCCATGTACACAGCCACATGATCAGAAATGGCTATGTTCCCATTCTACAGGACAACATCGAATTCAAAAAGGCCAGTGGAGCAAAAAAAAAGTTAGTCCTAGTATAACCCTTGTGTCGGTTAGAGAAAAAGATGAAGTCCCTACCCTCAAGGTGAAGACATCTCCACACGTCCACCAACCCCAGCTCTCTGCTCAGGTCCACAGTTGCCTGGATTGCAGGGATATACCTGTAAAGCCCCGAGACATCATGTCTACCCCAGGGGTCCATAAGATTATTAAAGTTTCCCCCACAATCGTATGACACGCCCCAAGGGTCATCAGCCTTGAAGGTTAATCCGTTAAAAATTTGAGGGGGTGAGCCGGTGGGGGGGGCAATACACATTGAAGATTCCATACTCATCTCCATGTATTAAAGCTTTAAGGATCATAAACCACCCATATTTGTCCCTAATCTGGTCTAACAGCTGAAATGGGAGATTTTTCTGGATGACTATAACAGCTCCTCTGCTTTTGGAATTGAAGGATGAATAAAATACCTGACCGAATCCTCCCTGCTGTAACTTTGTGCCACTTGTCGGTTAGGTATACTTCCTAGAGCAAGGCTACATCAATCTGTTCTTTTCTAAGGCTTGAAAGCATCTTTTTTTCTCTTAATCAGTGAATAACTATCCATAACATTCCAGGTGCACCATTTAAACAAACTATTAGCCATAGCCGTCCGAAACAGCCAGTGACCTTTGCAGAAGGCGGAACCCTGCCCATAATGCACCGAGCAAAAACAGTAACCGGTTCTGCTAAACTTGAGAATACAGCTACAAAATCAAAACTTCTAACAACTACTTCTACAATGAACTAACATATAAAACAAATAAGAGGAAACTTTCCTCCTTGCCCACAGGGGCACCCACACAACCCACTAACTCCACATGGCTCCTTCTAGCTGAAGCCGTGCCCCAAACCCAGGCGAAACAAAGTATAAAAACAAACGTTGCATGCATCTTACAATGAGAAAATTAAAAGTGGGCACCCAGGCTGTCCCATCCATACTTTGAGCCTGGGCAATCCTGGTAAACCGCCTCTCTTCCCCACCCCAGCCTGCCACCCCACCATCATGTATCAAGCGAGAGAACTGAAAAGGGTATGACAGAAAAACACAGGATAACGGGAGGAGAGAAATAAGGGAGAAACAAAGTGAACACTATTGTCTATATGATTTGAGCTATTCCATGTCTATTTTAAGGCGTTCAGGAAGTCCTTTGCCTTTTCCGATGAGTGAAAATTAAACATGGGCCCTTGTTTCATGTGGCTGAAATGTAATGTTGCTGGATATCTTGCAGATTACTGAATATTCAAGACCCTCAGTCTTTTTACCTCCTCAAATGCCTTCCTCTTGCTGGTCATAGCCACAGAAAAGTCTTGGAAACACTTAATTCTTGATCCTTTGTATATCAGAGCCTGTGGATCCTTCCCCAGTGCACTAACAGCATCTAGTAACATTTGCTTGTCTGTATAGTGTTGGAGTTGCACTAGGACCAGGCAGCGGCACTGGTCTGACCCGGGTCTGCGCACTGTGACTCGATGGGCCCACTCGACCTGCACCCGGCCTACCCCGACTTCCAGCTTCAAAAACTGCGGGAGTCATTGCTCCAAAACTGATTAGCAGGCCTTCTTCCTCCCGTTCCGGCAGCCTGATCAAGCGGTTGTTTTTCCGAAGGCCTTGATTTTCGAGGTTGTCCACCTGCTCTACTAAGGTCCATACCTGCCTTACCAGGGCCTGGACCTACCCCACTGAAGATTCTGCTGTGATTTCGGAGGCTGTGGTCCACTGCTCCACTTCCACGTCACACTGCCTGAGATGCTTGATCTCCTTGGTCATGCTTCTACAGCATGGCCGAGATTGGTTCCGGATCTCCTCTATCGCTGAATAGATTAGATTAGATTACTTAGTGTAGAAATAGGCCCTTCAGCCCAACAAGTCCGCACTGACCCTCCGAACAGCAACCCATTCCCCTACATTTACCCCTTCACCTGACACTACGGGCAATTTAACATGGCCAATTCACCTAACCTGCACATCTTTGAACTGTGGGAGGAAACCGGAGCACCCGGAGGAAACCCACGCAGACACGGGGAAAATGTACAAACTTTCACGAACTCTGAGACCAGGCTGTGCTCCACAGGTAAGTCCCCGGGACGTTCGAGGAGGCCAAGGCTGTGGCTGCGGGCGTGTCCGTAGCTGCAGGGGAGTGCTCTGATTGTTGTAATCCTCACTGTCCTTTTCCCTAGGTCATCATATTTACTCAATCAAACTGACATACAGCAACTCTGGGGATCTAAAACTACTGATTTTTACCAAAACAATGAAGAAAGGAGGGGGGAGGTGTGAATGCACCAGTCTGCCTGGGTTCTGGTGCAGAGCTCAGCAGAGCAGACCTCCTGGATCGCCACCATCTTGGATATCCTTGTGATTGATTCTTAATTGAAATAGTCCATCAAGATACTTAAATTCAAGGTCATTTAGGGATAGGCAACAAATATTGGCTTTTCCAATAGTACTTATATTCCATGAAAGAATAAAAGAGATAAAAAGTTGTAGCAAATTCTCTGGATGCAAATGAGGTATTATCGCTGATAGGCAAAGAGGTATGTCATTGGGAGAAATTCTATAGTTCGGGCACCAACAGAAATTGTAACCGTGTAAATATCTCAGTACTTTGATTTCCACATCAGTCATGCTCCAGTTAAGAACATAAAACACTATTTTTGCATGTGGTTGTGGCACATGACAATATGCGTAGAGAACATCTGCAAAACACAAGTTTGGAATCAATTGATTTGTGAAGTGTTTTTATTGGATCCATATGAAAAATTATGCTTCAATTGCTGTACACATCAGGATTGCTGGTACTTAATCAATCCATCTCAAAACTTTGCCAGAATCAGAATTCACTGAAGCGTAAAAAATTACCTCTGAAGGCTGGATCTAAATTGAGCAATGATAATTGCTATTTTCCAGTTACTGTTCATCAGGTCAGATGATCTAGTCCATGTTATACTATTAAGTACATGTGCATTTTTAATCCAATTGTAATTAATCTTATTGTCTATTAGTTATGCAACTTAAACATACATCTTTTTTGGATTTTCAGATTGACAGTTTTAGTTTTTTAAAATCCATTTTTATTGAATCTGCACTTAAAAATGGTAACCTTAAAACACCTGGATTTGGCATTATCTTCAAATATAGAATGAAGTCATGTATAATATCAATTTTTGTTTAGTTTTATCTGTTTATGGCAGATGTCATTTTAAAGTTTTGATTTGATTAGAAAGGGGCTGTATCCGGACATTGATGGTAAAGATAGTTAAATGAATTAAATTTCTAATAGGTATGATAAATCCTGAGCATTTAAGAAATCTATCTTGTTTGGGTCCTTTAAATTGAATTCACAATTTTTCTGATTTCTTAGGTTAAGACTTGAAAGCTTATAATTGTTTAAATACTGCTTGGAGAAGGAATTCCAAACAAATAAACTATTGTGAATATATGGATTCTAGCTATATAATACCCATCTTTATGATGTATGTATCTAGCTATTTATATATGGAAATGCTTCTCTGGTGGAAAGAGAAATGTTGAAAGGGCACATACAGCTGAGGCATTCAAATCAGTGTGGCTTATGATGGCTGAAAGAGCAAAATGGGACAGAAGGGAAGAGTGCATGGGCAGAAGAGCATCGCATTGGAACAGAAAGAAAACAATGTTTAGATGTGGAATCTGCACCAGATCAAGGACTCACACAGCTTCAATTTTGTCAAAGTGCCAATACATAAAACATTAGCCTGTCTTCTCTTCCTTCACACACTGGCAGATTTACAGTTTGTTTGAGTTGTATAGATTAATAGTTGACCTAAATTTTGAAATGTTCAAGACAAATTGATATTGTACAAAAATAATTTGTTGCATACCAAGAACCATTGCATATGTAAACTACTTGGTAAATAGAAATATATAATATGGAGAGACAGAAGAGAAATGAAAAGGAAATTAGGAAATAAGATTTGGAACATTAGCATGACATGGGAAGAGAGTGGCAAATGGATTGTGCTTACGATTATAAAGAGAAAATGGGTAAAAGTTATGAATCCACAGCAAATGTACATGATGTTTAAAATATACCAGCCATAATAAGTTAGGATCCCAAAGAGCTTGTATACAGTTCAATGCGAGGATGATGAATAACTCAGTTAATGGACTTAATGACCATTTTATTTAAATGGCGAGGAGGCAACAGTATACCGACAAATAGTCATCATGCGTTCCAGTTTTGTGTTTGTGAACAGAGGTTTAAGATCAGCTGAAAACAAACAAATCTCTAGGAATTGATGCACTGTGCACATATACAAAGGAAATGATTTATGAAGTACTGTTAGTCAGTCATTTTGACTGAAGTTCTTGTAGACTGCAACTAGGCAAATGTGGTGAGCACAAACAGCAAACATTCTGCAATTATACTGAGAAAACTAATGAAATCAAAGCTTCAGATTTAAAGAAAACCTTTTAAATGACAGCCTTCATTCTAAGCACATTCTCAGATTAAAGTCATAAAGTTTGAGGTTTAATTTCTCAATCCCGAATCTTGAACATATAGGGATAACAATCTTTCACGTGGGGTGAAACCATGGACATAATTTGTAGATATAACCGATCCCAAGGCACTGATGAAGTGCAGTGGAAATCTTATAGAGTTTTGGCCTACTTTTATCCCTCAACTTAAAGCACATCCTCTAGGCCATTATTGTGCTTGTGGAATCTTGCTGTACAGAAATTGGCTGCCAATACTTCCTGCATTACAGCAGTGACTACATTTAGGACACGTGAAGACTATGAAAGATAATTTATTAATACAAGATCTTTCTGAAGAATCTATGAATGTAGCAAATATGGTTTTAGAAGAAGGTGGATCTGAGATGTCTCAAACTTATTCTAGAAGTCAACTTCCCAAATTATCAGAAAAAAGCCAGAGTCACATTCCTAGACTTTGAAAACAGCTTAAATAAATGGCTCCTTTTGAAAGTAAAGGTCAGTGTGTACCAAGGTAATCCATTAATGTGCATTAACAACTCTTCAAAAGAAGCAAACAGCAGGTAGCTATGTTGAAGTGGTCAGTGTAAAGGGAGATAATGTTAGGTAAAGAAAAAGCCTGAAAAACGTGGAGATGATGCACATAGATGAATTGGCACCTCCTTATACGTTGGTTGGTTGACAGATTGCAGGAAGTTTGTGTTGGATGGAGATGGCTGTGCAAAAGAAGCAGACATTGAAGACAGCTGAGATTTTGTAACAGGTTTGCAACTGATTGGGTTAATAACAGATGAAGTTCCATCTGGATAAATATGAGCCACTGTGTACTGCGATTTACTACTGAGCCACCCGGTGGAAATTTAAGTAGGAGAAGTTTGTTTTCTAATGAATAGTGTAGACCTCCGATTCTCCCTAGCCATTGGTGCTCAACACCAGTGATTCTGGGGAAGGGTCAGTTGACCTGAAACATTCACTCTCTGATTTCTCTCCACAGATGCTGCCAGACCTGTTGAGCTTTTCCAGCAATGTCTATTTTTGTTTGATTTACAGCATCCATAGTTTTTTCAGTTTTTACCAGTGATAAGGTGACAGGTTGGCAAAAATTTCTGGGCCTAACTCCAGGTGTCCCTTCCCAAAGAGACAGTGGTGCCAGTGGATACCCAGCTGGAAGAGGAACCACTTACAGACACCCAGGCAATATCTCCTCAGGACACTCCAGAGGTGTTTGGCTCCTGCCTGCCACCCTCAACCCTGTGGAGTTCAAAGTGAGAAGGGTGAACCTCTACCAGGCAGGATACAGAATATCTGGGCCACAAATGCCTTGTCTTCACATGAGCAAAGCTCTACTATAGGGCAGGATGTCTCCACCCCAGCTGCAGACACTGGGACAGCACCGAGATATGGTGGGAGAGAAAAAACACAAAGACCTTATGAGGGTAAAGGTGACATTTTCGTTATAAATATGTTGTCACCTTTATAAACGTTTGTTTACTTTTGTCATCAGCTTTGTGAACAAATTTTATTTTAGATGCATCGATGAGAATGAAGTTACAGTGGCTTGGCATCCTGATGTTACAATGCTGTCAGAGTGATGGCTGTCCTTTCCATTGTGCCTGTACTTTGTGAGGATTGAATGAAGGAGAGTGTTGGATATTATGATTGCTTCCAACTGTTTTAATGTCATCATTTCTGAAACAGAATGAACTTTAAGGAAAGATAAAGGCATTAAGCTGCACTTGCGATTGGGATTATACAGGGGATGCTGATTTTTGTCAGTGTCCGAATATTTGCAGTGAGGGAAAGAAGACTTCATGCAACACCCTTCTATTGAATGAGCTTCCAAAAGAGGTCCTTCCTGTGTCTCTGTGTCTGAGCCTCCTGCTCTGAAGAAAGCTGAAGGTGCTGTTCTGTCTGAAGCACATCCTCATGTTCTTACTCCAGCAAAATGCTGCACTTCTCAAGGATCACAATGTTCTTCCCTTAGACTCAGTATATCCTCCAACTGTAGAGCAGAAATTCTGATGATCCCATTAGAATAAGGTGTTTCATTGCAGTTACACTTGACATGATTAAATGGCATTCTGATCTCCAACACTGGATAAGGTACAATGTCATTGCCCATCTCTCACTTGCACAGCATTGCATGGAAGACAAGCAATGGCTTTGCTGCATTCTTGGAAAGACAGCTGTGACTGATGGATGAGCAGACCCTGACTGATCTTTGTGCAGCTGTCTGACAGACTTTTCACCAGTTCCTGGGTTGGTTGAACTGAACTGTAGACAGACTCCCTGTGCTGTAAGAGTGCAGATCCCTGACCCTGCACGCTTCAAGTGGTCAACTCATCATGTCCAACTCCCTGGATTGATATCGAATGATGGTATTTACTTATGGTGATGTGACCTCTTGACTAAAGGCTGCTTTCTTGCACTTGACCGAGGACTCCTACCCTCAGACTTTCAGACATGGCCTATTGGTTGAAGCACAAGCAGTATGTTTCACATGGTACAGATGTGAGATTGAAGCATGGTGCTGTGCAGCAACATTGACTGAAGACTGCTGATAACCATGACAAGCTGCTTGGCTTTGTTTCTACATTTTAAAAGGCAAGACAAGACAGAGGGTAGTGAGCCTTTTAAATTCTAAATGAGACAGCAAGTTGCAAAAAGCTGAGGTGAGACAGAGAGATTTCAGATCTCGACAGTGTGGAAACAGGCCGTTCGTCCCAACAAGACCCTTCGAAGACTAACCCACCCAGATCCATTTCCCTCTGACTAATGCATCTAACACTATGGGCTATTTAGCATGGCCAATTCACCTAACTTGCACATCTTTGGATTGTGGGAGGAAAATGATGCATACACAAGGAGAATGTGTAAACTCCACACAGACGGTCACCCAAGGTGGGGATTGAACCCAGGTCCCGGCTGCTGTGAGGCAGCAGTGCTAACCACTGAACCACCATGCCAACCTAATGTTTTGAGTATGCAGGTAGGTGTAAGGTGAGTAAAAAATGAGGTCTGCAGATGCTGGAGATCACAGCTGCAAATGTGTTGCTGGTGTAAGGTGAGGGAGAGCTAAAGGAGCAAGCCCATGAAATGGAGGGGGGAAATGGGCGGAGGTGGTGAGCTGGATCCACCAGTTACCTGCTCTGTCTTTCCCTGTTGGGATTTGTTGCTGACTGGTTTTTCCCTCTCTCCCTCTCTCCCTCTCTCGCTCTCTCGCTCTCTCGCTCTCTCTGGCATGTGGAAGACCAGTCTGATGCTGCTCACTTGTGATATTCTCATCTCAAAAACGTGATTGCAGATTTTGACCTTTTTGTTTTCTTGATGTCCAGAGTCTCATTTTTCCAGATTCACCAGTGCCCACATTATTAAGGGGTGGGGAAAGTTCAGAATGTAAGGGTGACAGCAGGTCAAGACCAAACAGGACAAGTGGAACAAACCTGATGCTGGATGGCGTTGCCAAAACGGGTGAGCCTCTATTTCCAGTGATCAGACTGCAAGTGCACTGAGCTGTGACCTGATTTACACCACAAGTGCTACTGACATGTCTTTCCCACAACATTAGATGGCTACCTTAGACTGAAAGGCAATGTAGAGCTAAGAAGGTGATAGGCAGTGCACAAAGGAAAAACCATGCAAATGATTTAATGAGCTGAGCTCATTACTCTCAGAATAAGTCATCTCACATTTTTGGAGATCAACAGGGTATGTCATGAGTTAGTGAAACTGAGCTGGAAGCAATACTTTCAGATATGCCAGGGCAGCACAGACCTGGTTCAAAGTTGTGGCAGGCAGTTTTAGAATTGATTTCAGGAAGTATTTCTTTACACAGTGATCAAAAGATAACTGACGTCAAGACATTGGGCTTATTTAAGAATCTGAAGGTGTCGCAAATGACATTCAGTGGTAACTGTTGGAAAAGTTGTTATTTTCTCTAGCTACATATTGGGAAGCCAATGCCCTTTCTAATCCCTACTTCCATGGTAAATGTAGCCCTACTCTGTAACCCGACCACCAACACCACCCCTCTCTTCTGGTTCCAGGCCAAACTATACTGTTTACAGATCACTAAGTGGAGGACTGCAAATAATGGAACTGGAAACAGATACAGAAAAAGCCGTAAATATTCAGTCGGTCAGGCTACATCTGCGGAGAGAGAAAAAAAATAACATTATGGCTTTGTGATCTGTATTCAGAAGTGAACAAAGTTATAAATGGAATAGGTTTGATAAGGACAATAGGAAGGTCTGTGGTTGGGTCTAAAGCAGGATTAATTGAATGACAGAAGAGTTAGTCTTAGGGACAAAGAGATTGGAGATGGAGCAAGACAAAAAGCAAATTTGCTGTTTACTGAAAGCAAAACAAAATGTGGCAGGCGATTAGAGTCTGAAGTTGTTGAACTGATGGAGTCTGGAAGGCAGTAAAGTGCTTAATTGAGGCTTCCATTGAACTTCACTGGAACCCAGTGCTAAGACCAGTAGCACACCTTCCCTGGGCACATCCTTTGGTTCTGTTCTTGCCTCCTCACCATTTCCTTTCGCGCTGGACAGCTATCTCTTCTGCCATTCAATTTCTCCTTCTTTCACTGAAACACAGATTGGCCCTTCCTCCTTGACTCGCCCTTGCACAAATCTTATTATATTCTCAACCTTGCTCCGTTCTGATGGAGGGTTGCAGACGTGAATTGTTAACTTTTCTCTCTACACTGATGCTTAACTTGAATGTGCATTTTGAACACTTGTTTATATCTCACATTATTTCCAGCCTCTGCATCTTGTTTGATGTCAATCTAAATGTCTGATCCCATATGCACAGTTATGCACAGTTATGAATAGTGCCTATCTTACTTATACCCTAATGCTTTTTATCTGCCTAATTTAACTTGTGTTTACTGTTCTTGAGCCAAAGCAGTGGTGTGTAAAATGTTGACCAGTTTCTGCTGTTACAGTACATCGATTACACATTGCTCTATCTTTTTGTAGAAGAAAGACTTCACAACCCTCAGCACAGGGTAAAAGTTGATGTTTTAAAAAGAAGTGCAGGATCTGAGAGTATTCACTTAACAGAATAAATGCAGTTAATTCTGGTTGCTAGGCTTAAGCACTATTTTATTTCAATGAAAAAGAGCAAAAGATTCTTCAGCCACAGAAATGTGGGTCAGAGGTTAATTCCCTCTGTGGATGGCAATTCAATCTGCCAAGATGTATAAGGTGGGCTTTGTAAATTTTAACAAGGCTGCAAAATGAACCATTTTACTGCCTGGAGAAAATTACCACTCCAACAAAATCTTGTTCCCTGCTTGACATGGTTGGGCCCTGAACTGAAAATTTGCAGCAGAATCCAATTCTAATTAATCCCTACAGTCATGAATCGGGATGTGGTAAGGGATGGAAATCTGTCAGGGTGAAGGATTTAATTGTACCAAAATAAAATCTTTTATCAGTTACAAGAGCTTACTTAACAGTTCAGACAAGCCAAGCCCCTCAAAGCTGCAAGATGAATCAACTGGTACGTGGCTAAATCTCCTAAAAACTCATTTCATTTTCTGCTGTTAGCTTTAATCACTTTCTGTCATGCCTGATCTCCAACTCCTGGTAATAGGTTGGTCCCTATAAATTCAGAGCAGTAAATTACACCACTAAATCAATGCTTTTTTTTCCAGATTTAAATGATTTATGATATTACTTGACAATGTTCTATAATTAAATGAATGCAAACCAGCTAACAGTACTGGAGCATTGCTTTACGTGATTTTTCTGAAGCAAATTAAATTAATCATATGGACTGTGTGGAATGTGTTGTTTGAGCTGCTGTACTGAAACCTTTCCAGGATCTGTGAGCTCGTGAATTCCCTTGTTGGGTAATTAATGCATTTTCAATACACTGATAAATGGTTGTTCTTTTGGCATGGTTACATTTGTTTTTATAATTTGTGCTAATCATGTTTGCATCATTTTGTTAACTCTGGGAAATAATAGTTTTCCACAGGGATGATGATATAAACAGTTACTGCAGGACTTTTTTTTAACCTTATTTGGAAATGTGCATTACAATGGATACTGTAGATTTGTTGGGAAAATTGATTTTTTTTATATATTGTCGCACACAAAATTCAGCTCTTTTGAAGGTTTATTGAAGGCTGAAGCGCATGTTGACTATGATGTAATCATATTCATATCACTGGAAATTGCTATCTGGTTTTATGCTAGTTTTCACAATCAGTTGCTGAATAATATTCAGAAACCTACTTTGTGATCAGTGAGATTAATTAAGTAAATTCAACAGAGATGCAGTAATTGATGAGCCATTGAGAGTGGCAGTTCTCTTCTTTGTGATGCTGCATAAACCTCTGGCGTCACTGTAATCCAAATGAGACCTCCAAAGCACATAGCTGATTGAAGGCTGCTCAGTCCAATTTCCATCACAAATAAATTGTACCTCCTTAAAATGTGATATATTCTCTGTCAATTCAGAGATTTGAATAGTTGTGTCAATCCAAATCAGATCAGAGCCGTTATTTATTTGTTCAACTTTACTTTGTGTTGTGTAACAGAATATTTGATTTTGTCTCGATGTGATAGATAGTTCAACAGTTTCTTTAATTGTGGCATCCTTTGATCATCTTCTATTCCATAGTAAGATTTAAAAGTGCGAAGGACAGAATGCACATTAAACCTAAATAGTAAAATGCTAAAAATATTGCGCTTGTTTGGCTAAACAGAGTAGTAAGTACTAGATTTTGACTGATAATAAATAACAGCTTAAAGGCTTACTCCCAAAAGGTATAACTATGCAGGAAACTTAACTAGCTGATCACAGTGCGTCGAGAAGATTCATTTGTATGGTCACTGTAGACTATTACCTACAATATGTTTCAGCGAGTTTATTTCCTCAAAACAAGAAGTTAATTTCCAACAGCCGTTTCACTACTCTAATTTTCGGTTTGGAAACATTATTATGCCCTTTATAGATGTTACTGTTGAGGGTAATGATTATGCTGCTCACAGTTCTCAATAAATGATATTCCTGTAAAAGTTGTAATGTCTTTCTTGTGGCCTTGAGGTGGAATTTTTTCTTTACCCTCCCATGGAGCACATCAGTTTGCTTCACAAAATATGTGCCAGGGGAGTTATAGTGACTAGGACATCGTTACTGCAGTTGGGTACCACTGTGTGGTGCCATTGTGCATATTTTGCCAGATGTGCTCACACTGTTTGTATATGAGCACTGAAATGCTCTCCATTGTGATTGATGTAATGAAAAGTAAGAGTGACAGTTGCATTCATTGCCACAGTAAACATTATAAACTCCTTGCTATGTACTGCACAGGTGAAGTCTAATAAGGAATATCTTTTACTTAATTGTGTCTTAGAAATTTTGAAATAAGAAATATTCAACCGTCTATCCAGATACACAATCTGGCTACTGTGCTACTTTGCGTGTTTTCGTCAAATGTTTTGCACATTTCCTTTCACTTTTCCTTCTCCTAAAAGTGGAAAGCTACATATAGGGTATGATTTCATGGGCAGGAGAGCTTTCATGGGAGCCTCTGAATCTGTGCTTTAAAGAAAAAGTGCGTCAATAACAGGAATTGGTGGAGATTTAACAGATAGAACCCACCATGGCCGTTCTGATGCTGTTCAGGATCCATGTCTATAAATAAATATATGATTCTAATCAAAGGCACTGATCAGCTATCCCTGATTTATTTTCCTCTTCATTGTACCTTCCTTCGGGGAAAAAACAGAAATTTGATCTCGAGATCAGTAAAACTAGTCAAAAACCAGGATGGAACTTGAGGGAATCTGTAAACGACAGAACAACCTTGATTATCCAAACGAGACAGATGGGGACTATTTTGTTCGGATAACTGATCTTCCGGATAATGTTTTTATAGGACCTTGAGATATTGTTTGGATAATCTAAAATGCAGATAATTGATGTTCGGATAACCGAGATTGTGTTCTTTATTGGCTTAAGTCAAAATTGGAATTGGCCCAAAAGAAAGTTAAACGAACACTAGATAATGGTTCAGTTTCATTCTAATTGTATTTTCCAGTTTAAGCATCAGTACCTTATAAGCCACCATGTCATCCCTGTGCTAAACAAACTCAGCTGGTCTCTAAAAACAGATTTAACCATTTGTATTCCATGCCCTGCCATTTTACCTCAAAGACTCCCCAAAACATAGCAATCTTGTAAGTCTCATAATTCTAATAGGTGCAATTTAAATGCAGTAACTGTGCCATACAGCGTTAGATTCCTTGCTAATATTTGTACTAAGTACCAGAATGCACACTGACAAATGTGAAGTAGCATCTCGTTTGACATGTTTTGCTGTATAAACTCACAACTTGAGTGTTTGTGATAGGCAAAAAAGGAACAGCCACTCTGTGTCCATTTTCCATAAGAAGTAAGAGCTGTTCATAGTGTTTTCAATGTTGTGTTTGTGGGTAGGGGCAGAATACCTGCAGTGAGGAAGTAGAGCTTCAGGTCTTAATAGGAGGAAATTCGTTTTGAGTTATACAACATTTATGACTCTTGGAGGGACAAATGGTAAGTTCATTCTCTGTCCTTTTTTCTACAGGTGGTACAGACATCATTTCATGTTTCATGGGCCAGAACTTCACTATCCCAGTCTACAGAGGAGAGATACAAGCAAGGAATTTGGGAATGGGTGTGGAAATTTGGAATGACGAAGGTTAGTGCAGAAACTTTATAATCTATTCCACCTTTTGGTCACATCGTCTGTTCCTTTCATGTTGATGCCCTGTGTGCACTCGATGATTATTTGAGGTGGTGAGACGGTGAAGCATTGCAACTTGGTCAGATGGGACTAACTGGACTATGAAATTCTGAATTTATGACTGTGGCTGCTGGAACTTCAGAAAATTTTAAGTGAGTGTACTTGGGAAAGCCTAAAATGTCTCGAGTGTTTCCTTAAAATAACATTGGCACACTTGTCTGTGTTGAGCCGCTGTTTGGCCATTGATCTCTGGATAGAGATTTTGCCTCTAAATCTTTAAGGTTCCAGGTTCAAATCTCACTCCTGGATCTGAGTGCAAAAATCAAGGCTGACAATTCAGGTCAGTACTGATAATATACCAAATTATCTTAAACATTGCTACCCATACATTGTTCTGCCTACTTGCCTGTTGCTTCCCTCCTCACTGATTATATATTGGTTCACCCTCCCAAAAAATTGAATTGAAATTCAACATCCTGGTCTTCAAATTCCCCTTTGTATCTTTGCAACGATCTCTAGCCTGGATCCCTCCCCATTTTATTTCTCTACCTCAGGCCTCCATTGCATCTTGTCTCCTTCTGCCCATCTTTCGTTCTGGAACAATAAACCATTTAAGCTCTGCTTATGGAACTCCAGAAACCCCTGCATCTCAATCTTCCTGCTTACCTTTACAATCCCTTCAGCAACCTAAGACTAAGGCCAGTTGCCTCATTTAATCTTCTCACAAAGGCTCATGCTTGCTTATTTATTTGACCCAGACCATAGCTTACCCGAAAGCTCCTTCACTCGTTTTCTCTCATTCACAAAAGCAGTTCACTTTTTAAAAGAATATAATTTCCACTTCCCCCATCCAAACTCTTTTTTTTTTCCCCTCCAATTTTGAGTTCAAAGACACTAAATCCTTGCTGAACCTCACAGTCCATTCTGTGCTATTTTTCCCCAATTCAAGATGATTTTTTTTTTCTTCTCTTCCAATTAGATGCTGGCATTCACTTTTTATTCCTCTCCCCTTGTTAATACTTGTATTCTGCTCATCTCCCACTGGTAAGCCCCTCCCATTTAATCACTGCAGCTGACTCGGACAGCATGTTACTGTTGTTTTTAACTCTTGAATGCCATTGTAAGTGAGAATCCCTTATTATGGGAGAACTGGTCTCCATCCTCCTCCTCCCCTGTCCTCATTACATTGTTGATGATAGTCATTACTTGACTCATGCTGCAGCAGTTGTTTCATTATTTTGCTGATAGTTGTATGGCAAAAGTAGCTAATTAAAATTATTTTTTCCTGTTGGCAATCTCTGGATTGTTCTTTCCATTTCTTCACGGATGAGCTGTTTAGTTCTGCTTCACCAAAAGGCGATGAATGTAATATGGAGTGCTGTAACATTAAGTGGTAGGATGTATGCAGTTGACATAATGAGTAGATGAGAGTAATGAATATTTATATATGGTCTTGAGCAGTACACTTACAGGAAGTTACCAGAAAACAGAATAATAAACTGGAAGGATGAAAATGTTGTCTTGTTTTATTTCTTTTCTTCATAGGGAATGTTCTGTGGGGGGAAAGTGGAGAGTTGGTGTGCACCACACCCATTCCGTGTCAGCCTACACATTTTTGGAATGATGAAAGTGGTATCAAATACCACAAGGCATACTTTGCTAAATTCCCAGGTTTGTGCAGAACACTTGAAATTACCTTTTGCCTGCATTGCAACAGTGACTAAATATCTGAAATGTAAATGACTGTGAAATCTTCCTATTACATTTTCTATGTCTTAAAGCAATGTACACACAAGCTCTTACTTAATTTTGGAGTGATCCAGATTTTACAGCATTTTAACCTTTTTAAATCAGGCAGATGTTTTTGTTTGGTTATGGGAGGAGGATTTAGTGATGACTTTTTAGCCAAATTTTAAAGTCATGGTAAAACAATTAAATTAGCTTGGGTAGGTCATATGTTCATTTGATTTATGCCAAGTGTAATGTAAATAAAAAGGACAAAAAAAATCAAAATTATTTTATTTATTTCATATTCTGATGTACGCATTGAACAGTTGAATCTGGGAACACATAATGTTCTTTGTGAAAGTTTGCTTACCTTATCCCATAAAAGAAGTAATTACACAAATCTAAACAATTCCACCTACCCAATGATTTTCACTCAACAACTTGTGTTGCGTACTCAGGAGCAGTATGTCTATCCTACTGTGAAGAGTTACACTCTACAATCAATCTCTAAAGGACATATCTTCTGACTCAAAATTAAAATCCATATCCAAAAGATATTTACTATCCTCTGAACTGTGTCAAATCTTGACCATTTTTTTTCTTTGTTTTGTGTTCCATAAGCAGTAACTTTGCAAATTATTTAGAACTTGGTTTAATTCAATGATGAGTCTTACTACAATTGATGCCAGCTTTTAGACTTTATTTGGTTTATTACCATTTTACTGTGACTGTTGGATGAATTTCTGGTGGAAACAAAACTTGTATTGATCTAATTCTCATCACGTTTTGTTGGGAACATGGTTGCAAGTTTTGTTTTTTTTAACTTTGGAGTTTTCTCTGACATCCAGTCTGTTGCTCTGCATGCCTATTAAACAAGGCTGTTGAATCACATTCTTTGGTAATTTCTGGTCTAATAACCACAATTATTGAATGCTCTTCTGCAATGTTTTCAAGTTGCTAAGTCAGTTTTGTGCTAATTCTCAGGATGATGCTTTGTTTACTAAATGTGAATAATCTGAGGCAATCATTAATTGCCACATGTAACTAGCATAATCACTCTGAAGGATCATTAGAATTACAAGTGCTTAGGATTTATGGAGCATGTCTGATGACATTTTGCTAAATATGTATTCAGACCCCGCTTGATTATACAGCAAATAAAATGGCAGTTGACTAAATTATAATTTTAATGCCCTCCCACCCTTTAGATATTTTTCATATATAGATATATAGATAGATATAGATATATATAGATATAGAAATATAGTATTGGATATGTACTTGGTGCTATTTTTCTTGGTGCAAATCAGATTAATATATATCGTACATTGAGCACCAATGGTTTTCATTCATGTGTCAATTTATTATTTTAAGTCTCTTAATATTTATTAATAAATGTATAGCACTCTCAATTAACAAATTATTTATTGACTGTGGAAGTGTCATTTAATGCATATAAAATATATTGCTGTCCACAAGCACAGTTGTGGCATTTTTTGTTTATTTGACTATTTAGAGATTCATGCAGAGATCTGATTGTATCAATTTTACTAAACAGTAATATGGCCAGATGTGGACTTTTGATTTTTCTTGCTTAAGTTTGGAAAGAAAGAATTAAAAGTGCTCAATTTCTGATGTTACATTCATTTGCAATAATAAAGGCTCTTGAGTAGCTTCATACTTTAACAATTTGTTGCCACATGTGTATGATCATGGTATGAAAAACATTACAACTGCTACATTTATCATAATAGTTGTTACTAATGTCCACACTTAGGAGTTTGGGCCCATGGTGACTATGCCAAAATAAATCCAAAGACTGGAGGAATTGTAATGCTTGGTCGAAGGTGAGTATGAGAAGTTTTAAATGCAGTCCAGAAATATAACAATTTCACATGTATATACAGTCATGTATTAAGCTGCCAGGTAATAATTCTATCTTAGCTGAAAATGTGTTGCTGGAAAAGCGCAGCAGGTCAGGCAGCATCCAAGGAACAGGAAATTCGACGTTTCGGGCATAAGCAAAGCAAAGCATACATTATGCATAGCATCAAACGTAGAAATAACACTACCCATCTACAAAGTGTAGCATCTTTCTTTTTATACAACATTTTTGTGGATGTTTGTTTATGATTAATCCCAAACTAGAACTATTTCTTAAACTGTGTGTGTGGTCACAGTTTGATCAGTCGGACCATCCGATTGGTTGTTTTTCAAGTGCCTTGTTATCATGGGCTCAGCATAATAACCGACACTTGATTGGTTCCTACCCAAGTGGCCAGAGGATACTTCTGGAGAAACATCCAGTCTGCAATGGGAGAGCGCTTAGATCTCGGTCTCCCTCCTGTATGAAGAAATAACAGAAAATTTCCGGGTAGTTGTTCTTGTTCAATATTTTCCTGTGACAGGCTCAAATTCCCTTGTTGAAAGGCAAAAAGGGGCAAATTCATTTTCAAAGGCACTGAAAAGACAAATCTTCAGCCAGTCAATAAAAGTATTCACAACTTAGTAAACTTTTCCTGCCTCTTTTCTTTGTTGGCTATTCCTCTTGACATTTTAAAACTTGTCACTCACCTCCTTCCCTCTCCTCTTGCAGCCTTTCCTTTGCCATTCTCACTCCCTCCATTTATTAGTAAACCTATCAGTAGAAAATGCAGCTGAGCAATAGCCTGTGATTGGAGGATAGCTCCTCAAGATTCTGCCTCAGCCATGTATGGGGATTGCCGTATTCTGACCATCACTTGTGACAGATGCCTAAGCTCAGTTCCCACTCCCACCTCCTCTCCCCCCCCCCCCCCCCCTCCCCCCCCCCCCCACAAAAGGACATGGTCCCCAGAGAGGAGCACTATGCACAATTCCCTTTCTTGAGCCCTGCCTAGCCTAACAGCTTACTATTATGATTATGGTCACATATTAAGCCAATGATCTGAACCACTGACATTAGAATCAGAGCAAATACAAACTTGCTATTGTACGCAACACAGGGCTGCTTGTCAAAGGAGCCTTCAATTGGGATAAACCTTGACTTTAGTTCTATGACCTAGTTCCTTGAAATGTGAACATCTTTAATTAGACATATTGCATGATAAGCTGCAAGACCAACACAGATTCTTCTTATTTAATTAAAATTGCATTACTGACCATCTTACCATGCCAACAATTGAAGGCTATAGACAATTCCTATTTGACTTAAAGGCGAAGACTGGATCTGACCTTGACAATTTTAGCAACACTCCATTGTTTGAGAAATGCAGCATTTTGTAATAGACCTAAGAGTGCCAATTCATTTTAGCTGATAATAAACTAATCTGATAGACTCAGAGTATAAACTAGACATAAAATTGCCATCAATTAATTTTGGTGGATGTAATAGATTGAAAATTTCCAAATCTCTCATCCAGTTTAAAATATCCATTTCTTTCTACCTGATTCCATTACTTGCCTTGGGATTCTTGACCCTGAAACAATTCTGGTGACATACCCTAGAAACAATGATGAAGAGTCACTTTGTAATTTGTGCCCTATCCTACAAAATTACTCGTGATAAAAGCTGTGTTTTATTTTACCTTTTTCAAGGTAAACTGCTCTAAATGTGTTTCCTCTTTCTACAGTGATGGCACTTTAAATCCAAATGGAGTGAGATTTGGAAGCTCTGAAATCTACCATATCGGTAATGTTTAAAGTATGGAAGTCTGATGCAATGTTTTTTTTCCAGTAACTGAATATTTTTAAACAACCTTTTCGTTGAATGCATTTGAATTTCAGTATAGAGCTTAATGGTCGTTTTAGTTCCCGATTACTTGGTTGAAATTTGCTTCTTTTCCAACATATTTGGATGTAATGGTGTCGAAAGGTAAAGTCTTTTTCTCTTTGGTATTGAAGTTGTATTTCAGTTAGCTAGTGCTTTTATCCTTTTATCTGCCGTGGGTTAAGATAGGCAGTCCAGAAGGAAGCTGGTTTGAAATCTTTGGCAACGTAATGGTGTGATTTCTCTCTTGGATATGAAACTGGATCTGCAGATTGGCTGTGCATAATCAAAATTGCTCAATGTTACATTTCCGTTCATTTCAGTGCTTAATGCCAGTGGTACAGAGGACAACAGACGTTTTCTTATTCCATTAAATAGTAAATAATCTAAAGATAGAAAATAAATTCAAAAAAAGACTTTGTCAGGAATATATCACACTGAGTATATAAATAGGAAGGGTTTAGAGGGATATAGGCCAAATGCTGGTAAATGGGTCTGGATTAATTTAGGATATCTGGTTGGCCTGGATGAGTTGGAACAAAGTGTCTGTTTGCAAGCTGTACATCTCTATTTAACAAGCAGTGAGTGGCATACATGGCTGATCAGAAGGCCATTGATAAGGTGACCATATAAGAAACTTGTGACAAAGGTGTGTGGAGTCAGGGTCTAAGATGCAAAATACATTGAAAGTACAGTAACCATTAGGTAGGAGTTAAAGGAAGTATCTCAGATTGGCAAAGTGGAAAATAATGCCACACAAGGGTCTGTACTTTGGACCGGTACTGTTCATAAGTTATTTTGGCTCAGCAATATATGTCTTGTAGGTGATACTGAAATGGGATGATGGTGACTAAGAAAGCCTGCATCAAAATACAGGAAGATGTAATCAAACTTGCAGATTGGATAGATAATGATGAATGAGATTATATCTAGCAACATGTAACATCCTACATTTTTGATCAGAATAAGCCTCACTACTTAAAAGGCCTGAAACTAAATAGAATATAAGACATAAAGAATTAAGTAAAATCCATAAATTGTGAAACGCAGCAATGGAATTGATAAAGCACGAACATGAGGGAAAGGAAGAGATGATTAAAGTAGGAAGAGGCTGACAGGAAATGCAAAACCTAAAATAAGCCAGTTGGTCTGATTGGCTTGTTTCCTGTATTGCAGATATATATACATTTATCTGTTTATGCTGTTTATCTGGGGTTTTTCTCAATCTTTTGCAAGTTATGGGTTGGCGTTCGAAGAATTTTGCAGAAATTCTGACCCTATGACTCCTGATATTGGGGTTAGCAATATTGTTGGAAATGAAAATGTTGGATAGTGCAGTAAATGTATTGTTTTCCAAATCCCTGAATTTATGATACCTTGGAAATGGAAAGTTCACTAAAGTGTGAAGTGTGCGTGATGAAGATGAGTTTTTATTTTTTTTGCAAGCACAACACAGTAATATCAGTCACATTAAAAGTTAAGACATCTCACGTGAAGCCATGGTGGATAATGTTACAACACTCCTGTTCTCTCAACTTTAAATGATCTATACAATGTCTTCATTTTTGGGGATTGAAGGAGCAAGTTTCAAAAAATATGTAACAATCAGTCCGATTTTGCTGTTTCTCAGTCTTAACATAGGAATTGAAGTGCGCAAGATAGCTGCATTGTACAGCTTTTGGAATGCTTAACACGTCTTTTGTATGGTAGCTAAGATGTCCATCCATTGGAAAAACCAACGTCTTTTTCTTTTTTCCTGTCTGAAAAAAACTTCTGCCATTTTGTCTTCTAGTTGAAGCTTTTGAGGAGGTTGTGGACAGTCTGTGTGTCCCACAGTACAACAAGGATGGTGAAGAAAGAGTCATTCTTTTCTTGAAAATGGCCAACAATCAGGTTTTTACAGCGAATCTGGTGAAGAGGATACGATATGCCATTCGGGTGGCTTTATCAGCTCGACATGTACCTGCCTTTATCCTGGAAACTAAAGACATTCCAGTAAGTCAGTGTACCTTTTGTGTAGCTTTATATAGTCTCCTTCAAAAAAGATATTTCC
This sequence comes from Hemiscyllium ocellatum, assembly GCF_020745735.1. NCBI lineage: Eukaryota > Metazoa > Chordata > Chondrichthyes > Orectolobiformes > Hemiscylliidae > Hemiscyllium > Hemiscyllium ocellatum. Next base: position 32,954,193 of record NC_083424.1, on the reverse strand, counting down.
TGTTATGTGTAAAGTCACCGTTGGGTGACTATAGAGATAGATATGTTTTAGTGGGATGGTTCAAAGCAGCATTTCCACTTCCATCATATTCTGGTTTATTTTTGACTGAAACATAATTAATGTGAACAAAGGACTGAAAATGTTATCGCTGAATTTCAATTGATCCCATTTTGTTAAACTAGCAGTTTATTAAAAAATAAAAATTGAAGTTGCTCAGCTGCTATACGTAGTATTTAAAATATACACATCATAAAACAGAAGATTGTAGAGGCTGCCTTTGTTTTGTAGCATTTTCATTTAAATTTCAATCAGCATCTGTGAGCAAACAGAGTTGTACAAAGATGACCCTTCGTTAGAACTCTTTGACTTGATGGGCTCATTGTAGACATAAGGCCAATATTTATTTTCATCAATTTACTTGAGGAATAAGGAGTTGACCATGAATATATCTGTATGGTCCCTGAATAACAGGAGTGGAAATCTTTTCTTAATAGCCATCACGGATGGTTTCCTCAGATCCTTTACATTGGTTTATAGATTGCTTTCAAGCCATTAGTTTATGTTGATGTAAATAACATTTCAGATTGGCATAAATCCTCAGAGATTAACTCTGTTGAATTAGCCTTCAGTATTTCTTTAGAAGATCCACGTCATTTCAGAATTGCAATCACCTGGGTAACTTGGAGCAATAAGCTCAATAAAACTGATCTGCATTTATTGTAACTTATTTAAAATTGGCCAAATATTTTAAAAATGTACCTCAAATCAATTTATATGGAACTATTTCAGTTTGTTATTTCAGTAATTAAAGCCTTCCATTCAAAATTAAAATTGCAGTTTTTGTACTCTCTATTTTGTTACACTTACAATTGGTACTTCACTTATCATTTAAAATGATCTGAATTCTGTGAAATAAATTGACTATAATTCGAATAAAATTTAGAACTTTTACTGGAACAGTAATATTAAATCAGGTGATAAAATATTGTCTAAAGTTTTCACGTAGAATAGAGCATACCTATATCAGACAATAAATATCAAAGAAAATAAACCTAATATGGAATAGATGTGTATTTGTTACAAATCCATGGAACTATAAAGATGTTTCTATGTCAGCTGATTACAGGACAATTAAAAAAAATTTTTTTTTACAATCCTTAGCAGCAAGAGAGAACATTAATTTTTTTGCTAGGATTGAGCAGTGATGAGTGCCTACATGCCTCCATTTAGACGTGTATCATGCTTTGTCATACCAGAGTCATATGGTACTCACTGCCACAGTTATGTACTATGTGCAAGTATCATCTCAAACAAGTACTTAATCCTGAATGACTTGATGCAAAGTGAACTGACCCATCATAAATAGACAGAAACAGAAGGACAAACTGTTCTCATATCCCTTTATTTTTCCATCTGTAGTACACTATTAGTGGAAAGAAAGTAGAGGTGGCGGTGAAGCAGGTTATTGCTGGCAAGGACGTGAAGCAGCGGAGTGCCTTCTCCAATCCAGATTCTCTTGACCTTTACAAGAACATTCCTGAACTCCAGAACTTCTGAATGTTTTATGTATATATGTGCAAAGTAATTTTTATTTAACAGAATAGCAATGTTACAGGAAAGAGGTTTAATGCAATTTTACATTTGTTTATTTTTCTATGCTTCTTCAGTATAGAATACACTTTTAAACCTAGATTGGCAATATACATGTCTAACGTAGCAGCTTTATTCAAGCCTGTTACACCATCAGGATCTGGTGTAACACTGATTTTACTTTCCATTGGAAAATGTCATTTTGTGTAGGACATAAAACCAACTTTCCACCTAAATATATGGAATTCTTGGTATTATTTCCTGATTAAACACTCACCCATTTGATGAGACATTTGCTTTAGAAACAAGCTTCTTAGAATGTGAGTAATTCTTTATAGACCTGAAACATCATAATGGCCAATAAAGAAACCAAGATGTACCCCATATTTGATCTTTTAAATTAAATTGAACTTGATGGATAAACTTTTTTATTGAGCATCAAATTATTAATATCATGGATGAAAAGTTTTGTTTCTGTACCAGTGTTATGTGACTTTTTAAAGGAAATAATTTCATACTGTAAAGCACAGTAGACTTGCACTACAAAGTAATATGTTGCATACCATTTGGTTCATTGTGTAAAATCTCTATACCACAGTGAAAGCCTGCTTTTATTTTGGAGGGTATCGTTTATCTGGAAGGGATATGTTCCCTTAACTCTGCGATGGTCATTGGCCTCAGTAAACAATGTAAAAATAAAATAAAGCGCATTGGTAGTGTCCCTGGTTTTGCCTTTTAACATTGGGAAGCTCAGAATATGTTTGAAAAACATCTGCTTGGTTGTAAGTTATTAAAATTATTGTATGCTGTAAGCTCACATAAAAAACAATGGCTGTGTTTGTCTTGAAATGGTTAAAGATGAGCTTACCTTTTGGAATGCCACAGGCAGTAGAGCTTGCTTGTATTGTACATTCTTTGTGGTGGTGCATGATCTTCTAATATTCGCAACTCTATCCATTTCCATGGCTACAGTTCCAATAGCTGATGTACATGATGCATTTTATATTAGTTGCATATGTTTTAAATAGGAATCCCTGTAAATTGTATGTTCCTTTGAAAATAAAATTTAATATTACAAACCAGGATTTTTTTCTGAATGATTTAAGTTTATTTCATTCATAGCTTGTCAAACACAAGTTTACTGCAGGTACAGTCGCTGGTAAATGTCAGAAGCTACTTCTGCCTAATTTTTCAGGGACAATGATAACCTACTACCATAACTGAAGGATTCTTTTACTCCTGTGCAACTCCCCTGAAGCTATCCCTATCCCATTCTTTCTACCTCTCCCAAGTCAAACCATTCCTATCCCTCTCATTCAATCCTTTGCAGAAAGTGTCCTCAGACAGTGATTTTTTTTTACCTTCTGCTGTTTCGTTATGTGTTCCTACTCCTTCATAGCTGTGCATGCATCATGAATTCCATTTCTCTATGTATCTCTGCACATGTCAGGCACTGCCTGTCAATTATACCTACAAATAGATGCACCCCTTAAACTGACCTATGGCAACTACGATCTAGTCAAAACCTGACTATATTATCGCCATTTATGTCAAATCAACAAAACCTTCAAAGACCTATTGGTTCTGTTGGTGGAATCTTATAGGGGCCAGAATGACTTGGGCTAGAGTGAGACTTGGGGCATGAAGTCCAGCGAGGCCTATCTTGAGATGGGAGCAGCTCACTTCATTTTATGCTTTTTGACAAGCAGCCTGGTGGATTTCTTAGGCAGAAGTGAGTTGGCAGTTAAAAGGGTGGTTGTTTTGTTTATGCCTTCACTTGTCTCATTAATATTCAGCTTTCTATCTTATCAAAGTTATCATTAAACTGAATGTCAAGAACAACCTAACAAGCCCCACCACCCTGTGGCCGACCACTTCACCTCCCCTTCCCACTTGCCCCAAGGACATGCAAATCCTGGGCTGCCTGCACTGCCAAATCAAAGCCACCTGTCAACTGGAGGGAAAAATGCCTCGTCTTCCCCCTTGGGACCCTTCAACCACCTGGCATCAGCATTAACTTGACTAGTTTCCAAATCTCCCCCCTCAAACCTCATCCTAGATCGAACCCTCCAACTCAGCACTGCCCTCTTGACCTGTCCTACCTGTCCATCTTCCTTCCCACCTATCTGCTCCACCCTCCCCACCGAACTATCACTATTACACTCCACCAATTGCATTCCCAGTTACCTTCACCCTCAGACACACCCCGACCCTCCTGTTAATCTCTCAGCCCCCTTCCACCTCCACATTCGTGGTGAAGGGCTTATGCCTGAAATGTCGACTCTCCTGCTTCTCAGATGCTGCTTGGCCTGCTGTGCTTTTCCAGTGCCACACTTTTCGACTCTGACTATCCAGCATCTGCTGTCCTCACTTCCTCCTGAATGTCAAGAAGCCTTGGCGAAGAAACCAGAGTGACCACCTGACTGATTCAGCTCACTTCTTTCTCCAGACAATATCTGGACACTGGAGACCAACATCTCAGGGCATGCTCTGTGGACACCATGCACCTCACACCCATGAACATTTGACATGTGCCAGCCTTGAGGAGCCTTCGTATCACACCTCCTGATCACATACAGGACCTCCTGCACCTACTGCTGCATTGTGGGCTGCACTGGTAACTCATTGAAGCTGCAGCAAAAATACTGTGTGCCCAGAGAGACAATCCGCTCATGGACTGGACCATGCTACAACTCCAGACTCTTCAATTGCTGTTAGATCTCGCACACACGCTTTGACCCTACCTGGATGCTCACGCCATCTCTGCCTTGCCATGCCTTGCTTTTTTTTTCACTTCGCTGCCTCGGCCAGAGCTAACAGGCTTTTTTTTAATATCTGAGTTGCCTTGCTGTTTAGCACAGACACAAAGCTAGGGGACTTGTCATGATTGGTAGCAGTGCTCAGTTAAGTCAGCAGGGATCATCTTCAAAATTAAAATTACAAAAATACACAAATTTAATATTGCAACAATTAAAATGAACTAACTACTATCCTACGCTACAAAACAAATCAAAACTACACTCACTACAAATCTATAAATAAATAAATAATGCCACTCAACGCAACCACACCAAAGCTCCCAACCATCGGGAGCATCAACTATTACACCTATATTTATTTGGGATTCTTCCTTCCAGGGTACAAGGCTCACTAAACCCAATCATCATGGCTAAACAAGTGCCCTAATTAAAATTACAGACAAGTCTTTGTCCTGGTAATTCACAAAGGGCTGCCATGTCTTATAAAAAGGTTGTGTTAAGACCTCCTCGTGGGTCTGCTCCTGGGCCTGGCCAAACTGGCCATAAACAGGTCCAGGCAGCGGGCCGTGGAGGGGGTCGTTAGGGTCGACTGCCTGCCCCTCTTCCGTGGTTACGTTAGGGCCTGGGTGTCCTTGGAGAAGGAGCACGCGGTGTCCACCAACACCCTGGAGTTGTTCAGGGAGAGGTGGGCGCCGCAGGGAGTGGAGTGCATCATTTCCCCCTCCAACGCTATTTTGATTTAGCCCCTGCCCTCCCCTTCACTGTTTTGATCACACGGCACTGCCCTTTGTGAGGGGCACTGCTTGTTACTGGCCACTCGGGTGTTTTCCTATCTTCCTGGTGGTGGAAATTGAATAAAGATTCATACACCTTGTGTCTTTCACTGTGTCTCACACCTGCACACACACACACCATGGGTGCTGGGGAAAAAAAAATAATAATAAGCACTACCACAGTTAGACGGTAGTGTGGGGGAAAAAAAAAGAAAAAGAAAAAGAAAATAAATAAAAAGGTTGTGTTAATGGTGCACATGTTTGTGAGGAAATCCAAAGAGATATGTTCCATAATTAATGTACGCCTCCCCAACAGGCCCGGACGGTTCTAGGGCACCCAGCTGATCAAAATGTCCTTCCTCGCATAGTAAAAATGAATGTTAAATAGCTTTTTCCCAATTATTCCTAAGGAAGATAAATTCGGCAAGGTCAAGAGAAAAGAGATTGGGTCTACCTTCACTTCGGTCCCCAGGACCTTCTCTATTACTCTTGCCACCGCGTTCCAGTACCTACAAAGCTTGACCACAAACAATAAGTGAGGGTACCTATGCTTATTTTGGACTTGGGGCACATTGGAGATGTTCCCTTTTTGAATTTCACAAGATGATCTAGAGCCAACTGAACCCCATGAAGAACCTTCAACTGCATGATGTGTGTTCTGTTATAGATATAGATCTTTCTCGCATTCTCCCAAATGTCCTCCCACGTCGCTTATGGGATCTCCACTCCCAACTCTTGCTCCTAGACCTCACACAGTTGTTCAATATCATTCGAGTCATCACACCCCAGTAGGTGGTAGAGAGTACTAACCGAGAGAATGCTTGCGGCATGAAGCACTCTTCTCTGTGTCAGACAACAGGAGGTTGGTCAAAAGCGTAGTCTTTTTTTGGATAAAGGCCCTAACCTGAAAGTAACAAAAAAGATCTCTGCTGGGCAATCCATACTTGCGGCTCATTTAGTTGAAGGACATCATGACCTCCCCCAAACAGGAAACTCCCCTAGTTGCCCACAGTTTGAATCCGGGGTCCATCATCCCTGGCCGGAATCCTAGTGTACCAACTATAGGGGTAAGAAAGGAGATTTTTTTTTAATAGATATTTTTATTGGGAATTTAACATTTTGACAAATTTACAAAAATAAGCAGAATTTTCAAGCACAAACATTAATATAAAAATAGATCTTAAATATATAATCATCAAAATTCAACTAATCCACAATCATCCAGAGTGTATAGTTGAGTTGCTTACATCCTTCAAATAAGAGAAAATGTTCTCTAATACACTCATAACAGTATGATAAAAAGGAAGCTATTTCCAAACAATAAGAACAAAAAAAAATTAAACATGTTTGAATGGAGATCTTCCCCCTTGTTCTCAGGGGGCCTTACTACCTTTCCAACGTTCCACCATATCCTCTCCCAAACAGTGTCCCACCCTCGACCCGGGCGCTCCTTAATAGGATTTAGATATAATACCGAGCTAGAGTTAACAGTGAGCGCCGCACCCCCACCCCTCCCCACCCATACCTGAGTATATCTAATAGCATCAATGCCACGTACAAACACACATAACTATAAAATTACAACTCCAACAGATTACAGTTAAGTATAATAACATAACAAAGAAGACAACCCCGCTCCCAGAGGCAAAAGTAAAGTAGAATAAAGTATCCATTTCTCCCCACGGAGTGTGGGAGAGGCAAGCCAACATAAATTGTCTCTTACGATTTATTTAACCGAGTCTAAAAGTTTCTTGGCCTCTTCCGATGATCTAAAATTATACTCGGATCCTTCGTGGGTAAAGCATAACGTCGCTGGGTAGCGTAAGGTGTATTGAATATCTAAGTCCCTTAAACATTTCTTCACCTCATCAAACGCCTTCCTTCTTCATGCCAAAGCCGAGGAGAAGTCCTGAAATAACATAATCTTGGATCCTTCATGAATCATAGCTTTAGGATCCTTTCCAAGCTTTCTGGAGGCATCCAGGAGTATCTGCCTCTCCCTATAACTCTGCAGCCGGAACAGGACCGGGCGTGGGCACTGGTTTGGGCCAGATCCGCGTACTGCGACCCGGTAGGCCCACTCCACCCTTACCCGATCAGTTTCAGCCCCCAGGTTTAAAAGCTGGGGTAGCCATCGCTCCAGAAATGCTGCTAACTGTCCTTTCCCTTCTTGCTCTTGAAGGCCCAGCAACCGAATATTCTTTCTCCGATTTCTGTTGTCAATATCATCCACGTAGATTTCAAAGGCCCTGATTCTCTGCTCGAGGGTTCGCACCTGTTCTGCAGCTGTTTGAGCTGCAGCCTCGGAGGTCGTGGCCTTTAGTTCCACCCCCTCCACTCGGCCCTGTAATTCTCCTATAGTTTGATTCTGTTTCTGCAGCTTTTCTTCGAATGCATTCCATCTCTGTCGGGATTCTGCGATGAAATTGACGAGTGTCGATTCCAATCTAGCAATCATCTCTATAAGGCCTGTTTTTACATCAGCTGCAGCCGGAGGAGAGGAGGGTGGGGGAGGGGTCTTTGTTTTCTGAGAGCTGCGGGGTCCCTTTGATTTACTCATTATCCACTCAGTATTAGACTATTTAAATATAATAATCAGCAGCTAATTAAGATTAAAGAAATTTTTTGGGTGGTTTGGCAAGTGTGGTGGGGGCAGGAAACCCACTTTTCCCAGGTTTTGGGAAGGGCTGTGTAGACTCAGAGTTGCTGAGTCGCCGCCATCTTGGATCTCCCAGGAGATTTTTTGATAAACTGCCCTCGCTCTGTTGCATTGCTTTCCATGCTTTGTCCTTATTGATAATGATTAGATTCTGACAGTATTCCATAAGTGTCCTCATCTTAACCATGAACAGCAGACTAGTAAGGGGACACTTTGCCTGGGAGACTTCAATATCCAATCATATTGATCTTGAGTCCTCACAAGCCCAGTCCACCAGCCCCAATTTCATGCTTATGTCAACCAGTTGCTTGGGGGACCTTTGGGCATTCTATCCACTATGGGGTCCATGAGGCAATTAAACTCTCCCCCTATGATTGTGTGTTGCATTCCAAGGGCAATCAACTTAGTGCATCAATCAGGAATTTGAGGAGATGTGCCATGGACAGTAAACATTTAGAATGTTTACCATGTATTAAAGCTTTAAGGATTACAAACCATCCATATCCATTTTTAATTTAATCTAATACCTTAAATGGGAGATTTTTCTGAACAAGTATGGCTTCTGCCCTGCTCTTAGTGTTAAAACCCGATCAAACCCACTGTGCTGTAACTTTAAGTACTCTTTATCATCCAGATGAGTTTCTTGTAACAGGGCAATATCAACCCTCTCCATCCTGAGACTCAAAGCTACTTTTTTCTTGACCGGTGAGTGACTCCCCTTAATATTCCAGGTGCACCAGTTAAGCAGACATAGTTTAGCTATATCCCTCTATAACAACTCTTGAACCACTGAGAAGAAGAACCCTACTCACAACGTACGGAGTGTAAATAACCCATGGAGTCTAAAAAATGCACACAGTAAAACTATGTTAACAAAACTTTCAAAAACTACCTCTATTAAAAACCAACCAACTAAACAAATTGCCACATACAAAAAACACTTGTTGGGAGAGTTGCGCCCCCCCACCTATCACCTACAGGGGGCACTAACACTACCCGCATACACCTCCATAACTCCTTCCAGCTTGAGCCTTGTCCCACACTCAGGTGAAGGATTAAAAAAAAGGTATTATGGGTAAAGAAATTAAAAGTGGGCACTTCACCCATCCCCAACCCTACACTGACCTCAAGTATCACTGGGAAGAAAAGAAACCAACAACACTTTCTGTAATAAAATAATTTTAAAAATGAAGTACATGAGGTAGAGAAAATAAATAAAGGGAAAAGAAAAGAGAACCAAGATTGTCCATGTTCTTTGGACCATCTGGTCTATTTCAACGTGTCCAGAAAGTTCTTCACTTTTTCTGAGGAGTCAAATTCATGCATGGATCCTTCATGATTAAAGTAGAGCACTGCTGGGTACCTGATGCAATATTGAATATCCAGATCCCTCAGTCTTTTCTGCACCTCATCAAAGGATTTTCTCTTGTGGATCACAGCTGCAGAAAAGTCCTGAAAAAACATAATCTTTGATCCGTTATAAACCACAGCCAGTGGATCCTTTCCCATCAATCTGGAGGCTTCTATTACATTTTGTTTGTCCCTATAATACTGGAATCAGTCTAGGACCAGGCGGGGACGCTGGTCTGAACTGGGCCTGTGCACCGCCACCCAGGGAGCTCTCTCAATCCGCACCCAGCCCTCCTCGGTCTCCCAGCCCAAAAGTCATGGCAGCCATTCTTCGGGAAAACTGGCTGGCTGCTCACCTTTCTCTCGCTCCAGCAGCCCGACCACTCGGATGTCTTTTCTGAGGTCATGAAGCTGTTCTACTAAGGCTCGTACCTACTTCTCCAGGGCCTGGATATGTCCCAGTGAGGACTCGACTGCGGTCGCTGATGTCACGGTGCACCGCTCAACCAGTACCACTCACCACCTGAGACTCTGCAGCTCCTGCTCGTGCTTCTGCAGCATGGCCAAGGTCGGTTGCAGCCTGACGCGATTGTATTAAACCGATACTTCGATCTTCTCCCGGAGTTTCGCAATCTATGCAGCCAGACCTTGTTGGGTAGGCGTGTCCATCAGGATTTCAGCGGAAGCCGCAGGCGTGTCTAATGCTGCAGGGGCATGTCCTGTTTATTGCAATTTATTCAGTCCTTTGTCTCTAGTCATCTTGCGATACTAAAAAAAAAGGTTTGTAGCAATTCTATTGATATTCAGCTATCAATTTTCTTCAAAGTAGCTTAGATGGGGACAGTAAGAGCTCCACTTTGCCTGAATTATGGCGCAGAGCTCTGCAAGGCAAACCTGTTAGATTGCCACCATCTTGAATGCCCCTAATTAATATTTTTTAGTTCTATCCGAGGAGAGTTGTACAGAATGGCTTTCTTTACATATTCTATTGTTCATGGTAGTAAGTTCCAGATACAAAATATCCCCACAATGTTATGCATGCTGAGCATTTCAATATGTAAACAAAATATTTAAAAACAACAAATTCTGAACTCTTACTAAAGACCCACCAATTTAATGTAGAAAGTAGTCTTATATTTGTTGGATTATTAAGATGGATTGGAGCATAAAGTACAACAGGATGTTAGAACATATATCCAGAGAAACATATCTGTGTCTGTATATATTTATTATTAAAATTTACCATTGCAGATGAAAACGAACAATTCATGATATCTTACCAATCATAAAAGCTGAAAAACACCTCATCAATGCTGTCAGAATTGCTTTCTTCAAATAGCATGCCATTTTCATTGTTGTCGTGGAATTGCTAGAACCACATTTTTGATGAAATTTACAACTGTGCTGTTTTTCACAAATGGCTACAAGTTTCACATCATGGTGACTGTTTCATGCACATTATAGATGTGCTGGTGTCTCCATCTATTTGGTCCAGTCCTTACTATTTTAAATGGCTTATTTGTCAAAATATCTGGGAACAGGTAGTAATACCACCACCTGGCTGCATCTTTAATCCTTCAGCAAGCCTTCTTTTCATAGCCTTGGGTGTCCGTGTCATGTGCTAATAGGGCTGGTTTATTTAAAAGGCTGCTTCAATCACATTTCTTTCCAGTCACAATTTGACCCCTTGTTCATTCACCTATCCTTTAAGATAACCAATGAGCAAGGATACTGTGTAGAACCTGGTGCTAATTTTCTCTTAGAGATCAGTCATTGTAGTAGTTTTTAGGGATCAGAATAACACACCAGCATGACAGAGCATTCAATCTTCCTGTGGTCAGACCATCATTTTGGTATTGTTTTAGTACCTTTAATACCCAAAGTCTTGTTTAATAGGGCACCAGTTTTAGAGATTACAAGTGAAAACCAATATTGACTATCTGTCTGCAATTAACCACATTTCTCTCCCTGCATTAATCATGAACCAATGAAATTCAAATATCTTTGTTTCTTATTTTGCCAGCATATTCTGAGCTACCTTGGTTCTTGTACAAAAGCCCATACTTTCTCATAGATCTGTTAAATGAACATATCCCCTCAATATCAGTCATGCTGCCTAATTTAGCTACACTTCTTGCTTTGCACACTGTCATTTTTGTGGATTCAGAAATTTATTTTCTCTAGTGATCCATTGTTCAATTTTCTACCTCTTCTAGCTGATATTTTCCAGAATGCTCTGCAAAATTCTGGTTGTATTTTTATATTGTCATTACTTATTCATCTTGACTCTTCAATTCTTCAAATAGCATTTTTCTTGTTGGAGTTGATCTATTTCCATGTTCTTTGCCATACCTTGTCAGTCTGGTTCCCTTTTTGGTTTTGTTGCCATTTTCACCAGATTTTATGGAAAACCCATTGCTAACTATTTGTGCCATTATCATTGTGTGTGTATCTCTGAATCACACGATGATGATCTGTGCTCCAGGATAACCTTCAGACCATAAGATGCATGGCAATGTAAACGTTTTTTTTTAGCACAGATGTATGTATTATGGTCTGGCAAACATAATGTTTGACTTCTGTTCCACTGGGCCAGGCTGAGCAAAGGTGGTCTATTGAGAGAGGAAATTGGACCATGAACTAAACCAGGCTATTCTCTGGTTCCTCAGGGCAGCTGGTTGCAAAGATGCATGAGCTAAGAACAGCTCACAAGTCACCTGTCTGCCCTCTTAGTTGGCCACACTGGTACATTGTATGGGACTAGTTGAAATAGAATACTTGAGCACTGAGGAACTTGATGTAATAGTCAAAGCAGATGGTTAACTCTGTGGTTGTTGGAAGAAAAGGGAATTCTTATTTCAAGGCACTGTTGACCTGAGGGATTTGACAAAAGCTGTTTTTGACTAGGAGAAAAATGACTGATGTCACGTAGAAACTGACTGGTGCCAGTTTTTTTTTAACTCATTTGTGATACAATTTGTGTTTACTGGCAGGTTCTGCTAACTGATGTGTTATCTGAGGTAATTACATTTAACCCTTTGGCAGGTTTCATTTGAAACTTCCCTTTTCAAGAAACAGTAGGCAAGAAATATGAGGTAACTTTGTAGAATAACCTTTTCCTGCATAGAATTTCAAAAACTTTACAACATGGGCCTATGCAAATGTTTCTTCTTATTATTAGTAATAATTATCCCAAGTCCTTTATCTAGTGCTGGAGAAACTCAGCAGGTCTGGTACCTTTGTGGAAGGAAATACAGAGTTAACATTTCGAGTCTGATATGAACCCTTGAACATTATCTAATGCCTTTCCTTTGCTCATTGATTAGTATTTGGCAAGGATGAGAAAGAATATTATTGAAGGCTGTATTAAGATTTTTGAGAGATATGGCTTATCACACTTAGAGTTGTAGAATCCTATAGCATAGAAACAAGTCAAAACTACATTAATCCCATATATCTGCACTTGGTCCATAGCCTGTTATGTCCTAGCATTTTAGGTATTCATCCAGATGCTTCTGAAATGTTTCACAAGTACTTGCCTCCATCACCCTGTCTGTTAGCACTTTCCATCTTTCTGTAACCCTTTGAGTGAAACCATTTTTCCTAAAATCTCCTCTAATGCACTTTCTCCTCACCTTAAACTTAATATCTTCTGATCCGAGACACGTCTGCCCATTGGGAAGAGATTCTCACAATCTACTGTTATGACATGTCTCATAGCATTTTGTGTACCTCATTCAGACCCTGCCTCAGTCTCCCCTGCTCCAAGGAAAACAAACCAGCCTATCTGGTCTCTTTATAACTGACACTCTTCATCCCCAGGCAACATTCTGGTGAATCTCTTCTGCACCTTCTCCGGTGCAATCACATCCTTCTGATATTGTGGTGACCAGAACTGCAAGCAATATTCCATCTGTGGCCTAACCGGTGAATTTATAAAGTTGTAACCAGACATTCTTGCTCCTATATTCCACACTCTGGCTAATTAAGGCAATTTTTAACACTTTTAAAAAATTCTTTTGGTTTTGTAGGCCTGATATTTGGGGAAATATACTGGAATTCATGAGTTTGAATAGAGATTTTATCCCTCTGAATTCCAGGTGACTGGTTTATATCACACATTCTCAAACGATGTCCTTGACTAAAGAAGCTGGAATATTATGTGATGCAACAGAAAATGGCTCAGGCAAAATCAACAAACAATTTATTTAACAGTAAGTGTACAGTGCTCAAAATTAATTCACAAAATTTTAAATCATTTTTGCTTTCCAGGAATGTTTAAAAATGCATGACTCCTATGGTAACCTTTTACACAAGTAATATCCAACACATGTCTCATTCCCTGGAGGCAAAGCACTGCCGTAGCTCCTTTGATGTGCGTTTTACTCCTGATTTCTCAAAATAACTTAATTGCTGCTAAATCATAATCAAAAATTGATTCCAAATTCCTTTTGTAGACAGTCCAGAACAAAGATTGTGACTATATTTTCTCAGCTTAAATATGACCGCTTATCCAAACTAATTGCTCAAGATTTGCAACTGTAATGACATGGAAACTTTCAATACTTGTCACTATTACTGTGTAATAGACTTCAACATCTGGCATTGAAATTTGAAAGTTGCTGTCAATAGCTTTCCACAGAATGTTCTGTTGCAGTCTTTGCAGATGCAATCAACACAGAGTTAATGATATGATACAAACATCATTGGTTTATCATTATTCCCACTCCAGAAACATTTTTAAAAAACTAGGCATTGCTAAACAGTGACTCACTGAATTTACAAGGGTTTATTAAGTCATAATTACTATAAACAATCTTTTTGACCCAGAAAAACTAATTTACAAGTATGAAATATCACTCCCCCATAAGCAAATTTGAAAATTGCATGGCTTTTAATATAGTGAAAAATAATCTTTATTTTATTTTTATTCATGATGATTTAATATTTCATTTTCTATCATAAACTCATGCGTCTGTCCCAATATTAATTCCATTACTGGACAATGATTAAAATATGCATTATACTTTCTCCTTCCTGTGAGAATTCTTCAATCTATTTCATTTATCAGCCTGACTAATATCTGCACTGTTGCTAGATACCAAGTCAAGTTCAAACCTATGTCAGAACAGAGGAAATTGTTGATCTAGACCATACAAAATCTTTATGGGCAGCTTTTAATTAGTCAGTGGTGAGACATACCTCTTTGGTATTGACTGCAAAGTCTGGGCTTCATTACTTCTAAAGGATTTAGAACATTTAATAAAGCATTTTGTTTTAAGCACTTTGAGATTCTGAAAGTTAGCAACATGTTCACAGGGTTATCAGGGATAATCTTCATTAGATATATTTACAAAATACACCAGCATAGTAAACTTTTTTTTACAATGGGAACAAGCTGCAGATGGATGTATATAAAATCTGATTGAAGATTTGTAGCTCGGGTATCCGTTGTTGTGGTTCTGCTCGCCGAGCTGGAAGTTTTTGCTGCAAACGTTTCGTTCCCTGGCTAGGGAACATCATCAGTGCTGTTGGAGCCTCGTGTGAAGCACTGCTTTGATGTTTCTTCCGGTATTCATAGTGGTTTGTTCTTGCCGCTTCCGGGTGTCAGTTTCAGCTGCAGTGATTTGTATGTGGGGTCCAGGTCGATGTGTCTGTTGATGGATGTTCTTGCCGTTTCCGGGTGTCAGTTTCAGCTGGATGTATATATTCAGCATATCAGCCCGTTTTTTATATTCTGTGCAGTCTGAGAAATAAACCTGCAATAACTAATTTTAACACTATATTTGCTGTGGTATCTTTAAAAAATTAATACTGTGTACAAATGCTTCATTTTTTTCTGCATTAAGTAAATGTAAAATTTGCTGTAAAAAAGGGTAAAGGTAAGATTTAATGAATATTCAGATCTGTCTCCGATGATGCGATGATGTGACTTCAATAGTCATGTTTCAAAGACTCTGCCAGAAACTAGTGCAGCTCAGAGCAGGGACCCCCGTGAGCTTACTGTCCTGCATATATTGTTCATAGACATTGTTTATAAGTAGCTCTAAAATGTGACCCGAGGAAGAGAAATTCATACTAAAGCAAACAGTGAAAACAGAATAGGAAATCAAACACTTCAGTTCATTTTAATGTCAGACCACTCAAAAATTAAATTACAGGACATTCAGGCAACTAGAACCTACATTTGAGGTCCACTCAACTGGAACTGTTAACTTTGATTTCTCTCCATAGATGCTGCCAGCCTGCTGAGATTTTCCAGAGATTTCTGTTTGTGTTTCTGATTTACAGCATCTGAAGTTCTTTTGCTGTTTTATCTGTGAAAATGAATTTTGAAGTTGAATAGATTTGATAGTCTCCCCTTAACATCAATCTCCAAATTAGTTTCATGTTGCATACAGATAGTTGTATTGGTAGAGATAGAGGGACTGTTCACCACATGTGTATCAGAGGCTATCTGTGCTGGCAGACTTGCCAGATCAAAACTGGATGCTCTGTTGACTCTCTTAACTGAACAAGAACAGGAAGACTAGAGGCAGCTATTGATGAACAAGAAACTCCTAATTGTAATCTCAATGAGGAAAGAGGTGAGAAAATTTGATTAATAACAATAATTACTAAAATAATAAAGCTACAATGCTGATTTGCCAAACAGAATTATGTGGTGACTAACTAGGAGACCTGTTGATGCCATCATTCCCAGCTGAAAGATAGGTCCTATGCTGATGGAAGGCCCAGTAATCCAATGCAACCTGCCAGAGATACCCTGTTACTTTAACATGGGGAGATAACTGGTCATTTAGTGCTAAACTTTAAAACATTAGGACTTCACTGAACCTTAATTTCAGGGGCCAAATTGAAAATGAACAATTGCAGGAGCACAGTATTATCAGTTACATAAGATCTGAAATGAGTAAGGCATTTCATGACAGTTCAAATTAAGGTGAGTAATGAAAAAAATTGCTAAAGCATTGAACATGTCCAAACTTTTGCCCTCCTTCAGCTTATTCCAAATATGTTTCACTGTTTAGGAAAAGTTTCTTCTCGTACCTTCTAATTATAAGACCATAAGACACTTGAGCTGAAATTAGGCCATTTGGTCCAGTGTATCTGTTCCACCATTCATTCATGGCTGATAGGCTTTTCAAGGAGAAAGTGAGGACTGCAGATGCTGGAGATCAGAGCTGAAAATGTGTTGCTGGAAAAGCGCAGCAGGTCAGGCAGCATCCAAGGAACAGGAGATTCGGCGTTTCGGGCATAAGCCCTTCTTCAGGAATGATAGGCTTTTCAACCCCATTTTCTCACTTTCTCCCCATATCCTTTGATCCCCATGGCAATCAAAAACTTATCTATCTCTAATGAATTCTCATTTATTAAAATGTTTATTCTCTCACCCTATTAAATGAGCTTACATTACCAAAACCATAGATTATTTTGTTTACTTCAAAAGGATTCTTATCCAACCACTTTGTGCAAGGCCATGCAGATTAAGTTTGTCTCGATTTTCTTATTAGGTCATCTCATTTTCACATACAATTACTTCTGCTGCTCTTCAATTCTGGTACAAGATGTTTGCAGGAGGCTGATGGTATTGGAAGAATTCAAAGTTCAATCTCTTGAGACCAAGAATATTTTGTTAAGGAAATTCTGTCTGGCAACAGCTCTCTCATTGGTTGAACTACAGAATGTAAGAGCTGAAAGCAGCAGAGACTGGATAAAGGCCAGCATTAGATATCAGTCCAGGGGCTTGGACATGGTCAGGCATCTGGCAGAGTTGGGGATCCTTATTGTTCAGCAGGATAAGTTGTGCATTTGAATGGAAAGGTAAACTAACTTGCAAGCTCTCCTTAAAAGGGTGCTAAATGAATCATAAAATATTGCCAGTCCTGGTCACAATTCCAGTTTGCAGTCTCATGTGTTCCACACAACTAAAAAGACCCAAGCAAGAGAATTCTATCATTACCTCAAATCCTTAAGGTCTTTCAATGAATAAAAAGAGACTTGAACCTCATAAAACCAGCTCTTCTAGCTGGCTTCTTCCGAAGTTATGGTGTGAGTCTGCAGGGACAGTCACAAACTCTTATTAGGTTAGATTACTTACAGTGTGGAAACAGGCCCTTCGGCCCAACAAGCCCACACCGACCTGCTGAAGCGCAACCCACCCATACCCCTACATTTACCCCTTTACCTAACACTACGGTGCAATTTAGCATGACCAATTCCCCTGACCTGCATATCTTTGGACTGTGGGAGGAAACCGGAGCACCCAGAGGAAACCCACGCAGACACGGGGAGAATGTGCAAACTCCACACAGTCAGTCACCTGAGAAGGGAATTGAACCCGGGTCTCTGGCGCCGTGAGGCAGCAGTGCTAACTGCTGTGCCACCGTGCCGCCCAGTCTCTTAAAAATGCCACCCATTTTGGTAATCATTTTAAATTCAACAGAGTGAAATACTGTGTACATTTTGCTATTGGCAGAGTTTGATTATTTTTGTCATTCCATGTTGTTTCTTCTTTGGTATTTTGTGTTTGTTAGAAATTGGTTGTTGTAATTCTCCTTAAAACAAGAAAACTTGACAATACTATCAAATTGTTAAGGACTGACTTATTTAAGTGATTAATTTCTTGTTTAGTATTAATATGCCTTATTTTTTAAATAATTTGAATTTACTTTGACTGATGTTCACGGAATGATACTGGAGTTGCATCAGCAATGAATGTACAGGTGACATGAATCAAATGATAATTTGCTCTTCTTGCCAATGCAGTTAGATAATGCTCCTTTTTTATAAAGATACAAAATTGGCAGATGAAAAGTTAGATGATCTGGTCCAATGAACTTGTCCCATGTTGCAACTGAGCATCATGATCCCCCAGTCACTCTGGGAAAATGCCAACAAAATTCTTTTTAATAAAAGCTGGGGGAAGTGGGGTGTTAAGTTTATGAGACAGAAAGTGACAAGAAGTGAGATCTAGGACAGAAATTAACCAACTGATGTCATTGAACCTGAGAAAGGTATTTAGAGCAGAACCAAATTTTCATTAGCAGCCTTTAATGTTTACAAATTAACTCTCTTATTAACCAATATTCTCCTACACTTCATTTTTCAGTCAGTATTTACCACCAACTGGTGGCTAGACCTGGATTTGGCATTCATGTTATGACCTGGTCAATGCACTGAACAAGTAAATCAAGATGCGGTCTAACCTATATTGTACTGTTCTTGCTATGTGGTTCAATGTTCTACTCACTTTCTGCTCCTCTTTATTCTTAAAACCAGTTGGACCTGATCAATAAATTTGAATGCTTTGTCATGAGATTCTGAATCCAGGTAATTTGTGTAAATTAGAAACAGTAGTAATCTCAACACCGAATCCTAAGGGTCCCCCATTCTATATTGCTTGTGACCAGAAATATGTAATAAAACATTTTCTATACTCTCTGTGTCCCATGTTCTAGTCTTATCCCAAGGTGGCAGTTAATGGGAAATCCTAATTCCTCTAAGAAGTATGATGTGGAGGTGATGGTGTTGAATAATGGTGTACAAGGTCAGAAGTCATACAATGCCAGGTTATAGTCCACCAGGCTTATTTGAAATCACAAGTTTTTGGAGCTTTTTTGTCAGATGAAGAGTTAGGGTTAGGCTATGAGTCAAGGGTAGGGTCAGGGTTAGGTTTAGGCTATGGATCAATTTAAAATGCTCAATTTAGGGGCCTGTGGTCACTTGATCACATTGCATGTTTAAATGAAAATTTACTTACTGTAACAACAATGAATTAATAATTAATATTAGAATTGTAATACATAAAATGATTCAATATTTTCCAAGCAGTTTCCTCTGACACTGTTTAGATATTCCTTTATATTAGTAAACTACAAACTAGAACACAGTGCGGGATTGATGGTTTCAGAAATATTAGACATTTAGTGTTATTTGGAGGAACTGTTTCTCGTGCAAATATACAGGCAAATTAATCATAGTATATTTTTTCATTAGTTTTATGTCAAAAAACATTATTTATCATCATATGATTTTGAGTATGATCAATATTTAGACAGAATTAGGAAGAAAATAATTTGTCATTTGACAAAGATCCACATGAGAAGTTATTGGCTAAAAACAGATTGTCAAGGTAAACCTCAGAAACGGAAATCGAGTAAACTGTAGCAAATAGCAAGCATTTCTTAGAGATCAGAAGTCGCACAACACCAGGTTATAGTCAGCAGGTTTATTTGAAATCACAAGCTCTTGGACTACAATCACATGCGCACAATGGTTACTCAAATGAAAACAAATCTGATTTATTGTAATGATTGGACTGGAAGTGTTCACCTGCTCCAAGAGCTTGTGATTTCAAATAAACCTGTTGACTATAACCTGGTGTTATGTGACTTCTGATCTCTAAGAAATGCTTGCTGTTTGCTACAGTTTAGTTGATTTCTGTTTCTGAGGTTTACCTTGACAATCTGTTTTTAGCCAATAACTTTCATCTGGATCTTTTGTCAAATTACAATTTTAAAGCCTCCACTTGGATTGTCACTTCAAAGAAGTCAAGGAATTTGGATCTCTCCCTCCTGAATTGACTGAAATTTGTAAGGTTGCTTTTGTACAGAACATGTTTGTGTTTGCACCTGGCAGTCAATGCCATTATTTCACATGCAATAGAAGGAATAGAAATAAATATAAATACAAAAAAGTGACCAAGCATTACCCAGTGTATTTCATCCCTATTTTGAATATATTGTTCATATGTATCTAAAACACGACAAGCTATGACTGTTTCAAACCAAACTGAGGACTTTTATTTTGTTTGAGTCTTTTGTGCAGATTTACAAAGGCACAGATATAACTTAATCATATAGGACAAGCTGTGCATATAAATCATATTTGGAGAACTTACGAACTTCAAATAATTGCTTAGGACAATGGTTCAGAATACGTTCTTCCTTTTAAAATGTGTATTTAATTGTTTAGTTTGAGTGATGACAATGACATCAGTGGGAGTGGTGGATTCTGGCTTGAAGAGGTTGGCTGTCAGAAAGATAAATCATCATTAATGGAGATAAAATTATAAAGCAGCAATGATTCAATATCTATTATGAATGTTAATATTGTTAATGATGCCATTGGGCATAAAAGAACGAGAAGAATTGTTGACAACTGTGATAGTTGTGATTATTCAACAGGGAGGCAGTGAGCATTGCTTTGGGCACTCATGTAAATCAGAATATACATCTGGAGCTTGGAGAATTATTATCTGAAGGACTTGAAGTTGAATAACTGTTTTTATTGGTTTCAGGTTTTATTTGCATGAATACAATGTACGATCCTTCAATTAGGAGATAGGCTTTGTCAGCAGGGCCCAAGGAAATGTATCATTCATGTTACTATAAAATATTGCAACTGAATTTCATAGTTTCTAACTTAGTACATTTGTAAAATTTATCTTTGTAACTCTTCACAATTTGACTTGACTATAACAAGCAACTGGGATACTAGTTTCTCATTCCGACTATATTGAGAAAGCAGCCAGTTTGACTAAAAGTTCATTGCATTTATGCTGTAGTCAGCATTTTAAAAAATGGAATAGCTTTCCAGGTGATCTTGAGCAAAAAGGAACAAGTTTTGCAAAACAAATTTTCAATAGGTAGCATGTATATTTTTGAAGATATTACATACCAGTTAGTAGGCAAGATTGTTTGAGTCTACTTGCCGTTGTGTTGATGTGGATTGGTTGCATTGAGAAAGGGCACAGCAGACCTTAAACCTGGTTCCTACTTTGACTTTCTGCTTGGCAGAACCTATTGTATGAACGTGTGCTTACAGAAAGTATGTGACTGCCTCATTAAGATTTTATTGCTGGACTTGATTATTATGACCATCTTCCTTAATTTCCTGTATTTTTCCTCACAGGGTCAATAATGGTCAATAATGGGAAAGCATGTTGTGTCTTGCTGAAAAAGAAATGCTAGATTCAACTGAAACAGCCTCAAGACCATGTAAGAATGTAAAAATAAATAACATTGAAGAACAGCTTTGCTGTCCATCTGGCTGACCTAGGTATCCAAAGAAAAAAAAAATACATTCCACTACGTACAGCCTTCATTTTATTTTATTACCAAATACTGGTCCAACTCACTTACAATTATTGATGTTATCAGCTCTAATCATCTCATTGTCTAATCTCTTTTTCCAATTTTCTGACATTATTTTTAAAAACTCGTTTACAGGATGAATTCCATCCATTCACTGGCTGTGCTAACAGTTATTGCCCATCTCAAATTGTCTAGAGGACAGTTAATAGGCAACTATTCAGTCCTCCTTTATTATGAACATACAAAATCGGCAGATGGTAAATAAAACCAGCAGGTCAAAGCAGCCTGCCCCATGTTGTCATGTGGTAATTAAGCATCATGATTCCTCTATATGACCTACCATTTCCATTTTCCACAGCAAATCCAGTGAACAGTAGCTATTCTGAAGGTGTGATAAACAGTTTCTCTTAGGCTTTCACTTGATAATGCACTTGAATAAGATTCCCTCTGATTAAAAAGGAAACTGGTGTTATTACTGGTGGCCCTTTCCTCCTGGCATTGTTCTTATTTTCTATCAATGCAGCTCCTTTTCTGTTTACATTGTTGTTTTGTGCACTTGCCTAAAATTTTATTTTTCCTGATTTGAGGAAATGTTTAGGAAATGTTGCCTTAAGTGCCGTCAACCAAACATCCGAGGGTAGAATTTCTCCTGGAACTCCAGTGTGGAGTAGAAAGTGCAGACTCTGAGGAGGGAGCAAGAAAGGTCCACTTACCCAAGTCCTTATGCCTTTTCTGAAAGAGCTGGGAACTTTTTTTTTAGATTAGATTACTTACAGTGTGGAAACAGGCCCTTCGGCCCAACAAGTCCACACCGACCCGCCGAAGCGCAACCCACCCATACCCCTACATTTATCCCTTTACCTAACACTACGGGCAATTTAGCATGGTCAATTCACCATCTTTGGGTTATGGGAGGAAACCAGAGCACCCGGAGGAAACCCACGCAGACACAGGGTGAATGTGCAAACTCCACACAGTCAGTCGGCTGAGTCGTGAAGGCAGCAGTGCTAACCACTGTGCCACCATGCTGCCCACAAAACTTGGGAGCCCCTTGCTTTCAACATGGCAATGTCTCATTTGGCTAGTTGTCCTTTGGTATTCTTGAATTTGTTCTTGATAAGTGCAATAAGTGGTTTGATCTTTCACAGCTTTACACAGGGTCAAATACATAATGGATTGAAATAAAAAACAATTATTTTGAAAAATTCAAAACTCTGTCATACCAACCAATGAACAAAAAGAGAGGAATTCATTTATCCCTCTAGACCTTGTAACAACAGTATGCTCAGCTAAATACATGGTGAATTGGAAAGTTTGCTGAAAGCCCTTTGTCACTGCCAAGAATCATGAAATACCAACTAGGCACAGGGATTTAGATAGAACTTGTGAAGTATATCCAACTCGTGTAGCATATGGTGTGACCCAAACATGATGCAGTGTCAGATGGCCAACTTATCATGGATTCATACAGCATGGAAACAGACCGTTTGGTCCAACCAGTCCATGCCAACCATAATCCCAAACTAAACTATTCCCACTTGCCTGCATTTGGCCCATATCCCTCCAAACATTTCTTAGTCATGTACTTACGCAAAAGTCTTTTACATTTTTTGTATCAGTTTTCATTTTGGCAGAAGGAACATACATCTAACATCTGGATGCTGCATTGTGGAAGCTGAGATTTAAGTCATACAAGTTTATGTTCACTGCTGAGCAAAATCAGACTGCTGCTGTCTTTGCAGCAGAATAGAGTGTGCATTGCATCTTGCACGGTGGGATCATAGCAGTGTAGCAGTCTGTTCCCCAAACGCTTGCTAGTATTGCTGGGACACTGTTATGGGGGGCAATGGCTTGGTGGTGCATGAATCTGCAATCCTCAAGAGGACAGTGTTCACCCACCTAGCCCTGTAACCATCAGTGCACTTGCTGTTGCCTGTCAGGCAGCTGGCCCAGACTTCAGCCACCAATACTGAGACACAGACCAGCAGCAGCCAGTCCTTCCTGGTCCAGAGCTCCTCAGGGTGGGATTACTGATCAGCTCTGAATATTAGCCACCTTGCACCATCCATCCTGCAGCCACTGGCCAGGCATTTCCTAGAAATAGACAAAGACATGAGCTGGAAGGAAAAGCAAGAGGATAATTAGTTGGCTTTTATAATTTGAATTTTTTTTAAAGGAATTGTTTTGGAATCTTGCATTCTGTTACTTTTGATTTTGCGTTGTGGTAAAGTGAACACTGACAGTCAGTGAAAGTGTGGCTGCTCTTGAGTAAGGACTTGGGGCTACATGAAACGTTACTGCCGTTGTTCCTGTTGGACAGCTCAAGCAGAGAGCAGCAGCTCCTTCTCATCCTTCCCTACTCTCCCCATCACCTTGTTCTCCTTCCCTCTTCACTGACAAGGACTTTCTCCCAATAACGGTGACCTTGTGCAACATGCAGCACACCAACACAAAGCCACACCACCTTTGCTGAGCATGGGCAGCACGACTTCATGTCTTAAGACTGCCTACCAGGGCATTAGTTTTAACTAACCTGCTAAAACTTGGTCTGAAATATTTCTGGAAGAGATGTGACTTGAATCTGGGCTTGGGACCCGAGGAAGGGACATTTCTAATGTGCCACAAGAGCTAGGGCTCACATATTTCCTCTGCCTCTTCAAGGGCTGCATGCAGAATGATCGACTGTGACATCACTATTGTGACAATCTGACTGCCTAACACTTAGACCCAATAAGGCCAACATTTGTTTATGCAAGAATCAAATTATCTTCTGCATTGTGTATTAATAGACTTACAAAATTGAATTGTGTACATTGGGCAACATGTTATTGTTTTACTGGGTTATGTAAAGAGCTGACAGTATATACATGACGTGCACACTCTGTGTAAAATCATATCTTCCACATCCATAGAAACCAGTTACACATGAGTTAATTAGATGAGCAGAATGCACAAAAATGACACACTATGGTGATGGGAGTGCTGCTTTCCTATTAATTTTACATTGACAGGGTTTTCAATAAATTTAGTTGTATACTTCATTGAGCAAAATAAATTGGTTGTAGAGGAAGAGGTTACTGTTTATGTCAGTACTTCAAAATTATATATTTTCAGAAAGAAATCTATGCTAGGTAGAAATGATGGACAGGAGTGCAATAACTCCATGAAGGCAGTATCCTGTATCCACGTTACCCTTTATTTACACGTGACACTGGCCCAGCTAACACAGAGACAGCTCCTAAAGTGAGCAGAACCCCTGACACTCCTGCTTATGTCTGTCAGCCAGGGTTCCCCAATTGGACCAGGATAACAGCCCCAATAGGGAACTCATATTCTAGGATGTCCACTGGCTGATCACTTTTCAATCACTCCAGTGAGATTAATCATGGCACAAATGTTAATGTTCATTACTGCATTACATATGCTGCTCCTTCCTCTATTCTTACTACAGTGAAATCTAAGTACTAGGCATGGGCACTTCCATTATCATTGCATCCTTGGAAGCAGCCTTCATTACAAGTAACGTGCATTTACTAGCTGTCACAGATTGGTCATAAAGGCGCTTATAGCAGAGATGGAGATCAAGTGAGTATGGCAAGCCAACCAGCACACAAAGGGGACAAGCCCCTATTATTTGCAATTTTGCACGTTACCTAATCTCCATGGTCACTATGAAAATTACCATTCGTTAACAAATGTGTTAACTTTAGTTAGTTTCGCTGTTGTCAGCCTCTGCATGTGCTTTGCATGCATAATCATTAAATTGTGTAACTTTGTTAATGGTATACGTGTATGATGTTGTTGGCTGTTTATCTGAAAGCTCTTGTTCCTAGGGTGGTGTTCCTTGTCTGGGAATTGCTGTTCCTGTGGTGAGTCCTATTGTATTGTCATTGTTTTTACTGATTCACTTCCATTGCTGGGGAGCAAAGGATCTGTGGTACTAATGGTCATTCTGTACTCAGTGCAGGTGGTGAGGTCATGTTTTTCTGATCAGCTGTCTGCAATAGAATCGCAGCTTCGCTCATTGTACATAGATGTCTGCAGTTGCAGCAATATATCTGGTAATTTACATTACTGCATTCAATCAAACTGACAACTACTCAATGCAGGTCTCAAGTTGCCACTTGTTGATCGCATTGAATACATGTTTTGATTGACGCTCCAAACCTCAGCTTTGGCAATGATTTGGCAGGGAGGATGTGAGGATTGCAGATATAGAGATCAGAGTCAAAATGTGTGGCACTGGAAAAGCACAGCAGGTTAGGCAGAATTTGAGGAGCAAGAGAGTCAATATATCGGGCACATTCCTGATGAAGGGCTATGCCCGAAATGCCAGTTGTCCTGTTCCTGGATGCTGTTTAACCTGCTGTGCTTTTCCAGTGCCACACTTTTCGACAATGATTTGGCAATTTTATTAAAATAAAATTTGGCTTTCTGACATTTCACCTTGATTTTGTCACTCACATCTATTACCACTGTCATGAACAAGGCCAGACCACTCAAAATATTCTTAAGCAGGCAGCCCAGACCATAACTTTGCAATTTGTTTCATTAAGTGTACAGTCAAAATTATCCAGGGTAAGTTAGCTAGGTTGATTACCAGGTTTTCAAACAGACAAAATTTCTTTTCACAAAATTAAACAATGAAACACAAAGAACAGAATAAAGAACACAAACAGAACTCAGTTTATCCAAATTAGACTTAATTATGCCATTCCAAATAAACACAACAGTCCCAACAAGCAAACCCCTCAAACATAATAAAAATGAAACAAAGACTTACAGGTTGAAGTTAGAAGGGCAGAGGAGAGAGAATTTAGCAGCCTGTTTCCACACAGCCCACAGCTGAACTCACGAACTAGTTCTGGACTGAACTGCTCAGACAGAAAACTGGCCATGCCCTGTTGATTTATACAGGTTATTTCTAAAAACATCAAAGCTTTGGTCTAAAGAACAATCTGTTTATGTATAAACAAAAAGGCCTTTCATCTTTGTACCGAACCCAGCTGTTTTGGAACCCAGCCTGTTTTTTGATCCCTCTATACAAAACCAAGGACACAGTATCCTTGAGGAAAGGAACAGCTTTTAGAAAAAAAGATTAGCTTTGTGGCACCACTGAACTTCACATTTTCAAGTGTAATTTGGCTGTGGCTAGAGTCATAGAGTCATAGAGATGTATAGCATGGAAACAGATCCTTCGGTCTAACCCGTCCATGCCGACCAGATATCCCAGCTGCAAATGTGTTGCTGGTCAAAGCACAGCAGGCCAGGCAGCATCTCAGGAATAGAGAATTCGACGTTTCGAGCATAAGCCCTTTATCAGGTATTCCTGATGAAGGGCTTATGCTCGAAACGTCGAATTCTCTATTCCTGAGATGCTGCCTGGCCTGCTGTGCTTTGACCAGCAACACATTTGCAGCTGTGATCTTCAGCATCTGCAGACCTCATTTTTTACACGACCAGATATCCCAACCCAATCTAGTCCCACCTGCTAACACCCGGCCCATATCCCTCCAAACCCTTCCTATTCATATACCCATCCAAATGCCTCTTAAATGTTGCAATTGTACCAACCTCCACCATTTCCTCTGGCAGCTCATTCCATACCCGTACCACTCTCTGTGTGAAAAAGTTGCCCCTTAGGTCTCTTTTATATCTTTCCCCTCTCAACCTAAACCTATGCCCTCTGGTTCTGGACTCCCCGATCCCAGGGAAAAGACTTTGTCTATTTATCCTATCCATGCCCCTCATAATTTTGTAAGCCTCTATAAGATCACCCCTCAACCTCCGATGCTTCAGGGAAAACAGCCCCAGATGTTCAACCTCTCCCTAAAGCGCAAATCCTCCAACCCTGGCAACATCCTTGTAAATCTTTTCTGAACCCTTTCAAGTTTCACAACATCTTTCTGATAAGAAGGAGATCAGAATTGCACGCAATATTCCAACAGTGGCCTAACCATAGTCCTGTACAGCCGCAGCATGACTTCCCAACTCCTGTATTCAATACACTGATCAATAAAGAAAAGCATACTAAATGCCTTCTTCACTATCCTATCTACCTGTGACTCCACTTTCAAGGAGCTATGAACCTGCACTCCAAGGTCTCTTTGTTCAGCAACACACCCTAGGACCTTTCCATTAAGTACATAAGTGCTGCTAAGATTTGCTTTCCCAAAATGCAGCACCTCGCATTTATCTGAATTAAACTCCATCTGCCACTTCTCAGCCCATTGGCCCATCTGATCAAGGTCCTGTTGTAATCTGAGGTAACCTTTTTTGCTGTCCATTACATCTCCAATTTTGGTGTCACCTGCAAACTTACTAACTGTACATCTTATGCTCACATCCAAATCATTTATGTAAATGACAAAAAGTAGAGGACCCAGCACTGATCCTTGTGGTACTCCACTGGTCACAGGCCTCCAGTCTGAAAAACAACCCTCCAACATCACCCTCTGTCTTCTACGTTTGAGCCAGTTCTGTATCCACATGGCTAGTTCTCCCTGTATTCTGTAAGATCTAACCTTGCGAACCAGTCTCCTATGGGGAACATTGTTGAATGCCTTACTGAAGTCCATATAGATCACATCTACTGCTCTGCCCTCATCAATCCTCTTTGTTACTTCTTCAAAAAACTCAATCAAGTTTGTGAGACTTGATTTCCCACACACAAAGCCATGTTGACTATCCCTAATCAGTCCTTGCCATTCCAAATATATGTAAATCCTGTCCCTCAGGATTCCCTCCAACAACCTGCCCACCACTGATGCCAGGCTCACTGGTCTATAGTTCCCTGGCTTGTCCTTATCACCCTTCTTAAATAGTGGCACCCCGTTATCCAACCTCCAGTCTTCCTGCACCTCACCTGTGACTATCGATGATACAAATATCTCAGCAAGAGGCCCAGCAATCACTTCTCTAGCTTCAAACAGAATTCTAGGGTACATCTGATCAGGTCCTGGGAATTTATCCACCTTTGTGCGTTTCAAGACATTCAGTACTTCCTCCTCTGTAATCTGGCCATTTTGCAAGATGTCACCATCTATTTCCCTACAGTCTATATCTTCCATATCCTTTTCCGTAGTAAATACTGATGCAAATTACTCATTTAGTATCTCCCTCATTTTCTGCGACTCCACACAAAGGCCACCTTGCTGATCTTTGAGGGGCCCTATTCTCTCCTTAGTTACTCTTTTGTCCTTAATGTATTTGTAAAAACCACTACTTTAATCTTTGGCCTTGACAACTTTCCATGCCTTCAGTGGAGTGTTTCTTCACTCAGGATTTGCTCTGTGTTGGATTTGCTCAATTTCTTTATGATCCCTTTGGTGATTTTCACTGCCACCTTAGCCTTTCCATTTGTCTAGAGATGGCAATGTTGAATTTCCCAATCCTTTATGGAGACTAAATTTTTCACTCGAGAACTGTGGGTCATTGTTGCTCATGGTAGTGTCTGAAATGCCATAATGATTGAAGTCTGCTTTCAGGCATTCTGCCGTCTCGCTGATAGCCATTGATGTCAGCCGGTCTAACTCCCAGTGGTCAGAATAACGGTGGTGATAAGATAATCAGTTCCTGTGAGAAGGACTCATTTCCAAGATTCTTCCATAATCTGCCTGGGATGTCATACGTCACGAGTGTTCTTTATTTTGCTGAGCTTGGTATTCATTATGTGAACTGCATTGGCTGAGGTGGTCTTTAGTCTCATTGTTCTTGTTTACGCAGTGGAACACTTTCCTCTTCTTCCTCAGCAATTTTTTGATGTTTTGCAATTCAACATTTCTTCTCATTTTCTTCGGGATTATGACTCTCATTCCTTTGCATAAGATACCAACTTAGGCTATGACTTTGCCTCTGTATGCCCACCACTTTCTTTTAACATCGAATGCCTACTTGAAGCTTAGAGGCTATTCTTTCTTCACTACTTTTTTTGCAGAAAACTTAGAGTGTTACATCATGTTGCATAGTTTGCTTGATATGAAGAAGACGTTGTCTAAAATGATTGTGACATGGTCAGCCAGGTGGACTATAGAACATGAGTTCCCTAATTGGGGCTGTTAATCAGGTCCAATCAGGGAGCCCTGGCTGACTGATAAGAACAGAAGTGTCTGACATTCTTCACCATGACAGCTGCTTCTGAGGGAGCTGGATCAGTGTTAAGG
This sequence comes from Hemiscyllium ocellatum, assembly GCF_020745735.1. Taxonomy (NCBI): domain Eukaryota; kingdom Metazoa; phylum Chordata; class Chondrichthyes; order Orectolobiformes; family Hemiscylliidae; genus Hemiscyllium; species Hemiscyllium ocellatum. The sequence continues at coordinate 32,924,802 of NC_083424.1, read as the reverse complement.
ACTCTCCGCATACAGGTAAGGGGTGATGGAATATCAGCCTCTTTGGAATTATTTCGGTGTCTTTCAGGTTCAATATCTCTGCTGGGTTGAAAACTTTCAGAATATGTTGAGCTGTTGTTCCTGATTGAATCTGAAAGATTTCAGACTCTGTCTTAGCATTCTCCACAAGCTTCATAGGGGGAGTGCATTTCGGCAAAGAACATTGTTTGCCTTCCTTGAATGCAAATCCAAATGATACCTTTGGAAATAAAACAATAATCTTTGCTGTCATTTTGGAGCAGTCAGTTACGGGTTGAGCAAGGTGCTTTGAAATGGTTTATGGTTGAATTCCACTATCACTTTGTCTCTCCCACATTGCTCCCAAGCAAAGATCATAGCCAGACAGTCCATCTCTATTTCAGGGTAGTGTCATTCTTCTTGCATTAGCATCCTGATGCAAATACATCCAGTTGTCATCGAGTTGTTCCAAATGCTGTCTCACTGCCATCTTACTGAAGATGGTTTCATCATTACATTTTAGTATCCCAGCACTGACATTGTTGTCACTAACTGTTTGATCCTAGTGTTGGTTAATACTTATTCTATGGCCCACCGCACGTACTTAGCATCTTGTGGATGTTCATATTCTATTGTCAAATTCAGCAAGAACTTTGTTAATAGTTCATAAAACCAATAAATTGTTGCATAGCTTTCACATCTGTCTGTTGCTTCTCCACTACAGCTCTCACCTTGTCAGGATCCAAGTACAATCTATTTGCTGTCAATTTGTGATCTATTTGTTTGACTTCAGACATCTTCATTTGCATCTTTTTCTTGGTCACCTTCAGTTTTATCCAGTGAGCTCTTGATATTCATTCACTGTAGACCACCCACACTAATTTCCACCCTGGGAAGGTCACTGACTATCTCGTGCTATCTATGTTGATATTCCTCTGGAACATTGGAGATGCTAAGCAACATGCGCTATCATCTAATTGTCCTGAACAGAGTCTAAAAAGTAGGTGGAAAACAGTTGCTTTCATTCAGATTCACTTCCCAGTTACCATCTGTCACATCAAGACTATTAAAGATTGATGTTTTGATAGGTTACAGTGAAATTTCTTCAATGGCTAGCACGGGACATTGAAGTTTCTTCAAAACTTTGTTGAGATCCTTTGGATCTATGCATTGACTCAGTTTTCCAAGTTTTAATTTACTGCACCCATGTTGCTAATTGAGTTACAAATGCAGAAAGCCATGGGGAAACAATTCACCCCAGTGAGGTGGATACATGCATGTGTTGTGACAGTGAATGTTACGGTTGTTGAAAGAATCAGTAAGCAATAAATATGGAATAGGATGATTGACAACAAGTTTGGAAGTCCCAAATGATTAATTTTTTATCGACTAATTATTTCTATTTTTTTTCCCAAGTTACTAATTTACTTCATATACTTTTAAAACCCTTGATTCTTTCTGCTTGTTCCTTAGCAAACATCCTTAATACCCTATTCATTTTCTAATCTGTTTTGCTCACTCTGTATATTTAGTCTCTGTTTAATTTCCTTTTGTTATTTGCAGTGAATGGGCCGTAAGTCTGCCTTTTAAAAGTTGTGTTGTAATTTATATAACTCTATTGTTCCATGAAGCTCCATTTGTTTTTTTCTGTGTCCCATTTAATTCTTTTGAAAATGTGTCCAGTTTTTAACTCTAAACACCTCCTTGTTGTTTGCTCATTTTCTTATCTACCAATTCATCGAAGTTACTTCCTTGTTGATCTTAATTGTAACTGTTCTCTTTCCAGTTAAACACCATTGTCATTATCCGTTCTCTCTTTTCAATTTATATTCTAAATATGAATTTTTTTTTGTTATTGTTATCTGTATCTTTCCCTACCCTTTTCCCATAGCAAAATCCCAAAGTGCTCGCTCCCTTTTTGGACTAAAGGTGGAATAAACAGGAATGAGGTCCTGGATTTAGATTGGAAAGCCATTCCCATCTTGAAGTCACCTATTGTAACAGCCCTGTTGCTCCTATAGCTTTATTAAGGGAAAAGTGCTGAAGAGATTGGCAGAATTCAAAGTGAAACGACACCAGGCATGATGGCATGCATCCTGTAAAACTGAGGGAAGTCAAAGACGAATTAGCAGAATGCCTAATGACAGCTTCAAGATTGTTCAAAAGAGCAATTTGTCTGTGTATGTTTTCCAATAGCCCCTTTCAAAATATTCCCAATGGAGTGATTGTTTTTGCTTTACTCTTTACCTCTCACCGAACAGATTCAATTTTTACACCATGTCCTATGTCTCGTTTTCCAGTAGTATATTCAATTAGCATCTATCTACTTCCTGCTTTATCAGCTTCATTTACATTTGGTATGACTCAGAATGGTCAGTTTTAATCCCTCTTGTTACAAAACCATATTTTATTCAGACTGACTTTAATAACTTTATGTGCTTATTGGCAGAAAATCACTAAGTTTTAAGACAGTAAGTTAAGATGGCTGCAAAGGATTATTTGATGCTTATGTCAAGTTAAATCAGAAAAATCCTTAATTAAATTATCCTGGGTGGGATGCTGTCCCTTGAATGGACGTGCTGAGATGAATTTATCTGTGGAATTTGCACTTCCTATTATCTATGAACCGACTAAATTTCAAAATCCATGGACTGTCAGATTCACTGCCTCTGAACCTGATACTTAACAAAGAGAGGTATAGAGAAACCAAGTTGTCTTAGTAGTTGTGAATAGTCACCATTTCCATTTTCCATTGTATAGCAATGACTTCCAACTTCAAAATAAAAACCAAAAGAACTGCAGCAAATTAGAACCAAAACCAGAAACTGCTAGAAAAGCTCAGCAGGTCTGGCAGCATCTGTGGAGAGAAATCAAAGTTAACATTTCAGGTCTGGTGACTCTTCCTCAGAATGTTACTACAATTTCTGTTTCTCTTACTTCCAACTTTATAACTTTGTCACATTTATGTGGAAAATGAACGTAGGAATCAGGAGAACACTTGATCAGAATTGACTTCAGGTAAGCAGATATCCAGAATAATGGCACAAAAGATACCTGAGAAGATCTCTTTTCCTCACCATCTATTCTGCAAGCTTCAACTCTGTTTGTTGTTTGATTAGATTACATTCTCTACAGGCCATTCAGCCCAACAAGTAATTTCTCTAATTTACACCTAACTAATGCACTTAACACTCTGGGCAATTTAGCATGGTCAATTCACCTGACCTGCACATCTTTTAGATTATCTATATACCACAGTCAATTGTCTCAGTGTTGAAACTAGGAGCATCAAATGCAGCCTGCATCTGCCCTCGTCACTATCCAAAGAGAATTGTATCACGTTAATCTTAGTAAGCTCAGTTTTTGAATGTGTGACCTTGAGTGTGTGTGCATGAAAGTCAGAGCATTTTTATTATTTCACTTGGATCGGGTTAAGTCCAACAAAAGTGGCTTTTTACAGAAAGCCTCAGGAAAACCCATCTGTTTGTGCCTTTTATAGTTACAGCACATGACCGATTAAACACTCTCATTTATTGGCAAACATATCCTTTACAAAAAAAACCCGTTGGAGTCAAATGAGCAGTTGCAAAAGAGGGAAGCATTCCATCTCTCTTCACCTGATTACTAGATTACCTACAGTGTGGAAACAGGCCCTTCGGCCCAACAAGTCCACACCAACCCAATCCCCTACACCTAACACTACAGGCAATTTAGCACGGCTAATTCACCTAACCTGCACATTTTTGACCAGAGCACTTGGAGAAAGCTCACGCAGATATGGGTAGAATGTGCAGACTCCACACAGACAGTTGCCTGAGGCGGGAATTGAACCCAGGTCTCAGGCACTGTGAGGTAGCAGTGCTAGCCACTGTGCCACCCCGTGATCATCACACTCTCTAGCCCTCTCTTGTGTATTTCCTACAAATGCCCCTTCTGCTTTCTTCACCTTGTTTTCTACTCTCTTTCTGTGCAGTGTTACTGTAAACTGATTCTCACAATTTTGCTTAGAATCTTGTATCCCAGTGTGTCATTCTGAATTAACTCCCTGCTCCTTCCTAGGTTCTGAAAATTGTAGAATTTGTCATTATCGGTAAAAACAAAACAATACTCCATTATTGTGGAGTCCCGGTTAACCATCAAAAAAAGAGACTCCTCATCATTTTCTATTGTCTCCAGATGCTTAATGACATCTGTAGCTGCCACCTTTCTCATTGTCGCTTCAAGCAACAATGTCCAGAAAATATGCTAATTGTACTAATATGCCACATCATTAAAAACTCAGGACATTACTTCTTAAAATGTGCAAACACATAGGCCAGCCTATACAGAACTGAGATGGGATGAAGTTCAACATTATTCAACAGAGACACTGCTAAACCTGTGTTGAAGAAATTAATTTGAAATCACCATTCCAGATATGTACTCTTCATTAACCTTGACTTTCATTTAATTCTTTGCCTTTATCATTTTGACATGTGCTTTCCTATTTTCTCTTCTTCTGACCTTGGAGGTTGACTTGAAAGTGAAGTGTTGACTGCTTCAAAGTTGACTGAGATTAGCACATCTGGCATGATCTCTGGTTTTATCCCTGAAGGTTAGCAGGTATAACATTTTACCAACATGAAAGTCAGAATGAAATAGAATAGCCATTAAAATACTCCTGGGACTTTGTATCTGTTTAATTGCTTGACTTCCTAATGGATGTTACGCAGAATCTGAAATTCTACCTCTCAATTATGTACTTTAGCAAAGTGAGACCTTTAAACTTTGCCTTCTAATAATAGCTGGATTTCTGATTGTGAAATATTGATCTCCTATCATTTCCCATCTATTACGATGTCATGCAAAATAATTTAAACTGCTGATTCCACTATTGCAATCATGTTTCTAACCATAACGAATGTTGCTGACCTAAAGGTTTTTTTGGAGACTTGGTTATCCGTCAATTTGGAGGTTTCAAGCAGACTGCACAAGTCTCAAAACCTTTTACATATTTGTAACTAACTAAGGTGCAATGTCTCCAATACAGCTGTCCAAAGCTAGGTGTTTTCTGAAAACCAGCCATTTTTATAAGCTGACTTGCAATCATTTTAATTAGCACTTAGGGAGGGGTGGCATAGTGGCTCAGTGGTTAGCACTGCTGCCTCACAGTGCCAGGGGCCCAGCTTCAATTCTTGCCTTGGGTAACTGTCCGTGTGGAGTTTGCACATTCTCCCTGTGTCTGTGCGGGGCTGCTCTGGTTTCCTCCCACAGTCCAAAGATGTGCAGGTCAGGTGAGTTGGCCATGCTAAATTGCCTATAGTGTCAGGTGGATTAGTTTGGGGTAAGTGTAGGATGGGAGTGGAGGGTCCATATGGACTTGTTGGGCAGAAGAGCCTGTTCCCACCGAAGGAATTCTACTATTCTAAAGCAACTCCGTCGGTTAGTTTAATAAGGTGCTGAAATTATTAGTGCCAGTTATTCGTTTGTGTATGACCTTTGACCCCATCTTACACTTGCATGTGATCAGGCTAACTTACTTGATCTTTCAATTATTAGTCCTGTGTTGTTATGTACTCTTTTTTCAAACTTTAGTAAAAGGAAACTTATTCACTTGATTTCATGTCTCCTTTTAATTGAATTAAAATTTTCATTTTTTTTCTCCAAAACAAACAGTATTCTAAAATGTCCCGAGAATAATCCTAGACCTTCAAAGCCAAATTACACGTTGTACATTAAAGTTATTGTGTAAGTAATTGTTTCTCTAATCTATTAGTGCAAAGGTTCTCAAAGTGAGGTTTGCAGAATTATGAGCATCTATGGAGATGTTCCAGGAGCTGGGCAGTATTTTAGGAAGTGTGAGTTATGGAAACTTTCAGGGAAAAGAGCTTCTCAAAATAATTGTAGTTCAAGAAAATCAACTTGTCTGCTTATATTGATAGACCTGTCCTGGTTAAGTAGACAAGTAAATGAATAAGCAATGTTGTGTGATCTATGTGAACAAAAATAAACCAAAAGAGCCGCATGTACTGTACATTGTCAATGAGGAACCAATAGATAATATTCCATGACTTATAACTTCTACTTTAACAATCAAACCAATATCAATATAAATTAAGCATTACCTAACAAGCAATTTACGATCAATATAACCTGTAAGCTACATGTTAAATAGTATAATAAGGGTAGATTTCACAGATTTCTCAGCAATCCACTCAGCTTATTACGTTTTTTTACTGAAACCAAGCCCTTCAAAGCTATGAACATGTTCAGGTGGAATTCCACTCCTTTAACTTTGAGGGTTAGCCAGATGCCCAGCTGAAAGCAGCTGCCAGCAATTTGAGTTCTGCATGCACAGTCTTTACAAAATACTACACATTTACTGAACATCCTTCATGCTGCACTTACTTGTTGCCAGGATTGGAGGGTTTGAGCTATAGAGAGAGGTTGAATAGGCTGGGGCTGTCTTCCCTGGAGCATCGAAGGCTGAGGGGTGACCTTATTGAGGTTTATAAAATCACGAGAGACATGGATAGGATAAATAGACGAGGACTTTTCCCTGGGGTTGGGTGAGTCCAGAACTAGACACCATAGGTTTAAGGTGAGAGGGGAAAAATTTAAAAGGGACTTAATGGGCAACGTTCTAATGAAGAGGGTGGTGTGTGTATGGAATGAGCTGCCAGAGGAAGTGGTGGAGCCTGGTACAATTACAACATTTAACAGGCATCTGGATAGGTAAATGAATAGTAAGGGTTTAAAGGGATGTGAGCCAAGTGCTGGCAAATGGGACTAGATTAGATCAGGATAGCTCATTGGCGTAGACGAGTTGGACCAATGGGTCTGTTTCTGTGGTGTACATCTCTATTATTCGATAAGTTCAGTTTTACTTTCTGTTGGCTGAAGTTTCCACTTGCATTCCATTTAGGATTTCAACTAAAAATTCAAGTTTGGAACTAAAGTTTCCACCATAGTGGTATCTGCAGTTAGACTTGGTGATGGAGGCAAGTAGGGTTTGGCTGCCAGATGTGGGATGGGTGTATGTCAGAGCATGTACAGACAGCACTGGGAGTGGCATGAAGGTATACAAAGCAAATAACTGCCTGGCCATCTCCTAATTTCTGCTAACTGTATTGAACAATGTAATGGGATTCACTGAATGTGTTTAAAATGTTGATAATGTATTGATGTGGAGAGAGAACTGATTGGCAGACTGGAAGCATTGACTTGGAATAATTGGGTCCTTTTCAGAGTGGCAGGCAGTGATGAGTGGGGTGCCACAGGGTTCAGTGCTGGGACCTCAGCTATTCACAATATACATTAACGATTTGGATGAAGGAATTGAACATTCTATCTCCAAATGTGCAGATGGCACTAAGCTGGGTATGTGCTGTGAGCACGATGCTAAGGGGCTGCAGGGTGAGTTCGATAGGCTGGCTGAGTGGGCAAATACTTGACAAATGCAATACAGTGTGGACAAATGTGAGGCTATCCACTTTGGTCACAAATACAGGAAGGCAGATTATTATTTGAATGGTGGCAGTTTGGGAAAAAGTGAGGTACAATGAGACCTGGGTGTCATGGTGGAACAGTCGCTGAAGGTTGGCGTGCAGGTGCAGCAGGCAGTGAGGAAAGCTAATGGCATGCTGGCCTTCATAGTGAGAGGATTTGAGTACTGGAGTAAGGATGTCTTGCTGCAGGTATACAGGTCCTTAGTGAGCCACACCTTGAGTAATCTGTGCAGTTCTGGTCTCCTAGCCTGAGGAAGGACATTCTAGCTATTGTGGAAACCAGTGAAAGCTCACCAGACTGATTCCTGGGCTGGCAGGACTGACATATGAGGAAAGATTGGATCGACTAGGCTTGAATTCACTGGGATTTAGAAATACGAGGGGGGATCTCATAGAAACATATGAAATCCTGATGGAATTGGACAGGCTCAATGTGGGAAGAATGTTCCCGGTGTTGAGGAAGTCCAGAACTAGGGTTCATCATCTAACAATAAGGGGGAAACTATTCAGGACTGAGATAAGGAAGGATGTCTTCACTTAGAGAATTGTGAATCTGTTGAATTCTCTCCCACAGGAAGTAATTGAGGCCAGTTTGTTAGATATCTTCAAGAGGGAACTGGATGTTGCCCTTGAGGCTAAAGGAATGGGGATATGGGGAGAGGGCGGGAATTGGATATTGAGATTGCATGAACGGTCATGATCGGTTGAATGGTGGTGCAGGCATGAAGGGCCGAATGGCCTATCCTGTTCCTATTTTCAATGTTTTTAAACATAATGTAGGGAGGTTAGTGTCTGTCAAATATTTTGATTGACCTGACAACGAAGACTTATATTGTTTGCATCATAGTGCTTTCCAATCGTAGCTAAATTGAAAAGGGCTCCTTCAATCAAAACTGTTTGGGAAACCTCTAGATCAACAGGGAATTCCATTTTGCTGAGGCAATGGTCAGACATTTGGTGCAGCTACCTTAAAAGATTCAGACAAATGGGAATTTGATTTTTGATTGGGTAGTGAGATGGATTAGTACATTTATTATTTCAAGAGATTAAGTCTAAAACCAAACCAACCTGATGGACAAAACCTCTTTACCTATTTTTTAAACGTTCTTTTACAGGCTGTGAGCATTATTTGCAGGATCAGAATTTAATCATTTCTAATTGCTTTTATAAGGGTAATTGTCTGTGGGCAGTCGGCTTGGCTAATACCAGCCAATTCCGAATGGATCAGGATAAGCAGACCTAACATGTCCGTCTGCCAGTGTAAATTGTCACTGACAACCTTGCACAAATTGACCTGAAACTATCAGACCAGAGGGATGCAGTGCAATCCTTGAAGCTGTTTCCTAAGGCATGTTATTGGGAGAGAGTACACTTTAGAAAATAAGTGTACTCTTATTTTAACGGTTGTCAAAATAAGGTCCCTTGACAACGCAAATGACCACTGTAGACTCATAAACACTGTTTGTCACCGTATGTACAAAGGAAGATTCATTTTTGATGGATGATCAAGAGGCAAGTATTAGCAAACATTCAGTACTTCAGTGTTGTAAGTATTTCCTGAACATAAGAACGTTGGGAATAGTAGCAGGAATAGACCATTTATCCCTTCAAGTCCACTCCATCATTTAACAACACCATGCCTGATCTTGCACCTGAGCTCCCTCCTCCCACATTATCCCCATATCCCCTGATTCCTTTGGCAATTATAATCTATTAATCTCTATCTTGAGTACTATCAAGAACCAAGCATTCACAGCTCTCCTGAATAGTGAATTCCATTTTTCATAACATTTTGAATGAAGAATTCTCTCCTTCAATCAGTCCTAAATGGCTAACTCTTATTCAGCGAGGAAAGCTGGGATGTAGTATTATGATTATTATTTGTGAACTTGAGTTCTAAAGTAAAGCTAAATGTTTTTTTGACTTTCAGTCCTGTGAAGGTTGACTTTTCTTTTGTTCAGAAACTTGATCTTTTATTTAGCAGAGTGTCAAAACAGCATTTCTGAGAAATCACTTGATTTACGTTAAGTGACTAGAGAAGCTGCATGAGATAATTGCTGAAGAGTTTAGTCAGTTGAGCGTTTATCATCCATAGAGAGGTAGATATCAGAGGCAAGAACCAAATTCAGTTCAGAAGAATAGATTCCTCTCAGCAGCTGTGCTGTGTAGCAGCCTGACAGTAAAGCCTTGAGGTTTTCTGCTTAGAGTTCAGTGAGAAAATTAAGCAAGTTAATTCATGGATGTGTGCCACAAAGACAGATGGAGAGACTCCCATCTGGTGTACGTACAGAATGTCACTGAAAGGAAATGCTTGTGACCCTGTCATTTGAGCAAGAACTTAAACAATAAAAATGGTGATAATATTTCACTGGGATGAAGCATCAGTAGAGGTTAATGATGAGAAAAATACTGTTGAATCTTTATTTCTGATATATGTAACGCAGCAGTTTCAAATAGTTCTTATACAAATTAAAATCATTTTCTTTGTCCTTGTTATCCTTCTTTTGTCAAAATTACATTGGCTTCTTCTTGAAGTATTTTAATTGAATGACCACACAGTAACTAACTTGTAAAACTAAGCTTTATGGAGTATTAAATCATTGTGAGATCTGAATTATCCAGTATTGCCATCAGTTGTGGTCCAAACAATTATAAATCTATCATTCCTAGTTTCAGCAAAATAATCTCAAAGTCTTCAATCTATCAAGCTTCTTAAGGAATGGTTAAGTTTTAGACATTTTAAAGATCTCATTCTTCTAAATTTGAGAGAAGGTGCTCTGGTTTATTCAACCTCTCCTCAGTGGGTGATAAATACATCTCAGGAATTAGTCCAGTGAATCTTTATTGAACTCCTTCTAAAACAAATCTATCCTTCTTGCATAAGAAATCTAAAGTACAATGGTGTGCCCTCACCAAAGCCCTATTCAATTACAGTCTACAATCCTCCAATCCTTTTGTAATAAAGGCCAAATAAAATGTGCTTTCCTATTTGCTCACTGTACCTGCATGCTAACATTCTCTGATTCATGGACAGGGACCCACAGGTCCCTCTGAATTTAAACATTTCCTGGTCTCTCATCACCTATACTGCTTTTCCATTTTTCCTACTGGTGTGGTTAATATTTCTCCACATTACTTTCCATTTGTTCATTTACCTAACCATGCTTACCTCACTTTGCAACTTCCTTGTGTCCACCTCACAACTTATTATCCCATCTGGCTTTGTATCATCAGCATTATGATAAATTGAACTTGGCTCCCTCACCCAAATCATTGATTTGATTGAATATAACTGAGGTCTGATCACTGAGTCTTGTGGTACCCTTCTCATTGCAACACATAAGACTGAAAATGACTATTTTATTCCAAATCACTTTTTCTATCCATGAATCAATCCTCAATCCATGTGAATGTATTGCCCCCAATCCCATGTGCCCTAATCTAGGTTTGCGATGAAGGATTCTCTTTCTCAACCTCTCCCATCTCCTGAGGCATTGTGACCCCAGGAAGTCGTCTTCCTCTAGCGAGAGAGTAGCCCTGTGGTCTGGTAAGACTGTGGAAACTTTACCATTTAATTTAATAATCTCTAAAGGGCCACCTGAAATTGAATGGAATTTGAAAATCCAAATACATTCATGGATTTTCCTTAATCTATCCTGCCAGTTACAACCTCAATTTTCCCTTCCATATAAATTTGGTGTCCTAGATGCCCTGGTAACATATCCTTGATAATAGTTTCCAACATTTACCCTACTCCCTGTAATGATGTATTTTCTCTAGTTTCTCTCCCTTTTTTGAATAGTGGAGTTATATTTGCTACTTTACAATCTGTGGGGACTAGGCTAGAATCTAGAAGATCACTCACTTGGGGTATAGGCACATCTTTTAAAACTCTAAGAAGCAGCATTTGCATCATTGTTGGTCCCCTTCACGTTTTTTTAAATTTATTTACTAATATTAATTCCTTTACATTCCTCATTTTCACCAGACCTCTAGTTCCTATATGATATCTGGAATTTTCTTTATGCCTCTTTCCATGAAGACAGAGACAAAGTCTATCATCTGCTTTTACCATATTCCCAATAGAACTTGTCTTTCTTCTGTCTGCACAGGCCTTACATTTTGTTTTGCTAATTTCATTCTTTTTATATATCAGTAGAAGTGGTTGTAATCTGTTTTGATATCTTTAGTTGGTTTACTCTCGTTTTGTTTTCTGTATTTATCGATTTATCAATTGTCACTGTAGTCTCTGCAAATTTCTCTTTATATCCATTTATCAATTGTCTTTACAGCCTGTTCATCTGTCTCTGCAGCGACAACAGATGAAGTCTGTGTACAGAAGTGACAAATGGTCTGAGGGTAGTCCGTCATATCCCCAAGACAGACAGATGCCAATTCTCTCTCATCGACTTTCTTTGGTTGTCTTTTCCTGAATTCGAAAATCCTTCCAACTGACAGGTGCGCTCCTCTTTTTATCAATATTAGAAATCTTTTTCCCTTATTCTGACACTAACATTCCATGTTAGCCATGGTTGGACAAATTTTTCCACATGGTTTTTACTCCTTAATGGCACTAATTTCTATTCAAATTGTGATTTTAAAAATACAATCTATTGCTTAAATATTGGCATTACTTTCTACCTAGGGTTCCAAACTACCTTAGCTGATCTGACTCTCATATTGTGCTTTGATTGGATTGAGAGCCGGGGTTTCAGACTTTTGCTGCTAAAATTTGGGGAAAACTGAGATAATCCAAATCATTAATATGGATCAGTAGTCTCTGAAATGCAGCACTGAAATGTACAGTTTGTATTTTCTGGCTGAATAAATTAAAATTTCATAAATTAATGCCAGTACCTAAGAATGTTTTGTTTGCTTTTGCATTATATTGGGTACCACGATGTAATCAAGAGGCCTTTTGGTAAACTCCTTCATCTCGTTTCCTGACTTGACTAATATTGACACATTGTAGTTCTGGATATTTTGCTGTTGTAACTGTTCAAAACCTTTATTGAGATTTTCACATGACGGCGAGAAGGATTTTGCACTTTATGTTCAACAAAATCGTAAACCTGTTCAATAGGAAAGCACTTGTAGTTTAATTAAACATGTAAATCTCTCCCCAGGGTGCCCGTATGTTAACATATTGACATTTAAACTTCACTGTTGTGCTAGCGTAGGCTGAATGTGCTTATGGAGAGAAATCAAATCGCCATACTCCCCACAGAATCTGCTGTGAGACACTCCCATCTCCTCACAACAATAAAAACTTCCTGATGTCACTCTTTGTGGAAAATGAGTTAGGAAAATATTTAACCTTGTAGGTTTGTTTTTTCCTTAGGTCACTAATATTGCCATTTTAATTTGTTGCCTGGTTAGTTCATTCGAGGCTTCCATATTGGAATAGCCTCTTCAGGTAACAAAAAGCAAAACCAAATGCTGCTATCACTAAACGCATTTGTCACCTTTGTATATAGAACATAGGAATCTTAGCCTCCAGGCAAATTAGGATTAGATGTTAAAACAAAATGTGTTCATTTTTTGGAATGTACACTAGACAGCTTTTACTGTCCGTCCTATAGTTGCCCCAGAGTGTGTGACTGTGAATTGATAACTTGAACCCCTCTATTTCTGTTTAGAGAGGATAATGCCACAGCTAGGTCAGGAACGCGAGACCTGTGTCTGTCACGGAAGGCCCAGTGATTATATATCCAAGTTGGGATGATAGCAGAGTTACAGTGTGCCTGCTGCCATTTTCCTTCTTGGATTGTGCCATTTAAGAGGCTCGAGCAAGTTGCTATTGTGTGCATTTTATACAAATAAACGGCATCATGGTATATCAATAGTGGAGGGAATGATTGTTTAACACAATGGATGGAGAACTGATCAAGTGGTTGCTTTGTTCATGGAAATTCATTGTTCATTCATTCTTTGTTCATTGAAATTTTCCAGCTTTTTAAAAATAAAATTGCAGAATAAAACTACATTTACATACCAATCAAAAAAAGTTGAAAATACAAATGAATTTCCTGTTTTTTAGATTAGATTACTTACAGTGTGGAAACAACAAGTCCACACTGACCCACCGAAGCGCAACCCACCCAGACCCATTCTCCTACATTTACCCCCGAACCTAACACTACGAGCAATTTAGCATGGCCAATTCACCTGACCCGACTGTGGGAGGAAACCGGAGAACCCGGAGGAAACCCACGCAGAACATGCAAACTCCACACAGTCTGTCACCTGAGGCAGGATTTGAACCCATGTCTCTGGCGCTGTGAGTGCTAACCACTGTGCCACTGTGCCGCTCACGAACTCCTAAAATATTTTATTCAGTTGAATGCCTAACTTTGCTGGAAATCCAAGAGTTGACACTTTTTGAAAAAAAAAACTCCTTCTTGGCATATAAGCTTTGCTGGCAAGCCTGTCATTTGCTGCCTGTAGTGTTTGAAATGAAGTCAGCTAGGCCCTCATAGATTAGGAGTTCCCTGATTGGGCCTGTTAACCTGGTTCAATCAGGGAGCCATGCTGACAGATGTAGACAGGAGTGTCAGTGACTGTGTTCACTCTAGGAGCCAGCTCTGAGCTAGCTGGATCAGTGTCATTGACATACTATATACATGTCAATAAAGGGTGACTTGGGGACTGGATACCAGCCTTTGTGGAGTCATTTCATTGCCCATCCCTTCTTGAATCTTTGTGGACGATATGGTGAAAATAGCTGTACACTGTTTATATTCATTCTTTGAACCGGTTTGTGATTGTCTTTCAACAAGCAGTTAGAGTCGACAGTATTCACATGGAACTGGAGTCACATGGTGACAAAGCTACAGAAAGATAGCAGGTCCCTTTAAAGGCTATTAAACACAATCATTTGACAGGGTTAACATTTTAACTGAATTAATTTCTCAAGCGAAACATGGCTCAGGGATGGACAGGACTGGCAGCTTAATGTTCCAAGGTACAAATGCTACTGGAAGGATAGAAAGGAAGGCAAGAGAGGAGGGGGAGAGGCACTTTTTATAAGGGATAGTATTACAGTTGTACTTAAGGAGGATATTCCTGGAAATACATCCAGGGAATTTATTTGGGTGGAACTGAGAAAGAAGGAAGGGATGATTACCTTATTGGAATTGTATTATAGACCGCCCCCCCCCCACCAGTAGTCAGAGGGAAATTGACAAACAAATTTGTAAGGAGATCTCAGCTATCTGTAAGAATAATAGGGTGGTTATGGTAGGGATTTTAACTTTCCAAACATAGACTGGATTGTCATAGTGTTAAGGGGTTAGATGGAGAGGAATTTGTTAAGTATGTACAAGACAATTTTCTGATACAGTACGTGGATGTACCTCCTAGAGAAGGGGCAAAACATCTTGGGAAATAAGACAGGGCAGGTGACTGAGGTGTCAGTGGGGGAGCACTTTGGGACCAGCGACCATAATTCTATTTGATTTAAAGTAGAGATGGAAAAGGATAGACCAGATCTAAAAGTTGAATTTCTAAATTGGAGAAAGGCCAATTTTGACAGTATTAGGCAAGAACTTTCAAAAGCTGATTGGAAGCAGATGTTCGGCATTGTAAAGGGATAGTTTGCAAATGGGAAGCCTTCAGAAATGAGATACCGAGAATCCAGAGAAAGTATATTCCTGTCAGGGTGAAAGGAAAGGCTGGTAAGAATAGGGAATGCTGGATGACTAAAGAAATTGAGGGTTTGATTAAGAAAAAGAAAGAAGCATATGTAAGATATAGACAGGATAGATGAGTGAATCCTTAGAAGAGTATAAAGGCAGTAGGAGTATACTTAAGATGAAAATCAGGAAGGTAAAAAGGGGACGTGAGATAGCTTTGGCAAAGAGAATTAAGGAAAATCCAAAGGGTTTTTACAAATACATTAAGGACAAAAGGGTAACTAGGGAGAGGATAGGGTCCCTCAATGTTCAGCAAGGCAGCCTTTGTGTGGAGCTGCAGAAAATGGGGGAGATACTAATTGAATATTTTGTATCAGTATTTACTGTGGAAAAGGATATGGAAGATATAGACTGTAGGGAAATAGATGGTGACACCTTGCAAAATGTCCATATTACAGAGGAGGAAGTGCTGGATGTCTTGAAATGCATAAAGGTGGATAAATTCCCAGGACCTGATCAGGTGTTTGCTAGAACTCTGTGGGAAGCTAGAGAAGTGATTGCTGGGCCTTTTGCTGAGATATTTGTATCATGAATAGTCACAGGTGAGGTGCCGGAAGACTGGAGGTTGGCAAACGTGGTGCCATTGTTTAAGAAGGATGGTAAGGACAAGCCAGGGAACTATAGACCAGTGAGCCTGACGTTGGTGGAGGGAATTCTGAGGGACAGAATGTACATGTATTTGGATTAGGGAAAGTCGACATGGTTTTGTGCATGGGAAATCATGTCTCATGAACTTGATTGAGTTTTTTGAAGAAGTAAAAAAGAGGATTGATGAGGGCAGAGTGGTAGATGTGATTTATGTGGACTTCAATAAGGCTTTCGACAAGGTTCCCCATGGGAGACTGGTAAGCAAAGTTAGATCTCACGGAACACAGGGAGAACTACCCAGTTGGATACAGAATTAGCTCAAAGCTAGAAGACAGAAGATGGTGGTGGAGGATTATTTTTCAGACTGGAGACCTGTGATGAGTGGAGTACCACAAGGATCGGTGCTGGGTCCTCTACTTTTTGTCATTTATATAAATGATGTGGATGGGAGTAAGTTTGCAGGTGACACCAAAATTGGAGGTGTAGTGGACAGCGAAGATGTTTAACTCAGATTACAACATGTTCTTGACCAGATGGGCCATTGGGATGAGGAGTGGCAGATGGAGTTTAATACAGATCAACGCGAGGTGCTGTATTTTGGGAAAGCAAATCTTAGCAGGACTTATACATTTAAAGGTAAGCAGGTTCATAGCTCCTTGAAAGTGGAGTCGCAGGTAGATAGGATAGTGAAGAAGGCATTTGATATGCTTTCCTTTATTGGTCAGAGTATTGAATACAGGAGTTGGGAGGTCATGTTGAGGATGTACAGGACATTGGTTAGGCCACTGTTGGAATATTGTGTGCAATTCTGGTCTCCTTCCTATTGGAAAGATGTTGTGCAACTTGAAAGGGTTCAGAAAAGATTTACAAGGATGTTGCCAGGTTTGGAGGATTTGAGCTATAAGGAGAGGCTGAAAAGGCTGGGGTTGTTTTCCCTGGAACATCGGAGGCTGAGGGGCGACCTTATAGAGGTTTACAAAATTATGAGGGGCATGGATAGGGTAAGTAGGCAAAGTCTTTTCCCTAGGGTGGGGGAGTCCAGAACTAGGAGGCATAGATTTAGGGAGAGAGGGGAAAGATATAAAAGAGACCTAAGGGGCAACATTTTCATGCAGAGGGTGGTAAGGGTATGGAATAAGCTGCCAGAGGAAGTGATGGAGGCTAGTAAAATTGCAACATTTAAGAGGCATTTGGATGGGTATATGAATAGGAAGGTTTGGAGGAATATGGGCTGAGTGCTGGCAGGTGGGACTAGATTGGGTTGGAATATCTGGTCGGCATGGACGGGTTGAACCAAAGAGTCTCTTTCCATGCTGTACATCTCTTTCCAAGCTGCCGTGGATCAATTTTGCATTGGGTTTCTCTGGCTAATTAATGCAGGATTACTTGTCCAGTAGTATTGCGATTACAATGTTGTATCCCTATAGACCTTTGGCTTTTCCTTTTCTCAGTTACATGCTGAATCTTGGTGTATCACCTGCAGGCATGAGTTCAGCTTCCATTTCAGTGATTCATTTATCATGTAGTTTGATGGCACATAATGAGTATCTTAACAAACTGATCGAGAGAAAGGAAAAGTCAAGAACTGTGTGCAGAACTAGACTTATTATAAATGAATATGAAATATTGTTATGCATGCCAATCATAGCTATCTCAGTGTCTGACTTATCGTTACAACAGGCAAAGACGAATCTATCTTCTTTGTATGATCATGCCCATGCACTCTCAGTGTTTATGACAGATCATTACAGTCAGCTTCCAGACTATCTAAGGTAGATTGCAACTGTTCTTCCAGCATATCCTAATTCAAAATTGAGTGATTTTAAAAGTAATTAATAATTTTGACTTGATTAAGCAAATGAGGAATTAAATGCTATTTGGTTTATCTGTGGTCATTTGTTAAACATTTTCCATACAGAAAAAAACTATATGCCTAGAATAAAAGTAAAGCCATTGTTTTTTCTTTGGTTGCTTTTAAAGGTTCAAGCTGATGTAAACTTCGATTGACAATATGTAAATACTTTTGAACTAGACAGAGCTCAAAGAGATAGCTACATTTTTAAAATGGAAACTTTAACAGGCCAATGTGTATTATTTTGTGTGTTTCTTTTGAACTTTAATTTCTTTTAAGCATTAACTGTTATTGTGGGGTCATACATTAGTTCTTGTAGTTAAAATAAGTTGGTACATTTTTTACAATGGTCCATTCAGGTACTGCACTGAAATTAAACTCCATATTTCCAGAATTGTGACAAATGTTAAGATTGAACAAAACTCCCAAAAATCCCAATTTGCCCCTGACTGCCTGTTCCCAGGTTAAAAGTAAACCACACCAGGTTACTTCAGTAACAATAAAAAAAACATAATTGTAACACACTTAACTTTAAATTGAACAGTTTAAAAACAGATTTCTAATTTGTGCAGATTAAATTTTACTTCTTTTAAAATTCCTCCACACCACACACATACACAAAAAGGCAGAACAAGAGTGCTGTATCACCACACCAATATTAGATTTGTTTCCAAAACCCTTTTGACTTATTGATGAGACCTTGGTGTGATCTGCATAGTGATGAACCATCTTTAGCTCACTGGTTTTTGATTGTACTCAAAGTCTTTCTTTTCCTGTGACCTTTAGTATTCTTCCTTTCATATTCTCTGAAAGTACTTTTTCCTGCACTTTCAGCAGGAAATTGGATAGAGCAACTTTACAAAGAAAGAGAAAAGAGAAAGTATTGATGCACCAGCTTGAATTCTCTGTGCTTCTCCTCGCTCTGTTCCCTCACAGACTCTGTGTTAAACTGCAACCTGATGAATCAGATGCTTATTGCCAAGCTGAGCTCTCCAGGACTCATGACAACTGATGCCAGTGGAAAAAGACTACCTCTGGCCAAAATTGCCCTGAACACACACAGGTGATGCTATTTTGCCCTGGCATAATGTCTTCAAAAATAACAGTGTTACACATGCATTGGTTAACTTCACTTATTTTTCCAAATTTGCTAATAGCTGCTTGTATTCTCCCTGTATTGAAGCAGTATCCATATTTCTCATTTTCTGATAACACTCCTGAAAATTAAGCTACTATTACATGGGTAGCATCTCTGTTACTGGTCTGTGTTGGGACCACAATTATTTGCAATTTATATTGATGATTCGGATTTGGAAATCACGTGTATGGTGTCAAAATTTGCCGATGGTAGTGAGTGTCAGAGCAAAGTGAGCAGAGGACTGTGAAACTTTGCAGAGGAACATAGATACATTGAATGAGTGAGCAAAGGTCTGGCAGATGGAATAGAATGTTAGTAAATGTGAAGTCATACATCTTGGTAGGAGTAACAACAAAATAGATTATTACTTGAATAACAAGTTGCAGATGCTGATTTGCAGAAGGACCTGGGTGTCCCTGTGCATGAATTGCAGAAGGTTGGTCTGCAGGTACAACAAGTAATTTGGAAGGCAAATGGAATTTTGTCCTCCATTGTTAAAGGGTTTGAGTTTAAATGCAGAGAGGTCATGTTGCAGCTATACAAGGTGCTGGTGAAGCCACACTGGGGTACTGTGTGCAGATTTGGTCTTCTTACTTAAGAAAGGATGTACTGGCACTGGAGAGGGTGCAGGGGAGGTTCACTAGGTTGATTCTGGAGTTGAGGGGGTTGGCTTATGAGGAGAGACTGAGTTAACTAGGATTATATTCATTTGAATTCAGAAGAATGAGGGGGGATCTTATAGAAACCTATAAAATTATGAAGGGAATCATTAAGATAGAAATAGATAGGATGTTTCCATTGGTGGGTGAGACTAGGACAAGAGGGCATAGCCTTATGATTAGAGGGAGCAGGTTCAGAATGAGCTGAGAAGGAACATTTTCACCCAGAGGGTTGTTAATCTATGGAATTCCTTGTCCAGGGAAATAATTGAGCTACTTCAGTAATCACTTTTAAAGTGAAGGTAGATACGGTTTTGAAAAATAAAGGAACTAAGGAATATGGTGAAAATGCGGAGCTGAGTCCACGAAAAGATTGGCCGTGATCCTATTGAGTGGCGGAGCAGGCTCGAAGGGCCGGATGACCTACTCCTGCTCCTAGTTTTTATGTTCAAAAGTTCTTACCAATCCCAGCTTCAAGAAAATGGTGCAGGGTAGGATGATGCTGGCAAACCTGTAAGCTGGGTGGTGGTGTGGTTGTTCACTCTTTCCACCACAGCTGTCCCTCCCTCATCTTGTACTTGCAAACACATGGGAGTAATAATCAGCCTCAAACATTCTCAGTTTGTGGAGCATCCAGGGTAACTAATTAGATTAGATTACTTACAGTGTGGAAACAGGCCCTTTGGCCCAACAAGTCCACACCGACCCACCGAAGCGCAACCCACCCAGACTCATTCCCCTACATTTACCCCTGCCCCTAACACTACGGGCAATTTAACATGGCCAATTCACTTAACCTGCACATTTTTGGACTGTGGAAGGAAATCGGAGCACCCGGAGGAAACCTACACAGACACAGGGAGAATGTGCAAACTCCATACAGTCAGTCGCCTGAGGCAGGAATTGAACCGGGGTCTCTGGCGCTGTGAGGCAGCAGTGCTAACCACTGTACCACCATGCCATACCAGCAACGCCTATTGAAAGGCTGAGTAAATTTGAAGCAATGAATGCCGAGATGCCCTGACAGTCTTTTTGGTCTGAAATTGAGAAACTGCTATCCAGAAGTACTGTTGTACGTTTTGAAAGTGTTGCTATATTTGGCAAGAGTACTGGGTACTTGTGCAGATGAATATCACTTTTTGGATGTTTGCCATTTTGCACGGCAAAAGTATTAGGATGCAGAGCAAGAACTAATTGAGATCTTGGCTGAGCAGCACTGTCTGTTTCCGCTGATCTTGCCCTGCCTCCTCTAGGATAGCAAATGGGTAGCATGGAAATCGGAAGACATACTTGGGCCTTACTTGGGTTCAGATCAATACCCTTTGCACAGATGGTGGATACAGTGCAGCTGTAAAATGTGACTAGCTATGGTAATGAGATCCATGGATGTTGTGAAATAAACAGTGAAATTGCCAGTTTATTGTAAAGGCCACAGCCACAGACCCCTCTAAAAAAAAAGGAATCTGAATGACTGAACTGATCAACCATGTTTAATATGATACTGCAGTACTGGGCATTGATTTGTGTCTGAAATCACATTTCAGGGCAAGTATTTGAACTAACCTGATATATAGTTGATCTGTTTCATCAAAGTATATACCATCCAGGATTTGGCCATCTTCCCCAATAACAAGAAAGCACCCATCCCCCAGCTGACAAAATCTCATCAGGCCACAAGTTCTGCATTAAAAATTCTATTCATTTGTTGCTGACTGTGAATCCACAGGCTATGCACGCAACTAACTAAAGTTTGCCTTGGATATAAATGTGTGGTATTTACAACATGTGGAGTGCTAACGACCACTAATTGGTGGTGTCATTACATTCATGTTTTGAGAATGTATTGAATCAGATGCCTTTGTGAATATAGGCCAGGCCAGTGCACTGGACTCTGTAAGAGTGTGGCAAAGGATCAGTGGGGATTTGTTCTAGGAGGAGGGGAGAACAGACTCAAGGTTGGCAAGGAGGATCTGTCCCTCTGTGGGCATGCCAAACCTGGCATTTCTTTTGAAGTGGAGCAAGCAGATGCCAGAGGTGCATCCACAGTTAGACTGCTTCCCCAACTCTAATGATATCTTCCCTCCCACTCACCCGACAAATCCTGCAAATCCAGTAATGCTGACCTGTGTACAAACAGATCCATAATCTGAGGAATTTTGGGGTTTAAGACTTTAAGGTAAAATTGTGAGAGAGACAGTGAATTATCACAAGTATTTAAAAGTATTGTTGAAATGATAGATGCTTGTGTTTGACAATATAATTTGCTGTAATTGCTAATTTCCCAGGGGCTGGATTTTTATCTCTGGTGTATCTCTGCATACACTTTCTTTTCCCTCTGACAATTGGTGCAGGGGAGACAGAAGATTATCAGCCTGTTGAACCTCATCACAGTCAATGCTTCATTGGCCAAAAAGGCTTGATGTCAAACTTGAATCTAGAGATACTTGCTCAGAAGTAAAGACACTAAGCCCCCTGTGCTAGATAAAAGGGTTGAGAATATGGGCTCAGGAACTAAATCAGATAAAGCTCACGACATACTTGAAAGACACTCACTTTCAAATCATGACAACAATTTTTAGGGAATAACTTTCAAAATGTTTGAGAACAATCTGCTGATGCGATGATAATGCTGTTTAATTTTAGGAATGGAATTACTTGGGAATATTTTGGGCTATATTCTGAAAGCAATTGGGGCAGAAAAAAAGAATCTAAGGAGAACAATTTGCGATAAAGAAACATGCAGGGAGGATTCAGAAAGAAAAGTCATCCTGACCGATTAATGACCCATAAACTTGTTCATCTAAAGGAGCCAATGATGAGATATAGATGACATCATTTTTTTTACCACTGAAGCCTAAAGATAATCAATGTCATCAGGGAAACCACTTATCCGATCTGCTGACATTGTACTAGTTCAACATTCATTATCCCTTGGCCCACATTCAATCACCCTGTGTTCTTGTAGCCTTAGGAGAATATCTTTCCATCTGTACAATATTGTTTATAAATAAGTCGGCAAAAGTTGTGCCATTAATTTGGCACCACAACCAAGACTTCTCTGGGAGTGTGAACTGAGGTGGATGGATGCGAGACTTTGTATTGACTGTGTTGTACAATTAGCTCACCTCCTCCAGCCACCCAACACCCACCAAACCATGTTTGAGAAGTTGGATTGGAGATGGAATGGCTATCGCCTGCTTGCGGGCGATGGTTAAAAGGCGAAGGAAGGTAAGTTCTGATCAGAGGTTCACTGGAATCTTCCCATCAGCTTGCAGACCTGTCACAATATTAAGAACAGGGCAGCTTCCTGGAAATGTTCTCCTGGTGACAAACTGGGAGACCAGTGCTTCAGGATAACTTTTTGTGTTCCTGTTGCAACAGGCCATCCTGTCATTCAGAAGAGGCACAATCTATCCATGATGGTTCCCTGGCCTTATGTTTTGCTTCAAGGGTTTTAAGTGCTGTGAATAGATTTAAGAAGTGGCCTCTCTGTCTCCCTTATCTGCAGCATTATGGCAGCATTCCTTCCATGCTGGACAGTCTCCCAGTGAACCTTCAGCTTTGAGAGTCCACCACTTTGCTTCTTTGAGTGGTGCAAGTAATTGGCCAGTCAAGGAAAAAAAATAAGGTTGAACTTCCCAATGCAAGAGTTTATGGTGTAGAGGGCAACACACTGGCATGGTTAGAATATTGGCTGACTGGCAGAAAACACAGAACTCGTATCAATGGATCTTTTTCTGATTGGCAGGATGTGATGCCTCGGATTCCACAGGAGTTTGTGCTGTTCTCTCAACCTTTTACAATTTTCATCAACGGCTTAGATGAGGAGATTGAACACATGGCAGCTAAATTTGATGACACAAAGAATCTTGTGAAGGGGATTTACAAGGTTGCAAACTGACACAGAGAGATTGAGTGAGTTGGTACAAATCTGGCAGATGGAGCATAATATGAAAAAAATGTGAACATGTTCATTTTGCAGAAAGGATAAAATAAACAGAACATTACTTAAACGGAGAAGACCCACAAAATTCCATAGTGCAAAGTGATCTAGGTGCTCTAGAACATGTGTCACAAAAAGTTAGTAAGTGAGGAATAACAAAAGGCAAATTGAATGCTTTCCTGTATTACAAAACAAATCGAACATGAAGGTCATGTTTCATTTATACAGGACATTGGTGAGATCACATTATCAATACTGCGAGCTGCTTTGTTCTTCCTATTTTTGGAAGGAGGTAAATAGTTGAGGGTGACTCAGAGGAGAGTTACTTGACTGATATCTGGAATGAGCAGGTTGTTTGATGAGGAAAGGCGAGACAGACTGTCCTTGTTTCCACTGAGACTTCAGAAGAGAGAGATGTGACTTGATTGAAGTCTACAAAGTCCTTCTTGGTCTCATCAAGGTAGATGTGGAAAGGATGTTTCCTCTTGTGGATGAGTCCAGAACTGAGTTAAAATAAACTTTTCAGAACTAAGATGTGACCATGTTTATTCAGTCACAGGGCTTTGTAACCTTGGGATTAGTTGCCTCAGAAGACAATAGAGGCGGCATTATTGAATATTTTTAAAGCAGAGGTAGAGTCATAGAGTCATAGAGGTATACAGCACAGAAATAAACTTGTCCATGCCAATGTGTTCAACTTGTCCATGCCAATCAGATATCCTAACCTCACCAGCCAGCACCCGGTCCCTGTCCCTCCAAACCCTTCCTATTCATTTACCCACCTAGATGCCTTTTAAATGTTGCAATTGTACCAGCCTCCACCATTTCCTCCGCCAGGCCATTCAACACAGGCACCACCCTCTGCATGAAAACGTTGCCCCTGAGGTCTCTTTTATATCTTTCCCCTCTAGTTCTGGACTCTTCCACCCTGGTGAAAAGACCTATTTATCTTATCCATGTCTCTCATGATTTTATAAATCAGTATAAGGTCACCCCTCAGCCTCCAATGCTCCAGGGAAAACAGCCCTAGCCTATTCAGCCTCTCCCTATAGCTCAAATCCTCCAACCCTGACAACATCCATGTAAATCTTTTCTGAACCCTTTCAATTTTCACAACATCCTTCCGATAGAAAGGAGAAGAATTGCACACAATATTCTAAAAGTGGTCTAACCAATGGCCTGCACAGCCGCAACATGACCTCCCAACTCCTATACTCAGTTCTCTGACCAATTAAGGAAAGCATACCAAACAGGCTTTCACTATCCTATCTACCTGCAAATCCACGTTCAAGGAGCTATGAATCTGCACTCCAAAGTCTCTTTATTCAGCACCACTCCCTAGGACCTTACCATAAAGTGTATAAGTCCTGCCCTGATTTGCTTTCCCAAAATGCAACACCTCGCATTTATTTAAATTAAACTCCATCTGCCACTTCTCAGCCCGTTGTCCCATTTGATCAAGATCCCATTATAATCTGAGGTAACTTTCTTCGCTGTTCACAACACCTTCAATTTTGGTGTCATCTGCAAACTTACTAACTAGTAAAAAGTGAGGTCTGCAGATGCTGGAGAGCTGAAAATGTGTTGCTGGTTAAAGCGCAGCAGGTCAGGCAGCATCCAAGGAACAGGAGATTCGACGTTTCGGGCACAAGCCCATCATCAGGACTATACCTCTTATGTTCAAATCCAAATCATTTATATAAATGACAAAAAATAGTGGACCGAGCACCAACTCTTGTGGCACTCAACAGGTCACAGGCCTCTAGTCTGAAAAACAACCCTCCACCAGCACCCTCTGTCTTCTACATTTGAGCCAGTTCTGCATCCAAATGGCTATGTCTCCCTGTATTCCATGGGATCTCACCTTGCTAACCAATCTCCCAATGGGAAACCTTTTGTTGTTAAGGACAGAATCAAAGGTAGATGGAAAAAAATATAGAAAATACAAATAGATCAGACACAATCATATTGAATGGCAGAGCAGACCTGTGGGTCCAATTAAACTAACTTTGCTGCTCATTCCAATCCCTGTATGTATTCCTGCTGATTCCTATCCCTGTGTGTGTGTTGCTGCTGATTCCTATCCATGTATGTATTGCTGCTGATTCCTATCCCTGTGTGTATTGCTGCTGATTCCTATCCCGATGTGAATTGTTGCTGATTCCTATCTCTGTATGTTTTGCTGCTGATTCCTATCCCTGTGTGTATTCCTGCTGATTCCTATCCCTGTGTGTATTCCTGCTGATTCCTATCTCTGTATGTTTTGCTGCTGATTCCTATCCCTGTGTGTATTCCTGCTGATTCCTATCCCTGTGTGAATTGTTGTTGATTCCTATCCCGGTATGTATTGTTGCTGATTCCTATCCCTGGGTGTATTCCTACTGATTCCTATCCATGTATGTATTGCTGCTGATATCTATCCCTGTGTGTATTGCTGCTGATTCCTATCCATATGTGAATTGTTGCTGATTCCTATCCCTGTATGTATTGTTGCTGATTCCTATCACTGTATGTATTGCTGCTGATTCCTGTCCCTATGTGTATTGCTGCTGATTCCTATCCCTGTGTGTATTCCTGCTGATTCCTACCCTTTTTGTGTTGCTGCTGATTCCTATCCGTGTGCGTATTGTTGCTGATTCCAATCCCTGTGTGAATTGTTGCAGATTCCTATCCCTGTATGTATTGCTGCTGATTCCTGTCCCTATGTGTATTGTTGCTGATTCCTATCCCTGTGTGTATTGTTGCAGTTATTCTCCCTGTGTGTATTCCTGCTGATTCCTATCCCTGTATGTGTTGCTGCTGATTCCTATCCCTGTGTGTATTCCTGCTGATTCCTACCCTTTTTGTGTTGCTGCTGATTCCTATCCGTGTGCGTATTGTTGCTGATTCCTATCCCTGTGTGAATTGTTGCAGATTCCTCTCCCTGTGTGAATTGTTGCAGATTCCTATCCCTGTATGTGTTACTGCTGATTCCTATCCCTGTGTGTATTGTTGCTGATTCCAATCCCTGTGTGTATTGTTGCTGATTCCTATCCCTGTATGTATTGCTGCTGATTCCTGTCCCTATGTGTATTGTTGCTGATTCCTATCCCTGTGTGTATTGTTGCAGTTATTCTCCCTGTGTGTATTCCTGCTGATTCCTATCCCTGTATGTGTTGCTGCTGATTCCTATCCCTGTGTGTATTCCTGCTGATTCCTACCCTTTTTGTGTTGCTGCTGATTCCTATCCGTGTGCGTATTGTTGCTGATTCCTATCTCTGTGTGTATTGCTGCCGATTCCTATCCCTGTGGGAATTGTTGCCGATTCCTATCCCTGTGTGTATTGCTGCTGATTCCTATTCCTGTATGTATTGTTGCTGATTCCTATCCCTGTGTGTATTGTTGCTGATTCCAATCCCTGTGTATATTGCTGCTGATTCCAATCCCTGTGTGAATTGTTGCAGATTCCTATCCCTGTATGTATTGCTGCTGATTCCTGTCCCTATGTGTATTGTTGCTGATTCCTATCCCTGTGTGTATTGTTGCAGTTATTCTCCCTGTGTGTATTCCTGCTGATTCCTATCCCTGTATGTGTTGCTGCTGATTCCTATCCCTATGTGAATTGTTGCTGATTCCTATTCCTGTGTGTTTATGTTGCTGATTATTCTGCCTGTGTGTATTGCTGCTGATTCCTATCCCTGAATGTATTGTTGCTGATTTCTATCACTGTGTTTATTGCTGCTGATTCCTATCCCTGTAGGAATTGTTGCTGATTCCGATTCATGTATGTATTGCTGCTGATTCCTATCCCTGTGTGTATTGTTGCTGATTCCTAACTCAGTGTGTATTGTTGCCGAATCCTATCCCTGTGTTTATTATTGCTGATCATTCCGCCTGTGTGTATTGCTGCTGATTCCTATCCCTGTATGTATTGTTGCTGATTCCTATCTCTGTGTGTATTGCTGCTGATTCCTATCACTGTATGTATTGTTGCTGATTCCTATCTCTGTGTGTATTGCTGCTGATTCCTATCCCAGTGTGTATTGTTGCTGATTCCTATCCCTGTGTGTATTGCTGCTGATTCCTATCCCTGTATGTATTGCAGCTCATTCCTATCCCTGTGTATATTGTTGCTGATTCCTATCCCTGTGTGTATTGTTGCTGATTCCTATCCCTGTGTGTATTGATGCTGATTCCTATCCCTGTATGTATTGCAGCTCATTCCTATCCCTGTGTATATTGTTGCTGATTCCTATCCCTGTGTGTATTGTTGCTGATTCCTATCCCTATGTGTATTCCTGCTGATTCCTATCCCTGTGTGTATTGTTGCTGATTCCCATCCCTGAATGTATTGTTGCTGATTCCTATCTCTGTGTGTACTCCTGTTGATTCCTATCCCTGTATGTATTGCTGCTGATTCCTATCTCTGTGTGTATTGCAGCTGATACCTATCCCTGTATGTATTGCTGCTTATTCCTATCCCTGTATGTGTTGCTGCTGATTCCTATCCCTGTGTGTATTCCTGCTGATTCCTACCCTTTTTGTGTTGCTGCTGATTCCTATCCCTGTGTGTATTGCTGCTGATTCCTATCCCTGTGTGTATTGCTGCTGACTCCTATCCCTGTATGTATTGCTGCTGATTCCTATCCCTGTGTGTATTGCTGCTGACTCCTATCCCTGTATGTATTGCTGCTGATTCCTATCCGTGTGTGTATTGCTGTTGATTCCTATTCCTGTATGTATTGTTGCTGACTCCTTTCCCTGTGTGTATTGCTGCCAATTCCTCTCCCTGTGTATATTGTTGCTGATTCCTATCCGTGTGTGTATTGCTGCTGATTCCTATCCGTGTGTATATTGCAGCTGATTCCTCTCCCTGGATGTATTGCTGATGATTTCTATCCCTGAATGTATTGTTGCTGATTCCTATCCCTGTGTGTATTCCTGCTGATTCCTATCCCTGTATGTATTGCTGCGGATTCCTATCCCTGTGTGTATTGCTGCGGATTCCTATCCCTGTGTGAATTGCTGCTGATTCCTATCCCTTTGTGTATTGCTGCTGATTCCTATCCCTGTATGTATTGTTGCTGATTCCTATCCCTGTGTGTATTGCTACTGATTCCTATCTCTGTGTGTATTGCTGCTGATTCCTATCCCTGTATATATTGCTGCTGATTCCTATCCCTGAATGTATTGTTGCTGATTTCTATCACTGTGTATATTGCTGCTGATTCCTATCCCTGTGTGTATTGTTGCTGATTCCTAACTCAGTGTGTATTGTTGCCGAATCCTATCCCTGTGTTTATTATTGCTGATCATTCCGCCTGTGTGTATTGCTGCTGATTCCTATCCCTGTATGTATTGTTGCTGATTCCTATCCCTGTATGTATTGTTGCTGATTCCTATCTCTGTGTGTATTGCTGCTGATTCCTATCCCTGTGTGTATTGTTGCTGATTCCTATCTCTGTGTGTATTGCTGCTGATTCCTATCCCAGTGTGTATTGTTGCTGATTCCTATCCCTGTATGTATTGCAGCTCATTCCTATCCCTGTGTATATTGTTGCTGATTCCTATCCCTGTGTGTATTGATGCTGATTCCTATCCCTGTATGTATTGCAGCTCATTCCTATCCCTGTATGAATTGCTGCTGATTCCTATCCGTGTGTGTATTGCTGCTGATTCCTATTCCTGTGTGTATTGTTGCTGACTCCTTTCCCTGTGTGTATTGCTGCCAATTCTTATCCCTGTGTATATTGTTGCTGATTCCTATCCCTGTGTATATTGTTGCTGATTCCTATCCCTGTGTGTATTGCTGCTGACTCCTATCCCTGTATGTATTGCTGCTGATTCCTATCCGTGTGTGTATTGCTGTTGATTCCTATTCCTGTATGTATTGTTGCTGACTCCTTTCCCTGTGTGTATTGCTGCCAATTCCTCTCCCTGTGTATATTGTTGCTGATTCCTATCCGTGTGTGTATTGCTACTGATTCCTATCCCTGTGTGAATTGCTGCTGATTCCTATCCCTTTGTGTATTGTTGCTGACTCCTATCCCTGTATGTATTGTTGCTGATTCCTATCCCTGTGTGTATTCCTGCTGATTCCTATCTCTGTATGTATTGCTGCTGATTCCTATCCCTATGTGTATTGCTGCTGATTCCTATTCCTGTGTGTATTGTTGCTGTTATTCTCCCTGTGTGTATTGCTGCTGATTCCTATCCCTGTATGTGTTGCTGCTGATTCCTATCCCTGTGTGTATTCCTGCTGATTCCTATCCCTGTGTGTATTGCTGCTGATTCCTATCCCTGTGTGTATTGTTGCTGATTCCTATCCCTGTGGGAATTGCTGCTGATTCCTATCCCTTTGTGTATTGTTGCTGACTCCTATCCCTGTATGTATTGTTGCTGATTCCTATCCCTGTGTGTATTCCTGCTGATTCCTATCCCTGTATGTATTGCTGCTGATTCCTATCCCTGTGTGTATTGTTGCTGACTCCTATCCCTGTATGTATTGTTGCTGATTCCTATCCCTGTGTGTATTCCTGCTGATTCCTATCCCTGTATGTATTGTTGCTGATTCCTATCCCTGTGTGTATTGCTGCTGATTCCTATCTCTGTGTGAATTGCTGCTGATTCCTTTCCCTGAATGTATTGTTGCTGAATTCTATCACTGTATGTGTTGCTGCTGATTTCTATCCCTGTGTGTATTGCTGCTGATTCCAATCCCTGTATGTATTGTTGCTGATTCCTATCTCTGTGTGTATTGGTGCTGATTCCTATCCCTTTGTGAATTGTTGCAGATTCCTATCCCTGTATGTATTGCTGCTGATTCCTATCCCTGTGTGTATTGTTGCAGATTCCTATCCCTGTATGTGTTGCTGCTGATTCCTATCCCTGTGTGTATTCCTGCTGATTCCTATCCCTGTATGTATTGCTGCTGATTCCTGTGCCTGTGTGTATTGTTGCGGATTCCTATCCCTGTGTGTATTATTGCTGTTATGCTCCCTGTGTGTATTGCTGCTCATTCCTATCCCTGTATGTGTTGCTGCTCATTCCTATCCCTGTATGTATTGCGGCTGATTCCTATCCCTGTGTGTATTGCTGCTGATTCCTATCCCTGTGTGTACTCCTGCTGATTCCTATCCCTGTATGTTTTGCTGATGATTTCTATCCCTGTGTGTATTGTTGCTGATTCCTATCCCTGTATGTATTGTTGCTGATTCCTATCCCTATGTGTACTCCTGCTGATTCCTATCCCTGTATGTATTGCTGATGATTCTATCCCTGTTTGAATTGTAGCAGATTCCTATCCCTGTATGTATTGCTGCTGATTCCTGTGCCTATGTGTATTGTTGCTGATTCCTATCTCTGTGTGTATTGCTGCCGATTCCTATCTCTGTGTGAATTGTTGCTGATTCCTATCCCTGTGTGCACTGTTTCTGATTATTCTGCCTGTGTGTATTGCTGCTGATTCCTATCCCTGTATGTATTGCTGCTGATTCCTATCCCTGTGTGCACTGTTTCTGATTATTCTGCCTGTGTGTATTGCTGCTGATTCCTATCCCTGTATGTACTGTTGCTGATTCCTATCCCTGTGTGAATTGCTGCTGATTCTTATCCCTGTGTGTATATTCCTGCTGATTCCTGTCCCTGTGTGTATTGTTGCTGATTCCTATCCCTGTATGTATTGTTGCTGATTCATATCCCTCTGAGTATTGTTGCTTATTCCTATCCCTGTGTGTATTGCTGCTGATTCCAATTCCTGTGTTTATTGCTGCTGATTCCAATCCCTGTGTGTATTGTTGCTGATTCCTATCCCTGTGTATTTTGTTGTTGATTCCTATCCCTGTATGTATTGCTGATGATTTCTATCCCTGTTTGAATTGTAGCAGATTCCTATCCCTGCATGTATTGCTGCTGATTCCTGTGCCTATGTGTATTGTTGCTGATTCCTATCTCTGTGTGTATTGCTGCTGATTCCTATCCCTGCGTGCACTGTTTCTGATTATTCTGCCTGTGTGTATTGCTGCTGATTCCTATCCCTGTGTGAATTGTTGCTGATTCATACCCATGTATGTAATGCTGCGGATTCCTATCCCTGTATGTGTTGCTGCTGATTCCTATCCCTGTGTATATTGATGCTGATTCCTATCCCTTTGTGTATTGTTGCTGATTCCTATCCCTGTGTGAATTGCTGCTGATTCTTATCCCTGTGTGTATATTCCTGCTGATTCCTGTCCCTGTGTGTATTGCTGCTGATTCCTATCCCTGTGTGTATTGCTGCTGATTCCTATCCCTGTGTGTATTGTTGCTGATTCCTATCCCTGTGTGTACTGCTGCCGATTCCTATCCCTGTGTGTATTGTTGCTGATTCCTATCCCTGTATGTATTGCTGCTGATTCCTATCCCTGTGTGTTTTGTTGTTGATTCCTATCCCTGTGTGAATTGCTGCTGATTCCTATCCCTGTGTGTATTGCTGCTGATTCCTATCCCTGTGCGTATTGCTGCTGATTCCAATCCCTGTATGTATTGTTGCTGATTCCTATCTCTGTGTGTATTGGTGCTGATTCCTATCCCTTTGTGAATTGTTGCAGATTCCTATCCCTGTATGTATTGCTGCTGATTCCTATCCCTGTGTGTATTGTTGCAGATTCCTATCCCTGTATGTGTTGCTGCTGATTCCTATCCCTGTGTGTATTCCTGCTGATTCCTATCCCTGTATGTATTGCTGCTGATTCCTGTGCCTGTGTGTATTGTTGCGGATTCCTATCCCTGTGTGTATTATTGCTGTTATGCTCCCTGTGTGTATTGCTGCTCATTCCTATCCCTGTATGTGTTGCTGCTCATTCCTATCCCTGTATGTATTGCGGCTGATTCCTATCCCTGTGTGTATTGCTGCTGATTCCTATCCCTGTGTGTACTCCTGCTGATTCCTATCCCTGTATGTTTTGCTGATGATTTCTATCCCTGTGTGTATTGTTGCTGATTCCTATCCCTGTATGTATTGTTGCTGATTCCTATCCCTATGTGTACTCCTGCTGATTCCTATCCCTGTATGTATTGCTGATGATTCTATCCCTGTTTGAATTGTAGCAGATTCCTATCCCTGTATGTATTGCTGCTGATTCCTGTGCCTATGTGTATTGTTGCTGATTCCTATCTCTGTGTGTATTGCTGCCGATTCCTATCTCTGTGTGAATTGTTGCTGATTCCTATCCCTGTGTGCACTGTTTCTGATTATTCTGCCTGTGTGTATTGCTGCTGATTCCTATCCCTGTATGTATTGCTGCTGATTCCTATCCCTGTGTGCACTGTTTCTGATTATTCTGCCTGTGTGTATTGCTGCTGATTCCTATCCCTGTATGTACTGTTGCTGATTCCTATCCCTGTGTGAATTGCTGCTGATTCTTATCCCTGTGTGTATATTCCTGCTGATTCCTGTCCCTGTGTGTATTGTTGCTGATTCCTATCCCTGTATGTATTGTTGCTGATTCATATCCCTCTGAGTATTGTTGCTTATTCCTATCCCTGTGTGTATTGCTGCTGATTCCAATTCCTGTGTTTATTGCTGCTGATTCCAATCCCTGTGTGTATTGTTGCTGATTCCTATCCCTGTGTATTTTGTTGTTGATTCCTATCCCTGTATGTATTGCTGATGATTTCTATCCCTGTTTGAATTGTAGCAGATTCCTATCCCTGCATGTATTGCTGCTGATTCCTGTGCCTATGTGTATTGTTGCTGATTCCTATCTCTGTGTGTATTGCTGCTGATTCCTATCCCTGCGTGCACTGTTTCTGATTATTCTGCCTGTGTGTATTGCTGCTGATTCCTATCCCTGTGTGAATTGTTGCTGATTCATACCCATGTATGTAATGCTGCGGATTCCTATCCCTGTATGTGTTGCTGCTGATTCCTATCCCTGTGTATATTGATGCTGATTCCTATCCCTTTGTGTATTGTTGCTGATTCCTATCCCTGTGTGAATTGCTGCTGATTCTTATCCCTGTGTGTATATTCCTGCTGATTCCTGTCCCTGTGTGTATTGCTGCTGATTCCTATCCCTGTGTGTATTGCTGCTGATTCCTATCCCTGTGTGTATTGTTGCTGATTCCTATCCCTGTGTGTACTGCTGCCGATTCCTATCCCTGTGTGTATTGTTGCTGATTCCTATCCCTGTATGTATTGCTGCTGATTCCTATCCCTGTGTGTTTTGTTGTTGATTCCTATCCCTGTGTGAATTGCTGCTGATTCCTATCCCTGTGTGTATTGCTGCTGATTCCTATCCCTGTGCGTATTGCAGCTGATTCCTATCCCTGTGTGTATTGCTGCTGATTCCTATCCCTGTGTGTATTGTTGCTGATTCCTATCCCTGTGTGTACTGCTGCCGATTCCTATCCCTGTGTGTATTGTTGCTGATTCCTATCCCTGTATGTATTGCTGCTGATTCCTATCCCTGTGTGTTTTGTTGTTGATTCCTATCCCTGTGTGAATTGCTGCTGATTCCTATCCCTGTGTGTATTGCTGCTGATTCCTATCCCTTTATGTATTGCTGCTGGTTTCTATCCCTCTGTGTATTTTTGCTGATTCCTATCCCTGTGTGTATTGCGGCTGATTCCTATCCCTGTGTGTATTGCTACTGATTCCTATCCCAGTGTATTGTTGCTCTCAATACAGTGCAGTGTTCAAACCCACATTTCATTTCAATTTGTCAGTGTCCTCTTACAGAGCTGAAAATTCCTTCTCAGTCTTAATCTGAAAGTACATATTAATCCTTTCTATTTTAGATAATTTGTTTTCTATCAAATTGTTCTACTGTAGCACGCATTCAGAGCAAGGCTGCAGATGTTTATCGAGAGGGACTGTTGTTTAAGTTTTGCTGAGCAAATTAAACATCTGTTTTCTCCAGTGCTGGTGGTTACTGGGGAAATATATCCTCTTTTAAGGAGGTGGATACTATATTGAATCTAACTGAAGCCTTTTATCCAAAGCTTCAATGCTGCCTTCCCATGAAGGTGGAGTCACTTTGTCTCACTTGACTTTTTTGATCATATGTTGTTTAGTCCCACCTACAGAAGGGATGGGAATTACAAGTCAATTAAACATATACATCAGGAACAAGGCCCAAGCAACTGATTAACGTAAGGCTATTTAATTAAATCTGACAAAATTATAGCATTGCAATTACACACTGACATAAGGATTTTTTTCATCCTTCACATTGTGTTAAAGGCTTCACTAAAGAAGCTTAAAATGATTTGACTACGTGTGTTAATTAATTTTACTAAAATATGCCCAACTCCAGAATGCAGTGTTGCTTTAAATAATCCTCTCTGTGTGACATGAAAAATATTCTCCTGACCCACTTTGACTGTTTTCTCACTTGAACATTATCCCATTTTTGGAGGAAATAGTTGTTTGGTGAAAGTTATATTTATAACCTCTTGAAATGTTAGCAACCATGAAATGTTATCCTTATTTTCATATTGTGTAGTGAAATAAATCCTTCAGATCAGAATTCTTATTGTCTGGCCCTTTTTTAAGATTCTCCATGACAATACATTGCTTTCCAAACAAGAGGACAGGTAGTTTGCTCTTGGTTGTTGCTGGTGCTATTCCCTGAGTAACTACGAGGAGGTTAGTGAAAATGGCCGACATAGGGGATTATTAATAGGCTCTGCACTTCAGTTAAGTGACAGATTGTCTTCCATCTGATTTTGTTATTATTTGAAAAATAAATACAAATCTTATTGACACTCAAGGAAGGTCAGTGCTGATTTGTGCAGTATTTTGCTCATTTTGCTTATGTTTTAAAGAGTTCACACTTACATCCCTCCATGCCAAGTTTAAATTAGTTTTAAAAATCTGAACATCTTCGATAAATCTTGTTGCTGCAGTATAAGACCATAAAAATCAGAAGAAATATCTTTTGCGACTGTCTGCTTGAATTGCAGGTTAGATGTTCATTGTAATAATTACTTGTTTTAATTATTGTTAAATTCTCCAAGAAGTATATTCACATTTCTCTAGTTTATGAAGCTGTTGTGCATTCTGAGCTTGTGAAATTTGTGGAATTGTACATCTAACTGCAACTGGACCATGGATAGTGCCAGAAGTAATGTGGGTCAAGGGAATCGAAGCAGCTTGCTTGTTCCTGATCTGTGGGAATGAGTTAGGGCTGAGATTAGGAGGAAATGCATTCAAATGCATTCTCACCTTTGTTGGGGGTTATTTATTTCATGGTCAATGACAGGGTGTGTTCTCGGGAAGTGGGGTGGTGGGGAACTGCTTTTCCTGAATGACCAGGCTCTGGACTGGTTATTTTAGAGAGTTAGTTGGTTCAAATTGGAATCTGTTTGTCTGTCTTTACCATGCTCAGATTGACGATTATGCTTGCCTATGTCACTACAGTGATGGTATAACATGGAAGCGAATATTTTTGTCTGTCGCTCGAAAGTGCTGACAGAAGAAAATTTCATAATTGCATTTGAAAGTTCTGAATTGGTTTTCTGAAGACATGCTCAATAAAATCTAGGAGTGCATCAGTATCCAAAACTGCACTTCTCTCTTCCTTGACATTATATCTATATAGCACCCATTGAAGCAAGTCAACATTTTCATTTTTAATCTTTACATTTGACCCCAAATAGTTCCAGTGGAGACAGAATAGTTGTCAATATTGTGAGAGTCGTTCTTGCTGATTCCGCAACTTAAGTATTACCTGCCCAGTGCCAATGTTAACGTTATTGATTTATGGAACCTAGTACCTGCCAGCAGAACTTCTTACCTCAGTAAATATACACATTTTTCTTTGCATATGGGCTCCTGTAGATCCAATCTTTCTGTCCTGTCAGAAGTATATTCCTCTGATTCATTGTCAGAGTTAGCCTGCTTTGTGTTCCCAGCAGCATTGCTGTTGTCAGGTATCAGCCAAAATAAACTCTCTGAAGACTGGTACCTCTCTACCCACTGCTGTAATTCAAACATGATTCAAATTCAAACAGGGCACTCTCTTAAGAAAAAGGTCTGCAGAAAAAAATACCAAATTCAGTAAGAAGAAATCAGTCCTGAAACACCTCTGACAGCACAATGTAAATGGAATTGATGATAAGATTCAGTTTAACCTTACAGCTTCCCTGTCTTCAATATTCCTGAAAGCTGATGATTTGACAGGACTTCTAAAAAGGGCCTAATAGCCTATTTTTTTGAAAGTCGACAGCTGAAGACAGTGTGAAATTGTGTAACACTGCTACTTTAAACTTACGGTTACCTTGTTAGTTGCAAGTCCTTTATTGATTCAAGTCAGATTTTTCATGCAGTCAAGACATAGTGCACAGGTTAAGAATCATTCACCATCTAGTCTAAAGGTTGGGGTCGATCAAGGTTGGAGAGAATTGTGAAAAGATTAAGTTTCTGTTTCTTTGGGAATGTTGTTGTGTCTTTCTATTTCACAATTCCCATTTCATTCCCCTGCTTTGTTTGTTTGTTTCTTTCTTTTTTTCTTTCCCTCTCTCTCTTTCTTTCTCCCTTTCTTTCTCTCTCTCTCTTTCTTTCTCTCTTTAATTCCTTCTCTCTTTCTCTCTGTTTCTCTCTTTCACTCTTTCTTTCTCTCTTTCTTTGTTTCTCTCTTTCTTCTTTTCTCTCTCTTTCTTTCTCTTTCTTCCTTTCTCTCTTTCTTTCTCTCTCTCTCTTTCTTCCTTTCACTTTCTTTCTCTTTCTGTCTCTCTCTTTCTTTCTTTCTTATGTTTTCTGATTCCCATTAGTTAGAAATAATATTTCAGACTCAAAATGCTGCAACTTTATCAGCAGATTTCTTTCAGCTCTCCACATGGTTGGTGGATAGATACACTGATATGTTGTTACTTGGCACATTGACTCCTGTGCAGCAACAACGTGGCATCCTGGATGTACATTTTCATAATTAGTGCCTATTCAGTTAAGAATAATACAACAATAAAGTCCATTTTTCTCATTTTCTCTCCATCTGTCCGCATTCTCCTGCACTGTTCAAGTAAAAATAAGCTCAGTTATTGTTGAATTAGGCATCACAGCTTTCCAGATTCAAAATGAACTTAATGATTTCAGATCATAGCCTATATTCATGTTTTTCAGCTAACAGGTACTGATAATGATTCTGCTGTTCCACTGTCAAGCTCCTTTAGACCCATCTTTCATTTTGTTGGTTTTATTGCAACACTGGGCAGCCATTGCTCCCCAAACCTTGAATTCCTCACCATCAAATGCCGCCCCTTCTATCTACCATGGGAATTTACCGCTGCTATACTAACTGCTGTGTACATGCCACCACAAGCAAAGGTTGAAGAAGCTCTGGATGTGCTGTACTCCACCACTAACACCCTGGAGACTGAACACCCCAAGGTCCTGTGTATTGTAACTGGTGACTTCAATCAAGCCAATCTTAGGAAGGTATTGCTCAACAGAACATTACCTGCCCCACTAGGGGCCCGAACATATTAGACCACCACTACATCACTGTGAAGGATGCCTACCACTCCATCCCTCATCCTCATTTAGGGAACTCTGACCACAATGCTGTGTTTCTTCTCCCAGCTTAGAGGCAAAAGCTCAAACAAGAAACCCCATCACGGATACATGTCCAGTGCTGGTCGGAGGAGGTAGAGGATCAACTCCGGTGCTGTCTGGAACCGGCTGAT
The DNA here is from genome assembly GCF_020745735.1 of Hemiscyllium ocellatum. Classification (NCBI taxonomy): domain Eukaryota; kingdom Metazoa; phylum Chordata; class Chondrichthyes; order Orectolobiformes; family Hemiscylliidae; genus Hemiscyllium; species Hemiscyllium ocellatum. Next base: position 32,886,798 of record NC_083424.1, on the reverse strand, counting down.
TGGGCCATGTTCAAACAATCCACAGGTACCTTGGACGAGTACACCACCACCGTTACAGACTTTCTCAGCAAGTGTGTGGAGGACTGTATACCGAGGAAGTCAATCCGGGTGTTCCCCAACAAGTAAAACTAGGCTTGAGGCTTTCAGATCAGGAGACCCACTCAAGTATAAGGAATCCAAGTATGACCTTCGCAAAGCTATTAAGACAGCCAAGGACCAATACCGATCCAAACCAGAGACCCAGACAGACACCCGGCAACTATGGCAAGGACTGAGTGACATCTCAGGTTCTAAAATGAAACAGTGCAAGATAGCAGACAATGACATATCCCTCTCAGATCGTCTCAACACCTTCTAAGCTCGCTTTAAGCCTAATTTCGGCAGAGAGGTAACACCTATTCCGACAAGTCCTGACAAACCTATCCCAACAGTCACTGCATCAGAGGTCAGATCAGTTTTCCTTCAGGTGAGTCCAAGACGGGGTACTTGGCTGTGCACTCAGAGCACCTGGCAGAGGTCTTCTTGGACACCTTCAACCTCTCCCTGCAGCAGGCCACTGTCCCTGCCTGTTTCAAGAGGCCCACCATCCCTGGGCCTAAGAAGGCTCATGCAGCATGTCTCAATGACTACCATCCAGTGGCCCTAACTTCAGTGGTCATGAAGTGCTTTGAGAGGTTGGTCATGATATTAATCAACTCCAGCCTCCCCATGACTCTTGACCCACTCCAATTTGCCTATCAGACCAACAAATCTACGTCAGATGCCATATCAGGTGCCCTTCACCCCTCCCTAGAACATTTTGACACCAAGAATAACTACGTAAGAATCCTATTAATTGACTACAGTTCAGCATTCAACACTATTACTTCTTCGAGACTGATTGCTAAACTTAGTGATCTTGGACTAAGCCCTACTCTCTGCAATTGGATCCTCAGTTTTCTGATCCACAGGCAACAATCAGTGAAGACTGGGGACAATATTTCATCGTCACTAACACTTAACACTGGAGGCCCCCAGGGGTGCATACTCAGCCCCCTACTGTACTCACTGTATACCCATGATTGCGTCACCAAATATCAGGCTAATGCCATTTACAAGTTCGCTGATGACACCACCATAGTCAGTCGAATCTCAGATGGTGACGAAACAGACTACAGATGGGAGGTGGAAAACTTGGAAAAATGGTGCACTGAGAACAAACTAGCTCTCAATGCCGGCAAAACCAAAGAACTCATTGTTGACTTTCAGTAGGATGTTATTCATGCCCCCTACACATTAACAGCACAGAGATGGAATGAGTAGAGAGTGTCAAGTTCCTGGAATTGGTCATCAACAAGCTTTCTTGGAGTCTTCATGTGGACCCACTGGTGACAAAGGCCCAATAACGTCTCTTCTTCTTCAGTAAGCTGAGGAAATTTGGCATGATGGTGAATACCCTTGCCAACTTTTATAGGTGCGCCATCGAGAGAATTCTGTCTGGATGTATCACTATCTGGTATGGCAACTGTACCATTCAAGATCAGAGATGGTTACAGAGAGTGGTGAACTCGGCCCAGACAATCACAAAGGCCAACCTCCCATCTATAGAATCCATTGACCAGGCCCGCTGACAAGGAAAGGCCGCCAGCAGTCTTAAAGATATATCCCATCCTGGCAATGTTTTTGTACAACCTCTACCATCGAGGAGAAAGTACACCCTCACCAGCTGGTTTCGGAACAGTTTCTACACTACTGTTGTTAGAATACCGAATGGACTCACAAACTCTTAACATTCACCTGTACCTGTGTTTTTGTTTTTGCCACTATTTACCTATTTATTTACTCATCTATGCTACTTAACTCTGATCTGCCTGTATTGCTCACAAGACAAAGCTTTTCACTGTGCCTCGGTACATGTGGCAATAAATTCAATTCAATTCAATTCATTTATTTAATATTTCCTACCTTACACTCTATGTTCCTTAGTGTTTTATCTTCCCCTCTCCTATTTTCTCTGTACTTACTCAAAACCTATTAATTTACAACAGCTCTGATGGAAGGTCATGTACATGCAGCATTAACTCAGCTTCGGTCTGCATAGACGCTGTCAGACCCGCTGAAGACTTGTATCATTTTCTGTTTTTGTGACTATCATCAGGCCTTTATTCTGATTTTTGTTGTAAAATGACATTACTGCAGTCAAAAGAAACTATTTGACTGCAGATGTTGATGAAGCAGTTTAACCACTTTTTACAATAGAATAACTACATGGTAAAGGATTTATGATTTATAGAAGTTATTGCACAGGCTTTCTGGTAGTGGTGAGAAGTTGTGTGGATGTATATGTATGTGGTTCAGCGATAAATATAGCAAAAACAATCCAGTTATAATAGGAGGTTTTAATTGTGTTCACAGACATCCAGAATAGTTCCAGTTTTAAGGACAGTGAATTTATAGAGAGTATTCCAGGTTATGTTCCAGCCTGATTTGGGAGCAGGTTATATTAGATTTAATAATATTTAATTAGTGAAGATTACACAACAATCTATCTACAAGGAAACATCTTGTGAGCAGAGATCAATAAGAGTCACTAACCAAGGTTTATATTTGGTAAGATAAATTTCATAAGGACAAGGCACAAGGTGACACAGTAAATGTCATTGAAGTGCTAATGGGTAAATCTACAGATCACCAAGGTGAAATATTTAAAAGGTACTTGATACATTGCAAATCTGGTATAAGTCAAGATGCCAACATCCCCTCATCCTCTCACCCTTGTTGATACCTATCTTATACTAGTAAATGGAACCTTGTTTTTAAAGACTGTCAGTCTTTTATTAGTGAAAATAAACAACTCCAAGCAACAGCAATTACCCCTCATATAGTTTTCCAGGGGCTAGAGCATATTCAGAAACAGAAATTGCTGGAAAAGCTCAGCAGGTCCGGCAGCATCTGTGGAGAGAAGTCAGGTGTTCTGAGGAAAGGTCACTTGACCCAAAGCGTTAACTTTGATTTCTCTCCACAGATGCTGCCAGACCTGCTGAGCTTTTCCAGCAATTTCTGTTTTTGTTTCTGATTTCCAGCATCCGCAGTTCTTTTGGCTTGTATCTGCTATAATATATTGTTGCTGACAGACTCAAAACCTGAGGAGAGAGAGGGGGAAACAAATGGATCACTTGGCTCATCAGCTGATCAGTCACATGATAAATCCAATTATTTTATTGTCATATATGTACACCCAAGATGTGTGCCATTCCCAACAGTAGCTCCCCACTGCCACTGTTGTTGTGGTCAAATTGCTGGCACAAGATAAAAATAGCTGAAAATAATCCTCTTGGTTAAGGGAGATAGAGGAATGTAACCACGTAATGTTTCACAGAGATATTGCAGTGATTGTGTTAATGCACATCCTGTGTTGATGCACACCCATTAACTTGGCCCTACTAGTGTGAATATCATCTCTCCATCTCCCAAGCCAAGTGCAGGGCCCCATGCATCACTTGCTCCACTCCTTTCCTCATAGATAGATAACTCAATAGATTCATACAGTGCAGAAAAGACCTTTTGGCCCATTGAGTCTGCACTGATATTAACGCATTCTAATTTCCATATCCTTGCATTGTTCCATATCCTTGAATGCCATGGGGAAGAGAACCTGAATGCTACTCATATACTCTCCACCTTCCCTCACTGTCACTACAATAAGAGTCAGTGAAATAGGTGAAGGCAAGCAGTTAAGGGCTGTATTACAGTTGGTTGCAGACAGCAGATTTATAGAAGACCTGATTCGGGATGGGTTCTATGGTGTACTGGTTTCTGGACTTTAAATCCAGCGATCTGAGTTCAAATCTCAAGAGCATCTCAGCTCCAGAGCACTTGCGACACAATGGCAGTATCCCTCCCTCTGGGCCAGGTTCAAATCCTGTCTGCTCCAGAATTTGAGTAAAGAAGTCACTGAAGAGATTGATCAGGAAATATTGAGACTTGATTCTGCATGCTGTATTTGCTGTTAAGGAAGATGACAACAGACTTGCTGAAATCTTGAGTTTACACTTTAATTAAGGTGAAAAGCTTTTAGTTTTAAAGCGTGAGGAATGTCTTTGTCTGAGTGTTCAAGGAAGGGAGTGGAGACTGGCCACTGGAGTACCTTACCAGCTAAAAGAGACATATTTGAATAATTTAATAGCTGTTGCTGGCTGCTTTCAATACAATGGCACCCTTTGCAGCTCTGAGTGCTGATCCCAGCATAACACCGTAAAATATTCAGTGTTGTGCTTCTTTGAATCATGCTTGTAAACGGTGTTCACTTTCAATTTTTTTAATGCTTTTGTTTTCCTGTGGAGTGTTTCTCTGCCCAGAGTGAGTAACCTTTGAACTAATGAGCTCACAAATAGACTTTGGAACTGTGCAAAATTGGCAAGAATGTATTTCAGGTTTGATATTCAGTAAAGCGCTGCTTTGCACAGAAGTCTGTAGTGCAGGAAAGCAGCATTAAAATGTACCTTGTCATCGGCCATTGTCTCAGTCAAGGTTTTTCCTGTGCATTGCCCATTGTGTATACCCCAAAAGGTAGGAGCCATTCGCTGTGAATCAAGGCACCAGACAGCCCAAGGAAATATAGAAATGATTCATTTTCAGAAAACTAAGTTATTCTTTGTTTGCTTTTCAAAAGATGTTCATGGACATACAAACACAGACATTCTGATTCAAAATTCTGTTACATTTAATATTAACCAACTCTTTTTCAATTCTCTGATCACCTGTTTCTCACTTGTACATTTTTCTTCTTTACTTCAAAGATTGATGTGACATTAAGGGTGATATTTTACCAGAAATAAGCTAAGTGTCAGTCTTGGTGAGTTTCGCAGAGGGTTTCACTGTTTGAGGTTTCTCTTATTAGTTTTTGAAACTTGCCCTATTACCTATACACTGCACCCGTATGGGCTCCTGCTCATCCTGTCTTCCCTTTCTCCAGTGAATTAGAAGTACTTACCATTGTGGGGGGTTCCTGGCACCATATTAAAAACCCAGTTGTACAACAGGTCAAGGACTGGCAGTCCAGGATTCCACATGGCTTCTGTAAATTTCCCTGAAGATGGTGCACAGATGGTGTCTCCAGGCTTTGCTGACAAGGACCTGGAGATTCTGGTGAATGGGTTGGTGCAGAGCAGGGCTGTCCTCTTCCATCAGGTCCAGCACAGGAGACCAGAATGTGCCAGCCTGCTACAAAATTGCCCGCCAGGTCACTGCAGTGTCGTCAGTCTGGAAAACAGGCAGCAATTCCACAAGAAGGTCAATGATCTTCTCTGTTCTGTGAGGGTAAGGGCCATCACCTTCTCTCTCTCCTACCTCACACTCAATCTATCACTCATGCATCTCCCTCTCTCACCAATGTGCATGGTCTTCACTCTTGTTATTGCATGCACCATTTACTCGTTCATACTCACCTCAACACCCCACCCTCTGCACTGTCCACTCACTCACTCACTCACCTTTACCCTCACCTGGACCAGCACTAATAGCTGTGCCAACCACTTTCATGCCACACAATCCATCCCCTTGTCTCAATCTAGGAGAAATCAGTCCATGGTTGGTGTCAATGAGCCAGTTCAAGTGCTGGGGTATCTGACATGGTCTTCTCCCCCTCGTGAGGAGAGGGTCTTTGTCCTAGCAGGAATTGACCATGACTGCTTGTGTGATGATGCCAAAATCTCCACATAGCAACAACCAATCGAAGGATCATGGTTCTTTGTTGCATTTCCCTCTTTTGCTGCCACTGTCAATGCCTGAGCTTCAACTCCTAATTCACACCTCATTCACTCTTCTATCTCCTGCACGCACCAGTGGGATCTGCACAGGCTCTGCTATCAAGAGGCAGCCCCCACAAGACAACTCTTCCTCCACCTCAGTTTCTGTTGGTTATAGACAGAGACCTGTGCTGCAATTCTCAATAGTCAGCGCCAACAGCAACAGGAGGTTGCGGGACCTTTGACTGCAATCTTGGTGACCTTTCTTCACAAGTAGAGAGTGCTACTATGCTAGCAGCCAGAAAAGGAACCACAAGCAGGCCCCCACCCCAGAATTGTCCTCTCAGGACACTCGAGTAGTGGCTGAGCTTTCTGCTTCTAGCCTGCGTGCAACGCCTACACCTATAGGACGTCAACCCAACCGTGTCTGGGATCTCTAGGCACAAATGAAGTCACCTATCCAGCCCTCCAAAGCCAATGGACTCCATTGTCAGGCAGGGTCCCATCATCCCTGCAGACCCAAGGACTGCACCTAGATATAGTGAGGGGGAAAGGAAGAAGAAAACTTCTGAGGGAGGGTACACACTTCATTGTCAATATGATACTACACTTCTAGATATGTGTTCAGTTATCATTATCAACACTGTGAGCATTTTAGCTGCAGCTATAAATCTACTCACCCTTTGTGATACACATTGCTCTAACTATATCTGAATGATGGTCATCCTATCCATAGTGCCCATACTGGAAAGAAACTTTGTCTGGATTGACTGAAGGAGAATTAGATGTGGCAAAAACTTCCAACTGTTTACAACCTCAACTTTCATTAAACAGCATCAAATGATCAAAGCATTAAGCAGCAGATGCAGTGGGGATTCTGGCCTTAATAGTACCAAACCATTTGTAGACAGTGAAAGATGACTTAATGCAACTCAGTTCCATTGAACAAGGTTCACAATGAAGGCCTTCTTGTGGTGCTGTGCCTAATTGTTCGGCTGTAGGATCGTCAAGGTACTGCCTCACAGTACTTGGGACCTAGGTTTAATTCCAGCCTCGGGTGACTATCTGTGTGGAGTTTGCATATTCTCTCTGTATCTGTGTGGTTCCCCTCTGGGTGCTCCAGTTTCCTCTCACAGTCTGACATCCTCATGATCATACTCAGTATAGCACAGCAGCACTCACGGATCCCTATTTTCTGTTCGAGAGTTTCAGTGTGTCCTCTTGTTGGTTGGCGAAGGGATTAAAGGATCAAATAACATCTGCCGCCTGCACAGTTCTGAGGTCTCAGACTTGAAGGCTCTTGATGGTCCAATGAAAGGAGATATTTCATTGTAATAACACTGGACAGTATGGTATGGTCTTCAGACTTCACTTCTGGACAGAGTTTCATGTCAGTTTCCCACTCCCATTTGAACAATATTCCCTGGAAGAAGAGACCGGGCCACTATTGAATCTTTATCATATCACAAGGTCACTCATGGCTGCAAGATCCACAGGAAGAGTTGGCTCCACATCAGATTCAGGTTGATGTTAGTTCTGGGCTTCCAGACACACATTTTCCTCATCCAGTTGTTTAGCAGCCCATAGTGCAGTAGGCACAGGGACAAACCCAGCTTCTGAGTTGGTTCCAAAGTGAAATAAAATCCCTGGTGGTCTACTAGTTAGGATTCAGCGCTTTCACTGCTGCGGCCCAGGTTCAATTCCTGGTCAGAGAACGCTTCATTTTGAGTGGCATGGTGGCTCAGTGGTTAGCAATTCTGCCTCACAGTACTTGGGACCTAGGTTTAATTCCAGCCTCGGGTGACTATCTGTGTGGAGTTTGCATATTCTCTCTGTATCTGTGTGGTTCCCCTCTGGGTGCTCCAGTTTCCTCTCACAGTCTGACGATGTGCAGGTTAAGTGAATTGCCCATAGTGTTCAGGGATGTGTAGGTCAGGTGCATTAGTCAGGGGTAAATGTAGGGTAGGGGGATGGGTCTGGTTGGGTTACTCTTTGGAGGGTTGGTGTGGATTTGATGGGCCAAATGGCCTGTTTGCACCGTAGGGATTCTTTTCGGGATATAGTTCCTCAGGAATGTGATTATTCAGCAGTCCAGCAACACAAATAAGGAGTGGAGTTGCATTAGTGGTTAAAGAGGATATAAACACAATATTAAGGAAAGATATGAACTTAGAACTTAGAATCTGTGTGAGTAGAATCGAGATATACTAAAAGCCAAAACATATTATTGGAGGTGGTATATAGACCATCAAACTGTAGTAATGATGTGGGGTGTGCCATTAAACAGGAAGTCGGAGATGCATGAGGCAAATGAACCTCTGTAATTATGGGTAACTTTAATATGTTGGCATAGATTGGCTAAATCAAGTTAATCTCAATACTGTAGAGGAGGAATTCCTAGAGTGTATCTGGGCTGGTGTTTTGGACAAATGCATTGAGGAACCAACTAGAGAAAGGCCATCTTAGATTGAGATTTATGCATTATTAGAGGAATAATTGATAATGTAGATGAATGACTATATTATAATAGAATTCTTCATCATGATAGAGAGTGGGGTAGTAAATGTTGAGACTAGGATCCTGAATCTTAAGAAGGGAAACTATGATGGTATGAGGTTGGAGTAGGCAATGATGGATTGGGAAATGCTTTTGATAGGAATGACAGTGGATAGGCAACGGCAAGCATTCATAGAGTGAATGGGTGAATGACCAACGCAAGAGTGAAGAGAACGGTAACCAAACCATGGCTTAGGAGGAAAGTTAGAGATAGTATTAGCCGCAAAAATGAGGCACACAAATTGGCAAAAAAAATTACCTAAGGATACGGAACAGTTTATAAGTCAGCAAGGGAGGACCAAGGGATTAAATAGAATATGAGAGTAAACTTGTGGGGAACATAAGAATTGGCTGTAAAAAATTCTATAGGAATGTGAAGAGAAAGAGATCGGTGAAAACTAATTTAAGGCTCTGACAGTTAGGCACATCAGAATTTATAATGAGGGGCAAAGAAGTAGCTGTCAAATTAAATTCATACTTTGCTTCTATCTTCACAAAGGAGGACACAGACAACGTACAAGAAATGATGGGGAATACAGAGTTTAGTGAGACAGAGGAAGTGAATCTGTATTAGTAGAGAAATAGTTTGGCTGACAAATACCCAGGACCAAATAATATGCATCTTAGGATGATCCTAGAAATAGTGGATGTATTGATGGCCATCTTCCAAGATTTGTTACATTCTGGAAAGTTCCTACAGATTGAAGGATAGCTAATATTTAAAGAGGAGCTAGAGACAAAAATAAAATTATCGACCAATGAGTCTGGCATCAGTAGTGGGGAAGATGTTAGAGTCCATTGTCAAGGATTTTATAGCAAAGCACTTAGAAAAGAGTGATAGAACCATAGTCAGTATGATTTACAAAGGGAAGTCATAGTTTACAAATCAACAGGAATTCTTCGAGGGTGTAACTAGTAGAGTTGATTGGGAGAGCCAGTGGATGCTGTTCTTTTGGGCTTTCAGAAGGCTTTTGACAAAATCTCATATAACAGATCAATGTGTAAAATTAAAGTGCATGGGATTGGGGGTAGTGCATTGAAATGGATAGAAAACTGGTTAACAGACAAGAAACAAAGATTTGGAATAAATGGGTCTTTTTCTGAATAGCAGGCAGTGACTAGTGGGGTACTGCAGGGATCTGTACTAGGACCCAGCTATGCATAATACATGTGTTAAAGAGTTAGTTGAGGGAATTAAATATAATTTTTCAAACTTTGTAGGTGACACAAAGCTGGGTGGCAGGATGAGCCGTGAGGAGGATGCAGAGATGTGGCAATGTGATTTGGATGGGCTGTGTGAGTGGGAGAATGCGTGGTAGATGACTTTGAGGCCAAGCATTATATGTTTCCAAGAAGGAGGTAGATATAGTCCAAGTGGCTAAAGGGATCAAGGAATATGGGGGTGAGGGGTGGGTGGGGGGTTTGGGGAGGGTAGGATTCCTTATTATTGAACTCAATGATCCCATGGTGGAACAGACTCAAGGGGTTGAATGGCCTACTTCTGCTCTTCTACATTTCTATGTGTCTATGTAACATTTGATCAGTGTCTCCCAAATATTGGGACAGGGAAGCCTTAGACAGGGAGGCCAGTGAGAGGACTCTACCTGGACACTGTACAAAATTGTCCAGAATCAGATTTCTGTTGTTCAAGCCTTTTTGTGCAGAAACATATTGTGCATGTCCCAACAATAATCAAGAACTCTTCGCTCTAGCCCCAGCCCATCCCCAACCCACATTACCCAAGAAAGCAGCATTATATAGGTATAGATCCTGTGTAAATGGGACAATGGTACAGCTGTTTGATGGTTCAAGTTGTGATGTGAGCAATTCCTGGGTATTTGGAAGGTGATTGCTACTTTGGCATGTAAGGTGAACATTTCTAGCCCACATGGCATTACTTGTGCCTCACAGCCATTAGTGCGATTGATTCATAATACATGATGAGGGGAGATTTGTATTCCACACAGTAGGTCAGTGTGTTGGCTTACATAAGGCATTTTGTGAAGACAGTTGTTTTTCAGCTGTACTTTGTGGAGTGTCTGCTCAATGCTGTTGCACTTGGAAGGGTTACACAACACATGGAAGTAGAGCCCTGTCCCTCAGATAATGAAACGCTTACCCCACTTACTCCAGCTGTGGAGGCAGCCATTTTCCTCTCTATCGTACATTTATCATTTGGATGAAGATGGAAGGAATAGCAAGTGGTCAGGTTTCACAAAGTGCATCACAGGCTCAGCCTCTCAGTTTATGATTTCCACCCCCACCCCGTCTCCAAACATTCATATTCCCTTTTTCCACCTGTCAAGATAACTGGTTTTGATTTTCCCCATGTTACAACCCAACCTGATTACTTTACAATTCATCTCCCAGAGGCCCAGGGATACCCCCATTGTCATGCTAGATGTTCAGTACGAATGCACCATCAAAGCCAGTGAGATGCTGTCAATGACCCCTTCATTCCTCCCCCTCCCACATCACTCCTTTCCCTTCAATGCACTCGTGCCTGCCTCCCCACCCCAGGTCTGTGTTGAATTGGCCACCTCACCACTGTCTGCATCCCAGCATGCTGCCTCCGATCCCTGCAACTGACTTCCCCAGCTTCCCTATCACTAAAGTGAACTCTGATAAACCCTCTGAGTTTTATTGGAGTGATGTCTAGAACTGAAACGTAGAAAATAAGAGCAGGGGTAAGCCATTCAACCCCTCACTTAAAAGATGGATTGAAGAGTGATTGGGTCACTGATGAACTCTAACCACCTCAAGCAGCTGACTGACCATGTCCAAGCCTTGGACTGGAAGTGGACACTGTCCATGATGTGCTGAGCCAGAATCCCTGACTGAAAGCTGTCTCCGTTAAATTGACTGAGGACTACTCTGCCTTCGAAATTGAGACATTGCTGCATGTGTTGCAAGTACGTGGTGCACATGTGAGATTGACATGGCAAGGAACTGTACAGGAACATGTCCACCCCTTAACTGGTCATTACTGACAACTGTGACAAGGTGTCATGCTTAGTGCCTGCACTGAACAGCAAGACAAGACAGAGGTACTGTGAGCCTGGTATCTCTGGCTGAGCGGTAAAATGCAAAAAGGTAATGCAAGGCATGTTTGCTGTGAACATCCAGCTAAGCACAAAGTGAGTGCCTGCTAGAAGAGTAAGTGAACAGCCTTTGTTAATGTAGTTATGTTTGTTGAGTATGATTACTCCAGTCCCTTGGTCAGGAGCATTATGGATAAGGGAGTTTTCCTTGAGATTACACAATGCTATCAGCTATTTTCTTTGTATGCATCTGTCAGACCTGCTAGGTATACTTTCAGGCCTCAGTGTGGATATTCGATATTGGATTGTGGTGATGAACTGGTAATGAAGAGGTTTGAACTCAACTAATACCACTTTACAATTTAATGTCGGATGAGGGCACAATAACATTGAGGAGAAAGTGAGGACTGAAGATGCTGGAGAGCAGAGCTGAAAATGTGTTTCTGGAAAAGAGCTGCGCTTTTCCAGCAACACATTTACAACAACATTGAGGCCATGACTAAGAAAAAAATTCTTTGTTTTCAGATAGCATATGCTTGGACAGATTTGTCACATGTTTATCAGTCTCCTTAATTGTGAAACTAAACCATGTGTGTCTGAGTCAGTTTAAAGTGTGGCTGTGTTTCAAATAGACATTATTGGCAGAAGCAACATGGTAGCATAAATGGATTAAATTGAGGAATTAAACAAATTTGTGCACTATAGACTAAGCAGAGTATAGAGCATGAAGTAGATTAGTTATTCCACAGAACTGAGCCAATCAGTAGCAAATATGGGAGAGAAATGGCTGATTGGAGGAACACCTCCTCGCAGAATCTTCCACCTGTATTCGGAAGCCTGGTTGAGGTTAGGCTGGGTGAGCCACAGTCTGGCTCATTGGTTGCCTGTTGGATGAGCCTGCTCCATGAGGTTTGATTTACATTATTTCACATCATTCTGATCTCTCTGACTGGTATAGACTTTTCCAGTCTTTCTTCACAGTCTATTGCTAATGCCACTATTACATTATGATATACATCGCCATCTCATTATCATGTCCATTCTAATTAGGCCTCACCTACTCTGCCAGGCGCATGAAACAAAGTCAAGGATTTTTGAGATCACGAAAAGAATACAATTATTTTCCAATAAGCAACATTATTTCATGAGCTGTGCTGACATTTTGGAGTTACTCCAATGAGTTGAAATTGCTGCTAATGTTTTTATGCATGAGATGTTTAAGTAACACTAATTACTTGTCTATGTCTTATCAATTTGGGAGGTACTATAGTACATGCTAACAGATATCAGGGAGTCTCTTCTGGCTTTGAATAAATTTCTACAGTGTGTCCAAGGTGTCAACATTCACAAATCCTATCACTGATTCAGCATGCTAAAAGAGACAATCATTTTTTTTTGTCATAACAAACATACATTTGGTGAAAATTGGAAGTAATTTAGGTTTCTGTAATGAGCTCACAATTAGATTATTTCACTTAACAGGAATTTCTATTGCATGGATTAGACCCTGCACCATTTGCTACTGCTTCGGTTTATGTCTTCTGTGACTTTTGAAAGCTATTTGCCTGTTGTACGGAGAGGTTTCTGTTTAATTAGTTTAGACTTTCCTCAATGGGAGTTTAGCAGCGTGAGGGGAAATGAATCACAGAGCAGCATGAGGGGAAATGAGTCCTGGAGCAGCGTGAGGGGAAATGAATCACAGAGCAGCATGAAGGGAAACGAGTCCTGGAGCAACGTGAGGGGAAACGAGTCCTGGAGCAGCGTGAGGGGAAACGAGTCCTGGAGCAGCGTGAGGGGAAACGAGTCCTTGAGTAGCGTGAAGGGAAATGAGTCCTGGAGCAGCGTGAGGGCAAACGAGTCCCAGAGCAGCGTGAGGGCAAACGAGTCGTGGAGCAGCATGAGGGGAAACGAGTCCTTGAGTAGCTTGAAGGGAAATGAGTCCTGGAGCAGCGTGAGGGGAAACGAGTCGTTGAGTAGCTTGAAGGGAAACGAGTCCTGGAGCAGCGTGAGGGGAAACGAGTCCTGGAGCAGCGTGAAGGGAAATGAGTCCTTGAGTAGCGTGAGGGGAAACGAGTCCTTGAGTAGCGTGAGGGGAAATGAGTCCCGGAGCAGCACAAAGGAAAATGAATCTGAAGCAGTGTGAGAGGAAACAAATCCTGAAGCAGCATGAAGGGAAATGAGTGGCCCCACGGTGGGGTGGCATGGTGGCATGGGGTAGCCTCACAGTGCCAGGGATCCAGCTTCAATTCCAGCCTTGGGTGACTGTCTGTGTTGAGTTTGCATATTCTCCCTGTGTCTATGAGGCTCCCTCCAAATGCTCTGGTTTCCTCATATAATCCAAAGATGTGCAGGTCAGGTGGATTGGCCATGCTAAATTGCCCACTAAGTGCATTAGTCAGAGGGAAATGGGTCTGGGTGGGTTAACCTTCGGAGGGTCGGTGTGGACTTGTTGGGCCAAAGGGCCTGCTTCCACACTGTAGGGAATCTAATCTAAAAGTCCAGAAGCAGTGGACCTTCCCTTGGTGCAGCTGAGTGCCAGTGCAGAGCAGACTGGAAGCTGGAGGGGAACAGAGCCTGGTGGAGCTGGTCAGCCCACTGAGCTGCTGCTATTTGAAATTCTTTACCAGACTGTAATGTCAATCCCTTAGCTAAGTTATAATTATCTTATTTCTAACTTCTTATTTTGGACATTGTAAGTAATTCTACAACTTTTCCTTTTACTCCTCTTATGAATCCAAGTTTTGTACCTAGGTACTTGTCCTTAGATAGCAACTTTAGAGGCAGCCATTGTAAAAAAATTCACTGTTCTCCTGTTCTTCTGTCCTGGAGTACACCTGACAATAAAGGATATTCTGTATTGTGTTGTATTGTACTCTATCGGCATGATGTTTCTTGATAAATGCTCTGCTAACCTTGACACATTTCTTCAGATCTTCTTAATAAACAATGTATTGGATATCCACTCATCATTGTTTCTACCTGGAAGTGAAAGCATGGGGAATCGCAGGGAGAACTGATGTTCAGCTTCAGGGTTTAAATGGATTTTACTGTGAACATGTGATTTGAAAGGAGCAATAATTTAAATCAAATGGACAAGAGGTATCAACTAAGGAAATTCAGCCTGTCCACAATGACCCCTACCAATTTTTATGGGTACATCATAGAAAGCATCCTAACCAGATACATCTCTCAGTTTGGTATGGCAACTGCTCTGCCCAAGACTGCAAGCAATTACAGTCTGTTATGCAAACCTTCAATCCATTAACTTTCTGCAACCAAGGGAAAGCAGCCAATGTAATCAATGACCCCTTCCACCGCAGGTATACTCTCTTCCATTCTCTTCTGTTGGTTAGAAGATACAAATGTTTGAAAACACGTACCAACAGATTTAAGAACAATTTCTTCCTCGCTGTTTTATCAGACATTTGAATAGACCTTTCATAGTTTGAAGTTGGTCTTTCTCTGCACCTTCTCTGTAGCTGTGAACGTTATATTCTGCGTTCCGTTCTGTTACCCTGATATACATTTGACATGACGATAATAAAATCAAAATAAAAAAAATCCAAGTCAAATCAGTAGGAGTTGGCGTGACATCAAAATATTATCCTGAAGGATTGACAATGTTGCAATGGAAAACAAAACCAGAGGAGGGGTGGCTATTTGGGAGGTGGGAGGAGCTGGTAGGTTGGATAACTGTCAAAGTATAGTGAAGGGAGACTGTCTTGGCACTAGATGCTGCCCATGGGAACCCTTTGACAGCCCCCACACCTTACCCCATCACATCGCATGCTGCTGCTGCAAGGTAACCTATTAATTTGTATCCTATTACAACTTACTCCTTTTAATTACCTTCACGGTTTAAAAGTTTACCAATTAATGCAGGTGAGGACCTCTGCTGGCTTTAGCACTGTAACTCTCAACCTCTCACTGTTCCTTTCTTAGTCTCTCTCACCTATGTGCCTCCTGGAAGCCTCAGGTAAGGAAGAGATTGGTTGAGTCAGCTAAAGCATATGGACAGGAGTGACTGAGATGGAAACTGAGGAAGGTTAATTGATCGTTGCCCTTTTCTGCTGAGCTCAAGAGGCTGGCCTTGGAAGGAAGGATCAGACCATCTTGTCCATGAAGCTGCATTAGTCTTTGAGTCCTGGTGTACCCTATTGATGAAACAGAGTGGTGGTGGTGGAGAAGGTGAGAAAGAGAAGCAGATCATGTTCTCCAGTTCTTTCCAGCCTGGTATGGTTGACTCCCCATCTGCTATGGTGGATTCTTGGACTGATGTGGCCTCAGCGGGGACGTCTGTTCTCTATGGGATTCCTTGAAATACAGTCACTCATAGCTAAGCGCTTAAGAAAGACTGTAATATTTAAACTTTGTACTTAAAACTAAGGGAGGTCTGCAATGTGTAACTTTTAATCATATTCTTTATGTTTTATGCAATACTATAATTACTGCAATACTTAACTTTCAACTCTGTTCTTTCTTTCTACTTTGTTCTTAAGATTCTGTACCGAGGTACTTATACCTAAGATGGCCCTTTGTGTGGCGACTTTTCACTGTACACTTCTAAATTTGTACTTGACTACAGGTGACAATAAAATCAAAATCAAATCTCATAATCTGCAGGAAATGGCAGAGGCAGTGGGTGGGCCATTGCAGGCTCTGCTATGGTATGATGGATAGTTTCATTGCACTGAATGTCACTCTGAAAACTGCAGCACCTCAAGGCAGAGCTGAGAGAGGGACACGTGCTACATTGGTCCTGCTAGCAACTTATATTCCCTCTGCTGCCACATAGCCTTTGCCTTTGGAGTGGAGAGGTGTGTCCTTCCCAACCTCCAAATGAGAATGCACGTCAATATTTTCTAAGGTTCAGAGATCTAGTGGGAACAATTAGGTTAATTTTTCTTCTGACCTGAGAACTGCAGAATCAATTTCTATTCTCAGGGAGACAATAGGATGACTGAAGATGACAGTGCTCCCATACACCTTTCCCCCTCAGATGCTGTTCTTTTTGCCTGAAACGAGGTTATCAAAACCCTCAGGCTAAAGAATGCATAATGCACAGGATACACAGCACCCTGTCACAAATGTTCGACTCTTTGACAGCTGTTCACTCTCTCATGATCACTTTTTAAAGAAAGACATGGGCAGCAGTATTTTGGGGACACTGTTACATGGAAAATTCACCTCCACTATTCAGCGAGAAGAGGTGTGATGATATGTTTCAGCGCTCTGGTCAGACCACTTCTTGATAGCTTGTCACTGAGGATTAGGACACGTTCAAGTATCTCAGAGAAGAATTATTGGTCCAGTGTCAAGGATGTGAGTTATGAATAGAAACTATAGTTAGATATCTGATAGTATGGAAATCCTGAATGACTTTAATTTAAATTGAGAGTTAGACATGGGGCCACATGTGCTGAAGGGTTTTTGCCCGAAACTTCGATTTCGCTGCTTGTTGGATGCTGCCTGAACTGCTGTGCTCTTCCAGCACCACTGATCCAGAAAATGGGGCCACATGTGCAATCCCGCAAAAAATAAATGCTAGCCTGATATCAGGGTTTCTTCTTTCACTCACAGAGATCAACTTGTGAAATTGGATTTGAGTCAGAGTATTGGAAGTAAAAGTCCTGAAATTAATTATGAAACAATTAGATGATGCACTGTGAGTCTTTCTAGATGCATTATCTATGATGGACTGAATGGCTTGAATTCTGTGATTACTTTGTGGTAACAGACAAGTCCATTGTCCTATTATCAATTTCACAAAGCACTGATGCAAACTCTTTTATGTACAGTGCTCCAAATCATTGTCCAATGTCTCACTAATATACTGAGATTAAATTTTATTTCACAGTCTCAATGAATGTTCTAATGTAGTCAATTATCTCCTCTTTGGATGAACTACTCATCTCTCAAGTTATTTGAAGGTTGCACAAAAAAGGTAGCCCTTATTTTTTGTAAAATTTCTATCCTTTGTATTTTTACTTTAGTTTCAGGGCTGCAGTAGGATGACCAAGTAATAGCTGCCGTTGGAGTGTCAGTACTTCATGTCAGCATGTGGTAAAATCGCAACTGAATCCTACACGTTCCCAAAAGGTGAGCCCTGCATCTCGTTTAGAGGGAGCCAAGTGACCCATCTCTTTCATCTGTTCCACCAGCAATCAAAGCATTATAGCATGTTCCGAAAGCTAATCTAGTGCACCACCACACATTCAATTCTGTAACTAGTAGGATAGATATCCTGATCATGGGTAACTTTAGCTTTGCAAATTCAAAATAATTTTGTGACAAATTGAAACTTTTATGAAAATGCTCAGTACAATAATTGCTAAAAGAATCAAGATGCCTACAAGTAATCAGCCAGCAACAGACAATGCAGGAATAGTCAGCAAGGAGTTTATAGGTTCAATACTCTGTAGTAAACTACCTGACATCATGTGGAATGCGACTGGAGTCCTTAAATTAACCTTGGATCCTCATCAGGTACGGAAACAGTCAGTTAAAGTTTTCCCTCCTAACCATAACCGAGTGATGTACGAGACATTGCGTCTGTGTAAATGTCTGATGCATAGAGGCCTAAGGTTGATTGAGCTATTCTCTTTTTGAGTTGGATGTTCCACTCTCTGTCCAGGTGAACTTGAGGTTATGTAGGGACTGACAGTATTTCTACCTGTGCCCATTGGTGCAGTTATTTTGCCTATAGTGTTGTGGATTCTCTCTGGACTGCTCTCCCCCAACGTGTTGCCACGTTCACTCGTGTTCAACATCAGTTTGAGAGTATGATATACTGAGAGGATTACTGTGGGGTGACCACTTCCTGGAACATGCTTTCCAGGACGTTTTCTGCTTTCGGTAACCTAGTGACACCAGCTGCTCATGCAGGAAATCCTCCCAGAGCCAGTTCCTGTCAGAAAGATTACTGAAACAGTAAAAGCTGAACAATGCCTTTCATTATAGAGTCATAGAGTCATAGAGATGTACAGCATGGAAACAGATCCTTCACTCCAACCCATCCATGCCGACCAGATATTCCAACCCAGTCTAGTGCCACCTGCCAGCACCCGGCCCATATCCCTCCAAACCCTTCGTATTCATATATCCATCCAAATGCTTCTTAAATGTTGCAATTGTACCAGCCTCCACAACTTCCTTTGGCAGCTCATTCCATACACGTACCACCCTCTGTGTGAAAATGTTACCCCCTTAGGTCTCTTTTATATCTTTCCCTCTCACCCTAAACTTATGCCCTCTAGTTCTGGACTCCCTAACCCCAGGGAAAAGACTTTGCCTATTTACCCTATCCATGCCCCTCATAATTTTGTAAACCTCTATAAGGTCACCACTCAGCCTTCGGCATTCTAGGGAAAACAGCCCCAGTCTTTTTAGTCTCTCCCTGTAGCTCAAATCCTCCAAACCTGACAACATCCTTGTAAATCTTTTCTGAACCCTTTCAAGTTTCACTACATCTTTCCGATAGGAAGGAGACCAGAATTGCATGCAATATTCCAACAGTGGCCTAACCAATGTCCTGTACAGCCACAACATGACCTCCCAACGCCTGTACTCAATACTCTGACCAATAAAGGAAAGCATACCAAACTCCTCCTTCACTATCCTATCTACCTGCGACTCCACTTTCAAGGAGCTATGAACCTGCACTCCAAGGTCTCTTTGTTCAGCAACACTCCATTGGATCTTACCATTAATGGGCAGCACGGTGGCACAGTGGTTAGCACTGCTGCCTCACAGCGCCTGTAGACCCGGGTTCAATTCCCGACTCAGGCGACTGACTGTGTGGAGTTTGCACGTTCTCCCCGTGTCTGTGTGGGTTTCCTCCGGGTGCTCCGGTTTCCTCCCACAGTCACAAAGATGTGCGGGTCAGGTGAATTGGCCAAGCTAAATTGCCCGTAGTGTTAGGTGAGGGGTAAATGTAGGGGTATGGGTGGGTTGCGCTTCGGCGGGTCGGTGTGGACTTGTTGGGCCGAAGGGCCTGTTTCCACACTGTAAGTCTAATCTAATCTAAAAAAAAATTAAGTGTATAAATCCTGCTAAGATTTGCTTTCCCAAAATGTAGCACCTCGCATTTATCTGAATTAAACTCCATCTGCCACTTCTCAGCCCATTGGCCCATCTGGTCCAGATCCTGTTGTAATCTGAGGTAACCCTCTTCGTCTTGGTGTCATCTGCAAACTTACTAACTGTACGTCTTATGCTCGCATCCAAATTATTTATGTAAATGACAAAAAGTAGAGGACCCAGCACCAATCTTTGTGGCACTCCAGTGGTCACAGGCCTCCAGTTTGAGAAACAACCCTCCACCACCATACTCTGTCTTCTACCTTTGAGTCAGTTCTGTATCCAAATGGCTAGTTCTCCCTGTATTCTGTGAGATCTAACCTTGCTAATCAGTCTCCCATGGGGAAACTTGTCGAACGCCTTACTGAAGTCCATATAGATCACATCTACCATTCTGCCCTCAGCAATCCTCTATGTTACTTCTTCAAAAAACTCAATCAAGTTTGTGAGACATGATTTCCCATGAATAAAGGCATGTTGACTATCCCTAATCAGTCCTTGCCTTTCCAAATACAAGTACATCCTGTCCCTCAGGATTCCCTCCATCAACCTGCCCACCACTGAGGTCAGGCTCACTGGTCTATTGCTCCCTGGCTTGTCCTTACTATCCTTCCTAAACAGTGGCACCACATTTGCCAACCTCCAGTCTTCCGGCACCTCACCTGTGACTATCGATGATACAAATATCTCAGCAAGAGGCCCAGCAATCACTTCTCTAACTTCCCACAGAGTTCTCGGGTACACCTGATCAGGTCCTGGGGATTTATCCACCTTTACTCGTTTAAGACATTCAGCACTTCCTCCTCTGTAATATGGACATTTTGCAAGATGTCACCATCTATTTTCCCACAGTCTATATCTTCCATATCCCTTTCCACAGTAAATACTAATGCAACATACTCATTTTGAATCTCCCCCATTTTCTGCCGCTCCACACAAAGTCTGCCTTACAGATCTTTGAGGGGGCCCTATTCTCTATCTAGTTACCCTTTTGTCCTTAAAGTATTTGTAACAACAATTTGGATTCTTCTTAATTCTATTTGCCAAAGCTATTTCATGTCCCCTTTTTGCCCTCTGGATTTCCCTCTTAAGTATACTCCTACCTCCTTTAAACTCATCTAAGGATTCACTCAATCTATTCTGTCCATACCTTACATATAATTCTTCTTTTTCTTAACCAAACCCTCAATTCTTTAGTCATCCAGCATTTCCTATACCTACCAGCCTTCCCTTTCACCCTGACAGGAATATGCTTTCTCTGGATTCTTGTTATCTCATTTCTGAAGGCTTCCCATTTTCCAGCCATCCCTTTACCTGCCCCTTTATCTGCCCCCAATCAGCTTTCAAAAGTTCTTGCCTTATACTGTCAAAATTGGCCTTTCTCCAATTTAGAACTTCAACTTTTAGTTCTGGTCTATCCTTTTCCATCACTATTTTATATCTAATAGAATTATGGTCGCTGGCCCCAAAGTGCTCCCCCACTGACACCTCAGTCATCCTGCCCTGCCTTATTTCCCAAGAGTAGGTCAGGTTTTGCATCTTTTCTAGTAGGTACATCTACATACTGAATCAGAAAATTGTCTTGTACACATTTAACAAATTCCTCTCCATCTAAACCTTGAACACTATGGCAGTTCCAGTCTATGTTTGCAAAGTTAAAATCCCCTACCATAACTACCCTATTATTCTTACAGATAGTTGAGATCTCCTTACACGTTTGTTTCTCAATTTCCTTCTGACTATTAGGGGGTCTATAATACAATCCCTATAAGGTGATCATCCCTTTCTTATTTCTCAGTTCCACCCAAATAACTTCCCTGGATGTATTTCCGGGAATATCCTCCCTCAGCACAGCTGTAATACTATCCCTTATCAAAAATGCCACTCCCCTTCCTCTCTTGCCTCCCTTTCTATCCTTACTGTATCATTTATATCCTGGAACATTGAGCTGCCAGTCCTGTCCATCCCTGAGCCATGTTTCTGTAATTGCTATGATATCCCGGTCCCATGTTCCTCACCATGCCCTGAGTTCTTGTTGAAGTAAACACCACAACTAGGAAGAATATGAAAGTTCACTCCCTTCCAGGGTGTGGCTTTTCAACTCTACAATAAACAATTTCAATAACTTTCAAATTGGTTCTATTTTCCTCAACGAAAGAAGCATATACATAGCTGCATTTTCAGAATTTACCAGAAGGGAATTTGATTACCTTTTCCATGCACTACTCTATTAAAAACATTTCACTTTTTTTGCAGCTAAATGTAAGTAATCACTTGATAACTGAATCACTTCTGGAGGTGAATGTGAATTCTATTAAATCTTTAATTATTGCCATAAATGTATGGTCATAATATATATTTTGAAAAGAAAACTCATTTGTCTTTAAAATAATCTCCAGAAGCTAATGACTTCTCTTGAGGATGTCAACTGCAGTCAAAAAAACATAATCAAACGGTGCTATCTAAAGAAACAATCATAAAATATTGTTAAATAATACATGATTCCAGGAAGGACTGTTGAATTCTCGAAAGGTCTGAAGACTCAAAAACTCTTGATGTTTTGAACAGGAGATTCAAGGGACAGCACGAAAGTTCCAGCATAATGGGTGTTACTTTATGGAACAATGATTCATGTAAATTACAACTTGAAGCTATTTTATTTGATTGTGATAAAGTTGGCCACTGTGTACAGCATCGTCTGAACGCTGCGAGTGAAAAAATCTTAAACAGCTACTGCTTCTTAACAGAGAAGCAGGGGTAGGTTTGCACAACTAGGCTATCACAGCCTGCGGTGTCGTAGAAATGAAACAAAGCACCTTTCCTACTGCCCCAGGAGCTGCTCTGCTGAATCCATGTCCAGGAGTGACCTCCAACTAGTTGACTATGAAACCTACGGGCAGTTGCAGAATCTGATTTCCAGGTTTTCCATCCCCTCATTTCAGAGAGCGAATCTTTAAGTGAGCCAAGCCTGAAAAATCGGGGAGACTGATTTCATTTTAATTTGTTTGTGCATAACTTATTTTATTTAAATTTTTATATCGGTATCTTAGCTCACAATGTAGCTACTTCTCACTTTGTAACCTTCACGGTCAGTGTGGACATGTTGGGCCGAAGGACCTGTTTCCACACTGTAGGGAATCTATGATTCTATACATTTTGGTTGCAACATAACGCTGTGATGCTGGATCTGTTATATGTTGCATTCACAGGATGTGGACATTTCTAACCAGGTCAGTATTTATTCCCCATTCCTAGGAGTCAACCACATTGCTGCAAGTCTGGAGTCACATATTGGCCAGACCAGGTAAAGATGGCAGAAGGACGATGGTGAACCAGATATGTTTTTTCAACAATCCACAATGATTTCACAGTCATCATTAGACACTTACTTCCAGATTTTTATTGAATTCAAATTCCACAATCTGCTGTGATGGGATTCAAATCCAAGCCACCAGAACATTACCCCGGCTCTGTTGAAAGACTAGAGATAATATAGCTAGGCTATGACTTCCTTAATTGAAACACTTGAAAATTATAATTGGACTATGTATGCCCTTGTACAGATTCTCTGAGAATTGTTTAGTGCATACTTGTATCATTATTCTAAATGAAAACTTTCTCATGACATATTATGTTTGATTGAAGAATTAATGATCAATGACCATTATAAGTTAGCAGCTTTCCCATGCCACGTCTGTTCTCATTGATGTTGTACTTGTCAGTGCTTCATTGTCAAAGAAAGAAAATTTTGCATTTACATTGCACCTTTCATGACCATCAGACTTTTCAAAGCGCTTCACAGCCAATGAAGTGTAGTCACTGTTGCTTTGTAGGAAGTATGGCAGCCAATCTGTGCACAGTAAACTCCTTCAAGCAGCAGTAT
The DNA here is from genome assembly GCF_020745735.1 of Hemiscyllium ocellatum. Taxonomy (NCBI): domain Eukaryota; kingdom Metazoa; phylum Chordata; class Chondrichthyes; order Orectolobiformes; family Hemiscylliidae; genus Hemiscyllium; species Hemiscyllium ocellatum. Next base: position 32,863,513 of record NC_083424.1, on the reverse strand, counting down.
GACAATGATCAATAAGTCAGTACAGGCAATGGTGAGTGAGGGATACATATTGGCTGGAATACCAGGATAATGCCCTACTCTTCTTCAAAGTCTTGCAGTGGGATATCTCCTCCGATCGTGGTAAGAAGGTTAACATCAGATCAGAAATCCGGCCCCTGCAGCAGTAATCCCTTAGTACAGTGTCAACCGTAGATTGTGTGCTCTTGAACAGCGGTGGGGGTTGAACCTGGAACTCCATGTCACAGATGCAAGAAGGCTACTAACTGAATCGTGGCTGACACACAGCCAACTGGTAAGAGTTCTTGCTGCAAACATGGAGATGTTGTCTCCATGAAGCATTTTATATCTGTTTAAAAAAGTGGAAATCATGTAACTTTCAGAATTGAGAAAAAACAGCTCTTTCATTTACTATGGCACTCAGTGGCTTTAGCTCCCATACCAGGCAAAGTTTTCAGAATTGGGGAGATCCAATTTGTTAGGACACTATGGGACATGTAGCTCTGGTAGTTCTATCTTGAATAGATTGGTGTTTATACATCATGACGTGATCTACAATGCGAACAAGAGGGCAAACAATTTCACTGTGGAGATTATCCTGTGCTGAGCTGATGTGAGGACTGCAGTAAAGACCTTTCAAACTATTTTACTGTTTGCAATTCTGCCTTCTCCTTGTAGCATCGTAATGCAGCCTCACTGGTACTGAATCAATTTACTGTAAGATTTATCAAACAGTTAAAGGATTTCTTTAAAAGCCCTTGCAAACCCATGCATTCATTAGCAGATCCATCATGAATCTAGGGAGGGCAGTTTCACCCTAATTGACTTATCATTTAAGAGATAAAAATAGTCAAATGCAGTTGAATTAAAAAGTGGACACATTTTCATGTTAGGTGTTTTGAATTAACAACTTTAATTTGCAAAACACACTGCAGCAATCAAAAGATTAAGCATAAGGTTAGCAAAATACCAGGACCAAAGTCATGACCATGCAGCTGACCAAAGTGATTACCCTCTATTAAAAATGCACGTTTTTCCAATTGTGAATTGACGTTGATGAGGGTTGGACTTTTTCCAAACTTGTTTCATCATGAGAAACAGCAGGTTCACTGAGTGGACTGCACCTGTTCAAATCTGAGATGTGTGTCTTTCACATTCTGGAAGCTACCTCAGCCTAGATCGAACGCTAACCATGATCACAATAAATTGCTTATCAGAACAAGTGTGGGATTACTACTATCCATCCTGTCAATCAGAAAGGATTACATTTATTTATAATTAGAGGACTTACAGTACAAAGATTTCAGTGTTGTGGGTGGGAGATGGTAAGGGGGGGCTGTTACAATGGTGAAGTGAGCAGCAGATTTATCAAGGTCAGACCCCAGGCAAGGTTAACTCTTACGTCTCACTGTCAAAGTCCAGATTGAGTTCTTACACAGAATAAATAGTTCAGCTTCAGATCCAGAGGGCACAGAAAGAGAGAATAGAAGTAGGAGACAGTGAGACTCCCAGATAGGTGGGTACATTGAAATCAAACCTAGGCAGGGCTGTAAACATGCAGTGACTTCAGAACCTATGTTCAGAAATAAAAATCAAGGTACAGTCACAATAAAGAAGTTAGTCATATGCTGGTGAATATTTCCTGTTTATCTTATTGAAATAAAGAGTTTTAATTGGGCCAAGTTAGAGCATTAATTGAATTAACAAAAATATAAGCACAGGCAGAATTGGACACAGTAATTAATATTAAAATAGTAAAATAATTTAATTAATTCATTATAAAGATAGCAGAGAGAGATAGCTGTTGCAGCAGCAGAATGAGGAATGTAATTTCCCAAAATTCCCAAAATGCTGGAAAGGTCCCATCAGATTGGAATATGACTTTATATTCAAGAAAGGATAGTGACAAAAGGCAAGAAAGTACAGGCCAATAGTATAAAATCTGGAAAATGTTGGAATTTGTTTTTAATGCAGATATAGCTTGTATTTTAAAATCCTTAATGCAATCACATAGAGTCATATTGGTTTTGGGAAAGGGAGGTTGTGTTTAACTGATTTATTAATGTCATTTTATGAAGCAAGAAGCAACTTGGATAAAGGGGGATCACCAGCCGCAGTGATTGTAACAAGATCAGCCAGGTCATCCTCATAGAATATGAGTTCCCTGATTGGGGCTGTTAATCTGATCCAATCAGAGAGCCCCAGCTGACAGATATAAACAGGAATGTCAGACATCCTGTTCACTCTGAGAGCTGGTTCTGAGGAATCCAGACCAGTGTCAAGTACTACGTACAAGTAAGTAAAGGGTGACTTAGTGATGGGATACCGGCCTCTGTGGAGTTATTTCACCAAGTATGTTACACTTGGATTTCTGGAAGGCACTTGGTAAGGGGTCACATCAGAAGCATCGACACAAAATATGAGTTTGTCCTGTAGGGGGCAATATATTAGTATGGATAGAAGATTGGAAGTGGAAATGGAAAGGAGGGACAAGTAGGTCAATTTTGGTTTGGCAAGGTGGATCGCTTCTGGGTCACCAATTATTTACGATGTATATAATTAACATGGATGAAAAGACTGGATATATGGTTGCTGAACTTCATGTTGTTCATGGTAGAAAAGTAAGTTGTGAAGAGGACATGAAAACTTTACGAAGAGATTTAGTCAGGTTAAATGAATAGCACAACAACATGGCAGATGGAGTTCCATGTGGAATATGCAAACCTGAACAGTTTGGCAGAGATCGTTAGATCCTGAAAAAGTCCCCAAAGGTGGAAAACTGACAATATAACACTTTTTTTGAAAAGAGAAGGAGACAAAAACACAGGCAAATATAGGCTAGTTATCTTAATATCTGTCATTGGGATAATGTTAGAATCTATTATAAAGGATGGAGTAATAGCAGAAAATTTAGAAATACATGATTCAATTAAGCAGAGTAAGCACAAAGAAGAAATCATGCCTAACAAATTTACTAGAATTCTTTGAAGAGATAATGAACAGGATAAATAAAGGAAAAGTATTGGATGCAATATACTTGGATTTTCAGAAGCTATTGATAAGGTGCCATATATTAAGCTATTTAATAAGATAAGAGGTGTTAGAGTTGGAGGTAGTATTACTATAGGTAACGGTTGGCTAACTGATGGAAGACAGAACGTTGGGATAACAGGGGCATTTTCAGGTCAGCAACCTGTAAGCAATGGTATGTCACAAGGATTAGCACTGGGGTCACAAATTTAAGTGCTCAGGAAGCACACACAGTGCAACATAATTCTCCACAGCAGTATATGAAAAAGTAACAACCAGGAAATAATATCAAGAAATTTCCAAACATCCATCCATAGCACACAAGCCTATTGATTAAGTTTAAGAGGGAACTGATACCAGTACAGAGGCCAGTATCCTGTCACCAAGTCACCCTTTATTTACCTGTGTCTAGTACTTGACACTGTTCCAGCTCCTCAGAGGTAGCTCTGAGAATGAACGGAACCCCTGACACTCCTGTTCTTATCTGTCAGGCAGGGCTCCCTGATTATACCAGATTAATAGTACCAATCAGGATGAAAGGCTTATGCCCGAAACGTCGAATTTCCTGTTCCTTGGATGCTGCCTGACCTGCTGCGCTTTAACCAGCAACACATTTTCAGCTCTAATAGTACCAATCAGGCAACTCACGTTTTATGAGGTCCACCTGACTGATCTCATTACAATCACGAAGTAACTACAGCAATTCGGCTTTACAGACCCCAGATAGACACTGTGTGTCCTAAATTTGGCACACAACATGGGCATCATCAGCAAAGCTGCAGCCTTTAAAATGATCCAAATGGCATACCCCAAAGAAATGGACAACATGCACTAAATGCCAATATTAAGCCCGATGCAACAACAAATATCATCTCTTCATGCATCCTACAAGAGATGTAGTTAGGGAAATGACACAATGTGGTGCAATCCACACCTGATTACAATGGGTCTGATATCCTTCCTTAGGATGGACACATGAAATCTTTTACAGTTTTGATACAGCAGAACCTTCTAGAAGTGATCTACCAATAAGCACAGATCTACATATTGTCATGATCAATGAGGTAACCAGTGCAACAATTCCAACACCAATGTTTCCAGACCATAACACCAATTCTGTCCAGGACATGACTAACCTCTAACCAAACTGGTTTGCTTCAATTAGTAAGTTGAAGAAAGATGCAATATAATTCTGAAAGATAATGCCCAACTCAGGATCAACCCTCCTCCTTCTAAGTGCATTCAGGAAGAACTCAAACTCGATTTGGATTCCAGAACACAAACCACCATTTGCAATGATGCACATTATACTGATTGGGAGAAAGGGAAGACTGCAGAGGCTGGAATGTACAGTCGAAAAGTATGGTGCTGGAAAAGCACTGCAGGTCAGGTAGCATCCGAGGAGCAGGAGAGTCAATGTTTTGAGCAAAAGCCCTTCATCAGGAATGTGGGGAAATTGGCAAGGAGCTGAGAGATAAATAGGAGAGGAGAGGGCTGGAGACCTCCTATTTATTTCACAGCACCACCCTCTCCCCCCACCACCACCACTAATACCACCACCAGCACATTCCTGACGAAGAGCTTATGCCCAAAACATTGACTCTCTTGCTGCTCAGATGCCTGACCTGCTTTGCTTTTCACGGGCATGCTCTATACTGATTGGTCTAAATCTATCACCCGCTTTTGGAGAAGGATGGCCCTGTATTGATAAAATCTTTTGAGGTACTGAAGCGTGACCTTCAATGAGTTTCTTGACATTGAAGGCAAAAGGTCCCATTTTCCAAACAGATGCTGAACAGAGAGATGGGGATTCTTGATGGTGAGAGGCCTATTTGCAGGTGTCAGCTTGTGTTACCATCACATTATTAGCTATTCTCCATTCTCATTGATATGCAGCTTCTCATTCTCCCACTTGCTGTTCAAGGACCTTTTGAATCTATTCGGGCCACTCACTGATGATAATCTTATTTAAAAGTTGCAGCTGTACATCAGTCACAGCTTCCTGGATCTTCGACAAGACCTCAACAAATCCAACACGAGAGTCGGAGTGATTATCTGGTAACTCCAGGTTGCCACTTGCTCGTCCAGCTTAACCACCTTGGAAATCAGGTACCAATATCTCAGTGCACCTTACAGAGTTGTCTTGCTTTCAACCTTCTATCCTCATAGATTCTGAATTTTGCTACCAATGTAAATTAGATTTCAAAATTTGCTTCTCAAAGATACAACACACCCATGGCAGGAAGGTCACCAGCATATCTTCCAATCCCTGACTTTTTATCTTTCAGTAAATGTATTCTTCAACACTATGATCTTTCCAAACTTACCATCTTGGAAGTAGATGAATACTGGAAAGGCCTTGGAGCATGTCTGTTATTGGAAAACATGTCTAAATGTTTCTAAAATCCTTATGTTGGTACAGGCAAACTGCTGCAGTAGAAAAGGCAACTCTCACTTTAGTTTTACAATACAAATGTTCCACACACCTATTCAGCAAGAATTTCATTGTTCATATTGATCATTAACTGTTTGAAATGATCTGTCGAATTTGTCACAAGTGCATCTTCACTCCTACAATGTCTATTTGCAAAGATCCAAGGCTATCACATTTCAAAGTACAACACATACCAGGTTCAAAGATGATTATCCCTAAGTCCCCTTAACAATTCCAAATCTAGCTAAAAACACAATCGCAGATTTACAACTGGATAACAGTGAATCTGTTTTCAAAGATATTCTCCACATTGATCTCATTGATCTTGGTCATGAAGATCCAGGAAGCTGTGACTGATGTACGGCTGCAACTTTTAAATAAGATTATCATCAGTGAGTGGCCCGAATAGATTCAAAAGGTCCTTAAACAGACATGTTCTTTCTGGATTCCCAGAGATATAAGCATCTTCTGCCTTGGGAGCTTACAACCATATGGCCTCAACGTAGAGCTCACCAGCTTCCAAATTTCCTTCCCCACCATCTCATCCCAGGCCCAGCCTTCCCTCTCCGCCCCATCCCCTTGAACTGACCTAACCTGTCCATCCTCCTTCCCACCTATCTGCTCCACCCTTCCCACTGACCAATCACAATTACCTCTTACCCACATACACCTATTGCCATCCCACCTACCATTCCCCCAGCCCCAAACCCCCTCCCTCTAGTTTCTTCTCAGGCCCTTTCCCCCTCCCCAGGCCTGATGAAGGGTCCAGCCTGAAATTGTGACTTCCCTGCCCCTCTGCTGTTGCTTGACCTGCTGTGCTTTTTTCCAGCTGTACACTTTACTGACAGAGAGAGATCAGGACTCTCTGGGAAAGTAACTTTCAAAGGTAAACAAATAATTGTTCCGCAAGCTCAATATTGAAATACATTTGACCATATCTATATGAACAATCAAGCGATCGTATCTTTTCACACAAAATCTTTCTGAACCATGGTACAAGTTTGCAACTGGTGAAACAAATCAAAGATAGCATCAGTGCAACATATTAATAACCATATTCAGCATGTTTAGTGGACATAATTTGTTGAAAAACACCAATGATGTGGAGTACACTACTTTGCCCTTCCAAGACGTGTGCAGGAAGTGGGAAATTTAACTTTACATCTCTTCTCCTCACCATCCTCAATCTGATAGTCTGACAGAACACAGTGCCTGTTGCTATTTGCCAAGATTTTCTAATACCCATGTTACACTGATATGCTACTCCACAAGGCAATAATTTCCTCTCACCAGCAGCTCTCAGGTTTCGAAGTCAGATCCACTCTGTGGATCCGTACAGTCCATCACAGATACACAATGTAGTGACGGATGAGCATGATCAACAAGAATGTAAACAGTTAACCCAAGTTAAACCAGAGCAAAGTTTCAGAGTTCAAGATCTTTGTACAAATACAAGAGTTTGTGGAAAAAAGTACTATGATGCTATGTACAGCCCAGATCCTATGGGATTGTAACAAACAAAGGAGACATCTTTTGGTGAAACAAATGACACATCTGAGTTGTACATCATCAATTATCCCTCAAAGTATCATCCCAGACAATAGTCATGCATCAAAAATAAATGACACATCCTTCCAAACATACATATATATATTCATTCAACTGAGACACTGAAGTTAAAAAGCTTGAGTTATGAGAATTGCATCAGGGCAAGATCTGTTTAGGAGCATAGGTGCAGGCCAGCCCCTTGAGCCAGTTGCTAACTCCTTATATCAGACTTTTGGCCCATATCTATTAATATAGATTTGGGGTGGCACGGTGGCTCAGTGGCTCACAGTATCAGGGTTCTGGGTTCGATTCCAGCCTCGGGTAACTGTCTGTGTGGAGTTTGCACATTCGCCCTGTGTCTGCATGGGTTTCCTCCCACAGTCCAAAGGTGTGCAGGTTAGGCCATGCTAAATTGCCCATAGTGTTAGGTGCATTAGTCAGGGATAGATACAGGGTAGGGGAATGGGTTTGGGTGGGTTACTCTTTGGAGGGTCGGTGTGGACTTGTTGGGCCGAAGGGCCTGTTTCCATACTGTAGGTAATCTAATCTAATTGTTGCTTAACAAAAACATTATATATCTCCGATTTAAAATTAACTACCCAATCTTGCATCCATTGCCGCTTGTGGAAGAGAGTTCTAATCATCTACTATCTTAGTGTGCAGAAGTGATTCCTACCATTTCTCCTGAATGGTCCTGATGTAATAGTTTTATTGTACATTTACTTAAGTGTTATCTTGGTGTTAAAGATAGTGTACCGACATGCACCCTTATATACATTTAACAGAACAGGTTTGCTAATCTTGAAAGGGAAATGATGGGGCATTGTTACATACCTTATTATAGGGAGGGGATGGTCTAGTGGTAGTATTGCTCCAGCATTAGTCCCGAGATTAGTCCCCGGTATTATTCTGGGGACATTGGTTCAAATCCCGTTATTTTAAATGGTTGAATTTGAGACCAATAAAAAGTATCTGAAGTTATGATTCTGATGATGACCATGAAACTATTGTCAATTGTTGGAGTAAACCCATCTAGTTCACTAATGTCCTTTAGGGAAAGAAGCTGCAGTCCTTACCTGGTCTGGTCTCTATGTGACCCCTGACCCACAGCAATGTAGTTGAGTTTTAATTTCCCTCTGGGCAATAAATGCTGACCTAGCCAGTGAAATCCATACCTTGTGAACAAATGAAAAAACAATTTCTACAGGTCTAAGAAAGATGCCTCCATCTTACCACCTGTATACTTCATCTGTGAGTTTGTTAGTAATAATTTACTTAATCAGCCAATCAATGATGTACATATTAAAATAACAATTTTTGTAAGTATATAATTCAGACTTTATGTATAAATCTTAGATGGCATATTAGTGCACACACACTTAATTGTTAATAAACTTCCAGGAATTTGTCTTGATAAAAATCTTACTCTTTCAGATATTTGTTATGTTGCCTAACATGTAGAAAAAACACAAGACCATCAAAGGCATTAGCCAAAGGGGCATTTGAGCCATTTTCACAAGCATGTGGTTGTAACTAAATCCTTGTAGATGTACTTAATGCAGATGTACATAATACAGTAGTTTGGCTTATAAGCTGGTGAGAGGGGCTTTTGCAGCACAGTGGTAGTGACCTTACCTCTGATCCAGGAGGCCTGAGTTCAAGTCCCACTGCTCTAGATGTGTATAATAACATCTTTAAGCAGGTTTGTTTGAAAATATCTGTATACTGATGAGAGTTATGAAGTACTTATCCTTTTAATTGTTACATATATGCACATAAAACAAATGTCCGTATTGGTTGTATGTGTGCCTTTTTTGCTGGAAGAAATTGTAGAAAGGGAGTTGGCTTTTTTAAAGGCCATTGAGACAATTGTGAGTTTATTTTGTCATTACTTTTTTTATTGTTCTGATATAGATTCATAAGATTGCAATATGCTGTATAAATGCAGAAATGGTCAGCACAGTACTAGAGAAACAATGGAAAAATATCAACTCAGACACATGAATAAAGCACAGGGGAATGTAATGAGGGACATGAGATGCACCAGTAAATATGCTGATGTGGCCTGACAGCTAGAAAGGTCCTATACTTTTCAAATCATGAAAGCTGTGCACTGACTTGCTTTAAGCAATTTGAGTGTTCAAACTCTTCTTGTGACACATTCTAACCACAACTGTCATTCTGCATTTAATTTGTGAATATTGAATGGCTCCACAGATGTTGCTGAAAATTCAAAGAAGCTCTTCCAGTTCGTACACTTACATGTAAATAAGAAATTTGTAGCTAATTAATAACTTTGAAGGTGGAAAATGTCAAGGCAGGAAGTATCAGACCCTGAGTCTGTAATGGAATTTGAGCGAGACGTATACTGTGGGTACTGAATGTGACCTTTTATCGTGCACAACATTCTTAATACAAATTAGGATTTCATTACACTATGCAATATTTAATTTAATTAATTTAACAGAATCTTATGACTTCATTTTCTATTGGTCAGTTACAACATGTAGACTCGACGTGGGATTTTCCAAATTAACACAATTGGTTCCAACAGTTTTCTGACCCTCTCAATAATTTGGGGGGGTATTTTCAGTTTTTTTTGTAGGAGGGCAGCTGTGGGTAATTTATTGATGGATTGGTTTGTCTGGCATCGGCTTTGCATGTCAGCAGTCAGCATTCTTCACATTTGCTGTTTGTGGTTTTAACCTTCTCCGATCGTTTCAAAATAAAAATGCAAATCGGGAATTGAGTTGTCAGTCATTTTGGACAGCTGATTCATCAATGCCTAAATGTTGTCTGGTTCAGGTCATTAAAGTTTGTGCAAACAGAAATAAAATAAAAATAGTTGCTTCTTCCTGTTGGTTGAGCAGCTGTTGTGTTGTGAAAATGGTTAGGTGGAGTGGATGTGATCTATTTTCCCCAGTGCTTCAGAAATGAACTGTGATTATTGAGAAGATTATTGATTATTTATTATTTGCTGTTCATTATTTTAATTGTTTTGAGCAGGGTGATGGTGAAGGAGCTTATATCTTCCTTAAAATAGAATCTGACAGAGAATTATAGAATGGTTACAGTGCAGAAGGAGGCCATTTGGCCTACAGTACCCATGCTGGCTCTCCCAAGTAATTTCCCATGCTCCTGAAATTTGCATACCTCTTTATACGCTTATCCAATTCCTCTTTGAAAGACATAATTGAACTTGTTACTTTTCATACTCTTAGGCAGTTTGCTCAACATCCTAACCATTTGTTATGTACAATAAAATGTTTCCTCACATCAGTCTTGGCTCTTCTGCTGTGTACTTAAATTGATGTCCTCTATTTCTTGGCACTTCTACCAATGAACACCATTTCTTGTTAACTGCTCTGTTGAGAAATCTCATAGAATTATAGAGTCATACACCACGGGAAACAGACCCTTTGGTTTAACCAATCCATTTTGGATATAATCCCAAACTAAACTAGTTTCAGCTGCCTGCCGAAAGAGCATCCAACCACACTTTCTCCAATTTACCCACACAACTACAATCCTTCACTCCTGAAAACATTCTTCCACATCTTTTCTGCATCCTCTCTAATTCCTTAATACTCTCCCTAAAGTGAACTGCTCGAAATTGGATACAATACTCTAAATGTGGTTGACTGGTACTTTTTTTTAAGGATCACTATAATGTCCTTACTTTTTTACTCCATGCCACTACTTACAAAGCCCATTGATGGTCAATTAAATATATTTGCCTCTTCTTGTGTCTATTTGAATAATGGGCAGCTTAAATTGAGGCCAGCTTGAACATTACAAAGAGTACGAAGCAGGTGCTTTGTTGACAATCTATTTTGTCAACTTTTGTTCTGCTATGGCCCTGTTCATAAAATGTTAAAGTAGGAAAATTAAATTGGCTTCAATGTCCTTATGTAACAGGCATGCACCATTTCCTAAACTGCTTCCATCTTGTCTTTTTAGCTAATTTTGAAATCTGCCTGCTGAGCTTCTTTCCTTTCAGTGTTTCTCTTACCAACTGTGTTCTCCTACAGCTCAGGCATGTATCCTGTCATGATACTGTAACCTACAGGGATCCTACCACTCTGTCGCAAACTTGAACAATATTAACTGATTTGCCTCTTAGTCTCTGAGTTTTGAATTGTAAAATGCACAACCTCTTTTCTGGGAGTTTTAAGATTTGGCTGGGGAATGTATATGACTTTATTTTACTTTAAGTGACCTAAATACAGATCTTCCTCGCTCTATTTTCTACATTTTACACTCAGTGAATTATCTATTCGTAACTTATGCATTTTTCAAATTTAATTTATTTTGTAACCATTGCGTTCAAGAGAAGATGGTTATAACGCAAGAAGAAAGGATTTGCATTTATATAGCACATTTTGCAAACCTGAGACATCCCAAAGTGCATTACAATTGATAAAACATTTTGAAGTTCAATTATTGTTGTGGGAATGATGTAAATTTAGGAAATGCTGCAGTCAATATGTGCATAGCAAGCTCCCATATCTTGTTTATAATCGGATAACACATTTCAATGAAGTAGGTGACCACTAACTGTTAGCTAGAATGCAGAAAGAGAACTTGCCTGCTCCTTTTTGAAGTGGTGCAATGGGATTTTTAAATTCACTTATGGCAGATATGGTTTCAATTTGCCATCTCACTTAAGATATGCCACGTTTGACAATACAGCTGTCTCCCAATGTATCAGTCCACATTATATACACAAAAATCTCATGTGGGACTTATCAGACAACCATCGATTTGAAGGTGAGTGCTAATACTGGTCCACACCCGACTACTGTGTCAGAAAGATCAGTTCTTCTTCCAAATTCTTCTTTCAGTCCCTCACAAATCTCCTTTAGTAAAGAACAGGTCCAAAGCTGCTGCTGCAAGAGGTTCAATTATTGTCAAAGTTCCAGAGCTACTGATTGACATTGTTGGTATTTTATAACACACACATTTTGTATCAAACTTGAACTTTCCCTTTGGATTCAGATGGTAACTCCTCAGGGCATCATTGAAAAATAGAGAGGGAGAGAGAATTTTAGAGAAAGGACATAGATGAATGTTTTCAAGGCATCTGAGGCTGGGCCTCTTGACTTGTTAAAAAGCTTTCCTGCTGATACTGCTGATATTTATTAATTGGAAATGAGAAAGTAAATAGTTTAATGGAAACAGTTTTGTTGATAGCATATTTTCTTGACTTACATTGGAAATGGTGGGTCATGAATAATTTGAAAAACAATACATCCATGATAAATTTCCTGAGATTCCCTTCTCAACTTGTAGCCCTCTCCATTTGGGAGCACATAGGGCAACAACTTTAGCATGTTTCATTGATTATATTAATTGGCGATTCCTGTGGACTTAGTGAGTGATATTTATATTCAGATTCCCAAGACATAGCTTTCCATATCAAGATAAAAATACCGGAATGTGCCTTAAGATGATCCATGCATTGGTGCAGTTTAGTTTAAACATTTGATTTATTAATGTGCGTAATCTTAGTTTAACTGATAGACATGCACAATTTCTTCATATAAGCTGCTACTGAAAATTAACAATGCATTCATCACATAAAACTCACATTGCATACTTCTTAAAATATTATAGTTCAATAAAGTAGTTAATAAAGCACATGGGATCCTGGGATTTATAAATAAAGTCATGCTGTTCCGAAGTCAGGAAATTATTATAACCTTTAACAACTCTAGTTCAGGCCAGCTGAAGCATTGTGGCTAATTCTGGGTAACATAGTAGGAAGAACAGAATGGCTTTCATGAGGCTACATGAGAGATGTAGAATTTATACTTGCATAAAAGTTGAACTTTGCAACTAAACTTTTACCCAAAAAGTAAAAGTTGAACAACTAAAGATACATCCACCAATGGTGAAGTGGTTAAAAATCAGCGATGGTCATGGGGCTGGAGGTGATTAAAGACATATGGAAGGCAAGGCCATGTTGGGATTTAACCAGGATGAGAATTTTAAAATCTAACTGTTTCCTGACCAGGAGCCAGCAGCAATATTGGATTAGGACTTGGTGCGAACTAAGCCAAGTTTACAGAGGATAGGATATGGGAGAGTAGTGCATTGGAATTAATGCTTGTGAATGACGTATATTGGTTGGTCTCCTGTTATCTACTTCAAGATGGAACATCAGCACTTTCATGACTAAACATGAATGTTTTCTGGTTTTTTTTCTCTCTGGGTTCTCTTCACCTCCATTTTATGTTATGATTGGTACAATTATTTTAGACTTATGGCATTTTTTTGCTGCATTTAGCTTCACCCCTTTTAAGTGTTTCTTACAGTAATGGTTTTGATTTGTACCTTTTGATCTCTGAGTGTCTGTGTGAACATTTTCTGGCTTTTAAATCTTTTAGCTTTTAACTTCCTTTCATACGTTGCAATTTGTAGATTTTGTGATCATAGGTTTTCACATGCTCCAAGTTATCAGTTGGCCACAAGTGTGCAATATGTTGATGGGGGAAAATGCTCCAGTGGAACTAGCACTTTACTGACGTGGTCAGAAATATGAATCTTTCTTGACATGATGTGAAGTAACCTTCCAGCTGCTAAATCAGGCAAGAACATTGTAGAAGAAGTAAAGATGATGCAGACAATTCAAACATTTAGAATCTGGTCACTATTATCGAAACAAAATAACTGCCAAAAATATGAGGAAAGTGGGATAATTTATGGATGAGTGGACAATGGGATGTTAACAGAGTTAAGTGTGTGGCACTGGAAAAGCACAGCAGGTCAGGCAGCATCAGGGAGCAAGACAAAAAATGTTTCGGGCATGAGCCCTTCATCAGGAATGGTGCTTGTGAGCCAACGGTGTAGGGAGATAAATGGGAGGCGGGGGGGGGGGGGGGGGGGGGGGGGGGGGGGGGGGGGGGGGGGGGGGGGGGGTGGAGCTGGGGCCAAGGTAGCTGAGAGTTTGACAGGCAGATGGAGGTGGGGGTAATGATGACAGGGCAAGGAGGAGGATGGAGTGGTTAGGTGGGAAGGAAGATGGACAGATAGGACAGGTCATGAGGACAGTGCTGAGTTGGAAGGTTGGACCTGTGATAAGATGGGCAGAGGGGAAATTAGGAAACTGGTGAAGTCCACATTAATCCCATGAGGTTGAAGGGTCCCAAAGCGGAAGATGAGGCGTTCTTCCTCCAGGCGTTGGGTGGTTAGGGTTTGGCAATGGAGGAGGTCCAGCATATTCATGTCCTTTGTGGAGTGGGAGGGGGAGTTAAAGTGCTCGGCCACAGGGTGGTAGGGTTGCTTTGTGTGTGTGTCCCAGAGATGTTCTCTGAAACAAACCTGACTGCCCCGGCTGACCTATTGTCTCTGTATGCCCCTGCCCCATTGAATTCATCTCTACGTACTTTGATACTGTCCTATTCCCCCCCCCCCCCCGCTGGTGCAGGAACTCCCCAGCTATGTTCAGGACACTATCCAAGCCCTCCACCTCCCCCAATCTTAAGTTCACCTAGACCATCTCAGACATGTCCCTCCCCTTCCTGGACCTCTCCATCTCTATTAATGGTGACAGACTCAACACAGACATGTTTTACAACCCACTGACTCCCACAGCTATCTGGACTACACCTCCTCCCACCCTGACTCCTGTAAAATGCTATTCCTTATTCCTAATTCCTCAGCCTCCGCTGCATGTACTCCCAGGAGGACCAGTTCCACCACAGAACATACGAGGTGGCCTTCTTCTTTAAAAGCCACAATTTCCCCTCCCACATGGTCGATGATGCCCTCTAGTGTATCTCATCCACTTACTGCACCTCCGCCCTCGAACCCCACCCCTCCAACCGCAACAGGGTTAGAGCCCCCTGGTCCTCACCTTCCACCCCACTAAACTCCATATAGATTGTATCATCCACCACCATTTCCACTACCTACAAATGGACCCCACCACCACAGATACATTACTCTCCCCACCGCTATCTGCAAAGACCATTCCCTTTGCGACTCCCTTGTCAGGTCCATAGCCCCCAAAAGCCCACACCCCCTTCCCAGCACTTCCGCCTGCCACTGCAAGAAGCACAAAGCTTGTGCCCACACCTCCCCCCTCACCTCCATCCAAGGCCCCAAAAGGCCTTCTACAACCATCATAGATTTACTTGCGCTTCCACACATGTCATTTATTGTATCTGTTGCTCCAGATGCAGTCTCCTCTATATTGGGGAGAGAGGATGCCTACTTGCAGAAGGCTTTAGAGAACATCTCTGGGACACCCCCACCAACTGACCCCACCACCCCTTGGCCAAATAAATAACTCCCCCTCCCATTCCACAAAGGACATGAAGGTGCTGGGCCTCTTCCATCACCAAACCCTAACTAACCAATGCCTGGAGAAAGAACGCCTCACCTGCCGCCTTGGGACTTCACCAGTTTCCTTATTTCCCCTTCCGCCACCTTATCTCAGATCCAACATACCAACTCAGCACCGTCCTCATGACCTATCTCTCTTCCTTCCCACCTATCTGCTTCACCATCCTCTCTGAACTATCACCATTGCTCCCCATCTACTTATTTCACTCTCAGCTACCTTGCCCACGCACCCCCCCCCCATTTATCTCTCGACCCCTTTAGCTCACAAGCCTAATTCCTGATGAAGTGCTCATGCCTGAAACTTTGATTTGCCTGCTCCTTGGATGCTGCCTGACCTGCTGTACTTTTCTAGCACCACACTCTTGATTTTGATCTCCAGCATCTGCAGTCCTCACATTCTCCCTGTTTATAGATTTTTTTTTAGATTAGTTACAGTGTGGAAACAGGCCCTTCGGCCCTACAAGTCCACACTGACCCTCCGAAGAGCAACTCACCCAGACCCATTCCCCTACAATTACACCTTCACCTAACACTACGGGCAATTTAGCATGGCCAATTCACCTAACCTGCACATTTTTTTTTGTACTGTGGGAGGAAACCCACGCAGACTCAGGGAGAATGTGCAAACTCCACACAGTCAGTTGCCTGAGGCGGGAATTGAACCCGGGTCACTTGCGCTGTGAGGCAGCAGTGCTAACTGCTGTGCCACCGTGCTGCCGTTAATCTAATCTCAGAATGTCAATTAATAGGCTAACCCCCTGTGTGCTAACGATCTCTGACAAAGAATAATTTCTTATGGTTTATTATTCTCACATGCAGTCTTTCATAAATAAAAGAAGTAACAGATCAGATAGCACAGGAGAGCTTTGAAAATAAGCTGGAATTCACTCCTCCGGAAGATTTAAACAGGAGTTTAAAGAAATGTGGTTAAATTAATTGAAGGAAAAGGCAAAGGAACCACTGAAAGTATGAGGAGAATGAGTAGGAATTTTTTTTTCAAAAGGATGTTTTACTGAATATGGGGGAGTTCAAAAATAATGGTCATAAATAGAAAATAGTCACTTTAAATTTAGAAAAATGTCTTTACCTATAGAATGTCTAGAGTGTGGAACTTGCTGGTACATGTAGGTTTGTAAATTGCAGAGAGGATTTTAAGAGGAAACAGAGAAGTATATGAAGGAGAAAGGAATAGAAGGATATGCTAATTTGTTTGGATAGAAAGTGGTGGGAGATACTTCACATGGAGCCCATAAATAACACATTGATCAGTTAGTGTGAAAGGTCTCTTTCTGTTTTCAATATTCCGTAGAAGATAGGAAGCTGCATCATCAATGCTGATAGACTATTGCATCTTTTAAGAACAATGCAGGATTCATTTCTGATTTCTGTAGTGAGGGGTTGCAGTTGACTTGATGGGTTTTATGATTGCTGCTGGATAAGTTTCCCATGATGCCTACAGTCCAGTGTTATTTTGGGCTGAAGTTTTAGAATTTGTTAAGATCAGGAATAGAAGTGGAGAATGCAGGCACCAGCCAGGGTATGGCACAGCAGTGGGCGGCACAAGTGGCACGGCAGTTAGCACTCCTGTCTCACAGCGCCAGAGACACGGGTTCAATTCCTGCCTCAGGCAACTGTCTCTGTGGAGTTTGGACATTCTCCCTGTGTCTGCGTGGGTTTCCTCTGGGTGCTCCAGATGCCTCCCACAGTCCAAAAATGTGCAGGTTAGATGAATTGCCCATGCTAAATTGCCCATAGTGTTAGGGGAATGGCTCTGAGTGGGTTGCTCTTCGGCGTGTCGGTGTGGACTTGTTGGGCTGAAGAGCCTGTTTCCACACTATAAGTAATCTAATATAATCAAACCTGCTTCCCAGCCCCTTCTTGGTGCTGGTTTTGTAGGAGGGTCAACCTGCCCCAATCAGGCCACTTGCTTTTCTGCCCACTGAAAGGAATCTGGGTGACATTTTCCCCAACGGCTTCCAATTTCTGCCCCATGTAGAGTGGGCGATCAGTTTGACTCCCTAGAAGTGGGCACCTTGTGGCAGGTTGAGAGAGCCAGTGCTGCTGCTGCCGGCCTGCCTTGGGTGAGGGAAGCCAAGGGAGAAGAACTCCAATCATCCAAACCTCTCTAGTCCCCATGGCCATCCCACTCTGCCCACATCCACAAACAGCTCCAAGCCCCCACAACAGGTTGCTTTTCAATTTATTACTGATGGTGCCTCCAAGTTGAAGCTCCTCCCTCAGTTACTGAGGATTTACTGCAGTCCAGTGTTCCTCTTAAATGAGAAAGCCTATGATTGGCCTTCTGGCTTTGAAAGCCAACCTGGACCGAAAACCAGCTCCATGACCATTTGAAAAGAATGTCCCAATAAAAATCCTGAAGAGTGGCTGTCTCTATCTGGCAATGGGTTTGGGACTCAGAAATTATCCTAACA
The DNA here is from genome assembly GCF_020745735.1 of Hemiscyllium ocellatum. Lineage (NCBI taxonomy): Eukaryota > Metazoa > Chordata > Chondrichthyes > Orectolobiformes > Hemiscylliidae > Hemiscyllium > Hemiscyllium ocellatum. Next base: position 32,845,723 of record NC_083424.1, on the reverse strand, counting down.
TTCCTGTTTCCAGCTCCCAATGTCGAAATTCATCCCTATATGTCTCTAATGATAACTGCTTTGTCAGAAAAGAGCACTGAAATATAAACACCTTTGGAACAGGAAATGTTGTAACTTTAGAAATCCTTCCTTGTGTTTTTCATAGGCCGCTGGTACATGGACCACTTGGCCCATGCCAGACGGTTTGGGAAAGGAACAATCTGGTAAAGCAGGAGGTTTTTAAAAGCTGCAGCTCACCATGAAAGGACAAGGAGCAAGTAATTTGATTAATTGTTCACGGTGATCATTGTGCAGGTATAGTCAACACAAGGACCTTTTAATATTTGACATTTAGAGACCACATTGCAAAATATGGCATCTTTGTCCCATATTTGGAGCTGGAAATGAAGCTCCAGTAAAATGTTTAAGTGAAAGCTGCACAAAAGGATGTTACCATCAGAATCATCGCAATTATACAGGCCCCACATATCAAGCCTGATGAAAGGTTCCGACCTGAAATTTCGACCCTCAAACCCCTCACCCTGCTCCTGTGAAGCTGCTTGAACTGCTGTGCATTTTCCAGCTCTACACTTTATCAACTCTGACTTTCCACCATCTACAGTCCTCACTATTCCCACATATAAAGCTATTAGTAACGAAGAGGAAATTGTATTGATCGGTGTGCTCCTAAATTACACGTATCTTGTATATACATATCCTAAATTAAACATATCTTGTAACTGGGAGGTACAATTTCAAATATTGTAAACAATCAGTGTCCTTTTGTAGAGCTATTGTCATTGCTGCAACAGTTACATGGCCCTAATAAAAATGGAGTCACTGAGGCTCTGGAGGGTAAACACTCCAGTGTCTGGGGTCATAGCTGGCACACAACACAAGTCTTTCGGTGAGAGAGAGTTTCGATGATAGTGATCACAACTCCATGACCTTTACTATACTCATGGAGAAGGATAGGAGCAGACGGGTATGGGAAAATGTTGAATTGGAGAAGGGGAATTATAATGTTATTAGGCAGGAACTGGGGTGCATAAGTTGGGAACAGATGTTCTCAGGGAAATGCATGATAGAAATGTGGAGATTGTTTAGGAAGCACTTGCTGATCGTGCAGGAAAGGTTTGTCCCACTGAGGAAAGGAAGGGATGGTAAGTTGAATGAACTTTGGGTGGTAAGGGATGTGGAACATTTAGTCAAAAGAAAGAAGGAAGTTTACCTAAGGTTGAGGAGGCAAGGATTAGACAGGGCTTTAGAGGGTTACAAGGCAGTCAGGGAGGAGCTGAAGAATGGACTTAGGAGAGCTAGAAGGGGGCAAGATAAAGCTTTAGTGGGCAGGATAAGGAAAACCCTAAGGCATTCTACACTTATGTGAGGAACAAGAGGATGGCAAGAGTGAGGAGAGGGCCAATTAGGATGATGGAGGGAATTTGCACCTGGAGCAGTAGGAGGTAGGGGTGGTCCTTATTGTACACTTTGTTTCAGTATTCACTACTGAGAGGGACATTGACATTTCTGAGGACAGCGTGAAACAGACTGACATGCTCAAACAGGTTGGTGTTAAGAAGGAGGATGTGCTGGAAATTTTGAAAAATGTAAGGATAGATAAATCTCTGAGCCAGACGGGATATACCCTAGGTTACTACAGGAGGTGAGGGAAGAGATTGGTGTGCCTTTGGCAATGATCTTTGCATCCTCACTGTCCACTGGAGTAGTACCAGATGATTGGAGAGTGGCAAATATTCAAGAAAGGGAATAGGGATAATCCTGGGAATTACAGACCAGTCAGTCTTACATCAGTGGTAGGCAAATTATTGGAGAGGATTCTGAGACACAGGATTTATGATTACTTGGAACACCATAGTTTGATTAGCATGGCTTTGTGGGAGGCAGCTCATGCCTCACAACTCTTATTGAATTCTTTGAGGATGTGACAAAACACATTGATGAAGGTAAAGCAGTGGATGCTGTGTACAAGGAATTTAGCGAGGCATTTGATAAGGCTCATTCAGAAAGTAAGGAGATATGGGATACAGGGAAATCTGTCTGTCTGGATACAGAATTAGCTGGCCCATAGAAGACAGAGGATGGTGGAAAGTATTCAACCTGGAGCTCGGTGACCAGTGGTATTAGACAGAGATCAGTTCTGGGACCACTGCTCTTTGTGATTTTTATAAATGACTTGGATGAGGAAGTGAAAGGGTAGTTTAGTAAGTTTGCTGATGACACAAAATTTGGTGGAGTTGTGGATAGTGTTGTACATTGCAATGGGACATTGACAAGATGCAGAACTGTGCTGGTAAGTGGCAGATGGACCTCAACCTGGAAAAGTGTGAAGTCATTCACTTTGAATGGTTGAATTTCAATGCAGAATACAAGGTTAAAGGTAGGATTCTTGGCAGTGTGGAGAAACATGCCAAGTCCATAGATCGCTCAAAGTTGTGTATCTCTCTCAGATATGCAAGCACTGCTGTTCTCTCTCAGATACACAGGTAATGCTGTGTGAAGGTGCATGGTGTGTTGGCTTTCATTAGCAGGAGGATTGAGTTGAAGAGCCTTGCAGTTATGCTGCAGCTCAATAGAGTCCTGATTGGATCACACTTGGAATATGTGTTCAGTTCTGATTGCCTCATTACAGGAAAGACATGGAAGCTTTAGCGAGGGTTTGAAGGAGATTTAGAGTCATGGAGATGTACAGCATCGAAACGGACCCTTCAGTCCAACCCATCCATACCATTACCAAGATGCTGCTTGGTCTGGAGGGCATGTTTTATGAAGAAAAGTTGAGAGAGCTCAGGTTTTTCTCATTGGAGCGTAGAAGGGTGAGAGATGACTTGATAGAGGTGCACAAGACGTTGAGAATCATAGACAAAGTGGATAGCCAGAGACTTTTTTCCTTGGGTGGAAATGTCTATCACAAGGGGGCATCATTTTAAGGTAATTGGAGGAAGGTTTAGGGGAGATGTCAGAGGTAGGTTCTTTAATCTGAGAGTGGTGGATACATGGGATGCATTGCCAGCAATGGTGGTAGAGTCAGATATATTAGCGAGATTTAAGCGACTCTTGGACAGGCGTATGGATGTTAGTACAATGAAGACTATGTAGGTTAATCTCATCTTCGAGTAGGACAAAAGTCCGGCACAACACTGAAGGCCGAAAGGCCTGTACCATGCTGTCCTATTCTAGGTTCTATGTTTTATATAATCTCAACTGCAGTAGTTCCTCAGAGCAGTGTCTGAGGCCCAACCACCTTCCATGGCTTCATCCTGTTTCCTTCATCCTTTATAAGACTGGAACTTGAGCTGATAGCCAACTGCACAATGTTTAATTCAATTTATAATCTCTTAGGTGGTGAACTAGTCCATGCTTGGTCTGCCCAAAGTAGGGATGACAAGGTTATTAGTAGTAGTGTTAAGATTATAATGCAACTTAATCTTGAAATAAAGTTATATGCGATTGTTAAGTATGATAGCACACAAATCAGGGAGTGTGGTGGAATATTCTCTACTTGCCAAGATTTTTTTCACTATCACCTCCCAATGGCCAGACTATCGAATGTGATGCTAGTTCTGTGGGGAAATAGAATAGATCCAAGGAGTGGATGAAGTATTAAATTGTCAATCCTCTGACAGATAAGATATTGAACTTAGGTCCTGTCTACAGTATCTAAGGAACAGAGAAGATTTCCTGAACAGGAGAATTTTCCCTGTGACATGGTCAATTATAAGTTCTTCAAGCAAAATAATTTAAACAGATGATGTGTTCATTATTATCTTGATGTTTGTGGAAACTTGTGGCCCAGTTGCCTGTGATGGTTCCTACATTAAACCAGTGACCGAACTTCAAAAGTACCTATAAATTATTCTGGGACATTATGAGGTCATAACAGATACTCGACAAGAGCAACTCTGTTGCTTTCTTCTTTGAGTTGTGGGACGTAAATGTTAATGCCCTCAAATTAGCTTCCTTTTTCCTGCTTCTACCTTGAATACTTCAAATTGTTACTGCACATTATCCCTCAAATCTACTCAGAAGAGGTTTATTAGATTGATATTTGGAAAGAGTGGGTTTACTTATGAGGATAGGTTGGACACGCTGAGATTGTATCCATTGGACTTTAGAAGAGTAAGGGGTGACTTGATTGAAGTGCATAAGATCCTGAATGGTCCTGTGAAGGTGGATATGGAAAGGATGTTTCCTCATGTGAGTGAATCCAGAACTAGAAGGCACTGTTTAAGAAATTAGGTGTCTCCTTTTTGGGACAGAGACGAGTGGAATTTGTTTTCTTATCAGAGGAGTATGAAATTTTGAAAAATCACTTCCTCAGAAGACCATGGAGGCAGAATCATTGTACATTTTTGAGGTGGAGTTAGATAGATTGTCATTAGGAAAGGGAATCAAACATTATCAGGTGAAATAACTGCAGAGAGGCTGGTATTCTGTCACCAAGCCACCCTTTCTTTACACGAGCACGGTACATGGACTCTGTCCAGCCAACTAACAGCCCGTACCTAGGCAGAGGAGACAGTCTGAATCTCTTGTACATATATGTCAGCCAGGGCTCCCTAATTGGCCTAGATTAACAACCCCAACCAAGCATCTCATAGAAATCCATCTTGCCCTCATTTCCATCACTACATCCTCCCCCATCGAAGTCTAGGAATATAGGCCTGTTTTGTTTCTTGTAGCTTGTCCGGGGACAATTTCACCCCAGGTCTGGTTCCTCTGACTCTGACTTGGACTCAGGTGCCATGTACTGGATTGTAGCCTATCCCTTGCACCCAGCACATCTCAGGAGACTTTCCTTCTCTTCTTCAGGTGGTAATGATATTAAGACTGCATCTATCTTGGTCTCTGATTGTTAAGTTTGCACAAGACCTCGTCTAGACTGACCGGGGAACCATTACAGATTAATGGTACGATTTCAGTACTGGTCTCCTATGTGAAGCAATTGGTGCAGTTTGCACTGATTGTAGTAAAAGGCTCAGGCCCAAGCCTAATAGGGCAAAATTGGTTGAGAAAGATTCAGCTAGATTGGCTCAACATTTTTCGATTAGAAAATGTCTACTTGTGTGAAGCCCTAATTAAATACCCAGACATTTTTCAGGAAGGCCTAGGGACTATCAAAGGAGCCTAGATCACCTTACATGTTGATCAGGAAGCAATTCTGCGACTCTGCAAGGCCTGCCCAGTGCCATTTGCCTTCTAGGCAAATGTAGAGGCAGAAATCAGGAGGTTGGAAAGCAAAGGAATCATCAAAGCCAGTCCCTAGAATCAGGAGACTCTCTGAATCTCCTGTTTATATATGTCAGCCAGAGCTCCCTGATAGACCCACGTAACAACCCCATTTAAGAATCTCATAGTCAATGAGATCCATCTGGCCCTTTTCCCAATCATTACAACAGGGATAAATGATGACTATAGGCAAATAATTATTGGAATGTAAATTTGAAACACAAAGTGGGCAGCACGGTGGCACAGTGGTTAGCACTGCTACCTCACAGCACTGTCTGTGTGAAATTTGCACATTCTCCCCGTGTCTGCGTCTCCCCTATGGTCCGGTTTCCTCCCACGGTCCAAAAATGTGCTGGTTAGGTGAATTGGTCATGCTAAATTATCTGCAGTGTTGGATATAGGGGAATGGGTCTGGGTGGGTGGCTCTTCAGAGGGTCGGTGTGGACTAGTTGGGCCAAAGGGCCTGTTTCCACACTGTAAGTAATTACTCTAATCTTAAAAACAGATCTGCCATGATATTACCGAATGGTGGGGCAGGGTCAAGAGACCAAATGAGGGACGCCTGTTCCTGGACCTTTTGTCCATAAGTTCATAAACCAGACATTGAATTGATTTACTCGTTAAAGCAAAACAGTTGGCACTGTATTGGGAGAATTTCATCCTTATTTCCCATCCTATTGTTATTTCAAACTGCAAGCTGGATATTTTCTGTATATCCCTGACTTTTTAAACCAAGAATTTACAAACAAAAAGAGCATTTCTTAATTTACAATTTCCATGGAAGAATGAATAGTGGTGCTCATGTCCCACAACTCCAGCAACAATTCTGCAGTGCTGTGTAATAAAAACTGAATTTAATTTATTCAGTCACTGGAAACCAAGGCATCGAACTATAAATGGGTGGGATCACAGAATATGTCTCCAAAACACTGATGAAAAAAAGATTCTCATAAATGCCATTACAAGCAGAACTTGCCACTTTATGTCACTATAATTCAATAGCCTTACTTATGCTTCTAAAGAAACAGAGGCATAAATATTTATGCAGGAAGAGGATTAATTTCATTTTCACAGCTTTACATACATGCCAAGCCTTGTCCTTTACAAACCAAGCAGAAATCTGCACCCATTGATCTGGAAAAGCCATTGTACAGGCCAGAGTTGAAAGCATTCAGAAAGCAAGCTGCACTACTTACTGCTATCAAACTTTGCTTTTTCATATTACTCATCTAATTGTACAAAAAGGTCAGTTACTTAATGGCCATTAGATATAAGTTTTGTGGCATTTTGACCTTTTATAGGAATGCTGACTGCATAACTGTTATTAATCTATGATAGCTTGAACATACCACTCAGTATTTGAGTGCTGATTTGTGTTCCCTGGCTTAGTTATAGCAATAGCCTCACAACAAGAAGATTAAGCATTGAAGTACAAAAATTGTTGTAGCTGTAATGAAAATATTTCTCAGAATGGTTAATAGAGTGAGAGGAGATCACCATATTTCTTATTTATTTCCTCTTTTGGAATTCAATTGGGCAAGAAATTGGATAAGGGTTTTCTGATAGCCTTTTAAAAGCTTGAAGATGGAATGTTGCTCTTTTGACATTTATTCATTAGAGGATTCAATAGCCACTTTAAAATGTCACCTCCAGTTCCTAAACAATACACTAAGAGTAAATCTTAAGTGTGTACAAAATGTGGATGTGCAATTATTGTGTATGTATTAAAGCAAAAATATGACTACATTTGTTAAGATAGATCTGCTGAAACAATAGTATCAAGAAATACTACAGTTGTCTAGTATATTTCCTCCCTATATTCAGATGAATTTGGTCAGGTCACTGGCATAAAAGAGTTGAGAAAAACAATCAGAATTTGAGGAGGTCTGTTGTGACATTGTAGTCACCTTCTGCAAACTAGACCGATTTCCATTCAGATAGCCAATTTACAGCAGAGTACTTCACAATCACAAGTTACATTTGACATTCAACCAGATATCGCATGTGTAAAATGGATGCTATTTTAACAGCCTGAGAAATCATGCAACATGGCCTTACAATCCTTTCTGTTCTTCCAAAACTGCAAATCTTAAATCAATAGAAATATCTGACTTTGAAGTTACGAATACTAGTTGTGAAGTGATAAGTGAATTGAATGTAATTAATTTAGAGGAAGACGCTTGGTTCACTTTTAACATTGCCTATACATGCAGCCTGTGTGCTGTAGAGATTTTGCACAACTGTTAAATACATTGCTTGTCTGCTTGATGAAATTCAGTATACTCTGTGGAAATAGATGCATACAAGATGCATTCCTTTATATAAAATGAAAAAAACCTGATCAGAATTCCTGCAAGGTAGTAACTGTGTCTGGAACATTATTGGCAAAGCAAAGGGCTATAATTACTCTCACCCACCCCCACAACTCGAAGAGCTTAGCCTTTTTCCACAATGTACAATAACTCATTTCAGATCCTCTGCTTTAGAGTTTGATAACTGGAAAGGTTGATATCAGAGAAATCTTCATCTATCTTTGAAATTTGAATGAATGCACATATAAAAGGTTGCAGCTTGTGCTTCATCACTCACTCGCTCACTCAGCTGTTAGCAAAATATCACAGAAAATCTACAGTGTGGAAACAGGCCATTTGGCCCATAGAATTCACATTGATCCTCTGAGGAGCATCGCACCCTCATCAGCCCCCTAACCCTATCCCTGTAACCCCTGCATTTCCCATGACTAATCCACTTAGCATGCACGTCCTTGGACACTATGGGCAATTTAGCATTGCCAATCCACCTAACCTGCATGTCTTTGGACTGTGGAAGGAAACCTGAGCACCCGAAGAAAACCCACACAGATGTGGAGAGAATGTGTAAACTCTGCATAGACAATTGCCCGAGGGTGGAATCAAACCCATGTCCTTGGTGCTGGGGGGCAGCAGTCTTAACCACTGAGTCACTGTGATGCCCCGTGCTGGCATTACTACTTCTATCCCAAAAGCATTTTGAAAATGCCTACTCCTGCTCCTAGTTCATATATTTGTATGTAGGTATTGGCTATACTGCCTATAGACCAAAGAACACTTCATTGTTCTTGACTGGATCCAATAATAATTTGCACTTACGTTTTCTGGTGAAGGTGCTACTCTTTTGCAGAGGACGAAGTGAATGAACACTGAGCCTTTTGACAAGAGTTAAAACGTGACAAGAGCAAAAAGGTAAGTGTTTTTTAAGGAACCATTAAAGACATAGACAGGGATAGAAAGACAAAGCATTCAGTGAGACAGTTTCAGAAAGCAGGGCCAAGTTGGAAGAAAGCTGCCAGTTGTGGGACAGAAGAAGAGGTGGATGGGTAGAAGGATTGAACCAGAGAAATCAATGAAGATGCAAAGTTAAAGGAAATTGCAGAAGCTGGGTGGAATCAGGCCACAGAGGGATTCGTAGCTGAGCTGTGAACCCAGTCCAATCAGGAAACTCCTATTCTATGAGGCCCACGTGGCTGACCTTGTTACAATCACTACAACCACCACCTGCAAGTTTTCCTCCAAAACACTTGCCATCCTGATCTGGGAATATATCACTGTTCCTTCATTGTTGCTGGGTCAAAATCCTGGAATTTCCTTCCTAAGGGCATTGTGGGTCACCTAAAGCATGTGGACTGCAGCGGTTCAAGAAGGCAGCTCATCATCACCTTCTCAAGGGCAACTAGGGATGTGCAATAAATGCTGGCAAGCCAGAAAAGTCCACAGCCCACCAAGTGAATTAAGAAAAAGTTTTGTTCTGAGGCAAGTTGATGACTGATGGTTCTGATGGACCATGTGATAATAAAGGGGGTAGCCTCTGACAGTATTAGATTAAAGATGTACAGCATGGAAACAGACCCTTCAGTCCAACCCATCCATGCCGACCAGATATCCCAACCCAATCTAGTCCCACCTGACAGCACCCGGCCCATATCCCTCCAAACCCTTCCCATTCATATACACATCCAAATGCCTCTTAAATGTTGCAATTGTACCAGCCTCCACCACATCGTCTGGCAGCTCATTCCATACACGTGCCACCCTCTTCGTGAAAAAGTTGCCCCTTAGGTCTCTTTTATATCTTTCCCCTCTCACCCTAAACCTATGCCCTCTAGTTCTGGACTCCCCGACCCCAGGGAGAAGACTTTGTCTATTTATCTTAGCCATGCCCCTCATAATTTTGTAAACCTCTATAAGGTCACCCCTCAGCCTCCGACGCTCCAGGGAAAACAGCCCCTGCCTGTTCAGTCTGTCCCTGTAGCTCAGATCCTCAACTCTTGTAAATCATTTCTGAACCCTTTCAAGTTTCACAACATCTTTTCGATAGGAAGGAGACCAGAATTGCACGCAATATTCCAACAATTGCACGCAATATTCCAACAGTGTTTTGAAATAATTAAAAGTGTGTTATTTTGTATATGATATTTCATATTACTACTGAATTAATACTTCTGAGGCCCACCCAGTTTAGTTATGATGGAAGAGACTATTGTGATATCATTGGAGTTTGATAGTGGTCATTGAGATTCAATCTTTCCTTTTTTCCATATGAAATGTGGAGACAGGCTGTCTAGAAACTTCATAATCCTTTGGATTTGGACCAACCTTAAGCACCATGGAGTTTACAGAGAGCTGTGAAGGACCCTCAGCTATGTTCACATTTAGATTAGATTCCTTACAGTATGGGAGCAGGCCTTTCAGCCCAACTAGTCCACACCGACCCCCCGAAGAGTAACCCACTCAGACCCATTACCCATAGGATTTTGACCCAGCAACAATGAAGGAACAGTGATATATTCCCAGGTCAGGATGGCAAGTGTTTTGGAGGAAAACTTGCAGGTGGTGGTTGTAGTGATTGTAACAAGGTCAGCCACGTGGGCCTCATAGAATAGGAGTTTCCTGATTGGACTGGGTTCACAGCTCAGCTACGAATCCCTCTGTGGCCTGATTCCACCCAGCTTCTGCAATTTCCTTTAACTTTGCATCTTCATTGATTTCTCTGGTTCAATCCTTCTACCCATCCACCTCTTCTTCTGTCCCACAACTGGCAGCTTTCTTCCAACTTGGCCCTGCTTTCTGAAACTGTCTCACTGAATGCTTTGTCTTTCTATCCCTGTCTATGTCTTTAATGGTTCCTTAAATGGGCAATTTAGCATGACAAATTCACCTAATCTGCACATCTTTGGACTGTGGGAGGAAACCAGAGCACCCAGAGGAAACCCACGCAGATACAGGGGGAATGTGTAAACTCCACACAGACAGTCGCCCAAGGCTGGAATTGAACCCGAGTCCCTGGCGCTGTGAGGCAGCAATGCTAACCACTGAGCCACCATGCCACCCCAATTTAAATAGATGAAGTTGGGGGTCATTGAATAATTAGAGATAGATGAATGAACAGCAAGACAGTCAATGGTTATCAGGGTTGGAGGGAATGTGGATTTGATCAGCTATGAGCCTGTGGAAGGACAGAACAGGCAAGAGGGGCCAAATGGCCTACACCTGCTCCAAGTTCATATATTTGTATGTAAGTATTTGCTATACTGTCTGTAGACCAAATACTAAATCTCATGTGAGATTAAACAGTCAGCTTAATAATTGCTTGTTTGTCTCTAATGTTTGTATTGGAGGAAAGTTCATAATATGACAGACTTCTGCTGAGCTTATCCTTACAGCAGGCCTCTTTATGAAGGAATTTCATTTGTATACCTATTTGAGAAAATCCTCTGTGCTTTCCAGAGAATTTAACCAGCTGATCATTAGTTATGTTTCTTCAAGAACTCTGCAAAATTCAGTCAGAAATGTGTAGAAGGAAGCTACCTTAGAAACACTTTTATTTCAGTCAATTCTAAATTACCAAATTATTACAAGCTTAATCTGTGGGATCAGATTAATAAATAAAATATATTTTAAACATTCAATGAATTCAGTTGAAGACAAAAACAAATCAATCGGTATAGACCAACACTTGAATATGTGATCAGTTATAATCCCACCTGATGTTATTTCTTGAAATCTGGTTTGATACATCGTTTTTCTTTAGTTTTAACAAGGTGGTCTTTCACTGAAACACTAACATCCAATGTTCCAGATTCAGACTTAATAACAAAACAGAAGTTTGTTATGAAAAATATGAAGATAAAATGGAATAAACCAAACTATTTCCATATGACACACTTTAACAATTTCAAAACAAATGATAAAAATACAATTCTATTCATCCCAGCAGCATTCCATTGCAGTACTCAAACACCAGGGAAAATACCCTTCTCTATCCCACGTACGGTTTAGCTCAGCTGTGGCTTCAATTCTCAGTGACTAGAGTCTGATTGCCTCTTCCTTAGATTATCATAGAACTGAGCTTAGAATTTCTCAGCTTCATATAACCCTTTCAGGGCTTTCATCAAACACTTCTGGTTTGTAACTTTTAACATCAACTCCTTACACGGAGGTAACCTCTTTCTCAACAATGCTAAACTATCTCCCTTTATCAGGAGTGGATGTTTTGCACATCCACCTGCAGCCAAATCTTCTGCAAATCTGCCCTAAATTGAAAGTAAATCAGGTTTTTTTTAGGATATACATGTTTCCCTTAAACACGAACCACTATTCCTGCATCTTCTATCTGAAAGCATACTGTTTACGCTGTTCAATCCTAAATTTTCTTCATGTAAACAGAACTCCACTACTCTCTAGAAAAGCTACCTTTAATGATGTGTTTAAAAGAAATCACCATTGCTACAGAAATACTTACAAATTAATCATTAACCTTTTTCAGACACACAGAAAACCAATATAGAACTAATTCAACATCCAAAAATCCAAAATAAATGATATTAAAATGAACTGCCAAAGGAAGTGGTGGATGCAGGTACATTTACAACATTTAGATAAGTACATGAATAGAAAAGGTTTGGAGGGATATGGACCAACTGCAGGCAGGTGGGAACATGGTCAGCATGCACTAGTTGGATTGTAGGATTTGTTTCCACGCAGTATGATTCTACGACATTATGACCTTACACCAGATCTTCCTAATACCTGTGGTTCATTGGCACATCATTTGATGTATTCAGTCACTTGAGCCATGAACTCTCATCTATCAACACTGTCCATTAAAAGTAGCACAAGTGTACTTTATCCTAAAGATAGAAACCATCTCCTATGGTTTTCCTAGTGTTAATAAATCAACGGTTGTTCATCACCAATCCTGTTATGCCTTCAGTTCGATCTTTAATTGGATTTCCCATTGTTAAAAGAGCATATATTGAAGTCCCAGTCATGCCACATGATCCATTTGGAGTTTCAGAAGCTACAGATGCACAGAGATGAACCAGCATTCTACAGCTTCAGAACTGGTACAGCCTCAGGGCATAGCAACCTTCAGCCTAACTCTCTGAAAAACACTAAAGTCAGAACAGTAACTGAATATTTCATTCATTCCTCTGTTTGTCTTCTAATTTTGTTGCCTTAAAATTGTTAAATAACACTTCTTGTAATTTTTTCATTAAATTATATATCAGCACCATTTTCTCAGCTGGACCTAAATCTTCCTCCTTACTTGGTGTTACATCAGTGTGTATGTTTGGCCTAATAAGCCTAAATTTCTTGATCTTCTGACATTCTTTCCTACTCTGTATCACCAGTTCACCTCTTACTTCCTGTGTTACTGTTTACATCCTGTTCCCAGCTCACAACCATTCCCAGTGTGATTTTCTTTCCAACTGTTTTTTTTTGCCACAGGATTTATTGTTTTGGAAGAAAAATGTAAGTCTGCATCAATGTTTACTTTTATTTATAATTAAAATGTTTTACAGATATTTTCCTAACTTCCATTACATGAATGATTGTTTAAACATTTTTAACACAAGAAAGTTAATTAATCATCATTGTCATATATAACTCAATTAAAAATGATAAACTATGATTTTAATATTTTACCGAGGTTGCATAAATAATGATCCCAATTTTTTTTCATTTATTATCTATTATGGATGGCATCTTTCATTATTTACATCATTTTATAATGATCCTAATTAAGTAAGTTGCTGTGCTTGAGATTGCAAGAAACTGGGAACATTGCAAGTAAGTAGTGTCAAAATACAAGGCAGGACACCCCAATGCGATAGATGGCAGCAGTGTCAGGTACATGAGTAGCAAGTGTATCCCCTCTGGGTTACTCATGGAAGACAGGCTAGTAAATTTCAATCCTACCTAAGGGCACATGTCTGCTGAGACAATTAGTGGCCGGTCATCAACATTGGTTTCGGAATATTTAGCCGTATGCAAGGCACAAGGGATATAGTTATCGCAATGTTAGGAAACAATTATTTTCAAAAAGGTTATAATATTCCAGTGTCTTTTCTATTCTTTCAAAAATGCCTCTTGTAAGCCTCTGGCAAGCAAAATAAATGGTCAGTAAAATTCTATAATGCCTTTGGGACTTATCCTATATAAATATTATTGTCAATACTAAAACAGCTCAATAGCAAAACAACTGGCAGCACATTTGTCAAAACACTGGAACAGTGTACATGATTGATTCAGAATTGTACTGTCTGATAAAAATCTTTCAATAATAAATTATGTAAGGTCACATTGAGTTGAAGAGTAAAGTAAATCATCCAAATATGCTTACTGAAAATATTTTCTTACATGTTTCCTTTTCATGAAACATACTAACAAGACTTACGAAAAAAAAATGTCGAATCATTTCCTGCCCAGGTTATCCAGCCTTATTTTTAATCATTTGAAAGGTAAATCATTTAATAAGTCATCTTACTTGCATTTAAGTGGTACTTTTTCAAATTGGAACTCCTCAATGGTTTCACCTAACAAGTTGGACTTTATTACTAGCACAATGACTGCTGATATGTTATTACAAAACAGCAGGTGTTTTAGACCAGCATGCTTTTTGTGGTAACTTGGTTCAAAAAGGAATGTTAGTTAAGGCACAGGGACAAATCTTGTCTTTATCATCTGTGAATAGTGTTGTATGGTCTTTCACATTCAACTGGAAAACAAATTAAGGTGTCAGGTGCTTGGTTAAACATCTAACATGAAAGGTTAACATGTAACCATGTTATTTTTGTAATTATGATAATTGAAAAATATCACACCTTCTGCTCGCTGCTCCAAGACAGGAAGAATAAGTCTAAGTAAATCACTATCTCAGTTAAATCCAGGCCTTCAATCTTAACATGCTGATGTAAGGTGAACCTGCTATAACTTTGACTGGAAGGGAGATGGAGAGTTCTGTTGGAGTCCATGGAAATTTGTGTTGATTTTTCTGTGCAGGAGATAACCATGGGATTGAACCCACCAGCTTGAGGAGGGAGGTGATGACCTAGTTGCTGGACTGTTAATCCAGAGGCCCAGATAATTTTCCAGTGACTGAATATTCCGGGTTCGAATCCTGCCATGGCAGATGGTGGCATTTGAATTCAATTTTAAAACTCTGGAATTTAGTCTCTAATGATGACCGTGAATTCATTGTCAATTGTGAGAAAAACCTGTCTGGTTCACTAATGTCCTTTAGAGTAGGATACAGCCACCCTTATCTGGTCTGGCCTATATGTGACTCCAGACCCACAGCAATATGGTTGACTCTCAATTGCCCTCTTGGCAACTAGGGATGGGCAATAAATGCTGGCCTATGCTGTCCTAACTAATGACAACCACATCCCATGATTGAATGAAGAAGAAAAGAATTGCACATGCTTCACTTCCTCTTCACTGAAATAATTGCTTTCTCTACATTGGAAACTTTCAATCAACAACTTTCTCCATGGACAGAGGCAACAAAAGAACAGAGTATAACATCTAATGGGGTAATAAAGTGCTTTAATGGTGGCAGTTTGCTTTAATGGACCTTCGTATAAATTGTCTGTAGGTTAAAAATATTCCTACTTTGGGATTGGTATTACACACGATTTAATGTTATGGCATTCCTACACTTGTTGCAAAATTTCAGACTTAATTGCACACCTCTGTGCTCTGTTATGTTGCCATGTTGAGTACAACCTGTTGAGGGGGAAGCAGAGTAAATGCTGGATTTTATAACAAAAGAGGAAATATACAGCAAACTTTGTTTTAACCAGCACCTTAATGTACTGGCCCTCTTGATAAACTGGCAAAAAAAACTATATCTCAAATACTGCAAGTTTACTGTCTTATTCTGTTCAATTATTACACATTTAATTTATTCACCTCAATGTAAATATAATTATTGTTCAATTGAATAGCCACATGAAATATCAACAGTTGAATAAATTTTAAGTCAATTTCTCCTCAAATAAAAAAGTTAAAAATCACACAACACCAGGTTATAGTCCAACAGGTTTAATTGGAAGCATTAGCTTTCAGAGCGCTGCTCCTTCATCAGGTGGTTGTGGAGTACACAATTGTAAGGCACAGAATTTATAGCAAAAAATTTACAGTGTGATGTAACTGAAATTATACATTGAAAAATACCTCGATTGTCTGTTGAGTCTTTCATCTGTTTGAATACCATGATAGTCTCACTTCTTTCATGCGTAAATCGCAAAAGTATTTTTTAAAAGTTGCATTCTTAGGTTAACTCTAACAATTGGTGATAGCTAGACAATATGTTGAAGGTGTTAGCCCCCTGTGTGTTCTGTCTATGCCATGATGTTTAGATTGATTCTAATCTAAAAAGTGAGATAACAGAGTTTTCCATTAATTCATGCAGTTTTTGAGCAAAGTACAATGTAACTCTGCAAGTACAAATTCACCCACAACATATATGTACATGTGTGCATGTGGGTCTTTTTGTGTGTGTGTGTGTGTGTGTGTGTGTGTGTGTGTGTGTGTGGTTTGGGGGGCTGTGAGTTGTGAGAGAGTGTACGTGTGTGTATGTGAGTGTAGAGTGTCTTAAGTCTGTGAGGGGGTGCATGTGTGAGTGTGGGAGTGTGTGTGTGTCTGGGGTGGTGGGTTGTTGGAGTGTCTGTGAGAGAGAGTGTGTATGTGTGTGTCTGAGTGTAGAGTAGTCTAAGTCTCTGAGAGGATGCATGAGGGAGTGTGTGTGCCTGTAAGGGTATGTGTGAGTGTGTGTATGTGTGTGTATAGGCGTGCTTGTGTGTGTGTGTGTGTGTGTGTGTGCGTGCGTGTATGTGTGTCTGTGTCTGTGTGTGTGTTTAGTACAATGGTGATCACCTGTAATGTGACATGAACCCAAGGTCCCGGTTGAGGCCCTCCCTATGGGTACCGAACTTAGCTATCAGCCTCTGCTCAGCCATTTTCTCTGCTGCCTGTCCCGAAGTCCACCTTGGAGGATGGTCACCCGAAGGTCTGAAGTCGAATGTCCTGGTGAACACCGCACAACAATCAACAGACAAGAGTGTTCCCTCACAGTTGGGAAACACTTCACCTCGGACCTTCGGGTGACCATCCTCCAACACTTCGGGGACTTCGGGACAGGCAGCAGAGGAAAGTGGTCGAGCAGAGGCTGATAGCTAAGTTCGGTACCCATAGGGAGGGCCTCAACCGGGACCTTGGGTTCATGTCACACTACAGGTGACCACCATTGCACTATACACAAACACAGACACTCCTACACACACGCACACACACACGCACAGGCACTCCTATACACACACATACACACAGACACACATATACACAGACACACACACAGACACTTACACCCCAGTTCAACACGGCATCTCCAAATCATCTCCTCAAATATTATGATCTCTCTAATGCCCATGTAATTAGTTGATGTGTGAGTGAGAAGGCTGTTTGATGGTAAGTTTTAGTTAAAGTAAAGTTGTATTATTATTTAAGTGATTTATGCTGTAAATAAAGTATAACAGTGATGTGTATACCCTCCTGCATTACATTTCTATGACTCTGTGTGTTTTTACATTGATTATGTGGACTTTTTTTTTACTTACAGTGTGGAAACAGGCCCTTCGGCCCAACAAGTCCACACCGACCCACAACCCACCCATACCCCTACATTTACCCCTTACCTAACACTACGGGCAATTTAGCATGGCCAATTCATCTGACCTGCACATCTTTGGACTGTGGGAGGAAACCGGAGCACCCGGAGGAAACCCACGCAGACAACATGCAAACTCCACACAGTCAGTCGCCTGAGTCGGGAATTGAACCCGGGTCTCTGGCGCTGTGAGGCAGCAGTGCTAACCACTGTGCCACTGTGCCAACTTCTTGATCAACTGCAATATTTGATCAATGGGCACACTCCTGGTCGCACACTCCTGGTCCCATATGTGATGGTTAATAAAAAGTTTGCTGTATTTACTCACCTCTATTTACTTACCTCTATTGGTTCTAATTTGTGTAGCATGTGTAAGACTTGCAAGATGGTCATTTCATGAATTATGCATATTCTACAGAAATGAAGTTTAGATCTGCATTAATGAACCTTTCTGCAGAAGAATGGAAAACTTAATATATTCACAGGTTCATTTTGCAAATCTATTAAATCATTTGAAATCAGTCTTTTGATTGAAATGGCCCAAATCATACCCCTCTTTGCTTGAAGGGCTTAATTTAATTCTCAATTTTGATTATACACAAAATTTTTCACCTTCTGGTGATGCATCATATTGTTTGTTTACCTTGTCTTTAAGAGCGTTCACCTTTACGGACTCCATCTGCTTTGAGGATATAATTTTGTGATTTCAACCAGCACTTAGTCTGTAATGTGACTGCAAGTACATGCACAGAAATCAGTTGATTTGCTGTACTATCTGCTTCATAACTTATAATATGTTTGACTGTTATAAACAAACTAACCCGTGGAGTTAATCAGTTCCTGATGAGTGATTGCTTATTAGACAACAATCATTAACATGACAGCAGTAGAAAATATTGTTCTGATAAGCCCATCATGCTTGTACAACATCAAACAAGTTACAACTGAAACACATGCTCAACAGTCTTAAATTTTGCTAAAGTGCGTGAGACAACCATGAACATCTTTGTAATAGCATCAGTGAATGTGGAAAGCTGTCTTACTCAAGAACAAGCAAATGTCTATTGAAGGGCCAGTTAGTTCACTTGAGAAATTATGAGTGTGCGCCATGGATCAATGGCAAGAAAGAGAACATTAAAGACATAGTTTAATTTGTAGCAGCTTTCCTAACAGAATTCAAAGTGTTTAAACAACCTTTGGATATATACTTCAAACACTCTAACTCCTAGCACAAGCTTTGTAAATCTTTTCTGAACCCTTTCAAGTTTGACAACATTTTTCCTATAGCCAGGAGACCAGAATTGAATGCAGTATTCTAAAAGTGGTCTAACCAATTTCCTGTATAGTTGCAATATGACCTTCTAACTCCTTTACTCGAGGCACTGACCAATAAAAACCAGCATACCAAATGCCTTCGTCACCATCCTATCTACCTGCACTCCAATGTCTCTATGTTCAGCAACACTCCCCAAGACCTTACCATTAAATGTATAAATCCTGCTCTGATTTGCCTTTCTTAAATACAACACTTCACATTTATCTAAATTAAACTCCATCTGCCACTTCCCGGCCCATTGGCCTATCTGATCAAGATCCCATTGTACTCTGAGGTAACCTTCTTCACTGTCCACAACAGGATGAATTTTGGTGTTTTCTACAAACTTACTAACTATAATTCCTATGTTCACACCCAAATCATTTACAAATGGCTAAAAGCAGTGGATCCAGCACCGAACCCAGCTGCTGGTCACAGGTCTCCAGTCTTGAAAACAGCATTCTACCACCAACCTCTGTCTCCCACCTTCTAGCCAAATTTGTATCCAAATGGCTAGTTCTCCCTGTATTCTTCGTGATCTAATCTTCCTAACCCCAGTCTACCATGAATAACCTTGTCAAATGCTTTACTGAAGTCCATATAGATCATATCCACCATTCTGCTCTCATCAATCCTCCTTGTGACTTCTTCGAAAAACTCAACTTAGTGAGACATGATTTCCAACACACAAAGCCATGTGGACTATCCCTTGCCTTGTCCTTGCCTTTCCAAATAAGTGTAAATCCTATCTCCCAGGATTCCCTCCAACAACTTGTTTACCACCGATGTTAGGCTCACTAGTCTATAGTTCCCTGGTTTTACCTTCCCACCTTCCTTAAATAGTGGCACCGCCTTAGTCAACCTCCAGTCTTCTGGTACCTCACCTGTGGCTATCGATGATACAAATATCTCAGCAAGAGGTCCAGCAATCAATTCTCTAGCTTCCCACAGAGTTCTAGGGTACACCCGATTTATCCACCTTTATGCATTTCAAGACAGCCAGCACTTCCTCCTCTGTAATAAGGACACTTTTAAAAATATGACTATGTATTTGTCAGCCCAAATCTGGATCTTGTCCAGATCTTGTTGCATTTGAACATGGACTGCTTCAGTTATGGATGGTGCTGAACATTGTGCAATCATCGGTGAAAATCCTAACTTCTGACCTTATGCTGGAGGAAAGATCATTGATGAAGCAGCTTAAGCTGGTTGGGCCCAGGACACTATACTGAGGAACTCCTGCACAGATGTCCTTTAGCTAATATGACTGACATGCGACAACCTCAACTGTCCTCTTATGTGCTAGTTATGTCTCCAACAAGTGGAGAGTTTGCCCCAATACCCATTGATTCCAGCTTTGTAGGGCTCCTTGATGCCACACTTCACTTTTAGCTCATCTCTGGAATTCAGCTCTTTTGTCCATGTTTGAATGAAAGCTTTAATGAGGTTGGGAGCTGAGTGGTCCTAATGGAACCCAAACTGGGCATCACTGAGCAGGTGCTGCTTGATGACACTGTGGATGACACCTTCCATGACTTTACTGATGATCGAGAGTAGACTGATGGGGCAGTAACTGGCTGAGGTTGGAATTGTCCTGTTTTTTGTGTACAAGACAAAATTAGGCATTTTTCCACATTGTCGGGTAGATGTCACTGTTGTGATTGGATTGGAACAGCTTGGCGAGGGGAGTGGCAAGTTCTGAAGCAGTGTTGGCCTCTTCCATCATTGAGAATGGGGATATTTGTGGAGCCTCCTCCTTCAGTGAGTTGTTTAATGTCCATCACCATTCACAACAGCAGCAGGCAGATTGGTGAGGATGAAGTTGAATATATTTTTCCTTCCTGCTGAATTGAACACGAGTCTTCTCATGTTTTTGCGTGTGATATCCTCTGAGTCACAGGAACAGTAAGTCATTCTATTACTTTGCAGGACGTGTCTGCCAAGTATGAAGAATCTGATGTGGCTAAACAATGCACAAAAAGAAAAGTATAATGAAGATTATCTAAAGAGCAGATACACTCTAATGTGACTGTATCGGTGCTGCCTTGTGCTCCCACGAGGAGGTTGAACAGTTCATCCACTTTACTAACACATTCCATCCCAACCTCAAATTTACCTGGACTGTCTCAGACTCCTCCCACCCCTTCCTAGACCTCTCCATTTCTATCTCGGGCGACCGAATCAACTTGGACATTTACTATAAACCAACCGACTCCCACAGCTACCTAGACTACACCTCCTCCCACCCTGCCCCCTGTAAAAACGCCATCCCATACTCCCAATTCCTTCATCTCTGCCGCATCTGCTCCCAAGAGGACCAGTTCTAATACCGAACAACCCAGATGGCCTCTTACTTTAAAGACCACAATTTCCCCCAGGCGTGGTCGACGATGCTCTCCACCACATCTCCTCCATTTCCCGCTCCTTTGCCCTTGAGCCCCGCCCTTCCAATCACCACCAGGACAGAACCCCATTGGTCCTCGCCTACCACCCCAAAAACCACCATATACATCGTATCACCTGTTGCCATTTCCGCCACCTCTAAACGGACCCCACCACCAGGGATATATTTCCCTCCCCTCCCCTATCAGCATTCCAAAAAGACCACTCCCTCCATGGCTCCCTCGTCAGGTCCAAACCCCCCCCACCAACCCAACCTCCACTCCTGGCATCTTCCCCTGCAACCGCATGAAATGCAAAACTTGCGCCCACACCTCCCCCTTTATTTCCCTCCAAGGCCCCAAAGGATCCTTCCAGATCCGCCACAAATTCACCTGCACCTCCACACACATCATTTACTGCATCCGCTGCACCTGATGTGGCCTCCTCTATATTGGGGAGACAGGCCGCCTACTTGCGAACGTCTCAGAGAACACCTCTGGGGCACCCGGACCAACCAACCCAACCACCCCGTGGCTCAACACTTCAACTCCCCCTCCCACTCCACCAAGGACATGCACGTGCTTGGCCTCCTCCATTGCTAGACATAGCAACACGACGGCTGGAGGAAGAGCGCCTCATCTTCCGCCTAGGAACCCTCCAACCACACAGGATGAACTCACTCTTCTCCAGTTTCCTCATTTCCCCTCCCCCCCACCTTGTCTCAGTACCAACCCTCGAACTCAGCATCACCTTCCTAACCTGCAATCTTCTTCTTCTTCCTGACCTCTCCATCCCCACCCCGCCCACCCCCCCCCCCACCCCCCCACTCTGGCCTATCACCCTCACCTTATCACCCTCACCTTAACCTCCCACCTATCGCATTTCCAACCCCCCTTCCCCAAGTCCCTCCTCCCTACCTTTTATCTTAGCCTGCTTGGCACACTTTCCTCATTCCTGAAGAAGGGCTCATGCCCGAAACGTCGATTCTCCTGCTCCTTGGATGCTGCCTGACCTGCTGTGCTTTTCCAGCAACACATGTTCAGCTCACACTCTAAGGTGAGGCAGTCGAAGCATATCTTCCACCTCACTAACCCAGTTAATTGGGGTTCTTAAGCCAGTTATCTACCTGTCATCCTCTCTATTAGAATAGCAGAGTACTATTGAAGGAACCCAAGTGTCAACTGTGGATCCATTGTAGAAATATAACCTTTGATTTGGAGTTTATAGATTTAAGAGATTGTGAACTTGTGATAATGTCACTGGGCCAATAATGGAGAGACTCAGGTTAATGTTCCAGGCACTTTGATTTAAATCCTACCATGGCAACAGGTGAAATTTGAATATGGATAATAGATCTGGAATTGAAAACTAGTCGCATTAATAATGGTTAAAAAATTGTTTGATGTTCAAACGATCTACCTGTATCACCAATGTCCTTTGGGGAAGGAAATTGGCCATTCTCTTCTGGTTTGGTTTACCCAGATCCCCAGTAATGTGAAAAACAAAGAACTGCAGATACTAGAGATCTGAAACAAAGATAGAAATAGCTGGAGAAACTCAGCAGGTCTGGCAGCATCTGTGAAGAGAACAAAATGTCAATGTTTCAGGTCCAGTAACCCTAATTCAGAACATTGGCAGCAATTTGAGTGAATTGGCCGAGGCATCGAATAGGTATTTTGTGTCAGTCTTCACATTGGAGGACACAAATAGCATGCCAGTAACTGACAAAGAGACAAAGGTAGGTGAGGTAGTGTTGGGCAAGCTAACGAAGCTAAGAATAGACAAGTCTCCTGGTCCTGATGGAATGCATCCCAGGGTACTAAAAGAGATAACGGGAGAAATAGCAAGTTTAATTGTGGTAAGTTCCCAAAATTTGCTGGACTCTGGGGCAGTTCCACCAGAGTGGAAAACAGCAAATGTGACATTACTGTTTAAAAAGAAATGGGGAATTATAGACTGGTTAGCTTAGCTTCTGTTGTAGGAAAGATGCTTGAGTCTATTATCAAGGAAGAACCAACGATGTATCTCGATAGAATTTATCCCTTTGGGCAGACGCAGCATGGGTTCATGATAGGCAGGTCATGCTTAACTAAACTTTTGGAATTCTATGAAGATATTATGAGCACGGTAGACAATGGGGACCCAGTAGATTTGGTGTTCATAGATTTCTGAAAGGCCTTCAACAAGATGTCGCACAAGATGCAGCTGCATAAGATAAAGGTGCATGATGTTATGGATAAAGTATTAGAATGGACATAGGATGGTTAACTAACAGGATGCAGAGAGTGGAGATAAATGAGTGCTATTCTGGTTGGTAGTCAGTAACCAGTGGCATGCCTCAGGGATCAGTGTTGGGTCCACAATTATTCACAATTTACACAAATAATTTGGAGTTGAGTTCCACATGTAGTGTGTCAATGTTTGCAGATAACACTAAGATGAGTGGCAGAGCAAAGTCTGCAGAGGACTGTGAAACTACGCAGAGAAACATAGCTACTTTAAGTGAATGATCAAAGGTCTGGCAGATGGAATACAATGTTAATAAATGTCAAGTCATCTATTTTGGTAGGGGTAACAGGAGAAAGGACTATTACTTAAATGGTAAAAAGTTGCAGCATGCTGTTCTACAGAGGGACCTGGGGTCCTGGTGCACGAATCACAGAAGGTTGGTCTGCAGTAATTAAAAAGACAAATGGAATTTTGTCTTCACTGCTAAAGGGATTGTGTTTAAAAGCAGGGAGGTTATATTGCAGCTATATAGGGTGTTGGTGAAGCCACACCTGAAGTACTGTGTGCAGTTTCGATCTCCTTACTTGAGAGAGGAAGTGTACTGGCACCGGAAGAGGTGCAGGGGAGGTTCACGAGGTTGATTCCGGAGTTGAGGGGGTTGGCTTATGAGGAGACACTGAGTAGAGTGGGATTATATTCATTGGAATTTAGAAAAATGGGGGGAAGATCTTATAGAAATATATAAAATTATGAAGGGAATAGATAAGCTAGAAGTCGAGAGGATGTTTCCACTGAAAGTAGAACAAGAGGGCATAGCCTCAAACTTAGGGGGTGCAGATTCAGGACTGAATTGAGAAGGAACATCTTCACCCAGAGAATTATGGAATTCCCAGCTCAGTGAAGTAGTTGATGTTATTTCAGTAATTTTTTTTAAAGCTAAGGTAGAATTTTTTTGAACAATAAAGAATTAAGGGTTACAGTGAGAGGGCGGATAAGTGGAGCTGAGGCCACGAAAAGATGAGCCATGATCTTATTGAATGGCGGAGCAGGCTCGAAGGGCCAAATGGCCTACTCCTGCCCCCAGTCCTTATGTTCTTATGAAGCAACATACGCAGAAGGGAAATCAGTTTCTGAAGAAAAGTCACTGGACCTGAAACTTTTATTGCTTTCTCCCTCCACAGATTCGGCCAGACTTGCTGGGGTTTCTCCGTCAGTTTCCATTTTTGATGGATTGATCGTTTACAAAAAGATGAATTGGGGGCAAAGAGCTTGTGAGGTCTCTAAGGGCAGCTTTTTGACAAGGCATGGGTGAGTACACTGGCGACTGCAAAATCCTGCACCGTCTGTTTAAAGCATTTCACAGCCCACATGTCAAATTGTGGCCAGGCTCTTCCCTCCAGGGACAGGAAGCAGAGTTTCCCAGTGCTGAATCCAGCCTTGAGGGGCAGTCATCATTGTCAATTTCCTGATGGCATTACTTTAATTGACCTGGAGGTGGGCTTCTGCTTCAGTTAGGGATGACATCCAGACACATGGAGCTGTAGATAAAGCAGGTCCAGTCACTGAGGGAAACGGAACAGAGAGGCTGCTTCATAATGAGGCCACCCTCTTTCCAAATTCAATTAAAAATGGCTCTTCCAGAAGCAGATGAGAGACATTCGACAAAGCAGCCTACAGCCACTCCTGCATCTATGCAGATGGGATAGACTCCCCCTCCTTCAACCTGCCCCTGTCCTCCAGCTGTACTGCTGGTGGGCTGCCTCTCTGCACCTTATGTTTCTCGCTTCATGCTGGAGTTAGTCTCCTTTAATTTGGCTTCAGTGCCCTCGTTCTGTGCTCACTCAGCTGCCCTCCTTGTGCTGACAGGGCTCTGTCACCCACCCACCACACCCTCCCTCACCCCACCTCAACCACCAAACCTCACTCCAATCCCCACCCAGCCTCCCTTACCTCTGCAAACACGCTCAGATTCCAAAATGGAGCTCAGGAAATGGTACACCAACTGAAGAGTCCACTTTTCGTTCTTGCCCATCTCCACCAGTCCAAGGGGCCTCAAAATATCAAATACACAGTCTCGACTGACCAAACTGTGGTGTAGGTTTTGAAGTACTTTCATAATCATCTGTGTCTTCTGACTTTATTTCTGCATTAAAGTAGCCATTATACCATTGTACATGTATCTAAATCTACACTCCAACTTTTTCACTAAAAACAATTTACAAAGATATTCTTTCCACACCGAGAATAACATTGACAAGATTGCAATTGTAATTAACTTAATTACTGAACAATTTGGTCTGTAATATTGTATGATAGAATTTTATATTATGTTTGAAAGTGAGGCTGTTCAATTTGAGTGTTAAATTTGAAGAAGGAAAATTATGAAGATTATAGGTGCAAATTGCCTGAGGTGTACTGGGAAAGTACATTACAAGGCATGACTTAAATAGACAATAGATAATCTTTAAAGAACTATTACGAGACTTACAGTCTTGTACATTTGTTAAAGGTGCAAAAAACACAGTAAAATGTCTATAAATTGTGACTGATAAAGAAAGTTTAGTATTGTATAAGGTGAAAAGAAAATGTTTAGAAGGTTGCTAGAAATAGGAATCAGATTGGCAACAGTGTCTGGAGGAATGTCAGATAGGCAGTAAGACATACAGAACCCCTGCACCCCCAGGGCCTTGGTTCCAGCTCGGATGCGGAAGTTGTGGGAGTGACGGCAGTGGAGGCCAGTAACCGAGACCATCAAGCCCATTACAGACACTCCGGAACCTGTTTCACAGACTCCAGCCAATGTCAAGCAGTGACGGAAGGAGCAGATGAGGAAGGACAAGGAAAGAAAGAAAGATGAGTTCTATTGCAGTAAAATCTTGCATTATTTTCAGTGTTCAAGATGGTGCCAGAGCATGGTGACACTTTGTATATCACACGTGAAAAACACCTTTCACTGTATTTTTATATACATTTGAAACTAAATTTGAGGGTTGGGAGGTTTTGTTTTTAGAATTCAGCAAGGAGATCCAAGAAACTGATAAAGAAAGCGAGAGTAGAATGTGAATGCAACCTCGCAAATAAAAGAAGTACAAAAGGGACTGGAACAGCTTCTGAAGATACATAAAGTAGAAAATATTTGGCTAATGGGCAGCACAATGGCACAGTGGTTAGCACTGCTGCCTCACAGTGCTAGAGACCCACCTAAGGCAATTGTCTGTGTGGAGTTTGTACATTCTTCCTGTGTCTGCGCGGGTTTCCTCCGGGTGCTCCGGTTTCCTCTCACATGTGCAGGTTAGGTGAATTGGCCATGCTAAGATTGCCCATAGTGTTTGGTGAAGGGGTGAATGTAGGGGGATGGGTCTGGGTGGGTTGCTCTTAGGAGGGTCAGTGTGGACTTGTTGGGCTGAAGGGCCTGTTTCCACACTGTAAGTAATCTAATCTAAAACGAACGTAGGTCCATTACAGACAGATTCAGGAGAATTTATTAAAATGGCAGAGAAGCTAACTTATTAGATTTTGTGTTTGTTTTCACCGAGAATGATATCAGAATTAGAGATCCAAGTGGCTTGGGAGAATGAGGAATTGAAGGAAATTAGTAATAGTACAAAGATTGGACCGGAGAAGTCAATTCCCCAGGACATCCCAGAATGTGGAAGGAGAGGGCTATAGATATAGTCAATGCATTGGTAGTTATCTTCCAAAATTCTATAGATTCTGGAATGATTCCTGCTGATTCAAAATTAGCAGATCTCAACTATTTATGAATGGAGTGAAAACAGGCAGTTACAGACCAATTAGTCTTACACCAATAGTAGAGAAAATGCTAGAGTCTATGTTAAAGGAAGTGAAAAATAGACACTTGGTTAAAAATGATCTGACTGGGCACAGTCAGCATGGATTTGTGAATGGGGCATCATGTTTAATGAACTTGTTGGAGTCTTTTTTGAAAATGATATTAAGAAAACAAATAAAAGAGAGCTGAAGTATACATTGATTTTCTGAAGGTTTTTGATAAAGTTCCCCCACAGGACACTATTTCAAAAAATGAAAGCATATAGGGTAAGATGTAATGCGTTGGCTTGGCTTAGTGATTAACCACCAGACAGAAAAAAGACAG
Organism: Hemiscyllium ocellatum; assembly: GCF_020745735.1. Lineage (NCBI taxonomy): Eukaryota > Metazoa > Chordata > Chondrichthyes > Orectolobiformes > Hemiscylliidae > Hemiscyllium > Hemiscyllium ocellatum. The sequence continues at coordinate 32,818,466 of NC_083424.1, read as the reverse complement.
TAGGAATAAATGGATCATTCTTGCATTGGGAGGCTGAGCCTAATGGGTTACTACATGGATCACTTGGGCCCCAGTTGTTCACAATATACATGAATGATTTGGAGGTAGCGACCAAACATAATATATCCAAATTTGTGGATGGTACAAGCTATGTGGAATGCGTGCTGTGAGGATAATGAGAAGATGCTTCCAGAGGTTTTGGATAGGCTTAGTAAATGGGCAAGAACATGGCAAATGGAAAATCATGGGGAAAAATGTGAGGTTATCCACTTTAATCAGAGAAACAGATGTACAGAGTATTTCTTAAATGGTAAGAGGTTGGACAACTTTGATGTACCAAAGGACTTAAGTGCCCTCATTATCAGTCACTGAATGTTAACATATAGTTGCAGTAAACTATTCGAAATGTTAGTTTTATTGCAAGACGATTTGAGTATAGAGGTAGTGAAGTCTTGCTTCCATTATATCGAAGCTTGGTTGGACCATACCTGGAAAACTATGTGCAATTTTGGTCTCCTTATTTCAAGATAGATATTGTTGCCATAGAGGGAGTGCACTAAATGTCACAAGATGTGTTACTGGGTTGGTGGGACTATCCAATGAAGAGAGGTTGGTCAAACTGGGCCTGTGTTCTCTAAAGTTTTAAAGAATGAAAAGTCATCTCCTTGAAACTTATAAAATACTTAAAAGGCTAGAGAACATAGAAGCTGGTAAAAGGATTGACAGCACTGATGCAAGTAAGATGTTTCCCATGATTGGGAGTCTAGAACTAGAGGGCACAATTTAAAAATAAGGAGAATAACACATATCTAAAATGAGAGAAGTTCTTTTACTCCTTTGGAATTGGTTCCCTCAGAGGGCTGTGTAAATCAGTTTACAAGTATGTTTGAGGCATAGATTGATAAACTTCTGATAACCAACAATGTGCACGATTATGGGGATAGTGTGGAGAAAAGGCATTGAAATATTGGATCAACCAAGATTGGTTTGAATAACAGAGCAGACTCAATGGGCTGAATGGCCTATTCATTTTTCTATGTACCTTTGTAAATTGAAAACCCAAGGTGGAGCTCGTATAGTGTATCATTCTTTAATGCAGGAAGCTACCTGTGGTATCTCTGGCATTGATGCCACGGGCACTGTGATTGCACAGGCACTGAGTACCTCCTCTGTAGTCATGGTGACAGCAAACTCAGTCTTAAAATTACACATTACATATTAAAATGATCACATATCATGAGAGAAACCAAAAAGCTTTAGTTTATTTCCCATAATGGAATACTTTGCACGTGATGAACAGAATAATTTCTGGATCTTTTTTGTTTTACCCCAATTGATTTGTTGGCTACATGGTTAATATTTTATAACAGTGGACCTTCCCCGCCCCCCCGCCAAAACAAATAAGAAAGCAAATATTTCATGTATGCAAAAGAAATTCAGCCAGATCTCAGAGTTTGCTGGGTTTCTAATATCTTCACTCTCAGTACGTCAGCAATATTTCAGCAACTTGAGTGAATTTTCATTCATCCCAAATGCTGTCGGCAGTGTGATTTTTTTTTGAACGTACACCTGGGGAACTCTCCTCCATTTAAAGGTAGCAGGCAGATTTCGGCCTCTGTTAGATCCCACCTGTAGCCTGAAAAATTCTTGATAACTCCTGACAACAGGCGATACAATTAGCCTAAATGCTTACCCATTAGTGGTGAACAACCGGTTGTCAGAGCCCAGATGTAGCTTCAATGCCATTAGCCAGCAACTGGAACTATAATGGCAACACGACCTACTGGTTGCGTATGAGAAATTGGAATCTTCCCCTCCTTCCCCCCTCCTACTCTCACCTCACGCATACCCCAGCCAACACAAATTCAATCTTTGGTATTTTTCCCCTTTCCCCAAAGTATTTTTGTACATGTTTCTCATGGTGTTAAACTCATCCTTTTGATATATTGCTCAGAAGTGGGAAAATTTTAATATCATTTCTGCTATAATTAATATTGCCCTGAATTCTCTGCTTTATTTTCTTTTGTTCCAAGTCATTATTCCCTCCAGAATACTTGCAAAGACTTGTTTTTCTCTATGAGCATACCTTTTGTGCCAGAATGATTTTAACCTAAAATTACACCCAACTGGTCAAACATATTTATTTTAACACTATTTTAAATTAATAGCTAAAAGACTTCCTTGTTGTACAGCCACCGAAGACAGTAATAACAACAACAAAAAAACCTTTCCTCCCTCAAATCCTTTTGTCACCTTGCTTGGCTATATGTTCATTTAATCTATATTTATGCATGTTAGGCCATTTCGAAGTTTGTTCTCTCATCATTTTGATCACTATGGCAACTACTGAAAGCTGCAATTTTTGGCTTTCATTTCATAAAAGCTTGTCCCTAAATGAGGCCATTCCTGATTGGATGGCAGTTTATGTGACCAAACAGCTCCTAAGTGACTGCAGTTCAGTTTGAATCCTAGTGTGAACACTATTGTGTGAGTTTGATTTTTTTCTCAGGAGGAACAGTGGGAGCGAATTTTTTTGTCTGCCCACGTCTGTGTATTTCAGTCAGAGCAGAACAGCAGGTGAAGAAAAGTTTATTTTAGAAATAAAGACAACGATGATTTGCCACCTGAGATATGCCTGACTTGATTTCTGAGTAAGCTTTGAATTAGGTCTCTTTAAAAAAGAAGCCTCATTAATATATTTAAATAGAATCTTGCTTTCTGTATATGACCCTGATGCAGTTTGGGTCTTTTATTGGCGGCTCCTCATAGTCAAGCTGAACATTGATGGGCAGAAGTAGGCTACTGAGAAAAATGATCCTGATCGGCTTTGTTGTAGACTTCTCTGGGAGGGAATGAATCGTCTGGTCGTACAGAAATCTTTTTATCTGTCATTATCTTAATACCATCCCGTTTCCCCCCGCTCCAACACCCACAAGGGTTTATGTTACACTTAAGTACATAAAGGAGGCATTAGATTTCTAACACCTACATCCCTTACCCCTTTCACTCCCCTCTCTCACCTCCGTTGTACTAATTGAGGTCTACACTCTCTTGAGTGAAAGCTTTACTGGGGGGAACTATACTCAAGAAGATAATCAAAGAGGGAATGTTACTTGGAGCCTTAAACACCCTAACTCCAGATCCATGTGATTTAAAGTCACTATAACTTAGCTTAATTGATATACCCAGTATAAAGGTACCATTCCCATTACACTACATGGTGCCCTTTGTACCTTCAACATTTAAACTTGAGTGTTTAACACAACCACCACCCCCTCAACAAGCTTTTTGTCCCTGAGGGATAAGCTCCCCATGATTGGCATGAAGGCTTCAATGGAGCAGTCAAGAAGACCAATCAAGGAAAAACACCAACGGGCCCAAAACTGGACGCTCTAAATTGATCCAGAGAAATTGGGCCTGACAGAAAATTGGCCAAACTAAATTGAAAATCAGCCAGCAGCTATCGGCTGCAGAGAACAGTGACAACCAAGATCAAAGATGTCACAAAGATCCAGGAGAAAGTAGTTAAAACCAGCCCAAGGATTGTGCTTTGGAGAAGTATCTGAATTTCTGGCACTTTGACTTCCAGTCAGTGCCTGAGGACGTGCACTTTACACCTCCCTGGCATGGCAACAGTGAAGAGTGTTTTTGTAACCCATTGAACTCCGCTTGTGACATCATTGGCCAAAGACTGCAGAACATTCAGGAAGGTCCAGGACAGATAAAAACACATGCCTGGAAGCTCCCCACCTTAGTGAAGACTCTCAGTGAATACTCAGGGTGGAACACTGTATGGCAACCCAAGAAGCCCACAAGGTAAGTGGGTGTGAAAAGGCCCAGGGAGCCAGAGTCTAAGGCAAAAACAGCTAATATATGGTCAAGGACCCACGAGGGTGAGAAAGGGAGACGTTAAAAGGAAACAGTAGAATGGCACAGTGCCCAGTGTGGGAGGAGGTACTAAGAAAATACCAAAATAAGAAATGGCCCAGGTGGATTGGCCGTTGCAGTGAGCAAACATTTGGTCAGGGCCCACCTGCAGAAACACTGGGAGATGGCATGAAATGGGAGAAGGTGAAACGAAAGAAGGAACTGGAGAAAGTATGAGTCAAAGCAGCAGAACAGGAGTAGCAGAACCATGTGAACATGGTAGAGTTGGGGCAGTTTCAGACCCAGTGAGATAGAGGGTACCAGGGGTGCGGCACACAGCCAGTGATCAGGACACAGCCTGAAAAGCTGTGGGTGATCTGAGGGAGTAATGTGAAAGCTTACAGGCTGTCCTCAGTGCTCCAGTACCAGGAAGGGCAAGAAAGCAAAGACCATTCAAAATGTCAGTGCAAGATTGAAAAAGTAAAGTCCCAATATTCCGTGCAAAAGGGAATGAAATGTGCATTTCACCACCTCCAGAATCTTACGCTGCACCAGTAAATACACTGCCAGGAAAGGTACAACGATAATCCAATCACTAAAATAGCCCCTTTTACAGTGGCACAATTGAACCCAGACAGCAAAAGTGATCCCCGTGTCTGAGACTACAGCTGACGCCCATATTTTTTTTTTGACAGCACCCACCATCAAAGAATTCTCCATGTTGATGAGGAGGTCAAATTAATGTTAATGTGCCTGACCCTCTCCATCCATTTTGTCTTCCCCAATCCTTGAGGGGGGAGAGCTGCAGGTCATGAAAATGTAGATGGTGAGGTATAAGGCCACCCTGTTGGAAAACAGGGACTCCAAAATGACACTGAACACCTCCTGAGATTTTGGTAACACTTAGTGCAGTCGGAAGAAAATTCTTCTGAGTGGATTCACTGGACACTACAGGAGAGGTGTGGACAGATTGTACAGAATTTAAACAGGGATTCATTGTCTACCATCACCCAGCTGTGCTAGTTAATCTCCACACGGACACCGAGCACATTTTAGGCTCAGACCTTCTGAAGAAATATAATTTATCTTTTGACCCAGCCAACTGTTGTATTTGGTCATGCCTGAGCTTAATGAGGACCCAGTGGTGATTGTGATGGACTCATGGACACAGTGGATTAGACCCACCAGCTGCACAGGCAATTCTCCCAGAACAGAATTGTGCACTGAGCAGTCACAAATATGACTGCAGTTGTATAGCGGGTGAGGTACTTATAGATGGATTGAACCCAAGCCACAAATGCAATAAACTTTCCCTCAGCAGACAAATGGGGAGGTAGCTAAGGTCATTAACAGCTTGTTAAAGCAAAGAGTTGCATGTCCTATAGCATCTACTAATAACTCACCAATATGACTCGTTATGAAAAGGTTTGAAGATTCGTGTTGTGCCTCTCCAGAGATTCTTCTTGAAAGACCAGGCTATTGTTTATTCACTGTACCAGCTGTCATCTAAGTGTTCATAGTGAACTTGAAGTTTTGAACAGTTCTCTAATCAAGAGACATTCACCTTCATTGAAGTATCTCTCTGTTGTGTCACTTGAATAAGAATGTTAATTGTCTGAGTGAAAGATGTTTGCAAATAATCAGCAACCTTCTTGTTTTCAGCTGAAAGGCTTGATTGTGCTGTTTGACTGCTAACAGCTGAATTTATCCTTCAGTCCAGGTAGTTAGACTGTGTGGTACTGGAAAAGCACAGCAGGTCAGGCAGCATCCAAGGAGCAGGAGAATGGATGTTTTGGGCATAAGCCCTTCATCAGGAATTTGGGTTTATGTCCAAAACGTCGATTCTCCTGCTCCTCGGATGTTGCCTGACCTGCTGTGCATTTCCAGCGCCACACTCTCGACTCTGATCTCCAGCAACTCATAGTTAGACTGTGCCAATACTCCTTGAGTTCTGATAAGTTCAGTTTATTTTGTGTTCAACTTGAAACTTGGTAAAGTGAATTGAAGTGTCAAAGGCTCAGCAATATTATCCTGTAGGTTTTGACTGAAAAAGGTTTCTAATGTTTCCATGACTTCCTGATGGGGTTCTCCTGCAATCTGAAGCTGCCATTTGTGCAGATTACTAATGTCTGCATATTGAGTGTCAAAATGATCAATTTTGAATTTAAAGATTACTTTTTCTCAGGATTACATCTTATTAAGCTACTGGAAGTTGATTTTATCACTTTTTTGATGGGCCATTGCTCAGGACTGAACATATCAGGCTCACACTGATTTCTCTGTGCACGGGATGATTGTGGACGATCGGCTGCTATCTGTACAGGTGTGGTACCATCCACTCTGACTGAAGGCTCAATGGTCTTTAAATTTATTTAGAAGCTCTGAGACCATTTCTTTGAATGTTTGAAGATCTCATTTGAGATCCATCATCCTTGATATGTCAGATTCTGGGTCACTTTCTTGGCTGTGGAAGTTGCCGAAGCTTCACACACTTTCATAATTCCTTGTTCCACTGCGGTGATCTGGCTATCTACTCTAAGAGGAACTTTGACATCTACCTATGAAGGCCCTTGCTGTTACTGCATTTCTTGGGGTGGTTTTGTGCCATAAGAAGACAACTTGTTCAAGACAGGATTGATTCTGCAGAATATTCAGCTGGGTGTCAGGAAACTTGCAGGAAGATCTAAAATTTCAAATTTGAGTAATGAGTACATTACGATCTGTAAAGTACTTTTTGGGATACCCTCTGGTGGCTAGCCACTGCCTTCTATGATGCCTCCCTTTCCCAGCATTTTCAGTTTTTGAAAGAATTGTTTGGGCTTCCTCACCCTCTTTCAATGCTTGGACTAAAGGCTCTTCAGTGAATGCGAACCAAAGAATATCTAAAGGTAGAAACAAGCTGCTCTGCTTAATGAACATTGAGCAGGAATTGCATTCAAGCTCTGCGCAATCTCTTTTCCATTGTAGTGAACCATAATACACAGGACGGCTGGAGGAAGAGCACCAGACCATAGCAACACGACGGCTGGAGGAAGAGCGCCTCATCTTCCGCCTAGGAACTCTCCAACCACAAGGGATGAACTCAGATTTCTCTAGTTTCCTCATCTCCCCTCCCCCCACCTTGTTTCAGTCAAATCCCTCAGTCAAAACTCAGCACTGCCTTCCTAACCTGCAATCTTCTTCCTGACCTCACTGCCCCCAACCCCACTCCGGCCTATCACCCTCACCTTGACCTCCTTCCACCTATCGCATTTCCAACGCCCCTCCCACAAGTCCCTCCTCCCTACCTTTTATCTTAGCCTGCTTGGCACACTCTCCTCATTCCTGAAGAAGGGCTCATGCCCGAAACGTTGATTCTCCTTCTCTTTGGATGCTGCCTGACCTGCTGCGCTTTCCCATCAACACATTTTCAGCAACCATAATACACATCCAGTTTTCTACTCTGGAACTTCATGAGTCCCAGAGTTTACTGGAGGACATTCTTGAGATTCTTCTTCTCAACCGTGGTGTAATATCTGAAAGGGTCAACTCTTTTGTTCTTGAGAACAATTTAAAACTAATTTCCCTGTCTTTAAGCTTTGCATACCAAGATTCATCCTGTGGGTCACTGCCATGAAGGAAGTTAAATTCTTGCAGTGGACCTGTCACATGCCCCAGATAGAGTTGATTTTGTCCCTGTGTATCTCAAACTGTATGGGACTCCTGCAAACTGCGATGTGCCACGGCAGACTCACCCCAGTTTCTTTCTTTGCGCTTCTGCTTTATGAAAAAAAACTTGCTGCTGTGCTCACCGATTTCTCACGTTTTCCTCTTCCCTTCTTTCCACCCACTGCAAATAACTAAACAGATTCAGCATCTTTTCTTTGTTTATTGCTGCAGATTTTGTTCCCCCAGACATGAGAGGGATAACTTTTCACGTTTAAAACCAGCAGACTGGCACAAATGCCCACAATATTATTATTGTGTGCAAGATTAATTAATTGGTACTGTGAGAGAAAAAGCGATAATTTAAGCATCATGGCAGGAATCAAGCCATCTGTTTCATGCAGCAAAGGTGCCATTGGTCATTTCACTGCACTAAAAGTGAACAAATACTGAGTCACCCTGTGAACCGTCTGGATTTTTTTAATATTTGAAGACCTTGGAACTGCAGCCTCCATAAAATCATTACAAATTCTTATTGATTTTCAGAAGTACTCCTGACAGTAAAAGAAATTTGTTCATTAGGCATACACAGTATTAACTGTGAAGGTGTATGCAATGTCATGGAGATACCGAGACTGGCCGTTGCTTCACAGTCCCCAAACAAGATATCCCAATAAGATATTTTGATTTAAAACATTGCTTGTGTTTAATTGGTGTTTGCAAATCATATTCCTGCTTAAAAGGAATGTGGCATAAGCCAACATTGAATAAATATTACAGAAGTGAAAAATTCCAGATGGAATTGATGAGATACACACAATCAAGGCCAACTCTACTGGTAACAGGGGACACGGCTGAAATACAGTCCCTCAACTAGAATTCTAGGAAATTGAATATTCTAAATTTGCCCTCACAAAAATAGCTTTTGTGTAAATTTAAGCAAAATTGATTTATGAGCAAGCACTCTTTACTCATCTGTGATGTCATGATTATACATTAGCTGTGAGCTCAGGGCTGCACGATGAGAACGTGCTTTGTCACACGGTTGATCATTCCCCAGCTCCATTATTTCTCTGCAAACTTGGATGGCCCGAGTAATGAGAAACGGGAGGCAACATAATTAAATATTCAGAGGAGGAAGGACTGCTTCTCTCATTTTTCAGAGTTGTAGATTCAGAGGCGTGAAGCCATGTAGCTCAAGTTGTAGCTTGGTCATATTTATCACAAATTTCTAAGTAGTGAATATTTACTTTTCATGGAAAAAGCTGTTTTACTGACATTGGAGGAGGCAGTTTGTGAAAATGTCTCTCTTCTTCTGACATTCTTTATTGCAAATGCAACAAAGATGAGTACTTCTGCCTCTGACTGATTTTTAAAGCATCTTAAGTAACATAGATTTTGGTGACTCTCAACTGGAAGGTTCAAGAATTCTCTGGTACAACAACATGTAAAGGCAAAGGGTGCCACAAATGGAACATTTACGTATGTATCTGGCAAACTGTAAGGAGATTGGATTGCAAAAATGGACATGCTGAGATTTAAAAAAGACAAAACCTAGATATATGCAAAGTTTCCAGTGTAGTATTTGGTCTTCAATGAACAGATGAATTGGTTGCTTGCTATAGAATGTCAAACCTTCCCTTTGATGTTATGGACTCAAGTTAGGTATAACAGCCCTTGCCCTCTACACAACATCAGGGTAGGAGAAGAGGGGGTTGCTGGTCTAATTTGTGACCTAAAACAGAGCCTGTATGCTTGTGTACGTGTGTGTACTGTATATATGAAGTTGGGAAACGTGAGGTGGCCAAATTTCCTGCCAATCTAACAGCAGGGCCCATTGCCTCTTTGCTAGCCAGTCAGCCAGGTTGAGAGGCTGGCTGCACTGACACAGCTGGAGTACAGAGAGAAGGAAGGGAATGTTGTGCAGTCTGAGTGAGGGCTTTGTGAAAGGGATATGGTTTGGGAGATGGTTGGGGCCATCAGTGGGTGAGATGTGGAGAGGGACTACTAAGAAGATCATAGGTCATGGAGAGATCAAGAAATTTGATCATGGGGCGAAGTAGTGAGTTTGTGTTGTAAGCACTATGCCTGTTCTGATCCACAGATAGTGCTGGATAGGAACTGATCTGTAGGATTCAACCATTCTTGCCTCCTTTCAAATTGTTCTGTTTCCTCAGTCTCAGGAGGCCTGGGCTTAAACTTAAAAGTAGTCCAGCATTGTTAAAAGTGTTGGGGTCCACCTCTGAACAGCATGTTAGTCGTCCTTCCCCACATCACATGCCTCCAAATATTTTGGAGTCTGGTTCTCCACTTGTGAATTTGTTCTGTAGCCAAACCCTCACCCATCCACCCACCACCACCACCCACTGTACTGCTGCTGTAGTCAGTGGACCTGTAGAAGGTTGGAAAGGAAGAAGAGATCACCAAAGCAGTTGGATGGTGGTGGGTGGGTGCAGTGCGAAGGCAGAAGGTAGACAAATCATTGTTTAGCAAGAAGCAAGATTGTCATAGGTGCACAGAGAGAGAAAGAGAGAGAAAATCACTTTTGTGGCTGAGGAACAGTGTGAAATCACTGCCAGATGGGGGAGGGGGAGAGAAAGAGAGGGTGGAAGGAGAGTGAGAGAGAGTGATCCTTGTTGGGGGAACAATGAGAGGGACGTCATTGGCAAGGGCTCATAAGGGTGTTTGAGAACATTAGATTCATGGAGTAGATGTGATAAGCAGGGAGAAATTATTGCATTTCTCTTTTGTCAAGTGTGGTACTTCCCTAGATGCTTTGGAGAGGGGACACAAAAGATTTGCTGAGATGTTGCCTGACACGGGGGATTTTAGCTATGAAGAAAGGTTGGATTGGCTGGCTTTATTTTCGCTGGGACGCAGGAGGTTGGCATAAATTTATAAAATTGTGAATGACATGGATGGAGTGGAAAGAATGAGGCTTTTAACCAGGGAGGAGGGGTCAATTACTGGGGGATACAAGTTCAAGGTGTGGGGGGAGGGAAGTTTAAAAGAGATGTGCGAGGCAAGTTTTTCACACAAAGGGTGGTGAGTGTTTGGAACGTGCTGCCAGAGGAGGTGGTGGAAGCAGACACAATAGCAGCACTCAGAAAGCACCTGGACAAACACATGAGTAGGAAGGGAATAGAGGGATATGGATCCTGTAAGTGAAGACAGTTTCAATATGGAAGGACCAAATGTGTTAGTGCAGGCTTGGAGGGCTGTATTGTTCTTCTTTGTACATAACTGTCCGTGGTACCTTGTGGTTGTTGCCACCTCTACCTCTGGTACTGGGTCAGGATTGTTTGTAATAATTTCTGCCATTAATCCTCCTTTGTCTTTGCCTTGGCTTGGACCTATCTAGTGATTAATGGTAGAGGATACGCCATTGTAGAGTGTCTACAGAAGAAGCACTGTTCTTAAATAACAAGAAAGTTCATTGCAAGATAGCAATCTCTACAACTGCAGTTGGTCAAATATAATTGCTAGGGCCTGAGGGAACTTGACAGAGACACATCTCCTCTTTCGCTGACATCAAAGTAGAAGTTAATCTACAGACTCAGTTAGAGATCATAAAACTGTAACAAGAGCCTGAATAGCCATTGCCTTATAAGACAAAACGCAGTGTATGCATTAACATCATGTACACATTCCCTCATTCCTGATTAAGGGCTTATGCCCGAGAAGTCGATTCTCCTGCTTCTCAGATGCTGCCTGACCTGCTGTGCTTTTCCAGCACCACACTCTCGACTCTGAGGTTGTGGAAACTTGGCTGACGTCAGTTAAAATGAAAGAGCAGCTAAAATGACGGATGTGGAAAAGAGAGAGTCTCAGAGAATTTTATCCACTGCTGGTTCCATGCTGTACTGCAGCAGCCCAAAGATTCCCACACAAATTTCTTTAAGTTGTTGTACATGTGTAAACATGCAAAGTCAAAATGAATGCATCATGGACTTAAATCAACCACATATGGCAAAAAGAAAATTAGATTATATATCAGATATACAGCTAAAGAAGGTTGTAGAGGTAGAGGGATGAAGCCATTGAGGTGTCTGGAAATAAGGGTTAGGACTTCAATATTAGTTGCTGTTGGACAGAGCTGATGTGGGTTAGTAAACATGGGAATGATCAGTGTACAGGACTAGGTTTGAGCTCGGATGGTGGTGGCAAAACTTGCAACGACCTCAAGCTTATACAGTTTAAAAGATGGGAAGCTGGCCATTAGGATCATCTGGTCTTGAGAGAATCCATATGTGATTTAGCAAGAAGCAGGATTGCCATAGATGCCCAGAGAGAGAGAGAGAAAAAGAGAGAGAAAATCACCACTAAAGAGCTGAGGACTGGTGACTTTCTCGAGATGGAAGTAGATAGTTATGGTCATTGTTGTCAGGTTGAAAACCCTGAAAGTATTACAGCAGCACCTTAACTGAATGCGCCAAAGCCTTTGATGAAGCTGGCTCATTACTACCTACTTTTTATGGGCAAAATGAAATAGCCAAATTGGAATTATTTGAAACACTAAAATTTAGTTTGAAAACATTTCTGTAAATGCAAGTATTATTGTTAATTATAGTTATTGTCTTTAGGAAGAACTATCAGAAGTTTCATGTGTTGACCTGTGCTACTGATTCCATTGATGTCTTTTAGTTGCTTGCTGCAGTTATTATACAAGCAGTAGACAATTGTCTGCTCCTCCAGAGTTAATTGAAGGGAATAATTTGCTACATTCCACTTCCAGCCAGTTTGTTTTTGCCTCTGTGCTTCCTTCGTGTCTAAATGTCTTCGTCATCCTTGAGCACTTCATCTAAACTCAGTTGGGTGGCATCATCAGAGAGACTTTGAAGTTCTACGAGATATCAGCTTCTTGTATGCATTTGAAATTCCAAAGAGCTCTATTTCTCTCACTTTTCAGTATCTCAGTAAACGCAGCTTCAGAGTCATGCAAATGAGACATATGTCACATTGTCCTTTCACTCTCAGTGCCACTTGAATCCAACATTTACATTGAATTGCTTCAAGAGCACCCCAGGGTTCACTGTTGTGATTTGTTGATCGGTTAATAGTGGACATTGCATTCTCATTATTGACTTTTAAAACCTTATATCAGTAACCAGGCACTAAATGCCCGCAAGACTAATCGGTCTCTAAAATCTGGGTCTTAGTGCTGCAAAATTGCAAAGATTTTAAATGTTTGTTCTGTTGCTCAACCTTTTTATAAGGAATAAATATGTTCCAGCAATGCATTCCTGAGGTTTGTCATTGTTAATTTTAAACAGACCAATGTTGCAAAATTTTGGAAACACAGTTCAGTAGAAAACTAAATATGCATTTTAATAAGTTGACGGTTCGTTTTATGTGTAGCGGTATATTATGAGTGGATTGGGACTCCTACCTGCGACGCTGCTTGTTAAGTCAAAGCTGGAAATACACTCCTTTGTTCATATTTCTGCTGCACGTATGGAGCTGATGTTGCATGAGTAGATTGTAACTCCCACTGGCTCTGATTCCTATCAATTGATTCCAATCTTACCACTTTTCCCTCTGGGGGATAGCTTCTATTGTTTTTCTTAACCATAAAAAAGTTTAGAGAACAATGGTATCTACAGCTACTGCCTATTTCAATCTTGTAATCTGTACAAGTGGCCCTCCCACACCTTCCAGCATAATTAGATCCAATCAAATGGAACTGAACAAATATTCAGAATGTGCTTTGTTCATACGTACAAGGTTGAGCTGCTATTTCTGACCCTTCAGTTTGTTAAAGCATAACACAAGTGGTCAGTATTTACTATTTTCACAAATTTATGCTTCTATATCCATGCACGCCTTTTTGACAGATTCTAACAAGGACTGAGAAAGCGATAGAATATAGAAGAAATGGACCATGATGTTACTCTGCAAATGTGTTGCTGGTCAAAGCACAGCAGGTTAGGCAGCATCTCAGGAATAGAGAATTCGACGTTTCGAGCATAAGCCCTTCAACTCTGAAGAGCTTGTGTTTTGAAGCAGTGAGCAACCCAGGAAGATATGATGAATAAACGTGATTACTTGAAAATCCTCTTGAGTATTTACACCCTATTGAATAAATACTTGTAGAGTATGCAACTGTTTGCTCACATTTGTTTGACTGCATTTTACATGTCTAATTTAGTTATGTATCAAGGACTTGAATTTCAAAAGCACTTTATGGGTAAGACACTCATCAAACAATGACAGATACTCTGAATGATGGAATTGAGCTTCTTATATCACCATAAATGTTGTAAGATAATTTATTTCTGGCATTTTACAACATTCATGGTAAAAGATTTCAGTAAGTGTGAGTTTATAAATCGGTTTACTACGATACACTAGGTTTTATAGTATTGGTAGAGCTACCCTTGTTCATCAAATTGCGTCATTTTGTTTTCTGGAATTATTGTAAAACCTAGGAGGCAGATTAGGAAAGCTATTACAGACCACATGGCCAGCCCAAATTTAAATAGTGCACTGGACTCTCTTGCTTCTAAACTGCCTTCTTTTGACAAAAAAAGAAGTGATTTCTTAAATTTTGTCATGTGCCCCCTCCAAGAAATTTCCTTCTGGCATTCTCCGCTCTCGTAGGAGAAGGAATTCATTTTCATACTTCCATTTTTCATGATTATAATATTTTAATTCAAAGTTTGTTATCTTCAGCATCACATTGTGTATGGCACTGCATTGGCCTGTTTGGTGAGATGAGATGAATGGAAGCACCTCTCATTTGTTATTATTGACTAAATTAGTCAGCAACGTCCAACATTTGCACACACACGAGTAAACATGGGAATATGGAGTTCACTGTCTTGAGCTGCTGTGCTCCTTCAGAAATGTATTACGCCAGTACATGCTGTGAGACTCTACATTAAAGTAGATGCCAAGAATTAGGCTGTTATTCTTACTCATTAATTACCTCGTGGACATGCCAGAAAAAGTTAGGGCTGGTGTATTAGTGTAAGTAAATTTTCAATGGCATGTCTTAATTACCACCAAACAACCTTTCTGCTAATGAAAGTTTAGATTACAAGTCTGGACCTGTATTTCTTCAGGTTTTAATAATCAAGAGATTTTTGTTTTAAATATTAAAAGGAACTCTTTCTCATTTGCTCTTTTTAAAAACAGACTCTTTCTTAGCCTCATCTTTCTTTTTCTTCCTTTTGCTCCTCATGCTGTATTTTACTGTCAATTAAACATTTTTCAACAATTTTCCTGGCTTAGATTCTGTGTACCTCAAGAAGATTTCTTCATCCTGATTGGTTGGAGAAAGCTTGTTCCCATAATTCCAAATCGCCTGGAATGGTTACCTCTCCAATTATTGCAATTCTGCATTTTGGAAGTAATTATTTGTATCTACACACAGTTGTGATATTGGGAATCTTTATTTGCTAATGCATTGGTGGTGTGTTCTTGGAAGCCAGCTGTAAACTGGGAATTCTGAAATTGGAATTTCAGGTCTGCAACTCCAGATCACGACAGACTCCCTGTCCAGAAGAAAGTTAAAAATCACACAGCACCAGGTTATAGTCCAACAGGTGGTAGTGATTTAGATTAGATTAGATTTACAGTGTGGAAACAGGCCCTTCGGCCCAACAAGTCCACACCGACCCGCCGAAGCGAAACCCACCCGTACCCCTACATTTACCCCTTACCTAACACTATGGGCAATTTAGCATGGCCAATTCACCTGACCCGCACATCTTTGGACTGTGGGAGGAAACCGGAGCACCCGGAGAAAACCCACGCTGACACGGGGAGAACGTGCAAACTCCACACAGCCAGTCGCCTGAGTCGGGAATTGAACCCGGGTCTCAGGCGCTGTGAGGCAGCACTGCTAACCACTGATGAAGGAGCTTCCAATTAAATCTGTTGGACTATAAACTGGTGTTGTGTGATTTTTAACTTTGTACACTCCAGTCCAACACCGGCATCTCCAAATCATGTCCAGAAGAAGGTTTTCTTTGTTCTAGGATTTTATGATCTGCATTGTTACGGGTTGTGGTATCCGGTTGGTAAACATCACCACTCCCTCCACCTCCTCCATCCACCCAATCACATTCCTTTCAAATAAGTGATGAGTTGAATTTGGGTTTTTGATTCTTTTTAAAAATTTTCATGTTCCGCCTGAGCCCAAGCATGTTTTGAGGGTTAAAGTTTGCCTTGATTTTCTTTGGCTCCTGTCACAAACTTGTTGGCTTTGTCATTGATTCCATTCCAATTTTATGGACCCTGTTGTGGGGTTAAACTGAGCAGTTTAAAAGCTCTGTATCCTGCTCATCTCCATATCCTTTGCGTCACACAGGGTTGAATCCTACTTTTTTTGGTGAAGTCTGAGTTGTGCTGAAAATTTGGAGGCTTTCTCACTGCAAATCCTTGCAAGTTTGCAAAGCCCATGCCCCTGTGGCATCCCTTGCATTCACTTCTGGACCCTTCATATGACCGAGCATGAGTTGCCATTCAACGGATATCCTAGAATTCAGCACCATGCCTTCTGCCTGCAAACTGTGCTATTGTTAAAAGCTGGTTGTGCACCCAGACCAGCCCTGCCAATTCTGGAGCTGCTTTGCATGGTTATTTGCATTTGACCCGGACATGGGGAAATTGGCTGACTGGGACCTGAGGTCCTGCTGGACACATGGTGCCAAAATAGAACCTCTTCCTTCTCTAGGCCAAGCAGTGGAGACCACGCCAGCCTTGTCCAGGTCAGTCCCCAGGTTAATGCAATCTCAGCTGTCTGGCAATGCTCTGCACTGTGAGAAGGTCAATGTCTTTTTCCACTGCACCAGCATTAATGCAAACATGCCATTCTTCTGAAGAAGGGTCAACAAACCTGAAATGTGAACTATGCTTTCTCCCCACAGATGCTGCCAGATCTGCTGAGTTTCTCCAGCAATAACTCTTTTTGTTTGAAATGCTTGAAAGATGGAAACATCAGATTTTTGTTATGCATTGCTCTCTTAAGGGTGTGGACCTGTTAGATCTGCATATGCATGAGATCCAATGAAAGAGCTGTACCACGTTAGGAAGAAATTCTTTAAACTATCTCAACTTCACAGGCTGCCCTTTGTGGAATATATCATCTACCTGGCAAATGATAACCTTTCCTTCATCTTCCATGTCTCTGTTCTTTTAAGTCTGTCTTCTTCTGCTGCATCTGTTTCCTGTTGACAACATTTAGTCTACCCAGTACCTCCTGGCAGTAATGGTATACTGCTGTCCTCAAAAACACTTTAGAATGTCAGAGGACTGTGAAATGGGTTATGTAAATGCCAGTTTATTTTCCCCTGTGCAGCACATGATAATAACAGATGGCAGGCACAAAGCCCAGTGCCCAGTGAATGTAGTTTTACAGATTTAAAATCTCATTCGACACTTTAAAGAGGAAGCCTTCAGCTTTAGCCATGTATGCATTGTTTGGCAGCACCACCCTTCAGACTTGAGATCTGTAATTGAATAATACAAAAACACTGGAAACGACACTATGGCTAGGATAAAGATGCTTGTGCCCAGAATGGCTTTCATTGTACTTTTGAAGAGTGCAACATTAACTTAAAAGCTTAAGCTAGAGAAACAGAGTTCCAAAAAAGGTAATGAACGGAAAATTAACAGCAACATCATCCAGAATTGTGAATGGAAGAGGAGATAATTGTATTCTTTTTTTCTGTGATGAGACTAAAGACACTGTCTAGACAACATCATTCGAGTGCTCATTCTTTTTGTCTAACTCTAACTCCCAGCAATATTATGAAGAGCAACATGGGTGAGTTTAAATAAGACAATGCAAGTATAATTCAGAAATATTCTCAGTATCATTACCATCTGCCTTCCACATTAAGAATTACTTGCTGACAGTGTGCTCCTTGCAAGGACTTTAGCCTACATTGATGCTGAAGGGAATTCTGAATATGTGCAGCTCATCCACTGAAATAGTCAGAAGGCCCTGAGTAATTGCCTAATAATCAAATTGTGAAACACATTTCCTGAAATGCAAAGCTGTAATGTTACCCTTCAATAACTTAACAATTTGTTCCTAGCTTTGAAGTGTTTTCGACGGAGAACGAGTGACTGGTGAGAAATTAGCAGGAAATTGACATTTTTCTGGATCCACAACAGATTTGGCACATGATACCATTCTATTTAAAAAGGACATTGTTTTCCACCTGATTATATTGAACTTATAACAGTTCCTGAGATGAGCCATTCCAGCAGGTTACGAGGAACATGGCCTCCATCCACTCACAATGGTTGGTTGCAATAGATACGCGATTGCAATTTGATGCTTTCATTTATTGTACTCGACAATGATGGGAGCTGTTTACTCTCCACAGTTTTAAAATGCTGAAATGTATCATCTTCATTTCTACACAGTTGAACTTGATTGGAAATGAGTTGGTCTATGGACATCTGGTTAATGTGCTGGAAATCAAAACCATGCAACGTGACAGACAATGATTGCTATCCACCAGGGGAGGGAGCAAGCATCTTGTCCTGTAAGGGTGGGGTCTGAAAGACTCACAGTGGGTAGGGTCTTTGGAGGGCAGAAGCATTGCACACAGATCCAGGCACTGCTGGACATGCACCCATAGAAAGCTTTGTGGGTGCCACCCCAACCTCAAATTTACCTGGACCGTCTCAGACTCCTTCCTCCCCTTCCTAGACCTCTCCATTTCTATCTCGAGTGACCGACTCAACACGGACATTCATTAGAAACTGACCGACTCCCACAGCTACCTAGATTACACCTCCTCCCACCCTGCCCCCTGTAAAAACGCCATCCCATATTTCTAATTCCTTAGCCTCCACCGCATCTGCTCCCAGGAGGACCAATTACAATCCCGAACAACCCAGATGGCCTCCTTCTTCAATTTTCCCTCAAACGTGGTTGACGATGCTCTCCACTGCATCTCCTCCACTTCCCGCTCCTCCGCCCTCGAACCCTGCCCCTCCAATCGCCACCAGGACAGAACCCCACTGGTCCTCACCTACCACCCCACCACTTCCCTACAAGGCCCCAAGGGATCCTTTCATATCCATCACAAATTCACCTGCACCTCCACACACATCATTTACTGCATCTGCTGCACCCGATGTGGCCTCCTCTACATTGGGGAGACAGGCCGCCTACTTGCGGAACATTTCAGAGAACACCTCTGGGACACCTGCACCAACCAACCCAACCGCCCCGTGGCTGAACACTTTAACTTCCCCTCCCATTCCACCAAGGATATGCAGGTCCTTGGCCTCCTGCATCGCCAGATCATGGCAATACGACGCCTGGAGGAAGAGCGCCTCATTTTCCGCCTAGGAACCATCCAACCACAAGGGATGAATGCAGATTTCTCCAGCTTTCTCATTTCCCCTTCCCCCATCTTATCTCAGTCCCAACCCTCGGCCTCATTTTTCAGCTCCGATCTCCAGCATCTGCAGTCCTCACTTTCTCCTTTTTGCCATATAGTGAGCCAGCCTGGTCTGTAGTAGTGACCCAGGTCAGTACAATGTTATTGGCGAGGTAAGTAAATAGTTTGTGTGTACTCATATCAAATAGCCTAATTTCTGGATTTTGCATTTTTTGATTATGCAGATATAACTTTAAACAGCTAATCTCTAATAATTTTGAATTAAATGTTTGATTTTTGATCAGACATTTAAATATAGTATTCAGAACGTTAGTGATTTAGCTGGCAAATGTTTTAGTATTCCAATGATGTATCTCTTTTCTTCCATTCAGCAGTTGCACAAATGAGTTTCTTCAAGTTGCTAATGAGGAATATTAATTGAATAAATGCATAGAATATTGGATAAGTTTTGGTATCCTGTTTGAGCAGCTAACTTTATACATTATGGTGTCAGTTGCCAAGAGCTGCCAGGCATCACAGACCAATATTAGACCGGCCATGGAAGAGAAGGCACCGGTCACCTTTTCTGTATTTCACTTTGCCCAAAATATTTTCGCAAGTAGAAATATGCGAAAAGTTATATACATAATATAAAATTTCAATCAACATCACAGGCAAGGGAATCTCCAGCCCGTTACTAGCTAGTTCCTTCCCTCAGGAGATGAATCACAGAATTAGTGAAGGGCTATACAGTGGAGGCCATTCAGCCCTTTAAATGAACATTACCAACTGCCAATTTTCTGTTCTATACTCACTGAATCAGAGCTCCTTAATACTGAGCCGCGGTTGAAGAAACATTAAGGGCATTAATGACACAGGATTTATTCCAATGCGGTTGCTCAGATATTTTTCAGGCCAGGGAATGGTTTGGTGGAAAACCCCAGGGTCAGTTTTATTGATACATATTATTAACCTAGATCTTGGTGTGCAGGGGACAATTTCCAAGATTTGTGATGATACAAACCTTAGAAGCACTGTAAACAGTGAGGCGAGCATTATAAAACTATAAAAGAACATTGCTAAGAAGGCTGAGTGGACACAAAGGTGGCAAGTGAAGTACAACACAAAGCACTGTGAGGTGATACATTTTGTTTGAAAGATCTTGGAGAGACAATATAAAGTATGCACTCTACACTAAAGAATATTCAGGGAATATGGAGAGCTGGGTGCATATGTGCAAAAGTCATCAAAGAAAGCAGTAAAGGTAGAGTGAGCAATTAGTAAAGTATCCTAGACTTTATCATTTGTGGCACGGGGCAAAGGAGAAAGGAAGTTGAGTTGAAATACTGAAGGTGCTGGAAATCTGAAACACAGAATGCATTCTGTTGTGGTTACTCAGATATTTTTCAGGCTGTTTGATGCTTCCAGGATTTGTATCATCCCTGGTCTTGGAAACTGAGCCCTGCACACCAAGATCTAGATTATTAATATGTATCAAGAATCAGTATTTACTGTGGAAAAGGACATGGAAGATATAGAATGTAGGGAAATAGATGGTGACATCTTGAAAAAATGTCCATACTACAGTGGAGGAAGTGCTGAATGTCTTGAAATACATAAAGATGTATAAATCCCCAGGACCGGATCAGGTGTACCTTAGAATTCTGTGGCAAGCAAGGGAAGTGATTGCTGGGCCTCTTGCTGAGATATTTTATCATTGATAGTCACAGGTGAGGTGCCGGAAGACTGGAGATTGGCTAACGTTGTGCCACTGTTTAAGAAAGGTGGTAAGGACAAGCCAGGGAACTATAGACCAGTGAGCCTGACATCAGTGGTGGGCAAGTTGTTGGAGGGGATCCTGAGGGAAAAGCAAGGACGGATTAGAGATAGTCAACTTGGTTTTGTGCGTGGTAAATCATGTCTCACAAACTTGATTGAGTTTTTTGAAGAAGTAACAAAGAAGATTGATGAGGGCAGAGCGGTGAACGTGATCTATATGGACTTCAGTTAGGCATTTGATAATTTTCCCCATGGGGGATTGGTTAGCAAGGTTAGATCTCACTGAATACAGGGAGAACTAGGCATTTGGATACAGAACTGGCTCAAAGATAGAAGACAGAGGGTGGTGATGGAGGGTTGTTTTTCAGACTGGAGGCCTGTGACCAGTGGAGTGCCATAAGGATCGGTTCTGGGTCCTCTGCTTTTTGTCATTTACATAAATGATTTGGATGTGAGCATAAGAGGTACAGTTAGTAAGTTTGCAGGTGACACCAAAATTAGAGGTGTAGTGGACAGCAAAAAAGATTACCTCAGATTACAACAGGACCTTAACCAGATGGGCCAATAGGCTGAGAAGTGGCAGATGGAGTTTAATTCAGATAAATGTGAGGTGCTGCATTTTGGGAAAGCAAATCTTAGCCGGACTTATACACTTAATGGTAAGGTCCTAGGAAGTGTTGCTGAACAAAGAGTTCTTGGAGTGCAGGTTCATAGTTCCTTGAAAGTGGAGTTGCAGGTAGATAGGATAGTGAAGAAGGCGTTTGGTATGCCTTCTTTTATTGGTCAGAGAATTGTGTACAGGAGTTGTGTACAGCGGCTGTACAGGACATTGGTTAGGCCACTGTTGGAATATTGAATGCAATTCTGGTCTCCTTCCTACTGGAAAGATGTTGTGAAACATTTACAAGGATGTTGCCAGGGTTGGAGGATTTGAGCTATAGGGAGAGGTTGAATAGGCTGGGACTGTTTTCCCTGGAGTGTCGGAGGCTGATGGGTGACCTTATAGACGTTTATAAAATCAGGAGGTGCATAAATAGGATAAATAGACAAAGTCTTTTCCCTGGGGTGGAGGAGTCCAGAACTAGAGGGCATAGGTTTAGGGTGAGAGGGGAAAGATATGAAAGAGATCTAAGGGGCAACCCTTTCATGCAGAGACTGATATGTGTATGGAATGAGCTGCCAGAGGAAGTGGTACAATTGCAATATGAATTGGAAGAGTTTGGAGGGAGATGGGCCAGGTTCTGGCAGGTGGGACTAGATTGGGTTGGGATATCTGGTCGGCATGGACAGGTTGGACTGAAGGTTCTGTTTCCATGCTGTACATCTCTGTGACTCTAAAAGCAAGAGTCCCAAACTGACCCTATGAGATTTCCACTTCAATTCTGAAACACCTACTGGAGAAACTCAGCAAGTCTGGCAGCATCTGTGGAGAGAGAAAAGTAAGTTTTGAATCTTCTTCTGAAATGGTCTTGAAATGTTTCCTTCATTCTTATTCATTTTCTTCTCTTGCTTTAAGACCATTCTTAAAATACACTTTGATTTTACCCAACACCGTTTGTTTTGCTAACGAAACAATGAGATAGAAATTTAAATAATCCTCTTGATAGCCTATTAATCTATATCTTAAAAATATTTACAGAAGTTACTGTAAAATGGGCTGAGAAAATTAATCCTATACTCCCACTGAAGTAAATGATGCAGCTAAGAGATTATGCACAATAAAACTTCATTTAATAATCTGCACACCCACACAAATGGCCTAAGATCCTACCCATGCTGAGGGCAAGTACATAAATACAGACATTAATTATAGTGCATCGACAAAATGAAAAATGACTCATAGGTTAGGCTGCAAAGATGGGTTAATAGCACACAGGTGAATAAACAGTGTCAGATCTGACCATACATCGAAATGTATAATAGAAAGCTCAGATGTGTCTGGATTGGGCAACATGTTAATAAATTAAAATCTGTTGCATCATTTATATTGTACTATTAGAGGCCAATTGCACAATTATCGAATATAAATAACTTTTATAAAAGATTTTCCCTCGCTCTTTTATCCTTTTGTTTGAACTATGCTTTAGTACAGGCAAGTAACTTGCTCCCAAACATTTTTGAAAACCCTTCTCAAAATACAACTTATGACTCATCAACAGAGCAACCTTGTGACAGCTCTTACATTGATTTCTCTCTCTCATTTTATACAAGAACCTCCTGACATTTCTCTGGCACTCACTCACTATGATTTGGCTGAGCTCATGAATTGAAAGTTGTCATGGACCTTTCATCAGGTCATCACTTTTGCATTTCAGTTTGAGAGTCCATCGTTATTAGGTGATCACTGATGGGTTAGAGTGGCAGGGCAAGACGGAATGGGAAATTTCCAAAGTTGGTGTAATGAGTTCATGAGTTTGACAGCTAGTACCGTAGGGTGATGCCTTGCAGGTGGATCTTGTAGGTCATCGCAACCCTAACATTTACATCAGAGATCCTCTTCTGTTCAACTGTAGTGGATAGAAGTCACAAGGGATTCTAAGATTGTGAGACATAAGAGCAGAGGTAGACTCTTTGCTCAATTAGGTTTGCTCTGCCGTTCATTAGGATCCCGACTGATCTGATTCTTCTCAACTCCACCTTCCTGCCTTCTCCCAATCACCCTTTTATTCACTTTCCGATTAAAAATAAATTCCTCCCCTTCATTGACTTAAGTGGGCAAATGCATTAGTCTTTTCCTGGTGAAGGGCTTATGTCCGAAACGTCGATTCTCCTGCTCCTCGGATGCTGCCTGACCTGCTGTGCTTTTCCAGCACTACACTCTCGACATGCATTAGTCTGCTGATCACAGCTGTACTAAAAGCTCACTGACTGCCTGAAACTCAGATAACAGTATTTTCCTTTCCTGAATGATCTTAGCTGGCAAAAGAACAGATCTCACTGTTACATAACTTCTCCAGTTGGGAAACTGCAACATTAGCTGCACATACTTTTATGGACCAGGCCAGACCTCCTCAAAACATTTCAAGAAGGTAGCCTGGACCCCATCTTTGCTAGTTATTTTAAGCAGGTCTAGAGTAGATATTCCAGGGATGATACAACTGGTCCAACTATTTAGTTTTAAACAAAATAGAATTTGGTTGTGAGATTACTGAATGAAAAATAACAAACAAGAACAGAATGCAGAATAACTTAACCTATACAAAAACCCAACTGATTATCCCAACTTAATGATGCTATTCTAAATACTTGCAACAATCCCCTTGGCACAAAAGGAACTTTACAAACGTAGGGTTTCACAGGAGAGAGAGAGAGAGAGAGATGGCAGAGGGTTTCAGACTGGAACACCCTCTTCCATATAGCTGTTTCTTTGAGCAGCGGCCTCAAACTGACTGCCTGCTTTCAGTGAACAGCCAGACTGCTAAAATCAACCAAATCAAACCAGAGAAAACAAAAACCGAGCTGGGAGAGCTGGCCATTCCCCTTTCATTATACAAGTGTTTATTTTTAAAACTTGAAAGCATTTTTCCTGGGGCAGTATATGTTAGCTATAATCAAACCAGCCCTAAACCCTTCAAACCTAGATGTTTTGGAATTGCTGCTTTTGCAACGTCTCTGATAAAAGCTCCTTGTTAAAGGAGCAGAATCACCACGATATGCTGCTATCAAGGCAATCGATCAAAATCTAGTGGAATCTCTTTATAGAAAAAGTATCGAATCCAATCAATGTGCAGTTCGTAGCCATTCACTGGACCAGCCAATGTGTAGCTGTGCAAGGTTGTCAGGGAACATGTATTACTCCTGAACCAGCTTACCATCCTTCTAGCAACCTCTCTCTATGTGTAACTAGAGTTCTACCACGCGGACACTGCTAATGGATACTCATGTGCAACGTTGGTACATCTAATCAACAAACATCTAAGACAAAGGTAAAGTTGCCATAGTGCTACTGGACGATAGAGCTACTTTCTCATCAAAGAGAGAGATGACTGCTGGTGGCTTCACCTGAGGACCACCACGTATAGGCTGAGGAGAGGGGTTGAGAGCCCGTCATGGTAACCTCAGCTGGTGTGAAGACTGAAATCATGCTATTGGCGTTAGTCTGCATTACAAAGCAACGGTCCATCCAACTGACCCTGAACCAGCAAACCACTGCAATCATCACCCAGCATGCTAGAGCTCAGGCTGAGCATTGGCTCAAGTGTCTGGGCCAATCGGAGGCTCTCTTTACAGTCTGGCCCAGTAAGAGTTGCCCATATTGTCATTTGTAGCTTCATGTTGCTGTGAGGCTGTTTTTTGGAGAAGACAGGGCAATAGCAATCACCTTTGCCAGACAAGAAAAGCTGGAGAAAAGGACAGACTCAATGGAATAAAAAGGGTCACCTTTAGTAAGTAGTTAGGGATGAGCTTGTTGTTCAACAATTCTGCTGATTTCATTTGATTTGTGTTTGAGAACACCACACAGTCCTTCTGTGTAATTATCTTTACCGTCCTATTTGTCCTGAAAATCCAAACCATTCAGGCAACATCTATATCAATGATATTTAAACAGTTACAGACTCAGAAGTTGATGTTAAGCCACAATGTGGACCAAAGTGTTAACTGAGCAAAAGGGAATTTCTCTAATAACCATAATCCCGTTCCATTCATTATCTCCACAGAAGCTTCCTAACACAACTACTCCAAAATTTGCTGTTTCTGCTGGGACAGTCTGGACAAAGTAGCAGTTATTGGTTGGTAATGGTGGTGAGGGAGCAGAAGTACTGACATCCTGCGAGCAGTCAACATAGGCTGCTCTGTTTGAGTCCCTTGAGGGATTGGGACCCCTGACCTCTCATCTGTGAAAGAAAAACGAATTCCTCCTTCAAAGCTGTTGTCTGTTAAGTTCACAAATCTGTCAAAGATGCCCCACTCATCACTTAAAAGGCATTTAGATGGGTATATGAATAGGAAGGGTTTGGAGGGATATGGACTGGGTGCTGGCAGGTGGAACGAGATTGAGTTGGGATATCTGGTTGGCATGGACAAGTTGGACCAAAGGGTCTGTTTCCATGCTGTACATCTCTATGACTCTATGACTTGCATGTGGATTCCAGAATCTGGCATAGGTGAGCCTTTAGATAAACTGGAGAATGCTAGTGGCAAAACAAAAATACCATTGAGAATGGAAGTGGATGTCTCCATGCTTCCAAAATCCATTGGAGGCTTCCCAAAATTCTTGAGAACTCTATCCAAGGCCAGCTATTTTCTTTTTGCATCATTACCATGAAGTTCTCTTCATTTTCCTACTCAGGACAATTTGGAAAGCATTTTATTCTCTCTTGAGCTATCTGCTCAGTTGTCCTTAGTATCAGCATCTGCTGCTGCTCATTGATTCTAGGTGTTCCAAAATGGGAAAAATCTTTCTGGGTTAAAATCTAACTCAGTGAGTCACTGGACCTGAATCGTTGACTCTCCTTTCTCTCCACTGATGCATGAGCTGTTGAGTTCCTTCAGCAATTTCTGTTTTTGTTGTTGTCGATGGTAGACCAGACCTGGGTTCCCCACTCCGCCTCCTCTGTCTCCTGTGATGTCTTACCACCCAGGAACTTCCATCTTTTTTGACAGTCATCCAATAAAATGGGATAAAGGTGACAGTTTTTTTTAATAGATATTTTTATTGAAAATTTAATATATTTTTACAAGTTTACAAATTAAAAAACAAGTATAAACATTGATACACAATTAAATCTTAAATAATAACCAAAATTTATCAAACAAAAAAAAACCAAGAGAAAAAAAACAAAACTCAACTAACTACTAATCTAACCTACAACTGACCAGAGTGTATAATTAAGTCTCTTACATTATTCAAAGAAGAGAAAAAAACCCGATGGATAACACAGAAATTGGGTAGTGAGATACTTGTTTAGATTGTATTAAAATCAAACCGTAACAAAACCCGTATTTATGTGGGATTCCTCTCCCAAGGGGCCCCGGACCAGCCAGGTTCACCATCTCAATTAAACAAAAGCCCTTATTAGGATGGCCAAAATATCTGTACTTATATAATTCAAGAAGGGCCGACGTATTTTATGGAATAATGCAATCTTTCGGTGCACCATATTTGTAAGGAAGTCAAGGGGAATACATTCCATGATTATTCTGTGCCAATTCGAAAGTCCAGGGGGCCCTCCATTACCCAGTTTAACAAAATATTTTTCCTTGCACAGAAAGAGAGAATAGAAAATAATCTCTTCCTGTGAATATCCAGGGAGGGTAAGTTCAAAAAGCCCAAAAGGAGAGATACAGGTCCACTATAATTTCCGTTCCTAAGATTTCTGTCAGAGCACTGCTACTTTAGTCCAATATCTACGGATCTTATGACAGGTCCATAGGCAATTTACAAGAGTGCCCACCTCTATTTTACATTTGTGACACATCGGAGATGCTCCTGCCTTAAATTTTGCCAATCGATCTGGTGCTATATGGAACTTATGAAGTATCTTCAGCTGAATGGCCTGAGTTCTGTTGCAGATGGTGATTCTTCTGGTGTTTTATCAAATGTCATTCCCCGTTTCTATAGAGATTTTCAGTCCCAAATCCTGATCCCATGTTTTAAGCAGATTGTCCGTATCTCCCAATATTTCATCATGTAATAAATGATAAATAGTGCTGACGGAAGATACCCCGGTTGGTCATAGCACTCCATGTTCTCTATCTGATTTATAAAAGCTACCTAATAACGTAATCTTCTTCTGTATGTAATCTCGAATTTGGAAGTATCGAAAGAGGTCTCCATTAGGTAATCCAAATTTCTGATACAGCTGTTCAAAAGACATCAGGACGCCTTCTTTAAACAGAGATACCCCTGGATCTCCAGAGTTTGAAAGTGGCATCTGTAAGCCCCGGTTGAAACCCCCATGCTCCCACTATTGGAGCATAGGGGGATGTTTTATGTGAGTTTCCTTCATTTTGCTGCATTATATTCTAAGTTTTAATTGTATTTGGTATTATAGGGTTTTACAATGACCAGTAATGATTTTCCTCTTGTCTGAAAATAAGAGGTTAATAAGTGGGCATTTTACTTGAGAAGCCTCGATGTCCAGCTAGATTGATTGCGGGTCAGACAAGACCCAATCAGCTGTGTAACTTAATAGGGAACTTAACTGATATTTCCTAAAATCTGGGAAATCCAATCCTCCCCTTGCCTGGGGAAGCTGTAGCTTCTTCAGCTTAATGAGGGGTTGTCTATGATTCCAGATAAAGGAACCCAACCAGCCATATAATTTGCGTAGTGCCAGTCTCTAGACATCACCAGAAGCATTCTCATAGGGTATAGGAGATGGGGCAGGACATTCATTTTAATTAGAGCTATTCTACCTAGCCAAGAAATTGGAAGGTCTCCCCGTTGCTGGAGGTCCTGCTTTATCCTTTCCAGGAAATGTACAAAGTTAGCCTTGTATAACTGACCAAATACTGGGGTAATAAAAATGCCTAAATATAAGAAACCCTCCAGGGACCACTGAAAGGGAAAGTGGGATCCATCCAATAAGTGGGGTATACTAGCAAGGCCACCCATTGACATAGCCTCCGATATTGAGAAATTAATTTTATAGCCTGAAAATACACTAAATGTATTAATAACTTGGATTAAGGGAGGCACGGACATCAGGGGATTACTGAGAAATAGAAGAACATCATCTGCAAAAAGGGTAATTTTATGTTTACCTATACCAATCCTTGGGGCCATTATGTTAGGGTCAGCCCATATAGCTTCTGCTAGTGGCTCAATTATTAGCAATGGCGAAAGAGGACATCCCTGACGGCAGCCCCTATCCACACTGAAACTATCAGAGCCTAATCCATTGGTAATCACAACTGCTTTGGGATCACTATACAGTGTTGAGACCCATTTGGTAAACATATGATGATAAGAAAACGACATACACATAACCTCAACACCAAGGAGAGGGAAGCACTGAAAGCACTGAAAAATGACAAGAACATAATCATACTACCGGCAGATAAAGGCAGAATGACGGTCATTTTAGATAAATCAGACTACATCAATAAAGCACAACAACTACTCGCAGACACCAACACCTACCAAATGAAGGATTCCGACCCCACACCACAACTCACCAATAGAATAATCAACACACTAAGGAATCTACAAAAAAACGGACAGATAACCAAAGCGGACCAGCAAAGAATGAAACCTGAAAGCAACAACACCCCCAGATTCTACGGACTACCCAAAGTACACAAACCAGACATCCCACTCAGACCCATAGTATCACTACCAGGGACACCAGCATACAAACTGGCCAAAGAACTACAACAAAAACTGAAACACCTAGTCAGCGGATCCAAACACCCCATACAATCAACACAGGAATTCTTGGACATCATCAGGAATACCCACATAGACAAAGAAGAAACCATGGTATCATTCGACGTGACGGCACTGTTCACATCGATTGACAAAACCCTAGCCAGAGAAACAATAGCCAACCTACTGGACATACATAACAGAACACAGGAGGCCGAACCTATCAACAAGGACGGCATACTTAAACTACTAGACCTGTGCCTCACCACACATTTTACATTCAACAATCAGATATACGAACAAATCAACGGAACACCCATGGGATCACCAATCTCGGGACTCATAGCAGAGGCAGTTATGCAAAGGTTAGAACATACAGCCCTACCACAAATCCAACCCAAACTCTGGATCAGATACGTCGATGACACCTTTGTAATCATCAAAAACACAGAAATAGAAAAAACACACCGAGTCATCAACGCCACACTCACAGGAATACGATTCACGAGAGAAGAGGAAAAGGATAGCCAACTCCCATTCCTAGACGTGTTAGTAGAGAGAACACCCAACGGAGAATTCACCACAAGGGTACACAGGAAACCAACACACACAGACCAAGTCCTAAACTATGAAAGTAACCACCCCAACACACACAAACGAAGCTGCATCAGGACACTATTCAAAAGAGCCACAACACACCGCAGTACACCAGAACTGCGAAAAGAGGAAGAGGAACACCTATACAAGGTATTCGCCAAAAACGGATACCCACGCAACTTTATCACCAGATGCCTAAGAGATAGACCACGGAACGAGGACATGCCACAACCAAAAGGACTAGCCACACTACCATACGTCAGGAGCGTCTCAGAACTGACAGCCAGACTACTGCGACCCTTAGGACTCATAACAGCACACAAGCCAACTTCCACACTCAGACAACAACTCACTAGAACAAAGGACCCAATAGCCAGCACGAGCCAAACTAACGTAGTTTACAAAATACCATGCAAGGACTGCACAAAACACTATATAGGACAAACAGGAAGACAGCTAACAATCCGCATCCATGAACATCAGCTAGCCACAAAATGACACGACCAGCTATCCCTAGTAGCCATACACTCAGACAACAAGGAACATGAATTTGACTGGGAAAACACTACCATCATAGGATAAGCCAGACAGAGAACAGCCAGGGAATTTCTAGAGGCATGGCATTCATCCACAAACTCCATTAACAGACACATGGACCTGGACCCCATATACAAACCACTACAGCTGAAACTGACACCCGGAAGCGGCAAGAACATCCATCAACAGACACATCGACCTGGACCCCACATACAAACTACTACAGCTGAAACTGACACCCGGAAGCGGCAAGAACAAACCACTATAAATACCGGAAGAAACATCACAGCAGCGCTTCACAGGAGGCTCCAATAGCACTGATGATGATCACTAGACAGGGAACGAAACGTTTGCAGCAAAAACTTCCAGCTCGGCGAACAGAACCACAACAACGGACACCTGAGCTACAAATCTTCAACCAGACTTTAAACCATTTGGTAAACACCTTTCCAACGCCAAACCTTTCCAATGTGTAAAACAAATATGACCATTCAACCCTATCGAATGCCTTTTTCGTGTCTAATGAGACTACTACTCCTGGTATCTTTCCCTGATTGCAGAATTGAATCACATTCAAAACCCTTCTAACATTATTGGATGACTTGCGGCCCTTAATTAACCCCGTCTGATCCTCCTTTATGATATGTGGCAATACCCTTTCTAGCCTCAATGCTAACGTTTTAGAAAGGATTTTAAAATCTACATTTAGCAAGGACATTAGTCTGTATGCTGGGCAATCTTCTGGGTCCTTTCCTTTTTTGAGGATAAGAGAGATAGTCGCCTCTTTCAGCGAAAGCGGGAGACAGCCCTGACTGTATGAATAGTTATACATATCCACAAGTGGACCAGCCAATATTCCTGTAAATTCTTTGTAGAATTCAGCTTGAAAGCCATTTGGGCCAGGTGCCTTACCGCTCTGATGTTGCCTGATTGCGTCGAGTATTTCTTGGATTGTTAGGGAAACATTCAAGACCGATACCCGTTCTGGAGTTAGGTCCGGAAAGGTCAGGTTTTTAAAAAATGATTGCATCCTCCTAGTCCTGTCTTCGCAATCCTGTGATTTATATAAATCAGAATAAAATTTTCTAAAGATTGCATTAATCCTTTTATGATCATGAGTCAAAATACTCGTACTTTCCTTGATAGACGTGATAATTTGAGAGACCTTCTTTATCTTTGCGAGAAATGCTAAGTATCTACCGGGTTTATCGCCAAATTCATATAACATTTGTTTTGCAAACAATATTTTCTTCTTAGCCGTTTGGGTAGGCGTGGTGTTTAGAGCTGTCCTAAGGGCCATAATCCTTTGCAGTTTGGTAACAGAAGGTTTGTTAGCATATGCTGTTTCAGCTGCTTTTAATCGAGCTTCGAGCAGACGCTGTTGTTCTCCATTTAATTTTTTCTGGGTCGCTGAGTACGAGATGATCAAACCTCGTGCGTAAGCTTTGATTGTCTCCCGCATCATTGATGGGTTGCTACCTGAATTATTTTCTAAAAAGTTTTAAGTTCTTGAGAGAAGTACTTTACAAATTTACTATCTTTCATCAGAAAGGGGTCCATACGCCAATGCCGGGGGGATGTTTCATTGTTCCTCGCCTTGATTTCCATATATACAGCAGCGTGATCGGAAATTGCTATACTGCCTATTTTACAGGATGATATGGAATTTAAAAAAATCGAGGGGGCAAAAAGCATATCGATTCTGGTATGACATTTATGTGGATTGGAAAAATCTCTGCTCTGTGGATAGGCATCTCCATACATCTACTAGTCCTAATTCTTTGTTCAAATCCACCAATTGTCTAGATCTGGGAGATACTCCTGCAGTACTCTTGGGAATCCTATCTATTTCCGGATCCATAATACAATTAACGTCTCCCCCTATAATTGTCCATGAGCACCGAGAGCCATCAATTTTGAGAAGGCTTCCGTTATGAATGCAAAAGGATGTGCTGGGGGGCATTACAAATTTAAGATCCCATATTCCTCTCCATTTATAAGAGCTTTAATCAGAATATATCGTCCAGATTCGTCTTTTATCTGATTTAGGATTTTGAAAGGGAAATTCTTCCGAATAAGAATAACTCCCCTGCTTTTTGAGCTAAAAAATGGCCTGATGAAATCCACCCTGCCGTACTTTCAAGTGTTCTTTATCCAATAAGTGTGTCTCCTGTAGGAGAGCTATATCAACCCTTTCTTTCTTGAGGTTTGATAATATTTTCTTCCTTTTGACTGGTGAATTACACCCCTTGACATTCCAGGTGCACCACTTAACCGACAGCTCAACCATAATCATCCAGACAAGTCCGAGACCCATCAGGAGGGAAACCCTATCCAGAATATCCTGAGCATAGAGCATATAAAATTTGCAAAAATAAAGGCTCTTTAATACACTCGCATCAATATAATAAAAAACTATTTCAAAATAAAAAAATATAAAACCTAATTAAAAGGAGATTTTCCACCTTGTTCCCAGGGGGTATCATTTCCTTTCTAACAGTCCATCGTATCCTCTCCCAATCAGTGCCCCACCCTTGACCCAGGCGCTCCTCAATAGGATGAAGAAAATTCATCTATATACTACAGAGTTAGAGTTAACAGTGATCACCCTACCCCCCACCCACACCAACACCTGGATATATTTGGTAATGTTAATATCATGTAT
Organism: Hemiscyllium ocellatum; assembly: GCF_020745735.1. Classification (NCBI taxonomy): domain Eukaryota; kingdom Metazoa; phylum Chordata; class Chondrichthyes; order Orectolobiformes; family Hemiscylliidae; genus Hemiscyllium; species Hemiscyllium ocellatum. The sequence goes on along the minus strand of NC_083424.1, from coordinate 32,785,717 downwards.
AAACATATATAACTATAAAATTACAGCCTCAACAAGTAATAATTAAGTATAGTAATACAAAATAACAAGGGAAAACAGCCCCGCTCCCAAAGACAGAAATAAAACAAGATAAGGTAACCACCTCCCCCCACCAACATTAACTAGACCCCCCATTAAAAAAAATGGGGGGGGAGAAAATTGCTAAGTAGAGAACAAATAAATAAATCCCCTTCCCCACCCCCCAAAGATAATGTTAAACAGTAAGGTAATGAAAGGGATTAATGTAAAAAAGGGGGGGATGTAAACCGGGGTGGAGTGGGGGCAGGGAGAGCAAAACAACATCAATTATCTCTTACAATTTATCTAAGAGAGTCCAAAAATTCTTTGCCCTTTTCCGGCGATCCGAAGTTATACATGGGCCCTTCATGGTTAAAGCGTAGTGTTGCTGGGTAGCGCAAGGAATACTGAACATTTAAGCCCCTTAAACACTTCTTTGCTTCATCAAACGCCTTCCTCTTTCGGACCAGAGCTGGGGAAAAATCCTGGAATAACATAATCTTGGATCCTTCATAAATCATGGTTTGGGGATCTTTCCCAAGATTTCTGGAAGCTTCTAAAAGTATCTGCCTCTCCTTGTAGCTCTGCAGCAGGAACAGGACCGGGCGGGAGCGCTGGTTCGAGCCGAGCCTGGGTATTACAACCCGGTCGGCCCATTCCACCCTTACCTGGCCTGATCCAGGCTCCAGATTTAAAAGCTGTGGAAGCCACTGTTCAAGGAACACTGTAAGCTGGCCTTCCTCTTCCCGTTCGGGAAGGCCCAGCAAACAAATATTTTTTCGACGACCTCGATTCTCGAAGTCGTCAATATGATCCTCTAAAGTTCGGACTCGCTGTTCGAGAGTCCGGACCCAATCCACAGCCGATTCTGCTATGGCCTTGGAGGTCGTGGCCTTTAGCTCTGCCCTTCCAACTCGGCACTCGATTTCCTCGATGTCTCAGCCGCGCTTTTGTAGCACGGCCGTCAGTGAGTCCCATCGGGTCCGGGACTCTTCGATGAAGGCGTCAATCTTCGCATTGAGTTTAGAGATTATTTCTACGAGGCTCGCCACCGTAGGTAAGCTCCCCAGGGCGGCTGTGGACACCTCAGCTGCAGGTGGGGAGGGTGGGGGAGGGGCTCCTGCCTGCTGAGAACTGTGGGCTCCCTTCCCTTTAGTCACTATAGACTCAGACTTGCTGGGTCGCTGTCATCTTGGATCCCCCAAAGGTGACAGTTAGATTGAAGGAGTTTGGGTGCTCGTGACAGTCTTGAAATTAGCAATTAAAGTGGTCAAACTGTCTCCATGTTTGCTGAGGTGAACAGCTACCCATTCCCAGTTCTGCAGTGTCTACTTAGGTCACTGATATTTTCTTTAATTCCTTCATTGCCTCTGCCTGCTTAGGCCATTTCATAGATTAGGTAAGAGTTAACCATGATGTTGTGGGTCTGGAGTCATGTCATAGATTCCCTGCAGTGTGGAAAGACTCCATTTAGCCCATTGGGTCTGCACTGACCCTCCAAAGAGCATTCCACCAAGACCCAACCCCCACCCTCTTCCTGTAAGTCCCATTTCCCATGGCTAATCCACCTAACCTGCACATTTTTGGACTGTGAGAGGAAACCGGAGCACCTGATAGAAATACATGCAGACACGGGGAGAATGCATAAACTCCACACAGATAGTGACCCAAAGCTGAATTCGAACACATGAATCTGGCGCTGTGAGGCAGCAGTGCTAACCACTGAGCCACCCTCACCCACATGAGCTGGATCAGGTTAGGATAGCAGATTCCCTTCCCGAAGCCGTGTTAGTGAATCCAATAGGTTTTACAAAAATCAGCAGTGATTTCAAGGTTATCATTAGATTAGCTTTAAATTCCAAATTTTTTTTATTGAATTCAAATTTTCCCCATCTGCCATGGTGAGGTTTCAGCATATCACCCCAGAGCATTATCTGGGGATCATTGCTGTTTGCATGCAACTACTCCAAGGTTCCACGCACCAATCATGGCATTAACTTACGGTGCAGAAGGTTGCTGCCGTATCCGTTCCTCAGAGGCCTGCGCAGCTGGAATGAAATATATGGGAACACTGCCTGATATTACTATTCCAATGACATTACCAATACACTTCCACCTCTCCCAGGGCTTCTTCAATGTGGGGGCTGTCCGCAGTTCTATGGTTTCGGAATTACACCAAAGAAACATTGAACAGAAAGGATTCAGGATGCTGTTATCAGAATTTGAGAGGATGCAATTAACAGGAAAGATTGAATAGGCTGGGGCTCCTTCCTCTGGAAAAAGAAGACAAATGCATAACCTGATTGGTGATTTACGCTAGCTGTCGTGTGGAGTGATTAAAGTAGATAACAGTGCTTAATTAGTGAACTGTTTGATTCATAAATACAGGAGAAAGGAATGGGGAAATAGAGGGTGGAATGGGAAGAAATAATTCAACTGTAAAGAGACCTAAGGAATGGTGGGAGGAGTAATCTGTTTCTGTGGGAGGAATCTTCTCATTTTCAGACTAATTCAAAAGCAGGGAATGCTCCTGGGAGGGATAACCCTTGCCCCCATTAGGCACTGGTAATCAGGCACCTAATCAGACACTGATAGGTTTTCAACAAGAATTAGGGCCTCAGTTGAGGAAATACTGTCTGACAGGAGCTGCCAGAACACCAGAACTCAGAATATCAGTCTGGCAGCTCCAGCACTTGGCATTGCCATGAGTGAGACTGTGTCCACGATCAGTATAACACCTTCCCCTGGACTGCCATCATGCAGGAACACCCAGCAAACAGGTAAGTGTTGTTCAGGGTCTTGTAGGGACAGAGTGGCCACAGGGTTGAAAGCAAGGACAGCAACCTACCACCTTGCCCCATTTCCATATCTAGTGAAGGTTGAGGGCTTTCCTTGCAGCCTTGCTGCATTAGCATAATCATTGGGATATCAGCAGATCGTGGGGTGCAATGGTTGAATTTGGGCCTTCCTACTCCGAGCTGAATTCCTTGGGGCAGGAAGATGACAATGTTCTGGTACTCTGCTTGACCTCCTACCTCATTAAGTTCCATTCTTGGCACTTGGTCTGCTATCTTCAAAACTGAAACTTCCATCAGTTTTGTAAGCTGATGGTGTTCTATGGCCAGATTTTTCAGAACATTTAATTGACTAATGGTGATAAATTAACTTATGCTGACCTAATTACTATGAAAAAGGATTTGCAATCACAAACAGCAGAGAGGCAGATGAATGTGACTAGCTAATTTTTCTTGATGTTATGATTGATTTGGACCTTTATGTTGAAGTTGACACTTATTTTGTCTGCCCACTGTCTAATTCTATCTGCATCTCCTGGTGCTATTCATTTTTTGTCTTTTACAGGTTGCAATGTTAGCTGCTCAATAGAGGATGGTATCATTAGGATAGATACCTCTTCATTGATGAAGACAAAATGCTTCAATGAGCAATTTTCTTTTGAATGTTTAATTATCTGACAAATGAGTTATCATGATATATTTGGCCATTATTTTTATTTTGGTAGAATCCTAGCCTTTCATGTACATGAAACAGTGAGAGGAGTCACAGCGGGCGGCACGTTGGCACAGCAGTTAGCACTGCTGCCTCACAGCGCCAGAGATCCGAGTTCAATTAGAGTTTGCACATTCTCCACGTGTCTGTGTGGGTTTCCTCCGGGTGCTCTGGTTTCCTCCTACAATCCAAAAATGTGCAGGTTAGGTGAATTGGCCATGCTAAATTGCCTGTAGTGTTAGGTGAAGGGGTAAATGTAGGGGAATGGGTGTGGGTGGGTTGCAGGTCGGTGTGGACTTGTGGACTGTAAGTAATCTAATCTAAATGATATGGCACTAAAAGATATGGATTCAAACAGGTTCTTTCACCATGATCACAGAACTGGCAGATATGTGCTAAATGTTCTAGCCTGAAAAGTGTCATGACACAGTGATGAACCCCTCTGTTAATTGAACCAAACACCCAGAAAGTCTCATATCGCCTCATAATCTGTTAAAACATGAGTGACAGAGAACTCCGAAATTCCACAAATTAAAGAAAATAACATCAATGTATTTTTTAACTCTTAAACAACAACTATTCACAACTTTAAGCCCACCTTTCTCTTACTGCTTATTATCTGCCTCCAACTCTGTAACAGTATACTATTCGAATAAGACACTTATTAAAATTACATCAACTTAATTTCAAAACCATACAGCCACTGTCGTCTTCTGTGACTTCACTCTTCTGGCTGCTGAATTCCCTGAGTCGTCTTCTTGCTTTTTACTGCGGGAATGTTTTATATGGAAAAGTATCTTTTGATAGAGACTGTTTCCTAATTTTTTGGATCTATCCCGATGCCAATTGCTCTCTCTCCAATTTTCAAAATGCCTCAATTTTTATATCCCCAACATTGGATAATCTCATTGTTTCAATTTGGCAAAATAATAAGTATCCTGGGGCATAATTTAAACTGATTGGTTAAATTTGAATTGTCGTCAAAACAGCAACCAAAACTCAGGTATCCATTTCACAGCCAAAAGTTACATATTTTCAATTTTCCTGTGCACTCTGGGACTGCCATCTAGTTATATACACAAGGGCTTGTTAGCTGTCAGTTCAGAACAGCTGAAAGGTACATTACATACCTTCAACTTCATAGCACAAGGGAGGCAAATATAACAACATTTGATTAATTGATTTATTATAACATGTATCAAAGTACAGTAAAAAGCTTTGTTTGCAAGCAGTACAAGCAGATCATAGTAAGCAAGGATGTACAGATCAAAAACACTGAGACAGAGGCATACAGGTTACATTGCATAGGGCATGCACTAGGCGGGATCAGTGTCAACAAGATCAGTATTATTTGTCAATAGGATGAAAGTTATGTAAAGCAGACAATCAGAGGCACAAACGGTTACTTGAATTCACATGTCACTTTTTATGTTGAAAAATGTCCCAAGATATTTCAGAGTGTGCCAGTAGGACCGGATGTGATGCCAGTTAAAAGAAGGAGATGTTGGAAGAAGTGGATAAAAGGCTGATCAAAGGTATCAGTTTTAAGAAAGGTGTTGAGGAGGAGAGAGTAGGGGGGAAGAGGGAGGAAACTTTAGAGCTTTGGGCCTAGACCACTGAATGCACCAATATCAATGATGGGGTGAAGAGAATGAGGGACACACAATGATGAAGAATCAGATATATTTGTAGCTCTTGAAGCACTGTAGGAGATTTTACAGGATGGAATGGGAATGATACAAAGAGTTGAAAATGAAGGTGACAAGTTTAAAATTGAAGTGTTGATGAACCAGAGCCAATGTAGGTCAACAAGTTGGATCTGGTTAAGGATATGATTAAAGCTTGTAGAGCTACAAATGGACATAAATGCTTGCACACTATAAGGGAAAACCGTAATCTTTGTGTTCCTGTTACCATATAAATAGGAAATTTGGAATACGACCAGTCAAGTTCAATAATGGAGATTGTGGTGTCAGATTGGCATCCTGGAGTTTTTATTCGATTACCTTCAGGGGTGAGAAATACATTTCAGGGACTTTGCTTTTTGGATGTTTAACTTGTGATAAGATGCTATCCACTGTGGATTCAGTAACAAGGAAAGTGACCACAATCGTATGATTGTGCTAGAACGTGCAGATTCAGTAAACTGAAGAGACCTTTATTCATTCCATATTTACGCTGAACTTGAACATTGGTGGCAGGTAGTGTGGGAATATGTGCAGCTCTTGCCTGCTTTAGTTTTCAGGCGATGTTCCCATGTATTAAAATATATTTCTGAACCAACAACTGTCATTAGCAATTAATTTGTGGTCAGTCAAGTGGGACTTCAGATTCAGTCAGTATTCATTTATTTGTGCTTTATCACATGTCATATTACTCTGAGTATAGCTATGTAGAAAATATTAAAATGTGCATTTTAAACCAAATTCAAAGAAAGTCATTTCAAAGCCTATCCCTCAACTTCTCTCCCTGGCATCTGCCAAAACCTCCTGCAACCTCCTACAATGTTGGAATCTTTCAGTAATATAATAATCAATTGCTAATCAGCAAGATAATATCTGGTGTTCCCATCATAGACTCCATCTCTTTTCATCCCTGACAGTCTACCATTCGGCTGTTTCATTTTAATTGCTTTGTGAGCCTATAATTTACAAATTCCCAAAATTTGACTTGCATTGCATTTTTGCCACTGCAAATAAATACCAATCTCTGCAATGAATACTGCATATGGAAAATTCAAATAAGAAATTGTGTTAGTAAACAACACCATCTCGCTCTTCATTACTGAGAAATAAGCTGGCAGATGCTGTTTCTTTTGAATCGAATTGTTCTATCTGCAAGAAAGCTGGTCCTAGGAGACAAAGGTATTGAGATGGGATTTTAAATGCCCTTTGCAGATCTTGTTGTGCTTAAAACAATGGTACTTTGCATTTTTGTATTTGGTAATCTTGCGAATTCTCATTGCTGTGATTCTAAGCTAATTGTAAAGGGTATGGGTAAAATCACTAATGTGCAAATCAAATGCAAGTTACAAGTGTTTTTATGCAGATTCTGCAGCTGCTTTTTCTTTTAAAATGGCTTTTTATAATTTTACAGTATGCTATGCTCTCCCAGTACTGCTAAGATAATAATATTTACCTGACCAATTTGGAATATAGCCCCAAGAACCACAAAAAATGGGACAACTCAAATCCAATCAACACTGCCTTATCAGCCCTCTCCCAAATAACAGTTCAGGAAACAACAGCAGAGGCATCAAATGACATTTTATCCATATTAATTTTCTCATTGATGCTTAGTTTCAGATCCACCATAAGAACTACTTTTGTCGCACATGACCTCATAGCTTCAATTGAGGTGAAAGTGAACTCAAAGTGAACACTAAAAAAATGAGAGAATAGCTGTTCATAGCATCAAGGCTATGCGTGACTGCATACACATGAACAAGACTTAACATAAACGAAGTAGGTGGAAAGCAAAAGGAAACCTATCCAATGGATGGGGTCATGTCAAATACTCAGGAAGAGTGTGTGGGTATGATTGTCAGGCCAGTCATCAACGCCCCAGGAAATCACCCAATTTTATTTTCCATGAGGTCATTCCTTCAGCACTGTTTATTCATTTAAAACAGCTACTGCTGAGAATTCTTCTCTGGTCTTTAGGAGTTGAATTCTTGAAAGAGTGAAATTTGTGATGTGTCTAAAATTCTGGTGGTCATAGAGGCATTTATTCATTTATGGTACGTGAGCATTGCTGGTAAGGCCAGCATTTATTACCTACACAATGAAGGTGATGGGGAGTCACTTACTTAAATTGCTGCAGTCCATATATAGATACACTGGCAATTCTGTTAGAGAGAGAGTCTTGGGGCTTTGACCCAGAGATGATGAAGGGACAGTGATAGAGGTACAAGCCGGGATGCTGCATAACTTGGAGGGGAACTTTCATATGATCTTTCTTGCTGTTTTTGTTCTTCAAGCTGGTAAAGGCTATACATTTAAATGTTGCTTTAGAGGAAACCTTGGTGAGTTGTTGAAATGCTTTTTGTTACTCGGGCCGGATAGTCCATTCTGGTATCCATGTTCAAGTTAAATCTCCTTCCATCTTTTCTTGGCTAACTCTACCATTGAAATTCTCTATTTCAATCTCTCTTTGGTGCTTAAATTAAACTGAAGTATGCAGGTGCTGGAAATCTGAAATAAGCACAGAGAGTCCTGGAGAGACACAACAGGTCCGGGAGCATCTGTGGAGAGAGAAAGAGAGTTAACATTTCTGAAGAAGAGTCATTTCCGGATTTGAAACCTTAAATCTGTTTTTCTCTCTCTGCAGATGCTGTCAGAACTGCTGGGTTTCTCCAGCATTTTCTGTGCTTGTTTCCTGAGCTGTGTGCCTAGTTCATCCTTAACTGCATCTATGTTAGTCACACCACTCCTTGTGTTAGCTAGTACACATTGAGACATGTGTAATGGTGGTGGATGGGGTGTCAGTCTGATGGATAACTTTTTTCTGGTTAGTGTCAAGCCTTTCATTGTTATTGGAGCTCTACAGTTTCAGGTAATCCTTTAGATTCCTGACTTAACTCCTGCAGTTGGTGGATTGTCTTCGGAAAGCCAGGGATGTATAAGTTTCTGCAGAATAGCCGGTTTTAGACTTGGTTTTGTTGCCATTCCATTCTTATGACTGATATGGTTCAATATCTAATCAATGATAATCTCCAGGACTATGGATAGTGGGAAAAGCAGTGATGATAATGTTGATGATGTTATAGGAACCAATGTGATTAAACATTGTAACATCAAATGCTTCTTCTGGCAGTTCATTCCACACACTACTCTCTCTCTGTATATAAAAAAAATGGCCATCATGTTGTTTTAAAATTTTTCTCCTCACACCTTAAAAACATTCTCCATAGTCTTTAAATCCCCCACTACAGGGAAAAGACACATTGAAAAAATTGAACAATGTATAAAAGAAGATACTTACAATAATAGATACTTTGGAGATGTTGAGGAACTGGGAGCAAATGTAGTTCAGCAAGGATAGGTCGATCATAGCCTGGGGTTTGTTGTATGATATATTTGGTTTGTTGGTGAAGTGGATAGCAGTAGTGAAAGCATGGCAGATGCTCTCAATCCCAGTAACTGAGCAGTCAATGTGTTTTTTGAAATGAGGATAAAGGTAGAAGGAGACATTGCTTGAGGAAGACAGTAATTAGTGGAAAAGAGGAATTGTGTGCTATCTTTGATCTCTAGGTTGATATTGGAATCTTGAATAGTTTTGGCTAAAGACTTTCTCTTCTAGGCACCCTTCAGTTTATGCCCAATGGATTTAAGGGAGAGAAGAAGGGAGTCATACAAAGGTAAATAACCAAGATGGCATGGAGTAACTTAGGAAAAGAACATTTAGATGGAAGAGAAGGAATTAACAGCTACAGAGCTGTTGTAAGCAGGAGATTATAATTGACAACTATCAAACGTTCAGACTTAGCAATGTATAATTGTGTATAATCTGTTATCTTATGTGCAATTTTGATTTAAATATTGCAAAGTTAAATTATATACAAAGTTTAAAGAGCATTCCTATTTCACAATCACACAAATAGTGGAGACAGGCAGATTCAGGGGTGTCTTCCTAAGGTTAAGGACTTCATTGTTTACTGTCAATGTGGTTCAGTCTTAGCTGATGTGAGACAAGCTAGGGAGGAATCTTTCAACTTGTTACTTTTTGAAATAAGCTCTTGATCACTGAAAATTCATGCCCCCACCTCATGTCATAATAATATCTGGGGATCTATAAAACTAGCTCACACTGACCAATCAACAAAGAGGACAAGTGACTGCTGGGTTAATTTACTTTTATTCATATTCCTCACTGACATAATGCAGGAAGAATCAAGAGGAAATGTAGTAAAAAAAACAATAGATTTATACCCCGAGTACAACCAAGAAAACAATGCTCTATCAAGGGTTGTGAAAGGTGCGGACTCTCTGAATATTACCTAAAAGCTTTCTGTTGCAAATACTTCATATATATGAGGCAAAGAGACGCACATCCTTGGGCATATGGTCCCTTACTGGCAGTATTTCACATTTGAATTTGCTATATTTTGAAGGGCTGCAGAACCGTGAGCGAGGATGCAAATTGTAACTGTATGTAATTTTTGCTGTAATCATAGTTAACTGTGTAATTTGTATATCTCGAGCTAAAAATATCCAAATTATAGGAATGAATACAAAGTATGTAGGTATAAAATGGACTTGTTTTGCAATTCAGACTCAATATACAGAACTGTGTGATGACTAAATATTCATTTAAGTGGACTTGGCGCTAATTTTAACACCATCTTGATATCTCAGCGTTCTATTTCTGAAGCACCCTAATGTGCAATTTAAGCTTCTACCTATGAAGCTAGTAATGTTTGTTTGAATGGACTTTGTGAGAATGAAAATTCTCACAGCAGTTGTCTTTCAAAGTCTATATGATTGGATGAAAAGTGGGTCTTTGCAGAACGGGTTTTTAAGTGGCCAGGAAAATAACTTCTGTGGATGAAGAACAGTGATCGCAATTGTTCTGCTGTAAAGGTAGGAATTGTAGGTATTTAGATGTAATAAGTGTGCAACTGTTTAACATCTATTACCGACAAAGAAATCTTGTCATGAAGCATGAAAATTTAAGGTCGTTAAAAAGATACAAAAATGACTTAACACTGAATGAAATAGGCCGCCAGAATCATTTTTGCCCTGCCTATTTTTGCATGCAAAACAGTTGCATAATCTTCTATCTTCACTTGACTTATCAGTAACAGGGTGCCACACACAACTGGATATTATCACGTCATCCTCTTCTGTAAAATTGATACAGAGATAAGGCATGTTATACATGAGAAGGTGACTGCAGTTCAACAGATTCTAAGTCCACCTGTTTAGTAAAGCTTTATTTCAGCTAACCACATTCCATAAAACTGTCGACCTTCTTATTATTAGCTTCCCATATTTATGCAACCAATTCAAATCTGTTTAACCCTGAATTAATATTTGCTCATTCCATTAGTTCTCAGGAATTCCATCAGATCAAATTTGATAACAGATTCCTATTTTCCTTTTTAAATAAGTCTGTATATATCAGGAAATCAGACACAGATTATCATACTTTCCCTTGCGCTTTAGTGCATGTTTCTTTGAAGGTTCCTGAAAAAGATTACTGATGCCAAGTGACACTTGAGCCACCCTGAGTGATTTCCAATCCAATGTACTTAAAGCCCCAAAAGCCTGACTTCCAATTTTAAATTCTTCTCTCAGCCTATTATAACAATGTTTCAAGTTTACTGCTCCCATCCCACAACTGATCATCCATGTACATTGTAACGACGCTTGAAAGCTGCCACTTATGCAGCCAGTCAAACACGGTAGGGTCTACATTAGATAAAAGCAAATTACTGCGGATGCTAGAATCTGAAACCAAAAGAAAAAAATGCTGGAAAATCTCAGCAGGTCTGGCAGCATCTGGAATGAGAGAAAAGAGCTAATGTTTCAAGTCAGTTAGACTTGAAATGTCAGCTCTTTTCCCTCCTTATAGATGCTGCCAGACCTGCTGAGATTTTCCAGCATTTTCTCTTATGGTAAGGTCTACTTTTAACTGAAGATAAAAGGGTATTACTGAGAATTACCAAACTCAGGAAGCATCATTGAGGTTATATATGGAGTTATTTAACTTCCAGAATGTTCCCATTGTATTTAATGCCTTTTCCGGTTTACAAAGAAACACTTGCCTCTTAATTTCACCTTTCTGCAGAAAATGTAGCTTTTATATCAATCGATCTACACTCCCAAATATTTGCTGCTAGCCAAGCCAAAAACAAATTCAAAATTGCTTTTTCTGCCATCACTGAATCTAATCTTATATCTTGATTCCTCCAATTTTCTTCAAAACCTCATGCCACTAGCCTTGATTTAGCCTTAATTTCCCATTAAGAGACCCCATTCTCCGCATATCCACCGACATGATAGGACTGGTTATCTCCATCTGGTGTCTCTGTGCATAGCCCAAATTCTTTCAGATTTGTAATTCTTGTTGTTTGACATCTTTTACAAACTCATCTTCTAGTTTGCTCATGGCCACTAGGATTTCCCGATTACGTGGACCTCTGTTCTTGTTGGTTTTCCTGGTTTGTACTATATTTCTTGTCCATGTTAAACTGCATCCTCCATTTTGCCTTTTATCGCTTTCTGTACTGCAACTGTTTGAGCTCCCCTTCCTAGTAATAGGATTTCTTCAGATTTCTTTCGAGGAGCATGTTCACTCCCAGTCCCACGGTTTAAGTTTATCCTGTGTTTTCTTGCCCTTTCATGTTTGTATGTCATATTTGCAATCCTTGGGACTAATCTCTTGTCTCTCATCTTGTTCTTCTTCCAGCTTTTATATTTTCCAGTGGCATTACTTACTCTGTTTAAACTATTCTTATTTCTTCATCGACTAGCCCTTTCTGGTAAACATTTGACTTCAGTAATCATTACTGGCAGTTGTTCTTTGGGATTAATGCATTCATACTGATCATAAGAACTGATTTGTCTATCATCAGACAAATTATGAATTGTAGCTGTGTAATATTTAGGTAAGACAGGTAGCTTGGCTCCTTGTTATTTTCCATAATTTCCTCAAAGTCTACAAATTTGTAATCAATACCAAGCAACCTTGAAGAGGGTACCTAAACAATTGGATTCCCATGTTGTACTATTATTACTTTTCGATCTTTGCCATTAAGTTTCCCAAGGTTTCTCTGTTCTTTAACACTCCTGTTTTTTCTAATTAAATTGCTGATTGAAACTGGTTTGTCAAAGCCTTACTTTATAGCATAAGGCTCAACAACTTTTTTTTAATGAGACTTTGATTTTAATTAAAGTCTGTCTGCATGTAGTGCATTTAATTGCTCTGAAAAAAAATAAAACTAATTGTAACCCTTTCTGAAGTTGTGGATTGATCACATATTACTGATGAGACTTAAGATACCTACAAAAACTAACTCCTGGATTAAATCTTCTTACCAACTTCAATAAATTCTTATCACGTATTATCCAGTTGCAGTTGATAAGATACCATTTGGTTGATTTGTCAAAATTTTACAAACCATTTTGCCTGTCCTTAAATTAATCCTTTCACATCCTCTTGCTAAAATGGCTTATTGCTGTCGTATTCATAAATATTTTCTTCAAATTCATGCACACATCACAAAACTTATCATTAACAAAGTCGAAAAGTGTGGCGTTGAAAAAGCAGCATCCGAGGAGCAGGAGAATCGATGGTGGTGTTCATCAATATTTCGTACAAATACCACTTCTAAGAAGTTATCTCTCCTATGACCGTATTGTACTCCCCATTCCTTATTCCTACATCCTTTACTAAAACTTTTAACCTTTTAGACCAAGTTGCCTGTATAATTTTTACATAGCTGACTTTTATTTTAACATTTCTACTCTTTGACATCTTCTTTAATTTCTTTAATGCAGAGGACATCTTCTGTTAAGGAAACACAATAGTGTCTTGATTACATAAATTGCTGTTTTCCATCAACACTTTCATCGAGGTATCCTTCATTGATGGACTATTTAATAACAATAATAGTTCATTGAACACTACATCTGTGCTCCTAAAATTATTGCTTCTGGCTATTTTACAAGAAAGATTTTTGATTTGTTATCATCCCCAATTCTGAAAATGGTGTAAATCTCTAATTCTTAACTTTGTTTTGATCCTTTTTACTAAGGGAGTCCAGGTAGCAATTTCGCCAGCTTATTCCACACAGAGTAGATGTACATCCATTGAGTATTTTTTTAAAAAAGTGTAACACCCTGCCAATAACACAACATCACTGGGCTGAAACTTCTGTGAATAATACATTTCTCTCACTTTGATCCATTTCTCTGCCTTCTTCTTCCACATCTTCTATTTCATGTTTAGTTTTGAATGTTTTATTACACTGTTTGGGATAGTTCGTGGCATAATGGTACTTTGAATTGCACTTGAAACATCGATTCACTACACCCTGAAATTCTCTGGGGTTCATTCTCTTATTGCACATTCCAAAATTCTCTTCACTTTTCTAAATTTTCAATAGCATTTCTGTCATCATTTCAATTGGTTATAGTTCTCCTTTTTTACTGTTGTCCTGTATCTATACAGCCATGCCAATTCATTAACATTGTGTCCTTTTTATGTCACGTCACTCATGAATCTGATTGTGCTGTTGGAAAGGAATGCTTCCCTAGAGGTTTCTTAGTGCATCCAGCATTTGTTCCAGCTGCGCATATTTATCTGCAACTTTAATCCTCGTCAAGAGTAGAAGTCTGTTCATACTTGATACTTTGGCACAGTCCAATAACTTAAGTGCCAGCATAAATTGGAGAATTTCCAAAATAAATTTCTGCAGTCTTTCATACAAACTACTGAATTCCGTTATATACTCTTCAATGGTACTACCTTCAAGCTTTTGAAATTTATCAAAATCTGAACATGTCCAATCAAGCAATCAATAACTCAACTAGCGGATAGGATGTATCCATGAGAGTTATAAACCTATCCAAACTTTCACCCATGTTTAAATCATCAGGCTTCAGTTTTGAAACAACTTTGCTTTTTATCCTGATCTGTAAGGTAACAAAAGTGCTGTTCGTGAGGCTCATTTTCAGAAAACAGAATGGATACTTTTGCCCCCAGAACTTTACAAGTCGACTCAAACGCCCTCTATTAATAATGCTATACAACAGAAGGTAATGGTATTTTGAACCAAGTTCAAGCCAACAAGTTTTTTAGAGTTTAATTTCAGTTAACCACACTCCATAAAACTCACCACCCCACTAACTATGAGCTCTCCATATTAATGCAACCAATTCACACCCAATCAACCCTTAGTTAATGTATCCATTACCTGTTTCCTCATTCAATTGGTTGCATGCATTTTTTTCAGACTATGTTAGATGCTAACCAGCCTGTCAAAAATGTTGTCACTAAAGTACCATTCCCTTGAATGATATGTTAATAGCAAACCTTCTCAAAGCCAAATTAGCTTCATGGCACAGAAAATTCTCTTAAATTGATTGCACAGTAAATCAGGGAAGTTGGATTGAATCAAAATCTATACAAAATCCAAATAAATATTACTTGCGTAAAGCAGTTTGGTACTTAATGATTTCTATTCAATAATATGATTCAAAGGCAACCATAGATATTGAACACAAAATATATCCAGATATTAGTGTGTCTTTGAGTGACAGGTGGCTATGAGAATGAATAACTTCTTTATCACTGTTAAATCCTCTAGCCCAATAGCTTCTGTGATCTCTGCACTCTTCCAAACTGAGTCGATTGTGAAACCATGATATTCATCACTTCACTGCTGCTGGTTGTGCTACTGCGGCCTAGGCATTTTTATGGTATTGGTGAGGTTGGTATCAAATTTTATTTGATAATGTTCCTGTGAAATGGCTGAAGACACTATGTGAATAAAACTCTCCTTGTTGTAATGGGGACAGAATGCTGGGTTTGGCAGAATAAGGTACATACTGTTTGTAGCTTGGTATGGCCCCAACAATTTTCACTCTCCAGCAATGTCGATTCTTGCGTTTGAATTCTATGTTCCAACAACAACTATAAATTATATAGTGCCTGTGACATAGGAAACCATTCCTTGTGCTTTTCAGAACAATCACGAATGAACTTTGAATCAAATAGTGTTTTTTTCTATCATCATTGCTTAAAAAAAAGCTTTACAGAAGGCCTTAAAGCAGCAATTGGAGAGATAGAGGTATTCAGGGAAATACTAGAAAACATCAGAAAAAGTGACAGGGGAGCATATGTAGCCAGGGTTTGGCAGGCAGAAATCTTACTGGTGAATGTTGAGTTAAAACGCAGAAATTATGAAGAGCTGAGGAGTTACGACACATTTAAAAATGAGAAATGGGAACGTTGAAAGACCAGGAGCTACTACAGACATAAACAAGCCCAAGACTGAGTAGTGGCTGCATGTCTGTGGAATAGGATTTAGGCAGCAGAGATTTCAATGTATGAAAGCATAGAGGACATGAAAGTAGAATTCCAAGTAACTTAAGATGATCTGTCAGTGGTGGAATATGACTGAGTTGAGCAGTATACAATGAAATAACTGGGTATGGTCTTGTCTGTGATTGAGATGACAGAAGTGGAGGAGCCATGAGTGATGGCAAGGTCAAAGGGATGTCCATAGGAGAGTTCGTATACAACAAGACATTTAGTGAGGGCAGTGAAGGTCAAGGAGGGAAAGCCAGGCACTTAGAGAGAATTTGAAATCATCAAGGATGAGAAGTCATTCACTGTAGAATGAGACAGGAACATAATGAGGAGATCTTTGATGGAAGCATGGATGGGGCTTCAGGTAAAATGTTTAGGAAGGCATAGACAAGTGGAACCAAGATACCAGGCAGTACTGGATTCCAGTTCACGTCCTGAGATTGTGAATGATTCCGATTAAATATAAGCTCTTTCTGTTCTTTGTATATCAGCAAAAGGTAGTTAATTGGTACATTTAGGAAACACACGATAGCATAATCATACGTTTGGATAGTTTAATGGTAAGATCGTCTTCCTAGGGTCATGTATCATAGGTAAGGGAAATTGCTGTTTCACTTATTTTAGGTGCCTAAGTTCTACCTGAAATCTATGTTTGAAGGATGATTTTGCACTAGTTCAAAACTTTAAATAAGTTATTCTGAATCAATTACTTCTTCCAAGTGTTGTGAGCCATCTGTTGTGGAGAAATCCAGCATGTTCCACTGCATAGATTACCATCGCAGGAATGTCATTGCTCCTTCTTCATATCTTCAGACAGGAAACAGTGTATTGATAAAGCCAGCTTGTGCTGTAAAACCACACTACTCCAAAGAACTTTTCACAGAATTTGGCGCTTAGTAATAAGTTTTGTTTATGAGACGGAATTCACTAGAAAATGTTATAGCACATCCACGGTATGCAATCTGGATACAATGATGTAACCCTTTTTGCATGCAATTTGCATCCAGCACCAAAATCTCTCCTAAGGTGTTTGCGAAACATTTTCAAATGCGGCATTCAGGCCTCAACTTAATTTTGGGCACAGTCTAAACTGAGATTATGTTGGTATTCTTGGCAGTGAATCACAGAGGTTGCCTGTGAAACTTTCTTGCTGTAGCATATTGGTCCAAAATCTTTCAAAAGGCACAATTCACGGCATGGCCAGAAAGGCTGCCAATTAAGTCAGTGGAGGACTTGAGAGAACAGAATGGAAGGTAATCAATGTTTCTGATTGCCATCCAGTTTCTGTACTAAATGTGTCAAGGAACTACATTACTCAGGTCTGCCAGTGCAAATTGGATTACAAGTGCTGTCAAAGCAGAAATGGTATTTGATAACAGAAAATGTTTCTCTGCTCCTGGCAGGGTCTGTTGAGAGATCTTAAAAAAAAATTCATGTAGGAACATGCCACTTGGAGAGCAAAGAAAGTTTGAATAATGTGATTAATCTGCAGGCACTTCATGCATTAGATGAAAAGTATTTATGCTCACAGAAAGTTTATTGGAGACATGTAATTTCTGATTCAATCTTTCATTCCCCACTGAACAGTGCCCAGTTTTATTTCTTATTGATGCAGTGACTAGGCCAGGAACCTTAAGAATATTAATTTTTCTTTGTAACTTTGTGAGCTTTTGTTGCAGATCAACCTAACTGCGAAAAAGTGAAACTTTTTATATTTTGAAAAATTAAATCAGAATTATTAGGAGAAAACAGGATCAATCATTGGTTTCACTTTGTTTTCATTTTGCCTGAGGGTATGGTTGGAGGTAGTTGATGGATGGTGGGAACAGAATTGAATGGTAAGACAGGTATTTCAACTGCCTGTTGTTTCACACTGAGGCATGAACCTCATGAAAAATCAGTTGCAATGGTGCATAATCTTGATCTAGACTTCAATTTTTTTTTGTTTGCTCACGTGGAATCTTGCTGTGCTCCAGCATTTTCCCACATAAGTACTGTCATTGCACTTTGTAAAATAATTCACCTTTTGTAAAGCATTTGGGAACATTCTAACCTTGCAATGGGGTGCTATATAAATACCACCTATTAAGCAGTGATAGATATCTGTGTTGATATGTTGGCAAACCAACACAAGTGAACCTAAAATATGTATTCAGCTTTGATGTGAAAAGAAGCAAGAAGCAACTCTTCCAGATGAAATATCTACAGAACAATTCACATCCAAATATTATAATTTGTTTCTTTCACTTCACAGAAACTAACAATACTCAGCCTTGTCCATTTTTCTTTTGCTGATCAATAATACTCACTCAATTCTCAGTAATTTCCATCAGTGCCAACTTCTGGAAATAATACAATGTTTTTATTTATGTCCACTGGTCCAGGCATGTGAAAATATGAGCACCATCAATAGTAGAGCACTGTATCAGAACTAGACTGTCATGTCAGAGTGAATTGTGTTCATGTGTCTGGAATAGGATATGAACTCACAATCTTCAGACTTGGAGGCCAAAGTGCTTCCATTGTGCCAAGACTAACCTTAGTAATCATGAGAACTGTGCCAAAACTTGGAATATTTTACAATGTTGAAATCACCACATCAATGAACATTTTTATCTAATTGGTTCATGGATTTCTATGTCATAACATGGGCAGCATTTATTTTCCATCCCTATTGGTCCTTGAATAGGTTTTGGTGAGTTTCCTTCCTTATCCACTATTGTTAGATTCAGTTGGATATAGGAAAAATGTCAAGCAGGAGTTTGTTGGTATGCCGTTTCTGTCAGTTCCTCTTCGTAGAGTCGATGGAACTTATCTTATCATCAGTTGAGACCAAATATTGAATATTAATTTGCCTTATTTGCTTTACGTTTTTTAACTGAAGCCTACAGTTTGTTGTGACTGAGACACACAAAAAAAACCTGTAATAAGTTGTGCCTAAACTACAGGATGCTCTCTACTTGTAATGGAGAAAGTTGATGAAGATAGTGAAGTTAATGTGGTGTATCTGGACTTTCAAAAGATAATCAACAAATAATCATATAATAGACTTATTGGCAAAATTAAAGCTCATGAAATTAAAAGGACATTGCCATTTTGAAAACAATATAGGTTAAAAGGAAAAAAGCAGAGGATGATAGTTTGTGCTTCTTTTTATACTTGAGGCTGTGTTTCAGTGGTGTGGACGGGTGGGAAGGGTGCTAATAGGATCTCTGTTCTTTTTAATATGTATTAACGATCTGGACATGAGTTGACAGAGCAAAAGTTTGAAAATTCTGAGATGTAGTAATTGGTAAGATAAACAGAGATATTATTCAGGAGGAGATCATGTTGTGACTGTACAAGATGTTAGTTAGGCCACTTTTGGAATATTGTGTGCAAATCTAGTCTTCTTCCTATCAGAAGGATATTGTGAAACTTGAAAGGGTTCAGAAAAGATTTACAAGAATGTTGCCAGGGTTGGAGGATTTAAGCTATAGGGAGAGGCTGAATAGGCTGGGGCTGTTTTCCCTGGAGCATCGGAGGCTGAGGGGTGACGTTATAGAGGTTTATAAAATCAAGAGGGGCATGGATAGGATAAATAGACAAAGTCTCTTCCCAGGAGGTGGGGGAGTCCAGAATTAGTGGGCATGGGTTTACAGAGTGAGGGGAAAGATAGAATAGAGACCTGAGGGGCAATGTTTTCATGCAGAGGATTGTACGTGTATGGAATGAGCTGCTAGAAGATGTGGTGGAGGCTGGTACAATTGCAACATTTAAAAGGCATCTGGATGGGTATATGAATAGGAAAGGTTTGGAGGGATATGGGATGGGTGCTGGCAGGTGGGATTAGATTGGTTGGGGTACCTGGTCAGCATGGACAAGTTGGACTGAAGGGTCTGTTTCCGTGCTGTATATCTCTATGACTTCAAAGATTTTTTTTATTTGTGGAATGTTGGTTTCAGTGAACCTCATTACCCATCTCTAATTTTCCTGGAAAAGTGACAGTGGGCTAGGTACTTTGTAATCACCCTGTTCAGAGAGGATATTGTTCACCTTCGGAGCAGATGGGTATTGAGCCCTGCTTCCTGGTCCAGAGGTAGGGACACTACCATTGCACAACAAGCACACCTTACTTGATGGTGAGCTATTGAAATTATTAAAATGGGAAGCACATGCTTGAATCAAATTAACACAAAGCAGTAAAGAGTGATACCTTTCATCAGCAAGAATGAGAAGAAACAATAATTTTAAAAAGATGACAAGAATAAAGAGCTGTTTGGGTGAATGTACATAAATGTTTGAGGGTGGCAGAATAAGATGAGAAGGCTGTTGACAATTTGAGATTTTATTGATAGAGCAATAGAGTGCAAAAGCAATGAAGACATGTTAAACCTTGATAAAATACCAGTTAAATCTCACTTGGTATAACGTCTTCAATGCTACAGATTGAACTTGAAGAAAGATTTCAAAGTCTTGGAGAGGTTTAAGCAGATATTTACTGAAATGGTACCGGAGGTTAGGCATTTCCGTTATTCAAAGAGTTTGGAAAATCTGAAGTTGTTATCATGAGAGCACAGGAGGTTTTAACAGAAATGTTTAAATGGCAAAGGGTAGATGTGAGGAACATTTTCAAAGCTGTGCCAGAACAGTTGGTAACCATCAGATTGAAGGTGACTGGCAAATGAACCAGAGGTGACAGAAGAAAACTTTTTTTTAACAGTGAGCTATGATCTGAAATACACTGAAAGGGTGATAGTAGTAGATTTTCGATAGTAGCATTCAAAAAAGAGTTGGCTAAATGTTTGAAGGGAAAAGAAAATTATAAGATCTTGGGGAAATAGCAGTACAATGGGACACATTAGATTGGTCATCATTCCAAGGTTATATGGTTCAACGTTTAACCCTGTACTTGGGAATAGTTCAAGAATAATATAAAATAAAGTTGAATGTTTGCAACCAGTTTTTCAACTCTTTTGGTGCAGGTATAGATAATGCAAATAATTCAGTTTTCTGAAGGTAAGCAACTGTGCAGCTGTGTCCCATAATAGATACATACAGAGGAAAGGCTTGGAGGAATATGGGCTAGGAGGAGGAAGGTGGGACTAGTTTAGTTTGGGATTATGTTCCTCATTGACTAGTTGGACCAAAGCATCTATTTCGGTGTTGTATGACTCTATGACTGTAAGTGAAGAGTACTAAAAGTTGTTGGAAGTCCTATGTGAAAGAAAGCAGCATTGTAGAAAGCATTGAGAGAGCAATGTAGAGATAAGTTGGTAAAGGAGTAGGAATGATG
Source organism: Hemiscyllium ocellatum (assembly GCF_020745735.1). Lineage (NCBI taxonomy): Eukaryota > Metazoa > Chordata > Chondrichthyes > Orectolobiformes > Hemiscylliidae > Hemiscyllium > Hemiscyllium ocellatum. The sequence goes on along the minus strand of NC_083424.1, from coordinate 32,764,860 downwards.
TCGAGCCAAGTAATGTTAAGGGCATTAGGAAACCTCAGAGATCTAGCTCAGTGTGAGTACTGAGGTGTTACCTGAGATGAGAAACCTAGGTGGCATCATGGTGACAGGTGGAAAACAGCCAGGGCCATTGAGAAATGGCTGAAGAACAACACCAGTTGAAACTGAGAAGAGAGAGTTTATGAGCTGCTGTATCAAGCAAAGAGAGAGTATTGAAGGGCAGAATCTTAGTAGCCAGCTTGGGCAGGCAGTGCTGAAGTTTCAGAGGGTGCCGTTCTTCCCTGTGATGTCAGCTGAGGGCTGACGCATGATGTACTTGTGGGTTGATCTCAGCAGCGACAGGGTTAGTGAAGATCGAAACAGTAAGTGGAGTTGATAACAGAGTTTTACCCTGACAATAGAGTCATAGAATCGTACAGCACGGAAACAGACCCCTCAGTCCAACTTGTCATGCTGATCAGTTATCCTAAATTAATCTTGTCCCATTTGGCCCATAGCCCTCTAAACCTGCTATATACATGTATTCATCCTGATGCCTTTTAAATGTTGTAATTATACAAGCCTCTGCCACTTCCTCTGGCAGCTCATTCCATACACGCACCACCCTCTGCGTGAAAAGGTTGCCTCTTTGCTTCCTTTTATATCCTTCCTCTCTCACTTTAAACCTATGCCCTCTTGTTTTGGATTCTCCTACCCCAGCAAAATGACTTTGGCTCCGCACCCCATCATGCCCCATCATGATTTTAAAACTTCTAGAAGGTTACCCCTCAACCTCTCCTTCAGGGAAAATAGCACCAATCTCTTCAGCCTCTCCCTATAGCTCAAATCCTCCAATCCCAGCAACATCCTTGTAAATCTTTTCTCAACCCTTTCAAGTTTCACACCATCCTAGCAGGGAGACTAGAATTGTATGCAATATTCCAAAAGTGGCCTCACCAATGTCTTGTACAGCCGCAACATGACCTCCCAACTCCTATACTCAAGGCACTGACAGATAAAGGCAAACATATCAAATGCCTTCTTCACTACCTTGGACTCTACTTTCAAGGAAGTATAAACCTGTACTCCAAGGTCTCTGTTTAGTAACACACTCCCCAGGACCTTACCATTAAGTGTTTAGGTCCTGCCCTGATTTGCCTAACAAAATACACCACCTCACACTTATCTAAATTAAACTCAATCTGCCATTTCTAGGTCCATTAGCCCATCTGATAAAGGTCCCATTGTACTTTGAGGTAATCTTCTTCACTGTCCACTACATCACCAATTGTGGTGTTATCTGCAATCTTACTGGCCATTCCTCCTATGTTCACATCCAAATCATTCACATAAATGGCAAAAAGCACTGGGCCCAGCCCTGATCCTTGCGCCACACTGTTGTTCACATACCTCTGAAAAACGGCCCTCTTCCATCACCTTCTATCTCCTACTTTCTATCCAATTTTGTATCCAAATGGCTAGGTCTCCCTGTATTCCATGCGATCTGACCTTGCTAACCAGTCTGCTATGTGGAACCATGAAGAACGCCTTGCTGAAGTCCATATGGATCATGTCCACCACTCTCCATTTTTATCACTTACCCACCACCAACATCAGGCTCGCTGGTCTATAGTTCCCTGGTTTTCCCTCTCCATTTTTCTTAAGTAATGGTACCACATTAGAATTAGAATCCATACAGTGTGGAAACAGGCCCTTCGGCCAAACAAGTCCACACCGACCTTCTGAAGAGTAACCCACCCAGACTCTTTCCCATATCCTATATTTGCCCCTGACTAATGCACTTAAGCTACATCCCTATGACCGAACCTGCACATCTTTGGACTGTGGGAGGAAACCCATGCCGGCATGGGGGAGAATGTGCAAACTCCACACGGACAGTTGCTTGAGGCTGGAATCGAAACCAGGTCCCTGGCGCTGTGAGGCAGCAGTGCTAACCACTGAGCCTCTATGCCACCCCAGCCAACCTCCAGCCTTTTGGCACCTCATCCATGGCTCTTGATGATACAAATATCTCAGCAACGGGCCCAGCAACCTCTTCCCTAGCTTCTCACAAAGTTTTGGGAGACACCTGATCAGGTCCTGGATACGTAACTACCTTTATGCGTTTTAAGAAATCCAGTTCCTCATTGTCTGTAATATGGACACTTTTGAAGATAGCATTAATTATTTCTCCTAATTCTTTAGCTTCCATAGCCTTCTCCACAATAAGTATTGACATGAAATACTCATTTAGTATCTCCCCCATCTTCTGCGGATCCACACATAGATGGCCTTGATCTTTCAGAGACCGTATTCTCTCTGTAGTTACTCTTTTGCTCTCAGTGTATTTGTAGAATCTTTTTGGATTCTCCTTAAGAGCTTACTTCCAGGAATGAGAGGCTGAGGAATGAAGTTGGCAAGAGCAGGACAGGGGGTGATATGGGAATAATGTGTGAAATAATGGAACTATTTAAGTCTGCAAAGTAGTGGAGGTACTTATTTGATGCACTGTATTATTTTAAAGCGATTCTTTGTGGTAAAAATGAAGATTGGCTGCACTTAAATTCCTTTTTTTAAGAAAAGCTGCCAAGTGAATAAAAAGAAGCAGCTTCTCCTATTGGGCAATACAGTAGGCTGCATGCTTCACAATAGCCAATCAGATCCTTCCCATGTACTCAGATACTTTGATGTCCTGTTGAAAATTCTGAGTATACCCCATTGGTTTGAACTGATGGTGTCCAGCTCCTCACTCACTGCTCCAGTCTCTGAAGCAGTCATCCGGTCCCCTCCTGCTTTAAGCAGCAATGATTCTGTTGTTGAAGAAGGAGATTGCAGTCAATCCTCCCTAGTGTTGTGCCACAATCTAACTCCAATGGCCATGGTACCACACAAACATTGATTCAATGAAGATGCCATTGCAAGCCTGCTGTGAAACTTGAATTCTGAACAAGTAACCTTGCTATTAAATAAGATTGCTCTTCAACAGCCTGTTTTCTTTTAAGATGATGCTGAAACCACATTACATGGGAAGGCGATGGCCAGTGGTATTATCGCTAGACCATTATTCCAGAGACCCAGATAATGTGTTGGGGACCCTGGTTTACATCTTGCCACAGCAGTTGGCAGATTTTCAATCCAGTTTTTAAAAATCTGGAATTAAGAATCTCCTGATGACCATGGAATCATTGTCAATTGTCAGAAACACCGATCTGGTTCATTAATGTCAGAAATCTGCCATCCTCACTTGGTCTGACCTACATGTGACTCCAGATCCACAGCAATGTGTGGTTGACTCTCAGTGGCTCTCTGAAATGATCTAGCAAGCTATTCAGTTGTATCAATTGCTACCAAGTTGCAATGAAACAAAACTGATGGATCACCCGGCATTGACCTAGGTACTGGAAAAGTCAACTGCAGAAGCAGCTCTGTCGACCCTGCGAAGTTCTACTCGCTAATATCTGAGAGCAAGCACCAAAATTGGGAAAGCTGTCTCACTGACCGGTCAAGCAACAGCCTAACATAGTCATACTCACAGAATCCTACCTTTCAGACAATGCCCCAGACACCATTAGCACCATCTATGGATATATCCTGAATCACCAGCAGGATAGACCCAGTAGAGATTGCAGCACAGTGGGTTACAGTAGGGAGGGAGTTGCTCTGGGAATCCTCAACATTGATTCCAGATCCTATAAAGCTTCATGGCTTCAGATTAAACATGGCCAAGGAAACCTCTTGCTGATTACTATGTACCATCCTCCCTCAGCTGATGAATCGGTGTTCTTTCATGTTGAACAGCACTTGGACGAAGCACTGAGGACATCAAGAGCACAAAATGTACTCTGGCTGGGGGATTTTGATGTTCATCAGAGAGAGTGGCTTGGCAGAAGTACTACTGGTTGAGCTGGTCTGGTCCTAAAGAACATAACTGCTAGACTGGGCCTGCAGTGGGTAGTAAGGCAAAAGCATACTTGATCTCAACCTTACCAATCTGCCAGCTGCAGATACACCTGTCCATGACAGTATCAGTGAGAGTGACCACTGCACAGTCCCTGTGGAGACAAAGTCCCACCTTCACATTTGAGAATAGCCTCCATTGGTGCTATCACTGTTATGAACGGGACAGACTTTGAACAGATCTAGCAACTCAGGACTGGGCATCCATGAAGGGCTTTGGGTCTTCAACAGCAGTAGAATTGTACTCCAGCACATTCTGTAACCTCATGGTCCGGCATATCACCTACTCAATTATTACCATCAAGCCAGGAGTGGGCATGTCAGGAGCAGCAGCAGACATACCTGAAGATGAGGTGTCAACCTGGTGAAGCTACCAAACATGACTACCTGTGTGCCAAACAGCATTAGCAGCAAGTGATAGACAGAACTAAATGATCGCACAACCAACACATCAAACCTAAGCTCTGTAGTCTTGCCATATCCAGTCATGAATGATGGTGGACAATTAAACAACTCACTGGAGGAGTGGGATCCACAAATATCCCCATACTCAATGATGGAGGAGCCCAGCACATCAATACAAAAGATAAGCCTGAAGTTTTTGCAGCAAACTTCAACCAGAAGTGCCAAGTGGATGATCCAACTCGGCTTCCTCCAGTGGTCCCCAACGATACAGATATCATTCTTCAGCCAATTCAATTCACTCCACGCGATATCAAGAAATGTTTGAAGACACTGGCTACTGCAAAGATTATAGGCCATGACAACATTCCAGCAATAGTACTTGTGCTCCAGAACTGGCCATGCTAAGTTGTCCATAGTGTTCAGGGAAATGTCAGTTAGGTGCATTACTCAAGGATAAATGTAGAGTGATAGGGTAGGGGAATGGGTCTGGATGGGTTGCTCTTCAGCGGGTTGGTGTAATCTTGTTGTGGAAAATAGCCCGTTTCCACACTGTAGGTAGTCTATGAAAACTTGCTACACCCCTAACCAAGGTAGACAAGCAGGAGGCTGGAAGGTCACAGCAAGCCAGGCAGCATCAGTAGGTGGAGAAGCCAACATTCCAGGTATAACCCTTTTTAAGGAAAGGGGTGGGTGTAAGGGGAGCTGCAGACAAAGGGGGTGAGGTGGGGCAGGGTGGTGAGGTAAGGATAGGTGAACACAAGTAGAGGATATGACCTGGTTGGTTAAAAGGGTGGATGGGAGAGTCGATCAGAGAAATGGAAGGGAGGCGGAGGGGCTGGGAAGGGAGTCAGGTGATGGGAAGGCAGGCAATTTGAAATTGGAGAACTCAGTGTTGAGTCCTCCCGGCTGAAGGCTGCCCAGGTAAGAGATGAGGTGTTGTTCCTCCAGTTTGGGTCTGATTCACTGTGGTAGTGGAGGAAGCTGAGGATGATCATGTCAGAAAGGGAGTGGGAAGGACAATTAAAATGGGTGGTAACTGGGAGGGCCTGGCTGAGATGCTCAGTGAAAAGAGCCCCGAATCTATGTTTAGTCTCCCTGATGTAGAGAAGACCACATCAAAAACACTAGATACAGTGAACTAGGTTGGAGGAGAGGCAGGTGAATCTCTGTCTCACATGGAAGGACTGTTGGGGGCCCTGGATGGAGGTGACGGGGGTTGTGTGCTGACAGGTTTTGCATCTTTTCTAGTTGCAAGGGAAGGTATCTGGCATTCAGGGGGGTTGGTGGGGACAGTGGCGCAAACCAAGAATTGGTGAAGGGAATGATCCTTGCGGAAGACAGAGAGGGATGGGGCGAGGAGATGTCCTTGGTTGTGGAGTCTAATTGGAGTTGGTAGAAGTGTTTAAGGATGATGCGTTGGGTGTGGAGCCAAGTGGGAATGGTAGGTGAGGACAAAGGGGACCCTAGATTTATTATGTTTGGTGGGTGTTGTGGTTAGAGCAGTGGAGAGGGGAATGGAGGAGGTGCGGTAGAGAGCTGTCTGGATGACAGAGGAGAGAAAAGCACATTGTTCAAAATAGGTGGACATCTGGGATGCTCGGGAGTGGAACGTCTTCTTATCAGATCAGATGTGGCAGAGGTGAAAGAATTGGGAGAATGAGATGGAGTTCTTGCAGGATACTGGGTGGGAGGAGGTGTAGTCTGGATGGTTATGGGAGTTTGTGGGTTTATAGTATATTTGCTGGAAGGAAGGTTGTACCCTCTACCTGTATTAAACCTGATTCATTCCTCCCGTCGAGCAACTAGGTCGCACCTTCTACCTGTCTTCACCTATCCCCACCTCACTACCTTGACCCACCCACCCCCCATTTTACTGCAGCTCCTCTTACACCCACTGCCCAGTCCTGAAGAAATGTTGACTTCGCCACCTCCTGATGCTGCCTGGCCTACTGTGTTCTTCCAGCCTCCTCTTGTCTACCTTGGATTCCAGCATCTACAGACTGTACTGGAACCAAGCTGTTCCAGAACAATTACAACACTGGTATCTATCTGACTGTGTGAAAAATTGTCTAAGTATATCCTGTATATAAAAAGCAGGACAAATTGAACCAGGCCATCAGTCTATTCTCGATCACTAATAAAGTCATGGAAGGTGTCATCCACAGTGCTATCAAGCAGCACCTGCTTAGCAATAACCTGCTCAGTGACGCCCAGTTTGGGTTCCACTTGGACCACTCAGCTCCTAACCTCATTACACTCTTGGTTTAAACATGGACAAAAGAGCTGAATTCCAGGGATAAGGTGACAGTGACAGCCCTAGACATCAAGGCTGCATTCGACCAAGTGTGACAACAAGGAGTGGTGAGTGTAGGAGGAGCTGCGGTAAAATGGGCGGACGGGGATCAAGGTGGTGAGGTGGGGATAGGTGAAGACAGTTGGAAGGTGCGACCTAGTTGCTCGACGGGAGGAGTGAATCAGGTTTAATACAGGAGTTCCTGTGGGCAGCACGGTGGCATAGTAGTTAGCACTGCTGCCTCACAGCACCAGAGTCCCGGGTTCAATTTCCGCCTCAGGCAACTGACTGTGTGGAGTTTGCACATTCTCCCTGTGTCTGCGTGGGCATCCTCTGGGTGCTCCGGTTTCCTCCCATAGTCCAAAGATGTGCAGGTTAGGTGAATTGGCCATGCTAAATTGCCCGTAGTGTTAGGTGAAGGACTAAATGTTGTGCTCTGGCAGGTCGGTGTGGCCTTTTTGGGCCGAAGGGCCTGTTTCCACACTGTAATTTATCCAATCTAAAACTGAAATAAATGGGTTTCAGGGAAATCTCACCGGGGTTTTGAGTCATATCAGACACCTCAGAAGATGACTGTGGTTGTTGGAGGTCAGTCATCTCAGCTCTGGGGTATCTCTTCAGAGTTCCTTAGGGCAGTGTCCAAGGCCCAGTCAGCTTCATCAATGACCTTCCCTCCATCATAAGGTCAGAAGTGGTAATCTTTGCAAATGATTGTACAATATTCAGCACCATTTGCTACTTCTCAGATACTGAATCAGTCTGAGTCCAAATGCAACAAGATCTCAACAATATCCAGACTTGGGCTATAAAGTGGCAAGTCAGTTCTCATTGGAAAGAAGAAGGCCAAGAGGGGATTTGATAGAGACATACGAGATGATCAGAGGATTAGGTAGGGTAGATAGTGGAAGTCTTTTTCCGAGGATGATGATGCCAGCTTATATGAGGGGACAAACTACAAACTGAAGAGTGATAGATTTAAGACAGACATCAGAGGCATGTTCTTTATGCAGAGAGTGGTAAGGGCATGGAATGCCCTACCTGCTAATGTAGTCAACTCAGCCACATTAGGGAGATTTAAACAATCCTTGAATAAGTACATGGATGATGATGGGATAGTGTAGGGAGACGAGCTGAGAATAGTTCACAGGTCGGCGCAACATCGAGGGCCAAAAGGCCTGTTCTGCGTTGTATTGTTCTATGTTCTATGTAATATTCATGCCAAACGAATGTCAGGTAATGACCATCATCAATTATCTAACCGCTCCCCTTGACATTCAATGGTGTTATCATCACTGAATTCGCCCACTAACAACATCCTGGGAGTTATCATTTATCAGAAACTCAACTGGACTCACTACATAAATGCAATGGCTACAAGAGCAGGTCAGAGGCTAGGCATACAGTGGCAAGTAGCTCACCTCCTGACTCCCCAAATTCTATTCACCATCGACAAAGCACAAGTCTGGAGTGTGATTGAATGCTCCCCACTTGCCTGAATGGGTGCAGCCCCAACAACATTCAAGAAGCTTGACACCATCCAGGGCAAAGCAACCCACTTGATTGGCATTACATCCACAAGCATCCACTCCCTCCACTGCGAGCACTCAGTAGCAGCAGTGTGTACTACCTACAAGATGCACTGTAGAAATTCAACAAAGATCCTCAGACAGCACCTTCCAAACCCACGGCCACTTCCTCCTAGAAGTTAAGGGCAGCAGATTTATGGGAACACCACTGCCTTTACTTCCCCTCCAAGCCATTCACCATCCTGATTTGGAAATACATTGCCATTCCTTTACTGTCGCTGGGTCCAAATCCTGGAATTCCATCCCTAATGGCATTGTGGGTCCCCACAGCAGGTGAACTGCAGCAGTTCAAGAAGGCAGCTCACCCCACCTTCTCAAGGGGACTAAGGACAAGTAATACAGGTAGAAGGTCCTTTATCTGAAATGCTCGGGACCAGCGGTTTTTCTGAATTCGGAATTTTTCAGTTTTCGGCATAGTCACAGTTTAATGGTGAAATTTTAAAAAATCTTACCAGAGAAGCAGACTTCTAACTAAAAATGTACTTGGTCATGCCCACCCCCCCATCCCATGTCGCATCTGAGTGACACACATCTAGTGGATGGTGACTTGGGTTAACTGTTTGCTCACCAAGTGACTTTGTTAATGAGAAAAAAACTTCACAAAAAACCTTTGGATTTCAGAGCTTTTTGGTTTTTGGATGTTCGTATAAAGGATCTTCCAATGCTGGTCCAGCCAGCGACGCCCAAATCTCACAAAATGTACGAATAAAAAGGAAGGAAGAGGAAGTGCTGGAGAGAAATGAGACAAAATGAAGAGATTGATGGAAATGTGGCATAGTCAAGTCTGGAGACATTTGTGTACATGTGAGACCTGTGTGTTTTGAAATGAGGAGAACCAGGAGAGAAACTCAAGGAACATCCAAGCTTAGACTAGCATGGGGAACTTCTTAAAAGAAGCTTCACCTGGTGGTGTCTGGGATGGGTGAAAAGAGGTAAAGGGATCTGATCAAATGGTGTCCATTTTTGTGATCCACAAGTTCACACTTGTTATTAAAGGTAAGGGCAGAGCAGCCAAGTACAAGGGGTTTGCAAAGATATAATGATGAGATATTGGAAATTATCTTTACATTTCATTCATATATGGCAGCAGTGAACAGTTATGGTTTCAAATATCATTTTGTATCTCTTTAAGTAATTCTCTTTGAAAAATAATAGAGTGGAGCTGGTTGAGTCAACAATATAAAACACAGTAGCAGTGAATTGTCAGCCACATTTTCACGAGTTTTTGTTTTCTATTGAGCTGCAAAATATTGCCAAGATTTTTCACTTCAAATCCTTGAAGGGCAAGAATATGGAGCTAAAATGGGTCTCGAGAAAGAGCTTCTGGATTTTGACACTAAGATTGGTGGAATAGCAGCCAGTGAAAGGGACTGTCAGAGAATGCGGTAGAATATAGATAGATTGAGAGTTGGGTGGAGAAATGGCAGATGGGCTTCAATCTGGGCAAATGCGAGGTGATGCATTTTGGAAGAGTCAATTCAAGAGCAAACTATATGGTAAATGGAAAAGCCCTGGGGAAAATTGATGTGCAGACAGATCTGGATGTTCAGGACCACTGTATCCTGAAGGTGGCAACGCAGGTCGATAGAGTGGTCAAGAAGGCATGCTTTCCTTCAATTGACAGTTATTGAGTACAAGAGTTGGCAGGTCACGTTACAGTTGCATAAGACTTTGGCCACATTTGAAATACTGTGTACAGTTCTGGTCACCACATTACCAAAAGGGTGTGGATGCTTTGGAAATGTTGCAGAGGAGGTTCACCAGAATGTTGCCTGGTATGGAGGGTGCTAACTGTGAAGAGAGATGGAGTAGATTAGGATTATTTTCATTGGGAGGTGGGGGAGGGGTGAATCTGATTGAGGTCTACAAAATCATGAGAGGTATAGACAGGGCAGATAGCAAGAAACTTTTCCCCCACAGTGGGGGACTCAATTACTAGGGGTCACGAGTTCAAGGTGAGAGGGGAAATGTTTAAGGGAGATATGCTCAGAAAGTTCTTTACGCGGAGGGTGGTGGGAACATGGAATGCATTGCCAGTGGAGATGGTAGAGGTGGGTACGATAGCATCATTTAAGATGTATCTAGACAGACAAATGAATGAGCAGGGAGCAAAGGGATACAGATCCTTAGAAAACGGGCAACAGGTTTAGATAGAGAATCTGGATTGGCGCAGGTTTGGAGGGCCAAAGGGCCTGTTCCAGTCTTAATTTTCCTTGTCCTTTATTTCTAGATTCATTCTACGACCTTCAGTAGGAAGAAAACCAGGTGTCGTGTAAAATTGATGCTGATTCCCTACAAATCTAGTTTTAGATGGATTGATTTCAACACCATTGTTGGAGAAGGAAATCTAATCCAATGTGGTTAATTCTGTCATTTAAATTGATACTTGAAGAGCCGACTTACAACTTACAACAGTTTATTTTCTGATATGGCTCTCTAAGATATGAAATGCATGGCTGGAAATGTGGCACCGTGGAATTATCCTTGCATCTGGGTCAGAAACTCAGGGTTCATGTCTCAAGTCAGGATCTTCTAGGAGAAAGTGAGGACTGCAGATGCTGGAGATCAGAGCTGAAAATGTGTTGCTGGAAAAGCGCAGCAGGTCAGGCAGCATCCAAGGAGCAGGTGAATCGAGGTTTTGGGCATGAGCCCTTCTTCAGGAATGAGGAGAGTGTGCCAAGCAGGCTAAGATAAAAGGAAGGGAGGAAGGACTTGGGGGATGAGTGTTGGAAATGCGATAGGTAGAAGGAGGTTAAGGTAAGGGTGATAGGCCGGAGAGGGGGTGCAGGTGGAGAGGTCAGGAAGAAGATTGCAGGTTAGGAAGGTGGTGCTGAGTTCAAGGGTTGGGACTGAGTCAAGGTGGGGGGAGGGGAAATGAGGAAACTGGAGAGATCTGAGATCATCCCTTGTGGTTGGAGGGTTCCTAGGCCTCATCTTCCTTGCTGTCTTTCTTAAAATAATGGCACAAAACTGTCTAGAAATAAAGTTGAACCAATGTTTTAGTGAGAATGAAAAATTTAAAGAATACGTTTAAGTAAATAAATAGTCCTGGAGAAATTAATGGAACTAAGTAGCAACAATTCCCCTGGGCCTGATGATCTAAATCTTAATAATGTAAGAACGATTTGGAGATGCTGGTGTTGACTGGGGTGTCAAAGTTAAAAAGCACACAACACCAAGTTATAGTCCTTGATATAACCTGAATTAAAACCTGGTGTTGTGTGTGTTTAAGAATGTAATTGTAGAGATAGTGTGGTTCTTTATTTGTCATAACTTAGACTGTTTTTTTTTCTCTTTCCGAGAAAGGCTATCTGGAAAGCTGCTTTTATTTAACAAGTTCTTGTAAGAGGCTGCTCTGAAATAGTTTCAGACCCAAACAGAATTGTGGATTTCAAAATAGGTCCCCACTTCAGAAGAGGACAAAAGACAATCCTTAATTTAATAACTTTTCCATCTGAGCTTGTCCAGGAGGTAATGAAATCTTGTTGACACTTCATTACGAGATTATAAAGTAGGTGCTGACCAGAACAAAGGTAGGAACCACAAGGGGAGGAAAATCTGTTTCCAAATTGTTCTTGCCTTCCATGGAATTTGACTCAGCTGTTTGAATTGGTCTCATGGTAACTGTAGACATTTTATGTTGCCAGGTAAGATAAGCTACTTGGACAGAGAAGTTTCATCTTGAACCATCTGGAAGAAATAATTGGGGAGTTGCTCGTGGGTGGGGGGGAGAGAGAGGGAGAGAGAAAGAGAGAAAAAGGGAGAGGGAGAGGAGAGAGAGCAGGGTGGGGAAGAGAGAGAGAGAGAGAGAGCTCAATACATCTGTTTCTCTGCTGTGAAACAACAAGGCAGCTAAAAGTGCTACGTCTGTAGAACCAGAAGCCAGGAATTATCTCTCTCTCTCTCCAAAGATCTGCTGCCCTACTGAGTCTAGCTATATCAGTAACCTACAATTATTCAACTGTGCAAAGTGTTTTCTGAATTCAAGTTTTTAGTTCCTTTAATGGAATGAGAAATCTTCAAACAAATAACAGGGTTGTAGTAATAGTGGACTAAATTGACTTTTGTTTGTATAAGTTTTTTTGCTGTATCTACTTTTAATCTTTGAATCAGCATTTTATGCAACTGTATGATGTTCATTATTAATAACTTCCAGCAGTAGTTGCATAATAAATTAACCTCTCATCTTGCTTACAAACTAATGCTTTTTGCTAGTTATTTTTAAAATTGTTGCAGCAGATAAGTAGCCCATAGTGTTCAGGGATGTGTGGGTTAGGTACATTAATCAGGAGTAAATATAGGGTTGGGGGAATGTGTCTGAATTACTCTTCAGAGGGTCAGTATGGACTTGTTGGGCCGAAGGGCCTGTTTCCACACTGTAGGGATTCAATGATATAATTAAACATGCAACAGAGATTTATGAAAAAGAGGTACTGTTTGACAAAATAATTACAATTTTTCTTGAAAGTATAAGGATAAGGGGAATCTGGGTTCTCGTGTATTTGGATCTTGTTAAAAAAAATTTTAGTAGAATGTCATGCAAGAAGGGCTCATATATTTGGAATAATATCTCAGCATGTATTGAGAATTGATGAGCAAACAGAAAAACAGAGGTTAGGCATAAATAGGACACACTTCTGCTCTCTCCCCATAAATCTTGACACTTTTAGCCTCCAGAAAACTATCTATTTCTTTCTTGCATATATTTAGTAACCCTTGGCCTTCAAAGCCTTCTGTTGTTGAGAATTTCAGAGTTTCACCATCCTGTGAGTGAAGAACTGTCTCTGCATCTCAATCGAAAATGTCCTCCCCTGTGACACTGACACCAGTTCTGGAACTCCTGACAGAGAAACATCATCCCCACATCCTGACTGTCTAGCCCTCACAGGATTTTATATGTTTCAATGAAATTACCTCTCATTCTTCCAAACTTCAATGGATACAGGCCCAGTCAACCCAACCTCAAGGCATTGTGGGCCAGCCCTCAGCAGCTGTACTGCAGCCGTTCCAGAAGACAGCTCGTAACGTTCTTCTTGAGGGCAACAAGGGATGGGCAATATTTGCTGGCCAGCCACCAACAGCCACATCCCAGGAATGAATAGATAATTCTTAGTCAAAGGGTTAATAACAAAGGGGCATAATTTTTAAGTGAAAGGCAGTTGGTTTAGAAGGGATTTGAGGGAAAGCCTTTTCATCCAGAAGGAATTTGGAATGCACTGCCTGAGAGGGTGGTTGAGGCAGGAAACCTCACAACCTTTAGAAAGTACTTGGATGAACACTTGAAGTGTTACAATGTTCAACGGTATTCGCATAGTGCAAGAAAGTTGTACTCATATGAGTAGTAGCATGTTCTTGGCATGAATTCAATGGGCCAAAGCGCCTCTTCTGTACTTTATAATTCTCTGAATCTTTCCCCTTATGACAAAACTGCCCATCAGTCTGGTGAACCTACACAGCACACCTTCTATTGCAAATATATCTTTCCTTGGATGACGGGCCCAAACTGCACACAATATTCCAGCTGTCATCTCACCAAAGCCCTGTACAGCTGCAGTAAAACTTCTTTCTCCTGTACTCAAACTCTCTTGTGATGAAGGCTACCATTTGCCTTCTTAACTGCTTTCTGCACCTTCATACTAGCTTTTAGTGATTGGTGTACAAAGCCACCTAGGTTCCTTTGTACACCAATATTTCCCAATCTAACATTGTTTCGATAACACTCTGCCATTCTGTATCTCCTACCGGAGTGGACAGTTTCATATTTGCCCATGTGTAACTACACGGCCCATGCATTTTCCCACTCACTCAACTCATCTAAATTGCCTCTTTAAAACCACCACATCTCTCACAATCTTACCTGGTTTTGTGTCATCAGAAAACCTGGAAATATTAAGTTTGATTCCCTCATCCAAATCATTGATAGACATTGTGGATAACTGGGGCCAGGGTACTGATCTCGCTCATCATCCCATTCTATTCCAAAAAGCATCCATTTCTTCCTACTCTCTATTTCCTGTCTACTAACCAATTCTCAGTCCCCTTGTGCTTTTATTTTACACACTAATCTGCTGTGGGAATTTATCAAAAACTTTCTGAAAATCCAAATGCACCACATCTATAAGAGGTTCTCCTTCATCTATTCTATTAGGTACATCCGAGGTACAAGCTCAAAAGGTTTGTCAAGCATAATTTCACTTTCATTACTCCTTGTTAAGTTTGCATAATTTCATTGGTAATGTCAAAGTGCCTTTTATCACATCCTTCATAATAAACTCCCACTTTTTTCTACTGCTGATGCTAGGCTAACTAGTCTGTAGAAGTCTCATGACAATTATATAGGGCATTGCTGAGATCACATCAAAATTAGTTTGTGCAGTTTTGCTCTCCTCACCTCAGGAAATACTTGCCCATGAGGGAATGCTATGTAAGTTCTTTGAAACAGCTCCTGAGATGGACTGTTGTCCTTTGGCGAAAGATTGTTTGGTAATACCTGTATTCCCTCAATTTTACAAGAATGAGAGCTGATCTAATTGAAAGATGGAACATTCTTACAATAACTGACAGCATAGATGATGAGAAAATATTTCCTTGGCTGGGGAATATAGAACACGGGGTCAGAGATTCAGAATCAGTGGCTGGGCATTTAGAACTGAGATGAGATATTTCTTCACAAAAAGAATTGTGAATCTTTGGAGTTTTCTACTCCAAAGTGTTGAGGTTCTTAGTCATTGAGTATATTCAGGCCAGAGGTCAACATAATTCTGTGTTTTAATGGGAATTGGAATAGTGCAGGAAGTTAAGTTGACAAAGATGATCAGCCATGATGATGCTAAATGATGAGACAGACCTGAAGGGCCGAATGGTCTACTCCAGCTCTTATTTTCTATATTTTGTTCAATTTACTTATAACAAAAGTCAGTTTTGCTTGAAAAAAATCTGCTTAAGTAAAAGGAATTACTTGAAGTAAATTGAATAAATCAAATATTTTGTCAGAATGAAAGTTGTTTGGCATGATAACAAAAGGATGTGAAAGATATTTAACCTTCAGACAGCAAATCAAATCAGCTCCCTGTTACCACTAATTACCATCCATTTATCCCAAAAGGAGGAAGTCAAATCTTTTCAGTTTGGTAAAAATGCTATAGGTTAAGCAAGCAAATATAATCAAATAACAACATTAGGCTAATTATTTCAATATTGCTACTGGTGTAGGATTCTATCCTTATATGGAATATGAATATTAATCAGTTAACGTTTAGAGTGTGGTGCCAGAAAAGCACAGTTGGTCAGGTAGCATCCGAAGAGCAGGAGAATCAATGTTTTGGGCATAAGCTCTTCATCAGGAGGAAGGGTTCTGATGAAGGGCTTATGCCCGAAACATCGATTCTCCTGTTCCTCAGATGCTGACTGACCTGTGTGCTTTTCCGACACCACACTCTCGACTCTGATCTTCAGCATCTGTTGTCCTCACTTCCTCAGTTAACATTTAGCCAATAATCCAACCCCTTTTTCCACTATTGGAACATTGCTGGATGTCCACTTAATGTCATGTGATACCTTGGAACTTAATTTATCCTTCTGTAATTAAAGAATTACAGAGTAGGTATCTGTCATTGACAATATGATGAAAGTATAGAAAGTACTTGCTCGGAGCAAAAGTACTTGGTACTAATATATTTACAAAAATTATTCATTTCATTTTAGAAATGTAAAAACTGAGGCAGTCTTACTGAAAAACAAGTACACAAGGCTGCAGATTTGGTTTTAACAATAAAAGATTGAAAGAAGATTATTGCACAAAAGAAACAACAGTAAAATAAAATTAACCAAGCCATCTAAATATAACATGTTGAAAAATTTCAAAACACATGGCAAAACAAAATCCATCCACTCAGTCTTAAACTGCTGTTGGGATCCATTATTAAGGTTAGGCAGTGTAAGAAACTTTATTGTTAGGTAGTGCTCACGTAAGGTAGTATTAGCAAGTCTGGAACTTGTTAGCTTCACTAGACAACAGTAAGCCATTATGTTACACTAAGAACAGACTGAAAAGCTGATGGCATAGCCTGAAGAAGCCCCAGGGAGGGTGAGAGATAACAGGACATTAGAGCCGTGTCTAGATACACGTAGCTCAAACTGAGGTAATAGAACGTTATCAGGCGAGACCCAATCACATATGAAAATTCTGAGTTTTACCAAATAAGGATGTAGTACTGGGATGCGAGGGGCTAAAAAGCTAGACAAAGAGAACAATAGATCAGAAGGCGCTTTCTCCAGTGAGCTGTAAACACCTCACTGTATTTTTTGTATACGTCTCTCTCTCATTAAACCAGCTTATATTTTGAATCAGATCCAGTGTTTCTCTCCTTCAAACGAACACGGGGACGGTAGCCCGTCCTAACAACTGCATTGCTTATATTCTTTCAGTCTGCACTAGACACTCCCTCCTCTGGAAAATAAATGACTTTTACACCCCGTTGGGGTAACAGACTGAAAATCAAACCTCTCGATGCATAGGGTCATTGTAAAAGTTAAAGGTTTTAAAAAGTACACTAAATTTCTCCATTTACTTGACTTTTAGACCCAAGTTGATAGAAATCATGGAGTACATTTCTGTATTTAACAAGAATGACTATTTATGAAAAATAAATAGATTTGAATGGCAGATAGATAATCATGGACCATTGACATGTAACTCTATTGAAGTCAAAAGTGTAATGCTGGAAAAGCACTGCAGGTCAGGCAGCATCCAAGGAGTAGGAGAGTCAATGTTTCGGGCAAAAACATTTCATCAGGAATATGGGGTGGCCTGAGGGGGCTACGAGATAAATGGGAGGGGGTGGGGCTGGGGTGAAGGTAACTGGGAAGGCGATAGGTAGATGAAGGTGGGAGTTGATGGTGATAGGTCAGAGCAAAGGAGTGGATAGGCGGGAAGTAAGATAGACAGGTAGAATATGATAGCACAGTGGTTAGCACTGCGGCCTCACAGCACCCAGGGTCTCAGGTTCGATTCCAGCCTTGGGTGACTGTCTGTGTAGGGTTTGCACATTCTTCTTGTGTCTGCATGGGTTTCCTCTGGGTATTCTGGTTTCCTCCTACAATGTGCTGGTCTGGTGAATTGCCATGTTAAGTTGCTCATAGTGTTAGGTGCATTAGTCAGAGGGCAATGGGTCTGGGTGGGTTACTCTTCAGAGGGTTGGTGTGGACTGGTTGGGCCGAAGGGCCTGTTTCCACACTGTAGGAAATCTAATCTAATCTAAACAGTTCAAGAGGGTGGTGCCAAGTTGGAGGGTTGGCTCTGGGCTAAGGTGAGGGTAGGGGAGATGAGGAAACTGGTGAAATTTACATTGAGAGTCCCAAGGTGGAAGATGAGGCATTCTTCCTCCAGGTATCTGGTGGCTTGGATTTGGAGGAGGGCCATGACTTGTATACTTGTATGTCCTTGATTGAGTTGGAGGGGGAATTGAAGTGGTCAACCATAGTACGGTGAGGTTGCTTGGTGCGTGTGTCGTGGAGATGCTAAACTCTGTTTAGCTTCCTTACAAACTCACCCTCTACATGCACATAGTGATGGACATGATAAAAGACCTTGCATGTTATGTGCAGAGAGAAGCCTGTCCACTGGGTTTGCTGATCAGAATGCTGTGTCGCGATTTTCCTTCTCCAGATACTTTCACTTGTTTGCAAGAGGTGTAGGGTGGCTTGTTGCCATTTACAAATTTCTTTGACTTAACAATTAAAAGTCACAGCTTATAGCAGAGGAAAGCAAAAATGAACTGGCTTTCTTCTGGTTTGAAATGCATTTTTACTGCAGAAGAAAGAAATATCTCCCACTTTTGCCGAGATCCAATTGCTTCTCCAAAAGATTCATACCTCCCAAGCTATCTGGGAGCCAATCACAAAATTGTTAGAAGGCAGGCAGAAGAACTTTGTCATTGCTAATTGGTCACTAGACCACAGACTGATCAGCTACCTGTTGCCAGCCAAAACTCCACTCTTGCATACCACTTGGCTCTAGCTCATCTGTAAACTCGGCAATTAAACCCTGGTTGAGGGAGAAATACCTGGCCACAATCTAACTAAGCTGCAACTGGATTACCTTAGCCATGACCTATTTTGGATCACTGAACACAAGGAGAGAGAAGGACAAAAGACAAGACAAACCAATCCTTCCTTCCTCCTCCATATGACATGAAAGCTTCCTTCACTGTAGGTAACACAAATATAGGCTTGATATCCATTCACATAATATTCACTTTGTCAAACATAGGGATTGGGGTAATAGGTGTTTTCCTTTTTTACATATTTGATGGTCTATGATAAAGAGACTAGGTTTGACATATGGTTGGAAAGTAGTTTTGGAACATAAATAATTTCACAGACCTGAATATAATATTGATATGGTGATTGAAAAGATGTCTACTGAACTCATAGACTGGCACAATGAGCAATTGTATGAAGCTCTAGGCTAATGGTTAAATGTCCCCTTCTTTTTAACAAGCCTCCAGGAATATTCAGCCTTTCTGGTTTGTAGTTTATAAAAACTCCTAATCTATTTGGTTGTCAGAATATTGTATGGAGTTGATTTTTTAATTCCAAATTAAAGTGTTACAGTATAATCCTTAGACAGCAGGTTACTCATGGGTGTTCTGTAGATAATGGGCTCCTTAAAGATGGATCTGAGCCTACTTGTCTATAGTAGGATGTTCTTAATGTCTTTCATCGTAATTGGTGCAATTTTTCAAATGGTTTGCTCCTTTCAGAATTAATCAAGCAAGTTTGGAAGATGTGCTCTGAAATCAGGTGCCCAACCATGCAATAAACCATAGAAGATTATTTAATGACTAGATAATGTGTCTTAACATTTACAATCAATAGAGCTATTTTCTGTAAATAAAGTCTTGTGGTGGAATAAATAATGTCTATTGTTTTGAATGCGGCAGATATTCACGACATATACAACTGCAAATCGCAGGTATGTTTCCTACAAATGCAATTTCGCCAGCACTGAAATACACTCCAGTTTACTGTCATTAACACTAAATTCTAAAATCCTAATTAGAAAAGCAGTTTAGTCACATATTAAATAAAATCAAGTGTGAATATAAATGAATCCATTATAACTGCAAAATAAAGATTACAACCCACACTCTAAATTGAAGATGAATAGCCTATCTGATTGAATTGGCTGTTGATTATGTCTTCTCAGTTTGAGCAGGTAATTTCCCTGACAATCACAATTACCTGCACACCGATTGGTTTAATGAGCTGATGGTTTAGGTCCATTGAGGAAAGTCTTGATTTTGTGAGATAGTGTAACACAGATGACAGGGAATAGCAGGACCCAGTTACATCATTTCCGATAATGATTTCCATTATTTAAATGACAAACGTAAAATCAAAGAGAATTGATGCTGCAACTGAATGGTCTGAATTTTCCCAAAATTTGGCTAATTGTCAAATTTCCAGGAGTTCAATGGAAGATTTCTCTCTGCAAGCTCTAGCAATGTTTCCCATGCAATTTTAAGATACTCACCTCATAGAGGTGTTCATCGCTGCTGGGACCTTCTGGTGTTCAGTGACACATTTAAAATCCAGCTTTGCACCATCTCAAACATCAAGTGTCAAGAACTGCCCTTCAAAGTTCCAGTTTCTGACAAATTCCACAGGAGATTACCAATGGAATGTAAATTGATAAGGGTATTGAGGACAGTTATCTGGAGGTCCTGATGGACTGGATGGTGGACAGTAGGGCTGTCCTCGAGACTGCCAGAGAAGAACCTGATACCAGATCCCTCCAGCCTGGTTCAACGTTGCCATCCACCTTAGTACAGTGTACACAGTTCAGAGGAGTGCCAAGTTGTGCAGGATAAAGGTTAATGACCTTCTGCTCTTTGTTAAAGCAAGTGCCACAATCTTCTCTCTG
The DNA here is from genome assembly GCF_020745735.1 of Hemiscyllium ocellatum. Lineage (NCBI taxonomy): Eukaryota > Metazoa > Chordata > Chondrichthyes > Orectolobiformes > Hemiscylliidae > Hemiscyllium > Hemiscyllium ocellatum. Next base: position 32,744,717 of record NC_083424.1, on the reverse strand, counting down.
TGACTGCACGTCTACTCTAACTCCACTATTGCATCTACCAAAACCTCCCACCCTGCATGCCCTCTGCACATCCTACCCATTCAGGTCACCTTTCCTTCACCTGCCCCAAAACTAATGAATGTGACAGCCAGTTTCATCCCTCTCATTTCCTGCATTGCTGGAGAAAGTGTCCCAAAATAACGCAGGGAGGATCAAAACACAAGGGGAAGTACTCCACGTTAGCTGTTGAAACCTTGAATGGAAAATCAATTTCATTCCTTAATGTTGAGAAACTCATTTCCCAATCTCACTGTATTTTCCCAACTGCCTCACCATTGCCTATATCATTCAAGGGCTAGAAAATACTGCTTTGTGTGTCTTAAATATATTTTAAGCAACTCTTTATTTGGGGAGAGGGAAACTGTAAAGGAGGAGAATTCAGTATCAACATTGTTAAGCACAAACTAAATGCGTTCACACATTCCTGCTGTACTGCATTTTGGGAACAGAGGAGTGATGGTCTGAAACATGAATTGTTACACTAAATAAACTGAACTCTAATGTTTTCAATGTTTGTGTGGTGTATTTTACAAACTCTTTAAAATAGAATTTATCGCTATTTCACAAAGTGCAGCATTCCACATAAAACCTCCTAGCATTGTTTAAACACCTCAACCTATAACCCTTGCATTAATCTTTTTTTTATTACCGCATACTGTTCATTAGAACAGAATTTATTGCTAACATAATATCACCAAGTGATGGCTTTATGTTGTCCTGCACTTCTGTGATCCTTTTTCAAATTATATTGCAATTTATTTGAGAACATTTAAAAATAAAACAAGACCATAAGGATTTCAGTGTTACATGGGTTTTATATAAATAATACGATCATATACTTCTACGGGGATTAAATTTATCCATAGATTACACAAAGATTAAGAAATCTAATGTTCCTGAAGGTACACAGAATACATATACAACATCATTCTGGCCAATTCAGCATAGATCTTCAGATACAATTCTATAGTTATCAAATCTTTCCATTTATTTAAATTGCACAGAAGTCCCCAGCACAAAGTCTCTGCTCTCCTGAACTGTACAGATTTCAACATCTGCATTCTCTAGAAAGTGAGGCACAATGATCGACACACCGTTCATAAAATAGACACATCAGTTCTTGTGTTGACTTGTTAAGTATAGGTGCTGGACTTTTGCTTCTGTATTTCTCGGTGCTTCACAAGGAAGTCATTGTTGCCTGAAGTAATTGTACACAATGAGACACATTAACAGCCTGTAATGGACTCAGCTGCTATCTTTGGCTGTGTAATTAACTCAAATCAAAAGAAAGAACACAGCTCCTCAAATTAGTCATAACCTTGGAAGAAATTGCTCTCAAGGTACATTTTAATCTTTTCGTTGTGAAGTCCAGTTTATATCAGACCTTCATTGCTCAAGGCTTTTTCTCCAACCTCTCTGTGTTGTGTTCACTCTCTGGCTGAGCTGTCAGGTGGGAGTATTCTACCCATTCATTTCTGAACTATCGTGAGAAGGTACATTAAAGCACACTTGGCTGACCGCCGTGCAGGCTTTGAACACAATCTAGTTTGGCTCCACTGGATGCTTCTCACAACAACAGGCATTTAACAAAAGGAATGTGACTTTGGACGATTGTGCACATAAATTACGAAACCAACCTGTGGGTTTTCTTTAAATAGACATATTAGAACCTGATGACATCCCTGTGATTGTGCTGCAGTTTTAATTGAAAGTCTGAGCAATGACAGGTTAGTCCCATTGGGAAATAGACTGCGGGCCAGAAGATCCTCAACCTTGATTAGATTTCCTACAGTGTGGAAACAGGCCCTTCAGCCCAACAAGTCCACACCAATTCTCCGAAGAGTAATCCACCCAGACCCATTCCCCTACCTTATATTTGTCCCTGACTAATGCATGTATCACCCAGGGAGAATGTGCAAACTCCACACAGACAGTCACCCGAGGCAGGAATCAAACCATGATCCCGGGCGCTGGTATGCAGCAGTGCTAACCACTGAGCCATCGTGCTGACCTAATTGGGTAAGTATTTACTTACAGTGCCTCACAAATTCACATCAAAACCTTGGATGTCTTTTGACTTTCTTATTCCCACCGCAAACATTTTGATTGGTATCCTAGTTGCTGCTCCATTCAGATAGTGGATCTGGTTAAGTTTGGGCCAAATTTGACACTCCATGAGCTCATGCCTCTGAATCACAAGGTTCTAGGTTCAAGTTACACTCCAGGACCTAAGATCAAACATCAAAGCTTCTGCTCCTGTACATAACCGAGAAACTGCTATACAGTCAGATATACCTTCCCTTGTGTGAGAACTTTCAGGGGTGGTGGCAAAAGCAGATACAAATGCAAAGTTTCAGAAGTATTTAGACAGACACATCAACAGGCAGGAAATAGATGGATAGAGAGGATGTGAAGGCAGATGAGATTAATTTAGAATGGCAACATGGTTGGCATAGACATGGTGAGCTGAAGGGCCTGTTCTTGTGCTATGCTGTTCTACGTCCAGCCCATCTACCTTCTCAGGTGGATATAATAGATCACATTGCACTTTTGATGGAGAGTGTGGAGTTACCCCTTTATCCTGGGCAATATTTATCCCTTAATCAACATCACAAAAATACTTTATCTGTTCATTCAGCACCAAAGTTAGTGGGAGTTGCTGTGTGCTCACACAGTGACAACATTTCAGTCTTCATTGACTATGAAGTTCTTTGAGACATGAGGGCAGAGTAGGGGATGTGATCTATATGGACTTCAGTAAGGTGTCCGACTTGGCTCCTCATGGTAGACTGGTTAGCTAGGTTAGATCACATGGAACTAGCCATTTGGATACAGAACTGGCTCGAAGGTAGAAGGCAGAGCCTGGTGGTGGAGGGCTGCTTTTCAGATTGGAGGCCAGTGAGCAGCGGTGGGCAACAAGGATCAGTGCTGGGTCCACTGCTTTTTGTTATTTATATAGACAGTTTGGATGTGAACGTAAGAGGTATGGTAAGGGAGTTTGCAGATGACACCAAAGTTGGAGGTGTTGGACAGCAAAGAAAGTTACCTCAGATTACAACTGAACCTTGATCAGGTGGGCCAAAGGATAGAGGAGTGGAGTTGGAGTTTAATTTAGATAAATGTGTGAAGCTCCATTTAGGAAAGGCAAGTCAGGCTCCTGAGCTGCAACTGGGCACTTGATGTGAAATTCACAGTTGCTGTTTGGATTTTCCCTGGATCCGGAAAACTAGTGTGATCCAGAGAATTTCAGGTATATTGATTAGCGTAGGTAAGTGTCCTAACATTCCTTGTGAACCACAAACCCTCAAGGAAACCTTTAACTTCTCCTCTGATGAATAGGGCCTTTCTTCCTGTTCCTGCCAATACATTCTCCCTGTGTCTGCTCCGGTTTCCTCTGGGTGCGCCGGTTTCCTCCCACAATCCAAAGATGTGCAGGCCAGGTGAATTGGCCAATGCTAAATTGCCCATAGTTTTAGGTGCTTTAGTCAGAGAGAAATAGGTCTGGGTGGGTTACTCTTCGGAGGGTCAGTGTGGACTTGTTGGGCCAAAGGGCCTGTTTCCACACTGTAAGGAATCTAAAATCTAAAAGCTATCACCACCCAGAGCCTGAATCTCTAGCTCTCTTGTTCTCACAATGAGTCCAGGTATGTGAATCCAATAAATGAATGTAGATTACCACGAGAATGAGGGGGATTCTCCTGGCATAATGTTGGTGTACTAGCCATTGAGACAGGAGATCCAAGTTCAAGTCCCACCTACCCCAGATGATTCATCTGAACAGATTGATTAGGCAATATCTATAATAGGGTATTTATTCAAAGGAGGTATTCACAAAACAGGTTGCGTTAATTCAACAGTCAAACCAGACTGTTTACAATCTTCAGAATGTAGGTCCATTGGCAGTACTTGTTCATTGGTATAGTCAGAAACAGAAATTGTTGGAAAAGCTCACCAGGTCTGTCAGCATCTGTGGAGAGAAATAGAGATGTACAGCACAGAAACAGACCCTTCAGTACAATCCATCCATGCCGACCATATATCAACCCAATCTAGCCCCACATGCCAGCACCTGAGCCATATCCCTCCAAACCTTCCTATTCATATATGAGAATCGACGTTTCGGGCATAAGCCGTCGATTCTCCTGCCCCTCGGATGCTGCCTGGCCTGCTATGTTTTTCCAGGACCACATTTTTCAACTCTGGTGTCCAGCATCTACAGTCCTCACTTTCTCCTCCTTCCTATTCCTATACCCAACCAAATGTCTTTTAAATGTTACAATTGTACCAGCCTCCACCACTTCTTCTGGCAGCTCATTCCGTGCACGTACCACCAACGTTTCTGGTCAAGCAGTCCTTCTTCAATTTCCGTTTTTGTTTCTGATTTACAGCATCCACAATTCTTTCGGTTTTTAACTGGTAGAGTGCGTGTTTTCATATTGGGTTCTAACAAAAAGAATTAAGCGAATGAACTCTCAAAGACTTTGGAGAGAGGTGGGCCCTGCAGGGGGTGGAGTGTGTAACCTCCCCTTCCAACTCTATTTAGATTTAGTTACCTCCCTAGTTTTCCTTCCTTTTGTTTCTTGCTATTGTTGTACTGCTCCTGACAGGCATTATCCCTGATGGGCAATGCTTGTTAATTATTACTTGCTTAATTGTTTTAATTAATTTGGTGGTGGGTCTTGAAATAAATAAGCAGGAGAATGAGAGCGCTCTTGTGCGTAGTCTCTACCTCTAAGCCAAAGAATTTGGGTTCAAGTCCCACATTCTCCTGCAAGCATCTGTTCAACAATTAAGAGAAAAGTCGGAGTGTAGATGTTTGAAATGTAAAATAGTGGACACACACACCTCATTGAGAAGTTCAAATAGGTTCATGTTTTCTGAATATTTAATAAAACAGCACAGTCTAGACCTAATCAGTGAAGAGACTACACCAGACCTGGAATTATGCAATGAATAGGATTAATTAATTGCTGCAGTGAAGGCACCCCTAAGTAATATTGATTGTAAAATGATTGCAGATGACATTCAATTTGAAAAAGGGAAGAGTGGGTCCAAGACTAGTATTTTAAACATAATAGAATCCTTATAGTGTGGAAACAGACCCTTCAGCCCAACAAATCCATACCGGCCCTCTGAAGAGTAATCCGCCCAGACCCATTCCTCTACATTTAACCCTAACTAACATACCTAACCTACATATCCATGAACACTATGGACAATTTAGCATGGCCAATTCACCTAACATGCACATCTTTGCATTGTGGGAGGAAACGAGAGCACACAGAGGAAACCCACACAAACACAGTGAGAACATGCTAACTCCACACAGACAGTTGCCTGAGGCTAGAATCAAACCCAGGTCCCTGGCATTGTGAGGTAACAGTGCTAACCACTGAGTCACTATGAGGACAATTATGAGTACATAAAAATCTAACTAACAGAAGTGAACTGGTACATTAGGTTAAGGCATAGGTCAATAGAAGTACAACAACAGATATTTAAGGGATTACTTCACAATACATGCAAGAAATAGATCCCAACAAGACAAGTCTAAGGGGTGGGCCTACCATCAATGATTAAATCAAAATGTTAAAGGTAGTATAAAAGCTGAAGGGAAAAATATTTATGTAGAGACTGGTAGCAGTTCAAAAGGTTTGCACAGGATATAAAGAAAGGGAAGAATCACACAAGGTTAGTAAGGGCAAAAACAATGTGAAGTGACTAAGAATGTAAAACAGATAGTAAGAGCTTCCATAAATATTTTAAAAGGAAATAAATTAACACTCTGGTGGTTCCATAAAATGTGAATCTGCGGAGTAAGTAATAGAAAATAAGGAGAAGCAAGATAGATTGATCAGATATTTTATATTGATCTTCACGTTTAGGGACATAAGTAATATCCCATCACCAGTGAAGTGGAACTGAAAACTTTTGTCAGAGCTATGAGCTGACAAGAGCTTAGGTTCTGAAAGACTTCATTTTTTTTAAAAGGAAGTGACTTGAGAGATAATTGATGCATTGTTTGTAATTTTCCAAAACTTCCTCAATTCAGGTGAGGTTCCATTAGATTGCAAGACAGGAAATGTTCCTTTATCCAAAAGGGAGGCAGGCAAAAAGCAGGAAACTATAGGCCAGTTAGCTTAATAATCATCACTGGGGCACAATTGCAAGCATTTATTCAAACAATACAGCAGAGTATTTGGAAAACTTCAAGATAATCATGCAGAGTCAACATGGTTTTGAGAAGATAGATCATTTTTCATCACCTTATTTGAGTGCTTTGATGAAGGAATGTGTACTGTGAATAAGTGAAGCCTGTAGATATACTGTATCAACATTTCCAGAAGGAATTGCCACAGAAGCTGCCACAAAGTTTATTGTGAAAAATAAAGGCTCATGTTATCAGGGCAGCATATTAGCATATACAGAACTGAGGCTAGCTAACAGGAAAAAGGATAGTAGGTATAGGTAGTGCTTTTTCCTAATTGACACTCATAATGAGTAGTGAGACACAAGAATCAGTGCCATGGCCTCAATGATCTGTCTGGGACCATTTCTATTGTAGAAATGGGTCAATCAGAAAGTGTGTAGAAGGTATGGCAGGAAGTAGAGATCTATTTCAGCACAGTGCTCCTCAAACTCAGGGCTATAACTGCAGTTGGACAAGGAAGGGGGACTTGCCCGAAAGGGGGATGGACAAGGATGGATCAATCGTGCAATCCTATCTGTTTTTCTGGAAAATGAAGCAACTAAAGATTGAGTGAGCATTCACTACTGTAATATTATTGAACTGTTTGACAGTTATATTTACAGATAGGAAATAATAAGGTGTAGATATTTTGCGTGCAATCTTGTGTTCTGGGTCATTGACATTCAGAGTAGACCCTCCATACCCAGGTAATAGGAATAACCTACAACTTGCACCATTTGCCGTCAAGCAATATACTACAACCTGTTGTTAAGACAAGTGCTTTTTCTTCTTAAGGCTCACTCGTGGCTCATCTTCCACCACCAACCGAATAGGCCCTCAGACTCAGTGTTGACATGAAGCAAAATGGTAGGTCTGTACCTCAACTTGTATTTGATAGTGGTTGGTTTCACAAAAATACTACAAATGGAAGATGTCCAAATATCCACTGTTCAAAGATCTGACACCACCATGTCCACTACTCCTTACTTTTGTCTGTTAATTGATGGTCACTCTATTGCTGTGAATAATGTGCACTGAGGCAGGGTCTCTTCCTGATTTTGTAAGTTCTTTCGCTGTGGGTTAGCATTGTCCTGTGACAAGAGTGGGATTGGATTTGTGTCTCCACACTCACCATCTTTTCCCTTACACCTTCCATGCCAACTCAACCAGCAGCCAACATGGACAGATCTCAGGAGCTTCGGTTAAGAAGAAGTAATAGGACATTCTTATTATCTACTCCAGACTGCAATACATTAAAAAGTACAGTTATAAATAAAAGGCTATATGATGTACATGAATCCCTTCAAGAACTCTACCCTGCAAACATAAGCATATCCTTCAAGTATTTAATAGGTTACATAACAAACAGTCATATTCATAGCCGGACATTGAAATACAAAATCCCTTTATAGCCAACTGAAGTTGTTAATCTAATTCTATAATCAGAGCCCTTTGGCTTACATAAAAAGAAAACACATTGAAATTGTAAGCACCACTTATTTTGAAAGGACAGAATATTTAAATGTCTTGACAACTTGACAATACCGCAGGTCTGATCCACTATTTGTGCATGTTACAATTAATTTTAACAATCCCAAAAGGATACCTGACCTCACTGGATGTGATATCCAGCCTCTCTGTAAAGGGGTGCTTAATTTCTCCAAAAAACATCAACAGTGTTTCACAAACGTATTCCTGTTGCAACTCAATTTTTAGCACTTGATAATTACCATGAACCTAGAGCTGTGATAGCAAGGACTGGGTGGCCAGGTGTGATTGGAGAGGGCAGTGGGAGACTTGAGATAATGACTGTGTAGGGGTTGGATTGGGTTTGGGAACTGTTATTCCACAGAGTTATAAAGTAAAAAGCCCCTACTCTGTTGAGATGCCTTGCAAATCACCAATCAGGCCTCATGGATTGGGTAGATAGACCTCATTGCTATTTAAAAACCGAGAGGATTTTAAGGGATCTGGATTTTAAGTTTTCATTTGGTTGGAACTCTATCTAGCCACTGCTGCCACAAGGTTCAAGAGCACAACATTTTGGCTCGCAGTCCCATGGTGGAGAGGGGCAGGTCAGGAGCCACAGCTTGGGACACCCTGGTTTGCGATTTCCTCAACTCTCGAAAGTCCACAAGTCTTGTTTCAGAAACCTGAGTGATGGAAATGGCTTTTGAGTCTAGATAACTGCACTTTTAAACATTCTGCTACCTCAACAAACTGTAGGTGCGTGAAATCTACTCCACATCCATTTTCCCACACCTCCAATGAAAATGGTGGAGGCTGGGTTTGATGTGAAACGTCTGGAACTGATGCTCTGATGCCATTTTAGCCTTTCCAACTGAGTCAAACGTCAGTCCATCATTTAAGTACAGGAAGGGGAGGTGATGACCTCGGGGCATTTTCACGAGACTATTAATCCAGAAACTCAACTCTGGGAACCTGGGTTTGAATCCCATCACGGCAGATGGAATTTGATTTCAATAATAATCTGGAATCAAGAATCTACTGACAACCATTAAAAGAACGTTGGTTGTCAGAAAACGCTATTTGGCTCACGAATGTCCTTCAGAGAAGGAACTGTGCCATCCTCTAGGCGAAAGTGAAGACTGCAGATGCTGGAGATCAGAGTGGTGCTGAAAAAGCACAGCAGGTCAGGCAGCATCCGAGGAGCAGGGAAATCGATGTTTTGGGCAAAAGCTCTTCATCTGGAAAGAAGGGCTTTTGCCCGAAACGTCAATTTTCCTGTTCCTGGATACTGCCTGACCTGCTGTGCTTTTCCAGCACCGCTCTAATCCAGACGCTGCGCCATCCTCACCTGGTCTGGCCTATATGTGACTCCAAACCCAGAGTAATATGGTTGATTTTCAACTCCACCCTGAAATGGTCTCGCAAGCCATTCAATTCAAAGGCAATTAGGAATGGGAAATAAGTGCAGTAAGCAATACCCATGTCCCCCAAGTGAATGAAAAAGGACATCGGAATGCTGAATTGCCCATGTACAGCTCTGATAAAACAAGATAGGACTGTTGCACTGTCATAGCCCTTAGAGAAATACAGCAGCAGTTTTGCTAAGTCAGTCAGAGTCAAAACTTATTAGAATTAGCTATGTACACCATTTATTAGGAACCAATTAAAAGGTTAAAGCAGGACAATTAAGATTTGATACAAGCTGTCATGTAACTCAGAGCTGTTCAAAGTGTTCGATGTCAAGAATCCCATGACACTCTTGGGGAGAATCGACACTTGGCAAATATTGACATGCAACCTGTCTGCTACCCTGAGATAAACTATGTGACCATCTGAGAAGCAATTCTATTTTCATGTAGCAATAGAATTGTCCTATTAGAAAGCAAAAAGTGAAAAACAATCGGAAATCTGATGCCTTCTGCCTTCAGTGATGCTCTGGCAATCGTTTGTCTAACTTGAGACCCAAGTTTGAAATATAACAAAATGTGTTGCATCAGCAAACCTGATTTGTTTGCAAGCAGTGGGTTTTATTTCACATAATGCAAAATTATTTATATACTGCAGTTTGGCTTAGTGTTGGGATGCTCTATACAATACACAGAAGGTTAATGAGTACTTGATGTTTATATAACAACCTCCAGGATACCTTGAAAAATAACAGATGGGTGTGCAGCCAAGTAGTTCCATCATAACTCTGAAATTGAGGTCATAAGAGAGCATCACTGGAGCAAAACTGTGATTAGCGTAGATCAAGTACAAAGCACAAGGTAAGAAAATGCATACAGCTGTGTTTTTTTGCCTTCAGTAATTCTAGCAATCAAATGATGAACAGAATTGTCAGCAGTTTACTTACTGCCTTAAACAAAGAAGTTAGTTATTTGCAACATTGGTTTCACAAATGATGAGGTATAACTGTAGATGGTATGAAGATTATCATCAGAGAGAGAACTCGCCCATGCCTGGTATTCATTTATTAGTAGTCAAATAGGGAAAATGACTACATTTTCTTTCATGTGTTGAATACAACAAATTAAAGAGCACAGAATGAAACTAAAATGAGAGAAGCTAATGGTCAAAAGCTGGTTACAGTAGCCTTGAAGTATCACAGTCAATGAAATATCATAATATATTGGTAAGATGCTGACTTGTTTAATACAAATAGTCTCATTATCTATATAGTTGGAAATAAGCCTGTAATTAATATTTTTCAGTCAGGTTGTACGTTTAAACTTAAACTTGTTTTTGTTTAGAGCATGTTCAAGATGGTGACAGTTCAAATGCAGTGGTAATGTGCTTTCACCATTCTCAGGTAGCTTTCACAGTCAGTGTATTCACTTGAGATGGGGGGTGATGGTGATAGGTCGAAGCGAAGGGTGGAGTGGATAGGTGGGAAGAAAGGTGGACAAGTCATGAGGGCAGTGCTGGGTTGGAGGGTTGGATCAAGAATAAGGAGGGGGAGTTGAGGAAACAGGTGAAATTGACATTGATCCTCTGTGGTTGGAGGATCCCAAGGCGGAAGATAAGGCATTCTTCCTCCAGACGTCGGTGGCTTGGATTTGATGGTGGAGGAGGCCCAGAACATGCATGTCCTTGGCGGAGTGGGAGGGGGAGTTGAAGTAATCAACTACAGGGCAGTAGGGTTGATTTGCACGTGTGACCCAGAGAAGTTCCCTGAAACATTCCTGTCTCCCTGATGTAGAGGAGACTACATTGAGAGCAACAGACACTGTAGATGAGGTGTTTGGATGTGCAGGAAAATCTCTAGTGGATGTGGAAGGATCCTTTCAGGCCTTGGATAGAGGTGAGGAAGGAGGTGTGTGGACACAGGTTTTACATCTCTTGTGATGGCAAGGGAAGGTGCCGGGAGTGAAGGGTGTGTTGCTGGGGGAGCATGGTCCTAATGAGGGAGTCATGGAGGGAACAGTCTCTGCGGAATGCTGATAGGGGTGGGGAGGGAAATATATCTCTGGTGGTGGAGTCTGATTATAGGCGGCAGAAATGGCGAAGGACGATGTGTTAAATCTGGAGATTAGGGGTGCAAGGTGAGGACCGGGGGGTTTCTAACCTTGTTGCAGTTGGGTGAGTAGGGTTCAAGGGCTGAGGTGCAGGAAGTGGAGGAGATGCACTGGAGGGTATTGTTACCATGTGAGAGGAAATTGTGGTCCTTGAAATGGGAGGCCATCTGGGATGTCCTGGAGTAGAATTTCTCCCTCTTGGAAGCAGATACAGTGGAGGTGGAGGAATTGGGAGTAAAAGACAGCGCTTTACAGGAAGAGGTGTGAGAGGAGGTGTAGTCCAGGTAGCTGAGGGAGTTGGTGAGTTTGAAGTAAATAGGTAAAAACAATGACCGCAGATGCTGGAAACCAGATTCTGGAGTAGAATGGTGCTGGAAAAGCACAGCAGTTCAGGCAACATTCGAGAAGCAGGAAAATCGACGTTTCGGACAAAAGCCCTTCCTAATGAAGGACTTTTGCCTGAAACGTCGATTTTCCTGCTCCTCGGATGCTGCCTGAACTGCTGTGCTTTTCCAGCACCATTCTACTCCAGAATCGGGTTTGAAGTAAATATCCATGATGAGTCAGTTGCTGGAGATGGAGACGGAGAGGTCCAGGAAGGGAAGGGAGGTGTCTGAGATGGTCCACCGTCTCCCACAGCTACCTGGACTACACCTTCTCCCATACTTCCTCCTGTAAAAATGCTACCCCTTATTCCTAATTCCTCTGCCTCCGCTGTACCTGCTCCCAGGAGGAGCAATTCCACTCCAGGACATCCCACATGGCCTCATATTTCAAGGACCACATGGTCAACAATGCCCTCCAATACATCTCCTCCACTTCCCGCACCTCTGCCCTTGAATCCCATCCCTCCAACCGCAACAAGGATAGAACCCCCCTGTCCACACCTTCCACCCCACTAATCTCCAGATACACGCATATTCGTCGGCCATTTCCACCACCTACTATCAGACTCCGCCACCAGAGTTATGTTTCCCTCCCCACCCCTTTCAGTATTCACAGAAACCATTCCCTCCATGACTCCCTCATTAGGTCCACGCCCCTCACCAACCCACCCTCCACTCCTGGCACCTTTCCTTGCTGCCGCAAGAGGTGTAAAACCTATGCCCACACCTCACTCTTCACCTCTGTCGAAGGCCTGAAGGATCCTTCCACATCCAGCAGAGGTGTTCCTGCACATGGAAACACCTAAACTACTGTGTCCGTTGTTCTCAATGTGGTCTCCTCTACATCGGGGAGACAGGGCACCAACTTGCAGAATGTTTCAGGGAACATCTCTGGGACACAGGCACCAAACAACCCCACTGCCCTGTCGCCAACCACTTCAACCTTCCCTCCCACTCCACCAAGGACATGAAAGCCCTGGGCCTCTTCCACTGCCAGATCCTAGCCAATCAATATCTGGAGGAAGAACGCCACATCTTCTGCCTTGGACCCTCCAATCACATGGCATCAACGTCGACTTCACCAGTTTCCTCATCTCTTCTCCCCTCCCCTCAATTCATCGCAGATCCAACCCTCCAACCCTCCACCTCAGCACCACCTGTCCTACCTGTCCATCTTCCTTCCCACCTATCTGCTCCACCATTCCCTTTGACCAATCACAATCACCTCTCACCTCCATTTACCCATCACCTTTCCAGCTACCTTCCCCCCAGCCCCACCTCCACCCTCCTATTTATCTCTCAGATCCCTTCGCCCTCCCACATACCTGATGAAGGGCGTATGCCCGAAGCCTCGACTCCCCTTGTTCCTTGGATGCCTGCTATGCTTTTCCAGTGCTACCCTTTTCGACTTTGATTTCCAGCAGCTGGAGTTCTCACTTCTCCTACAAAATATGAAGCACCCTCCCTCTCCAAATCACTCTACATTGGGAGCTCACAACAATTCAAAAGTGAATTGTAGAACTATGCATATGCTACCATATTCACCAGCAGGATCTGCTGATGCCATGGTCTTTGTGGCCAATCTTTTCCTCTGTCCTTGTGCTACCTTGACATAGCTGCCATGAAACATTGCTAAATTTCCTCACAGCCAATGCCCTGAAAATGGAGGCCAAAAAAACATTAACCTGAATGGCTTGTTAATTAGTCATTTCAAAATAGCGGGCAGCGTCCAGGTTCCTGCTACTACTCACGTTCTGTAATTTTGGAGATTGGAATGGTCATATTGAATGCTGACTCAATGTCATCATGCCCTACTTTATAGGAGATAGTGAAGACTGCAGATGCTGGAGAGTCAGAGTTGATAAAGTGTGGTAGCATGTTCCTCGGATGCTGCTTGACCTGTTGTGCTTTTTCCACTGCCATACTTTATGAACTCCACTTTATTATCAAGCAGGGGATGACATTTCCAAGTTGTGGATGTAAAGTCTACCCCTAAAATTTCTTTTTGTCTTCAATCTCAGCAAGGGACGCAAATATATCAACTGGAACAGCTAATCTTGCTCATGTTCTTTTCCTGAAATACTAGAAGGTTAAAATCATTCAATATTTTCTGCTCATGCCATCAAACATACCTTTCCTATAAATTAGCCATTGATTTGCCAAGTGAAATGAAAATCATCCAGTTTCCCAACCATGTGTGCATATTTTTCACTCACATTACAATTCATACATTCAATCAAAGAATAATGTAATGACTCCAAACTACAATAAATTATAAGAAATTTACAATGTTTGTAATGATATAGGAAGTATTACAAGAGGTTCTCTCTTGCCTTCTGCTACTTGGCTGTCCAAAGATTTTTCATAGTTGGTATTCTTCAGTGTGTAGTGTTCCATGTTAAAACACAATCCAACAATGATTTCCCCCTTGATATTATAATCCCTAAAGCAGAAGATGGTTATGGAACAGTATATAGGTTTAAAGAGACACTAAAGACTTCGCCATTGTAAAATATTAAACATAATGTTCCTGCTTTGATTTTATTTTCATGATTGCTTGCTAACAGACAAGGTACCAGATTATGAATTGATTCAAAGATGAAGCATGTAGCACATTATTTTCTAGATTGTGTATATTGAGTCATACAGTATAGAAACAGACCCTTCAGTCCAACCAGTCCATGCCAAATATAATCTCAATCTAAACTAGTTCTATCTGCCTGTGCTTAGCTCACATCCTTCCAAACCTTTCTTATTCATGTCCTTATCCAAATGTCTTTTTAATGGTGTAACTGTATCTGCACACATCACATCATCTGAAGATTCATTCCACACATGAACTTCTCTCTGTGTAAAAAAAAGTTGCCCCTCATGTCCAATAATAAACTGAACAGATTTGGCCCTCAACAGTACCAGGTGGCAGTGATGTCTGCATCAGTTCTTTAGGCATGCCAGTTTGGTTGAAGCAGAAAAGGAATTTTTAGATAAAGAAGGCTAAATTTAGCTATATATTTGATCATTCAAAATATCAGTGCCAAATTATAATGTCTTATGAAATACTAATTAAAGCTTTGCAATTTTGTTCTGGCAATGGCCTAATTTGACTTTAACACAGTCCAACATCATCAGTTAAAAGGATAAACATTATATAAGCACTGATTTCCTTTTCTCATTACAGTTGTCATATTCCCAGTTATTTGACCTGGATTTCAGTGTTGTCCAAGGATTGTAACCTAGCTTATGGAGTGACCATAGAATCAGCCTCCTCTGTCAGATAATTGCTTAAGTAGGTGATTAAATGCATCCCTGAAATAAAATGATACATATCTATATACAAGGAAGAAAAGAAACATTGCACCACAGCTAACTGTACATATAATCTCAGGCATTGTTCAGATACAGTTTTATTCATGGAGAAATTTGGAAGGATGGCTGAAAATATATTTTGCGTTAAAGTTGAAACTGCATCACCGATGTTTCCTGTCAAGTTGTTAGTGACAGCACATATAGGAAGATGTTTCTTATGTTTGTGAAAGGTGGCACATTCATCATAAATTCAGTAAACAAATCATTAGGAGCAAGTTTGGTGGCAGATCTCTAACAGCGTATCATCTGTAATTTGTTGACTGTACTATTCTTTTTAGAGTAACGGTTTCTTTTGAACTGACATATATTACCTCAGCATAGTTTCTTCTCCAGTTGCACAACTTTTGACCCAGTTACTCATAACTTAGCTACCCAGGAGAGGTCTATTAATAAGTGTAAATAAGTTATTGGTTGAAAGGGCAGCAGTTGAACAACCTTGTACCATTATGGTAAATGTACAGTGATGCATTTCTTTGTTTTCTTTTTGCCTGGTTGCCTCTTCTGTTACATTAGGATATGCCAGACATCTGAAAAATTCCTCCCATTTTTGATTCCCCATCCAAATAAGGATTGATTGCAGCCGATCTAGTCAGCTGTAAAGAAACTAAAGTGAAATTTCATAGTGGTTTCATGGAATTATAGATTGACGCAAAAAGAGACTTGGTTCATTGTGCATTTGTTGATCTTTATTGCTTAAGACCTAGAGACAACGATCCTGTTTAGATCCTTTAGTCTCTCCATGTAACTGACAACCTTCATCCCTGGTACCATTCTATTTAATCTCTGTGGTTTCTTAAAGGCCTTGATATTCTTCCTAAATATGATGCCCAGAATTTGCCAAAATGCTTCAGCTAAGGCTGAACTAATGCAAAATAAAGCTTTGGCATAACTGTCTTGCTTGTATAATTTTATTGGTCTGATAACCTGATTCAAAATCTGCTTGCACAGTGTTAAAACCAGGCCCTAAGCCTCTATTTATAAAGCAAAATGCCCAGCATGCCTTTTAAATGGACTTCTTTCCTTATCTCACAAACTATAAGTTTGTCAAAGACTTCAAGCTTAACACCAAAATTATATGGCTTGAGATTCATAAAGCAGTCCAAGATGCCATGGGACTCAGCTCGGGAAGGGGAGTTGAGGAAGTTTAAAGGCCTGGGTGAATCATTTCCATTTTGTATGGCATGGATTTGATAAATAGACCAGGTCTTTTCCCTGGGGTCTGGGAGTCCAGAACTAGAGGGCATAGGTTCAGGGTGAGAGGGGAAAGATATAAAAGGGACCCAAGGGGCAACTTTTTCACACAGATGGTGGTATATGTATGGAATGAGCTGCCAGAGAAAGTAGTGGAGACTGGTACAATTACAGTATTTAAAAGGCATCTGGATGGTATATGAATAGGAAGGGTTTGGAGAGATATTGTAGTCGAGCGTGTGGTGCTGGAAAAGCACACATTCGCCGGAATCATCGATTCTCCTGCTCCTCAGATGCTGCCTGACTTGCTATGATTTTCCAGCACCACATTCTTGACTCTAATCTCCAGCATCTGCAGCCCTCATTTTCACTTAGAGAGATAACAGCCAAGTGCTCGCAAATGGAACTAGATTAGGTTAGGATATCCGGTCGGCATGGACATGTTGGACCAAAGGGTCTGTTTCCATGCTGTACATCTCTAGGATTCTGTTCTTTTATGGTATTTAAAATGCTCCCACTTAGTTTGTATTGCACATTGACATTATTTCGAGCAATATGAATTATTTCATATTTCTCAATATTAAATTTCATTTGCTGTGTTAAGTTCACCAACCTGTGTCCTCTTGAAAGTCTACTACTTTTGCCTTCACTGTTCTGTATATTTATGTTTTCTGTTACTTGCGATCTGTGCCTTGTATACTCTCGTTGAGAAAAGAACTCCAGTCCCAATATAAACATTATTTCCAGTCTGAAAAACAACCATTCATGACTACTGTGTTTTCCATCTCTCAGCCACACTCAGCTATGATCTGTTTAGTCCTGCTCATTTTCAAATTTCTTGATACATCAATTGTGTGGTCCTTAGCAAATATGTTTTGAAAGTCCCTGTGCACAACATCAGCTGAATACACTCATCAAAGTTCTCCACTTCTTCATCAAAGAACCCAATCAGATCAATTGAAAATGATTTGGAATTGAATGCTAGTCATATACATGGTGCAGTGAAACTGCCATTGGCTGTCTAAATAGCCATCTGCTTCATTAAACCATAAGACCATGAGAAGACAAGAGCATGAAAAGACCATTTGGCTCATTGAGCTTATTTGCTATTCAATACTATCTAGGCTTCAAATCCACTTTTCCCCCCCGCTCCCATATTCCTTGATTCCTTGATATCCCAAAGTTCTGTTTATAATATAGCCTAAATACTTTCAATGATGATGCTGTCACAACCTTCTGAGGTAAAAAAAATCCTGAAATTCACAACCCTTTGGGCAAGGACTTTTCTCCTCATCTTAATCCTAAATCATCAGTCAATTATTCTGAAACAGAGATCAACTTAACCAGCCCTGAGGAGGGGTCACTGGACAAGAAATATTAACTTTGATTGCTTGCCACAGATGCTGCCAGACCTGCTAAGCTTTTCCAGCAATTTCTGTTTTTGTTTCTGATTTCTAGCATCCACAATTTATAGGTTTTTAACCATTACTTCCTTCCACCACTACTGCACAATGCCAGCATTGTGTACTATACATAAAATGGTCTGCTGCAGCAACTCATGATGGCTCCTTTGACAGCACCTTCCAAATCCGTGACCTGGAAGGGCAAAGATACATGGGAACATCATTATATGTGGATGATCCATCAAGCTAGCTTTACCCTGACTTGGACCTATATTGTCATTCCTCCAGTGTTTGCCAGAACAATGTTTTGAAATTCCCTAAAAACCTGCACCAGATGGACGGTAGCACTTCAGTAAAGTAATTCACCACCACCTTCTCAATGACTATAAGGGATGGGTCACAAATGCTACATTAGCAGCAATTCCCCTCATTTCATGAAAGAGTTTTGCAAAACGCTACTTATCTTTAAAACATCAGCATAGAGGAAAGGAGAGAAAATCAACGCCACACCTATTGGATGCTTTTGATTGCTTTGTGCATTGGATATTGAAGAAAGATTATGAGAACATGATCCTTACCTGTCAGCGCTGATGGAATGATCTGAAGCCTTGGGGAGTTGAAGAGGTGGGAGAGAATAACTTACCAACTTGGCACAGTCGCATGCCAAAATAAATGCAATCACCTCTGGATTATAAGAAGGATGTTGTGACCAATGGCAAAGAAACCTCAAATGTTGCAAAATACAATGTTTCAAAAATCCTTCAGCATCTGTAAAAAGAATAGTGGTTAATATTTTTGTGATATGTTCATGTGATATGTCGAAATTGAATGATGAGCAAACCCTTGTAGGGATGAGTAAAATGAATTGGAAAATGGGGAGAAGGATATCAAGTCAAGGTATAAGGTATGTAACAGCACTGTATTGGCCCGTTCGAGTACTGAGTTGCCATGTTTTTATCTGACCTTTTCTTATCATTGGCTTTTGTTTGATCAAAACATGATGGGAACCATCAATGAAAAATATCACTCGTTACTTTAATATTTGGGCAGATGATGGTGCACTTGGTTGTAAATGAAGAGTGCAAGATTTAATTTGCAATGTTTCTGCTGGTGTGAGACAGTATAAATTATATAATGGAACTGCATTTCTATTTTTTCCAGAAAATTGAAGTGAAATTAATTGTAGTGAAATTGGTAGTTTTTGGATTTTCATGCAGACAAAAGCCTAAGGAAGGTATTAAAATAAAATAAATGAATTCAGAAAGAAAAACCTTCCATGTGGGCCGAATAGAATCCATGACTTCCTTTTAAAATCCTAATGGCTTCAAACAGTGATGACAGCTCGGGCCAGCAGGCATCTTACATAAAGCAAAACCAAAACACAGCAGTAACATACAAAGGTCTCAAGCTGAAGAGCAGTAATGAGTAAGCAGTGTATTTCATTTACGCTGTGTACAGAGCTGATTTGATAGCAAAGCGCAAGTGAACTTCTTGCCTACTTGGTGAGGATGTGACAGGCTGAAGCTGAAATGGTAAAGAATAAATTTGTAGAATATCAAACCGTGTAGATTAAATAGTCATGAACTGAGAAAATGTATTCACTTCCATTAACTAACTCATTTTCCCCTTGGTGATATATTGGGCAGGAAATTTAATTTCCTAATGATCTTCTGGTAAGTTTACAGCAATAGTCATTGGTAATGTTAGAATGATTGTTCCCTGGGGAGGCATTGTCTGTGTGCCCATGTTCTCCACACATATAATGGGGGAAAGAGTCTTACGTAGCACCTGAGAGAGATCCATAAACTGATTTACAGCGATCAAATTTTGGTTTTATGAGTATTTTCATTTTCTGCACTATCAAGGCATAGACCCCAGATAAAATGAACTTCTGAAGTTACAATACTTATGCATATTATTTATTGCAACATTACATGACGAGAATGGTCCCATTATTAAGGTGTGGCACATAATGTCTCTGAGATGTCACTTGCAACAAACTTTGATGAAATGCAATTAATATCCCAAGCCAAATGTGTTCCATTACTAATAGGACTGTACATGTTAAACTTCAAAGGGTTCAGAAAAGATTTACAAGGTTGTTGCCAGGGTTGGGGGGCTTGAGCTATCAGGAGAGATTGAAACGGCTGGGGCTGTTTTCTCCAGAGCATTGGAGGCTGAGGGGTGACCTTTATAAAGGTTCGTAAAATCATGAGGGGCATGCATAGAGAGAATTGTCAAGGTTTTTTCCCTGGGGTAGGGGAGTCCAAAACTAGAGGGAGTAGGTTGAGGGTGAGAGGGAAAGATATAAAAGGGGCCTAAGGGGCAACTTTTTCACACAGAGGGTGGTGCATGTATGGAATGAACTTCCTGAGGAACTGGTGGAAGCTGGTACAATTACAACATTTAAATTACAACATTTAAAGAATGGGTATATGAATAGGAATGGTTTAGAGGAAAATGGGCTAAATGCTGGCAGATGTGACTAGATTAACTTAAGATATCAGGTCGGCATGGGCGAGTTGGACATGCCATGCATTCCAAATTGATTTCTTCCTTTTGTCTGTGTCTCAGTTGAATAGTGTACATATTAATTAATTGATACTTGCATAGCTTGGCAGCATTTCGCTCTCTCTTGTCTTTCTTACATACACATGCCTTCTCTTGCTCTATCTTTAATGCTTTAACATTTATTGAGATTAATTGTCTGTTTTTTTGTGTCATGCAAAATTATAGACTGGAATTGACATGATGATATTTTGTACAGATGCTTAATTTTCTTCTCTTTTCTTTTATTTAAAATAAATGGCATCGTGCCTTCATTAAAACTGCAGACAAAATAATTTCATACAAGTACATTTAATGTTTGTTCAATAATACTGCATGAGGTAGAATTGTCCTTTTCACAGTTAAAGTGTGTAGCGGTGTGTTTGATGGTGCAGTATTCAACGTAGTCCAGGGTGAATTATTTGGTGGATCGCACTGTGAATGAGCTGGAATTTCTCACAACCAGTGGGATCTGACATGTTCAGAGTCTCTGGCGCTGTATTTAAAGGCTAGTTGGACACCATTTGAGATGCTGCAAGCCAGGATCAACCTCTCAACCTGGGCCCAAACCGTACACACGATTCGAAGGGAGGCCAAACAGGCTCAAAAGCTTCAGGAAAAGGCACTGCTGGATGGGGACAGTCAAAGGAGGTCAGCCCTCTTCCCAGCTGATTGGATCAGTAGGCCACCTCTTCAGATCCATACAGCCTGGGCAGGATTACAGCATAGCTCAGAGCTGTGGCTTCACTAAAGAACTGTGGGGCAACAGTGCCAAGAGAAATTCAGTGACCTCCTACCTGCCACAAGAGTAGGTGGTACCATCAATGCTCTTGCTACCCCACACACCCTAACCTTGCCAATGGTGATGGACTATAAGGCCCAAATCATATGTACCATGTCCAACCTCACCCACCATCTTGCCAAGCTACTGAACCTCCTTGTTAACTGTGCTTCCTACTCACTAAATGAGGATGTCTCAACACCTCACATAGTTATGCAGGATCACAAACTGTTCCTGCACCTATTCCCATCATACTCAAGCCTTCGCTTTATCTCAATGCAGGAATGATTGGCCCATAATCCGACCAAGAGTGAAGAATGGGCAGGGGCTGATGGGTGTTACAGACATCAGTCTCTTCATCTCCTTTGAGGAAAGCATTGTGGAACTGGTGGAGAAGATCAAGAGTATTCCTGTGTTTACAGAGAGACACAATAGACTACCAGTCCAGTAAGCAACATTGTATTTACTCTTCCCAGATAAATCTTTTCTCCATACTTACCATCCTGTTCTCCTGCATTACCAGCAACATCCACAGACTCATAGAGTCTCTACTGTGTCGAATGAGGCCATTTGGCCTATTGTGTTTGTGCAAACCCTCCGGAGGGAATCCCGCCCAGGTCCAGTCCCCTCACCTCATCCCTGTAACCCTGCTTTTCTCATGGCTAATCCACTGAACCTGCATATCTTTGGACTGTGGGAGAAAACTGGAGCACCCAGAGGAAACTTATAGACAAGAGGAGAATGTGCAAACTCCACACAGACAGTCTCCCGAGGGCAAATTCAAACCTGGGTCCCTGGCACTGTGAGGCAGCAATGCTAACCACTGAGCCGTTGCACTGCCCTGATTGTCAGCCAGGAAGAGACCACAGCCTGAACATCAACTGGCAGCATCACCTCTGAGGAGGAAGAGTGTGAAACTTCAGGGAGAACATGAGGGAGGGGGGGGTTCACCTGCAACCAACACAGAGATATTCACCTCAGAGCATAATCTATCTACATTAAACTTGGGGCATAATCTGATCAGCACCTCAATGATACATCTCTACAGCCTCTGGAGGAAGAAACACTCAGAGGATTGCTGGGGGAACAGCATCTGTTCAGCTCCGTGCCCCTATACTTAGCTGGTACCTGGG
This sequence comes from Hemiscyllium ocellatum, assembly GCF_020745735.1. Classification (NCBI taxonomy): domain Eukaryota; kingdom Metazoa; phylum Chordata; class Chondrichthyes; order Orectolobiformes; family Hemiscylliidae; genus Hemiscyllium; species Hemiscyllium ocellatum. The sequence goes on along the minus strand of NC_083424.1, from coordinate 32,722,696 downwards.
TGTCTTCAAGCATGAACAAGTTGTGGCAACTCCCTATATCCAGCATCTAACACAGGCCTGTAAATTCTGGCTGTGATGGTCTCAACTGAATCGAACATTAAGTGGCTGGAAGTCCAACCTCACTGCGCTGAACACTTCTCCCCTGTGACATCCCCATGTTGTCACTCTCTTTGAGCACCCGCTGTGTGTTTGCCGAGGAAGCCACTGGTCTATGCTGCACCTCTGACACAGTGCCGTGCAGTATAGCGACTTCAATCCACCCACTCCCACTATCCCCCTCACTGCTTCCTGCTGCCAGTAATTGCCTGCTTTTCGTTCCTGCTTTTGAGACAAAAGCTGGCTGCCCATCCCTCTGAGCTAAATGTGAAAGGTGGCAACAGAGCCGAATGCAGCAATGGGAGCTCCTCTGCTCAGCCTCTTCTTCTTTATTTTTTTCCTTTATTTTCCTCTTTTTCTCTTCTTCCTCTCTCCCCTTAGCACCGGAGGTGAGTCCCGGACCAGTAGCAGGCACTGGCAGCAAGTACTCTCAGCAGTGAACCCTGGAGCAGAGAGTCCCAGAGCCGCAAGTCCCCTCAGCAGTGAGCCCTTGTGCAGAGGGTCCCAGAGCAGCAAGTCCCCTCAGCAGTGAGCCCTGGAGCAGAGAGTCCCAGAGCAGCAAGTCCCCTCAGCAGTGAGCCCTGGAGCAGCGTGTGGGCAACAAATCCCAGGAGAACATGGACAGTGAACCCTGGAGCAAAGAGCACTGGTCCACAGTGTGGGCTATGGACCCTGGAACAGTGTGGGTCTGCATGGGAAGCAGCCCCGGAGCAGTGCACACACAGTGAGTCCTGCACAGAGACCGGCAGGGGGGAGGCAGTCCTGGAACTTCCTTTGGAGCAGCTGAGTGTCTGGGGCTTGGAGCTGAGCGGGGATGGCTGTTGCAACTGGAGTCTGGTGCGATTGGTCAGACCACATGAAGAGGCCCTGCACTGAGCTGCCACACTGTTATGTTTACTTGAGAATTTCCTACCTCAAAGTAATGTCAACCCTTTAATGATGTCCAATTTTTAACTTATTCTTCAACGCTTACAATGTGAAGTAATGTAACTACTTTTATTTCTCTGCTGTATCCAAGAATTGTACCTGGGTACTTATACCTAAGATGCCGCCATAAGAAGGCAGACATTGTAAAAGCTTTACACTGTGCTCCTACAATGGAGCACACGAGACAATAAATGGATATTCTATTCTATTCTAAATCACCAACTCTCAGCCACTGAGACAGCTGATGATGGTGGTACCAGTTCCATGGAAAATAAGGAAACATAGCTCTTTTACCTAAAGTTTATTTTAAGCCTGGTCCAAAAGGCACTCAAAAGGTTACTGCAGATAAGGCTACTCAATAAGATTAGAACCCATGTGTTTACAGTTAGTATATCGACATGGCTAGAGGACTGACTAACTAATAGAAGACAGAGGGTTGGGGGTAAAGGGACCAATATCAGATGCATCCAGTAACTGGTGGAGTGCCACAGATATCACAGGTAGGACCACAATTATTTACAATATATATTAATGACATAAATGATGGAAGTGAATCTAGTGTAGCCAAGTTTACAGATGACATAAAAATAGGTGGGAAGGCAAGTGCTGAAGGTGATTCAAAGAATTTACAGTGAGTATAGTAAAGTTTTAAGTACAAAAACTTTGGCAGTGCTGGAATATAATATGGAAAAATGAGAGGTTATGCAATTTGGCAGGAAGAATAGAGAGGTTGACTGTTATTTAAATAGGGAAAGACTGCAGAAAGCTGCAGCATAGAGGGATTTGAGAATCCTTGTGCATGAATCACAAAAGTCAGCATCCAAGTTCAGACGGTAATAGGAAAGATATATTGGCAATGGAGGCAGTCCAGAGAGGGTTCACCAGATTGTTTCTGGGGATGGAGCAATTTTCTTATGAGGAGAGGTTGTGGAGGTTGGGCCTGTACTCTGTGGCATTTAGAAGAATGAGAGAAGATCTTGTTGAACATATAAGATTTTAAAGGGGTGTGACAGGGTAGACACAGAGAGATGGTTTTCCCTTGTGGGGAAGTCTAGGACCAGATGGCATAATGTCAGCATAAGTAGACACACATTTAAAACAAAATGAGGAGTTTCTTTTCTTTCAGAGAATAGCCAACCTTTGGATTTTTTAAATCAAAAAAGGGTGTAGAGGCTGAATATATTCAAGGCTGAGATAGGTAGATTTTTAATCAGTAAGAGAATCAATAGATATGAGGATGAGGTAGGAAAGTGGAATTGAGGATTGCCCGCTCAGCCATCATCTTATTAAATGGCAGAATAGTCTCAGTGAGCTGAATTACCTATTTATGTTCCTGAGTCTTATGGTCTCTTGGGAAATTGTCTGGCCCAGGCATAAACACACCCAGATTCAAAGTAGACGGCCTGATCCAACATATACCTGTTTGGTTTTTACCATTTGGAGTTTTTGAAGTGTGAGTTCCTCAATTGTGGAGAAGTTAATTGGGAAGTTGGAAGTTAATGTGGTGAATTGTGTAACTAATATAAACTAATTGCATGCAAATCAGCTTCTTGCTAGCTCATGGTGGGAATTTGATCTCATCAATTAAGGAAGGAGAACTTCATTAAGACAGTTTAAGTCAGTGTTGGGAAAATGATACTCAGATCCTCATCCGATTAAGTCATCATACTCGCCATTATTCTGACACATTAGGGAGAGGGATGGACACCCCATGAGTATTTTTCATTCTGCTGAGCTTGTAACCGTTTTTTTGTTGAATTATGCTGTATCTTTTGAGGATGAAGCCCATAATGTATATATCAAAGCAATGTAAAAAGAGAGGGAAAATATAATTTTGGACTATTTTGGAAAAGACCTAGTGTTTTTGAGGTGGGTCTCCACTTTTTGCTGATGGCTATTAGACCTTCTACTGGGTTCTGACCTAGATGATCTCATATTGAGATAGAGCAAGCTTACAACAATCTGCGCAGGACCATCAATATGCTGCAGGTGTTATATTGGGTTAGAGTGTCACAGAGTCCAAGAAGGGGAAAGGTAAATCAGCAGTTGCTTGAAAATGTTTGTCTATAGATTCTGTCTTTATTTGTGGCATCTACCACTACCTACTAACACACTGATAGTCACTGTCAAGATTTAGGAGCTAACAGTGCTAAGGTTAGTTACGAGAAGTCACATGGTGAATGGGAAACAGTTTTCCCAGTAAAGAGACATGGCAGGTGGGAATGTGGAGTTAAGGGGAATGGAAAAGCTGGAAGAAAACAGCACCGAAATGAAAACAGTTCATTTTTGTTCATTGTTGGAAAATGAAAGACGCTCTATTTTGACTAACAGGATTGAGAACTAAGCACTCTTTGAAATTACTTTTGACAATTCTGCTTCTGCTATTTCAAATGAGACTTCGAGTAATCTTCCTTAGCTGTCGGGTGATGCTGTGAAATCAACAGCTTTTGTGTCAGTGTCGTTGCAATCTATTATCAAAGGCTTATGAAAAGAAATAATTAATTCAAGCTGACACGAATTTTTTTTGGCTAAATGTGAGGAGTGGTGAGCTATTTGGTGGGTTTATTGCCTTGAGGTAGAGTGCTTTTGTGTCTTGCTGTAACAAACTCGCCTCATCAACTACCCACCGCGCACAATGAAGTCCCTTGTCTGTCATTCCAGACCCAACATCTTACCACACAGTGCTCCAAGGACAACTTGCCACACAGTGGCTACCCACTGAAACACTGGCATCCCTTGTGTCTATTGCATCTTTCAAAGGCTGCTGCGTAACCTGATGAGCCCTGACATTCCGAAGCTGTCCTGCTCTGTCAAGGACATTTCCAGCAGATGGCAGAGAGAGGGGGATGTTGGCATGATTCTTCTGCAGGGATCTGAAGTTGCTGGTCAAAGGGGTAACGCAAAGGAGAAGATTCTTCTTTCTGGAGACCTGCTGGCCCAAGGTCAGCACCTATATCAGTGCCATCTCCACAGTGAGGAGGAATGGTCAGCAATGTGGTCAATGACCTTCTCTGCTGCTGCAAGATAAGTGCCACCATCCTCAGTAACCTACCCCACACACAACCTGCCTATGCTCCTTCCCTCACCTTCCACTAAATCTTATACTCAGCCACACACACACACTATTGCCTGCAACGGCTTCCTTTGCCCATTCCCATCTCCCAAACCTCCCACACCATTACTCCACAGGTCCTCTCAGGTGCTCGGAATGCCTGACCGCCTTTGCCTGCTTGTATCAGTAATAACAACTGTGCTGTCTACTCAATTCTTCCCTTTCACTCTTGACAAGAGAAGGCAGCCCATTAAAGGGCACAGAAGGCTTGTATGGGTGGAGGGCTGCCCTACTTAAGCACCTTATCACCATCAAGAAGGAAGTCCTAGTCCTTGCAGGAGAAGACTGAGGCTAATTCCACTGAAACATCCATGCTCTGCCAAGCAAGTAAGTACAACTCTTTATACCACTGCAATGCTCACAGTAACCCCACTGTCAGCCTCAATCGTTACACACAATGTCTAACTATTGGCCATTATACCTTTTCTCTGTCTCTGTCTGTCTGCCTGACTGTCTCTCTCTGTCTCTGTCTCTGTCTCTCTCTGTCTCTCTCTCTCTCTCTGTCTCTCTGTCTCACTGTCTCTCTGTCTCTGTCTCTCTGTCTCTCTGTCTCTGTCTCTCTGTCTCTCCTGTGTTTTGTCAGTACTGCCACCATGTCCTCCATCACTCTGTGGTTTAACACCTGCTCCTCCAGAAGTCATCTCCTTGACCTTTGACAGCAAGTGTACTGAGGCCTCAGAGGAAGTGTCAAGGCTGCCTCTTACCAGTTCTCTCCCCCTGCCACCCCAACCCCCGTGCTCAGCTCCTGACACTTCTGTGGGAACATCAGGCTTTGAGAGTGTGGGATCACAATCTGGTGAGCAGCTAACTGCGGCAGGTCCACAGCCAGCTGAGGAAGAGACCTCCCTCCCCCACAGACGGCTGGCACTCAGATGAGATACCAGAGACTAGACACCTGCTTAGCCTCAAGAAGGAGAGGATCCTATGGTTTCCTCAGGCTTCATCCATATACACAGGGAGGGACAGGAGGGCCAGGCAGCGGTATGGGACACAATGGCCTTCTTTGCCCCTTGAAGCTGCAGCAGTATGGTGGGTCATCTGATTGGCTGGCTGGGCTCAAGGACAGGTTGACGTTGCCATGAAGAGCCAGGCCCAGCAACCTCAGGGTGTACTTGATATACTCACACTCCATTGATGTTCGGGACTGAAGGCATGGCATTAGGGGTATGGAGAAGCTGGTGAGCACTGCAGGTGCCCTTCCTCACAAGGAGCCAGGCAGTTCCACACCCAGGCCCCTTGCAGGTCTCCATCCAGGACACTGCCCCTTCCCTCCACTTCCACTCTGCCTGCCCTCTATGACATCTAACAAAAAGATCCACAGCATGACCCACATCCAGACACAAGTGTCCCAGTGTCACCAAATGAAGTTTCCAGGGCCAAAGGAGTCCATGAAGGAGCCCCAGCTTAATTATATGCAATATTTGGCACCTTTTTGTAGTTGGCACTTCTCTGTCTCTGTGTGTGGTCCTGAATGGGACTGCGCAGTGTGAGGTATAACGTCATGGCCAAACGGATGTACCGGGGACCGATGTGTGAGCTGACAACCTGCTGCAGTGCTGGACACAAGAGAAACAAGCTGGATAGAGGGAGCAGTGGGCACTGCAGACCCCTTTACCCCTCATCCCTCTGTGTCCTAATGTGTTGGTGTGAATGAATTGGTCAGTAATGTATGGGTCAGAGGACTACACAGCAAATACTGGGGATAATACATTAGGTTGGCCAGGATTAGGGACCCCACAGGCCTGTGCCCTGACAGTGCAGTGTGGAATGTTAAAACACCCTCACATGGTGGATCTTGCAGCCCCCTCCCCCACAGGTCAAGTCACCTACCTCTCCCTCTCCCATTGTGGTCACAACCATTTTCCCTTCCACTGCACACTCTTGGGTTCCACATTGATGGAAGGTGATGGTGAGCACTCCTCAGCCTGTGGCTTCCAACCTCCCACCTCAATGTCTCAGTAATCTCCCAACATCCAAATCCCTTCCTGGTAATCCTTCCCATAGACCCCATAGAGTCCACACCTCCCCAGGTCCCACCCAACCCACCCACACAAGTTTCCACCACCTGCCTAGCGTTCCTCTCCCAAGTGCCCTTGTTTTAATTCTATCCCAGGATAAGCATCTCCAGAAACAGCAAACCTGCTGAGTTTCTCCAGCACTTTCTGTTTTTGTTACTAATTGAAGCAAGGCCACATCCATAAAACTGGCCACATTCCCAGGTAAATCAATCACAGCTGGGAGTTCATACTAACTACAGTTGTTTACAGACCTTTGGGCAGGCTGGAAACATTAAACTGGATCTTGTTTTATATTCATCTTAACGTACTAACTGACTACTGACCACAATCCAATTAGAAAGCAGTTTATTTTCTATCTGAAAGTTGTTTTCACTAATTTAGAATTGGGTTCCTCACACCATTATGTTGGGAATGATAATTCTTATTCTTTTACCTGTTGTTTATGACATCTCTCCATTTAGAATAGCCTTTATATAATAGAATAACCTTTATTGTCACGTGCATTGAAAAGCGTATAGGTACAGCTACTTATTACAGAATTGGAAATAGTAAAAAGAAATAGACAACCATCGAAATACAGAGTTTAAATAGTCTAGAATGGGAATAAAAAGTGACTTTAAAATACTCAAGTTTTTTTCACCAAGTCCATTCCCACCAGGCTTCAGACAATGAGGCCTCACTGTCTCCATGCGCTGGCCTCTATCTGGAACTCATTCGCCCCCTACTGGCCTGGGCTTGCTCTGCTCCCTCTCTGGGATCTGGCTGTGACTTCCTTCAGGGACTTGGCCCACTCTCACTCTGCCCCTGCTTCAACCACAACTCGTCTCCCACGCTGGGCTGGTGTCATCCCCTCTAAGTGCGGTACTTTAAGAAGTTAGAAGTTGGTGGAGGTGCGGGGAGGGGTTGCAAAAGAGACAATAGGAAAAGATGCTGGTGAACAGAGGAGCTTCAGCTGGAATGTCTTACTCTGCCGCCATCTTACCAGAAGAACCAATTTATGAGCCAATAGGAACAAAGCTTACATAACAAATATTATTTTCTACTATCAGATGGCTACAATGTCTGATTTAACAGCTCTTGTGTCATATAGGGTAAAACATTCCATTGTTCAGTTTGATTTAAGTTAATTGGATCAGGAAACATTTTAAATCTTCAGGAAATCCAGCTCATTTAACAATCTTTGTGCACCCAGCAGTTCTTGAGCCACCATAACATCTTATTGTCAATAGCATAGTGGTTAAGACACACACGTGAGAACATAGCTGTGAAGAAGGCATTTGTCTTTCCCAATTTAATTTCACCACTTCTCTACCTCCCACAAACTCCTTCCAAAGTCATCGAGACTATTGAACAAAGATAGATCATTTGACCCATCTTGGCTCGTTTCTAAAGCAATCCCAAACTCTTCATACTGACCCCTTCTCTGTACAGGCTACATATACATGGTTATCAACTCTCCCCTGAAAAATATAATGGTCTGAGCTTCAATTCATATAAGATTGCTTCAGTGGGTAGCACTGCTATCTGAAATGTAAGGGGGTTTATGCATTCCTGAGCCATTTGAACACCCCCAATCTAGGCTATCACTGGAGCAGTACTGGAGGAGGGCTGTATTGTTGTGAATACTATCCTGTAGCTGAGAAGTTTAACTCTGCCATTGCCTCCTTCATGTAGCAGCTGAGTCGAACTTAATGATATTGAAGTATTGCTTCCTCACCATCTTGACCAACACCTATGCATCAACCAACAGTAGATTAACTGGTCATTTATAATATGAATGCAGCATTTGCAACAGAACTTACTTTTTTTTTCAAAGTAGATATGCAATGTTGTTCGGATAACTGTAAACAAAAAAATATAGATTAAGTGAATGGGAAACGATCTTGCAAATGGAGTATGATGTCTGAAAATGCAACCTTGTCCATTTTGGTAGGAAGAATGAAAGCAGCATATCTGAATGGTGGGAGATTGCAGAGCTCCAGGATGCAGTGAGATCTAAATATCCGCATGCATAAATCACAAAAAGTTAGCGGTAAGGTACAATAAGTAATTTGGAAGGTTAATAGAAAGTTATAATTTGTCACAAAGGGAATTAAATGCAGAGGTAGAGCGGTTATGTTTCAACTTTACAGGACACTGGTGATATTGTATCTGGAGTACAGTTCACAATATTGATTACCTTAGTTAAGGAATGATGTAAATGACTTGGAGGCATTTGGAAGAGAATTGTTTTACTAGTCTGATCCCTGAAATGGTGTTGCGTGGGGATTGTTCATGAGGAAATGTTGAACAGGCTGATGTTGCATCTGCTGCAGGTTAAGGGAGTAATAGATACCATGATCAACTTGTTGTAAGATCTTGAGGTAACTTGAGAGAGTAGACGTGAAGACCATTTTTCCTCTTATGGACAATATAAGGGTCATTGTTCAAAAATCAGGGGTAGCCCATTTAGAAGATAGAAGTGCTGCCCACTGAAGCAATTTTACATGAATTGAAGGGCAGACCATTATATTTTTAAGGGGAGAATCAATAACCATTTAGAACAGAACTTTCTCTCAGAGAGTCGTAAGTATTTGGAATTCTCTCCCCGACAGGGTAGAGCAAGAAAAGCCCTTGAATGTCTTTAAGGCAGAGGTAGATAGATTCTTGTTAAGCAAGATAATGAACAATTATTAGGGGTAGATAGGAGGTTACAATCAGATTAACCATAATGTTATTGAATGGTAAAGGAGGCTGAAGGGGCTGAATGGCCTACTGCTGCTCTCAATTCATACGTTTATTTGTGACCAGTTATAAAAATTATATTTTGTTTTGGAGTCTCAATGCTAAAACAGTGCCATTTGTATAAAAATTCACAATATGGTGAAAGTGGGTACATCAGGTGCAGAAGTGAAAGGGAAGGTTATGTGATATCAAAAGTATGGTTTAACTGACATTTTGAAAATTTGGAGATATGTGGCCACTTTCCTCAAATTGATCCAGAACTACCCCTTTCTGAAGGGTGGGACAAGGCACAGTGGTTAGCACTGCTGACTTACACCGCCAGGAACCCAGGTTCAATTCCACCCTCAAGCAACTGTCTATGAGGGGTTTGCACGTTCTCCCTGCATCTGTGATGGGTTTCCTTTGGGTAGTTCAGTTTCCTCCCACAGTCCACTGATGTGCAGATTAGATAGATTGCTCTGCTAAATTGCCCTGCAGTGTCCAGGGATGTGTCGGCTAACTGGGTTAATCATGGGAAATGCAGGGTTTGGATGGGATGTTCTTTGGAGGGTCAGTATGGGCTCGAGTGGCTGAATGGTCTGCTTCCACACTGTAGGCATTCTGTGATTGAACTCTGGCTAGTTGCAGCATTTCATACACTTGTCCTTAAAAAATTGGGGTAGAATTTTTTACTCCCTGGTGTGGTGCAAGCAACAATGAGCAAGTTGGGGAAAACGACAGAATGAGAAAATGTTATCGTAAAAATTTTTTTGTGAGTTTTTCCCCTCAAGTTTAAGACATTAGATTAGATTACTTACAGTGTGGAAACAGGCCCTTCGGCCCAACAAGTCTACACCGACCCGCCGAAGCGCAACCCACCCATACCCCTACATATACCCCTTACCTAACACTACGGGCAATTTAGCATGGCCAATTCACCTGACCCGCACATCTTTGGACTGTGGGAGGAAACCGGAGCACCCAGAGGAAACCCACGCAGACACGGGGAGAACATGCAAACTCCACACAGTCAGTCGCCTGAGGCGGGAATTGAACCCTGGTCCCTGGCGCTGTGAGGCAGCAGTGCTAACCACTGTGCCACCGTGCCGCCCATATGAGCAGAAAAAGGCCAATCAGCCCATCGAAACCGCTCCACCAATCAGTGATATCATAGCTCATCTGATAATCTTCAACTCCACTTTCCTGCCTTTCCCCATAACCCTCAATTCCCTTACTGATATAAAAGAGATTGTCTATCTCAGACTTTGAATATACCTAATGACCCGGTCTCTATAGCCGTCAGTGATAAAGACTTCCACAGATTCACTATGCCGTGAGAGAAAGAGTTCCCCTTATCTGTGTCCTAAGTGGGTGACATCAGTAGTGCCTTCTGGTCCTAGATTCTTGCACAGGGAGAAACAACTTCTCAGGGAAGACCCAGGGAAGAGCTACCTCATATTTCCCGAGAGAGCAAAATGTTGCCTTCTCAACATTACTGAGATTGACCCACTCTGTGCCAACACTCTGTTTGTCCTGTCATATCAGTGAACTATCCTCATTTGTCTTGGTTGTATATTTTGCTTGTCTAATTAACCAATGCAACATTTATAAACTGCTGCTCTTTTCAAACAATAAGCTATTTGAAAATTCCTTTCAGATTGTTGACCATTAGGTAACTGTGGTCATGAACCTCCCCAGAATCGAACAGATTGTTAAATTCATGCCCTGGCTACCATCCAAGTACCGCTTTACTATAACATCCCTGCTCAATCCATGGCCTCCATTCTCCTGAACTCCTCGTTCACACAAGTTGGCATCAACAAATGTGATCACATCATTCTACCTGCTCTCCAGAGATTGGGTCATGGTCAGTCCTCCAGGTCAAGAGCAACCTGTCCAGAGATTACAGGTACCTCAGTTGGAGTGATGTGGAGATATCAGTCTGGGGACAGATTCACAGTCGGTTGGGTCTGTCCTGCTAAGTCAGGTCCTGGGGCTGAAGAAATAGAGTCTGACCAAAGCGGATGGAAGAACAGTCAGTGACAATGCACAGGCAGGAGAAGTTTTGAGATGAGCCAGTGAATGTGTAGAAATGCAGAAGGATGAAGTTTGCGAGAATATGGTAGGTGCAAACTCTTGAATGGATATGATTTAGGCTGTACTCTATAAGCCTTGGTCAGAGGCATATGTAATGGCAGAATTAGAGTTAGTTGTGGCCCTGCGAGTGTGAGGAGCTGGTGACACTTGTGGAGAGCAGGTCATTAACTTTCTTCCTTAGTGTTGGACATCTCACTTCACCTGGGGACCAGCAGTGACCGGGGCTATGCTCTGTGTCCAAAGGTTTAGCTTCCTGTGGTGGTTGACTGAAAAAGGGACTGTGCTCCACTCCACCAATCTATCTGCAAACATCATCAGGTCCCTGCTCACCAACCAGCGAGTGCATGCCCCTTTCTTGTACTCCATCTCCTCAGTATAATGGCCAAGCACAACAGCGTGGGGGTGGTTGCTGGTCTGCGGAGGTGTGCAGCAGAGCTTTGAGAATAATGCCAGAGGCACGAATGCTGCAAGGTGCTGGCAATGGTGACCATTTCTGCCACTCCAACCATGTGATTCCCTGAGAAAGGTGCCTAAGAGCTGGGTTGCATAATTGAGGAGGTGGATGTGGAAGATTGCTTGAGGATAGTTCCTCTGAGTCAAAGTGGATGAGGCACCATTAATCTCACTGTACAAATCACTTTAAGTGAAAATGGGAAATGTCTGCCCTTAGTTCCAGCAAACCCATCATTACATTATCTCTTCAAAGGGCTTCATTATTAAGATGTGAGTCTCTAACCTTCCCTTAGTTTGAACCATTGACACTGCTGCGTTTATGTAGCAGCCTTATGCCAGGGATCGACAAGTTCAGCAACCTAATCAAGTGCTGCATTTGTCCTCTGGTTGCTTAGAATACCATAAATAATTAGCTATTCTAATTGTGTTTGACCCTTTACAAGTAGCATTCATGGTCTTCAATGTGGACCACTGTACAATGACATTATTCATTATAATACCATTTCTTTTTTGCTCTTCTTGAAAGAGCACATTAACTTACACTCTTGCCAGAACATATAATTTACTAGTCAATAAAGTTTTGTTGTGCATTAATTATGTCTTCTTGTGATCAATTGAAGTAGTTAATGTCAGTTCATAGTTTGATACAAAATTACAGTGAGCGCACAAAATTAGAACATAGTGCGAAAGGCGTTATGTTCAAGCCAAGACAGAGGCCTGTTATTGTGAAGTGAAGTGTGATATATTTTTGTTATGACTCTGCATGACAGGAATCTAAAATAAAGTTTGAAGTTGGGAGGAAGAGTGGCGAGGAAGCTTAAAGCCAATGAAGTGTAGTGACACAAAAGGAGGAGTATTAACTGATCTCATCAAGGAACTTGGAGTCATCCAGACAAGTGTAGAATGAGAATGGCTTTAAACAAAGGCAGTCAGATCTGAAGATGAGCTCTCCTTCTGGACATCACTAATCAGAAATTCTCCTCATGTAAGCCACACAATAATTGTTTCATGCACTCCACCTCAAAATGAGAAGTCAGGTGTATGAAGTGAAATCTGTCAATATAAATATGAAAGTTGCTATATCAAGATGAGAATTAATATGCAGTCCCTGAAAGCTGACAGTGCAGCATTAGTGAACCGTTTGTAACAAATGAACTTTCAGGATTATTTGCAACTCTGTTCCTTTCTTTGATGAGCATTTCAGGCACCTTCTGTCATCTGTGAAAGAGACGCAGTCTTGAATTTTGTAAATGAACCATTTGAAAATCAATGAACTGGATGTTGTCTCACATGCATAAACCAGCACAACCTCATTTGCAGCCATGAGAGGGTGGTGATGGTTAAACTTTGTGAAGCAAGTTCCCAAAAAAAACCCTACACATGAAATTGTAGACTCAGCACAAAGGGCATATTATAAGGGATGTAAAAACACTGAAACTTGCTGAAGTTTTCAATTAGCATGATCCAGTTATAAATCATAAATATGACAAGAGGATATAATCTGGGGTACCTGTTATGGACACTATCATTGTAAAAGCTGTAGAGATGAAATATGAAGCATGCCAAAAGCAGACTCAGGCAGAAATTGTGATCTGTTAGGAAATATTCGTTTTCTGAATGACACAAATGTCGAAGATCTAAATCTACTTCAAGTGGATATTTCTACCAATTTCCCAAAGTATGTAAATCAGCTCCTTGGTAGGGATGAGTGAATTGTCCAAAGATCAAAGTTCATGGTTCAGATCCAGTCCGAACAATGTGAAGTGCTTTACCACAGCTTGTAGCTTAGCTGTTCAATTTAACTCATGCAATTTTCATTCTGTGTCATCAAAATAACATTGTTTACTGCATTGCTGCATGAGAACTGCCCAGTTATTGATATCCAATAAACTTACCAAATGCTAAGTATTAAACCTTACATTCAGAAACCAAGTAAACACTAGTTTAAGCCTGAAAACTTCTGATGCAATTCCAGTTATCAGAATATAATGCCATTATTTAAAACTATGAAAGAAGTCCTAAATTAACAAATTGATTTTCTTTTGGCCCAAAGGTTCTTTTGCCATATATATTGACTCTTTCTTTATCTCACTGTTTTTTTCTTCACTGGTTTCACTTGGACCTTAATTTCATGCAGAGTTCACCTATTTTATTTTACACTTGTTAGAATAATCAGTTTCACTACTTCTGATATTTTCCCATCTAGTTTGTCCATACCCGTTTTCATAGATTGTCATCTGTCTAAGCCTTCTGCTTGAAATATTCCCATTTTCAAGTTGAACAACTTCTAGTACTTTGTCCTGCCAACTGTACCTTCCGGAATGCCAGCCTTGCCTCTTTTTTCCTTTTGTTTAATCTGCTTCTTTTTATTCTTATAGCTAGCGTGTGTTTTGTCTCTGCACTTACCTTGTAATTTTTATGACCGTCACCTCTCTCTGTAAATAACTTCAATGGGAGTTGTCACTACTGCTGGCAAGGCTCCTGCACTGCAGTAAAATTCCACCACGTAGCACTGTTTTGTAGGAGAGCTAGAAACTTCTCACTAAATCGACAACATCACAAAAAGTAGATTATCTCATTGTTTGAACATTGTTGTTAGTGAGGGTTCTCAGTGCATGAGTTGGCTGCCACCCTACCGCATCGCTGTTTAAGAGGGTTTGCTGAGTAAATTATTTACCACATTTCTTACGTTACACCAGTGACTGCACTTCAAGAAGTAACTCGGCTGTAAAGATCTTTAAAATGTTTGTTGGTTGGGAACAACATTCTGTAAATGCAATGTTCTTGTTTGAAGTCTCAACTGAAAACCTCCAAGACCACGCCCCCAACTAAAATAAAGGAAAACTCACAGAAGCTGCTTAAACACCCTGCCATGCTGACACATTCCTGATGAAGGGCTCATACCTGAAACATCAACTCTCCTGCTCAAATGCTGCCTGACCTGCTGTGCCTTTCCAGCGCCACACTTTTCAACTCATAAAGAAAGATTGGAAGAAAACGAGAATAGATGGGATTTAAATTAGTCAACCTTGTGCAACTGTTCATTTTGTTGAATCCATTGTTGTCCCTATAGCTGTAATGATGGGTCATTAAGATGTGATTATGGACAGGAGCCTGTGTAACAGTACACATTTGCCTCAAATTCTATTCAAGGCAGCTGGTAGCTCAGTGGATTGAAGGAAACATGGATCATGGCCTATCAAACATTTCTCCCTAGTAGAAGATGTAGTAAATAGGGCAGTGTTTAATCCATATTTAAGCCTGCAAATCAACATGGGAATGTAAGGATTGAACTTGGCTTTTGAAGTTTACTATTTTGAAATGAGGTTTTTCAAAGTTTCGATAGAGAGGCCAAAATAGAAAGGCAGGGGAAAAGTTTTCGTTGGAAATCTGTGCAGTCAAAGCAGTTAGAACATAGAACAAAGAAAAGTATGGTACAGAACAGGCTCTTCGGCCCACGATGTTGTGCCGAGAAGTAATCCTAATCTAAAATAAGGATTTTACATTACACACCCCTCAATTCACTGCTGTCCATGTGCATGTCCTACAGTCATTTAAATGTCCCTAATGACTCTGCTTCCACCACCACCACCACTGGCAATGCAATCCATGCATTCACAACTCTCTGAGTAAAGAACCTACCTCTGACGTCTCCTCTATACCATTTTCCTAATATTCTAAAACTATGACCCTTCTACCCATCAACCTTGCCCAGGGGAAAAGTCTCTGGCTATTGACTCTATCCATGCCTCTCGTTACTGTGTTTACCTCGATCAGGTCATCTTTCTTCCTCCTTCTCCCTAGAGAGAAAAGTCCAAGCTTAGTCAACCTTTCTTCATAAGGCAAGCCCTCCAGTCTAGGCAGCATCCTGGCAAACCTTCTTTGCACCTTCTCCAAAGCCTCTGTATCTTTCCTGTAGTAGGGCAACAGAACTGGACACAATATTCCAAGTGTGGTGGTCTCACCAAGAACTTGTAGTGCTGTAGCAAAATCTCGCAGCCTTAAACTCCTGTTAATGAAACCCAAAACACCATATGCTTTCTTAACAACCCTATCCATTTGGGTGGCAACTTTGAGGGATCTATGTACTTGCATACCCAGATCCCTCTGTTCCTTCACACTGTCAAGAATCCTGTCTTTAATCCTATATTCAGCATTCAATTTCGACCTTCCAACATGCACCACTTTGCATTTATTCAGATTGAACTCCATCTGCCATTTCTTAGCCCAGCTCTGCATCCTGTCTATGTGGCACTGCAGCCTGCAGTAACTATCGATACTATCAACTGCACCTTCAACATTTGTGTCATTTGCAAATCTACTATCCCACCCTCAACCTCCTCATCCAAGTCATTTATAAAAGCTACAAAGAGCAGAGGTCCAAGAACAGAGCCCTGCGGGACCCCACTCAACACTGTCCTCCAGGTTGAATACTTTCCATCTACAACCACTCTCTGTCTTCTGTCAGCCAACCAATTCTGAATCCAGAAAGGCAAATCTCACTGTATCCCATACCTCTGACTTTATGAATGAGCCTACCATGGTGAACCTTATAAAATGTCTTACTGAAGTCCTTTTACACCGCACCCACTGCTTGACCTTCATCGACCTGTCTTGTCACCTCCTCAAAGAACTCAGTAAGATTTGTGAGACATGACCTGCCCCTCACAAAGCCATGCTGACTGCCTTTAATCATGCTATGCTTTTCCAAATAGTCATGAATCCTATCCCTCAGAATTCTTTCCAAATCCTTGCTGACCACAGATGTAAGACTGACTGGTCTTTAATTGCCAGGGATTTGCCATTAACTTTCTTGAAAAGAGGAACAACATTCGCCTCCTTCTGATTCTCTGGTACAACTCCTGTAGAGAGTGAGAAAGCAAAGATCTGTTCCAGCTGCTTAACATCTTCCTTTCTCATTCCTGAAGCAACCTAGGATTAATCTGGTCTGGCCCTGGGGACTTATCAATCTTAAGGTTTGTCAACAGTTATCCTTCTTTTTTCTTAAAATGTAGTCTTATACTCAGAATGGGCAAATTGATGTGTTGGATCCAGCTGTGAGATTTGGATAAACTGTGATTTACCGAACTTGGCTTCTGATTCTCTGGTACAACTCCTGTAGAGAGTGAGAAAGCAAAGATCTGTTCCAGCTGCTTAACATCTTCCTTTCTCATTCCTGAAGCAACCTAGGATTAATCTGGTCTGGCCCTGGGGACTTACCAATCTTAAGGTTTGTCAACAGTTATCCTTCTTTTTTCTTAAAATGTAGTCTTATACTCAGAATGGGCAAATTGATGTGTTGGATCCAGCTGTGAGATTTGGATTAACTGTGATTTACCGAACTTGGCTTACGCACCTACAACTTGCAAAATCACAGTGGTTTTCAAGAACTTGTGATAGTTTATAACATGGAAAGGCTTTTCTTCCAGATGATACCCTTGCAGAAGAACTTGCAATGAGCCATTTATCAGGGGAGTGGTTCTGAAATGGACACCCTTACTCTTTCTTTCCTCTAGTATCTGTGCTTCTGAAAGCAATGCCCTCCTTAGTTATGGCAGCTCTTATTTGTAAACCTGTATTACTGCAGCAGATATTCACCCATGAAGAGATTACAGCCAATGGTGATTCTGTTGTTGTCAAAATGCATACTTTCTTCCAGGAATAGCTTGAAGATCGAGGTTTAAGTCCCATCTGCCTCAGAAGTATCTCCCAAACAGATTAAAAAAAAACAAAATATATGTCAGGAAACCCGGAACCTTGAGTGCTGTATGACACCAGGTTCACATCAGGTGCTGCATTGTCCATTATAGCCCATTCTTGTTTGTACCAAATTCTGATTTGAATAATTTCCAACAATTTGCCAACTCAAACTTGAAGACAAGAAAAATCCTTGAAGCACCACAAAAAAGCATGAAATTCTACATTTTAAATTCCTTCTTAATGCGATAAATGATAGGAATTGATGGCTTATGCACACTTGAAGAGTGCTATCACATCACACGTCAGAAAAGATGCAAAAATACGTGAGTTAAATTAATTCCTGTCATGAGTGGTTCATTTATCATAAGGCCATTGAGACTCTGTCATGCTTTCTCAAGAAAAAAAATCAGAAGTACAATATAGAGTTGTTGTCACTGTCTGGTTAGATAATACAGTGAACAGTACTTGGCAGGTGACACTAGGGTCTCATTGTTTCAATACAATGTTATAAATTGTTAGCTGTGTACTGCTGCACAAGATAGCACTGAGCATGAACATACATCTGGGCGCTGATATTTTACCTTTAAGGTAGAAGGGAGCCTTATTAAAGAGGAACTATGTTAGCCTGAATTAATACATAGTATCAAAGGCAATAAAGGAAAGCACCAACATAGTTTTCAATGCCTATTGCAAGGTACCTTGGCAGTGGTTGTACCTTTACCTTCAGAAGATTATTGTTTCACATTTCAGTTAGGACTTCAGCACCTTAATTCATTGCTGAGAGATAGGACTCCTGTGGCCCAGTGATAGTATCTCTGCCTCTGAACCAGGAGCTCAGGCTTCAAGTTCCACCTGCCCTGGAGAGAAGTACTAACACTTCCCATCTGGTTGATTCAGAATACATATACATGGGGAAATGTTGAGGGAGTGTAGCACTGTCTGATGTGCTGGGGAAAGACATGATAAAGGTGTTTAACAAAAGCTGGTGACATCATGTGGAAATACCCAGCGAGCAATTATGTGATGACAGTAGACAATAGACAATAGGTGCAGGAGCAGGCCATTCGGCCCTTCAAACCAGCACCACCATTCATTATGATCATGGCTGATCATCCACAATCAGTATCCTGCTCCTGCCTTATCCCCATAACCCTTGATTCCACTATCTCTAAGAGCTCTATCCATCTTGTTCTTGAAAGCATCCAGAGACCTGGCCTCCACTGCCTTCTGGGGCAGAGACCTTGTCATGCCATATATCCACCATTCTTTGGGTGAAGACGTTTCTCCGCAACTCTGTTCAAAATGGCCTGCTCCTTATTTTTAAACTGTGTCCTCTGGTTCTGGATTCACTCATTCACAGAAACTTGCTTCCTGCCTCCAGAGTGTCCAATCCTTTAATAATTTTATACATCTCAATCAGATCCCCTCGCATCCTTCTAATCTCAAGTGTATTCTCAAGTGTATATAAGCTCAGTTGCTCCAACCTTTCAATATAGGATAGTCCCGCCATTCCAGGAATTGATTGTTTAAGGGAAAATTGTGGTTAAATTGCTGGTGTTTTTGAAGAGAAAACAGAGAGGGCTGATGAGGGCAATGCTGTTGATGTGGTGCACATAGACTTCCAAAAGGCCTTTGATACAGTGCAACAGAGTTGGAAGCAATGTTATAGGTCGTGGCATTAAAAAAGATAGTAGCCACATAGATACAATACAAACATAGAAATGATACAAACTGAGTAACACAAAAAAGACAGTCATTAACTAATTTCAGGATGAAGGAATGTTTGTAATGGAGATCCCTGGGGGTCAGGGTTGCTTTTCTTGAGATATAGATTACATGTATTGACCTAGACCTTAGGTACTGGGCACAATTTCAAAATTTGTTATAATGTACAACTTGAAGACATTATGATCTGTGAGGAAGGATTGTTGTATCCAAAATGTTAACTCTGATTTCTTTCCACAGATGCTGCCAGACCTGCTGAGCTTTTACAGCAATTCTTGTTTTTGTTTCTGATTTCCAGCATCCACAGTTCTTTCAGGTTTTATGATTGTAAGGAAGTTGATAGAACTTCGGAAGAACATACTCAAGTGACAGATGAAGTTCAATGTAGAGACACGTGAAGTGATCCATTTTAGTAGAAAGGAAATGGACAGACAGTGTAATCTAAATGGTGCAACTCTAAAAGGGGGTGCAGGAGTGTATGAGTATATATGAGTGTTCCTCAGTTAAGGTGGAAGGACAGGTTAAAAAGGCATAAAGCAGTTTAGTGTGGTGCTGGAAAAGCTCGGCAGGTCACGTAGTGTCCGAGGAGCAGGAAAGTCGACGTTTTGAGCACAAGCCCTTCATCCGGAATGTCACATTCCTGATAACGCACAGTCGACCAGTTGTTAGCTATATTCCATCTAAATCACTGTTACTCTGTCCCCAACGTCCACCAGACGGTGTATTTTGTCACTGTCCAATAGGGGAGCATCATTTGCAGGCAAGCAGTCAGACAATGTCACATTCCTGATGAAGGGCTTAAGACCAAAACATTGATTCTCTTGCTCCTCGGATGCTGCCTGACCTGCTGTGCTTTTTCAGCGCCCCACTTTTTGACTGTGATTCTCCAGCTTTTGCAGTCCTCACTTTCTCCATAAAGCAGTTTAGGCTTCAATAATAAGAGATAGTGTGGCTAACCAAGGAGATTGTTTTGAGCTTGTATAAGACGCTAGTTTGGTCCAACTGGAACATTATATCCAATTCTGGGCACCACACTTCAGGAAGGATGTGAAGGCATTAGAGGTAGTGCAGAAAAGATTCATGCGAATTACTCTCAGCGTGAGGAATTTAAAACATAAAGAGAGATGTGAGAAACCATTCCCACTTGTGAAAGGAGTGAGAATGAGAGGACACAGATTGAAAGTAATTAGCATAAGAAATAAAAGCGACATAGATTCATAGAGTAATAGAGATGTACAGCACGGAAACAGATCCTTCGATCCAACCTGTCCATGCTGACCAGATAGCCCAACCCAATCTAGTCCCACCTGCCAACACCTGGCCCATATCCCTCCAAACCCTTCCTATTCATATGCCTTTTAAATGTTGCAATTGTACCAGCCTCCACCACTTGCTCTGGCAGCTCACTCCATACAGACAGTGAAAAAAACATTTTCAAACACGGATGTCTAAGTGCACTGCCTGAAATGGTACTTGAAGGTGTGTTCAATTGCGGCTTTCAAAAGGGAAGGTAACTAAAACTGAATATTGTGCTGGAGGAGAAGATGAGCAAATGGCACTGGGTGAATTGCTCACTCAGAGAGCCTGTGCTGACACTCTGTGCTCTGTGACCTCCTGCACTGTAACAATTCTATTATCCTGTGCCACAGGGAGCACACAATCTGCATTTTTTTTGTGGCATGTAGTTCAGCATTTAATATGCTATTGTGTGGCTGTGTGCTCAGGCAGGAGTCCCACTTCAAGGTGAGACTAGACTAACTGAAAGCCAGCTTACAATCCTTAAAGTGGAGCTGCATTCTGGCTGCAACAGGTAGAACTGCAGGGTGGATTGTTTGCATTTTTTGAGCTAAGTGCATTGAGTTTTCTTTGGCTGCAAGGCCTGGCAAGATTTCTCACTATATCTTAACAAATTCACCTCATTAGTTACTTTACCCACTCCAGCTGAGTCCCTTTTCTCTGATGCTAGCCCCATCTTACCACATGCTGGTCCTAGAACAAATTGCCACTCAGGAAAATCCACCAATAGATTAGCATCCCTTGCACTAGTGCCAACTTTAAAAGGCTGCTGTGAACTTGGATCAGCACTGCAATCCTGTGTTTCCCCTTGACAGCAACTTAAAGATACGGCAGCCGTAGTACATTGTTACTCAGCACATAGCCGGCATGACTGACTTTCTCTCTCGGCACCTTGGATCATGCAGCACTCTTCAGTAGTGCACCATAATGTCAGCCTGGGTTATGTGCCCAAACCTCCAGAGTGAAGATTTGAATTCACAAACTCCTGACACAGAAAAACTTAAAGTAACACAGTACCCAATAAAATAAGACAAAAAAACCCATCTGAATTGTATTTTAGACATTACACATATTTGGTTCATATATTAATAGTTCCACGTCTTCCAGCCATTTAGAGGGAAATTCTGAAAGGAATTTATGTAATTTCCATCACCATAACTAAACATTTTGGCTTGGTTTTTCCTCTTTGGTGTTGAAATGTGCTGGGGCCTCTTACTATCACATCTGCGATGTTCCATGATGACTTTCCTGAACGGATCTTTTGCTTTTCAGTTCATTTCACATGTGAACAAGTTCTGTGGCCTGTTAAACAGTGATTCACACGTCCCTATATTGAGGTACAACTGACATGAGAGGCAGGAATGCTGAAGTCCTCACTAGACTGGAGTTTAAAAAAAAGGAGGAATCTTCCATTCAACTTCTTATTGTGTAACTGTTCCAGGGTGCAAATACTGAGATGTCTCCACAGATTTGGAAGTGGTCTCCTTGGAGACCAAGATCCAGCAGAACACTCAACGGTTGCTGGCTATGTGCTTGGACCAACACTCCTTTGCTCTAGCCTTGATGGTACTCAGCTTTGATGGCAAGATGACAGGGGCACAGGCACCTTGATGCTCTGTCTTCTCAAGGGGACCGGGTAGTGCCAGGAGAACCCAGAAGGAGCAGGAGTGATAGACAGATACCTTGGGAGTTTTAGCTCAGGACATCCTAGAGGTGCTCTATCCCTCCAGTGTACCAGTGATGCCAGTGCCTGCAACTGAGACAGAGGGGAATGACTCTGCGTCTGTGCAGAATACTGTCACCAGCTTGGTGCTCTCCAGACCCCGAGGCCACAGAGAACACTAAAGTCTTCACCGTCACCAGGCTCCCTCCTCCCTAGCCACATTTCTCAGGGGCTCAGACAGTTGGGCTGAAAGCAAGGCCACCAGGAAGGGAATGTGAGGATTCGTGGGCATCGGCTTGGCTGAGCAACTGAGGCCCTGACTCACTCCATGAAGTGACACCACTGTTTTCCTTCCATCGTCATCCTAATAACAAGTGTACAAGTACAGTGATTGCCAGCGCACCAGGAGAGGGGAAAGTCAGTGTTTCTGTGAGGGAGGGGGCTCTGATTTCATGTGATGTGTGACCCTTCAAAGGACAGGAGCATTAAACAGATGGACAGTTACACATTACCATTGAAAGACATCTGTGATTACGACGAAGCTGAATCTGCAGTTCACACAGTGACTTACCGTGTGGAGTACAAATCCTGGCCTGAAGCATTCTCAGCCACATCGCACATAATTATCAATCAATCCCTCTAATGGCTGGGATCCACAAGCTATTAATTCTGACCTAGAAAGATTCACTCTCATTACCACAGTGACAATCAGTTTCCAGGTTCCCATACCTGCACATGGTGTAGGAGCTGCTCACTTCACACTCAAACAATAAAACAATGGAGAGCATGAAGAAAGACAAACCTCTCAGCCTTTGTTTTTGTCATTGTTGCTGGAATGACATGGCTCATATGGCCGATGCTAAAGGAGTGAACATGTATCTACTGAGGTCAGGACGTAAGTACAACGAAGCTTCACCCATGACACTGAGTGCTCTCTGAAGATCTTATTTCTTTCCCTCTCACTCTGTGTATGTGCAATTGTGGGGTTTATGTGAAAAAACATGCTCCTCAGTGGAGCCTGTTATGTTGAAGCTTTGCCTGGACAACGCTTGAGGTTATTTGTGGTTGGAGAGGCCAGGCTGAGTTTGTCCTGCTGAGGAAGAGCTGCAACCATTTCAGCTTGAACTTCCAAGGGCCTGAGGATGGCAGGCAGGGTAGAAGTAGAAGACACATTAGCGCTGGAGTGTCCTGAGAGGATATCTTGAAGGGGCCCACATGTGGTTCCTTCTCTGGTTACATACCTACTGGGACCTCCCTGTTTCCTTGTGAAGAAGGGTCAGCTAGAGGGAGGTTTGGGGCCCTCATCCCCCTGTGGCCTTAGTGTTGGTGTTGAGTGATGAAGGCAGATCCCCGCATGTATCCAGCAGACATTGAGTACGCTGGACATAGCTCTCCGTGGTAGCTGTCAACTTGTCCATGGAGGCAGCCAGAGGCTCGTGTAGCAGAAACATCATGGTGCACAGAGTGTTGGTGGAGTCTTCCACCTAGGAGTTAGGAAGAAGATGCTGCATGCAAAAGTGAGAGGAATAGATCATTGGAGATGGGTAAAATAGCAGAGATGGAGTGAGGGTGAGGTAGCAAAGAGGGGATTGATGGCACTTAGAGTCATAGAGATGTACAGTATGGAAACAGACCATTTGGTCCAACTTGTCCATACTGACCAGATATCCTAACCCAATCTAGTCCCACCTGCCAGCACACAGCCAATATCCCTCCAAACCCTTCCTATTCATATACCCATCCAAATGCCTTTTAAATGTTGCAATTGTACCAGCCTCCACCACTTCCTCTGGCAGCTCATTCCATACTGCCCTCTGCATGAAGAAGTTGCCCCTCAGATCTCTTTTGCATCTTTCCCCTCCCACCCAAAACCTATGCCCTCTAGTTCTGGACACCCCCACCTCAGGAAAAAGACTTTGCCTATTTTTCCTATCCATGCCCCTCATGACTTTATAAACCTCTATAAGATCACCCCTCAGCCTCCAATGCACCAGGGAAAACAGGCCCAAACTATTCAACCTCTCCCTATATCTCAAATCCTCAACCCTGGCAACATCCTTGTAAATCTTTTCTGAACCCTTTCAAGTTTCACAACATCTTTCCGATAAGAAGGAGACCAGATCTGGATGCAATATTTCAACAGTGGCCTAACCAATGTCTTATACAGTCGCAACATGACGTCCAAACCCCTGTAGTCAATACTCTGACCAATGAAGGAAAGCATACCAAACGCCTTCTTCATTATCTTATCTACATGCAAATCCACTTTCAAGGAGCTATGAACCTGTATTCCAAGGTCTCTTGTTTAGCAACATTCCTGAGGACCTTACCATTAAGTGTATAAGTCCTGCTAAGATTTGCTTTCCCAAAATGCAGCACCTCACATTAATCTAACTTAAACACCATCTGCTACTCCTCAGGCCATTGGCCCATTTGATCAAGATCTCATTGTAATCTGAGGTAACCTTCTTCGCTGTCCACTATACCTCTAATTTTGGTGTCATCTGCAAACTTACTAATTGTACTTCTTATGTTCACATCCAAATCATTTATGTAAATGACAAAAATTAGAGGACCCAGCACCGATCCTTCTGGCACTCCACTAGTCACAGGCCTCCAGTCTGAAAAACAACCCTCCATCACCACCCTCTGTCTTCTATCTTTGATCCAGTTCTGTATCCAAATGGCTAGTTCTCCTTGTATTCAGTGAGATCTAACCTTGCTAACTAATTCCCCCATGGGGAACATTGTCAAATGCCTAACTGAAGACCATATAGATCACGTTCACCGCTCTGCCCTCATCAATCCTCTTTGTTACTTCTTCAAAAAGCTCAATCAAGTTTGTGAGACATGATTTCCCACACACAACACCAGGTTGACTATCCCTAATCAGTCATTGCCTTTCCAAACACACGTACATCATGTCCCTCAGGACTCCCTCCAACAACTTGCCCATCACCGAGGTCAGGCTCACTGATCTATAGTTCCCTGGCTTGACCTTACCACCCTTCTTAAACAGTGGCACCACGTTGGGTGATGTTGGGTCCGTCAAAGTCAGCTCATGGTGGAGAGACGTTGGGTTTGGGGAGATGGCTACAGTATTGAGTCCTGTGAGGTCTCAGCAAGGGTGATGTTCATCTGATAGTGTCAGGAAGGGGGATATCAGGTCAGAGATGGCAGTGTCAGAATCAGATTGGGGTCATGAGCGAGAGACCATATATGATTGGACAGGGATTGGATTGGTTCTGCAGGGGTTGGGATTGGGGTGGGTGAGTGGTGAGTTGGGAATTTAGTTTAGCAGATATCCTTGAGTTTGAGCTGTTAATCCTCTAATTTTTCCTGGGTAACTACTGAGAGTAAATGACTCAGAACCACCTGAAACCTCTGACTCCAGCTCAGAGTTGGGGATGTTTTGGAGGATTCCAAATGTTGAGTAATTGTTCCAAGGGCCTGACACTCCAGTCAATGCTGCAGCTGCAACTATCTCCCTGTTAGATATTCTGGGCCAACATTCATTGAGATAAAGACTACAATTAAACTGGCAGCAAGCATTTCAATTCTTTAATGACAAAGAGGATTACAGATGGCTGCTTTATGGTGCAGAGGGACACGAACAACATGGATTCAATTCTCACACCAGCTGAGGTGACCATGAAGGATTTTCCTTCTCAACCTCTCCCCTTGCCTGAGGCGTGGTGACTCTCAGGTTAAACTACCAACCAGTCATCTCTCTAATGGAACAGCAGCGTCCAATAGGACGATGGCAACTTTACCTTTACCTTTTTACAGACATATTGTGTCATCCACATTATTTAAAGGCTGGTGAAGTTCTGCAGCATGGAGAGATTGGGTCATTGGAAAATCTCATTGATGGAGTCAATTTGAGCTCAATAATAAAATGGGAAATATTTAAAATACAATTAAGTTGAGAAAATATTTCTTAGTACTACCCATACTTAGAGAATTCCCCAAGCATTTGACGGTGTCATCAGTTAGTTATAACATATCTTATTCAATCAATGATATCAGTCTGGTGGTTTAACCTATTATAATGTGTACAAATGTGTCTATTACAGCTTACAGGCACAAAGTTTTCAAATTATTTAATTCAAAAATTAGAAATCTGAGTAACAACTGCAAATATCATTACAATATCCTACTAGGCAAACATCTGTGTAAATACCAATTAGAAAAATATCACAACCAACAGAATTGGCTCTGATCATCTTTATCCACATTGTAAGCACTCTGGAGTACAGTCAGATTTAATGGAATCACTCATCCATGTGACTAAATTCAACTGGATATAAAAATAGGTAGCTGTTGAAGCCTGCTTTAGTCACCATTCTGGTAGCAATCATCACAAGCCTTTGTCTAAATTGCTGATTTTCATATTTAACCATAATTAGTGCAACAAACAAGCATCTTGGATAAACAATGATAATAGACAATAGACAATAGGTGCAGGAGTAGACCATTCTGCCCTTCGAGCCTGCACCACCATTCAATATGATCGAATGGTGGTACAGGCTTGAAGGGCAGAATGGTATTATATTAACAATTCGATATGCATTTTAGGTCTTTATTTCAGTATTTAGCAGGATTTATCGAGTAAGTGATATATGGCTGTAAATATATTAAGTTCCTTAGGCAAGAATTTGTTACCTTGTTGTAAATAAATTTATCTCAGTTTTTTTTATTACTTTGTCTTGATTTGAATGTTGTTACTTTTCCTTGATCTTTTGTCTTTCCCTCACTCCAATTTTCCATAGTCAAATAATTCTTGAGCCAATGTTATTCAGTCATCTTGATATGTCTCTCAGAGATAAATCCTTTTCCAAATCCTTTAAGGAACGCATTCTTTGTAACATAAACTGACTTTGTTTGTAAGGCAAAATAATCAGTTGCAAATCTATTTGAGCATTGATCGTGTTGGAGCAGTCCATGCTCATGTATATTGTTAATGAGATTGATTTCTTTCAGTCAATACAATTCAAACAAGTGGGATTGTGAAGCTTTGTAGTTCAAAGTATCCAGTTAAATAAATTTGTTCCCACTAACCTGGTTGACAGCATTGGAATGGACATAACACATGGAGGAAGAGCTAAATTCCAGAGAAATTGTATAAATACAACAGAGGAGGCTGTGCAGTTTAAAGGTCTCCCTGAAGAAAGATCACACAGATCCTCCAAGTCTCCATCATGACTAGGTCTCAAGTCCATCCTAGCAGGAACTTGAATCGAACTCTGTGCTGCTCGCACCAAACTGACCCACAGCAGCTAATCAACCCCCAAAAGAGTCCTAGTTCCTGTAGCAACATAGACTTTTACAAACACCTAGACTGGAGTGATGAACTATGAGGTTTTTTTCTTAAATAATGCTAGCCAGGAGTCACTCTCACTCTTGTTGCCTGTCATTGACATGCATTGGTAGGATTTCTAGGTTGATACTCAACCTGTTTGTCACACTTTCCTTGGCCATTACGTCCTGCATTGGGACTTGTAGCCAAAGTTTCCGTCTCACAGACAGAGTCCTTTGTGCCACAAGCCTTCCTTTTTCCTTAACAGATTTATAAGAAATGTAAAAGTTAGTATCGTGAAACCAATGCTCCTCAAGAAATTTCTGGATTTGTCTTGTGCTGGAAGAAGGAGCTTCCAACAGATTCAAGTCCATGATCTGCTTCAGTATGTGCTTTTTAAACAACTCTAGCAGCAAGTCCATTGGATCAGTTGCATAACAGTATGATCAGACAGCAAAGGCCTGAGGCAGCTCCCTATATGTGATTTCCTTTGGCTTCTTTGCTTGAGTCATAGAGTCATACACATGAAAACAGACTCTTCAGTCCCACCAGTCCATGCCGACCACCTTCCCAAACTAAACTAGTCACACCTGCCTGCACTTGGCCCACATCCCTTTCAACCTCTCCTGTTCATGAACTAGTCTTTTATGCTTGTAATTATTTCCATACCCTCTCCACTGCCTTCACATTTGCTCTGAAGGCTGGTACCCAGCATGTGACACAACACTCCAGTTGTGCTTGAATTAATGTTTTACCATCATGTCCTTGCTTATGTTCTCTGTGCCCCTGTTTATAACATCCAGGATGCCTGAGGTTTAATTCACCACTTTCTCAACCCAAGAGGACAGCATAAGGCAGTGACTTCTAGTGAAAAGTGTAAATGTATAGGCACCTGGTGAGAACAAGATTGGGGAGTACCTTCACAATGTCCTTCACAAGCAAATATCGGGGAGTTCACACACAGGGAACAGGATGGACTAGATTGGGTGAGGAGGGATGAACTGGATCCCCATCTTTATTCACCTAATCCCTCAGTTGATTGCAACATGGGTAATTTAAAAAGAAAATCTGTTTGAATACATTTCTCCCAGATCTGAATGAACTTATGTTTTGAAACAATCCGGTATAATCCATTTGAATTAACCAGTTGAAGTAACAAAGAGTGACTTTATTAATTATGAACATTAGAAAAATTAGTCATGAAGAAGACATATATAAATATTAGAAATAAGAGGTGACACCAAAAATATAACAGCTTTAAAAATGTTTATATAAATCGGTCTCTGAATTGTTTGCAAAAAGCAGATAGAAGTAATGAAGAGGATTGATGATGGCAGAGTGGTGGATGTGATCCATGTGGATTTCAGTAAGGCGTTCAACAAGATTCCTTATGATAGACTGGTTAGCAAGGTGAGGTCACATGGAATACAGGGAGAATGAGTCACTTGGATACAGAACTGGTTTGAAGATAGAAGACAGAGGGTGGTGATGGAGAGTTGTTTTTCAGACTGGAAGCCTGTGACCAGTGGTGTGCCACAAGGATTGGTGCTGGGTCCACTGCTTTTTGTCATTTATAGAAATGGTCTATGAACATAAGAGGTATGGTTAGTAAGGTGCGGATGACACTAAAATTGGAGGTGAGGTGGACAGCCAAAAAGGTTACCTTAGAATACAATAAGACCTTAACCAGATGGGCCAAAGGGCTGAGGAATGGCAGATGGAGTTTAATTTAGATAAATGTTAAGTGCTGCATTTTGGAAAGGCAAATCAGAACAGGACATGCACACTTAAGGGTAAGGTTCTGGGGAGTGTTGCTGAACAAAGAGACCTTGGAGTATAGGTTCATAGCTCCTTAAAAGTGGAGTCGTAGGTAGATATGAAAGTGAAGAAGGCGTTTGGTATGTTTTCCTTTATTGGTCAGAGTATCAGGTATGGGAGTTGGGAGGTCAAGTTGAGGCTGTACAGGACATTGGTTCGGCCACTTTTGGAATAATGTGTGCAATTCTGCTCTCCCTGCTATAGGAAGAACGTTGCAAAACTTGAAATGGTTCAGAAAAGATTTGCAAGGATGTTGCCAGGGTTGTTGGGCTTGAGTTATAGGGAGAGGTTGAATATGCTGGGGCTATTTTCCCTGGAGCATTGAAAATAATTTGAAAGGACTTCTATTGGTGATTGAGTTGTATGGGTAAAAGGATGCTCAAACATGAATAATGACAATTCAGGCAAAGATTGGAGAGCTTCTCAGGACTGTGTACTAGCTAAGGTATTGAGGCCTCCTGTACCAGAAAGGTAACTACTGAAAAGCACAACAACCTTCAATGCAACGCGTCTGGTTCTTTCTGACTTTCTAACTTCCAGTGTTTTGCTGAAGCTACAGATCAAGGTCTTGACAATGTTGTACACAAAAAGTTACAGTCAACAAGTGAAGGCTCCTAAGTGCTGAAGAATTATCAATCAAAGATTAGATATTTACTTACCAAAGGAAATGTGTTTACTGTACACATGACAATGCACTCATGCAGGTTTTATAAATCGGGTGCCCAAATGTTTGGATGGGAACTATAACAATCTCTGCTTATAAACTTAAAATGTAACAGCCTTGTTTCTTGGCTCAGTTGGTATATTGATCACTGTCCAGAAGATCACAATTTCCTCCATATAATCACACACAGTCATGTACTCATGGCCAGGATTATAATGGCTAAGGTTGGTGAAATTGTGTGGTCAAATTCTCTAGGCCTCCTTTTGCCCAATATGCTAAGGTGCAAGTACTGGGAAATATATCATAATCCTACTTGTATTACAACAGACAACGAGAATAAGACATGCAGAAAATCTTGCCAATCATAAATTGACAAAAAACAATTGTATTTTACTATGATTCAAATTCCCCTTGAATGATAACATGGATATCAAATTAAAAAAGAGCATTGGTTATTGATAGTTCTGTGTATCACTCCAGTGAGTGAGCTAAACCTTTAAACTAACTCTGCTTTGTTGTGCTCATGTCCTTAAAATGACAAGCCTAAATTCGCCATTGTCAGTTTATTGTCATTCATCCTTGATGACAGACTGATGTGAACAGTCCGGAGAGACAACATATGGATTGGATTAAATTGGCAAACCAAATGCTTTGACTCTTGAACAATGACAAACGGTGACATTGAAACATGCATGAATGATTGCTTGTTCTGCTTTTAAACTGGAAAGAATTACAAGCTTTGTTTATGGGCTTAAAGGTTTACAGAGTGCTGAGAAATCAGGATTACCGAGAGCACACCATGATGAAGCTTCAGTGTAGCAACATATTAGCCTTAGGCATTTATTGAAGTATACGAGATCGCTTTGGGAGAATTACACAAGAATCATGGATAAAAATTTAAGTTGCAGGGAATGAATTATTGGATTTTCTAAATTTGGTGGAATGCAAGAAATCAATCAAGATAATTTAATTAAAAGTTTTTTCCCCTAAATGCGTTAGGTCTTGAGACAGTGAAATGTTATTTTTTGAATATATATATTATAAAGCTCCTAATTATTTTACTCAGTAACGAATTCACTATGTTGAGACCAAGGGACTAACATAAAAGCAACAAACAATAGTCCAGTGGTCCACCAAATGTTGTCCAGTAGTTTGCCACAGAGAATGAAATGAAGAATGATTAGAGTCATAGAGATGTACAGCATGGAAACAGACCTTTCAGTCCAACCCGTCCATGCAAACCAGATTTCCTAACCCAATCTAGTCCCACCTGCCAGCACCTGCCTCATATCCCTCCAAACCCTTCTTATTCATTTACCCATACAGATGCCTTTTAACTGTTGCAATCGTACTAGCCTCCACCACTTCCTCTGGCAGCTCATTCTATACACTATCTGTGTGAAAAAGTTGCCCCTGAGGTCTCTTTTATATCTTTCCCCTCTCACCCTAAATCTATGTCCTCTAGCTCTAGACTCCCCCACCACAGGGAAAATACTTTGTCTATTTATCCTATCCATGCTCCTCATGATTTTATAAACTACTATAAGGTCACCCCTCATCCTTCAAAACTTCAAGGAAAATAGCCCCAGCCTATTCAACCTCTCCCTATTGCTAAAATCCTCTAACCCTAGCAACATCCTTGTCAATCTTTTCTGAACCCTTTCAAGTTTCACAACATCCTTCCAATAGGAAGGAGACAAGAATTGCATGCAATATTCCAAGAGTAGCTTAACCAATGTCCTGCACAGCTGCAACATGACCTCCCAACTCCTGTACACAATACTCTGATCATAAAGGAAAGCATACCAAACACCTTCTTCACTATCCTATCTACTTGTGACTCTACTTTCAATGAACTATGAACCTGCACTCCAAGGTCTCTTTGTTCAGCAACACTCCCTAGGAACTTACCATTAAGTGTACAAGTGCTGCTAAGATTTGCTTTCCCAAAATGCAGCACCTCGCATTTATCTGAAGTAAACTCCATCTGCCACTTCTCAGCACATTTGTCTATCTGATCAAGATCCCGTTGTAATCTGAAATAACCTTCTTTGCTGTCCACTACACCTCCAATTGTGATATCATTTACTAATTATACCTCTTATGCTGACATACAAATTATTTATATAAATGATGAAAAGTAGTGGATCCAGTACTGATCCTTGTGGCACTCTACTGGTCATAGGCCTCCAGTCTGAAAAACAACCATCCAACACCATCCACTGTATTCTACCTTTGAGCCAGTTCTATATCCAAATGGCTAGTTTGCCCAGTATTCCATGAGATCTAACCTTGCTAACCAGTCTCCCATGGGGAACCTTGTTGAATGCCTTACTGAAGTCCATATAGATCACATCTGCCCTCATCAATCTTCTTTGTTACTTCTTCAAAAAAACTCAATCAAATTTGTGAGACATGATTTCCCACACACAAAGCCATGTTGACTATCCCTAATCAGTCCTTGCCTTTCCAAATACTTGTACAGCCTGTCCCTCAGGGATTCCTACCAATAACTTGCCCACACTGACATCAGACACACTGATCTATAATTCCCTGGTTTGTCCTTACACCCTTCTTAAACAGTGGTATCGCGTTAGCCAACCTCCAGTCTTCTGGCACCTTATCTGTGACTATTGATGACACAAGTATCTCAGTAAGGAGCCCAGCAATCACTTCCCTAGCTTCCCACAGATTTATAGAGTACACCTGATCAGGTCCTGGGGATTTATCCACTTTTATGCATTTCAAGACATCCAACACTTCCTCCTCTGTAATATGGACATTTTTCAAGGTGTCACCATCTATTTCTCTACATTCTATACCTTCCATGTCCTTCTCCACAGGAAGCACTGATGCAAGATTCTCATTTAGTATCCCCCCCA
This sequence comes from Hemiscyllium ocellatum, assembly GCF_020745735.1. Taxonomy (NCBI): domain Eukaryota; kingdom Metazoa; phylum Chordata; class Chondrichthyes; order Orectolobiformes; family Hemiscylliidae; genus Hemiscyllium; species Hemiscyllium ocellatum. Next base: position 32,690,243 of record NC_083424.1, on the reverse strand, counting down.
TCTCCTGCGGTTCCACACAAAGGCCACCTTGCTGATTGTTTCAAAGACACACTTAATCTTTAAGGTTGTGGAATATGAGGATCTGTAAGATGATTGTAGCTTAAATCTATTTCTTCTCTGGGTTTCACTTAAGTATAAATTGGTTCTAAATATCAATTACAAAAGGTTTTAATTAACTAAGTGGATTAGCTAAGAGAAGCTTTAGTTGTAATTATTGATTATAAGTGATTATAATTAAGGTATTTTGAGCAATCTTCTCTGAAACAAGGTACTAATTAACCAAAGTAGAATTGTTGAGAGGAAGGTAAGTACCAGAGACAGTATTTTGCTTGTAGTTTGCAAAAACATTAATAACCCATGTCTGTCATTATTTAGAATCTACTGAGAAAATAGCAATACAATCTTCCTTGAAAAAGTTAAGAGTTAGACTGTCCATCGAGCCGATTAATTATTGTAAGTCATGAGAAGGATTGTGAATCTAACTTTTGTGTGCTGAATACTTTGGGTTTTATTCATCAACTCAGCCTTATTTAAGCAATGAGCACTAAAAAAGATGGTTCCTTGAATTTGAAAATTGAAAATTGATTTTCTCAATAATTGAATGCTGATGAACTGTCAAGAAGACATTTGTAGAATCAGCCTGGGCTATCAAGTTTCTGGAACGTTCCATGGTGAATTAAAATTGGTAGGGGGGTTTTCCTTGCCTTCTTGATTGGACATACCTCAATAGCATTTCTTTCTTGAATTTCCTTGCTGCTATTTTTGAAGGTTACTCAATAACACAGGGGCAATGGACCCCAAGTCTCTATGAGCTAGTTTTTCATTGACTCTGAAGTCCTTTCAAAATAACAGCTGTTACCCAATTTCAGGGGATTCCCAAGCTCATTCCCAAGACATACAAGCTGAATTGTAATTGGGGGCTATGAAGCAGTCTGGATGGGGAACGTGTTGGGATAAGGGTGTGAAATATATTTTATTTTTACAGCTAGGAAAAAGTCTTGCTTCACAGTTGGCAGTCCCTGTAACTGTATTTGGCCATCTCTGTGACCACACCTGAAATCTTTCCAGGGTGACCTGGCCAACTTTCAACCAGAACCCTTCACCCCAGTAATAACGACACTGCTTCCAGGTATTCCCTGATGTGGGTTTGGGAGGCCTGGAACTCTTCCACCTCATTCTATCTACTTCAAGGATTGAAATCCTGTCCTATGCCTTTAGAATTGCAACATAATAAAAGGAAGTTGATGAAGTCAGTAAGTACAATTATTCACAGGTTAAATGTGAAATATCACCTTCTATTACATACCAATGCCCATTGATTATGTGATTGGAGCTTGTTCTCTGATAGTGAAAACCTTTCATTGCAAGTGTCAAAAGAGAGGTCAATTAGCTAAATAACACCAATTGCCTTTCAAGAATCATGAGGTTTAAATGTCTTTTAAAAGTCTCCCAGTTTCAAGTTCACCGATACAGAATTTGGACCTTCAGTTATAACAGCCATGATACATATCTACATGACCTGCTGAATAGTTTTAATTCAAAAGGACCTGCACTTAATCTGAATCTGACCACAATCTTGCAAGTTTAGCTGGACTACAATTCAGGAATGAGTCAATGAACTCTCAAATATGGAACTGTTAACCACTCATTTGTTTTACTACTTGGCAAGTGTACTATCCTATTTCATTGCATGTTCTTGAGTGAATGCAGCAATTAGATTTTTTGGGATGAATGTATAAATAAATAATCCTCTTTCATTCAGCCTGTGGAAGTCTGCTGCTGGTGAATTTAAGTTGACCGCATACTAGCTAAATCAAAATATCCAACTTTTCAAATATAGGCCAAACTTATTATAGACAGAAGGGAAGGGAGTTGGGGTTCCAGTTTATCTTTCTGACCCTGTTGGTAACACTATTTGTGAATAGATGGTATTGTGAATGATTAATAAAAGTCAGTAAGAGCATAAGAATTCAGTATCTACCATTCAGAAGACTTGAGAAACATGTACAACACTAAGCGAAGGTAACTGCAAAATAGAGTACGAGATACAGACAATGCTAATGAAGAAGATGGTACCAAGAAAACATATTTCTATAATTTCTGTGATACAACCCTAGCTGAGTAATTAATCCAATGAAGCAAATCACCCTGACTTGATTAACACAATTCTTCTATGTTTCAAATAATTGTTACAAGGGAATTTGGTGATTATATTCTCTGGTTACATCACTTCATGAGTCATAACTAAACACTTAATTGCTTTATCCAGTTATCAATTTCGTCAGTTAAATACATTCTTGACATTAGGTTTGGCATAAAAAAGATCCATTGACTTGATTTATTTAATAAACAAGTCATTGATTTATTGTGAAAACATGATTTAAGAGACAAGATTTAAATAAAATTAATATAGTTTGAAGTCAGAAAGTACATAAATTACTTTTCTAAATAACTCAGCACAGACGTATACACCAATTGAAATTAAACAAAAGATCGTTCTCTGCAGGAATTAACTTTGGGAAAATAGCTTGCGAAATCATAGGAAGTTATTGGAGGAACAACAGATAAAGGTATGAAATGTTTAAGATGGCTTTCAGTTGTTGTCTTGGCACACATTGATGGGAATTAGTAAGCAAAGCAGTTGTTACTGGGATTTTTAAATGCAGTTTGTTCAGGAGATGCCAAGAATTCAAAGGCTTTTTAGGAGGACAACTGCATCAATTTTTCAGGTATCAAACTGAACTTTCCAAAAGGCTGAGGTTGTGCCAAATAGCTTCTCACTGCAAAGTGGTTCAATAGTTAACACTGCTGTCTCACAACACTGGAGACCCAGATTAGATTCCTGATCTGGTGACTGTCTGTGTGGAGGTTGCACATTCTCCCTTGGCTTTCCTTTGGTTTCTCTGGTTTCCTCCCACAGTTTAAAGATGTGCAGGTTTGGTGGATTGGCCAGGCTAAATTACCCCATACTGTCCAGGGATGTGTAAACTAGGTGGATTAGCCATGGGAAATGCGTCGCCACAGGGAAGGGGTGGTCTGCGTGGGACACTCTTCAGAAGATTGGTGCAGGCTCGATGGGTGGAATAATCTCTTTCTACACTGGATGGATTTTATAATTGTCTCTCTCTTTCTCTCTGCCACACACATAACAGGTTTTACCCCATCTGAACTCTACACAACATCCAAAATGAAGTCATAAACCAGAGGTGTGAGATTCCCAGTAAACCAGTCCAAGCAATAAGTTTATGCTGTGTGACTCCAAACTTTAGAATGTCCTAATATCTTTTAGTACCTTCTTTAGAAAGAAAATTAGCCCAGATATCTCTTTGGTACTCCAAATGAACCACTTCAATAAACAAAGTCATTGATTTATTGTGAATGCATGATTTAAGTTACAAGTTTTAGTAAGAGTAATATAGTTGGTAGTTGATAAGTATAAAAATTATTTTTTCGAAATAACTCTCTTTCTCTCTGCCACATACGTAATAGGTTTTACCCCATCCGAGCTCACACAACATCCAAAATAAAGTCATAAACCACAAGTGTGAGATTTCCAGTGAACCAGTCATATGAAACAGATTCAAGGTTATCAAAGATAATGTTTATGATCTGAGAATCAACGGAGAGTATGAAGAGATTGTTTCCAGTGGCCTGTCTGAAGAAGTGTAGGATTATGCTAAGGAGACAATTCTCTGGAATTATTTTTTTGTTGGGAATAATCTTTAGGATTAGTTTTCTATTGACTCCTCATATAAGCTTTTTTTTCATAAAAATTGTCAGACAGAATGAATCATGGCCCAAATAATTAGAACCTGGAACTGACAAATTTGCTTTTTTGCCAAATCTAAATGAAAGATAAGGTAATGTTGGAAATGAGTAAACCTGAAGCACATGTAAATCTATTGGAAAGATTTTCCAAAATCTGTGTGCTGAAACAAACCTCAAGTGTAATGAGAGGGGAAGAAACTGAAACAAAAGAGCAGATTACTATGTTAAAGCAGAAGGTGGTAACTTGGTAGTGTAGCATGCTGATGTATTACAGAGTGGCAGGAAATGGACTTACACGCAAATCTCTCCAGCTTAAGTTATTATTCTTCCTCTGATAGTTGGGGAACAAATGAAGCAAAAGGAAGGGACTTCCTCAGCAAAAAGATGGAATTGGAGAGTAATTTGCTTCAAATATCTTTTGTGTACCTCCTAGCAACCATTTACACAGTGCAATTGGAAGCAGTGCTGAAAACATTTCCATGAGCTCATGTAATGCTACACAAGACGATCTGTAATTGTGAGCAAACTTAGTGTGGGGAGAAAAATACAATCATTCAACACATCGTAGCAGGTGAGTTAAATTCAATGTTTAAGAGACTGTGGTAGCATCACCAGAATAGCAGAGATGGAGAGAATATGTCAAATCTCAGTTCTCTGTTGAAGTTCTGATTGGATTATGATAATCCTGTGTGTAAGCAAATTTCTTGGGTGTATGTATAAATATATAGATCATTGCAACAAACATACAAAGTCTGGTCTTTTATGTATTTGAAAATGTCAATTATCCCATTTCGGTTCCATATAGTAAAGGAAACAAGGCTTTCTCAGACCTCTCTGACTGACCGTAATGGTGATTTTAGTCTCAGTGAATACATAAGGAACAGTTTTACACTCAAAGACCAATGTAGGTTTAAGATTCATCTTCATGGTGGGGTCCGGTTTGGCCTAAGGTGTGGTTTTACATAACTCAAGTTGCTTCAGAATCTGCCCTGTAAACATTATTCCTCAGAGCTGATCCAGTGTTACTGAGCGTTTATATTAAGGGCTTTCTGTAAAGCACCAGGAAAGAACCAACTTTGAGGCACCTTAGTTTTTTCAACCAGGTGTGATCAGGGCTCTCAAGGAATCACCATCTGTGTGTCATAATGTGAGGTAAGCAAAGCTTCAGATGGCAGCTCTTAAGAGTTACAGCTGATTACATGCTGCACTAATGAATATAATACTAGTTCCTGCTAATGGTGGCACCTTATCAGTCAAACATCTGGATTCATGGCCCAGGCAAATTGAGGTTGCTTGTTAAGAATCTCACTGACTGTGTGCAGTATATTACAATTCTCTGATGTAGCAGCAGCCGTTCTGATATTAGAATTAATAACTGTCCACAGTTTTAAATGTTGATATGAAAACATTACTGTACTGACACAATGCAGCCATAATTTCTTTCAGTACATAGGTATGTGGTATTCTGAAGTTGGTGTGTGATTACATCTCTTTACCCGTACAGTCAATTTCTGGTTAATTAATGGTAATCTTAATTATGTTATCAAGTACATTCAAATGGCTATTTAGAATAATAATGAGTGTAACAAATAACGTACTGACTTACATGGAAGAAACAGATTGATTCCTTCTGTTCTTGTAATTACTTTCTTTAAACATACACAAAAACCATTTTCTTGCCAATTAAATGAGTGGAGTCTAAAAATAAATAATATCAAAACAAAATTAATGCATAAAGCTTATACCTGTAAGAACCATTAGGTGGAAATGAGATGAAGGTTAAAAAAAACTCAGTTTCAAAAGGGTTGTGAAGCAGCTGTATTGCCCCGAGTAGCATTGTTTGAATCTTTTGAACTGTTAGAACTCAGGCCCAGGTAACAATGTGATGAGTGCTCAGATGATAATAGCTCTTGCTTTCCCTCTCATTTGCCATAATCATAGGCAAGACAGAGGAGCCCAGGGGAATCCTAGTACTTTTTTTCAAAATGCCTGACATGTAATTTCTCACCTCCAGTTTGCTAATGCCCCATTTCCAGTCTGTGGCCCCGTGCTGTTTTGCCTTCCATTTCTAGGTCATCCCAGATACACCTATCTGCGGGCTAGACTCTCTTTAGTGCTTGAAGTCTCCTGATTTCTTAGTAATCTTGTCCACTCATTGCTGGTGTCTGTCACACATCTTGCTCGCTCTACAGCAATGACACTGAATCCCAATTTCAGCAATCTCTCAGTCTTCACCAGTCTGTAGAAGGATTATCACTGTACACTATCTACTCACATTTTCTGGAGAATCAAGTTCTCCTCTCTAATCCTGTTGGCTTCTAACTCAACAGCCAGCACTGGTGTTTCATTGCCTAAGAGCCATTTCAGCTCATCTGCATTACTGGGTGGAGTTTTCGAAAGGTGGGACCTGGGAGTGGGTCAGAAATCTATTGGACTCTCCATTGGGCTTTTCAGTTGTACAGTTTTCTTGAGTGAAAGAAAGAGAATTATTATTACTTATTAAACCAAGCAAAAATAATAGAATGCGACATAAAATATGCACATAAACAAGTATAAAGTTTGCAGAAGTAATAGGAAGATAATGAACATGTATTTTGAAAAAGAAATTCTTAGAGTCCTTGAGGTGTTATGTTTTAACTGGAAGCCACAGGCATTTTGTGGATGTATTGTATCCTCAGCTGTGGTGAAGTCTGTAAATATCCTTTAGTTCTCAGAAACAGATGTTTCTTCAGTTTGCTTTATTACTGGGAGTCATTTTTCAGGGGGCTGAGGGAAACAAATAAGGAGAAAGACAATCTTACACTTCTGTGTTACAATCACATTTTTTCTCTTCCTGTACAAAAGCAGATGTTCAAATATAACAGATAGCATTCTTGAGTCTGGCTTCTTTGTCTCACTGACAGGAGAGACTTTCATCTCCAGAAGTGTGAAATTAACAAACAAGATTAAATTAAAACAGAAGATACTAAGCTGAGTTTCTCAGCATCTGATGTAATGGCCTGATTTCAATGTCTATAAATAAAATGGTCATTTAAGTCTAGAGGAAGATTTTGTAGTTTCTTGATTAGTCTCCAAGACTTGCCAGAATCTGTATTCAGGAGATTGCAGCAGTCATGTTAAATTAGTATAGGTCATTCTGTTACAACTCATGTTTCATCAATGTGAATTCACTGTAACATGATCGATGAACTTGGGAGGCTGTTTCTGCAGTGCAAACTTTTAAAACGTGTGTTGGCTGTAATGCGTTTATAGGACCAATACTTTAAGTGCTGTTTCTAAAGCACGGTTTTTCTATAACGCTGGGTTGCACAAGAACAAGACCATTGCATGATAGAGGAACTGACTATATTTGTAATTTTTAATAGTATTTTACATCATAGAAGTTCTCAGGCAAAACAATCAGAAGTTAAAAATTAAAATTTGCCAGTCCATATTCACCACCATTGTAATACTTTGATTAATGGGAATTTTGAAACTTTATTCACAGATCTCTGCCAGTTCATTGCTTAGCTAAACTTCTCTTACAGATGCTTGCTTCTTGATGGAATCTGTAACTGTAATGTACGACTAATTTTTAGCTCACACGTTCTCCCACACTTCTCTTACTTAGTCTGAAATAAAAACTTTACCATTAAGTGTTGTTTCTCTCTTTTTAATCCTTCTGTGAGTTTGACTGCAGGTGGTTTGACTGTTCAGCTATCACCACTGCCGAGTGCCTGTGTGAGTAATTCTTAAAGCCATAAAATCCTTATGGCTGTAAATGTATCTCAGGGCCTGTTTGGGATACAATAGTACTGGAAAGCTCTTGCGAGTCTGAATGAGAGATTGCTGTTGTTATAACAAGATGTAGTTTATTATATGAGAGTGATTAAGTATAGTCACATTACTAAGTTGCTATTAAGACTATTGGGAGACATATGAATATAGAACTTCCCCCTATCAATCCTAAAATGTTCTGCCATTCCCAAGTTCATAACATCAGATTGGATGATTATTAATGCAGTTTCTAACCTTAACCCTTTCAGACCAGTAATTTATGGAGCACCTTTTGGACCAATACCTCACAGTTACCCTCTACAACAGTACTTGTCACAGAATCTCGGTACACGTGACAATAATAAATCAAATCAAGTGTAGCCCTTTACCTATCCACACAAGTCATTTCTAAAGTATAACCTTCTGTTTACTCTCCTTGCAAAAAAACTGACATAATCTGAAGGAGAGTCAGATACCCGGGGGATAACCTTCAGGTGATAAGCACCTTGATAGCCAATGGCAATTTCTGCTCACCTCTTCCATTGAGAAAGACATCTTTTTCCAGCAGGTTTCACATGCCAACAATGAATTGCTTAAACCTTCTGAGGCACCAGACCCCACATATGATGAGAAAGCAGATCCTCTGCCTACAGACCCAGTGCTGTAGGGAATCTCACTCATTCCTTGGAGCTGGATCCCTTTACCATATGGAATGGAGTTGGTGTTGCTGTGGCTCTTGTTTTTAACTAGAAATGCAAGTTGCTTTCATTCCTGGTGAAGACTAACAGAGAAATAAAGTGTAGGTGAAGGTTAGAGAAATGCGAAACAATTGAAGTCACTTTCAAGAAGTTGACAAATCACTTGTCAAGCAGTTAAAACACTCTCTGAGACAGAATGCTGTGGGCAGCAGTCTGTCAGCTGACCCTAGTTGTAGCTTTGCAATTTCATCAATTAAACAGACAGATGGGATTAGTTTAGAATGGCACCATGGCCAGCACAAAAGATGGGCTGAAGGACCTGTTCCTGCGCCCCACTGTTCGCTGTTCTGTGTTCTGTTTATATAGGGTTTCTAGCTTGTCTGGTTCATCAAGTATTCCACACTGTCCACTCTCCTAGTTAACCCTGGCAAACAGAGAAAGAGGTCCACTGGCTGCTAAAGCCAGAACCTTTTGACAAAAGCAATGTCTAATTATCTTTTAGAATATTTATATGACTTACCCACTGTCAGCACAGGGATTCCCAACCTACTTTCAAGCCACTTGTGTGAAATCCAGAAGTGGTTGAGATGATGTTGTTAAGACCCAGTTGGAAAGGCAGTTCAGGCAGCATCCGAGGAGCAGCAAAATCGATGTTTCAGGCAAAAGCCCGTCAATCTGATTACTTAAATGCATAAATAAAGTTAGTTTATTGCAAACATACTTCCTCAAGCAGAAAAATGCAGATTATTAATGAGAGTTGTAAAATGTGCAAATGTATTCAACTTTTCTTCTTGAAAAATAACACACACTCATAAACCTCCTCAAAATCTTGGGGGAAAACTAAAACTCTGCAGGATGATCTCTTAAAAGTACTTTGACTGTAACACCGATACATTTTTTAAAAATAGAGTACATTCACAAATTGCCCAAGTGCCTGCACAGAAGCTTTGGCACCAGGGTTTCTTCCTGGATCAGTTAGGGCTGGTTAGATTCTCTTTTTTCTGGAGGCTGTGATGTAAATTCAGATTTCTTATTTAAGAATCCTCCACTTGTGGTAATGATGTCTTCCAGTGGATTTGCAACTCACAATCGTTGATGAGACAATGTTCTGAAATATTAGGAGAGGGTAAAGGCTGTTGCTCCTGTGGTAAATTCTCCCTGACTATCTTCAAAACTAATATGTTTTGTACCCAGAAACTGAATCATATATCCTCTTTCTTCAAGTGTTGTGGGCTCTGACACAGTTTTTGCGCTGTGCAGAATGTAGCATTTTCCAACTGTCATCAAGGTCCTTTGTTTGAAAATTTTCTTTGTTGCAAGTTCAATATAAATGTCTCATAATGATACTGTCAATTAATAATTCAGCTAGCAAATCTTTATATCAATGTCAGAATCAAAACCTTATGTCACCTTTCGGGTACTTAACTTTTTGCAATACACCCAAAGCTGCTTATTCTTCCCTGTCAAAATTCTGTCCATCTTTTTGAACTAAATTCTAAAACAATAGCATAGATTGCATCATTATTGGAAGAATACATTCTCCTGTCTTTTTTATACACACTATAATTGGAAATGAGATATCTGGTAGCGTTGGCTAGTAACAGTACATATGCAACCATTTGTTACACATCAGTTGTTGTTAGTTTCACAGTCTTCACTAGTGTTGATTCACACCAGTGAAAATAGACATTTGCTGATGTGTGAAAATAATGTTGGTAGTTGCTGCTAAATACTACACCTGGGCTGCTAAATGCAGGAAGTAACTAACTCACATTACAAAGTACAAGACCAAATCAATGTTAGTAGTAAAGGATCATCACTTTTGAACACTGCAACCCATGGGCTGTGCAAGCAGAGGGCAATTCATTAAGATTTTATAGTTTTAACAAAGTATTCACAGGAAAATATTTTGGCTAAAACAATTCCATTCCTTCCAAAAGACAATATGTATTATTACTGTTGTGAAAACTTTGTAAAAGTACAGCAAAATCCAAGGGGAGTACTTTTTTCTTCAAAGTATTCACCTCCCACACAAGAAAATAATGACCAGAAATGTATTTGACTTGTCTTTGAAAAATGGCACTTTTGCTCTTGTGGCGCGTTCTCCCTGATTGTTCTCTTTGAATTACGCATCCATTTCAGTGATGCCACTTGTGTGGAGTATCCCACTGCTGCTTGATTATGAGGGGTGAATGTAGCTTTAAACCAGTCTGAGATCTCCAGAAACATCCATCTATACAATGCCACATCCCCTCTTTGGAATCTTTCTGATCAATAACTTTAAGGAGTTCAAGGTGTACCAAAGATAGACGGGTTCTCAATGTTGAAAAGAAAACCAGGTACCCATTTTCAAAATGTCCATGGAATTCATTTCCAACACTTGACCAATAGCCTTGTATGCCTTGGAATTGCAATTGTAAATCTACAAATTCTTAAATGCTGTGAGGGTTTCAGCCTCTACCAGACCCACAGGAAGAGAGTTCCAGAACCTACACCTTGATGATCTAGAAGTATTATCATGAAACCATTAATCCAGAAATCTGTGTTCAAATCTCACCATACTAACTAGTAGAACTCAATTTTAAAACTTCTGCAGATTTAAGAGTTTAGTAACGATGAAAAAAGATAATTGGTTGTCAGAAATAAAAACATCTGTTCACTAATGTCCTTTAGGGAAGGAAACTGCCATCCTTATCTGGTGTGGCCTACATGTGACTTGTTTCTTCACTATCAATCTCGCATGTGGGATCTTATCAAAAGCCTTGCTGAAGTCCAAGTAGACTACATTGAAGGCATTGCCCTCAACTACAGTTATGTCTTTGAAAAGTTGAATCAAGTTGACCTCCCCTTGACAAAATCATGCTGAGTATTCTTAATCCCTGCCCCTCCAAGTGCAGATTAATTCTGCCCTCTCAGAGTTGCTTCCAATAGTTACCCAACCATCAAGGTTGGGCTGAATGGCCTGTGGATTCCTGTTTTTTTCCTTCCTCCCTTCTTGTATAAAGTGACAATATTGGCTGTCCTCCAGTCCTCTGCCAACTCTCCTGCAACCCTGGAGATCCATCTACTTTTAAGCCTGCTAGACCATTCTGAACATTTTCTCTTTAATTACTTTAAGTATACTACAGTCCTTCTCACTGATTCCTTGACCCACATCATCCCTCTCACTATTGAGCACCTACATAAAACATTCTTTTAGATTCCTAACTATGTCCTCTGGTTCCATGTCCAAATTACAACTGTTGTCACTAATGGGCATTAATCTTTCCCTAGTTAATCTTTTACCCTTAATGTAATTGTAAAACAGTTGAGGATTTTCCTTTATTTTACCTGCTATTATTCATTCATGCCCTCTTTATGCTACTCTGGTTTCCTTTGAAGTTTTCTATTTGCACATTCTTCAAGAGTTCTGTTGTTTTGAGCCCTTTGTATCTGCCCAAAGCCTTCCTTTTCCTCTTTATCCAATCCTGTGTATTCCTGGTATCTAGGGTTTATTGGTTCCACCCTCTGTCATTGTTGGAACCTATTGGCCCTGTATTTCCCTATTTCCTTCTTGAATGTGCCTCATTCCTCTGACACAGATTGACCTGAAAGTATCAACTCCACCCTGGCCAAATCATTCCTAACCTTATTAAAATCAGCCACCCCCAAGTTGAGAACTTTGGTTTTGGGCTCATAATTGTCATTTTCCATGACAATCTTGAACCACATGAATTATTGTTGCTGTTTGTAAAATGTTACTTCAGTTAATTCCTAGCTTCATTACTTTAGATTCCCTTTGGCCCAACAAGTCCACACCGACTCTTGGAAGAGTAACCCACCCTGGCCCATTTTCCTACCCTACATTTGCCCCTGGCTAATGCACCTAACACTATGGGCAATTTCAAATGGTCAATTCACCTGACCTGCACATCTTTGTGACTGTGGGAGGAAACCAGAGCATCCGGAGGAAACCCATGCAGAGAATGTACAAACACAACAAACAGACAGTCACCCAAGGCTGGAACTGAACCCAGGTCCCTGGCACTGTGAGGCAGCAGTGCTAACCACTGAACCACCTTGTCTCTTTTGTAGGGCCTTCTGCATACTGACTTAAAAAGCTCTCATGGATAAATTGTAAGAGGTATGCTTTCTCTAAACCTTTTCTATCATGACCAACCAATTATTATTAAGGAAGTTGAAATCAACTATCATTGCCCTATTACTTTTACACTTTGATAGTAAGCTTCACACTGTCAGGAAGAAAAGATCATGTCCAGAGTGCGATACAGCCCGAGTAAATTATTTAGTTCAAGGATTTTGGAGCAGTGTGGGAATAGAACTTGTACATTTTTCTTTTCTTTCTCCATTTTAAAAGTTTAAAATTGAGCAATCTAGTAAAAGTTTAATAAAGTAGGTGACTCAGCTGACAGAGGGACAGTTACAGTCAACCACCTGAAGGCTTAATAGGGCTTTGAGAGACATTTGTTACTGCTGAAGCTAAACTAGTGTGAGTTGTAGTGTAACAAGGCCAGCCAGGTGGACCTCATAGACTATGAGTACCCTGATTGGGGATGTTAATCTGGTCCAATCAGGGAGCCCTGGCTGACAGATAAGAACAGGAGTGTCAGACATCTTGTTTACTCTGAGAGCTGTCTCTGTGGGAGCTGGATCAGTGTCAAGGACTCTCCACGTCTAAATAAAAGATGACTTGGTGATGGGATATCAGCCTCTGTGGAGTCATTTCAGTGCCATTGACTGTGGGATTAATAATGTAACCATCCGAAAGTACCTTATAGCTGAAGCCCAACTGAACTTCAAACAGGCAATACAACTGGCTTTATCACTGGAAAACGCAGCAGGCAGAGCATATGAGTTGCAAGGTATTCTGTTGGAAGTGGACACCCTCACCGGTCTGAATTGAGGAACAACACATGAGTGAAGACAATTGCACAGCCTCACTCAGGACATCTCCTGAAGAAAGGGACCCTAGGTCAGCCCTCAGCAAAATCCCAAAACAACACAAGCCTTGGCAAAATGGTCAAAATATTCTTCAGGATCCAGGCTGGCAAATCATTGTAGTTGCTGCCGGTATCCGGACCCAAGACAGCAAAAGAGTCCCACTAGACTGAAATAGAGTAAGAGAACTCATGGGCCAGAATCCAGGAGAGTGCACACCCTGGAAAGTCCACCTACATCTGGTTTGAAATGGTTATATTGCTTAGCAATATCTAAATTAGAACCAATCAAAATAAACCTCTGGTTAAATGGTCACCTGAATTTAATGGAGGTAGACACCAGCAAAGCTGTTTCAGTGATCACAGAATCAGTCTTTAACAAAATTTGCTCTGGACTCAACCCTTAAATTTGCACAAGACCTCGACTAGACTGAGAACCTATACTGAGGAACAGTTACAAATGAAAGGTATAACTTTGGTTCTTGTCTCTTATGAGAAGCGGTTGGTTCAGTTAACACTGATTGTAGTATAAGGCACAGGCTCATCCTCGTGGGGAAGATCTGTTTGAGAAAGATTTACCTGGATGGGCTCAATTCCTTTTTGATTTGAAAACGGCTATTAGAATGAAGTCCTAATTAAATACCCGGAAGGTTTTCAGGAAGGACTAGGGACGTTAAAGGATCCAAGATCACCATGCATGTTGACCAGGAAGCAATTCCACGATTCTGCAATGCCTGCCCAGTGCTATTAGCCTTACAGGCAAAAGTAGGAAATCAGAAGGCTGGAAAGCGGAGGAATCATTGGACAAGTCCATTTTGTGGAAAGGGCAGCACCACTCACATCAATCGTGAAGCCTAATAGGTGGGCTTACACAAAACAAAGAATGACATTGCAGGAGAACTGTGTCTCTCACTCAGAATGTGTTCTCTCCCAACTGCTCGTACAAAGTTTACCAATAAACCAATGTAACAGTTCATACTCAATGAGTGTGGCACATCTTATTCAATAAATTAATTGTGACACAATTCAAATGTTTTAAAACCTGCCAAATCCATTCAAAACAGTTCTTTGAATACATTTTGAATCTCTTCTTCATGAAGGCATTTTCATGAAGATTCCACTCTCCATCAATGTGCCACTTTTAGTTTCATAATCATCTCTCCACTACAAATGATATTCCTCATCATCCTGTGACTTGGATATTTAGCATTTTTGAAGACTTGACGATACTTGTACGTAAATTGCATTCCACATTGAGGAGAAAAAACAAAAAAAAATCACAGTGTGATCTGTATGTTGCTGATCATAAAGTCATAGAGTCATAGAGATGTACAGCACAGAAACAGATTCTTCGGTTCAACCCGTTCATTCTGACCAGACACCCCAACCCACTCTAGTCCCACCTGCCAGCACTTGGCCTGTATCCCTCCAAACCCTTCCTATTCATATACCCATCCAAATGCCTTTTGAATGTTGCAATTGTACTAGCCTCCACCACTTCCTCTGGCAGCTCATTCTATACATGTACCACCCTCTGAGTGAAAAGGTTGCCCTTAAGTCTCTCTTATACCTTTCCCCTCTCACTCTAAACCTATGCCCTCTTGTTCTGGACTCCTCCACTCCACGGAAAAGACTTTGTCTAGTTATGCTAGCCATGTCCCTCTCTTTGTGAAAGACTCTTTTCCCTATCAATCATTCACCGATGTCATTTGGATTGAACATCAGCTTGAATGGTTTTTCAAGGCACATATTTCAAGGGGTGAACTATAGATGCTACAATTCCTGGTAAAACTAAAATTTGGTTGTTATTTCTTCACAGTCACCTTTTGGTCTGTGGAATCTGAACATGTTCCAAAATAAGAAGTTGGTTCTTTGCATAGACTACCATAGAGAGACTACGTATATTTTATTTGGAATATCAACTGAGAAAATTGAACGTTTGAACATTTCTGTGTTGCAGAGAATGAGTCAGCTTTTTTTCAACAAGTTGATCAAAAGTGGATCTGTCTTCACTTATTGGTTACACAAGGTCATGTAACTTTTGGTGAAACTGCTTTTGATACTTATCTGAGAGTTGCTGTTATAACTACAGATTAGGACTCTCTGGGTAGCTGTTTCAGGGGTTTCCAGAGGCCAAATCACCGCCTTCTGTAACTGTAAAATTCTATGATTTTTATGCTGCCACCAAATGCTTTCGGATTATAAACTGCCTAGCAACAGCTTTTGGAATCAAGTTGTTGTTTTCCACAGAACTGTGAGAAGGGGAGTTGCTGTCACATGCCCAGAAACCGTGTGTGTGTCGGGAGGGGTGCGTGTGTGTTTCTCTCCATCTTGAGAGTGGGAAGGGAGCAGCAGCAAAGACTCTGTCAAGAAAAACTTTTATCTCGTACAAAATCCCAGCTACTGAATTGAGGAGCACCACAGTCAATAACAATGTGATATGATCACCAAAAATCGAAAGAGCTGTGAGAAGATCACCTAAATGTGCCCTTGTACTTTGAATTCTTGATCCACAGAATTTGTTACTTTTTAACCAAACTTTCCACCCACTGTACACCTTCAGAACCACCTGTGCTGACTGTCGTATTGGTGATTGAATGTATGCAGTTGTAGGGATTTAAAAGGCTTGTAGTTTATGTTTGCATGCTTACAAGAAGTAATCTGTTTTTTCCCCATGTTAAAGGATAAGTTTGCTCTTAATAAATAGCTTTTCTGGTGTCATAGAGTCACAGAGATGTACAACATGGAAACAGACCCTTCGATCCAACCCGTCCATGTCGACCAGATATCCCAGCCCAATCTAGTCGCACCTGCCAGCACCTGGCCCTTACCCCTCCAAACCCTTCCTATTCATATACCCATCCAAATGCCTCTTAAATGTTGCAATTGTACCAGCCTCCACCACATCCTCTAGCAGCTCATTCCATACACATACAACGCTCTGCGTGAAGAAGTTGCCCCTTAGGTCTCTTTTATATCTTTCTCCTCTCACCCTAAACCTATGCCGTCTAGTTCTGGACTCCCCGACCCCAGGGAAAACAGGCCCAGCCTGTTCAGCCTCTCCCTGTAGCTCAGATCCTCCAACCCTGGCAACTTCCTTGTAAATCTTTTCTGAACCCTTTCAAGTTTCACAACATCTTTCTGATAGGAAGGATTCCAGAATTGCATGCAATATTCCAACAGTGGCCTAACAGTTGCAACATGACCTCCCAAATCCTGTACTCAATACTCTGACCAATAAAGGAAAGCATACCAAATACCTTCTTCACTATCCTATCTACCTGAGACTCCACTTTCAAGGAGCTATGAACCTGCACTCCAAGGTCTCTTTGTTCAGCAATATTCCCCTAGGACCTTACCATTACGTGTACAAGTCCTGCGAAGATTTACTTTCTCAAAATGCAGCACCTCAGATTTATCTGAATTAAACTCCATCTGCCACTTCTCAGCCCATTGGCCCATCTGGTCAAGATCCTGTTGTAATCTGAGGTAATCCTCTTCACTATCCACTATACCTCCAATTTTGGTGTCATCTGCAAACTTGTGCTCACATCCAAATCATTTATGTAAAGTGTTTCTTTTATTTCAGCAAATGGGCAAAGTTGGGCAAATTAACCACTTAGAGATTCAATTGGTCATTTATACATTTGTAGTGATACATGGAGTAGTAAGGCTTGTGTTCTACCGCACTTTGTCCCATTAGGGCTGTGACAATTTCTTGGTGTACACCTCGTGGAGAATCTCACCTGGACCCTCAACACCAGCTCCATAGCCAAGAAAGCCCAGCAGCCTCTATTACTTTCTGCGCAAGCTGTGGAAAGCCCACCTCCCACCCTCCATCCTCACCACATTCTACAGAGGGTTCATTGAGAATTTCAGATGCACCACTGCCTGATTCGGGAATTACACGGTCTCAGATCGTAAAATTCTACAGTGGATAGTGTGGGCAGCTGAGAGGATCAGCAGGGTCTCTCTTCCCTCCATTGCAGACATTTACACCGCATACTGCATCCGAAAGGCTAAGAGCATTGTGGAAGAGCCTACACACCCCTCCCTCCTGCCATCAGGCAGAAGATACTGGAGCATTCGGTCTCTCATGGCCAGACTGTGCACCAGTTTCTTCCCCCAAGCCATCAGACTCCTTAACACAGTATAATTGGATTCTTTCCCTTCTGTAATTCTTTGCGCAACTTCGAATGCTGCAAGAAAAATGTCTATTATTTATCATTCTTCTGCTACACTGTAACTTGAGTGTTTAGCGCTTCTTATGCACTTTATGCCGTGTACGATTGTGTAGTTTGTGCTGTCCATGTAGCACCCTCAGTCCTGGAGGAACGCTGTCTCGTTTTTACTCTATCAGTTGCATATGGTAGAAATGATAAGTAAAATCTAGTCTACTCTACTCTACAACCTGCTCTCCCAGTCTGCAAATTATTACTATTTAACATTACTGACTCCTCATCTGTTCCACTGAGAGGCACAAAAGCTCCTGTAGGAAACTTGAGTTTCAGCATGGTTTTGCTTTTGAAAATTATCTTAGGCTTTAATATTTTTCCATCAGTCTTGTGGACATTGCCACCATAATGCTTGTCTTCTCATGTCCCATGGTTTTCACTAGAATTGCTTTTAGAACTTACCACTTCACAACTCGTTTGAAGGATGATTTAAATTTGCAATGCTGCTGATTTGACTCATTCCTTTCCTGACAATGAAAACCAAGTAATTGGTCATTTTGGTATTCAGGGCTTTTGATCATCTGAGTGATTTTGGTCATTTGCCACAACACTAGGTATCTTTCATCCCATAACGTGGCTGTTGCATTGAAATTTTGCTGCGGTTGCCACATTTACATTATGATACACATTTTGCAATTCTTCTGTAAACATTATGATGATTCTTGACGACCCATTGTACTACCTGTTGCAGAAAATGAAGTCAATCGCTGGTCCCTATTCCATGTCATATTTAGTCAGAGACCACCTTCTTAGGCCTGATTCCACCTTCTTGTTCTTATATTAGTTTCACACTAACACTGAATTCTCTTGCTGCAGCATAGTTATTAGACAAGCAAAAAATGTTGCAAATTTTAGCTTGAAACCAGCTTCATACTTTTATTTGTTTTGTTAGAAGATTAATTGCTTTTCATCTTTCACCACGTAGTGTCTATTTTATATCCATGAGTCCTAAAATCCTGTGTATTTTTGATAACTTTTGTGGTAAAAAATATTGAGGTGATGTACATACAGCATGTTGTGGCTGAAAAGGGAGTTCAACACTATGCTGAATACTTGTAAAACTATGATCCTCGGGTCTGGTAAAGAGCATTGTTTATATGCCAGAGCAATCTATACACCGTGAGTTCTGGTATGTGTACAGCTTGAAGTGGGAGATGGCACAGGGCAGGGTGACAATACGCACATGGACCCACAAGATGGCTGCTGAACCATAAGTTGGCCAATTGACACACAAGATGTCTGCCAGACCACAAAATGGAGAGAGACAGCAGAGCAAACACAACTACTGCCAGGAGCCAGCAGGATGCCAGCACAATGCACTCACAACCTAGTTGATTAGTTTAAAGCGGATGGGGGAGAGAATACACATGAGTAGCGTACACTGCCTGCTGAAGTGTCTGGGTCCAGCCAACACCTTTGATAGAAATGCTAACAGCTTGATACGGACTCAATACAATGTGGTAATAGCCAGGGCTGCAGTAATCATCCTTCTCAGGAAGAGTGATTAGCGTCCATTACTATAGTAATGGACTTCCGCACAGACATTGAAACTGATAAAGTCTGCGCTGAAACTAACAATGACCATGCTGAAATTAACAAAGGCTGCGCTGGAACTGACAATGACTGCACCGAAACTATTAACGATTCTGTGATATTTACAATAAACAAACTATGTTACAAAGACAATAACCTCATCACTGACCTGTTATATTACAAAATGTATATAAGTATATTGACATGTGCTCCGGGTTGAGAGAAGACTCACAACTGACCACTATGCTCTTGGTGTCTATCTCTCCCTGGAGATCCAGTATTTCCTTGCACAATAAACTCTATCGTTGAACCACGATTCTGACTCCAAGGCTGGTGATTTTCCCCACTGTAAGCTGTACGGCCCTTTTAGGGCTACCTCAAATATATCAAGCGATCCCACAAAAGAGTTACATGCAAAACTCTCTTCTAAACAGAACAATGAAATATCGAGATAGGCAGGAATCAAGCAAGTTAAACATGTGAAGTCTATATTGGCCCCATAGATTTCAGGTCACTTGTTACAATTTAAATGCACAATACTGTGATTTCTAACTTAATACTTCCAACAGCTTAACTCCATCATGAGCTAGGATATGATTACTAATTAAAATAAATGGAGACAATACTAAAGAAACTTGAAAAGAAGGAATGTTTGATGATTGTTTCGGACAGATTGTATGCTTTATTCTGGTTTGATGTCTGTATAAAAGAACAGAATTTTCTTGACAGCACTGAAGACAGGTAGGTGGTTGTCGTTGACAGGCAGTTATTAACTTTCCTTCTTGATAAAATCCATTGCTAGCATTTGAAAATGATTTTATAATGATAATCGCGATTAATTATATAGCAGATTTTTATTTCGTTGAAGTGTTTGGATGCCAAATCTAATCTTAAATGATTGAACAATCAGATGGTGGCTCTCTACACATAAAATAATGTAACATAAAGGGCTGGATTCAAATCAGCAACAAGCTGGGGAGTTGGGATGTGGATGGCGAAAAGGGATACGTTTGGGTGGCGTGGGCAAAACTAAGAGGTGCAATGCATTGGTTTTCCTTTAACCCACCATTACATTAAACTGATGTTTCTTGATCCCCCAACCAATTAGGTTAAGTGGGCATGATGATGACTCTGTTATTTAAAGCAACATTGCTAACATGAAAGTTGATTGGATTTTGGAATTGGAAACAGAACAGAAGGAGGTGACACATGCAATATAAATGTCCAAATTTTGAACTTGCTTTCGAGGCACCCGGCCCTTGGGTGTGATGCTTGAGAACTCTCAGCACACGTACCAGGAACAAGGCCTTTCATATAACCAGGCAAGAAAACAGTTTCAGGGTGTAGTGACATTTTTCTCCATCGTGTCTTCAGTCCCCTCGGTTTTTGCGACACTTTTGGCCTTGCATTTACATGGCAAGCTCCAGGAAGCCAAGGAAAATTTAGATTAGATTAGATTAGATTAGATTACTTACAGTGTGGAAACAGGCCCTTCGGCCCAACAAGTCCACACTGACCCACCGAAGCGCAACCCACCCATACCCCTACATTTACCCCTTACCTAACACTACGGGCAATTTAGCATGGCCAATTCACCTGACCTGCACATCTTTGGACTGTGGGAGGAAACCAGAGCACCCAGAAGAAACCCACGCAGACACGGGGAGATTGTGCAAACTCCACACAGTCAGTCGCCTGAGGCGGGAATTGATTTTGAAATGATAACATTTTGAAATTGACAAGCTATTTCTCCTGAACAGCTTGCTCCCATGTAACCGAAATCACTGAAGTTAAATGTGGAGCTTGGTGGATTGGGGCCAGCTTCG
Organism: Hemiscyllium ocellatum; assembly: GCF_020745735.1. NCBI lineage: Eukaryota > Metazoa > Chordata > Chondrichthyes > Orectolobiformes > Hemiscylliidae > Hemiscyllium > Hemiscyllium ocellatum. The sequence continues at coordinate 32,669,490 of NC_083424.1, read as the reverse complement.
AGGTGGCTGTCAATTCTCCTTCATGTAATTCCCCAGCTGACCCCCCGCCCCTCCCCTTCACATGAAAACAAGATTTTGCAAAATGCTGGAAATCTGATATGAAAACAGAAATTGCTGAAGAAACTCAGCAGGTCTGGCAGCATTTGTGAAGATAAAAACAGGGTTCACAATTTGAGTCCGGCATGAGTCTTCTTCAGAAACTCCCAAAATTCTTGTCAGAAGAACTGCAGATGTGAGAGTTCTGAAGAAGGGTCACTGGACCCAAAACATTAACTCTGATCTCTCTCCACAGAGGCTGCCAGACCTGTTGAGATTTTCCAGCAATTGTACCAAAATTCTAATGTTCTGCCAAGTTAAAATTCAGAACAAAGTTGGTTATGGAATAAGGGCTTGGCATCTCAAATGCTGATAAATTTTAATATCCATGTCATATTGATCTATAACTGCTTCGGACATAAATATACATACTTGTGTAATTGAATGTACTATTAATTAGTAATAATTTAAACATTAGTATAATCCTAATCCTTTCAATTGTAGAGGGCAGAGTTGTGCTTTCAGAAACATCAATTATATAGTACATATCCCAGATTTTTAAAATAAATTCAGTTTAATTTCAATCTAGTTTTTCTCAGGATGCAAATACCAAGAAGATGTATTATCTGTGCACTACTTTATGAAAGAACACTAATTAGCTCAAATTCAATTTGTAATCAAGTTATATTTTTGGTCACTTTGGAAAAAAGAATGATCACACCATAAACAATAATTGGGACTGTTCAACCAACTATTTTAAATTGCAATAAACATTGTGCTATTTAATGCAATAAAGCTATTGTATGCTAATATTTCAAACTGCAACCAGTGCACAGTATTGACAAGTAAAGAAGATAAATATAACAAAATTATTTTTGGTCATATGTAAGATAATTGTCTTGCAGTAATAATTATTAAAGAAAATGAAAAAATAATCCAGTTCTCACTGCTTCTGAACATCAAAACTCATTTATGTAAATGTAAGGTCTGTACAAAATAATCACAATTATGCAAATCAGTTTCAGACATTCATGCAAGGCATGTTGAGAATAGCCCTTGAATATTATTGTAACATAAATTATACCCACATACTTACTGACAATGATGTGAAGCGAAAGAAATTTTTCAGAGTTGTAGAAAATTTGTTGATTGTCTTTGTAAAAGATTGTCATCACAATGACAAAGCGTCTCTCAAGTTTTTAACAGAAGAGGGCTCAATGATGCAATGCTATTGTGTTGCTATCATATTGATGATAATTATTTTTTATTCATGGTTCTGTGAGAAGTTGATGCTGCAACAAGTTCAAAGAGCAAGACTGGAGGTGTGCACCGTCACTCTAATCTCACTACGCCATGGCACACAAAATAAAGAATACCTTTTCCAGTTACCATCATGACCAACTGATAACTTATCAACATCAGATTTTAAGCAAGTTATTAAAACAAGTTTCTTAATAAACACAATTGTTGATTTGTTATCAAAACAACATTGTCAATAAGGATGCAAACATTTGTAGCAAATACAGTCAGTAATATCGAAGTATAAATGCTTATCCCTCTAAATTTTCTCAAAATACGCACATACACGTACACACACATACACGTACACGCACACATATATGTACACGCACACATACATGCACACAAGCACACACACTCTTCAGCAATGCTGTTTTATAGAAGAGGATTCTATTACGTTCACATCCACATTACATTTTACATACTGGTTTGTTCCTACAACCTCCTCAAATGCAATGAGAACCCTGTTAGGTTCTTGCCCCACTAACTATGAAAGCATGATATCTAATCTCCCTAACAGTTCAGTGTTAGTTAAGCAGGGAAAAGGTATTTCAATTTGCAAATTGCCTTATCCTCATTATTCCTTTCACCTCCACTGTCCTTAACATCTCTTTTTCTATTTCAGCTGTTTCATCTCAGTTGAATTCTGATTAACTCAACGAATTCACCATCTAGTTTGTGTTGTTGTTCTTCCTATATCAGATGTTATTACTTCAACATAACCTCAAATATGTCAGTTTTACTAGTCTCATTGAATGTGTTTAAGACAAAGGTAGATAGGTATTTAAACAGTGAGGGAATTAAGGGTTATAGTGAGCATGCGGGTAAGTGGAGCTCAGTCCATGAAAAGATTAGCCATGATTTTATTGAATAATGGAGTAGGCTCACCCGGTCAGATGGCCTTCTCCTGCTCCTATTTCTTATGTCCTTGTGATCTCTTGTTCTTGAATTAAAAAAATTCTCATATCTCTGATGTTGAAGGTTAGTTTCATTTTTGAAGAGATCTACACAAACTGGATGGAGAGATGGTGCATAACAACAGTGCTATCTCATTTACCTATTCAATCATATGCATGTTTTCAACAATGCTGAAGACTTCTGATGTACCTTCATCTCTACTTAAATTCAATGGCAATCTGCCCAAGGTTACAGTGAGGACATAAGTGAAATGGAGCTGAAAAGTTTATTGTTAATAAGCTTGCTGTGGATTTTTCCAGTTAAAATGTGTCAAAAACAGTCAGATAAACCAGATTGATTTCAGATGTTTTACTTGCATACAAGACAAAGTGATGAAAACATGCTGACATTGGAACCAAGCTCAGACATGTCCTGCTTGTAAATTGGAACTAGCGCTGAATGCATCTTGTGCGAAATTTTGCCTCCCTTTCAAAATTTCTTTCAGGCACAGGTCTAAAAGTTTATTAGTAAAACTCAACTTTAGCACCGTCTTACTGGGGATCAGACTTTGACATTTATTTCATGCACAAAGCATAAGATACACTCACTGTTCGGTACTTCTGTTGACCTACAAAGGAAACGAGTCACAGTAGGGACTAAAAAACTCTAGTCACTCTGTGTAAAAATATTATAAATGCATTCTATGAAGATTTCCTTCAGTGTGTTTTTCTTTTTGTACTCATTTTCACTTTCCACTGAAAAAAAGTTTGAAGTCAGTATGCTGACTGTATAATGTTAAAGCTCAAATTTGATATTTATTTCAAAGAGTAATCATATCAGTTGCAGCATGCAGCGTGTTGTTTTATTTGCTATAAAGTAATTATTTGATAACATATAATTCTGAATATGAGGTAACATTCAAAGAGCCTAGGTTTTTTTAAGTTGTTATTAATCTTGACAATGAATTTGAGAATCTTCCTGCTCTTGGCATTTTAATACTGAAAGGACAATAAGGTGAGGAGATTTCAGGTTTCTCTTTGACTAACCTGGTTCTGTTCATTAGCAAATTGAACAAATAGTCTTTTAACAACATTTTTGTTAATTATGATATTTTCACTGTACATGCTAATTTTCCACTCTTGCATAAATAGCCTTTAGGATCGTTCAACAAAAAAAAATTAAAAATCTCCATTTCAAGAAAGAACAAAGAAAATTTACAGCCCAGGAACAGGCCCTTCAGCCCTCCAAGCCTGAGCTGATCCAAATGTACTGTCTAAACCTGTCGGTCAATTCCTAAGCATCTGTATCCCTCTGCTCCCCACCTACTCATGCATTTGTCCAGACGCATCTTAAATGAATCTACTGTGCCTGACTCGACCACCTCTGCTGGCAACGTGTTCCAAACATCCACCACTCTCTGTGTGAAGTACTTACTGCGTGTATCCCCCTTAAACTTTCCACCTCTCACCTTGAAAGTGTGACCTCTCGTTATTGAATGCTTCACCCTGGAAAAAAGCTTGTCTCTATTCACCCTGTCTATACCCTTCATGATTTTGTAAACCTCAATCAGGTCCCCCCTCAATCTCCTTTTTTTCTAATGAAATAAACCTAACCTACTCAACCTCTCTTCATAGCTAGCACTTTCCACACCAGGCAGCATCCTTGTAAACCTTCTCTGCACCCTCTCCAAAGCGTAACATCCTTTTGGTAATGTGGCAACCAGAACTGTACACAATATTCTAAATGCTGCCGAACCAATCCTTGTACACTTTTAACATGATTTGCCAGTTCTTATACTCAGTACCCTGTTGAATGAAGTCAAGCATACTATGTGCCTTCTTGACCACTCTATCCACCTGTGCAGCAACCTTCAGGGTACAATGGGCCTGCACTCCCAGATCTCTTTGCCCACCAACTTTTCCCAAGGCTCCACTGTTCATTGTATAATTCACTCTAGAATTAGACTTGCCTAAATGCATCACATCATATGTGTCTGGATTGAAAACCATCTGCCACTTTTCCACCTAACTCTCCAGTCTATCTATATCCTCCTGTATTCTCTGACAGTCCTTTACGCTTTCTGCTACTCCACCAATCTTCGCGTCATCTGCAAATTTGCTGATCATACCAACAGTGCCATCTTCCAGATCATTTATGTATATTACAAACAACAGTAGCCCCAATACGGACCCCTGTGGCACACCACTGGTCACCTTTCTCCATTCCGAGAATCCGCCTTCAACTACTACTCTCTGTCTCCTGTTGCTCAACCAGTTCTTTATCCACCTAGCTAGAACACCCTGCACACCATGTGATTTCACTTTCTCCATTAGTCTACCTTGGAGTACCTTATCAAACGCCTTACAAAAGTCCATGTATATGACATCAACAGCCCTTCCTTCATCTATCAACTTGGTCATTTCCTCGAAGAACTCTATTAAGTTGGTAAGGCATGATTTCCCCCGTACAAAACCATGTTGCCTATCACTAATAAGCCCATTCTTTTCTAAATATAAATAGATCCTATCCCTCAGTACCTTCTCAAGCAACTTTCCCACAACTGATGTCAGGCTCACTGGTCTGTAGTTACCCAGAATATCTCTACTACCCTTCTTGTACAGGGGGACAACATGAGCAACCTTCCAGTCCTCCGGCACCTCACCTGTATTTAAGGATGCCACAAAGATATCTGACAGGGTCCCAGCTATTTCCTCTCTTGCTTCCCTCAGCAATCTGGGATAGATCCCATCCGGTCCAGGGGATTTGTCCATCTTAATAACTTCTAGCATACCCAACACATCTTCCCTACTTAAGCCAACGTGATCCAGACTAATCAAACTTCTATCTCTAATCTCAACATTCATCATGTTCCTCTCCTCAGTGAACACTGATGCAAAGCAATCATTCAGAATCTCACCCATTCTCTCAGGTTCAACTCACAGCCTTCCTTCATTATCCTTTAGTGGACCAATCCTTTCTCTAGTTACCCGCTTGCTTCTTATACAAGAATAAAATACTTTGGGAATCTCTTTAATTCTGCTCGCTAAAGCTATTTCTTGATCCCTTTTAGCCCACTTCTTTCCTCATTTAAGACTTGTCCTACTCTTCAGATATTCTTCCAGGCCCGTTCTGTTCTTAGTTGCCTAGACCATATGTATGCTTCCCTTTTCCTCTTGGCTAGTTGTCCAATTTTCCAGTCATTCACGGTTCACGAATCTTGCCCTTCCGATCCTTTGCCTTTAACAGGACATACCTATCCTGCACTATCTTTAACCTATCTTTGAAAGCCTCCCACATCTCAAATGTGGACTTCCCTTCAAATAGCCGTGTCCAATCCACATTTCCCAGCTCATGCCTAATTTTGATATAATTGGCCTTGGCCTAGCTTAGTACTCTTCCCTTAAGACCACTCTCTTCTTTACCTACAAGTATTCTAAAACTTACAGAATTGTGGTCACTGTTCCCAAAGAAATCCCCCACCGCAACTTCTGTCACCTATCCTGGCTCATTTCCCAGTACCAGGTCCAATGTGGCCCCTTCCCTCATCGGACTATTGATCTACTGCTCTCAAAAACTCTCCTGGATGCTTCTTACAAATTCTACCCCTTCCAGATCTCTGACGTTAAGTGTATCTCAGTTAATATTGGGAAAATTAAAATCTCCCATCACCACTACCCTGTTGCCTCTACATCTTTCCATAACCTGTTTACCTATTTGTTCTCCTACCTCACGCTCGCTGTTGGGAGGCCTGTAATACAGCCCCAACAGTGTAACTGCACCTTTCCTTTTTCTCAGTTCCACCCATAATGCCTCATTACCCAAGACCACCATAGTGTCCTCCTTTAGCACAGCCGTGATATTGTCCCTGACCAGCAATGCAACTCCACCCCACCTTTTACTTCCCTCCCTATCCTGTCTGAAGCTTTTATATCCTGGAACATTTAATTGCCAATCATCATGCCTTTCCTTCAACCAAGTCTCTGTGATTGCAATAACATCATACTCCAAGGCACCAATCCAAGCCCTAAGTTCATCTGCCTTACATGCTATACTCCATGCATTTAAAGTAAATGCATTTCAGGCCACCAGTATTTTTGCACTCATCTGCTCTCTGCCTACTCTTCCCTTTATTAATGCTATCTTCATGATTCTTACAGTCTCCAGTCTCCACCTCGCTGCCTACTTGTTTTCTCTCCTGGTTCCTAGTCCCCTGCCACATTAGTTTAAAACCTCCCCAACAGCAGTTTCTATAGCATTAGAACATAGAACATAGAACATAGAAGGATACAGCGCAGTACAGGCCCTTCGGCCCTCGATGTTGCGCCGACCGAATCCTACCTAACCTATACTAGCCCAATAACTTCCAAATGCCTATCCAATGCCCGCTTAAATGACCATAAAGAAGGAGAGTTCACCACTGATACGGGCAGGGCATTCCATGAACTCACAACCCGCTGTGTGAAGAATCTACCCCTAACCTCTGTCCTATACCTACCACCCCTTAATTTAAAGCTATGTCCCCTAGTAACACCTGACTCCATTAGCGGTAAAAGGTTCTTAGTATCTACCCTATCTAAACCCCTAATCATCTTATACACTTCTATCAGATCTCCCCTAAACCTTCTCTTCTCCAATGAGAACAGCCCCAAGTGCCTCAGCCTTTCCTCATAAGATTTTCCTACCATTCCAGGCAACATCCTGGTAAACCTCCTCTGCACTCGTTCTAAAGCTTCCACATCCTTCCTATAGTATGGCGACCAAAACTGCACACAATACTCCAGATGAGGCCGCACCAGAGTCTTATACAACTGCAACATGACCTCAGGACTCCGGAACTCAATTCCTCTGCCAATAAAGCCCAGTACACCATATGCCTTCCTCACAGCACTATTTACCTGGGTGGCAACTTTCAGAGATCTGTGTACATGGACACCAAGATCCCTCTGCTCATCCACACTACCAAGTAGCCTACCATTAGCCCAGTAATCCATCATCTTGTTATTCCTACCAAAGTGAACGACTTCGCACTTAGCTACATTGAATTCCATTTGCCACATTTCCGCCCAGCTCTGCAACTTATCTATATCCCGCTGTAACCTACCACTTCCTTCCTCACTATCCACAACTCCACCGACTTTCGTGTCATCCGCAAACTTGCTTACCCAGCTTTCAAGTCCTTCCTCTAGATCATTTATAAAGATAACAAAAAGCAATGGTCCCAAAACAGATCCTTGTGGTACACCGCTAGTAACTGCGCTCCAAGATGAACATAATCCATCAACTACTACCCTCTGTCTCCTTCCAGCCAGCCAATTCCTAATCCAAACCTCTAATGTATCCTCAATGCCATACCTCCGAAGTTTTAGCATTAGCCTACCATGGGGAACCTTATCGAACGCCTTACTAAAATCCATATACACAACATCTACTGCTTTACCCTCATCCACTTCCTTGGTCACCTTCTCAAAGAACATTATTCATGGATACTGGAGATCTCTGCTAATTGTATAGCTTTGAGGTGGGGGGGCTTACTGTTGCTAGGCAGGGAACATGTTCACAAATTTTACCCATGGCAAATGCATATATATGGCATCTAGTAATGACTAGATGATCCTATTTTCCAAATGTTGATTGAGGGATAAATGCCTGACAGGACACTGGAGGTATCTTCATGGTACCTTTTGCATCCACCAGTGCAAGGAAGTGAAACATTGGTTTCAAAACTCGTCTGAAACAACACAGCACTCTCATGTTAGTATGCCGCAGTGCTAGCATTGAATAATGCTCTCAAACCTGGGAGTGGGACTTGAATGCCAAACCTTGTAATTTGAAGGTTAAAGTGCTCCCTATATGGCTGGGAGAAATCTTGATTTTGAATGCTGGATGTCAATGAATGGACAGCCAGTTTTACATCTCTCCCCAAATTTATTTCTATTTTAAGTTTATTTCAATAATTATAATTATTTTCGATGCAGCTGTTTGTTGGTTTCTAATGACAAAGTGTCAATTTACCATTTAATTGTACTTTTTTCTTTCAAGTTGTAAAAAGAGCTGCAATGTTATTCAACACTGAGAATGTTTGTTAAGATAACAATACTCATTGTTATGGAGTACATCAGAACGCAGCTTCTAGAGTTCACCATTGTGTGGTTGCAAAAAACATCACCCTGTTCAGAGACATTAGTTCACCCCTCTGTTACAGGTGGGACTTAGAACCCAGGCCTCCTGACTCTGATGCAGGGACACTAGCATTGTGCCAAGTCAGCCCCATGTGTAGTTTGCTGTGGACACCTGAAATGTGTTGGGTGGTTTGCTTTGTTCCTCCATAAGCTTTGTTGTAATGGTACCTCACCAATAAATTGAAATATGTGTTACAGTATGAAGTTACAGTAATAGCCTGCTAGTTGAAGCAATGAAGAGCTTTAGTTCGATGGATAGATTGGAAAAACTGGGGCTTTTCTCCTTGGAGAAGACAAGGTTAAGAGAAGATTTGATAAAGGTGTTCAAAATCACAAGGGTTTGGACAGAGTAGTCAGGAAGAAACTGGTTCCACTGACTGTTCCAGCACATTATTGTGAATTCTTCCTGTTGATTTTATTCTTTATTGCATTGTATCATTGCAGGTCTACAATAGGCATAACATGACAGTATGTGTAACACATTGACATCAAATTTCTAATATCTGTGATCAAGCAGACCAACAAAGTGTTCTCGAACAAGCCAAACTCTGTATTTAGCCATGTTTTGTCAGAGTTCTTTTGTTAGTTGAAGTATCTGAGGACATTTGACTTGAAAATCCTTCATAATAAGCCAATAGATCTAGGATTACAATGACTCAAAGTAATCAGTCTAACCATTTCTAATCAAGGGATAATAGTAGTCATTTAATAATAAATTTAAAATGATGTAATAGTGCAGGAAATACTCCAAAAAACATTTTCAACAATGATAGCAGAATTGCAAGAGTACCAAGAGAAATTAAACCTACTGGCACTATTTTCTCCAAAAAAGAGAAGACTCCAAGACAACTTGAAAGTTGTCTATAAAATAATGATGGACTTAAAATGTATCCCTTTTCAAAATGGTGGCTGAGTGGCAGAGCTGAGCCTGGAACCCACCCACATGTGTCAGCTTTCCTTCCTTTTTTGTCTTTTCTTCTTTTTACTTTTGCTCTTTCAAGTTTTCTTTTTTTCTTCATTTTCTTTTCTTTAAAGCCTGGAGAGTGGCAGATGAAGGAGGAGATTTCTGGTGGCAGCAGTAGCAATACCAGGATGAGCCAGACATGGCTTCACCCCAGTCCAGAGTTCCCAGCGGGTGAGGAGCAGGTAACTTCAGGCTAGCTGCCTTCTTTTCCTCTCTTTCCTTTCTGTCATTTGTTCTTTTGCTTTTCTTCACCTTCCTGACATTGCATGGAGGCCAGAGCAGTGTTGGTGGGGGCTCCTGGCTTAGTAGGCCCGATGTGTGGACTGCTGGAATGGTGACAGGGCGATAGTTGCAGCAATGGCAGAGCGGGAGCTCCAGGCTGTGATAGGCTGAAAGCATGGACTCTTGGCAGTGGCAGCTCATTGATTGCAAAGGTGTCAGTGCCTGGAGTGGGACCTCCTGATAGGACACTGGAGGTATCTTCATGGTATCGTTTGCATCCACCAGTGCAAGGAGATGAAACACTGACGTTATATAACATAAAAGTACTCATAAAGATAGCTTCCATAAAATTATAGTAGGCTTGTAAGTGAAAGATATACTGACGATTAATGTGATCAGTTGAAGTATCATCTAGATTTCATTTTCATACTGCTTTTCACTCCATCTTGTGCAAATGGTAAATGCATTGATGGAGTCACTACAGATCATATCAGCACTACGTTTGAAGAATACATTGTGACAATCTCTTTCATTTCATTGGCATTGAGAAGAGAAACCACACCCCAGCTGAAGAGGAAAACTTTAAACTATAGCTGAACTAGGTGACAGAGATTTGAAATTAATTACATGCACAAAATAGAGTTGTGAGGAGGAAAAGTACTTTTTTTTTCCATAAGGAACCTAATTCAGGTTAAATTCTCTCCATTGACCATCCACAAATGCTTACACCAATCCTATAGCAGCTAATTTTTCAGAAACAAGATTGTACAGAGTCATAAAAGCAAATTATTGCGGATGCTGAAGTCTAAAACCAAAAGAGAAAATGCTGGAAAATCTCAGCAGGTCTGGCAGCATCTGTAAGCAGAGAAAAGAGCTGACGTTTCGGGTCAGTTAGATTCGAAACGTCAGCTCTTATCTCTCCTTACAGATGCTGCCAGACCTGCTGAGAATTTCCAGCATTTTGTCTTTTGTACAGAGTCATATTAGGTTTAGGATAATGTAATGAGGTATGGTTGCACCTTCAGTGTGTTAATTAAAGGGCCTTGGCTCCAATCTGCACATTTTGAATAACAGGTGAATCTAGCAGTTTTATGCTGGTACTATGCAGTCATAACACAGGAGATGTTCACCACAAACAGGGTGTTGCCATGATGCCGAAACAATGTTTGCCTATCACACAAATGGGTAATGTTATAAGTGAATTTCAGTGTTGGTTTGGTGCCAGCTAACAATCATAGTAAACAACATGTTCCTTTGGGGGAGACTGGTTGCTCCAAACAAGATACTGAAGTTACCCAGCCAGGCTGCACTTGCAAAATGTGCAAAATTCGATGTCATTCCACAATTGGACAACATATGCTCGATAACCCCAAGTGTGTGAACAATAACACAGACCACCAATTTCAGATGCTCAGATAGGTTCTCAGCTGGGTGCACTTTCCTGTACTGGAAGCTGCATATATTTTAAAATTTAAACAAAGCCTGGCTGTTAAGTGTCAGTTAACATCAACTCGTGCATTCACCACAGCAATGCCTCTTCCAATCAGAATCCACTTGCCGATCAATCAATTTGCATTCTTGTGTAACGTAAATGTTAGATTTCTTTCTGAATTAGTATTCGAGTAAAATATCTAGGTGAGTTCAGCATAAAAAGTTTTGTAAAAATATATTTTTTTAGCAAAATTCCAATCTCTCAGTTATTTGTCACTTTGAAGCATTCTGTGGAGATTAGTTGCTCATGAAGCTGAACAATGGAGGGGTGAGATATAAAGAATAGGATAAATTTCCTGGAAGGAAGGAAGAAAGCTTGCTGTTCTCTTCAGTATGAGATAAGGCACAGTTTGGAGCACATTAAGTGACAATGAAAATACATAGTGGAATGGCACAGGGTGAACATAGAGGAAAGACAATCATTTTTATATTTGACAATGCCATTGTGATTTGCGACAGGACTTGAAATGCATACATTTATTACCAACAATATTCCTAGCAGCTTTATTGAGAGTTCGGAGCAATTGATACAACTTGACCATTTCAGAGGGCATGATTTGGAGATGCCTGTGTTGGACTGGAGTGTACAAAGTTAAAAATCACACAACACCAGGTTATGGTCCAACAGGTTTAATTGGAAGCACTAGCTTTCGGAGTGACGCTCCTTCATCAGGTGATAGTAGAGGGTTCGATCGTAACACGGAATTTATAGCAAAAGTTTACAGTGTGATGTAACTGAAATTATACATTGAAAAATTGATTGTCTGTTAAGCCTTTCATCTGTTAGAATACAGTGATAGTTTCACTTCTTTCATGTGTAAAGCACAAAACCTTTTTTTAAAGTTGCATTCTCGGGTTAGCTGTTAACAATGGTGATAGCTAGACAATATATTGAAGGTGTTAGCTCTCTGTCTATGTCATGATGTTTAGATTGATTCTAATCTAAAACGTGAGATAACAGAGATTTACATAAATTCATGTAGTTTTTGAGCTCAGAGTTCTACATGAATGCATGTAGTTTTTGAGCAAAGTACAATGTAACTCTGCAAGTACAAATTCACCCCACAAAATATATGTGTGCATTGGGTGTGTGTGTGTGTCTGGGGTGGGGGTTGTGAGTGTGAGAAAGTGTGTGTGTGTGTGTGTGTGTGTGTAGTGAGTGCAGACTGTCTTAAGTCTGTGAGGGGGTGCATGTGTGGGGATGGGAGTGTGTGTGTCTACAAGGGTGTGTGTGTGTCTCTGTGTGTGCGTCTATGTGTACCTGTGTCCATGTGTATGTGAGAGTGTGTGTGTGTAGGAATATCTGTGTGTGTGTGTGTGTGTGTAGTGCAATGGTGGACACCTGTAATGTGACATGAACTCAAGGTCCCGGTTGAGGCCCTCCCTATGGGTACCGAACTTAGCTATCAGCCTCTGCTCAGCCATTTTTCGCTGCTGCCTCTCCCGAAGTCCACCTTGGAGGATGGTCACCCGAAGGTCTGAGGCTGAATGTCCTGGATCACTGAAGTGTTCCCCAACTGGGAGGGAACCCTCCTGTCTGTTGATTGTTGTGCAGTGCCCATTCGTCTGTTGTCATAGCCTTTGCTCAGTTTCCCCAATGTACCATACCTCCGGGCATCCTTGCCTGCAAGACCTTCCCCACATCTCCACTACTTGCCTTTAAACAACCGCCAAACCTGAAACAAATCATTGTTCGTAGCAAACTGCCCGGACTCAGGACAACTCCATACAACCCTGCCACGGTGGACGCTGCAAGATGTGTCAGATTGTGGAACACCTCCCACCTTGTACATGGCAGGTACTCATGTGACTCAGCCAACGTTGTCTATCTTATACGTTGTAGGCAAGGATTCCTGGTGGCATGGTACATTGGGGAAACCGAGACGCACACATAGAGACCCACATACACCCTTGTAGACACATACACTCCCGCATTCACACATGCACCCCCTCACAGACTTAAGACAGTCTGCACTCAGTACATACACACACTCACAACCCCGACCCCAGACAGACACACACAGACAGACAAAGACCCACATGCACACATATATTTTGTGGGGTGAATTTGTACTTGCAGAGTTACACTGTATTTTGCTCAAAATCTGCATGCATTCATGTAGAACTCTGAACTCAAAAACTGCATGAATTTATGTAAATCTCTGTTATCTCACTTTTTAGATTAGAATCAATCTAAACATCATGGTATAGACAGAGAGCTAACACCTTCAACATATTGTCTAGCTATCACCATTGTTAACAGCTAATCTGAGAATACAACTTTTAAAAAAACATTTTGTGATTTACACACGAAAGAAGTGAAACTATCACTGTATTCTAACAGATGAAAGGCTTAACAGACAATCAATTTTTCAATGTATAATTTCAGTTACATCACACTGTAAATTTTTACTATAAATTCTGTGTTACAATTGAGCCCTCCACTATCACCTGATGAAGGAGCGTCGCTCCGAAAGCTAGTATGCTTCCAATTAAACCTGTTGGACTATAACCTGATGTTGTGTGATTTTTAACTTAATTTCAGAGGGTAGATGCGAGTCAACTACGTTGCTGTGGATCTGGAGTCACGTGTAGGCTGGACCAGCTGAGCATGGCAGATTTCCTTCCCTGAAGGACATTAGTGAGCCAGATGGGTGTTTCTGACAATTGACAATCATTGCCATTAGATTCTTAATTCCAAATACTTTGATTGAATTCAAATTGCACCATATGCCCTGACAGGATTCAAACCTGAGGCTCACAGAACAACACCTTCATCTCTGGATTAATAGTCTATCAATAATACCACTAGGCCTTCTCCTCTCCTATGGCTTTTAATTTTTAATAAGAGCTAACCTAAAGCGAGCATTAAATGAGATGTCTGCAAGTTCATCCACTAGTAACACAGCACTATCTCGATGGATGATCTGGTTGTGCCAGAGTCAGAGTTACTTCGGGCTCAGAACTTCAATAATATTTGATGTCCCTGGTACAAACACAACCACACATTAAAACCTACCCATATAAAACACATACAGAAATGTACCAGTAGTGTGTTGACACACTATATTAATAAGCAGACTGTATCATAAGGAATTACACTAAAATGAGACTGATGCAGTGATTGTGTGCAGTTTACCTTTGTGAGTTAAACGTTGTGGGATGCCATTTTGACTGAAGTCTTTTAGCACTGTCGACTCATGAGGTATTCCATCCCTGGAAGTCGTGCAGGTCACAAATGAAAAATAGCTACTTAACCACTTTGTAAGGCCACCCTAACAACTCACCTCCAATAAGATGCAAGGACAGGATTGGCCACATAGAAGAACCAATAAAAAACACAAAGTGCTGTATTCAGCTCTATTTGGGAAATGAATGCTGTAGTGTTTAGTTCTGTTTAAGCTGGACCTGAAAGGATCACAAACTCAATAAAGGTCTTCATGCAATAATACCTACTATGAGTATCCTACTAGTATAAGTAAAAGAACAGCCATTCATGGGATGTTGGCATTTCTTGCACATACTGCTCCTTCCTAATTGTCCTTCAGAAGGTAATGAGTGCTTTGCTGAATTGTTGCAGTTTGTGTGGTGAAGATGCTCCCATAGTGCTGTTAGGGAGAGATTTTCAGTATTTTGACCCTTAAAGATGAACAAATACAATATATTTCCTGTTATCTTGTAAGTGGTACTCACTACTGCCACTGTGTGTTAATGGATAAAGTTGGTAATCTTTAATATGGTGCAATTATTCCATTACACTCCTGGCTACTCCTTTGAAGTTGGTGAGCAGGCTTAAAAGTCACTTTTGTGTTACAGACTTCCCAGACTTCTTCTTGAAGCCATGGTATTCAGATCACTGTACAATTATTTTTCTGATAACCGCAAGGACATTGGTAATGGGTAATTCAGTAATGGTAACACCATTTAATATCAAGAGATGGTTAGGCTCCTTCTTTATGAATATCATCTCTGTCTGACCCTTGTTTGATGTGAATCTTACTGCTACTTATCATCCCAAGCCTGAATGTTGTCTAGCTCAATGAGGGAACAGATTGTTTCATTATCTGAAACATCATGAAAGGAACTGAACACAATGCAAGCATCAGTGAACAAATCAGCTTCTGGTTTTATGATAGAGGCTAGGTCATTGATGAAGCAGCTGAAGACAGCTTTACCAAGGATACCCCTGCATGGGGCTGAGATGACTAAGCGCCAACAACCAGAAGGATCGTCCTTTGTAATAGGTATGACACCAGCCACCGGAGAGCTTTCTTTTGACTTCTAGGGCTCCTTGATGTTACACTCAGTCAAATGATACCAAGAGCAGTAACTCTCACCTGACCTCTGATGCTCAGCTTTCACATCCATGTATGAAACATGGATGTGGTGAGGTCAGGAGATGAATGGTCCAAATGGAATCCAAACACAGCATCAATGGTCAGTTTATTGGTGAATAAAGGTCATTTGTAAGAGCTATTATCACCACTTTCCATTACTTTGTTAATGACGGAGAGCACACTGTTGGGGCAGTAATTGACTGATTGAATTCTCCCAGATGACTGGGCAATTTTCCATATTTTTAGATAGATGCCAGTGTTGTAGCTCTTACTGAATAGGTCAACTAAAGTGGAATTAATTCCGGAACACAACATTCATCACGAGAGCTTAAACATTATAGAGAACCTAGTTATTTTCTGTATTAAGTGCATTCAAGAACCTCTTGAGCAAATCAATTGGCTGAATGCTGGTATGATGGCTGAGATTTCAAGAAGAGGTCAAAATGGAACATCCAATTGACACATCAGCTGGAGATTATTATAAACACTTTAACTTTATCTTTTTGACTCATGTAATGGGCTCTGCCATCTTTAGGTTCGGGGTGTTCGTGGGGCCATTCCTGATTGGTGGCAGCACCTTGAAACCATGGATATTCAAATCCCATCATCCAAGCTGTGAAATGGAGAGAGGACATAGTCTGATATTTTGTGGGCTGATGTCTGGGCAGCATGGTAGCTCAGTGCTTAGCAATTTTTGCCTCACAGTGCTGGAGATCCAGGTTCAATTCCAACCTTAAGCAACTCTGTGGAGCCTGAACATTCTCCCCATGTTTGTGAAGGTTTCCTTCCATGATTCAAAATGTGTAGGTTAAGTGGATTGGCCATGCTAAATTGCCCATCATATCCAGGGATGTGTAGGCTAGGTGGATTGGCCATGCTAAATTGCCCATCATATCCAGGGATGTGTAGGCTAGGTGGATTGGCCATGCTAAATTGCCCATCATATCCAGGAATGTGTAGGCTAGGTGGATTAGACAAGGGAAATGCAGGGCTACTAAGATAGCGTAGGGCAGTGGATCTGGGTGGGATGTTCTTTGAAGGATCAGTGTGGACTCGATGGGCTGAATAGTCTGCTTCCATACCATAAGACATAGGAGCTGAAATTAGGCCTCTCAGTCCAAAGAATCTGTTGTACAATTCAATCATGGCTGATAGGTTTCTCAACACCATTCTTCCACTTTTACCCCATAACCCTTGATCCCCTTGATACTCAAGAACCTTCCAGCTTAGTGAGTAAACTTACATCCATAATCAAGAATCTATCTATCTCAGTCTTAAATATACTCAATGACCCAGCCTCCACAGCCTTCTGTGGCAATGAATTCCATAGATTCACCACTCTTTGGCTAAAGAAGTTACTCCTCATCTCTGTTCTAAAAGGTCTTCCTTTTACTCTAAAGCTGTGCTCTGAGGTCCTAGTCTCTCCTACCAATGGAAACAACTTCCTAATATTGACTCTGTCCAGGCCATTCAGTATTCTTTAAGTTTCAATTAGATCACCTCTCATCCTTCTAGACTCTGTCGAGTATAGACTCAGAGTTCTCAAACATTCCTCATATGTTAAGCCTTTCATTCCTGGGACCATTCTCATGAACCTCCTCTGAGCACGCTCCAGGGCCAGTACATCCTTCCTGAGATATTGGGCCCAAAACTGCACACAATATTCCAAATGTGGCCTGACCAGAGCTTATTAAGCCTCAGAAGTACATCCCTGCTTTTATATTCAAGCCCTCTCAAAATAAATGTCATCATTACATTTGTCTTCCTAACTAATGACTCAATCTACAAGTTTACCTTGAGAGGATCCTGGACTAGAACTCCCAAGTCTCTTAGCACTTCACACTTTTGAATTTTCTCCCCATTTAGAAAATAGTTCATGCCTCTATTCTTCCTACCAAAGTGCATGACCTCACACTTTCCCACATTGTACTCCATCTGCCACTTCTTTGCCCACTCTCCTAACCTGTCCAAATCCGCTACAGCCTCCCCACTTCCTCAATGCTACCTGTCCCTTCACCTATCTTTGTCTCACCTGTACACTCAGCCAGAATGCCCTCAGTTCCTTCATCCAGATCGTTAATGTATAAAGTGAAAAGTTGTGGTCCCAACACTGAGCCTTGCAGAACACCACTTGTTACTGTTTACCGTTGCGAGAAGGACACTTTTATCCCCACACTCTGATTTCTGCCAGGCAGCCAAGCTTCTATCCATGCTAGCACTTTGCCTCTAACACCATGGGTTCCTTATCTTATTCAGTAGCCTCTTGTGCAGCACCTTGTCAAATACCTTCTTAAAGTTAGGGAGATAACATCCATTGGCTCTCCTTGGTCTAACTGCTCATTACTTAGAGTCATAGAGTCATAGGGTCATAGAGATGTACAGCATGGAAACAGACCCTTCGGTCCAACCCATCCATGCCGACCAGATAATCCAACCCAATCTAGTCCCACCTGCCAACACCTGGTCCATATCCCTTCAAACCCTTCCTATTCATATACCCATCCAAATGCCTCTTAAATGTTGCAATTGTACCAGCCTCCACCACATCCTCTGGCAGCTCATTCAATACACGTACCACCCTCTGCATAAAAAAATTGCCCCTTAGGTCTCTTTTACATCTTTCCCCTCTCACCCTGGGTGGCACAGTGGCACAGTGGTTAATATTGCTGTGTCACAGTGCCAGAGACCTGGGTTCAATTCCCACCTCAGGTGACTGACTGTGTGGAGTTTGCACATTCTTCCTGTGTCTGCACAGGTTTCTTCCGGTTTCCTCCCACAGTCCAAAAATGTGCAGGTTAGGTGAATTGGCCATGCTAAATTGCCCATAGTGTTAGGTGAAGGGGTAAATGTAGGGGAATGGGCCTGGGTGGATTGTGCTTCAGCGGGTCGGTGTGGATTTGTTTGGTCAAAAGGCCTGTTTCCACACTGTAAGTAATCTAATCTAAACCTATGCCCTCTAGTTCTAGACACCCTGACCCCAGAGAAAAGACTTTGTCTATTTATCCTATCCATGCCTCTCACAATTTTATAAACCTCTATAAGGTCACCCCTCAGCCTCCGACGCTCCAGGGAAAACAGCCCCAGCCTGTTCAGCGTCTTCCTGTAGCTCAGATCCTCCAACCCTGGCAACAACCTTGTAAATCTTTTCTGAACCCTTTCAAGTTTTACAACATCTTTCCGATAGGAAGGAGACCAGAATTGCATGCAATATTCCAACAGTGGCCTAACCAATGTACTGTACAGCCGCAGCATGACCTCCCAACTCCTATACTCAATTCTGTGACCAATAAAGGAAAGCATACCAAACGCCTTCTCCACTATCCTATCTACCTGAGACTCCACTTTCAAGGAGCTATGAACCTGCACTCCAAGGTCTCTTTGTTCAGCAACACTCCTTAGGACCTTACCATTAAGTGTATAAGTCCTGCTAAGATTTGATTTCCCAAAATGCAGCACCTCGCATTTATCTGAATTAAATTCCACCTGCCACTTCTCAGCCCATTGGCCCATCTGGTCCAGATCCTGTTGTAATCTGAGGTAACCCTCTTCGCTGTCCACTACACCTCCAATTTTGGTGTCATCTGCAAACTTACTAACTGTACTTCTTATGTCCTCAAAGAATTCTAGCAGATTTGTCAGGCATGACCTCCCCTTGATGAAACCATGTGGATTTTGCCCTATTTTACCATACATTTCCAAGTATTCAGGAATGGATTCCAGGATCTTACCCACGACTGAGGTTAGACTAATTGGTCTTTAATTTTCCATCTTTTGCTTTACTCCCTTTTTAAACAGGGATGTCATATTAGTGATCTTCCTGTCATCTGGGACCCTTTCTGATTATAGTGATTCCTGAACGATCATCACTAATGACTCCACTATCTCTTCAGCTATCTCCCTTAGAACTTTGGAGTATAGTTCCATCTAGACAAGGTGATTTACCCACCTTCAGACCATTCAGTTTTTCTAGCACCTTCTCCTTGGTAATGGCCATCACATTCAGCTCTGCCCCCTCACTCTGGAGAATTTTTGGGATATTACTCGTGTTTTCCACCATGAAGACTGACGCAAAATAATTATTCAATTCCTCAGCCATTTCTTTGTTCCACTCTACTATCTCTCCTGCGGTATTTTCCAGCAGTCAATGTCCACTTTTGCCTCTCTTTTGCCCTTTACATATCTATAAAAACTCTTACTGTCTTCCTTTATTTTACTGGCTAGCTTACCTTACCCTCACATTTAATCTTACTCCTCCTTATTTGTTTTTTTTTGTTGCCCTCTGTTGGTCTTTGTAAGCTTTTCAATCATCTGGTTTCCCAATACCCTTCACTACATTACATGCTTTCTCTTTTGCGTTTATGTTATCCCTGACTTCCCTAATTAGCCATGGTCACCTCATCTACCCTGTACCATGCTTCTTTTTCCTTGGGATGAATCTCTGCTGTACCTCCTGAATTATTCCCAGAAATCCCTACCATTGCTGTTCCACTGTCTTTCTTGCTAGGCTCCTCTCCCAGTCAATTCTATGCAGCTCCTCCCTCATGCATCTGTAGTTACCTTTATTCAGCTGTAATACCATTACCTCTGATTCTATCTTCTCCCTCTCAAATTGAAGAGAAAACTCAGTCATATTAGGATCACTGCCTCCTCAGGGTTCTTTTGCCTTAACCCCCCCCCCCCCTTAACAAGTCTGCCTCATTGCACAACACTAAATCCAGTATTGCCGATTACTTAATGGGCTCCAACCCAAGCTGCATCAAAATGCCATATCATAGACATTCCACAAATTGTTTTTCTTACGAAGCGTTATCAACCTGATTTTCCCAGTCTACCTGCATATTTAAATCCCTCGTGATCACTGTAACTTTGCTTCTCCTACCCATCTTTTCTAACTCCTGGTGTATCTTGCGCCCCAGCTCCTGACTACTGTTTGCAGGCCTGTACATAACTCCAGCTACGGTTTTTTTTTACCTTTGTGGTTCCTCAATTCTACTCATACAGATGCTACACCATCTGGCCCTACTTTGTTTCTAACTATTAATTTAATTTCATTTCCCACTAATAAGGCAGCCCCATCCTCTCTGCCCACCTGCCTAACTTTTCAATAGGATGTATATTCTTAAATATTCAGCTCCCAATCCTGATCCCCTTGCAGCCACATCTCCGTGATGCTCACCACATCATATCTGCCAATTTCAATCTGTGTTGCAAGCTCAATTACTTTATTCCTTGTACTGCATGCATTCAGATATAACACCTTCTGACTTGTATTAACCATCCCTCTTCTTCCCTCTTACTGTACGTAGTCTATGAACAACAAAAAAATGATATGAAGTTTGCAGGATGGTTGTTTTAAAAACCTAGCTTTAAAGAAAGGAAAACTGCAACAGGCTACTTGCTCTTGTTATGAAGATGTGGGTGTACTGTACCTTTAAGAGAGTAAAAGCTAGCAGTGACAGCACCAAGTGTTCTTGGTAAGATGTAATGTAACACGTGCTCCAGCCACTGGGGTAGCTGGTTGCCTGGAAATGACAAAACAGATTCGAATTTGGCCAATTAGTTTAAATTATACCCCGAAAAATACCAAATTCCAATCAAGTTTGAATTGAGTATATTGACAATCTTAAAAGCCAATGACACAATCCGATGTTTTGGGGTGTAAGACTGGGGAAAATTGAACAGTTGGGAGGAGAACAGCTCTAGACTGCTAGTCAGAACTATCTGAGAGGTAGCTGCCTAGAGAAGGAGTTTGTACAGAGAAAAACATCAACACTGACCTCAAGAGCCAATCTACCGATGAAGACAAAGAGAAGATTAGATCACTGGCTGGTTTTAAAATTAGAATTTTTCTGTAAATCTTAATTGGGAGTTTTATCAGATTAATGTTATAGAAGGGAAGATAAAGATAGGTTAGAGAAAGGAGTTTTTAATAGTTATTAGTTAATTAGTTATTCTCAGTTATACTTTAAGAAATAAAGTTGTTAATTTTTACTTGAAATAGTTCTTGGCCACTTGAATTTTTACAGATTACTGCATGGGATAAATCTTTTCTGTGTTGCTGGTTTTAAATTAAACAGGAGGGTTTACTCCATGTCGTAACACTCTGGTCTCCATCTTACAAACATGAGAATACAGAGAAGTTGTAAAAGGCTGGACAATGCACCAAGTTGATTATTTTAAGTGAAGATTGAATAAATATAAACATAAAAGATATCTATGTGAGAAAAAGGAGTTCCATTTTTCATACTTCCAGCTCCCATTACAGTATAAGTAATTACCAGGCCATGCAAACCAATTCTCATAACAGTGATTAAAAAGAGTAAGATAAATTGAGAAAGACAAACTGAGACAAGAAGGGTATGTAAGAGAGGAAAGGGGATTAATGAATTAATTGTTAAATGATGATTCCTGGATCCTAGGACTTATTCTAAGGTGATCATATTTTTACATCTTTCTCCAATTGTAGACTTCTGAGCACATGAATAGATTTGCAATGAGGAGAAAGATGAGTCCAGCACTTAAGGGTGTAACTGTGTACAGTATAAAAATGGCACGGCGTCCAATTTAAATGGACACAGTGAGTTTAGTCATGGATATATAATTCTCCCTTGATGATTTCCCTCAATGCATTCTACCCAAAGAGTCCTTCATAAAACAAAAAGGTCAGTTATTTTATTCAGATGGTGAGAGATTGCAGAGCTCTAAGATTCAGAAAGATCTTCATGTAAGCATTGTAGGACGTTAGTTTGCAGGTACGGCAAGTTATTAAGAAGGTAAGAGTATATTATTTTTTGGAGGAAGAATTGAATCCAGAAGTAGGAGTATTATGCTTCAGTTATAAAAAATTCTGGTCTTCTTCCTATCGGAAAGATTTTGTGAAACTTGATAAGTTTCAAAAAAGATTTACAAGGATGTTGCCAGGGTTGGAGGATTTGAGCTATAAGGAGAAACTGAATGGGCTGGAGCGTGGGAGGCTGAGGGGTGACCTTATAGGGTTTATAAAATGATGAGGGACATGGATAGGGTAAATAGACAAGGACGTTTCCCTGGCGTGGGGCAGGCCAAAACTAGAGGGCATAGGTTGAGGGTGAGAGTATTAAGATATGACGGGACTTAAGGGACAACTTTTTCACACAGAGGGTGGTGCGTGCATGGAATGAGCTACCAGAGGAAATGGTGGAGACTAGTACAATTACAGCATTTAAAAGGCATTTGAATGGGTTTATGAATAGGAGGGGTTTCGACAGCTATGGGCCAACTGCTGGCAAATGGAACCACATTAGGTTAGAATATCTGGTCGGCATGGATGAGTTGGACCATAGGGTCTGTTTCTGTGCTGTATACCTCTAAGATTCCATGACTCTGAGTCAGCAGCAGAGTAGGCACCATCTGTGCTCAGCCTAGGGCTTGTCCTTTCTTTCTGCTTCTCTTTTACTTCTGTAATTTTTTAGTTTTTTTTAACCTTGGCTTGTAAAGAGAGTGGCCCAGAATGGCACAGGACGGTCAGCAGTTGCAGGTTCATGGTGAAGCAGGACAGTTGGCGGCTAAGGCCTAGAGGGACTGGCTGACAGACTGGGGCCTGGAGGAATTGGTTGACCGATGGACTGGGGCCTGGAGGGAGTGTCTGGCAGATTGGGGCCTGGACTGATTGGTTTACTAGTGGACCGGGGCCTAGAGCGATTTGCTAGTGGACTGGGGCCTGGATGGATTGTCTGGCAGACTGGGGCCTAGAGGGGTTGGCCAGTGGACTAGAGCCCAGTGTAGTCAGCCTGTCACAGATCTGTTGCCTGGCAGTGTGGGGAGAGTGTGACCACATGTAGAAAGCCCACAGTGTGGAGAGACTGCAAGCTGTAGAAGAACTGTAACATTTATCTTTTAACTTTATTTCTTTATCTTCCTAATTTATACTGTAAAGAACTGTAATGTAGAACTTCTGGCTTTTCTCTTTATTTTTCTATTTTTGTACCCAATTTCTTTCTTTTTGTACTTAACCTATTATAGATTACCAGGTGATTCAAATCAACTATCTGAACTGTGATAAAGCTGTACCTAGTCTATAATCTATTTGTACATTAAGTACCTAAGATTTGTACCTAGGTAGTTTGTACCTAAGATGGTGTTGTGTATGGCAACATTGTACCCATTTTCCTGTACTCTGGTCCTTTGTACTTGAATGCATGTGACAATAAACCTAGTTCTAATTCTAATCCTAATTCTAAAGGGTACTGATGAGACTGCTTCTGGTGTACTGTGTGCAATATTGGTCTCATTTGAGGAAGAATGTAAATTTGTAGGAAGCAGTTCAGAGAAGATTTACTAGACCAATACCTGCAATGTGCAGATTGTCTTATGAGGGAATATTGGATACATTTAGCTTGTCTTCACTTGAGTGCAGAAGAGAATGAGGCATTGTGACTGAAACATACAAGACCCTGAGCAGTCTTGACAAGGGTGGATGTGTACCGGATGCTTCCTTTTATTAAAAAATATAGAGCTAGGGTTCAAACTGTAAAAATAATAGGTCACCTTCTTTTATGTTCATTGATGGATACGGAAATCACTGACTATGTCAGCATCTGTTGCCCATCCTTAACTCTCTTCCTCAAAGAATGGTGAAAGCAAATATTTTCAGGTAGAGTTAGATAGATTACCAATGATCAAAATGATGGCAGGTTATCAGGGGAGGCAGGAATATAAAGTAATCAGATCACTAATGATCTTATTGAATGGCAGAACAGGCTCAAGGAACCAAGTAATCTATTCCTGCTCGTAATTTGTAGAGACTATGCTTTTAGCAATGATAGGACTGTTATTTGTGGAAGGTTGATTCTTTTGGATGTTAGGGCAGTACAGCCCTGGGAATGTATTGACATTTGGAAAGGAATCTTAACACAGAAAAAAAATCCAGTTGTCATCAACTTGATTAAATGATGTTGTGCACAAAGAATCATAGAATCCCTACAGTGTGGAAACAGGCCCTTCGGCCCAACAAGTCCACACCAACCCTCCCCGAAGAGTAACCCACCCAATCACATTCCCCTACATTTAAGGCCTGACTAATGCACCCTACGGAGACATCCCTGAACACTGTGGGCAATTTAGCATGGCCAATTCACCTAATCTGCACATCTTTGGACTGTGGGAGGAAACAGGAGCACCCAGAGGAAACCCATGCAGATAAGGAAGAATGCGCAATCTCCACACAGACAGTGACCCGAGGGTGGAATCGAATCCAGGCCCCTGGCACAGTGAGACAGCTGCACCAACTACTGAGCCACTGTACCACCCCAAGTGGCTTTCACATTTTGATTCCAAGATTACAATATTTGGCACATGTGGAAAAAGCCAAATCCTGCCATCAGCAACAAAGTAGCATTTCGTATACTCCATGTATGATCAATTTTAGCTGTGTGTAGTCAGTCAGTTTTGGTTGCGCATACTGGCTGCAATTCTGCAGGTACGGTGGTCACCCTGTATCATAAAGTTCAACCTCCATCTACCTATTTTGCAATTGTCAAATGAAGGAAATGTGTTCTGAAATCAGGTAAGGGTCTTCTGTGTTGGACACCCCCATTCGAGTGCGTTTTAATCTGGTTTCCATTTATCTTGATGTTGGTTGGCAGCCTACCCTCTAAACCTCACCCCCCCCTTACCTTGGTGCTCCCATTTGACATTTGAGTTAGTTAATTTTCCAAAGTTGAATCAGGAATTGCAATTTATACCCACAGCTTGTCAGAATTCATCAGACTGATATCATACTTTCTTATTCATTCACAGCATGAGGGATTCATTGGCATTTATTGACCATGCCTAGCTTCTCCTAATGTTGAACTGCCTCTAGTCATTTAGTAAAAGTATTTTCACAGAGTTCCAGGAATTTGATCTATTAATGATGAAGGGATGGCAATATGATAGCAAAACTCAGGGTGTTGTGTGACTTGGAGATGCCTCTATTAAAGTGCCTGCTGCTGTTGTTCTTCTAACATAGGAAATAAGAAGATGAATAGAAGCTTTGGCTCATTGACTCTGCTCCAATATCCAATACAATCATGGGTGATCTTCTATCTCAACATTACTTTCCTGTCTGCTTCCCATATCTCTTGATTTGCTGAGAGACCAAAGATATGTTTCATCTTTAAATCTATTCAACAATGAACCATAAAGAACCCTCTGGGTTAGAAATTTCCAAAGGGTTCACAATTCTTTAAATGAAGAAAATACTCATTATCTTAGCTCTGTGTGATCAGCCTCTTATTCTGTGTCATCCCCTGCATTTTAGATTCCCTGACCAGAGGAAACAGAGGAAATAGGAAAATAGACCATTCAGCCTACTGAGTCTGCTTCACCGTTTGAGATCATGGTTGATAACCTAACTCAATGCCATTTTTCTGGACCATCCCCAAATCCCTAGATATCATTAGTATCTCAAAATCTATCAACCTTTACTTTGAACATATTCAATGACTGAGCTACCACAGCCCTCTGGAGTCAGGAATTCCAAAGCATCACCACCCCTAGAGTGAAGGAGATCCTCATCATCTTATTCCTAATTGGCTTGCACCTTATCCTCAGATGTGTCCAATGGTCCGAGACATCTTCAGCCATGGGAGGCACCCTTTCTACATCTACCTTCTAAAATTTTGTGAGTTCAAATGAAATCATCTCTAGTTCTTCCAATCTCTTGAGAACATGGGCCAGTCTCCTGAACCTCTCCTCAGAGAACACATCTACCATCCCAAGAATTCATCTGGTGAACATCTGCTAAACCCCTGCTATGGAAAATATATCATACCTTAGGTAAGGCAACCAGAACTGCTTTCAATGCCTTACATGCAGTCTTACAGAGTTTCAATACAAGTGAAGCAAGACACCTTTACTGGTGTACTCACATCCTCTAGTGATGAAGACAAACAGTCTGTTAGTGTCTGTGATGGCAACCCTTTCAGCATCTTGTATGTTTCAATGAATCACCTGGTATTCTTCAAAACTCAATCTGTCATCAAAGGACAACTTTTTCATCCTGGGGACCAATCTAATGAATACTAATAAGAATCATACAACATGGAAACAGAACCTTTCCAAGAGTCCAAGCAATCCATGCCAACCATAATTCCAAATTAAACTAGTCCCACCTGCCTGCTTGACCCATATCCCTCCAAACATTTCTTATTCATGTAATTATCCAAATGTCTTTTAACCCTTGTATACTAATGAAATGTAATAACTGTAAGAAATCTAGAAGTAAATCTAGCAATAAGCCTGAATTCCAGGAGTAGCTGCAAGATCCACACTACTCTCAATGCAAGTGAAAGTGGTAGATGAAGCATATGATGATGCTCCCCCTGTAATAAGGTTATGCTGTCCATGGTTTTGTTTTCAGAGAGGTCGTAAAAGCAGCGATTCTGATAAGTCTCACTTGGATGGGTTTTAGGGCCATTTTGATTATAGCTAATGGGCAAAAGGCTTTCAGGTTTAAATAAAAGCACTTGTACAATGAAAGGGGAGTGGCCTGTTCTCCGAGCTCAGCTTTTCTTTGAGGTTTGGTTTGTTTTAGCAGTCTGGCTGTTAACTAAGAGCAGGCGGCAATCAGTCAGTTTTGAGGCTGCCGATCCAAGAAACAGCTGTATGGAAGGTGTTCCATGTTGCATCCCTCTGCCACCTCTCTCTCTCTCTCTCTCTCCCTCTCCTGTAAGACCCTGTGTTTGATTTTTTTCTTATGTGCCAAGGGGTGTTTATGAGGATTCTTGCAAGTATTGGGGACAGCATTCTGTTTTGTTTAAAACTAAGTGGTTTGACCAGCTGCATCCCTCCTCAAACATCCACTCCACGCCTGTATAAAACAACTAGTAAAGTTAGGGACTGGGCTACTTTCTTAATATGTTTTGAGGGGGCCTGGTCTGGTCCATAACAAGCAGGTTTGGGAGATGCTGTCAGAGAAGAGTTGCTGTAGTATATCTTCTTGGTGGATACATATAACAGGACACTGGTTTTAGAGAGAGTGAAGGGTTCTGATCCAAGACTCAATATGGAGTGAGCTTTAGGCCTTTGCCTCTAGTCACATGTTTTTCATGTATTGCTAACTCTATCCTGTCTCCATGACAACTCCTTATTTCTCCTCCAGTACACGTTTTGCAGTTGTGAACATTCTTTGTTTAATGTTGCCTAGAACAGAGCCATCACCCTTACAATTAACTGACTGGTACTGAATAGTAACATCTGACTAAAAGTAACTGAATTAGTACACAATGAATTGTATGCTTTATTCACTGGAGTCAGGTTTTATGTGACTTTCAGATGTAATTGTACTCAAACTATCAAATATTATTTAGGCTGCATCAGCCCTAAAAAATATTTGATGAAGAAATAATGTTTTTTTAAAGTTTATAATGAAAGAATATCAACAATGAAAGTGAAATTGATTGTGCATTATGGAGGAGGTTAGCAAGGTGTATGTACTTCGGCTGTTGATTTTTTTTGATGGACAAAAGCAATTCAGGGAAGATCTGAATCACACGGAACTTGGCTAAACGTTATTACTCACCTCCATAATCTGGCTTCAAATCCAAACTAGATAAATAAAATAACTAAATACTTGCAATGCAATTACATCACACAGAGCTGGAAATAAATGTAGTGTTCAGAAACCATTGTGTTAATATTAACTTGTGTAGAATGTGTTAAATTGGGATGGCAGATTGGTCACTCGTGAGGTACTGTTCCCAATTTTTCCCTGTCATTTAAGCCTTGGAATAGCTGATCCAATGATGTTCAGTTTACGCTGTTGTGAAAGGCTTCTTCATAAATTCAAATAAGTTATATTAAAAATCTTTTAAACTTTGGCTTTATTGTCCTTCCACCGTAAAGCTTCATTTTAAAAGCTTCATTTTAAAAGCCTTCTTGAAAGCCTATAAATAGATACGATCAATTTGTTTAGGTTTGGGCAGTAGCAGGTTTGATTGGGGAACCCAGTGTGTTGTGTGGTGTGCATTCGGATGGCCAAGGGTTAGGAGCTCTGCTGGTTTGTATCCGACACAGCACATGCACCCGTGTGTAATTTTGATGCCTTTTAAAGGGAAACATGAGTGTGCATGGTGCTGGCCCTTCGCTCACTGGTTAACACTAACTCAGCCTCCTACAAGTGGTCGCAGCCCTTTTCTTTCCCATTGCACACTTTCAATTTTCAGAATGACAGAGGGTGACACTGAGCACTCTTCAGCCAGTGGTTTCCAGCCTCCATCTCGATTTGTCGTCAAGGCCCTAAACATCCAGATCGCTCTTGCTGATAACCCCATCAGCCTTACACCTTCCACCCATCCACATGAGCCTGTTTTTGCCCACTTTTCCCATCCAGGCCCCAGTATATGAAGTCACAATGCCAGCTGTGGTCATACGTTGTTTCTCTCCTTGGCACCAGAGTGATCTTGATTATGGATGAAACCACCCCTCCACCCCACCTCCTGTATGCCGCTCCAATTCTCTCCCTGCTTTACTGTGCCACCCTCTTGGAGATATTGGTACCCTCCCTTCACAACTGTCATTTCCCCTTATCCCTAACTTGCAGCCCTAAACGCAAAGAATGGCTTGTGTCTGGCAGCAGCGATGAATGGAAAACACAAGCAGTATATCAGAGTCAGGAGGCAGAGCCTCATTGTTCATAAATACCTCTTGTTAAGAACTGGATTGGTTAGATCAATTAGTTTGTCTGCTGATCTCTGATGTGGAGTGACACCAACGAAGGATTCTCCCTCTCAACTTCTCTCTGCTCCTGAGGTGTGATGATGCTCAGGTTGAACGACCACCAGTTATCTTTCTTTAATAAGAGAGCAGCCCTATGGTCTGGTAAGATATGGTAACTTGACACAATTGTTAAGGAGCCATTTCTGGAAGAGGTTAGTATGATAAAGAAATGATGTCAGGGTGCTGGTGTTGGACTGGAGTGGACAAAGTTAAAAATCACCAGGTTATAGTCTATTTGGAAGTATAAGCTTTCGAAGCGTTGCTCCTTTATCAGGTAGCTAGTGAGGTAGGATCATAGGATACAGAATTTATGGTAAAAGATCAAAGTGTCATACAACTGGTGTGAAGCAATGTTAGTTAACTTTGGGAGACTAGGAATAAGCTTGAATGTCACACTAAATCTGAATTGCCTCCAGAAAATGAGTTTACTTTACAATATTTTTGCAAAGAATGAGTTGATTCCAGAGAAAAGACAACTTCAGGACCAATCATAACAGATTAGACTCACACTGAGGGATACCAACTCAAACTGGGCATTGTCCTGATGATGTCAACACAAATTCAGGCTGCCCTGCCATTGGCCATGTGTCATGTCCATCCCCATGATGCCCTGCCTTTCTTGCCCTGATTGGAGGGAAAATAACGCTTTGTGTCCTGACTAGATGAATTTTGATTATAAACAGCTTTTTCTTCTCATTATTGAGATTTTCATCGTTCTTTCTGTAGACTGTAGGTCACCATAGTTGTGGGTATGTTCGCCAAGCTAGGAAGTTGATTTGCAACAAACAACTGGAACCAGCAACCGGAAGCAGCAGGAACAGAGCCAAATAAATTCCAGAACACACAGTACAGCAATGTTTCACAGGAGGCTCCAAAGCACTGAAGATGTCACCGAGATAGCGGATGAAACGTCTGCAAGTCAACTTCCTAGCTTGGCAAACATACCCACAACCACGGCAACTCACACCCGAACTACAAGTCTTTATACAAACCTTGAACTTAGGTCAGTGCTGCCATTTTGGCAACCCTGCCTTTGCCATAGCTGAGGGCCTGGTGTTTCCTGCAGTTGCAAGTCTATTCCTTCAATGTAAAGTGATGAGAATTAGCTGAAGTCAGGGGACTATTTCTTCAAGTGAGCAGGCGTTCTGTGCTGGAGAAAATTTGTTGAATTTTAGCAATAGCAACAAACCAGAGCCAATTTTGAGCCAGAACACGGAAACACTATATAGAACATAGAACATAGAACATTACAGCGCAGTACAGGCCCTTCTGCCCTCGATGTTGCGCCACTCTGTCATACTAATCTGAAGCCCATCCCACCTACACTATTCCATGTACGTCCATATGTTTGTCCAATGACGACTTAAATGCACTTAAACTTGGCGAATAGACTACCATTGCAGGCAAAGCATTTCATACCCTTACTACTCTCTGAGTAAAGAAACTATCTCTGACATCTGTCTTATACCTATCTCCCCTCACCTTAAAGTTGTGTCCCCTCGTGTTTGCTGTCCCCATACTTGGAAAAAGGCTCTCTCTGTCCACCTTATCTAACCCTCCGATTACTATGTACTGTAAGTGTGCAAATTGGAATTTTAACAGCTGCAAGCTAGATGCTCTATCCCCTGTTCCCAAACTCTGACCATATCTATTCCATTAGGCAGCAGATAACTAGTGCCGCTCTCAAAGAACAGGTCAAGCCTGAACAGATGCTTCACATGTGAAATTAATTCAGGTAGGGCCAACTTGAGCTGAATAATTTCTTCCTTACCCATTTAACAGATTTGAAAAGCTAGAAGCAGTAATATATCTGATAATTCGCCTCATTAATTACCATTATGAATCATAGTGACTGGGAAATTTTCTGCACTAGAGGAGGCTGCGCATTGATTTTAGCACACACTGTGAAACCCCAGTCGCTGTCATTATCTTTTATTCTCTTTAATTTGCTCTCTTTGTAATTTATTCTTCATTCTTTCTCTTCCTCTAGTTCATTTCTCAAGCGAAAAATAGGAGGTGATTAGAAACCGGGTGAGGTTGATTTGACTATCCTCCACTGTCCCTGCTTTTGGTACTGAAATGAGCGGCTGAGAATTGGCAGAGTGGCATTGAATTACAGGTGAGGAAATTGGCATGCTGTTTATGTCCAGCTTTTAATATTAGTCACACCAAGATGGTGGACAGCACACTTTACATCCTTCCTGAGTGATTCACGCCTGAAATAATCTTACATTGGTCAAAACAACAACCTGAGTTTTTAATAGAGACTTCAGTGTCGTAAACTGTCCTTAGAGACTGTAGGAGCATCAGCCATCAAAAATGAACACCACGCTGAGCTATTCTGATCAAACTCTAAAGAATAGCTAAGAGGATGAGAGAGGATTAGTGAGGGCCAGAGATTCAGAGGGGAATTACAGAAGCTTGAAGTTTGCTCTTTAAGCTTTGCAATATCAATAAGCTTTGCACAGTCGAGAAGGAGAGATCACATTCAGAGTGAGACACTGCCCAAGGGAATATATTGTTTAGGGATTTGGGAGCAGTGTGGGAATAAAATTGGGAAATCTTGTTTATTTCTCCATTTTAAACATTTAAAATCCAGTAGTTTAGATCAGAGTGGCGCTGGAAAAGCACAGCAGGTCAGGCAGCACCCGAGGAGCAGAAAAATCGACATTTCAGGCAAAAGCCCTTCCTCAGGGAGTCTCCGGGGTGGAGAGGTGGGAAGGTGGGGGGAGGGGAGGGGTGGGGGGGGTGGGTTGGGGGCTGCTGGGGAGAAGGTAGCAAAGAGTGCCATAGGTGAATGGGAGTGGGGATGGAGGTGATAGGTCAGAGGGGAGGGTGGAGTGGTTTGGTGGGAAGGGAGATTGGCAGGTAGGACAGGTTATGAGGACGGTGCTGAGCTGGAAGAAGCAAATGTGGCTGTGGTAGCGAGTCTGTTTCAATACATGGCTGAAGAGCTTCAGGGCAGAGGAGATGACTTGGGGGTTGCAATGAGAGAGAGACTCACTGAGATCCTTGTGGAGAGGGGAGAACTTCTTCAAGGTTT
Source organism: Hemiscyllium ocellatum (assembly GCF_020745735.1). Lineage (NCBI taxonomy): Eukaryota > Metazoa > Chordata > Chondrichthyes > Orectolobiformes > Hemiscylliidae > Hemiscyllium > Hemiscyllium ocellatum. Next base: position 32,637,285 of record NC_083424.1, on the reverse strand, counting down.
AAAATCCAGTAGTCTAGTGAAAAGTTAATTAAGGTCGCTGACTCAGCTGATGGAGGGACAGTTATCAGTCAGTCACCTGAAGCCTGTACAGGATGTTAATTAGAGTTAGTCACTATTGAACTTTAACTAGTGTGAGTCATCCTAGCTCTATTGAAGAAATGGTCAGTAAACAATGTACAATCAAACAGCTATGAATTGGAGGTGCCAATGTTGGTCTGGGGTGAACAAAGTTAAAAATCACACAACACCAGGTTATAGTCCAACAGGTTTATTTGGAAGCACAAGCTTTCGGTGCGACGCTCCTTCATCAGGTAGTTGTGGAGGTTAAGATCACGCTCACAGAATTTATAGACAAAGGTGTCCAGTGTCGTGGAGATGTGATACAATAAACAGTCTTAGATTAAAACTTTCATCTTTTATAATGGAATATGCAGGTTTCCGTTCTTTGATATGTAAATCCCAGAACTTGTTTTCAATTACATTCTCAAGATAGCTCAGTTTTTTAAACAATAGGTCTGTAATCTGAAGTCTGTCTGTGTCCCAGTGCTATGTCAGACTGACAAATCCCCCCACATGCACTGACACATGCACCTCTCACACGTACCCCATAACACTTAACCAAGCTAACCGCAATCTGTTGCTTCTAGATGCACACACATATAAACTTATAGGGTGAATTTGTTTTTGCAGAATTACATGTTATTTTGCTCAAAAACTGCATGAATCTGTAAAACTATACAGAGGGTTTGTCAGTCTGACATAGCTTTGGGACACAGACAAACTTCACATTTATTGTTTAAAAAACTGAGTTAGCTTGAGAATGTAATTTAAAAGATGTTCTGGGATTTACATATCAAAGAGCTGAAACCAGCATATCCCAATCTAAAAGATGAAAGATTTAATCTCAGACTGTTTATTGTGTCAAATCTCCATGACACCGAACTCCTTTGGCTATAAATTCTGTGAGCAAAATCTTAACGTCCACAACCACTTGACAAAGGAGCGTCACTCCGAAAGTTAACGCTTCCAAATAAACCTGTTGGACTGTAACCTGATGTTGTGTGATTTTTAACTTAATCAATGAGCTGCACATGGTCAGGTCACATTTACAGAGAGACACAAACCAAGTGAGTCAGTTGTGTGGGGAATTTGGAGTCAATGTGGGAATATAATGCAGAGGGGAAGAAGTCCATTTTATTTTTGGCTCCTATTTTGTCATGTTTTTGTTAACAGGATAAATTAAAGTCAAAGATCATGGACCTAGCACACAAAAGTGACATCACAGGTAAACCATTAGTTTATTGGTTGGTGATTAGTTACCAACTTCACTATCTATGACAATTACTTTCCGATTGAAGGTAAAGAGGGAAAATATTTACAGGCTATAAACTAAAAGACCATTGTGACAATTTTAAAAATCAGATTGAGAACTAAGTAATTAAAATAAAGATGCCAAGTGATGTGTTCTAACTGCATGATTGAATTGAATTGGATTGAATTTATTGTCACATGTACCAAGGCACAGTGAAAAGCTTTGTCTTGTGAGCAATACAGGAAGATCACAGAGTTAAGTAACATTGATAAGTAAATAGTAGGCAAACAGCGGCAAAACCAAAACACAGGTACAGGCCAGTGCTAAAGGTCTGTGAGTCCATTCAGTATTTTAACAGTAGTAGGGTAGAAACTGTTTCAAAACTGGCTGGTGAGTGTTTTCAGGCTTCTGTACCTTCTCCATGATGGTAGAAGTTGTAGAAAAAACATTGCCAGGCTGGGATGGATCTTTGAGAATGCTGGCAGCCTTTCCTTGACAGTGGGCCTGGTAGATGGATTCTGTAGATGGGAGGTTGGCCTTTGTGATTGTCCGGGCCGAGTTCACCGCACTCTATAACCACCTCCAATCTTGAATGATACAATTGCCATACCAGGTAGTGTTACATCTAGACAGAATGCTCTTGATGCGCACCAATAAAAGTTGGCAAAGGTATATGCTGTCATGCCAAATTTCTTCAGCTGTCTGAGGAAGAAAAGACGTTGTTGGATGATGTGGGAGCTGTTGGACCCCGCTATGGTTCACAGTGACCACGTCGGTAACAAGCATCGATTGTTTGAGGAACTCCGGCTCAGAGTTGATGGATTGACATCTGAGCCTTGAACACTGCAACACAGCAGAGGTGGGGAGAGTTATCTGGATTGTGTGTTTCAGGTGGCAGTCATACTCCTTAGATTGACTGCTTTAAATTTGGTCAGTCTTCAGGGACAGGATGGTATGACGTTGCGTCAGGTAGGTAGAAGGATCCAGGAGGGAGTGCTGAAGGAGCCTCAGCCCTTGAGCTTGTCTGACAGGTTTGAGATTCTTGCTCCTTCTATGGATGAGAGTAGGAGCTGGAGGAAGGATGAGCAACCTGCCCATACCACCATAGTACGAGTGATTCAAGAGCAGGGAGAAAACAGAGATGTTATATTTAGGGACAATGTAGTCAGGGGAATAGATACAATTCTTTGTGGCCAAGATCAAGAATCCTGAAGGCCGTATTGCCATGGATTCTCGATAGCTCATCTAGGCTACAGAGGAACTTGGAGGAGAAAGTGAGGTCTGCAGATGCTGGAGATCAGATCTGAAAATGTGTTGCCGGAAAAGCGCAGCAGGTCAGGCAGCATCCAAGAAACAGGAGAAGAAGGGCTGAAGAAGGGCTTATGCCCGAAACGTCGAATCTTCTGTTCCTTGGATGCTGCCTGACCTGCTGCACTTTTCCAGCAACACATTTTCAGCTACAGAGGAACTTGGATGCAGAAGGGAAAGATCAAGTTGCCAAAGTCCATCTGGGTACCAATGATATAAGTAGAATGAGGAAAGAGGTTCCACTGAGAGAAAATGAGCAGCTAGCGGCCAAATTTAAAAGCAGATCTAAAAAGGTAATCTACAGCTTGCTGCCTGATTTATGGGTCAACAAGGTTAAAGAGATAAAAGGGCGGATCAAAGGTTGCTGTGGGAGAAATGGGTTTGAATTCGTGGGGAATTGGCACGAGTTCTGGGGAAAGAGGGAACTCTTCTGATTGGATGTTCTCCACTTGAATCATGCTGGGATCAGAGTCCTGGCAAATCACATAACTAGGGCTGTAAATAGGACTTTAAACTGAAAGGGAATGGGGGTTGTTCAGCTGCATGGAACAAGTTAAAGTGGGAGGAATCAACAGAGGTTATTAAAGTTTCCAGAACATGTAATAGGACAAAGAGTATGAAAAGGTCAGAAATCAAACTTCAAGCACAACAGAAGAGGGATCAGTTATGATAAAGTGGATAGTGAATGCAGAACTGAGGGTGTTATACTTAAATTCACACACAGTATGCGAAACAAGGTAACTGAGCTTAGAGGGTCGATTGAAATTGGCAAGTCCAATGTTGTGGGTATCATGGGGAATCACAAAACTAAATATCCAAGGACACACCATCTATTGAAAGGATGGGCAGAAGGGGAAGTGTTGCCTTGTTGGTAAGAAGGGGTGAGGAGAAACTTCTTCACCCAGAGAGTGGTAGCTGTGTGGAATGCTCTGCCCCAGAGGGCAGTGGAGGCCCAGTCTCTGGATTCATTTAAGAAAGAGTTGGATAGAGCTCTCAAAGATAGTGGAATCAAGGGTTATGGAGATAAGGCAGGAAGCGGACACTGATTAGGAATGATCAGCCATGATCATATTGAATAGCGGTGCAGGCTCGAAGGGTAGAATGGCCTACTCCTGAACCTATTGTCTATTGTCTGGGAAGATCAGTTTGGTAAAATCAGGAAAGGAATTCATGGAATGTTGACGACATGGGTTTTTTTGAGAGCAGCTTGCAATAAAGCCACTAGGGAACAGACAAGTCTGGGTTTGGTGATATGCCATGAGGCAGACTTGATTCGGGAGCTTGAGGTGAAGGAACCCCTAAAGGGCTGTGACTCTGATATGATCAAATTCACCCTGCAGTTTGAGACGGAGAAACTGGAACGAGATGTCATGATGTTACAATTGAGTAAAGGTAACTGCAAAGCCATGAGAGAGGAGCTGGCCAGAGTTCATTAGAAGGGGAGCCTAGTAAGGAAGATGGTGGAGCAGCAATGGGGGCAATTAAGCAGGAACAGTAAAAATTCATTCTGTGGAAAAAGAAACATGCTAAGAGGAGGATGAGGTAACCATGTCTGACAAGATTTGGAGATGCTGGTGTTGGACTGGGGTGTACAAAGTTAAAAATCACACAACACCAGTTAAAAATCACACAACAACCTGGTGTTGTGTGATTTTTAACGATGTCTGACAAGGCAAGTCAGGGACAGCATAAAAGCAAAGAAACAAACATAACGTGTTGAAAATTAGTGGGAAGCCAATGGTTTGGGAGTCCTTTAAAAAGAAACAGACAACTACTAAAACAACAATAAGGAGGGAGAAGGTGAGATATGATCATTAGCTAGTAACATAGAAGAAGATTGCACAAGTTTTTTTTTAAGTAATATCAAAATTATGAGAGAGGCAAGAGTGGACATTTGACCACTGGAAAATGAGGCTGGAGCAGTAGTAATGGGGATCAAAGATGGCCCAGGAACTGAATAGGTACTTTGTTAGGAGTTTTGGGCCCCATATTGAAGGAAAGGTGTGTTGGCCTTGGAGGGATTCCAGAGGAGTTTTAAAAGAATGCCTGCAGGGATGAAAGGCTTGTCGTATGAGGACTCTGCGTCTGTACTCAATTGAGTTGAGAAAGATGATGGGGCAATCTTATTGAAACTTACAGAATACTGAGGTCAGGGTAGAATTGACATGGAGAAGATGTTTCCACAAATAGCAGAGAGGAGGACCTGAGTGTACAGCCTCAGTGAGGGGATGACTCTTTAGAACCATGATCCTAGAATCCCCACAGTGCAGAAACAAGCCATTCAGCCCATCGAATCCACACTGACCATCTGAAGGGTGTCCCACTCAGAATCACTCCTTAACCCACATTTTCCTTGTCTAACCTACCGAGCCTACACATCCCTGGACACTATGAGCAATTTAGCATAGCCAATTCACCCAACCTGCACATCTTTGGTCTGTGGGAGGAAATGGGGAGAATGTGTAAAGCCCACACAGATAGTCACCTGAGACTGGAATTGAGCCCAAGCTCCTGACCATTGAGCTACTTTGCCACCCGATGACAAAGAATTTTCTTAGGTGGTTAATCGGTGGAACCCATTGGCATAGAGGGCTGTGGAAGTCAGGTCATTGAGTGTATTTAAGACAGAGGTAGATAGGTTCTTGATTAGTGAGGGGATCAAGGGTTAAGGGGAGAAGGCAGGAGAACTGGATTGAGAAAACATGTCACCATGTTAAAATGGTGGATCGTACTCATTGGGCCAAATTGCCCATTTCTGCTCCTGCATCTTATGATCATATAAAATAAGAGATGATGGCCTGTTAGTATTATTGCTGACTCTTAATCCAGAAGCTCAGCTAATGTTCTGGGAACCAGCGTTTGAATCCTGCAATGGCACTTGGCTGAATTTGGATTCAATCTTTTCTAAATCTGGAATTCAGAAGCTACTGGAGACCACAAAACCAGTGTCAATTGTTGTAAAAAACCATCCGGTGCACTAATGCCACTCAGGGAAGGGAATCTGCCATCCTCACTTGGTCTGGCCTATGTGCAGCTCCACACCTGCAGCAATGTGATTGACTCTCAGTTGCCTTCTGAAATGGCCCAGCAAGCCACTCAGTTGTATCAGTCGCTGTAAGAAAATATGAAACTGGACAAACACCCAACATCAATCTAGGTATCGGAAAAGACAATGGCAGAAACAGCCCTGTCGATTCTGCAAAGTCCTCCTCACAAACATCTGGGGGCTGGTGCCAAAATTGGGAGTTGTCTGACAGACTCGTCAAGCAACAGCCCAACATAGTCATACTCACAGAATCATACCTTACAGACAATGTCCCAGACACTGTCATCACCATCCCGAGGTATGTCCTGTCTCACTGGTAGGACAGACCCTGCAGGGGAGGGCGACTCAGTGGTTTACATTAACTCCAGACACTGGGGCAGCATGGTGGCTCAGTGGTTAGCACTGCTGCCTCACAGTACTAGGGACCTGTGTTGTCTGCCTGTGTGGACTTTGCACACTCTCCCTGTGTCTGCATGGGTTTCCTCTGGGTGGTCTGGTTTCCTCTCACAATCCAAAGTTGCGCAGGTCTGGTGAATTGGCCATGCTAAATTGCCCATTGTGTTCAGGATAGGTGCATTAGTCAGGGATAAGTTTAGAGCAATGGGTCTAGATGGGTTACTCTTTGGAGAGTTGGTGTGGACTTGTTGGGCCAAAGGCCTGTTTCCACACTGTAGGTTTCTAAAATAAATCCTTGAAGTCTCATTGCTTCCGGTGAAACATGGGCAAGGAAACCTGACTGGTTACCATATACGGCCCTCCCTTGGCTGACAAATGCATATTCTTCTATGTTGGACAGCACTTGGAGGAAACACTGAAGGCGATAAGCTTAAAATATACCTTGGTTGGGAGTACTTCAATGTCCACCAGCAAGAGTGGTTCAGCAGCAGGACTATTGATCAAGCTGTTCTGTCCTAAAGGACATTAGATTAGATTACTTACTTACAGTGTGGAAACAGGCCCTTCGGCCCAACAAGTCAACACCGACCCGCCGAAGCACAACCACCCATACCCCTACATTTACCCCTTTACCTAACACTACGGGCAATTTATCCTGGCCAATTCACCTAACCTGCACATCTTTGGACTGTGGGAGGAAACCGGAGCACCCGGAGGAAACCCACGCAGACACAGGGAGAATGTGCAAACTCCACACAGTCAGTCGCCTGAGTCGGGAATTGAACCTGGGTCTCTGGCGCTGTGAGGCAGCAGTGCTAACCACTGTGCCACTGTGCTGCCCATTATTGCTAGACCGGGTCTGAGGCAGTTGGTGCGGGTAAATTATCCTTGACCTCCTCCTTAACAATCAATCGGCTGCATCTGTCCATGACAATATCAGTAAGAGTGACCTTGTGGAGACAAAGTGCCACTGTCACACTGAGAACAGCCTCCGTCGTGTTGTTGGTATTATCACCGTGTTAAATGGGACAGACTTCACACAGATTTAACAACTCAAGACTGGGCAGCCATGAGGCACTGTGGGCCATCAACAGTGGCAGAATTGTACTCCAGCACAATCTTTAACCTCATGGGCTGGCATATCCCAGAGTCCACCATTGCCATCAAGCCAGGGGGATCAACCCTGGTTCAATTGAGAGTGCAGGAGGGCATGTCAGGAGCAGCACCAGACATTCCTGAAAGTGAGAATTCAACCTGGTGAAGCTACCAAACAGGGCTACTTGTGTGCCAAACGGCATAAGCAGCAAGTGATAGACAGAGCTAAGTGATTCCACAACCAACAGATCAGGTCTAAGCTCTGCAGTTCTGCCACATCCAGTCATGAATGATGGTGGACAAATAAACAATTCATTGAAGGATAAGGCTCCATAAATATCTCCATCCTCAATAATGGAAGAGCCCAGCACATCAGCGCAAAAGATAAGGCAAATACAGTTGCAGCAATCTTCACTCAGAAGTTCCAATGAATGATCCATCTTGATCTCCTCCAGGGGTCCCCAGCATTACAGATAGCAATCTTCAGCCAATTCAATTCACTCCATGTGATATTAGGGAATGGTTGAAGACACTGGAAATTGCAAAGGCTTGGGCCCTGAGAATATTTCAGTAACAGTACTGAAGATTTGTGCTTCAGAACTTGCAGCGCTCCTAGTCAAGCTGTTCCAATACCCATTACAAAATGGCCATTCATCTGACAATGTGGAAAATTGCCCAGGTATGTCCTGCACATGAAAAGCAGGGCAGATCTAACCGTGCCAATTACCGACTCATCAGACTATTCTCGATCATCAATGATTGATGGTGTCAGCAACAGTGCTATTGAGCAGCACTTGCTCAGTGATGTCCAGTTTGGGTTCTGCGAGGGCCATTCAGATCCTGCTCTCATTACAGCCTTGCTTCAAACACGGACAAAAGAGCTGAATTCCAGATGTGCGATGAGAGTGACAGCCCTTGACATCAGGTTACATTTGACTGAAAACACTAGCAAGGAGACCTCACAACACTGGAATCAGTGAGGATCAGGGAGCAAACTCTCCGAAGGTTAGAGTCATACCTGGCACAGAGGAAGATAGTTGTGGTTGTTGCAGGTCAGTCATCTCAGCTCCAAGACATCTCCGTACGGGTTCCTCAGGATAATGTCCGGGGCTCAATTATTTCCAGCAGCTGCTTCATCAATGACTTTTCCTCCATCATAAGGTCCGAAGTGGGGATGTTCACTGATGATTGCACAATGTTGGGCACCATTCACATTTCATCCGATACTGAAGCAGTTTATGTTCAAACGAGACAAGGTCTGAAACAATATCCACGATTGTACTGACAAGTGGAAATAATATTCATGCCACACAAATGCCACGCAATGACTATCGCCAGTAAGAGACAATCTAATCACCACACCTTGGCATTCAATGGTGTTACCATCACTGAATTCCCCACTATCAACATCCTGAGGATTACCATTGACCAGAAACTCAACTGGATTCATCATACAAACACAAGAACAGGTCAGAGGCTCGGAATACTGCAGTGAATAACTCCCCTCCAGACTCCCCACCGCCTGTCCATCATCTGGCAAAGCACAAGTCAGGAATGTGATAGAATACTGTCCACTGGCCGGGATAGGTGCAGCTCCAACAACATTCAAGAAGCTTGACACCATCCAGGACAAAGCAGTCCACTTGATTAGCATCGACCCTTTCCACTACTGACGCTCAGTAGCAACAGTGTGAACTATCTATAAGATACATTGTAGAAATTCACCAAAGGTCCTTTGACAGCAATCACTTCCAAATCTGCAATCACTTCCATCTAGAAGGACAATGGCAGCAGGTACATGGGGGGAAATATATTGCTGTCCCTTCACTGTTGTTGGGTCAAAATCCTGGAATTCCCTCTCTAATGGCATTGTGGGTCGACCCACAACAGGTGGACTGCAGTGGTTCAAGAAAGCAGATCACCATCATCTTCTGAGGGACAACTAGAGGCAGGCAATAAATGCTGGCCACTCAGCAATGCCCATGTCCCATGAGTGGACTTAAAACAAACATTGAGCAGTACTCTTTCTTTCATTAAAAAAAACTTCCGTCGATGAACAAATCTAATGAATTATAGTTATTCAACATGGCACTAACTATGATTGTTGAGTTCCCGTGATCTCTCAAGATATTCTCCTAAGAACATGGGCATTGCCAATGTCAAATAATAATATGTCATCTCTTTGTGTTTGGATAATAGCCAACTTTGGTATCTATTTTGAAGCAGTTTTAGTTTGCCAACCAAACTTTGCACTGAAATATGATCATTACGTTTTCATTTGGGTATTGCCTAGAGCTAATTATCTATTTGCAAATACTCGTTTTTCTTCAGCCCACATGCTAACAGATCAATGGGCCATAATTTGTTCTGGAGTGAATCTAATTGTATATGCTGTGAGTCAGACATGCCTTCGCATGCTTAGGATTTTTCGATTTTTCTGTGACAAGTTCTTGAAGGTGCGAATTGATAAACATCACAACAAGGGAAACGGGGCAACTGAGACTGACAAGACCAGGGCAAGTTACTGCACATTTCCTAATGGATCTGACTGAAAGATTGTGAAAATAACAATGCAAGAACTGAGAAGCAAGTGCAAATTGAGTAGTTGAAGTCAGTGTCAGATGAGGTATAGCAAGAAATGCAACAGTAGCTGGAAAGTCATCATATCCACTCTCCCTGTAGTGAGAGAAAGATACAACTGGTTGTGAGGTTAACCTAAGAATCATCACACCTCAGGTGAGTTTAAGCTTTCACGCCGGTACAGAATGCATCATTCTGCATTGCAAAGCAGCCATCTGAGCAAAGCAATGTCCACAGGACAATAGTGCCTAATGTGAAGCTCACACGAAAGACTGAGATTTAGGGTCATAATCTACCAAGTTAGCTCACCAGGCATTCTAGGAAAGACTGAAAAAGGAGATCAAATGATATTTTAATTTTAATGTTATTGGAAAACATGTTGTCAAAGCATTTCATCCTATACTCCTCAGGATCATGGCAAGAATGACAAATTTCAAGTGATCACAATAATTTAGACTGCAGAAGAAAAGGGTAATGATGACAAGTTGATTAGAATTGGCTGAGGTGTTACTATGGAGAAAGCAACAGGGAAATTTAGGCTCTTGAATAATTTTTAAAAAGTTGCAAGGCTGGAATAGATTCCTCTTGTTTGCAAACAACCGATGCTGCTTATGAATATGTCATTCCTAATAAGCATAAAGGAGTTACATTACAAGCTTAATTATTAGTGCAGATATAGATAGATTCTACCTAAATGTGAAAGACCTCTTAATTGATAACACTGATAATCAGTTTAGCATAATAAATTTGGAATTGCTGTATTTGTTTTGAGTGCAGATGAATAGATTCAGCATCATATCTCTCAACAATACCAAATTCTGTGCTACCAAGATATCTGAACTTCAAGGATAGATTATAAAGGAGATTACACAAGCTAAAGTTGTATTCTTTTGGAATTTAACAGGTCGAGGGGCCATTTGATTAAAGTCTTGAAGGTATTAAGTGAACTGATGGAGTAGATGGAAACTATTTCTACTGGTTGCAGAATCTAGGACTACAGGATGTGAAACCTAGAGTCAGACATTTTGGGAGTGGAATCAGGAAACCTTACTAAATGCAAAGGGTGGTTGAAGTTTGGAACTCTTTCTGCTGCAAATGTGTTGCTGGTCAAAGCACAGCAGGCCAGGCAGCATCTCAGGAATAGAGAATTCGACGTTTCGAGCATAAGCCCTTCATCAGGAATAAGAGAGAGAGAGCCAAGCAGGCTGAGATAAAAGGTAGGGAGGAGGGACTAGGGGGAGGGGCGATGGAGGTGGGATAGGTGGAAGGAGGTCAAGGTGAGGGTGATAGGCCGGAGTGGGGTGGGGGCGGAGAGGTCAGGAAGAGGATTGCAGGTTAGAACTCTTTCTGCAAATGGCAGTTAATACTGGATAATGATTGATTTTTATCCCCGAGGTGATGATAGGTTTTAATGAAAGGCAGGTAGATAAAAGCAGGACATAGATCAGTCATGACCTGAATGGTAGACCAGTGTTGTAGAGAAAAATTACTCGAGAATCAGATTTAGCAGTAAGTCAAAGCATAGTTTATTAAACAAAAGCTTTTGGGAGCTGAGAAGTCACCCTAAACATGGGTTTTGACCAAGCATTCTCCCTGATTACAGAGATCAACAACCCTTTATACCCTTAGCCACAGCAAAGCACACAGTATCGGTTACAGAAACAGTTCTTCAGCCAGAATGTCCCATCCGAGCAGGTTCAGTCTACTGAGACTGCAGCCACCGGTTGTTTTGAGTTTGTGATTCTACTTGGTAATGAACATACTTTCGTTTATCTAGCTCGATCCTGCAGCAGTGAGCACATTAGCAATCAGCACAAAATTATGTCAATGATCCCAGCATGCTCTACTTTAGTCTCCCCTTCTGGTCAGAGGCCATGGTCAACCACTTCCAGCCATGTTTCCAATGTCTGTGTCCCCCATCGAGGGATGCTCTATAGTTTTATGAGTAGGAACACTAGCACCTGGCATAACTCTTATAGTCAAAACTTTACAACATGAATTAAAGACGGCCATAACAACGCAACAACGATAACAATAACAATGAATATGATTAAGGCATGTAAAAGGTACGAGCCCCAAGAACCAGCTCCTAGCCACCCTAGCCAACCGGAGCGGTTATTATCATGAAACTGCTTCCCTTTGTGCTGGATCTTACTGGCCTCCAGGCACATGGGATCCGCTAGGTTAGTTATTTTGTCCGAAGTGTCAGGAATGTAAGGGCAACATTTGGAGCCAATAACAGCACAGATGCCACCGTGTGCTGCTAGCCAATAATCAAGAGCCAGGCAATTCTGTAAAGTGATGACATGCGGCAGGCAACAATGTCAGCCGAGACCTCAGAGATGGCAGCACTGACATCCTCAAAGCCATCGACAGTCTCATCAACCAGCCTCTCTAAGGTTGAGGCCTTATTGATCAGTTCCCTCGTGGCCTTAGCGGTCCCATAGGCAAGAAGGCAACCATGATGAATCACTCAGTGTCAGTGATGGACCGCTTGGATCCAAGTAGGTGTATGTTGGGATGAAGGGGGAGGGAACTGAAATGGCAAACATAAGGGACCAAGTAGCAAGGTGCAGACCAATTTGGAGGGAGCGAAGGGTAGGCCTTGAGACTACAGACACAATAGGTACCATTGTATTTTCTCAGGTAACTAGTCTGAATTGTTTTGAATGGTTTTGAATGTGCCACTTGTAGTAGACTTGTTGAGAAGGTCAAGGCTCAAGGTACTTCCAGAGGAAATTGATCAGTGTCTGGAAAGGGTAAAGAGCAGGGAAGAGGAATATTCACTGGTTCCAGCATTCCACCCTGACGTGCAGTTGAGTTTAAAACAAATAGTCCCCATGGGCGTTCCTTCATCTGTGATGTTAGTGAGGGTCAGAGCTTGGGGATGTATGCAAAGGGTTGTAGTGGGGATGGAACCAACACTTATATTTTTGTATATTATCATCGTCAGTCTCATAGGTGAACTTAACATTGGCAGCACAGATGGTCCAGTCAGGGCCTCGCATGAATGATTCGTGAGACTCCCTGTCTGTCCTCCCTCTGTCCCAAATGGATAACAGGGAGGATCGATCTTGGTCCATCCACCATTCAGCTGTTTCGGATTCATAAAATGGAAACCCACTTAAGATTGTGGGAATTCGAGTACACACCCAGCATTATTATTACACTGCACATGCATGTCGGGCATGTATAGGTAAGTATTGACGTGCATCGCATGCCTACCCCTGCCCACCAAACCGCTCGTGAAGGTATTTGTCCATCCATTCCTTCTGGCGTTCCTGGTACCCTTGCACAACAACCTGCGCCCCAGATACCCGCACGCACAACAACTCGCGCTCCTGGTACCTGCGCGCAACAATCCACGATCCTGGTACCCGCACACAACAACCCGCACGCCTGGTACCCGCGCCCAATAACCCACGCTCCTGGTACCCGCGCACAACAACCCACGCTCCTGGTACCCGCGCATAACAACCCACGGTCCTGGTATCCGCACACAACAACCCACGCTCCTGGTACCCACGCCCAACAACCCACGCTCCTGGTACCCGCGCATAACAACCCACGCTCCTGGTACCCGCGCATGACAACCCACGCTCCTGGTATCCACGCCCAATAACCCACGCTCCTGGTACCCGTGCATAACAACCCACGCTCCTGGTACCCACGCTTCTGGTACCCCCGCATAACAACCCGCACCCCTGGTACCCACGCACAACAACCCACGGTCCTGGTACCCACGCATAACAACCCACGGTCCTGGTACCCCCGCATAACAACCCGCACCCCTGGTACCCACGCCCAATAACCCACGCTCCTGGTACCCACGCCCAATAACCCACGCAACTGGTACCCATGTAAAACAATCCACGCCCCTGGTACCTGCCCACAAAAACCCACATTCTTGGCACCCGCGCATAACAACCTACGCTCCAAGTACACGCATACAACAACCCGTGCTCCTGGTATCGACACACAATAACCCACGCTCAAGAACCATGCACAACAGCCCACGCTCCTGGTCCGTGCACTACAATCCACACTCCTGGCCAATGCACAACAACCCACACACCTGGCCAATGCGCAACAATGCATGCTCTTGGTACAACCACAACAATCCAAGCTCCTGGTACATGCACAATTTTCCATATTCCTGGCGTAGCACAACAATCCAAATTCTTGGCCAATGCACAACATGCCATGATCCAGGTCCATGCACACCAATCCACACTCCTGGTCTACGCACACCAATCCACACTCCTGGTCTACGCACAACAATCCACACTCCTGACTAATGCACAAAAATCCACGGTCCAGGTCCATGCATAACAATTCACAAACCTGACCAATGTACAACACTGCACACTCCTGGCCAATGCACAACAATCCACACTCCTGTCTAATGCACAACAATCCACGCTCCTGGTCCATGCACAATATTCCATACTCCGGTTCAATGCACAACAATCCACACTCCTCGCCAATGCACAACAATCCAGGATCCAGGTCCATGCACAATCCACATTCCTGGTCTACGCACAATGCCCCATGCTCCAGATCCATGCACAACAATCCACATTCCTGGACAATGCACAACAATCCACTCTCTTGGTCCATGCAAAACAATCCACACTCCAGGTCCAAGCACAACAATCCACAGTCGAGGTCCATGCACAACAATCCACACTCCTGGTCGACGCACAACGCCCCACGCTCCTGGCAAATGCACAACAATCCACTCTCCAGGTCAATGCACAACAATCCACTCTCCTGGCCAATGCACAACAATCCACACTCCAGGTCCAAGCACTAAAATCCTCAGTCCCGGTCCATACACAACAATTCAAGCTCCTGGTCAATGCACAACAATCCAGAATCCAGGTCCATGCACAACAATCCACACTCCTGGTCTGTGCACAACAATCCACACTCTTGGTCCATGCACAACAATCCCCACTCCTGGGACATGCACAACATTCCACATTCCTGGTCTAGCACAACAATCCAAATTCCTAGCCAATGCACAACAATCCGTGATCCAGGTCCATGCACAACAATCCACATTCCTGGCGAACGCACAACGCCCCATGCTCCTGGTCCAGGCACAACAATCCACATTCCTGGCCAATGCACAATAATCCACGCTCCAGGTCCATGCACAACAATCCACACTCCTGGTCTACGCACAACGACCCACGCTCCTGGGCAATGCACAAAAATCCAGACTCCTGGGCAATGCACAACAATCCACAATCCAGGTCCATGCACAACAATCCACACTCCTGGTCGACGTACAATGCCCCACACTCCTGGTCAATGCACAACAATCCACACTCCTGGCCAATGCACAACAATGCACACTCCTTTGCAAATGCACAACAATCCACACTCCTGGCCAATGCAAAAAAATCCACACTCCAGGTCCATGAACAACATTCCACACTCCTGGCGAACGCAAAACAATCCACACTCCCGATCCAAGCACAACAATCTATGGTCCAGGTCAAGGCACAACAATCCACACTCCCGGTCCAAGCATAACAATCCACACGCCTGCTCCATGCACAACAATGCACACTCCTGTGCCATGCACAACAATCCACTCTCCTGGTCCAAGCACGACAATCCACGGTCCAGGTCCAGGCACAACAATCCACATTCCCGGTCCTTGCACAACAATCCACTCTCCTGGCTAATACACAACAATCCAAATTCCTAGTCAATGCACAACAATCCACGATCCAGGTCCATGCACAACAATCCACACTCCTGGCCAATGCACAACAATCCACACTCCTTGTCAATGCACACCAATCCACACTCCTGGTGTGTGCACAACAATCCACACTCTTGGTCCATGCATAACAATCCACGCTCCTGGTACATGCACAACATTCCACATTCCTGGTCTAGCACAACAAACCTTACTCCTAGCCAATGCACAACAATCCACGATCCAGGTCCATGCACAACAATTCACACTCCTGGTCTACGCACAACGCCCCACTCTCCTGGTCCATGCACAACAATCCACACTCCTGGTCTACGTACAATGCCCCACGCTCCTGGTCAATGCACAACAATCCACACTCCTTTGCAAATGCACAACAATCCACACTCCCGGTCCATACACATCAACCCACACTCCTGGCTAATACACAACAATCCACTCTCTGGGCAATGCACAACAATCCACACACCAGGTCCATGCACAACAATTGACACTCCTGGCGAACGCAAAACAATCCACACTCCCGGTCCAAGCCCAACAATCTATGGTCCAGGTCCAGGCACAACAATCCACACTCCAGGTCCAAGCACAACAATCCACAGTCCAGGTCCAGGCACAACAATCCACTCTCCTGGTCAATGCACAACAATACACACTCCTGGCCAATGCACAACAATCTACACTCCTGGCCAATGCACAACAACCCACACAGCTGGCCAATGCATGCAATCCACGATCCAGGTCCATGCACAACAATCCACACTCCTGGTGCATGCACAACAATGCACACTCCTGGCCCATGCACAACAATGCACACTCCTGGCCAATGCAGAACAATCCAAGCTCCAGGTCCAAGCACAAAAGTCCTCGGTCCAGGTCAAGGCACAACAATCCACACTCCTGGTCCATGCACAACAATGCACACTCCTGGCCAATGCAGAACAATCCACACTCCTGGCTAATGCACAACAATGCACACTCCTGGTCCATGCACAACAATCCAAGCTCCTGGTCCGGGCACAACAATCCACACTCCTGGTACATGCACAACATTCCACATTCCTGGTCTAGCACAACAATCCAAATTCCTAGCCAATGCACAACAATCCACGATCCAGGTCCATGCACAACAATCCACACTCCTGGTCTATGCAGAACGCTCCACGCTCCTGGTCCATGCACAACAATCCAGACTCCTGGGCAATGCACAACAATCCACAATCCAGGTCCATGCACAACAATCCACACTCCTGGTCTATGCAGAACGCTCCACGCTCCTGGTCAATGCACAACAATTCACACTCCTTGGCAAATGCACAACAATCCACACTCCTGGCCAATGCAAAAAAATCCACTCTACTGGTCAGTGAACAACAATCCACACTCCTGGTCCATGCACAACAATCGACACTCCTGATGAACGCAAAACAATGCACACTCCCAGTCCAAGCCCAAAAATCTATGGTCCAGGTCCAGGCACAACAATCCACTCTCCTGGTCAATGCACAACAGTACACACTCCTGGCCAATGCACAACAACCCACACACCTGGCCAATGCACAAAAATCCACGATCCAGGTCCATGCACAACATTCCACACTCCTGGTCCAGGCACAATAATGCACATTGCTGGCCCATGCACAACAATGCACACTCCAGGCCAATGCACAACAATCCACACTCCAGGTCCATGCACAACAATCCACACTCCTGGTTAATGCACAACAATGCACACTCCTGGTCCGTGCACAACAATCCAAGCGCCTGGTCCAGGCACAACAATCCACACTCCTGGTCAATGCACAACAATCGACACTCCTGGTCAATGCACAACAATGCACACTCCTGGTCTATGCACAACAATCCACACTCCTTGTCAATGCACACCAATCCACACTCCTGGTGTGTGCACAACAATGCACACTCCTGGTCTGTGCACAACAATCCAAGCGCCTGGTCCAGGCACAACAATCCACACTCCTGGCCAATGCACAACAATCCACACTCCTTGTCAATGCACACCAATCCACACTCCTGGTGTGTGCACAACAATCCACACTCTTGGCCCATGCACAACAATCCACGCTCCTGGTACATGCACAACATTCCACATTCCTGGTCTAGCACAACAAACCTTATTCCTAGCCAATGCACAACAATCCACGATCCAGGTCCATGCACAACAATTCACACTCCTGGTCTACGCACAACGCCCCACGCTCCTGGTCCATGCACAACAATCCACACTCCTGGTCTACGTACAATGCCTCACGCTCCTGGTCAATGCACAACAATCCACACTCCTTTGCAAATGCACAACAATCCACACTCCCGGTCCATACACATCAACCCACACTCCTGGCTAATACACAACAATCCACTCTCTGGGCAATGCACAACAATCCACACACCAGGTCCATGCACAACAATTGACACTCCTGGCGAACGCAAAACAATCCACACTCCCGGTCCAAGCCCAACAATCTATGGTCCAGGTCCAGGCACAACAATCCACACTCCAGGTCCAAGCACAACAATCCACAGTCCAGGTCCAGGCACAACAATCCACTCTCCTGGTCAATGCACAACAATACACACTCCTGGCCAATGCACAACAATCTACACTCCTGGCCAATGCACAACAACCCACACAGCTGGCCAATGCATGCAATCCACGATCCAGGTCCATGCACAACAATCCACACTCCTGGTGCATGCACAACAATGCACACTCCTGGCCCATGCACAACAATGCACACTCCTGGCCAATGCAGAACAATCCAAGCTCCAGGTCCAAGCACAAAAGTCCTCGGTCCAGGTCAAGGCACAACAATCCACACTCCTGGTCCATGCACAACAATGCACACTCCTGGCCAATGCAGAACAATCCACACTCCTGGCTAATGCACAACAATGCACACTCCTGGTCCATGCACAACAATCCAAGCTCCTGGTCCGGGCACAACAATCCACACTCCTGGTACATGCACAACATTCCACATTCCTGGTCTAGCACAACAATCCAAATTCCTAGCCAATGCACAACAATCCACGATCCAGGTCCATGCACAACAATCCACACTCCTGGTCTACGCACAACGCCCCATGCTCCTGGTCCATGCACAACAATCCAGACTCCTGGGCAATGCACAACAATCCACAATCCAGGTCCATGCACAACAATCCACACTCCTGGTCTATGCAGAACGCTCCACGCTCCTGGTCAATGCACAACAATTCACACTCCTTGGCAAATGCACAACAATCCACACTCCTGGCCAATGCAAAAAAATCCACTCTACTGGTCAGTGAACAACAATCCACACTCCTGGTCCATGCACAACAATCGACACTCCTGATGAACGCAAAACAATGCACACTCCCAGTCCAAGCCCAAAAATCTATGGTCCAGGTCCAGGCACAACAATCCACTCTCCTGGTCAATGCACAACAGTACACACTCCTGGCCAATGCACAACAACCCACACACCTGGCCAATGCACAAAAATCCACGATCCAGGTCCATGCACAACATTCCACACTCCTGGTCCAGGCACAATAATGCACATTGCTGGCCCATGCACAACAATGCACACTCCTGGCCAATGCACAACAATCCACACTCCAGGTCCATGCACAACAATCCACACTCCTGGTTAATGCACAACAATGCACACTCCTGGTCCGTGCACAACAATCCAAGCGCCTGGTCCAGGCACAACAATCCACACTCCTGGTCAATGCACAACAATCGACACTCCTGGTCAATGCACAACAATGCACACTCCTGGTCTATGCACAACAATCCACACTCCTTGTCAATGCACACCAATCCACACTCCTGGTGTGTGCACAACAATCCACACTCTTGGTCCATGCATAACAATCCACGCTCCTGGTACATGCACAACATTCCACATTCCTGGTCTAGCACAACAAACCTTATTCCTAGCCAATGCACAACAATCCACGATCCAGGTCCATGCACAACAATTCACACTCCTGGTCTACGCACAACGCCCCACGCTCCTGGTCCATGCACAACAATCCAGACTCCGGGGCACTGCACAACAATCCACGATCCAGGTCCATGCACAACAATTCACACTCCTGGTCTACGTACAATGCCCCACGCTCCTGGTCAATGCACAACAATCCACACACCTGGCCAATGCACAACAATCCACACTCCTTTGCAAATGCACAACAATCCACACTCCCAGTCCATGCACAACAATCCACATTCCTGGTCAACGCACAACAACCCACACTCCTGGCTAATACACAACAATCCACTCTCTGGTCAATGCACAACAATCCAGACACCTGGGCAATGCACAACAATCCACAATCCAGGTCCATGCACAACAATCCACACTCCTGGTCTACGCACAACGCCCCACGCTCCTGGTCAATGCACAACAATCCACACTCCTGGCCAATGCACAACAATTCACACTCCTGGCCAATGCAAAGAAATCCACTCTATTGGTCAATGAACAACAATCCACACTCCTGGTCCATGCACAACAATCGACACTCCTGGCGAACGTAAAACAATCCACACTCCTGGTCCAAGTCCAACAATCTATGGTCCAGGTCCAGGCACAACAATCCACACTCCCGGTCCATGCACAACAATGCACACTCCTGGCAAATGCGCAACAATCCACACTCCAGGTCCAAGCACAACAATCCACAGTCCAGGTCCAGGCACAACAATCCACTCTCCTGGTCAATGCACAACAATACACACTCCTGGCCAATGCCCAACAATCTACACTCCTGGTCAATGCACAACAATCCACACTCCTGGTCCATGCACAACAATGCACACTCCTGGCCAAAGCACAACAATCCACACTTCTGGTCTATGCACAACAATGCACACTCCTGGTCCATGCACAACATTCCAAGCTCCTGGTCCAGGCACAACAATCCACACTCCTGGTCTACGCACAACAATCCACGCTCCTGGTGCATGCACAACATTGCACATTCCTGGTCTAGCACAACAATCCAAATTCCTAGCCAATGCACAACAATCCACACTCCTGGTGTACGTACAATGCCCCACTCTCCTGGTCAATGCACAACAATCCATACTCCTGTGCCATGCACAACAATCCACACTCCTGATCCATGCACAATATTCCACACTCGTGGGCAATGCATAACCATCCAAAATCCTGGTCCATGCACAACAATCCACGCTTCTGGTCAATGCAAAACAATCCGCGCTTCTGGTCAATGCACAACAATCCACACTCCTGGCTAATGCACAACAACCCACGATCCAGGTCCATGCACAACAATGCACACGTCTGGTCAATGCACAACAATCCACACTCCTGGCTAATGCACAACAACCCACGATCCAGGTCCATGCACAACAATGCACACGTCTGGTCAATGCACAACAATCCACACTCCTGGCTAATGCACAACAATGCACACTCCACGTCAAGCACAACAATCCACATTCCTGGTCTATTCACTACACCCTACGCTCCTGGTCAATGCACAACAATCCACACTCCTGGCCAATGCACAACAATCCAAACTCCGGGCCAATGCACAACAATCCACTCTCCTGGCCAATGCACAACAATCCACACTCTTGGTCCATGCACAACAATCCACGCTCCTGCTCCATGCACAATATTCCACACTCCTCACCAATGCACAACAATCCAGGATCCAGGTCCATGCACAACCCACATTCCGGGTCTACGCACAATGCGCAATGCTCCAGATCCATGCACAACAATTCACATTCCTGGACAATGCATAACAATCCACCATTCAGGTCCACGCACAACAATCCACACTCCTGGTCCATGCACAACAATGCACACTCCTGGCCCATGTACAACAATCCACTCTGCTGGTCCATGCATAATAATCCACACTCCTGGTCCATGCACAACATTCCACACTCCAGGTCCAAGCACAACAATCCACAGTCCAGGTCCAGGTACAACAATCCACACTCCCAGTCCATGCACAACAATCCACACTCCTGGTCCATGCATAACAATCCACTCACCTGGTCAATGCACAACAATGCACACTCCTGGTCCATGCACAACATTCCAAGCTCCTGGTCCAGGCACAACAATCCACACTCCTGGTCTACGCACAACAATCCACGCTCCTGGTGCATGCACAACATTGCACATTCTTGGTCTAGCACAACAATCCAAATTCCTAGCCAATGCACAACAATCCACACTCCTGGTGTACGTACAATGCCCCACTCTCCTGGTCAATGCACAACAATCCATACTCCTGTGCCATGCACAACAATCCACACTCCTTATCCATGCACAATATTCCACACTCGTGGGCAATGCATAACCATCCAAAATCCTGGTCCATGCACAACAATCCACGCTTCTGGTCAATGCAAAACAATCCGCGCTTCTGGTCAATGCACAACAATCCACACTCCTGGCTAATGCACAACAACCCATGATCCAGGTCCATGCACAACAATGCACACGTCTGGTCAATGCACAACAATCCACACTCCTGGCTAATGCACAACAACCCACGATCCAGGTCCATGCACAACAATGCACACGTCTGGTCAATGCACAACAATCCACACTCCTGGCTAATGCACAACAATGCACACTCCACGTCAAGCACAACAATCCACATTCCTGGTCTATGCACAACACCCTACGCTCCTGGTCAATGCACAACAATCCACACTCCTGGCCAATGCACAACAATCCAAACTCCGGGCCATTGCACAACAATCCACTCTCCTGGCCAATGCACAACAATCCACACTCTTGGTCCATGCACAACAATCCACGCTCCTGCTCCATGCACAATATTCCACACTCCTCACCAATGCACAACAATCCAGGATCCAGGTCCATGCACAACCCACATTCCGGGTCTACGCACAATGCGCAATGCTCCAGATCCATGCACAACAATTCACATTCCTGGACAATGCACAACAATCCACCATTCAGGTCCACGCACAACAATCCACACTCCTGGTCCATGCACAACAATGCACACTCCTGGCCCATGTACAACAATCCACTCTGCTGGTCCATGCATAATAATCCACACTCCTGGTCCATGCACAACATTCCACACTCCAGGTCCAAGCACAACAATCCACAGTCCAGGTCCAGGTACAACAATCCACACTCCCAGTCCATGCACAACAATCCACACTCCTGGTCCATGCATAACAATCCACTCACCTGGTCAATGCACAACAATCCACACTCCTGGTCCATGCACAACAATCGACACTCCTGGCGAACGCAAAACAATCCACACTCCAGGTCCAAGCACAACAATCTATGGTCCAGGTCCAGGCACAACAATCCACCCTCCCTGTCCATGCACACCCCTGGCAAACGCACAACAATCCACACTCCAGGTCCAAGCACAACAATCCAAAGTCCAGGTCCAGGCACAACAATCCACTCTCCTGGTCCATGCACAATATTCCACACTCGTGGGCAATGCACAACAATCCAAAATCCAGCTCCATGCACAACAATCCACGCTTCTGGTCAGTGCACAACAGTCCACACTCCAGGCTAATGCACAACAATGCACACTCCAGGTCATGCACAACAATCCACAATCCTGGTCTATGCACAACAATCCACACTCCTGGCAAATGCAAAAAAATCCACTCTCCTGGCCAATGCACAACAATCCACACTCCTGGCCAATGCACAACAATTCACACTGCTGATCCATGCACAACAATCCACGCTCCTGCTCCATGCACAATATTCCACACTCCGGTTCAATGCACAACAATCCACACACCTCGCCAATGCACAACAATCCAGGATCCAGGTCCATGCACAATCCACATTCCTGGTCTACGCACAACGCCCCATGCTCCAGATCCATGCACAACAATCCACATTCCTGGACAATGCACAACAATTCACGATTCAGGTCCACGCACAACAATCCACACTCCTGGTCCATGCACAACAATGCACACTCCTGGCCCATGCACAACAATCCACTTTGCTGGTCCATGCATAATAATCCACACTCCTGGTCCATGCACAACATTCCACACTCCAGGTCCAAGCACAACAATCCACAGTCCAGGTCCATGCACAACAATCCACTCTCCTGGTCAATGCACAACAATCCACACTCCTGGTCCATGCACAACAATTGACACTCCTGGCGAACGCAAAACAATCCACACGCTAGGTCCAAGCACAACAATCTATGGTCCAGGTCCAGGCACAACAATCCACACTCCTGGTCCAAGACCAACAATCTATGGTCCAGGTCCAGGCACAACAATCCACACTCCCGGTCCATGCACAACAATCTACAATCCAGGTCCAGGCACAACAATCCACTCTCCTGGTCCATGCACAATATTCCACACTCGTGGGCAATGCACAACAATCCAAAATCCAGGTGCATGCACAACAATCCACGCTTCTGGTCAATGCACAACAATCCACACTCCTGGCTAATGCACAACAATGCACACTCCAGGTCATGCACAACAATCCACAATCCTGGACTATGCACAACACCCCACACTCCTGGTCAATGCACAACAATCCATACTCCTGGTCAATGCACAACAATCCACACTCCTTTGCAAATGCACAACAATCCACATTCCTGGTCAACGCACAACCACCCACGGTCTCGGTCCAGGCACAACAATCCACATTCCCGGTCCTTGCACAACAATACACTCTCCTGGCTAATACAAAACAATCCACTCTCCTGGTCAATGCACAACAATCCAGACTCCTGGGCAATGCACAACAATCCACAATCCAGGTCCATGCACAACAATCGACAGTCCTGGCGAACGCAAAACAATCCACACTCCCGGTCCAAGCCCAACAATCTATGGTCCAGGTCCAGGCACAACAATCCACACTCCAGGTCCAAGCACAACAATCCACACTCCAGGTCCAGGCACAACAATCCACTCTCCTGGTCAATGCACAACAATCTACACTCCTGGTCCATGCACAACAAATGACACTCCTGGCCAATGCACAACAACCCACACACCTGGCCAATGCACAAAAATCCACGATCCAGGTCCATGCACAACAATCCACACTCCTGGTCCAGGCACAACATTCCACACTCCTGGCCAATGCACAACAATCCACACTCCTGGCCAATGCAAAAAAATCCACACTCGTGGTCCATGAACAATATTCCACACTCCTGGCGAACGCAAAACAATCCACACTCCCGATCCATGCACAACAATCCGCACTCCTGCTCCATGCACAACAATGCACACTCCTGGCCTATGCACAACAATCCACTCTCCTGGTCAAGCACAACAATCCACGTTCCAGGTCCAGCAACTACAATCCACATTCCCGGTCCTTGCACAACAATCCACGCTTCTGGTCAATGCAAAACAATCCACACTCCTGGCTAATACACAACAATCCACTCTCCTGGTCAATGCACAACAACCCACACTCCTGATCCATGCACAATATTCCACACTCGTGGGCAATGCATAACCATCCAAAATCCTGGTCCATGCACAACAATCCACGCTTCTGGTCAATGCAAAACAATCCGCGCTTCTGGTCAATGCACAACAATCCACACTCCTGGCTAATGCACAACAACCCACGATCCAGGTCCATGCACAACAATGCACACGTCTGGTCAATGCACAACAATCCACACCACTGGCTAATGCACAACAATGCACACTCCACGTCAAGCACAACAATCCACATTCCTGGTCTATGCACAACACCCTACGCTCCTGGTCAATGCACAACAATCCACACTCCTGGCCAATGCACAACAATCCACACTGCTGGTCGATGCACAACAATCCACACTCTTGGTCCATGCACAATATTCCACACTCCTCACCAATGCACAACAATCCAGGATCCAGGTCCATGCACAGTCCACATTCCGGGTCTACGCACAATGCGCAATGCTCCAGTTCCATGAACAACAATCCACACTCCAGGTCCAAGCACAACAATCCACACTGCAGGTCCAGGCACAACAATCCACTCTCCTGGTCAATGCACAACAATCTACACTCCTGGTTCATGCACAACAAATGACACTCCTGGCCAATGCACAACGACCCACACACCTGGCCAATGCACAAAAATCCACGATCCAGGTCCATGCACAACAATCCACACTCCTGGTCCAGGCACAACATTCCACACTCCTGGCCAATGCACAACAATCCACACTCCTGGCCAATGCAAAAAAATCCACACTCGTGGTCCATGAACAATATTCCACACTCCTGGCGAACGCAAAACAATCCATACTCCCGATCCATGCACAACAATCCGCACTCCTGCTCCATGCACAACAATGCACACTCCTGGCCTATGCACAACAATCCACTCTCCTGGTCAAGCACAACAATCCACGTTCCAGGTCCAGCAACTACAATCCACATTCCCGGTCCTTGCACAACAATCCACGCTTCTGGTCAATGCAAAACAATCCACACTCCTGGCTAATACACAACAATCCACTCTCCTGGTCAATGCACAACAACCCACACTCCTGATCCATGCACAATATTCCACACTCATGGGCAATGCATAACCATCCAAAATCCTGGTCCATGCACAACAATCCACGCTTCTGGTCAATGCAAAACAATCCGCGCTTCTGGTCAATGCACAACAATCCACACTCCTGGCTAATGCACAACAACCCACGATCCAGGTCCATGCACAACAATGCACATGTCTGGTCAATGCACAACAATCCATACTCCTGGCTAATGCACAACAATGCACACTCCACGTCAAGCACAACAATCCACATTCCTGGTCTATGCACAACACCCTACGCTCCTGGTCAATGCACAACAATCCACACTCCTGGCCAATGCACAACAATCCACACTGCTGGTCGTTGCACAACAATCCACACTCCTGGTCCATGCACAACAATCGACACTCCTGGCGAACGCAAAACAATCCACACTCCAGGTCCAAGCACAACAATCTATGGTCCAGGTCCAGGCACAACAATCCACCCTCCCTGTCCATGCACACCCCTGGCAAACGCACAACAATCCACACTCCAGGTCCAAGCACAACAATCCAAAGTCCAGGTCCAGGCACAACAATCCACTCTCCTGGTCCATGCACAATATTCCACACTCGTGGGCAATGCACAACAATCCAAAATCCAGCTCCATGCACAACAATCCACGCTTCTGGTCAGTGCACAACAGTCCACACTCCAGGCTAATGCACAACAATGCACACTCCAGGTCATGCACAACAATCCACAATCCTGGTCTATGCACAACAATCCACACTCCTGGCAAATGCAAAAAAATCCACTCTCCTGGCCAATGCACAACAATCCACACTCCTGGCCAATGCACAACAATTCACACTGCTGATCCATGCACAACAATCCACGCTCCTGCTCCATGCACAATATTCCACACTCCGGTTCAATGCACAACAATCCACACACCTCGCCAATGCACAACAATCCAGGATCCAGGTCCATGCACAATCCACATTCCTGGTCTACGCACAACGCCCCATGCTCCAGATCCATGCACAACAATCCACATTCCTGGACAATGCACAACAATTCACGATTCAGGTCCACGCACAACAATCCACACTCCTGGTCCATGCACAACAATGCACACTCCTGGCCCATGCACAACAATCCACTTTGCTGGTCCATGCATAATAATCCACACTCCTGGTCCATGCACAACATTCCACACTCCAGGTCCAAGCACAACAATCCACAGTCCAGGTCCATGCACAACAATCCACTCTCCTGGTCAATGCACAACAATCCACACTCCTGGTCCATGCACAACAATTGACACTCCTGGCGAACGCAAAACAATCCACACGCTAGGTCCAAGCACAACAATCTATGGTCCAGGTCCAGGCACAACAATCCACACTCCTGGTCCAAGACCAACAATCTATGGTCCAGGTCCAGGCACAACAATCCACACTCCCGGTCCATGCACAACAATCTACAATCCAGGTCCAGGCACAACAATCCACTCTCCTGGTCCATGCACAATATTCCACACTCGTGGGCAATGCACAACAATCCAAAATCCAGGTGCATGCACAACAATCCACGCTTCTGGTCAATGCACAACAATCCACACTCCTGGCTAATGCACAACAATGCACACTCCAGGTCATGCACAACAATCCACAATCCTGGACTATGCACAACACCCCACACTCCTGGTCAATGCACAACAATCCATACTCCTGGTCAATGCACAACAATCCACACTCCTTTGCAAATGCACAACAATCCACATTCCTGGTCAACGCACAACCACCCACGGTCTCGGTCCAGGCACAACAATCCACATTCCCGGTCCTTGCACAACAATACACTCTCCTGGCTAATACAAAACAATCCACTCTCCTGGTCAATGCACAACAATCCAGACTCCTGGGCAATGCACAACAATCCACAATCCAGGTCCATGCACAACAATCGACAGTCCTGGCGAACGCAAAACAATCCACACTCCCGGTCCAAGCCCAACAATCTATGGTCCAGGTCCAGGCACAACAATCCACACTCCAGGTCCAAGCACAACAATCCACACTCCAGGTCCAGGCACAACAATCCACTCTCCTGGTCAATGCACAACAATCTACACTCCTGGTCCATGCACAACAAATGACACTCCTGGCCAATGCACAACAACCCACACACCTGGCCAATGCACAAAAATCCACGATCCAGGTCCATGCACAACAATCCACACTCCTGGTCCAGGCACAACATTCCACACTCCTGGCCAATGCACAACAATCCACACTCCTGGCCAATGCAAAAAAATCCACACTCGTGGTCCATGAACAATATTCCACACTCCTGGCGAACGCAAAACAATCCACACTCCCGATCCATGCACAACAATCCGCACTCCTGCTCCATGCACAACAATGCACACTCCTGGCCTATGCACAACAATCCACTCTCCTGGTCAAGCACAACAATCCACGTTCCAGGTCCAGCAACTACAATCCACATTCCCGGTCCTTGCACAACAATCCACGCTTCTGGTCAATGCAAAACAATCCACACTCCTGGCTAATACACAACAATCCACTCTCCTGGTCAATGCACAACAACCCACACTCCTGATCCATGCACAATATTCCACACTCGTGGGCAATGCATAACCATCCAAAATCCTGGTCCATGCACAACAATCCACGCTTCTGGTCAATGCAAAACAATCCGCGCTTCTGGTCAATGCACAACAATCCACACTCCTGGCTAATGCACAACAACCCACGATCCAGGTCCATGCACAACAATGCACACGTCTGGTCAATGCACAACAATCCACACCACTGGCTAATGCACAACAATGCACACTCCACGTCAAGCACAACAATCCACATTCCTGGTCTATGCACAACACCCTACGCTCCTGGTCAATGCACAACAATCCACACTCCTGGCCAATGCACAACAATCCACACTGCTGGTCGATGCACAACAATCCACACTCTTGGTCCATGCACAACAATCCACGCTCCTGCTCCATGCACAATATTCCACACTCCTCACCAATGCACAACAATCCAGGATCCAGGTCCATGCACAGTCCACATTCCGGGTCTACGCACAATGCGCAATGCTCCAGTTCCATGAACAACAATCCACACTCCAGGTCCAAGCACAACAATCCACACTGCAGGTCCAGGCACAACAATCCACTCTCCTGGTCAATGCACAACAATCTACACTCCTGGTTCATGCACAACAAATGACACTCCTGGCCAATGCACAACGACCCACACACCTGGCCAATGCACAAAAATCCACGATCCAGGTCCATGCACAACAATCCACACTCCTGGTCCAGGCACAACATTCCACACTCCTGGCCAATGCACAACAATCCACACTCCTGGCCAATGCAAAAAAATCCACACTCGTGGTCCATGAACAATATTCCACACTCCTGGCGAACGCAAAACAATCCATACTCCCGATCCATGCACAACAATCCGCACTCCTGCTCCATGCACAACAATGCACACTCCTGGCCTATGCACAACAATCCACTCTCCTGGTCAAGCACAACAATCCACGTTCCAGGTCCAGCAACTACAATCCACATTCCCGGTCCTTGCACAACAATCCACGCTTCTGGTCAATGCAAAACAATCCACACTCCTGGCTAATACACAACAATCCACTCTCCTGGTCAATGCACAACAACCCACACTCCTGATCCATGCACAATATTCCACACTCATGGGCAATGCATAACCATCCAAAATCCTGGTCCATGCACAACAATCCACGCTTCTGGTCAATGCAAAACAATCCGCGCTTCTGGTCAATGCACAACAATCCACACTCCTGGCTAATGCACAACAACCCACGATCCAGGTCCATGCACAACAATGCACATGTCTGGTCAATGCACAACAATCCATACTCCTGGCTAATGCACAACAATGCACACTCCACGTCAAGCACAACAATCCACATTCCTGGTCTATGCACAACACCCTACGCTCCTGGTCAATGCACAACAATCCACACTCCTGGCCAATGCACAACAATCCACACTGCTGGTCGTTGCACAACAATCCACACTCTTGGTCCATGCACAACAATCCACGCTCCTGCTCCATGCACAATATTCCACACTCCTCACCAATGCACAACAATCCAGGATCCAGGTCCATGCACAGTCCACATTCCGGGTCTACGCACAATGCGCAATGCTCCAGATCCATGAACAACAATCCACACTCCTGGTCCATGCACAGCAATGCACACTCCTGGCCCATGCACAACAATCCACTCTGCTGATCCATGCATAATAATCCACACTCCTGGTCCATGCACAACACTCCACACTCCAGGTCCAAGTGCAACAATCCACAGTCCAGGTCCAGGCACAACAATCCACACTCCCAGTCCATGCACAACAATCCACACTCCTGGCCCATGCATAACAATCCACTCTCCTGATCAATGCACAACAATCCACTCTCCTGGCCAATGCACAACAATCCACACTGCTGGTCGATGCACAACAATCCACACTCTTGGTCCATGCACAACAATCCACGCTCCTGCTCCATGCACAATATTCCACACTCCTCACCAATGCACAACAATCCAGGATCCAGGTCCATGCACAGTCCACATTCCGGGTCTACGCTCAATGCGCAATGCTCCAGATCCATGAACAACAATCCACACTCCAGGTCCAGGCACAACAATCCACTCTCCTGGTCAATGCACAACAATCTACACTCCTAGTCCATGCACAACAAATGACACTCCTGGCCAATGCACAACAACCCACACACCTGGCCAATGCACAAAAATCCACGATCCAGGTCCATGCACAACAATCCACACTCCTGGTCCAGGCACAACATTCCACACTACTGGCCAATGCACAACAATCCACACTCCTGGCCAATGCACAATATTCCACACTCGTGGGCAATGCACAACAATCCAAAATCTAGGTGCATGCACAACAATCCACGCTTCTGGTCAATGCACAACAATCCACACTCCTGGCTAATGCACAACAATGCACACTCCAGGTCATGCACAACAATCCACAATCCTGGACTATGCACAACACCCCACACTCCTGGTCAATGCACAACAATCCATACTCCTGGTCAATGCACAACAATCCACACTCCTTTGCAAATGCACAACAATCCACATTCCTGGTCAACGCACAACCACCCACGGTCTAGGTCCAGGCACAACAATCCACATTCCCGGTCCTTGCACAACAATACACTCTCCTGGCTAATACAAAACAATCCACTCTCCTGGTCAATGCACAACAATCCAGACTCCTGGGCAATGCACAACAATCCACAATCCAGGTCCATGCACAACAATCCACAATCCTGGACTATGCACAACACCCCACACTCCTGGTCAATGCACAACAATCCATACTCCTGGTCAATGCACAACAATCCACACTCCTTTGCAAATGCACAACAATCCACATTCCTGGTCAACGCACAACCACCCACGGTCTCGGTCCAGGCACAACAATCCACATTCCCGGTCCTTGCACAACAATACACTCTCCTGGCTAATACAAAACAATCCACTCTCCTGGTCAATGCACAACAATCCAGACTCCTGGGCAATGCACAACAATCCACAATCCAGGTCCATGCACAACAATCGACACTCCTGGCGAACGCAAAACAATCCACACTCCCGGTCCAAGCCCAACAATCTATGGTCCAGGTCCAGGCACAACAATCCACACTCCAGGTCCAAGCACAACAATCCACACTCCAGGTCCAGGCACAACAATCCACTCTCCTGGTCAATGCACAACAATCTACACTCCTGGTCCATGCACAACAAATGACACTCCTGGCCAATGCACAACAACCCACACACCTGGCCAATGCACAAAAATCCACGATCCAGGTCCATGCACAACAATCCACACTCCTGGTCCAGGCACAACATTCCACACTCCTGGCCAATGCACAACAATCCACACTCCTGGCCAATGCAAAAAAATCCACACTCGTGGTCCATGAACAATATTCCACACTCCTGGCGAACGCAAAACAATCCATACTCCCGATCCATGCACAACAATGCACACTCCTGGCCTATGCACAACAATCCACTCTCCTGGTCAAGCACAACAATCCACGTTCCAGGTCCAGCAACTACAATCCACATTCCCGGTCCTTGCACAACAATCCACGCTTCTGGTCAATGCAAAACAATCCACACTCCTGGCTAATACACAACAATCCACTCTCCTGGTCAATGCACAACAACCCACACTCCTGATCCATGCACAATATTCCACACTCATGGGCAATGCATAACCATCCAAAATCCTGGTCCATGCACAACAATCCACGCTTCTGGTCAATGCAAAACAATCCGCGCTTCTGGTCAATGCACAACAATCCACACTCCTGGCTAATGCACAACAACCCACGATCCAGGTCCATGCACAACAATGCACATGTCTGGTCAATGCACAACAATCCATACTCCTGGCTAATGCACAACAATGCACACTCCACGTCAAGCACAACAATCCACATTCCTGGTCTATGCACAACACCCTACGCTCCTGGTCAATGCACAACAATCCACACTCCTGGCCAATGCACAACAATCCACACTGCTGGTCGTTGCACAACAATCCACACTCTTGGTCCATGCACAACAATCCACGCTCCTGCTCCATGCACAATATTCCACACTCCTCACCAATGCACAACAATCCAGGATCCAGGTCCATGCACAGTCCACATTCCGGGTCTACGCACAATGCGCAATGCTCCAGATCCATGAACAACAATCCACACTCCTGGTCCATGCACAGCAATGCACACTCCTGGCCCATGCACAACAATCCACTCTGCTGATCCATGCATAATAATCCACACTCCTGGTCCATGCACAACACTCCACACTCCAGGTCCAAGTGCAACAATCCACAGTCCAGGTCCAGGCACAACAATCCACACTCCCAGTCCATGCACAACAATCCACACTCCTGGCCCATGCATAACAATCCACTCTCCTGATCAATGCACAACAATCCACTCTCCTGGCCAATGCACAACAATCCACACTGCTGGTCGATGCACAACAATCCACACTCTTGGTCCATGCACAACAATCCACGCTCCTGCTCCATGCACAATATTCCACACTCCTCACCAATGCACAACAATCCAGGATCCAGGTCCATGCACAGTCCACATTCCGGGTCTACGCTCAATGCGCAATGCTCCAGATCCATGAACAACAATCCACACTCCAGGTCCAGGCACAACAATCCACTCTCCTGGTCAATGCACAACAATCTACACTCCTAGTCCATGCACAACAAATGACACTCCTGGCCAATGCACAACAACCCACACACCTGGCCAATGCACAAAAATCCACGATCCAGGTCCATGCACAACAATCCACACTCCTGGTCCAGGCACAACATTCCACACTACTGGCCAATGCACAACAATCCACACTCCTGGCCAATGCACAATATTCCACACTCGTGGGCAATGCACAACAATCCAAAATCCAGGTGCATGCACAACAATCCACGCTTCTGGTCAATGCACAACAATCCACACTCCTGGCTAATGCACAACAATGCACACTCCAGGTCATGCACAACAATCCACAATCCTGGACTATGCACAACACCCCACACTCCTGGTCAATGCACAACAATCCATACTCCTGGTCAATGCACAACAATCCACACTCCTTTGCAAATGCACAACAATCCACATTCCTGGTCAACGCACAACCACCCACGGTCTCGGTCCAGGCACAACAATCCACATTCCCGGTCCTTGCACAACAATACACTCTCCTGGCTAATACAAAACAATCCACTCTCCTGGTCAATGCACAACAATCCAGACTCCTGGGCAATGCACAACAATCCACAATCCAGGTCCATGCACAACAATCGACACTCCTGGCGAACGCAAAACAATCCACACTCCCGGTCCAAGCCCAACAATCTATGGTCCAGGTCCAGGCACAACAATCCACACTCCAGGTCCAAGCACAACAATCCACACTCCAGGTCCAGGCACAACAATCCACTCTCCTGGTCAATGCACAACAATCTACACTCCTGGTCCATGCACAACAAATGACACTCCTGGCCAATGCACAACAACCCACACACCTGGCCAATGCACAAAAATCCACGATCCAGGTCCATGCACAACAATCCACACTCCTGGTCCAGGCACAACATTCCACACTCCTGGCCAATGCACAACAATCCACACTCCTGGTCAATGCAAAAAAATCCACACTCGTGGTCCATGAACAATATTCCACACTCCTGGCGAACGCAAAACAATCCACACTCCCGATCCATGCACAACAATCCGCACTCCTGCTCCATGCACAACAATGCACACTCCTGGCCTATGCACAACAATCCACTCTCCTGGTCAAGCACAACAATCCACGTTCCAGGTCCAGCAACTACAATCCACATTCCCGGTCCTTGCACAACAATCCACGCTTCTGGTCAATGCAAAACAATCCGCACTCCTGGCTAATACACAACAATCCACTCTCCTGGTCAATGCACAACAACCCACACTCCTGATCCATGCACAATATTCCACACTCGTGGGCAATGCATAACCATCCAAAATCCTGGTCCATGCACAACAATCCACGCTTCTGGTCAATGTAAAACAATCCGCGCTTCTGGTCAATGCACAACAATCCACACTCCTGGCTAATGCACAACAATCCACGATCCAGGTCCATGCACAACAATGCACACGTCTGGTCAATGCACAACAATCCACACTCCTGGCTAATGCACAACAATGCACACCCACGTCAAGCACAACAATCCACATTCCTGGTCTATGCACAACACCCTACGCTCCTGGTCAATGCACAACCATCCACACTCCTGGCCAATGCACAACAATCCACACTGCTGGTCGATGCACAACAATCCACACTCTTGGTCCATGCACAACAATCCACGCTCCTGCTCCATGCACAATATTCCACACTCCTCACCAATGCACAACAATCCAGGATCCAGGTCCATGCACAGTCCACATTCCGGGTCTACGCACAATGCGCAATGCTCCAGATCCATGAACAACAATCCACACTCCAGGTCCAAGCACAACAATCCACACTCCAGGTCCAGGCACAACAATCCACTCTCCTGGTCAATGCACAACAATCTACACTCCTGGTCCATGCACAACAAATGACACTCCTGGCCAATGCACAACGACCCACACACCTGGCCAATGCACAAAAATCCACGATCCAGGTCCATGCACAACAATCCACACTCCTGGTCCAGGCACAACATTCCACACTCCTGGCCAATGCACAACAATCCACACTCCTGGCCAATGCAAAAAAATCCACACTCGTGGTCCATGAACAATATTCCACACTCCTGGCGAACGCAAAACAATCCACACTCCTGATCCACGCACAACAATCCGCACTCCTGCTCCATGCACAACAATGCACACTCCTGGCCTATGCACAACAATCCACATTCCAGGTCCAGGCACTACAATCCACATTCCCGGTCCTTGCACAACAATCCACGCTTCTGGTCAATGCAAAACAATCCACACTCCTGGCTAATACACAACAATCCACTCTCCTGGTCAATGCACAACAACCCACACTCCTGATCCATGCACAATATTCCACACTCGTGGGCAATGCTTAACCATCCAAGATCCTGGTCCATGCACAACAATCCACGCTTCTGGTCAATGCAAAACAATCCGCGCTTCTGGTCAATGCACAACAATCCACACTCCTGGCTAATGCACAACAACCCACGATCCAGGTCCATGCACAACAATGCACATGTCTGGTCAATGCACAACAATCCACACTCCTGGCTAATGCACAACAATGCACACTCCACGTCAAGCACAACAATCCACATTCCTGGTCTATGCACAACACCCTACGCTCCTGGTCAATGCACAACAATCCACACTCCTGGCCAATGCACAACAATCCAAACTCCGGGCCAATGCACAACAATCCACTCTCCTGGCCAATGCACAACAATCCACACTGCTGGTCGATGCACAACAATCCACACTCTTGGTCCATGCACAACAATCCACGCTCCTGCTCCATGCACAATATTCCACACTCCTCACCAATGCACAACAATCCAGGATC
Organism: Hemiscyllium ocellatum; assembly: GCF_020745735.1. Classification (NCBI taxonomy): domain Eukaryota; kingdom Metazoa; phylum Chordata; class Chondrichthyes; order Orectolobiformes; family Hemiscylliidae; genus Hemiscyllium; species Hemiscyllium ocellatum. Next base: position 32,601,063 of record NC_083424.1, on the reverse strand, counting down.
CAGGTCCATGCACAGTCCACATTCCGGGTCTACGCGCAATGCGCAATGCTCCAGATCCATGAACAACAATCCACACTCCTGGTCCATGCACAACAATGCACACTCCTGGCCCATGCACAACAATCCACTCTGCTGATCCATGCATAATAATCCACACTCCTGGTCCATGCACAACACTCCACACTCCAGGTCCAAGTACAACAATCCACAGTCCAGGTCCAGGCACAACAATCCACACACCCAGTCCATGCACAACAATCCACACTCCTGGTCCATGCATAACAATCCACTCTCCTGATCAATGCACAACAATCCACTCTCCTGGCCAATGCACAACAATCCACACTGCTGGTCGATGCACAACAATCCACACTCTTGGTCGTTGCACAACAATCCACGCTCCTGCTCCATGCACAATATTCCACACTCCTCACCAATGCACAACAATCCAGGATCCAGGTCCATGCACAGTCCACATTCCGGGTCTACGCACAATGCGCAATGCTCCAGATCCATGAACAACAATCCACACTCCAGGTCCAAGCACAACAATCCACACTCCAGGTCCAGGCACAACAATCCACTCTCCTGGTCAATGCACAACAATCTACACTCCTGGTCCATGCACAACAAATGACACTCCTGGCCAATGCACAACAACCCACACACCTGGCCAATGCACAAAAATCCACGATCCAGGTCCATGCACAACAATCCACACTCCTGGTCCAGGCACAACATTCCACACTCCTGGCCAATGCACAACAATCCACACTCCTGGCCAATGCAAAAAAATCCACACTCGTGGTCCATGAACAATATTCCACACTCCTGGCGAATGCAAAACAATCCACACTCCCGATCCATGCACAACAATCTGCACTCCTGCTCCATGCACAACAATGCACACTCCTGGCCTATGCACAACAATCCACTCTCCTGGTCAAGCACAACAATCCACTTTCCAGGTCCAGGCACTACAATCCACATTCCCGGTCCTTGCATAACAATCCACGCTTCTGGTCAATGCAAAACAATCCACACTCCTGGCTAATACACAACAATCCACTCTCCTGGTCAATGCACAACAACCCACACTCCTGATCCATGCACAATATTCCACACTCGTGGGCAATGCATAACCATCCAAAATCCTGGTCAATGCACAACAATCCGCGCTTCTGGTCAATGCACATCAATCCACACTCCTGGCTAATGCACAACAACCCACGATCCAGGTCCATGCACAACAATGCACACGTCTGGTCAATGCACAACAATCCACACTCCTGGCTAATGCACAACAATGCACACTCCACGTCAAGCACAACAATCCACATTCCTGGTCTATGCACAACACCCTACGCTCCTGGTCAATGCACAACAATCCACACTCCTGGCCAATGCACAACAATCCACTCTCCTGGCCAATGCACAACAATCCACACTGCTGGTCGATGCACAACAATCCACACTCTTGGTCAGTGCACAACAATCCACACTCCTGGCCAATGCACAACAATCCACTCTCCTGGCCAATGCACAACAATCCACACTGCTGGTCGATGCACAACAATCCACACTCTTGGTCCATGCACAACAATCCACGCTCCTGCTCCATGCACAATATTCCACACTCCTCACCAATGCACAACAATCCAGGATCCAGGTCCATGCACAATGCGCAATGCTCCAGATCCATGAACAACAATCCACACTCCTGGTCCATGCACAACAATGCACACTCCTGGCCCATGCACAACAATCCACTCTGCTGATCCATGCATAATAATCCACACTCCTGGTCCATGCACAACACTCCACACTCCAGGTCCAAGTGCAACAATCCACAGTCCAGGTCCAGGCACAACAATCCACACTCCCAGTCCATGCACAACAATCCACACTCCTGGTCCATGCACAACAATCGACACTCCTGGCGAACACAAAACAATCCACACTCCAGGTCCAAGCACAACAATCTATGGTCCAGGTCCAGACACAACAATCCACAATCCCGGTCCAAGTCCAACAATCTATGGTCCAGGTCCAGGCACAACAATCCACACTCCCTGTCCATGCACAACAATGCACACTCCTGGCAAATGCACAACAATCCACACTCAAGGTCCAAGCACAAAAATCCACAGTCCAGGTCCAGGCGCAACAATCCACTCTCCTGGTCTATGCACAATATTCCACACTCGTGGGCAATGCACAACAATGCACACTCCAGGTCATGCACAACAATCCAAAATCCAGGTCCATGCACAACAATCCACGCTTCTGGGCAGTGCACAACAATCCACACTCCGAGCTAATGCACAACAATGCACACTCCAGGTCATGCACAACAATCCACAATCCTGGTCTATGCACAACACCACATGCTCCTGGTCAATGCACAACAATCCACACTCCTGGCAAATGCAAAAAAAATCCACTCTCCTGTTCAATGCACAACAATCCACACTCCTGGTCCATGCACAATATTCCACACTCCTGGCCAATGCACAACACTCCACTCTCCTGGTCCATGCACAACAATCCATGCTCCTGGCAAACGCACAACAATCCACTCTCCAGGTCCAAGCACAACAATCCACAGTCCAGTTCCATGCACAACAATCCACACTCCTGGTCCATGCATAACAATCCACGCTCCTGGTTCATGCACAACAATCAACACTCATCGTCAATGCACAACAATGCACTCTCCTGGCCAATGCACAATCCACACTCCTTGGCAAATGCACAACAATCCACACTCCTGGCAAATGTACAAAAATCCACTCACCTGGTCAATGCACAACATTACACACGCCTGGCCAATGCACAACAACCCACACACCTGGCCAATGCACAACAATCCACACTCCCGGTCCATGCACAACAACCCACACTCCTGGCTAATGCACAATAATGCACATTCCTGGTCAATGCACAACAATGCACAATCCTGGTCCGTGCACAACAATCCATACTCCTGGTCCATGCACAACATTCCACACTCCTGGCGAATGCAAAACAATCCACACTCCAGGTCCAAGCACAACAGTCTATGGACCAGGTCTAGGCACAAAAATCCACATTCCCGGTCCATACACAACAATTGACACTCCTGGTCCATGCACAACAATGCACACTCCTGGCCCATGCACAACAATGCACTCTCCTGGTCCAAGCACAACAATCCACGGTCCAGGTCCATGCACAACAATCCACATTCCCGGTCCATGCACAACAATCCACTCTCCTGGTCCATGCACAGCAATCCACACTCCTGGCCAATGCAAAATAATCCACACTCCTGAATAATACACATCAATCCACTCTCCTGGTCAACGCACAACAATCCACACTCCTGGTCCATGCACAATATTCCACACTCGTGGGCAATGCTCTACAATCCAAAATCCAGCACAACAATCCACGCTTCTGGTCAATGCACAACAATCCACACTCGTGGCTAATGCACAACAATGCACACTCCAGGTCAAGCACAACAATCCAGTCTCCTGGCCAATGCACAACAATCTTAACTCCTGGCCAATGCACAACAATCCAGTCTCCTGGCCAATGCACAACAATCCACACTCTTGGTCCATGCACAACAATCCACACTCCTGCTCCATGCACAATATTCCACACTCCGGTTCAATGCACAACAATCCACACTCCTCACCAATGCACAACAATCCAGGATCCAGGTCCATGCACAATCCACATTCTGGGTCTACGCACAATGCGCAATGCTCCAGATCCGTGCACAACAATCCACATTCCTGGACAATGCACAACAATCCACCATTCAGGTCCACGCACAACAATCCACACTCCTGGTACATGCACAACAACGCACACTCCTGGCCCATGCATAACAATCCACTCTGCTGGTCCATGCATAATAATCCACACTCCTGGTCCATGCACAACATTCCACACTCCAGGTCCAAGCACAACAATCCACAGTCCAGGTCCAGGCACAACAATCCACACTCCCAGTCCATGCACAACAATCCACTCTCCAGGTCCATGCACAACAATTGACACTCCTGGTGAACGCACAACAATCCACACTCCTGGCAAATGTACAAAAATCCACTCACCTGGTCAATGCACAACATTACACACGCCTGGCCAATGCACAACAACCCACACACCTGGCCAATGCACAACAATCCACACTCCCGGTCCATGCACAACAACCCACACTCCTGGCTAATGCACAATAATGCACATTCCTGGTCAATGCACAACAATGCACAATCCTGGTCCGTGCACAACAATCCATACTCCTGGTCCATGCACAACATTCCACACTCCTGGCGAATGCAAAACAATCCACACTCCAGGTCCAAGCACAACAGTCTATGGACCAGGTCTAGGCACAAAAATCCACATTCCCGGTCCATACACAACAATTGACACTCCTGGTCCATGCACAACAATGCACACTCCTGGCCCATGCACAACAATGCACTCTCCTGGTCCAAGCACAACAATCCACGGTCCAGGTCCATGCACAACAATCCACATTCCCGGTCCATGCACAACAATCCACTCTCCTGGTCCATGCACAGCAATCCACACTCCTGGCCAATGCAAAATAATCCACACTCCTGAATAATACACATCAATCCACTCTCCTGGTCAACGCACAACAATCCACACTCCTGGTCCATGCACAATATTCCACACTCGTGGGCAATGCTCTACAATCCAAAATCCAGCACAACAATCCACGCTTCTGGTCAATGCACAACAATCCACACTCGTGGCTAATGCACAACAATGCACACTCCAGGTCAAGCACAACAATCCAGTCTCCTGGCCAATGCACAACAATCTTAACTCCTGGCCAATGCACAACAATCCAGTCTCCTGGCCAATGCACAACAATCCACACTCTTGGTCCATGCACAACAATCCACACTCCTGCTCCATGCACAATATTCCACACTCCGGTTCAATGCACAACAATCCACACTCCTCACCAATGCACAACAATCCAGGATCCAGGTCCATGCACAATCCACATTCTGGGTCTACGCACAATGCGCAATGCTCCAGATCCGTGCACAACAATCCACATTCCTGGACAATGCACAACAATCCACCATTCAGGTCCACGCACAACAATCCACACTCCTGGTACATGCACAACAACGCACACTCCTGGCCCATGCATAACAATCCACTCTGCTGGTCCATGCATAATAATCCACACTCCTGGTCCATGCACAACATTCCACACTCCAGGTCCAAGCACAACAATCCACAGTCCAGGTCCAGGCACAACAATCCACACTCCCAGTCCATGCACAACAATCCACTCTCCAGGTCCATGCACAACAATTGACACTCCTGGTGAACGCAAAACAATCCACACTCTAGGTCCAAGCACAACAATCTATGGTCCAGGTCCAGGCACAACAATCCACACTCCCAGTCCATGCACAACAATGCACACTCCTGGCCCATGCACAACAATCCACTCTGCTGGTCCATGCATAATAATCCACACTCCTGGTCCATGCACAACATTCTACACTCCAGGTCCAAGCACAACAATCCACAGTCCAGGTCCAGGTCCAGGCACAACAATCCACACTCCCAGTCCATGCATAACAATCCACTCTCCTGGTCAATGCACAACAATCCACAGTCCAGGTCCAGGTCCAGGCACAACAATCCACACTCCCAGTCCATGCATAACAATCCACTCTCCTGGTCAATGCACAACAATCCATACTCCTGGCCAATGCACAACAATTGACACTCCTGGCGAACGCAAAACAATCCACACTCTAGGTCCAAGCACAACAATCTATGGTCCAGGTCCATACACAACAATGCACACTCCTGGCAAATGCACAACAATCCAAAATCCACATGCATGCACAACAATCCACGCTCCTGGTCAATGCACAACAATCCTCACTCCTTGTCCATGCACAATATTCGACACTCATGGCGAACACACAACAATCCACACACCAGGTCAAAGCACAACAATCCACGGTCCTGGTCCATTCACAACATTCCACACTCCTGGCGAACGCAAAACAATCCACACACCTTGTCCAATCACAACAATCCATGGTCCAGGTCCAGGCACAACAATCCACACTCTTTTGCAAATGCACAACAATTGACACTCCTGGTCCATGCACAATAATCCATACTCCTGGCCAATGCACAACAACCCACACACCTGGCCAATGCACAACAATCCACACTCCTGGTCCAAGCACAACAATCCACGGTCCAGGTCACGGCACAACAATTACCACTCCTGGTCAATGTACAAAAATTCAACTCCTGGTCCATGCACAACAATCCACACTCCTGGTCTGTGCACAACAATCCACACTGCTGGTCAATGCACAGCAATCGACACTCCTGGCCAATGCACAACAATCCATGGTGCAGGTCCAGGCACAACAATCGAACTCTCCTTGGCAAATGCACAACAATCCATGCTCCTGGTCAATGCACAACAATCCTCACTCCTTGTCCCTGCACAATATTCAACACTCATGGCGAACACACAACAATCCACACTCCAGGTCCAAGCACAACAATCCACGGTCCTGGTCCCTGCACAACATTCCACACTCCTGGCGAACGCAAAACAATCCACACTCCAGGTCCAAGCACAACAATCCACACTCCCAGTCCATGCACATCAATCCACACTCCTTGCCCATGCGCAACAATGCACTCTCCTGGTCCAAGCACAACAATCTATGGTCCAGGTCCAGGCACAACAATCCACATTCATGGTCCTTGCACAACAATCTACTCTCCTGGTCCATGCACAACAATCCACACTCCTGGCCAATGCAAAATAATCCACACACCTGGCTAATACACAACAATCCACTCTCCTGGTCAATGCACAACAATCCACACTCCTGGACCATGCACAACAATCCACACTCCTGTGCCATGCACAACAATCCACATTCCTGGTCCATGCACAATATTCTATACTCGTGGGCAATGCACAACAATCCAAAATCCAGGTCCATGCACAACAATCCACGCTTCTGGTCAATGCACAACAATCCACACTCCTGGCTAATGCACAACAACGCACACTCCAGGTCCAATCACAACAATCCATGGTCCAGGTCCAGGCACAACCATCCACACTCTTTGGCAAATGCACAACAATGCACACTCCAGGTCAGGCACAACAATCCACAATCCTGGTCAATGCACACACCCCACGCTCCTGGTCAATGCACAACAATCAGCACTCCTGGCCAATGCACAACAATCCACACTCCTGGCCAATGCACAACAATCGACACTCCTGGACAATGCACAACAATCGACACTCCTGGTCAATGCACAACAATCCACAATCCAGGTCCATGCACGACAATCCTCACTCCTGGTCCATGTACACCATTCCACACTCCTGGCGAACGCACAACAATCCACACTCCAGGTCCAAGCACTACAATCCACAGTCCAGGTCCAAGCACAACAATTAACACTCCTGGCCAATGCATAACAATCCACACTCCTGGCTAATGCACAAAAATGCACACTCCTGGTCCGTGCACAACAATCCATGCTCCTGGTCCAGGTACAACAATCCACACTCCTGGCAAATGCACAATAATCTAGACTCCTGGCCAATGCACAACAATCCACACTCCTGGCCAATGCACAAAAATCCACTCTCCTGTTCAATGCACAACAATACACACTCCTAGTCAATACACAACAATCGACACCCCTGGCCAATGCACAACAATCCACAATCCAGGTCCATGCACAACAATCCTCACTCCAGGTCCATGCACAACATTCGACACACCTGGTGAGCACACAACAATCCACACTCCAGGTCCACGCACAACAATGCACACTCCAGGTCCATGCACAACAATCCACTCTCCTGGTCCATGCACAACAATCCACACTCCCGGCCAATGCACAACAATCCACGTTCCTGGCTAATGCACAACAATGCACACTCCAGTTCCATGCACAACAATCCAGAATCCTGGTCAAAGCACAACAATCAACACTCCTGGCCAATGCACAACAATCCACACCACTGGCCAATGCTCAACAATCCACGATCCAGGTCCATGCACAACAATCCACTCTCCTGGTACAACCACAACAATCCACGGTCCAGGTCCAGGCACAACAATCCACATTCCCGGTCCTTGCACAACAATCCACTCTCCTGAATAATACACATCAATCCACTCTCCTGGTCAATGCACAACTATCCACACTCCTGTGCCATGTACAACAATCCACACTCCTGGTCCATGCACAATATTCCACTCTCGTGGGCAATGCACAACAATCCAAAATCCAGGTCCATGCACAACAATCCACGCTTCTGGTCAATGCACAACAATCCACAATCCTGGTCTATGCACAACACCCCACGCTCCTGGTCAATGCACAACAATCCACACTCCTGGCAAATGCAAAAAAATCCGCTCTCCTGTTCAATGCACAACAATCCATACTCCTGCCCAATGCACAACAATCCAAACTCCTGGCCAATGCACAACAATCTACTCTCCTGGCCAATGCACAACAATCCACACTGCTGGTCGATGCACAACAATCTACACTCTTGGTCCTTGCACAACAATCCACGCTCCTGGTCCATGCACAATATTCCACACTCGTGGGCAATGCACAACAATCCAAAATCCAGGTCCATGCACAACAATCTACACTCCCGGTCCATGCACAACAATCCACACTCCTGGTCCAACCACAACAATCCACGGTCCAGGTCCAGGCACAACAATCCACACTCCCGGCCAATGCAAAACAATCCACACTTCTGGATAATACACATCAATCCACACTCCAGGTACATGCACAACAATGCACACTCCTGGTCCATGCACAACAATCCACAATCCTGGTCTATGCACAACATTCCACACTCCTGGTCCATGCACAACAATCCACAATCCTGGTCTATGCACAACACCCAACGCTCCTGTTCAATGCACAACAATCCACACTCCTGGCCAATGCACAACAATCCAAACTCCTGGCCAATGCACAACAATCCACTCTCCTGGCCAATGCACAACAATCCACACTGCTGGTCGATGCACAACAATCCACACTCTTGGTCCTTGCACAACAATCCACGGTCCAGGTCCAGGCACAACAATTAACACTCCCGGTCCATGCACAACAATCCACTCTCCTGGTCCATGCACAACAATGCACACTCCCGGCCAATGCATAATAATCCACACTCCTGGCTAATGCACAACAATGCACACTCCTGGTCCATGCACAACAATCCACACTTCTGGTCCATGCACAACAATCCACACTCCTGGCCAATGCACAACAATCCACGATCCAGGTCCATGCACAACGATCCACAATCCCTGTCAATGCACACCAATCCACACTCCTGGTCTATACGCAACAATCCACACTCCTGGCCAATGCACAACGTTCCACACTCCTGCTCCATGCACAACAATCCACGTTCCTGGCCAATGCACAACAATCCACACTCCTGGCTAATGCACAACAATGCACACTCCTGGCCCATGCACAAAAGTCCACACTTCTGGCTCATGCACAACAATCCAAGCTCCTGGTCCAGGCACAACAATCCACACTCCTGGCCAATGCACAACAATCCACACTGCTGGTCAATGCACAACAATCGGCACTCCTGGCCAGTGCACAACAACCCACACCCCTGGCCAATGCACAACAATCCATGGTCCAGGTCCAGGCACAACAATCCACTCTCCTTGGCAAATGGACAAAAATCCACACTCCTGGCCAAAGCACAAAAATCCACTCTCCTGTTCAATGCACAACAATCCACACTCCAGATCCAAGCACAACAATCCACGGTCCAGGTCCATGCACAACAATGCACACTCCTGGCCAATGCATATCAATCCACACTCCTGGCTAATGCACAACAATGCACACTCCTGGTCCATGCACAAAATTCCACACTCCTGGTCAACGCACAACAATCCACGATCCAGGTCCATGCACAACAACACACACTCCTGGTCCATGCACAACAATCCATACTCCAGGTACATGCACAACAATGCAAACTCCTGGCCAATGCACAACAATCCACACTCCTGTCTAATGCACAACAATCCGGACTCCTGGGCAATGCACAACAATCCACACTCCTGACTAATGCACAACAATACACACTCCTGGTCCGTGCACAATAATCAACCCTCCTGGTCCAGGCACAACAATCCACACACCTTGCCAATGCACACCAATCCACACTCCTGGTCTAAGCACAATAATCCGCACTGTTGGTCCATGCACAACAATCCATTCTCCTGGTACATGCACATCATTTCACATTCCTGGTCTTGCACAACAATCCAAATTCCTAGCCAATGCACAACAATCCATGATCCAGGTCCATGCACAACAATCCACACTCCTGGTGCCCCGCACAATGCCCCACGCTCCTGGTCCATGCACAACAATCCAGACTCCTGGGCAATGCACAACAATCCACAATCCAGGTCCATGCACAATCCACATTCCTGGTCTACGCACAGCGCACCATGCTCCAGGTCCATGCACATCAATCCACATTCCTGGACAATGCACAACAATTCTCATTCCCGGCCAATGCAAAAAAATCCACACTCCTGGTACATGCACAACATTCCGCACTCCTGGCGAACGCAAAACAATCCACACTCCCGATCCAAGAACAACAATCTATGGTCCAGGTCTAGGCACAACAATGCACACTCCTGGCTAATACACAACAATCCACTCTCCTGGTCAATGCACAACAATCCACACTCCTGGTCCATGCACAATATTCCACACTCGTGGGCAATGCACAACAATCCACACTCCCGGTCCATGCACAACAATCCACACTCCTGGTCCAACCACAACAATCCACGATCCAGGTCCAGGCACAACAATCCACATTCCCGGTCCTTGCACAACAATCCACTCTCCTGGTCCATGCACAGCAATCCACACTCCCGGCCAATGCAAAACAATCCACACTTCTGGATAATACACATCAATCCACTCTCCTGATCAATGCACAACAATCCACGATCCTGGTCCATGCACAACAATCCACACTCCTGGTCCATGCACAATATTCCACACTCGTGGCAGTGCACAACAATCCAAAATCCAGGTCCATGCACAACAATCCACGCTTCTGGTCAATGCACAACAACCACGCTTCTGGTCAATGCACAACAATCCACACTCCTGGCTAATGCACAACAATGCACACTCCAGGTCATGCACAACAATCCACACTCCTGGCCAATGCACAACAATCCACTCACCTGGACAATGCACAACAATCCACACTGCTGGTCGATGCACAATACTCCACACTCTTGGTCCATGCACAACAATCCACACTCCTGCTCCATGCACAATATTCCACACTCCGGTTCAATGCACGACAATCCACACTCCTCGCCAATGCACAACAATCCAGGATGCAGGTCCATGCACAATCCACATTCCTGGTCTACGCACAACGCCCCATGCTCCAGATCCATGCATAACAATCAACATTCCTGGACAATGCACAACAATCTACACTCCTGGTCCATGCACAACAATGCTCACTCCTGGCCCATGCACAACAATCCACTCTCCTGGTCCATGCACAACAATCCACACTCCTAGCAAACGCACAACAATCCACACTCCAGGTCCAAGCACAACAATCCACAGTCCAGGTCCAGGCACAACAATCCACACTCCCAGTCCATGCACAACAATCCACGCTCCTGGTCCAGGCATAACAATCCACGCTCCTGGTCCATGCACAACAATCCACACTCATCGTCAATGCACAACAATACACAATCCTGGCCAATGCACAACAACCCACACACCTGGCCAATGCACAACAATCCACGGTCCAGGTCCAGGCACAACAATCCACACTCCTGGTCCATGCACAACAATCCATACTCCTGGCCAATGCACAATAATACACACTCCTGGTCCATGCACAACAATCGACACTCCTGGCCCATGCACAACAACCCACACCCCTGGCCAATGCACAACAATCCACACTCCTGGTCCAAACACAACAATCCACGGTCCATGTCCAGGCACAACAATCCACATTCCCGGTCCTTGCACAACAATCCACTCTCCTGGTCCAGGAGTGTGTATTGTTGTGCATTGAACAGGAGAGTGGATTGTTGTCCATTTGCCAAGGAGAGTGGATTGTTGTGCCTGGACCTGGACCATGGATTGTTGTGCATTGGCCAGGGGTGTGGGTTGTTGTGCATTGGACAGGAGTGTCGATTGTTGTGCATTGACCAGGTGTGTGGATTGTTGTGCATTGGCCAGGAGTGTGGATTGTTGTGCCTGGATCAGGAGCTTGGATTGTTGTGCATGGACAAGGAGTGTGGATTTTTGTGCATGGACCAGGAGTGTGAATTGTTGTGCATGGACCTGGGTCGTGGATTGTTGTGCATGGACCAAGAGTGTGGATTGTTGTGTATAGACCAGGAGTGTGGATTGTTGTGCATTGGCCAGGAGTGTGGATTGTTGTGCATTGGCCAGGAGCATGGATTGTTGTGCACGGACCAGGAGTGTGGATTTTTGTGCATGGACCAGGAGTGTGCATTGTTGTGCATTAGCCAGGAGTGTGGATTGTTATGCATTGGCCAGGAGTGTGCATTGTTGTGCATGGACCGGGAGTGTTAATTGTTGTGCCTGGACCTGGACCATGGATTGTTGTGCTTGGACCTGGAGTGTGGATTGTTGTGCGTTCGCCAAGAGTGTGGATTGTTCTGCATGGACCAGGAGCATGGATTGGTGTGCATGGACCAGGACTGTGGGGCGTTGTGCATAGACCAGGAGTGTGGATTGTTGTGCATGGACCTGGATCGTGGATTGTTGTGCATAGACCAGGAGTGTGGATTGTTGTGCATGGACCTGGATCGTGGATTGTTGTGCATTGACCAGGAGTGTGGGTTGTTGTGCCTGGACCAGGAGCGTGGATTGTTGTGCACGGACCAGGAGTGTGCATTGTTGTGCATTAGCCAGGGGTGTGGATTGTTGTGCATTAGCCAGGAGCATGGATTGTTATGTACGGACCAGGAGTGTGCATTGTTGTGCATTAGCCAGGAGTGTGGATTGTTGTGCATTGGCCAGGAGCATGGATTGTTGTGCATGGATCAGGAGTGTGCATTGTTGTGCATTAGCCAGGAGTGTGGATTGTTGTGCATTAGCCAGGAGTGTGGATTGTTATGTATTGGCGAGGAGTGTGCATTGTTGTGCCTGGACCTGGACCATGGATTGTTGTGCATTGGCCAGGTGTGTGGGTTGTTGTGCCTGGACCAGGAGCTTGGATTGGTGTGCACAGGCCAGGAGTGTGGATTTTTGTGCATGGACCTGCAGTGTGCGTTGTTGTGCATTAGCCAGGAGTGTGGATTGTTGTGCATTGACCAGAAAAGTGGATTGTTGTGCATGGACCTGGATTTTGGATTGTTGTGCATTGCCCACGACTGTGGAATATTGTGCATGGAGCAGGAATGTGGATTGTTGTGCATGGCACAGGAGTGTTGATTGTTGTGCCTGGACCTGGACCATAGATTGTTGTGCATGGACCACGAGTGTGGAAGATTGTGCATGGACCAGGAGTGTGGATTGTTGTGCCTGGATTTGGACCATAGATTGTTGAGCTTGGGCCTGGAGTGTGGATTGTTTTGCGTTCGCCAGGAGTGTGGATTGTTGTGCATGGGGCTGGAGCGTGGATTGTTGTGCATTGGCCAGGAATGTGGATTGTTGTGCATGGACCTGGAGCGTGGGGCATTGTGCGTTCGCCAGGAATGTGGATTGTTGTGCACAGACCTGGATCATGGATTGTTGTGCATTGGCTAGGAATTTGGATTTATTGTGCTAGACCAGGAATGTGGAATGTTGTGCATGCACCAGGAGTGTGGATTGTTGTGCATGGACCAAGAGTGTGGATTGTTGTGCACAGACCAGGAGTGTGGATTGTTGTGCATAGACCAGGATTCTGGATTGTTGTGCATGGACCTGGATCGTGGATTGTTGTGCATGGACCTGGAGTGTGCATTGTTGTGCATGGACCAGGAGTGTGGATTGATGTGTATTGGCCAGGAGTGTGGATTGTTGTGCATTGGCAAGGAGAGTGCATTGTTGTGCATTGACGATGAGTGTGGATTGTAGTGCAAGACCAGGAGTGTGGATTGGTGTGCATGGACCAGGTGTGTGGATTGTTGTGCATGGGCCTGGAGCCTGGATTGTTGTGCATTGCCCAGGAATGTGGGGCGTTGTGCGTTCGCCAGGAATGTGGATTGTTGTGCATGGACCTGGATCATTGATTGTTGTGCATTGGCTAGGAATTTGGATTGTTGTTCTCGACCAGGAATGTGCAATGTTGTGCATTTACCAGGAGCGTGGATTGCTGTGCACAGACCAGGAGTGTGGATTGGTGTGCATTGGCAAGGAGTGTGGATTATTTTGCATTGTCCAGGAGTGTGGATTGTTGTGCTTGGACCTGGAGTGTGGATTGTTTTGCGTTTGCCGGGAGTGTGGAATGTTGTGCATGTACCAGGAGTGTGGATTGTTGTGCATGGGCCTGGAGTGTGGATTGTTGTGCATGGACCTGGATCATGGATTGTTGTGCATTGGCAAGAATTTGGATTGTTGTGCTAGACCAGGAATGTGGAAATTTCGCATGTACCAGGAGTATGGATTGTTGTGCATGGACCAAGAACGTGGATTGGTGTGCATGGACCTGGACCGGGGGCGTTGTGCGTAGACCAGGAGTGTGGATTTTTGTGCATGGACCAGGAGTTTGCATTGTTGTGCATTAGCCAAGAGTGTGGATAGATATGCATTGGCCAGGATTGTGGATTGTTGTCCATGGACCTGGACCGTGGATTGTTGTGCTTGGACCTGGAGTGTGGATTGTTGTGCATTGGCCAGGTGTGTGCGTTGTTGTGCATTGGCCAGGAGTGTCGATTGTTGTGCATTGACCAGGAGTGTGTATTGTTGTACATTGAACATGAGTGTGGATTTTTGTGCATTGGCCAGGAGTGTGGATTCTAGTCCATTTGCCAAGGAGAGTGGATTGTTTTGCATGGACCTGGACCATGGATTATTGTGCATTGGCAAGGGGTGTGGGTTGTTGTGCATGGGCCAGGAGTGTCGATTGTTGTGCATTGACCAGGAGTGTGGATTGTTGTGCATTGGCCAGGAGTGTGGATTGATGTGCCTGGACCAGGAGCTTGGATTTTTGTGCATGGACCAGGAGTGTGGATTGTTGTGCCTGGACCTGGACCGTGGATTGTTGTGCATTGGCCAGGAGTATGGATTGTTGTGCATGGACCAGGAGTGTGGATTGTTGTGCCTGGACCTGGACCGTGGATTGTTGTGCATTGGCCAGGTGTGTGCGTTGTTGTGCATTGGCCAGGAGTGTCGATTGTTGTGCATTGACCAGGAGTGTGGATTGTTGTACATTGAACATGAGTGTGGATTTTTGTGCATTGGCCAGGAGTGTGGATTCTAGTCCATTTGCCAAGGAGAGTGGATTGTTTTGCATGGACCTGGACCATGGATTGTTGTGCATTGGCAAGGGGTGTGGGTTGTTGTGCATGGGCCAGGAGTGTCGATTGTTGTGCATTGGCCAGCAGTGTGGATTGTTGTGCCTGGACCAAGAGCTTGGATTTTTGTGCATGGACCAGGAGTGTGCATTGTTGTGCATTGGCCAGGAGTATGGATTGTTGTGCATGGACCAGGAGTGTGGATTGTTGTGCCTGGACCTGGACCGTGGATTGTTGTGCATTGGCCAGGTGTGTGGGTTGTTGTGCATTGGCCAGGAATGTGTATTGTTGTGCATTGACGATGAGTGTGGATTGTTGTGCATGGACCAGGAGCGTGGATTGTTATGCCTGGAGCAGGAGCGTGGATTGTTGTGCATGGACCAGGAGTGTGGATTGTTGTGCCTGGACCTGGACTGTGGATTGTTGTGCTTGGACCTGGAGTGTGGATTGTTGTGCGTTTGCCAGGAGTGTGGATTGTTGTGCATGGACCAGGAGAGTGGATTGTTGTGCATGGGCCAGGAGTGTGGATTGTTGTGCATTGGCCAGGAGTGTGGATTGTTGTGCATTGGCCAGGAGCATGGATTGTTGTTCACGGACTAGGAGTGTGGATTTTTGTGCATGGACCAGGAGTGTCGATTGTTGTGCATTAGCCAGGAGTGTGGATTATTATGCATTGGCCAGGAGTGTGGATTGTTGTGCATTGGCCAGGAGTATGGATTGTTGTGCATTGAACAGGAGAGTGGATTTTTTTGCATTTGCCAGGAGTGTGGAATGTTGTGCATGGACCAGGATCGTGGATTGTTGTACAATGGCCAGGAGTGTGCATTGTTGTGCATGTACCTGGAGTGTGGATTGATGTGTATTATCCAGAAGTGTGGATTGTTTTGCATTGGCCGGGAGTGTGGATTGCTGTGCATGGACCAGGAGAATGTATTGTTGTGCAAGGACCGGGAATGTGGATTGTTGTGCCTGGACCTGGACCGTGGATTGTTGTGGTTGGACCAGGAGTGTGGATTGTTGTGCATGGACCGGGAGTGTGGATTGTTGTGCATGGACCTGGATTTTGGATTGTTGTGCATTGCCCACGAGAGTGGAATATTGTGCATGGACCAGGAGTGTGGATTGCTGTGCATGGACCAGGAGAGTGGATTGTCGTGCAAGGACCGGGAATGTGGATTGTTGTGCCTGGACCTGGACCGTGGATTGTTGTGGTTGTACCAGGAGAGTGGATTGTTGTGCATGGACCTGGATCGTGGATTGTTGAGCATTGGCCAGGAGAGTCGATTGTTGTGCTTTGACCAGGAGTATGGATTGTTGTGCATGGAACTGGAGTGTGCATTGTTGTGCATTAGCCAGGAGTGTGGATTGTTGTGCATTGGCCGGGAGTGTGGATTGTTGTGCATGGACCAGGAGTGTGGAACGTTGTGCAAGGACCGGGAATGTGGATTGTTGTGCCTGGACTTTGACCGTGGATTGTTGTGGTTGTACCAGGAGAGTGGATTGTTGTGCATGGACCTGGAGTGTGCATAGTTGTGCATTAGCCAGGAGTGTGGATTGTTGTGCATTGACCAGAAGCGTGGAATGTTGTGCATGGACCTGGATTTTGGATTGTTGTGCATTGCCCACGAGTGTGGAATATTGTGCATGGCACAGGAGTGTGGATTGTTGTGTATTAGCCAGGAGTGTGGATTGTTGTGCCTAGACCTGGACCATAGATTGTTGTGCATTAGACAGGAGTGTGGATTGTTGTGCATTGGCCAGGAGTGTGGATTGTTGTGCATTAGACAGGAGTGTGGATTGTTGTGCATTGGCCAGGAGTGTGGATTGTTGTGCATAGACCTGGATCATGGATTGTTGTGCATTGAACAGGAGAGTGGATTTTTGTGCTTTGGCCAGGAGTGTGGATTTTTGTCCATTTGCCAAGGAGAGTGGATTGTTGTGCCTGGACCTGGACCATGGATTGTTGTGCATTGGCCAGGGGTGTGGGTTGTTGTGCATTGGCCAGGAGTGCCGATTGTTGTGCATTGACCAGCAGTGTGGATTGTTGTGCATTGGCCAGGAGTGTGGATTGTTGTGCCTGGACCAGGAGCTTGGATTGTTGTGCATTGCCCACGAGAGTGGAATATTGTGCATGGACCAGGAGTGTGGATTGTTGTGCATGGCACAGGAGTGTGGATTGTTGTGCATTGACTAGGAGAGTGGATTGATGTGTATTATTCAGGAGTGTGGATTGTTTTGCATTGGCCGGGAGTGTGGATTGCTGTGCATGGACCAGGAGAGTGGATTGTTGTGCAAGGACCGGGAATGTGGATTGTTGTGGTTGTACCAGGAGAGTGGATTGTTGTGCATGGACCTGGATCGTGGATTGTTGAGCATTGGCCAGGAGTGTCGATTGTTGTGCTTTGATCAGGAGTATGGATTGTTGTGCATGGAACTGGAGTGTGCATTGTTGTGCATTAGCCAGGTGTGTAGATTGTTGTGCATTGACCAGAAGCGTGGATTGTTGTGCATTGACTGGAAGCGTGGATTGTTGTGCATGGACCTGGATTTTGGATTGTTGTGCATTGCCCACGAGTGTGGAATATTGTGCATGGCACAGGAGTGTGGATTGTTGTGTATTAGCCAGGAGTGTGGATTGTTGTGCCTAGACCTGGACCATAGATTGTTGTGCTTGGAACAGGAGTGTGGATTTTTTTTGCATTGGCCGGGAATGTGGATTGTTGTGCATTGACCAGGAGCGTGGGGCATTGTACGTAGACCAGGAGCGTGGATTGTTGTGCATGGACCTGGATTGTGGATTGTTGTGCATTGCCCAGGAGTCTGGATTGTTGTGCATGGACCAGGAGCATGGGGCATTTTGCATAGACCAGGAGTGTGGATTGTTGTGCATGGACCTGGATCATGGATTGTTGTGCATAGGCTAGGAATTTGGATTGTTGTGCGAGACCAGGAATGTGGAATGTTGTGCATGTACCAGGAGCGTGGATTGTTGTGCATGGACCAACAGTGCGGATTATTGTGCATAGACCAGGAGTGTGGATTGGTGTGCATTGGCCAGGAGTGTGGATTGTTGTGCATAGACAAGGATTCTGGATTGTTGTGCATTGACCAGGAGTGTGGATTATTGTGCCTGGACCTGGAGGGTTGATTGTTGTGCACGGACCAGGAGTGTGGATTGTTGTGCATGGACCTGGATCGTGGTTTGTTGTGCATTGGCAAGAATTTGGATTGTTGTTCTAGACCAGGAATGTGGAAAATTGTGCACGTACCGGGAGTATGGATTGTTGTGCATTGACCAGGAGTGTGGAATTTTGTTCATGGACCAGGAGTGTGCATTGTTGTGCATTAGCCAGGAGTTTGGATTGATATGCATTGGCCAGGAGTGTGCATTGTTGTGCATGGACCTGGACCGTGGATTGTTGTGCTTGGATCTGGAGTGTGGATTGTTGTGCATTGAACAGGAGAGTGGATTTTTGTGCTTTGGCCAGGAGTGCCGATTGTTGTGCATTGACCAGCAGTGTGGATTGTTGTGCATTGGTGAGGAGTGTGGATTGTTGTGCCTGGACCAGGAGCTTGGATTGTTGTGCACGGGCCAGAAGTGTGGGTTGTTGTGCATTGGCCAGGAGTGCCGATTGTTGTGCATTGACCAGAAGTGTGGATTTTTGTCCATTTGCCAAGGAGAGTGGATTGTTGTGCCTGGACCTGGACCATGGATTGTTGTGCATTGGCCAGGGGTGTGGGTTGTTGTGCATTGGCCAGGAGTGCCGATTGTTGTGCATTGACCAGCAGTGTGGATTGTTGTGCATTGGTGAGGAGTGTGGATTGTTGTGCCTGGACCAGGAGCTTGGATTGTTGTGCACGGGCCAGAAGTGTGGATTTTTGTCCATTTGCCAAGGAGAGTTGATTGTTGTGCCTGGACCTGGACCATGGATTGTTGTGCATTGGCCAGGGGTGTGGGTTGTTGTGCATTGGCCAGGAGTGCCGATTGTTGTGCATTGACCAGCAGTGTGGATTGTTGTGCATTGGCCAGCAGTGTGGATTGATGTGCCTGGACCAGGAGCTTGGATTGTTGTGCATGGGCCAGAAGTGTGAATTTTTGTGCATGGGCCAGGAGTGTGGATTGTTGTGCATTAGCCAGGAGTGTGGACTGTTGTGCATTGGCCAGGAGCGTGGATTGTTGTGCATTGGCCAGGAGCGTGGATTGTTGTGCATTGACCAGGAGTGTGGATTGTTGTGCATTGGCCAGGAGTGTGGATTGTTGTGTATAGACCAGGAGTGTGGATTGGTGTGCATTGACAGGGATTGTGGATTGTTGTGCATAGACCAGTATTCCGGATTGTTGTGCATGGACCTGGATCGTGGATTGTTGTGCATTGACCAGGAGTGTGGATTGGTGTGCATTGACCAGATGCATGGATTGTTGTGCATTGGCCAGGAGCATGGATTGTTGTTCACGGACTAGGAGTGTGGATTTTTGTGCATGGACCAGGAGTGTGCATTGTTGTGCATTAGCCAGGAGTGTGGATTTTTATACATGGACCAGGAGTGTGCATTGTTGTGCGTGGACCTGGAGTGTGGATTGTTGTGTGCTCACCAGGTGTGTCGAAAGTTGTGCATGGACCCGGAGTGAGGATTGTTGTGCATTGGCCAGGGGTGTCGATTGTTGTGCATTGACTAGGAGTGTGTATTGTTGTGCATTGAACAGGAGAGTGGATTTTTGTGCATTGGCCAGGAGTGTGGATTGTTGTGCATAGACAAGGATTCTGGATTGTTGTGCATTGACCAGGAGTGTGGATTATTGTGAATTTGCCAGGAGTGTGGATTGTTGTACCTGGACCAGGAGCATGGATTGTTGTGCACGGACCAGGAGTGTGCATTTTTGTGCATTAGCCAGGAGTGTGGATTGTTATGCATTGGCCAGGAGTGTTAATTGTTGTGCTTGGACCTGGACCATGGATTGTTGTGATTGGACCACGAGTGTGGGGTGTGTGCATTGACCAGGAGTGTCGATTGTTGTGCCTGACCTGGAGTGTGCATTGTTGTGCATTTGCCAAAGAGTGTGGATTGTTGTGCCTGGACCTGGACCATGGATTGTTGTGATTGGACCTGGAGTGTGGATTGCTGTGCGTTCGCAAGGAGAGTGGAATGTTGTGCGTAGACCAGGAATGTGGATTGTTGTGCCTGGACCAGGAGCTTAGATTGGTGTGCACGGACCAGGAGTGTGGATTTTTGTGCATGGACCAGGAGTATGGATTGTTGTGCATGGACCTGGAGTGTGCGTTGTTGTGCATGGACCAGGAGTGTGGATTGTTGTGCATTGACCAGAAGCGTGGATTGTTGTGCATGGACCTGGATTTTGGATTGTTGTGCATTGCCCACGAGTATAGAATATTGTGCATGGACCTGGAATGTGGATTGTTGTGCATGGCACAGGAGTGTGTATTGTTGTGCATGGTCCAGGAGTGTGGATTGTTGTGCATTGACCAGGAGAGTGGAATGTTGTGTATTAGCCAGGTGTGTGGATTATTTTGCATTGGCCAGGAGTGTGGATTGTTGTGCATGGACCAGGAGAGTAGATTGTTGTGCAAGGACCAGGAATGTGGATTGTTGTGCCTGGACCTGGACCATAGATTGTTGTGCTTGGACCAGGAGAGTGCATTGTTGCGCATGGGCAAGGAGTGTGGATTGATGTGCATGGACCGGGAGTGTGGATTGTTGTGCATGGGCCTGCAGTGTGCGTTGTTGTGCATTAGCCAGGAGTGTGGATTGTTGTGCATTGACCTGGATTTTGGATTATTGTGCATTGCCCACAACTGTGGAATATTGTGCATGGAGCAGGAATGTGGATTGTTGTGCATGGCACAGGAGTGTGGATTGTTGTGCATGGACCAGGAGAGTGGATTGTTGTGCAAGGACCGTGAATGTGGATTGTTGTGCCTGGACCTGGACCATAGATTGTTGAGCTTGGACCTGGAGTGTGGATTGTTTTGCGTTCGCCAGGAGTGTGGAATGTTGTGCATGGAACAGGAGTGTGGATTGTTGTGTATGGGCCTGGAGCGTGGATTGTTGTGCATTGGCTAGGAATTTGGATTTATTGTGCTAGACCAGGAATGTGGAATGTTGTGCATGTACCAGGAGCGTGGATTGTTGTGCATGGACCAAGAGTGTGGATTGTTGTGCACAGACCACGTGTGTGAATTGGGGTGCATTGGCAAGGAGTGTGGATTGTTGTGCATACACCAGGATTCTGGATTGTTGTGCATGGACCTGGATCGTGGATTGTTGTGCATTGACCAGGAGCGTGGATTGTTGTGCATGGACCAGGAGTGTGCATTGATGTGCATTGGCCATGAGTGTGGATTGTTGTGCATTGGCAAGGAAAGTGCATTGTTGTGCATTGACGATGAGTGTGGATTGTAGTACAAGACCAGGAGTGTGGATTGGTGTGCATGGACCAGGTGTGTGGATTGTTGTGCATGGGCCTGGAGCCTGGATTGTTGTGCATTGCCCAGGAATGTGGGGTATTGTGCGTTCGCCAGGAATATGGATTGTTGTGCATGGACCTGGATCATTGATTGTTGTGCATTGGCTAGGAATTTGGATTGTTGTGCTAAACCAGGAATGTGGAATGTTGTGCATTTACCAGGTGCGTGGATTGTTGTGCATGGACCAAGAGTGTGGATTGTTGTGCACAGACCAGGAGTGTGGATTGGTGTGCATTGGCAAGGAGTGTGGATTGTTGTGCATTGGCCCGGAGTGTGCATTGTTGTGCATTAGCCAGGTGTGTGGATTGTTGTGCATTGGCCAGGAGTGTGCATTGTTGTGCATAGGCCAGGAGCGTGGATTGTCGTGCCTGGACCTGGACCGTGGATTGTTGTGGTTGGACCTGGAGTGTGGATTGTTGTGCGTTCGTCAGGTGTGTGGGTTTTTGTGCATTGGCCAGGAGTGTGGATTGTTGTGCATTGGGCAGGAGTGTGGATTATTGTGCATGGACCAGGAGTGTCGATTGTTGTGCATGGATCAGGAGCGTGGATTGTTGTGCACGGACAAGGAGTGTGGATTTTTGTGCATGGACCAGGAGTGTGCATTGTTGTGCATTAGCCAGGAGTGTGGATTATTATGCATTGGCCGGGAGTGTGCATTTACCAGGAGAGTGGATTGTTGTGCATGGACCAGGAGTGTTAATTGTTGTGCCTGGACCTGGACCGTGGATTGTTGTGCTTGGACTTGGAGTGTGGATTGTTGTGCGTGGACCTGGAGTGAGGATTGTTGTGCATGGACCTGGATCGTGGATTGTTGTGCATTGGCCAGGGGTGTGGATTTTTGTGCATTGGCCAGGAGTGTGGATTGTTGTGCATTAGCCAGGCGTGTGGATTGTTGTGCATTTGCCAGGATTGTGGATTGTTGTACCTGGACCAGGAGCATGGATTGTTGTGCATGGACCAGGAGTGGGCATTTTTGTGCATTAGCCAGGAGTGTGGATTGTTATGCATTGGCCAGGAGTGTTAATTGTTGTGCTTGGACCTGGACCGTGGATTGTAGTGCTTGGACCTGGAGTGTGGATTGTTGTGCGTTCGCCAGAAGTGTGGAATGGTGTGCATGGACCAGGAGTGAGGATTGTTGTGCATGGACCTGGATTGTGGATTGTTGTGCATTGTCCAGGAGTGTCGATTGTTGTGCATTGTCCAGGAGTGCTGATTGTTGTGCATTGACCAGAAGCGTGGGGTGTGTGCATTGACCAGGAGTGCTGATTGTTGTGCATTGACCAGGAGCGTGGGGTGTGTGCATTGACCAGGATTGTGGATTGTTGTGCCTGACCTGGAGTGTGCATTGTTGTGCATTTGCCAAAGAGTGTGGATTGTTGTGCCTGGACCTGGACCATGGATTGTTGTGATTGGACCTGGAGTGTGGATTGCTGTGCGTTCGCCAGGAGAGTGGAATGTTGTGCGTAGACCAGGAGTGTGGATTGTTGTGCCTGGACCAGGAGCTTGGATTGGTGTGCACGGACCAGGAGTGTGGATTTTTGTGCATGGACCAGGAGTATGGATTGTTGTGCATGGACCTGGAGTGTGCATTGTTGTGCATTGACCAGAAGCGTGGATTGTTGTGCATGGACCTGGATTTTGGATTGTTGTGCATTGCCCACGAGTATAGAATATTGTGCATGGACCAGGAATGTGGATTGTTGTGCATGGCACAGGAGTGTGGATTGTTGTGCATGGTCCAGGAGTGTGGATTGTTGTGCATTGACCAGGAGAGTGGAATGTTGTGTATTAACCAGGTGTGTAGATTATTTTGCATTGGCCAGGAGTGTGGATCGTTGTGCATGGACCAGGAGAGTAGATTGTTGTGCAAGGACCAGGAATGTGGATTGTTGTGCCTGGACCTGGACCGTAGATTGTTGTGCTTGGACCAGGAGAGTGCATTGTTGCACATGGGCAAGGAGTGTGGATTGATGTGCATGGACCGGGAGTGTGGATTGTTGTGCTTGGACCTGGAGTGTGGATTGTTTTGCATTCGCCAGGAGTGTGGAATGTTGTGCAGGGACCAGGACCGTGGATTGTTGTGCTTGGACCTGGAGTGTGGATTGTTGTGTGTTCGCCATGAGTGTTGAATATTGTGCAGGGACAAGGAGTGAGGATTGTTGTGCATTGACCAGGAGTATGGATTGTTGTGCATTTGCCAAGGAGAGTTCGATTTTTGTGCGTGGACCTGCACCATGGATTGTTGTGCATTGGCCTGGAGCGTGGATTGTTGTGCATTGACCAGCAGTGTGGATTGTTGTGCACAGACCAGGAGTGTGGATTGGTGTGCATTGGCAAGGAGTGTGGATTATTGTGCATGGGCCCGGAGTGTGCATTGTTGTGCATTAGCCAGGTGTGTGAATTGTTGTGCATTGGCCAGGAGTGTGCATTGTTGTGCATGGGCCAGGAGCGTGGATTGTTGTGCCTGGACCTGGAGTGTGGATTGTTGTGCATTGGGCAGGAGTGTGGATTATTGTGCATGGACCAGGAGTGTCGATTGTCGTATATTGGCCAGGAGTGCGGATTGTTGTGCATTGGCCAGGAATGTGCATTGTTGTGCATGGACCAGGAGCGTGGATTGTTGTGCCTGGACCTGGACCGTGGATTGTTGTGCTTGGACCTGGAGTGTGGATTGTTGTGCGTTCGCCAGGAGTGTGGATTTTTCTACATGGACCAGGAGTGTGCATTGTTGTGCGTGGACCTCGAGTGTGGATTGTTGTGCATGGACCTGGATTGTGGATTGTTGTGCATTGGCCAGGGGTGTCGATTGTTGTGCATTGACTAGGAGTGTGTATTGTTGTGCATTGAACAGGAGAGTGGATTTTTGTGCATTGGCCAGGAGTGTGGATTGTTGTGCATAGACAAGGATTCTGGATTGTTGTGCATTGACCAGGAGTGTGGATTATTGTGAATTTGCCAGGAGTGTGGATTGTTGTACCTGGACCAGGAGCATGGATTGTTGTGCACGGACCAGGAGTGTGCATTTTTGTGCATTAGCCAGGAATGTGGATTGTTATGCATTGGCCAGGTGTGTTAATTGTTGTACTTGGACCTGGACCGTGGATTGTAGTGCTTGGACCTGGAGTGTGGATTGTTGTGTATTGTCCAGGAGTGCTGATTGTTGTGCATTGACCAGGAGCGTGGGGTGTGTGCATTGACCAGGATTGTGGATTGTTGTGCCTGACCTGGAGTGTGCATTGTTGTGCATTTGCCAGGATTGTGGATTGTTGTACCTGGACCAGGAGCATGGATTGTTGTGCATGGACCAGGAGTGGGCATTTTTGTGCATTAGCCAGGAGTGTGGATTGTTATGCATTGGCCAGGAGTGTTAATTGTTGTGCTTGGACCTGGACCGTGGATTGTAGTGCTTGGACCTGGAGTGTGGATTGTTGTGCGTTCGCCAGAAGTGTGGAATGGTGTGCATGGACCAGGAGTGAGGATTGTTGTGCATGGACCTGGATTGTGGATTGTTGTGCATTGTCCAGGAGTGTCGATTGTTGTGCATTGTCCAGGAGTGCTGATTGTTGTGCATTGACCAGAAGCGTGGGGTGTGTGCATTGACCAGGAGTGCTGATTGTTGTGCATTGACCAGGAGCGTGGGGTGTGTGCATTGACCAGGATTGTGGATTGTTGTGCCTGACCTGGAGTGTGCATTGTTGTGCATTTGCCAAAGAGTGTGGATTGTTGTGCCTGGACCTGGACCATGGATTGTTGTGATTGGACCTGGAGTGTGGATTGCTGTGCGTTCGCCAGGAGAGTGGAATGTTGTGCGTAGACCAGGAGTGTGGATTGTTGTGCCTGGACCAGGAGCTTGGATTGGTGTGCACGGACCAGGAGTGTGGATTTTTGTGCATGGACCAGGAGTATGGATTGTTGTGCATGGACCTGGAGTGTGCGTTGTTGTGCATTGACCAGAAGCGTGGATTGTTGTGCATGGACCTGGATTTTGGATTGTTGTGCATTGCCCACGAGTATAGAATATTGTGCATGGACCAGGAATGTGGATTGTTGTGCATGGCACAGGAGTGTGGATTGTTGTGCATGGTCCAGGAGTGTGGATTGTTGTGCATTGACCAGGAGAGTGGAATGTTGTGTATTAACCAGGTGTGTAGATTATTTTGCATTGGCCAGGAGTGTGGATCGTTGTGCATGGACCAGGAGAGTAGATTGTTGTGCAAGGACCAGGAATGTGGATTGTTGTGCCTGGACCTGGACCGTAGATTGTTGTGCTTGGACCAGGAGAGTGCATTGTTGCACATGGGCAAGGAGTGTGGATTGATGTGCATGGACCGGGAGTGTGGATTGTTGTGCTTGGACCTGGAGTGTGGATTGTTTTGCATTCGCCAGGAGTGTGGAATGTTGTGCAGGGACCAGGACCGTGGATTGTTGTGCTTGGACCTGGAGTGTGGATTGTTGTGTGTTCGCCATGAGTGTTGAATATTGTGCAGGGACAAGGAGTGAGGATTGTTGTGCATTGACCAGGAGTATGGATTGTTGTGCATTTGCCAAGGAGAGTTCGATTTTTGTGCGTGGACCTGCACCATGGATTGTTGTGCATTGGCCTGGAGCGTGGATTGTTGTGCATTGACCAGCAGTGTGGATTGTTGTGCACAGACCAGGAGTGTGGATTGGTGTGCATTGGCAAGGAGTGTGGATTATTGTGCATGGGCCCGGAGTGTGCATTGTTGTGCATTAGCCAGGTGTGTGAATTGTTGTGCATTGGCCAGGAGTGTGCATTGTTGTGCATGGGCCAGGAGCGTGGATTGTTGTGCCTGGACCTGGAGTGTGGATTGTTGTGCATTGGGCAGGAGTGTGGATTATTGTGCATGGACCAGGAGTGTCGATTGTCGTATATTGGCCAGGAGTGCGGATTGTTGTGCATTGGCCAGGAATGTGCATTGTTGTGCATGGACCAGGAGCGTGGATTGTTGTGCCTGGACCTGGACCGTGGATTGTTGTGCTTGGACCTGGAGTGTGGATTGTTGTGCGTTCGTCAGGTGTGTGGGTTTTTGTGCATTGGCCAGGAGTGTGGATTATTATGCATTGGCCGGGAGTGTGCATTGTTGTGCATGGACCAGGAGAGTGGATTGTTGTGCATGGACCGGGAGTGTTAATTGTTGTGCATGGACCTGGAGTGTGGATTGTTGTGCGTTCGCCAGGAGTGTGGATTTTTCTACATGGACCAGGAGTGTGCATTGTTGTGCGTGGACCTCGAGTGTGGATTGTTGTGCATGGACCTGGATTGTGGATTGTTGTGCATTGGCCAGGGGTGTCGATTGTTGTGCATTGACTAGGAGTGTGTATTGTTGTGCATTGAACAGGAGAGTGGATTTTTGTGCATTGGCCAGGAGTGTGGATTGTTGTGCATAGACAAGGATTCTGGATTGTTGTGCATTGACCAGGAGTGTGGATTATTGTGAATTTGCCAGGAGTGTGGATTGTTGTACCTGGACCAGGAGCATGGATTGTTGTGCACGGACCAGGAGTGTGCATTTTTGTGCATTAGCCAGGAATGTGGATTGTTATGCATTGGCCAGGTGTGTTAATTGTTGTACTTGGACCTGGACCGTGGATTGTAGTGCTTGGACCTGGAGTGTGGATTGTTGTGCATTGTCCAGGAGTGCTGATTGTTGTGCATTGACCAGGAGCGTGGGGTGTGTGCATTGACCAGGATTGTGGATTGTTGTGCCTGACCTGGAGTGTGCATTGTTGTGCATTTGCCAAAGAGTGTGGATTGTTGTGCCTGGACCTGGACCATGGATTGTTGTGATTGGACCTGGAGTGTGGGGTGTGTGCATTGACCAGGAGTGTCGATTGTTGTGCCTGACCTGGAGTGTGCATTGTTGTGCATTTGCCAAAGAGTGTGGATTGTTGTGCCTGGACCTGGACCATGGATTGTTGTGATTGGACCTGGAGTGTGGATTGTTGTGCATTCGCCAGGAGAGTGGAATGTTGTGCGTAGACCAGGAGTGTGGATTTTTGTGCATGGACCAGGAGTATGGATTGTTGTGCATGAACCTGGAGTGTGCGTTGTTGTGCATTAGCCAGGAGTGTGGATTGTTGTGCATTGACCAGAAGCGTGGATTGTTGTGCATGGACCTGGATTTTGGATTGTTGTGCATTGCCCACGAGTATAGAATATTGTGCATGGACCTGGAATGTGGATTGTTGTGCATGGCACAGGAGTGTGTATTGTTGTGCATGGTCCAGGAGTGTGGATTGTTGTGCATTGACCAGGAGAGTGGATTGTTGTGTATTAGCCAGGTGTGTGGATTATTTTGCATTGGCCAGGAGTGTGGATTGTTGTGCATGGACCAGGAGAGTAGATTGTTGTGCAAGGACCATGAATGTGGATTGTTGTGCCTGGACCTGGACCATAGATTGTTGTGCTTGGACCAGGAGAGTGCATTGTTGCGCATGAGCAAGGAGTGTGGATTGATGTGCATGGACCGGGAGTGTGGATTGTTGTGCATGGGCCTGCAGTGTGCGTTGTTGTGCATTAGCCAGGAGTGTGGATTGTTGTGCATTGACCAGAAGTGTGGATTGTTGTGCATGGACCTGGATTTTGGATTATTGTGCATTGCCCACGACTGTGGAATATTGTGCATGGAGCAGGAATGTGGATTGTTGTGCATGGCACAGGAGTGTGGATTGTTGTGCATGGACCAGGAGAGTGGATTGTTGTGCAAGGACCGTGAATGTGGATTGTTGTGCCTGGACCTGGACCATAGATTGTTGAGCTTGGACCTGGAGTGTGGATTGTTTTGCGTTCGCCAGGAGTGTGGAATGTTGTGCATGGAACAGGAGTGTGGATTGTTGTGTATGGGCCTGGAGCGTGGATTGTTGTGCTTTGGCCAGGAATGTGGATTGTTGTGCATTGGCCAGGAGCGTGGGGTATTGTGCGTTCGCCAGGAATGTGGATTGTTGTGCATGGACCTGGATCATGGATTGTTGTGCATTGGCTAGGAATTTGGATTTATTGTGCTAGACCAGGAATGTGGAATGTTGTGAATGTACCAGGAGCGTGGATTGTTGTGCATGGACCAAGAGTGTGGATTGTTGTGCACAGACCACGTGTGTGAATTGGGGTGCATTGGCAAGGAGTGTGGATTGTTGTGCATACACCAGGATTCTGGATTGTTGTGCATGGACCTGGATCGTGGATTGTTGTGCATTGACCAGGAGCGTGGATTGTTGTGCATGGACCAGGAGTATGCATTGATGTGCATTGGCCAGGAGTGTGGATTGTTGTGCATTGGCAAGGAAAGTGCATTGTTGTGCATTGACGATGAGTGTGGATTGTAGTGCAAGACCAGGAGTGTGGATTGGTGTGCATGGACCAGGTGTGTGGATTGTTGTGCATGGGCCTGGAGCCTGGATTGTTGTGCATTTGCCAGGAATGTGGGGTATTGTGCGTTCGCCAGGAATGTGGATTGTTGTGCATTGGCTAGGAATTTGGATTGTTGTGCTAAACCAGGAATGTGGAATGTTGTGCATTTACCAGGAGCGTGGATTGTTGTGCATGGACCAAGAGTGTGGATTGTTGTGCACAGACCAGGAGTGTGGATTGGTGTGCATTGGCAAGGAGTGTGCATTGTTGTGCATTGGCCCGGAGTGTGCATTGTTGTGCATTAGCCAGGTGTGTGGATTGTTGTGCATTGGCCAGGAGTGTGCATTGTTGTGCATGGGCCAGGAGCGTGGATTGTCGTACCTGGACCTGGACCGTGGATTGTTGTGGTTGGACCTGGAGTGTGGATTGTTGTGCGTTCGTCAGGTGTGTGGGTTTTTGTGCATTGGCCAGGAGTGTGGATTGTTGTGCATTGGGCAGGAGTGTGGATTATTGTGCATGGACCAGGAGTGTCGATTGTTGTGCATGGATCAGGAGCGTGGATTGTTGTGCACGGACAAGGAGTGTGGATTTTTGTGCATGGACCAGGAGTGTGCATTGTTGTGCATTAGCCAGGAGTGTGGATTATTATGCATTGGCCGGGAGTGTGCATTGTTGTGCATTTACCAGGAGAGTGGATTGTTGTGCATGGACCAGGAGTGTTAATTGTTGTGCCTTGGCCTGGACCGTGGATTGTTGTGCTTGGACTTGGAGTGTGCATTGTTGTGCGTGGACCTGGAGTGTGGATTGTTGTGTGCTCACCAGGTGTGTCGAAAGTTGTGCATGGACCCGGAGGGAGGATTGTTGTGCATGGACCTGGATCGTGGGTTGTTGTGCATTAGCCAGGGGTGTGGATTTTTGTGCATTGGCCAGGAGTGTGGATTGTTGTGCATTGGCCAGGAGTGTGGATTGTTGTGCATTAGCCAGGAGTCTGGATTATTGTGCATTTGCTAGGATTGTGGATTGTTGTACCTGGACCAGGAGCATGGATTGTTGTGCACGGACCAGGAGTGGGCATTTTTGTGCATTAGCCAGGAGTGTGGATTGTTATGCATTGGCCAGGAGTGTTAATTGTTGTGCTTGGACCTGGACCATGGATTGTAGTGCTTGGACCTGGAGTGTGGATTGTTGTGCGTTCGCCAGAAGTGTGGAATGGTGTGCATGGACCAGGAGTGAGGATTGTTGTGCATTGTCCAGGAGTGTCGATTGTTGTGCATTGTCCAGGAGTGCTGATTGTTGTGCATTGACCAGAAGCGTGGGGTGTGTGCATTGACCAGGAGTGCTGATTGTTGTGCATTGACCAGGAGCGTGGGGTGTGTGCATTGACCAGGATTGTGGATTGTTGTGCCTGACCTGGAGTGTGCATTGTTGTGCATTTGCCAAAGAGTGTGGATTGTTGTGCCTGGACCTGGACCATGGATTGTTGTGATTGGACCTGGAGTGTGGATTGCTGTGCGTTCGCCAGGAGAGTGGAATGTTGTGCGTAGACCAGGAGTGTGGATTGTTGTGCCTGGACCAGGAGCTTGGATTGGTGTGCACGGACCAGGAGTGTGGATTTTTGTGCATGGACCAGGAGTATGGATTGTTGTGCATGGACCTGGAGTGTGCGTTGTTGTGCATTGACCAGAAGCGTGGATTGTTGTGCATGGACCTGGATTTTGGATTGTTGTGCATTGCCCACGAGTATAGAATATTGTGCATGGACCAGGAATGTGGATTGTTGTGCATGGCACAGGAGTGTGGATTGTTGTGCATGGTCCAGGAGTGTGGATTGTTGTGCATTGACCAGGAGAGTGGAATGTTGTGTATTAACCAGGTGTGTGGATTATTTTGCATTGGCCAGGAGTGTGGATCGTTGTGCATGGACCAGGAGAGTAGATTGTTGTGCAAGGACCAGGAATGTGGATTGTTGTGCCTGGACCTGGACCGTAGATTGTTGTGCTTGGACCAGGAGAGTGCATTGTTGCACATGGGCAAGGAGTGTGGATTGATGTGCATGGACCGGGAGTGTGGATTGTTGTGCTTGGACCTGGAGTGTGGATTGTTTTGCATTCGCCAGGAGTGTGGAATGTTGTGCAGGGACCAGGACCGTGGATTGTTGTGCTTGGACCTGGAGTGTGGATTGTTGTGTGTTCGCCATGAGTGTTGAATATTGTGCAGGGACAAGGAGTGAGGATTGATGTGCATTGACCAGGAGTATGGATTGTTGTGCATTTGCCAAGGAGAGTTCAATTGTTGTGCGTGGACCTGCACCATGGATTGTTGTGCATTGGCCTGGAGCATGGATTGTTGTGCATTGACCAGCAGTGTGGATTGTTGTGCACAGACCAGGAGTGTGGATTGGTGTGCATTGGCAAGGAGTGTGGATTATTGTGCATGGGCCCGGAGTGTGCATTGTTGTGCATTAGCCAGGTGTGTGAATTGTTGTGCATTGGCCAGGAGTGTGCATTGTTGTGCATGGGCCAGGAGTGTGGATTGTTGTGCCTGGACCAGGAGTGTGGATTGTTGTGCATTGGGCAGGAGTGTGGATTATTGTGCATGGACCAGGAGTGTCGATTGTCATATATTGGCCAGGAGTGTGGATTGTTGTGCATTGGCCAGGAGTGTGCATTGTTGTGCCTGGACCTGGACCGTGGATGGTTGTGCGTTCGTCAGGTGTGTGGGTTTTTGTGCATTGGCCAGGAGTGTGGATTGTTGTGCATGGACCAGGAGTGTCGATTGTTGTGCATTGGGCAGGAGTGTGGATTATTGTGCATGGACCAGGAGTGTCAATTGTCATATATTGGCCAGGAGTGTCGATTGGTGTGCACAGACTAGGAGCTTGGATTGGTGTGCACAGACCAGGAGTGTGGATTTTTGTGCATGGACCAGGAGTATGGATTGTTGTGCATGGGCCTGCAGTGTGTGTTGTTGTGCATTAGCTAGCAGTGTGGATTGTTGTGCATTGACCAGAAGCGTGGATTGTTGTGCATGGACCTGGATTTTGGATTATTGTGCATTGCCCACGACTGTGGAATATTGTGCATGGAGCAGGAATGTGGATTGTTGTGCATGGCACAGGAGTGTGGATTGTTGTGCATTGACCAGGAGAGTGGATTGTTGTGTATTAGCCAGGAGTGTGGATTATTTTGCATAGGCCAGGAGTGTTGATTGTTGTGCATGGACCAGGAGAGTGGATTGTTGTGCAAGGACCGTGAATGTGGATTGTTGTGCCTGGACCTGAACTATAGATTGTTGAGCTTGGACCTGGAGTGTGGATTGTTTTGCGTTCGCCAGGAGTGTGGATTGTTGTGTATGGGCCTGGAGCATGGATTGTTGTGCATTGGCCAGGAATGTGGATTGTTGTGCATACACCAGGATTCTGGATTGTTGTGCATGGACCTGGATCGTGGATTGTTGTGCATTGACCAGGAGCGTGGATTGTTGTGCCTGGACCAGGAGTGTGGATTGTTGTGCATGGACCAGGAGTGTGCATTGATGTGCATTGGCCAGGAGTGTGGATTGTTGTGCATTGGCAAGGAGAGTGCATTGTTGTGCATTGACGATGAGTGTGGATTGTAGTGCAAGACAGGAGTGTGGATTGGTGTGCATGGGCCTGGAGCCTGGATTGTTGTGCATTTGCCAGGAATGTGGATTGTTGTGCATGGACCAAGAGTGTGGATTGTTGTGCACAGACCAGGAGTGTGGATTGGTGTGCATTGGCAAGGATCGTGCATTGTTGTGCATGGGTCCGGAGTGTGCATTGTTGTGCATTAGCCAGGTGTGTGGATTGTTGTGCATTGGCCAGGAGTGTGCATTGTTGTGCATGGGCCAGGAACGTGGATTGTTGTGCCTGGACCTGGACCGTGGATTGTTGTGGTTGGACCTGGAGTGTGGATTGTTGTGCGTTCGTCAGGTGTGTGGGTTTTTGTGCATTGGCCAGGAGTGTGGATTGTTGTGCATTGGGCAGAAGTGTGGATTATTGTGCATGGACCAGGAGTGTCAATTGTTGTGCATGGGTCAGGAGCTTGGATTGTTGTGCACGGACAAGGAGTGTGGATTTTTGTGCATGGACCAGGAGTGTGCATTTTTGTGCATTAGCCAGGAGTGTGGATTATTATGCATTGGCCGGGAGTGTGCATTGTTGTGCATGGACCAGGAGAGTGGATTGTTGTGCATGGACCAGGAGTGTGGATTGTTGTGCATGGACCAGGAGTGTGCATTGATGTGCATTGGCCAGGAGTGTGGATTGTTGTGCATTGGCCAGGAGAGTGCATTGTTGTGCATTGACGATGAGTGTGGATTGTAGTGCAAGACCAGGAGTGTGGATTGGTGTGCATGGACCAGGTGTGTGGATTGTTGTGCATGGGCCTGGAGCCTGGATTGTTGTGCATTTGCCAGGAATGTGGGGTATTGTGCGTTCGCCAGGAATGTGGATTGTTGTGGATGGACCTGGATCATTGATTGTTGTGCATTGGCTAGGAATTTGGATTGTTGTGCTAGACCAGGAATGTGGAATGTTGTGCATTTACCAGGACCGTGGATTGTTGTGCATGGACCAAGAGTGTGGTTTGTTGTGCACAGAATAGGAGTGTGGATTGGTGTGCATTGGCAAGGATCGTGCATTGTTGTGCATGGGTCCGGAGTGTGCATTGTTGTGCATTAGCCAGGTGTGTGGATTGTTGTGCATTGGCCAGGAGTGTGCATTGTTGTGCATGGGCCAGGAACGTGGATTGTTGTGCCTGGACCTGGACCGTGGATTGTTGTGGTTGGACCTGGAGTGTGGATTGTTGTGCGTTCGTCAGGTGTGTGGGTTTTTGTGCATTGGCCAGGAGTGTGGATTGTTGTGCATTGGGCAGGAGTGTGGATTATTGTGCATGGACCAGGAGTGTCGATTGTTGTGCATGGATCAGGAGCTTGGATTGTTGTGCACGGACAAGGAGTGTGGATTTTTGTGCATGGACCAGGAGTGTGCATTGTTGTGCATTAGCCAGGAGTGTGGATTATTATGCATTGGCCGGGAGTGTGCATTGTTGTGCATGGACCAGGAGAGTGGATTGTTGTGCATGGACCGGGAGTGTCAATTGTTGTGCCTGGACCTGGACCGTGGATTGTTGTGCGTGGACATGGAGTGTGGATTGTTGTGTGCTCACCAGGTGTGTCGAAAGTTGTGCATGGACCCAGAGTGAGGATTGTTGTGGTTGGACCTGGAGTGTGGATTGTTGTGCGTTTGTCAGGTGTGTGGGTTTTTGCGCATTGGCCAGGAGTGTGGATTGTTGTGCATTTGCCAGGAATGTGGATTGTTGTGCATGGACCAAGAGTGTGGATTGTTGTGCACAGACCAGGAGTGTGGATTGGTGTGCATTTGCCAGGAATGTGGATTGTTGTGCATGGACCAAGAGTGTGGATTGTTGTGCACAGACCAGGAGTGTGGATTGGTGTGCATTGGCAAGGATCGTGCATTGTTGTGCATGGGTCCGGAGTGTGCATTGTTGTGCATTAGCCAGGTGTGTGGATTGTTGTGCATTGGCCAGGAGTGTGCATTGTTGTGCATGGGCCAGGAGCGTGGATTGTTGTGCCTGGACCTGGATCGTGGATTGTTGTGCTTGGACCTGGAGTGTGGATTGTTGTGCGTTCGTCAGGTGTGTGGGTTTTTGCGCATTGGCCAGGAGTGTGGATTGTTGTGCCTGGACCAGGAGCTTGGATTGGTGTGCACAGACGAGGAGTATGGATTGTTGTGCATGGGCCTGCAGTGTGCGTTGTTGTGCATTAGCCAGGAGTGTGGATTGTTGTGCATTGACCAGAAGTGTGGATTGTTGTGCATGGACCTGGATTTTGGATTATTGTGCATTGCCCACGACTGTGGAATATTGTGCATGGAGCAGGAATGTGGATTGTTGTGCATGGCACAGGAGTGTGGATTGTTGTGCATTGACCAGGAGAGTGGATTGTTGTGTATTAGCCAGGAGTGTGGATTATTTTGCATAGGCCAGGAGTGTTGATTGTTGTGCATGGACCAGGAGAGTGGATTGTTGTGCAAGGACCGTGAATGTGGAATGTTGTGCATGGACCTGGATCATGGATTGTTGTGCATTGGCTAGGAATTTGGATTTATTGTATTAGACCAGGAATGTGGAATGTTGTGCATGTACCAGGAGCGTGGATTGTAGTGCATGGACCAAGAGTGTGGATTGTTGTGCACAGACCAGGAGTGTGGATTGGTGTGCATTGGCAAGGAGTGTGGATTGTTGTGCATACACCAGGATTCTGGATTGTTGTGCATGGACCTTGATCGTGGATTGTTGTGCATTGACGATGAGTGTGGATTGTAGAGCAAGACCAGGAATGTGGATTGTTGTGCATTGGCTAATGCACAACAATCGACACTCCTGGTCCATGCACAACAATCCACACTCCTGGCCAAAGCACAACAATCGACACTCCTGATCCATGCACAACAATCCACACTCCTGGCCAAAGCACAACAATCCACACTCCTGGCCAAAGCACAACAATCGACACTCCTGGTCCATGCACAACAATCCACACTCCTGGCCAAAGCACAACAATTGACACTCCTGGTCCATGCACAAAAATCCACACTCCTGGCCAATGCACAACAATCGACACTCCTGGTCCATGCACAACAATCGACACTCCTGGCCAAAGCACAACAATCGACACTCCTGGTCCATGCACAACAATCCACACTCCTGGCCAATGCACAACAATCGACACTCCTGGTCCATGCACAACAATCGACACTCCTGGCCAATGCACGACAATCGACACTCCTGGTCCATGCGCAATAATCCACACTCCTGCCCAATGCACAACAATCGACACTCCTGGACCATGCACAACAATCCACACTCCTGGCCAAAGCACAACAATTGACACTCCTGGTCCATGCACAATAATCCACACTCCTGGCCAAAGCACAACAATCGACACTCCTGGTCCATGCACAACAATCGACACTCCTGGCCAATGCACGACAATCGACACTCCTGGTCCATGCGCAATAATCCACACTCCTGCCCAATGCACAACAATCGACACTCCTGGACCATGCACAATAATCCACACTCCTGCCCAATGCACAACAATCCACACTCCTGGCCAATGCACAAAAACCCACACACCTGACGAACGCACAACAATCCACACTCCAGGTCCAAGCACAACAATCCACGATCCAGGTCCGGGCACAACAATCCACGCTCCTGGCCCATGCACAACAATCCACACTCCTGGCCAATGCACAACAATCGACACTCCTGGTCCATGCACAACAATCGACACTCCTGGCCAATGCATGACAATCGACACTCCAGGTCCATGCACAACAATCCACATTCCTGGCGAATGCACAACGCCCCACATTCCTGGGCAATGCACAACAATCCAGGCTCCAGGCCCATGCACACCGATCCACACTCCTGGTCTTGCACTACAATCCACACTCATCGTCAATGCACAACAATGCACTCTCCTTGCCAATGCACAACAATCCACACTCCTGGTCCATGCACAACAATCCACACTCCTGGTCCATGCACAACAATCCACGCTCCTGGTCAATGCACAACAATCTACGATCCAGGTCCATGCACAACAATCCAGAATCCTGGTGTATGCACAACAATCCACACTCCTTGCCAATGCACACCAATCCACACTCCTGGTCTGTGCACAACAATCCATCCTCCTGGTCCATGCACAACAATCCACGCTCCTGGTCAATGCACAACAATCCACGATCCAGGTCCATGCACAACAATCCAGAATCCTGGTGTATGCACAACAATCCACACTCCTTGCCAATGCACACCAATCCACACTCCTGGTACATGCACAACATTCCACATTCCTGGTCTAGCACAATAA
Organism: Hemiscyllium ocellatum; assembly: GCF_020745735.1. Taxonomy (NCBI): domain Eukaryota; kingdom Metazoa; phylum Chordata; class Chondrichthyes; order Orectolobiformes; family Hemiscylliidae; genus Hemiscyllium; species Hemiscyllium ocellatum. The sequence continues at coordinate 32,563,678 of NC_083424.1, read as the reverse complement.
ATCCAAATTCCTAGCCAATGCACAACAATCCATGATCCAGGGCCATGCACAACAATCCACATTCCTGGCGAACGCACAACGCCCCAGGCTCCTGGTCCATGCACAACAATCCACATTCCTGGCCAATGCACAACATTCCACATTCCTGGCAAACGCAAAACAATCCACACTCCAGGTCCAAACTCAACAATCTATGGTCCAGGTCCAGGCACAACAATCCACACTCCTGGTCCATGCACAACAATCCACACTCCTGGCCTATGCAAAATAATCCACACTCCTGGCTAATACACAACAATCCACTCTCCTGGTCAATGCGCAACAATCCACACTCCTGTGCCATGCACAACAATCCACATTCCTGCTCCATGCACAATATTCCACAGTCGTAGGCAATGCACAACAATCCAAAATCCAGGTCCATGCACAACAATCCACTTTTCTGGTCAATGCACAACAATCCACACTCCTGGCTAATGCACAACAACGCACACTGCAGGTCCATGCACAACAATCCATACTCCTGGTCCATGCACAACAATCCACACTCCTGGCCTGTGCACACCAATCCAAGCTCCTGGTCCAGGCACAACAACCCACACACCTGGCCAATGCACAACAATCCATGATCCAGGACCATGCACAATAATCTACACTCCTGGTCCATGCACAACAATCCACACTCTAGGCGAATGCACAACAATCCACACTCCAGGTCCAAGCACAACAATCCATGGTCCAGGTCCAGGCACAACAATGCACACTCCTCGCCAATACATAACAATCCACACTCCTGGCTAATGCACAACAATCCACACTCCTGGCTAATGCACAACAATGCACACTCCTGGTCCGTACATAACAATCCATGCTCCTGGCTAATGCACAACAATCTACACTCCTGGCTAATGCACAACAACGCACACTGCAGGTCCATGCACAACAATCCATACTCCTGGTCCATGCACAAAAATCCACACTCCTGGTCTGTGCACACCAATCCAAGCTCCTGGTCCAGGCACAACAATCCACACTCCTGGCCAATGCACAACAATCCACACTCCTGGTCAATGCACAAAAATCCACGCTCCTGGCCAATGCACAACAACCCACACAACGGGCCAATGCACAACAATCCATGATCCAGGTCCATGCAGAACAATCCACACTCCTGGTCCATGCACAACATTCCACACTCCTGGTCCATGCACAACAATCCACACTCTTGGCGAACGCACAACAATCCCCACTCCAGGTCCAAGCACAACAATCCATGGTCCAGGTCCAGGCACAATGCACACTCCTGGCCAATGCATAACAATCCACACTCCTGGCTAATGCACAACAATCCACACTCCTGGCCAATGCATAACAATCCACACTCCTGGCCAATGCATAACAATCCACACTCCTGGCTAATGCACAACAATCCACACTCCCGGTCTATGCACAACAATCCACACTCCTGGCCAATGCATATCAATCCACACTCCTGGCTAATGCACAACAATGCACACTCCTGGTCCATGCACAAAATTCCACACTCCTGGTCCGTGCACAACAATCCACGCTCCTGGTCCAGGCACAACAATTAACACTCCTGGTCCATGCACACCAATCCACGCTCCTGGTCCATGCAGAACAATCCACACTCTTCGCGAACGCACAACAATCCACACTCCAGGTCCAAGCACAACAATCCACACTCCTGGCCAATGCACAACAATCGACACTCCTGGTCCATGCACAACAATCCATGCTCCTGGTCCATGCACAACAATCGACACTCCTGGCCAATGCACAACAATCGACACTCCTGGTCCAAGCACAACAATCGACACTCCTGGTCCATGCACAACAATCCATGCTCCTGGTCCATGCACAACAATCGACACTCCTGGCCAATGCACAACAATTGACACTCCTGGCCAATGCACAACAATCCACACTCCTGGCCAATGCACAAAAACCCACACACCTGACGAACACACAACAATCCACACTCCAGGTCCAAGTACAACAATCCACGGTCCAGGTCCAGGCACAACAATCCACACTCCTGGCCCATGCACATCAATGCACACTCCTGGCCAATGCACAACAATCCACACACCTGGCTAATGCACAACAATGCACACTCCGGGCCCATGCACAATAATCCACACTCCTTGCCAATGCACACCAATCCACACTCCTGGTCTGTGCACAACAATCCACACTCTTTGTCCATGCACAACAAACCACGCTCCTGGTAAATGCACAACATTCCACATTCCTGGTCTAGCACAACAATCCAAATTCCTAGCCAATGTACAACAATCAATGATCCAGGCCCATGCACAACAATCCACACTCCTGGTCCATGCACAACAATCCCCACTCCAGGTCCATGTTCAACAATCCACACTCCTGGCCAATGCATATCAATCCACACTCCTGGCTAATGCACAACAATGCACACTCCTGGTCCATGCACAAAATTCCACACTCCTGGTCCGTGCACAACAATCCACGCTCCTGGTCCAGGCACAACAATCCACACTCCTGGCCAATGCATAACAATCCACACTCCCGGTCCATGCACAACAATCCACACTCCTGGCCAATGCATAACAATCCACACTCCTGGCTAATGCACAACAATCCACACTCCCGGTCCATGCACAACAATCCACACTCCTGGCCAATGCATAACAATCCACACTCCTGGCTACTGCACAACAACGCACACTGCAGGTCCATGCACAACAATCCATACTCCTGGTCCATGCACAAAAATCCACACTCCTGGTCTGTGCACACCAATCCAAGCTCCTGGTCCAGGCACAACAATCCACACTCCTGGCCAATGCACAACAATCCACACTCCTGGTCAATGCACAACAATCCATACTCCTGGCCAGTGCACAACAACCCATACAACTGGCCAATGCACAACAATCCACGATCCAGGTCCATGCACAACAATGCACACTCCTGGTCCATGCACAAAATTCCACACTCCTGGTCCAGGCACAACAATCCACACTCCTGGTCTATGCACAACGCCCCACAGTCCTGGTCCATGCACACCAATCCACGCTCCTGGTCCATGCAGAACAATCCACACTCTTGGCGAACGCACAACAATCCACACTCCAGGTTCAAGTACAACAATCCACGGTCCAGGTCCATGCACAACAATGCACACTCCTGGCCAATGCACAACAATCCACACACCTGGCTAATGCACAACAATGCACACTCCGGGCCCATGCACAATAATCCACACTCCTTGAAAATGCACACCACTCCACACTCCTGGTCTGTGCACAACAATCCACACTCTTGGTCCATGCACAACAAACCACGCTCCTGGTAAATGCACAACATTCCACATTCCTGGTCTAGCACAACAATCCAAATTCCTAGCCAATGCACAACAATCAATGATGCAAGCCCATGCACAAAAATCCACACTTCTGGTCCATGCACAACAATCCACACTCCTGGTCAATGCATAACAATCCATGATCCAGGTCTATGCACAACAATCCAGAATCCTCGTCTATGCACAACAATCCACACTCCTTGCCAATGCACACCAATCCACACTCCTGGTCTGTGCACAACAATCCACACTCTTGGTCCAAGCACAACAATCCACGCTCCTGGTACATGCACAACATTCCACATTCCTGGTCGAGCACAATAAATCCAAATTCCTAGCCAATGCACAACAATCCATGATCCAGGTCCATGCACAACAATCCACATTCCTGGCGAACGCACAACGCCCCACGCTCCTGGTGCATGCACAACAATCCACATTCCTGTTCCATGCACAACATTCCACACTCCTGGCGAACGCAAAACAATCCACACTCCAGGTCCAAGCTCAACAATCTATGGTCCAGGCCCAGGCACAACAATCCACATTCACGGTCCTTGCACAACAATCCACTCTCCTGGTCCATGCACAACAATCCACACTCCTGGTCCATGCACAACAATCCACACTCCTGGCCTATGCAAAATAATCCACACTCCTGGCAAATGCACATCAATGCACACTCCTGGTCCGTGCACAACAATCCATGCTCCTGGCCATTGCACAACAATCCACACTCCTGGCTAATGCACAACAACCCACACTCCTGGCAAATGTACATCAATGCACACTCCTGTTCCATGCACAACAATCCACGCTCCTGGTCAATGCACAACAATCCATGATCCAGGTCTATGCACAACAATCCACACTCTTTGTCCATGCACAACAATCCACGCTCCTGGTACATGCACAACATTCCACATTCCTGGTCTAGCACAATAAATCCAAATTCCTAGCCAATGCACAACAATCCAAGATCCAGGTCCATGCACAACAATCCACATTCCTGGCGAACGCACAACGCCCCACGCTCCTGGTCCATGCACAACAATCCACATTCCTGGTCCAAGCACAACAATCTATGCAAAATAATCCACACTCCTGGCTAATACACAACAATCCACTCTCCTGGTCAATGCACAACAATCCACACTCCTGTGCCATGCACAACAATCCACATTCCTGCTCCATGCACAATATTCCACAGTCGTGGGCAATGCACAACAATCCATACTCCTGGTCCATGCACAAAAATCCACACTCCTGGTCCAAGCACAACAATCTATGCAAAATAATCCACACTCCTGGCTAATACACAACAATCCACTCTCCTGGCCAATGCACAACAATCCACACTCCTGGTCAATGCACAACAATCCATACTCCTGGCCAATGCACAACAACCCACACACTTGACGAACGCACAACAATCCACACTCCAGGTCGAAGCACAACAATCCATGGTCCAGGTCCAGGCACAACAATGCACACTCCTCGCCAATGCATAACAATCCACACTCCTGGCTAAAGCACAACAATGCACACTCCTGGCTAATGCACAACAATGCACGCTCCTGGTCCGTGCACAACAATCCACACTCCTGGCCAATGCATATCAATCCACACTCCTGGCTAATGCACAACAATGCACACTCCTGGTCCATGCACAAAATTCCACACTCCTGGTCCGTGCACAACAATCCACGCTCCTGGTCCAGGCACAACAATCCACACTCCTGGTCCATGCACACAAATCCACGCTCCTGGTCCATGCACAACAATCCACACTCCTGGTCTACGCACAACGCCCCACGCTCCTGGTCCATGCACAAAAATCCACACTCTTGGCAAACGCAAAACAATCCACACTCCAGGTCCAAGCACAACACTCCATGGTCCAGGTCCAGGCACAACAATCCACACTCCTGGCCAATGCACAACAATCCACGATCCAGGTCCATGCACAACAATCCAGAATCCTGGTCTATGCACAACAATCCACACTCCTTGCCAATGCACACCAATCCACATGCCTGGTCTACACACAACAATCCACACTTTTGGTCCATGCACAACATTCCACGACCCAGGTCCATGCACAACATTCCACACTCCTGGTCCATGCACAACAATCCACACTCCTGGCTAATGCACAACAATGCACACTCCTGGTCCATGCACAAAAATCCACACTCCTGGTCTGTGCACACCAATCCAAGCTCCTGGTCCAGGCACAACAATCCACACTCCTGGCCAATGCACAACAATCCACACGCCTGGTCCATGCACAACAATCCACACTCCTGGCCAATGCACAACAACCCACACACCTGACGAACGCACAACAATCCACACTCCAGGTCCAAGCACAACAATCCATGGTCCAGGTCCAGGCACAACAATGCACACTCCTCGCCAATGCATAACAATCCACACTCCTGGCTAAAGCACAACAATGCACACTCCTGGCTAATGCACAACAATGCATGCACCTGGTCCGTGCACAACAATCCACACTCCTGGCCAATGCACAACAATCCACACTCCTGGCCAATGCATATCAATCCACACTCCTGGCTAATGCACAACAATGCACATTCCTGGTCCATGCACAAAATTCCACACTCCTGGTCCGTGCACAACAATCCACGCTCCTGGTCCAGGCACAACAATTCACACTCCTGGTCCATGCACACAAATCCACGCTCCTGGTCCATGCACAACAATCCACACTCCTGGTCTACGCACAACGCCCCACAGTCCTGGTCCATGCACACAAATCCACGCTCTTGGTCCATGCACAAAAATCCACACTCTTGGCAAACGCACAACAATCCACACTCCAGGTCCAAGCACAACACTCCATGGTCCAGGTCCAGGCACAACAATCCACACTCCTGGCCAATGCATAACAATCCACATTCCTGGCTAATGCACAACAATCCACTCTCCTGGCCAATGCGCAACAATCCACGATCCAGGTCCATGCACAACAATCCACACTCCTTGCCAATGCACACCAATCCACACGCCTGGTCTACACACAACAATCCACACTCCTGGTCCATGCACAACATTCCACGACCCAGGTCCATGCACAACATTCCACACTCCTGGTCCATGCACAACAATCCACACTCCTGGCTAATGCACAACAATGCTCAGTCCTGGTCCATGCACAAAATTCCACACTCCTGGTCCATGCACAACAATCCACACTCCTGGTCAATGCACAACAATCCACACTCCTGGTACATGCACAATTTTCCACATTCCTGGTCTAGAACAACAATCCAAATTCTTGCCAATGCACAACAATCAATGATCCAGGTCCATGCACAACAATCCACACTCCAGGTCCATGCACAACAATCCACACACCTGGTCCATGCACAACATTCCACACTCCTGGCGAATGCAAAACAATCCACACTCCAGGTCCAAGCACAACAATCTATGGTCCAGGTCCAGGCACAACAATCCACACTCCCGGTCCATGCACAACAATCCATACTCCTTGTCCATGCACAAAACTCCACACTCCTAGTCCGTGCACAACAATCCAAGCTCCAGGTCCATGCACAACAATCCACATTCCTGGCGAACGCACAACGCCCCACGCTCCTGGTCCATGCACAACAATCCACATTCCTGGTCCATGCACAACATTCCACATTCCTGGCCAATGCACAACAATCCACGCTCCAGGCCCATGCACAACAATCCACACTCCTGGTCCATGCACAACATTCCACACTCCTGGCGAACGCAAAACAATCCACACTCCAGGTCCAAGCACAACAATCTATGGTCCAGGTCCAGTCACAACAATCCACACTCCCGGTCCATGCACAACAATCCATACTCCTTGTCCATGCACAAAACTCCACACTCCTAGTCCGTGCACAACAATCCAAGCTCCAGGTCCATGCACAACAATCCACATTCCTGGCGAACGCACAACGCCCCACGCTCCTGGTCCATGCACAACAATCCACATTCCTGGTCCATGCACAACATTCCACATTCCTGGCCAATGCACAACAATCCACGCTCCAGGCCCATGCACAACAATCCACACTCCAGGTCCAAGCACAACAATCTATGGCCCAGGTCCAGGCACAACAATCCGCACTCCCGGTCCATGCACAACAATCCACACTCCTGGTCCATGCACAACATTCCACGCTCCTGGTCCAAGCACAACAATCCAAAATCCAGGTCCATGCACAACAATCCACGCATGTGGTCAATGCATAACAATCCACACTCCTGGCTAATGTACAACAACGCACACTCCAGGTCCATGCACAACAATCCATACTCCTGGTCCATGCACAACAATCCATACTCCTGGCTAATGCACAACAACCCACACACCTGACCAATGCACAACATTCCACACTCCTGGTCCATGCACAAAAATCCACACTCTTGGTCCATGCACAACATTCCATGACCCAGGTCCATGCACAACAATCCGCACACCTGGTCCATGCACAACAATCCAAGCTCCTGGCCAATGCACAACAATCCACACTCCTGGCAAATGCACAACAATGCACACTCCTGGTCCATGCACAAATATCCACACTCCTTGTCAGTGCACAACAATCCAAGCTCCTGATCCTGGCACAACAATCCACGCTCCTGGCCAATGCACAACAACACACACACCTGGCCAATGCACAACAATCCACGATCCAGGTCCATGCACAACAATCCACACTCCTTTTCCATGCACACCATTCCACACTCCTGGTCCATGCACAACAATCCACATTCCTGGCGAACGCACAACAATCCACACTCCAGGTCCAAGCACAACAATCCATGGTCCAGGTCCAGGCACAACAATCCACACTCCTGGTCCATGCATAACAATGCACACTCCTGGCCAATGCATAACAATCCACACTCCTGGCTAATGCACAACAATGCACACCTGGTCCACGCACAACAATCCGCACTCCTGGTCCATGCACAATAATACATGCTCCTGGCCAATGCACAACAATCCAAGCTTCTGGTCAATGCACAACAATCCACACTCCGGGCTAATGCACAACAACGCACACTCCAGGTCCATGCACACCAATGCAAGCTACTGGTCCATGCACAACAATCCACACTCCTGGCCAATGCACAACAATCCACAATCCTGGTTTATGCACAACATTCCACTGTCCTAGCGAACGCACAGCAATCCACACTCCAGGTCCAATCACAACAATCCATGGTCCAGGTCCATGCACAACAATCGACACTCCTGGTCAATGCACAACATTCCACGCTCCTGGTCAATGCACAACAATCCACGCTCCAGGTCCATGCACAAAAAGCAACAATCCTGGCGAACGCACAACGCCCCACGCTCCTGGTCCATGCACAACAATCCACATTCCTGGTCCATGCACAACATTCCACACTCCTGGCCAATGCACAACAATCCATGCTCCAGGCCCATGCACAACAATCCACATTCCTGGTCCATGCACAACATTCCACACTCCTGGCCAATGCACAACAATACATGCTCCAGGCCCATGCACAACAATCCACACTCCTGGTCCATGCACAACAATCCACATTCCTGGTCCATGCACAACATTCCGCACTCCTGGCCAATGCACAACAATCCATGCTCCTGGTCCATGCACAACAATCCACGCTCCAGGCCAATGCACAACAATCCACACTCCTGGCTAATGCACAACAATCCACACTTCTGGTCAATGCACAACAATCGACACGACTGGCCAATGCACAACAACCCACACACCTGGCCAATGCACAACAATCCACGATCCAGGTCCATGCACAACAATCCTTACTACTGGTCTATGCACAACATTCCACACTCCAGGTCCAAGCACAACAATCCACTCATTGTCAATGCACAACAATGTACTCTGCTGGCCAATGCACAACAATGCACACTCCTGGCCAATGCACAATAATCCACACTCCCGGCCAATGCACAACAATCCACACACCAGGTCCATGCACAACAATGCACACTTCTGGTCCATGCAACATAATCCACACTGCTGGTCCATGCACAACAATCCACGCTCCAGGTCCATGCACAACAACCCACACTCCTCGTCCGTGCACAACAACCCACGCTCCTGGTCTATGCACAACAATTCACGCTCCAGGTCTGTGCACAACAACCCACGCTCCTGGTCCATGCACAACAACCCACGCTCCTAGTCACTGCACAACAATCCACACTTCTGGTTCATGCACAACAATCCATACTCCTTGCCAATGCACAATAATCCACACTCCAGGTCCATACACAAACATCTACGATCCAGGTCCATGCACAACAATCCACAATCCAGGTCCGTGTTCAACAAGCCACACTCCTGGTCTACGCACAACGCCCCACTCTCCTGGTCCACGCACAAATATTGACACTCCTGGCCAATGCACAACAACCCATACTCCTGGCCAATGCACAACAATCCACGATCCAGGTCCACGCACAACAATTCACACTCCCGGTCTACGCACAACGCCCCACGCTCCAGGTCCATGCACAACAATCCACACTCCAGGTCCAAGCACAACAATCCACGCTCCAAGTCCATGCACAACAATCCACACTCCTGGTCCATGCAAAACAATCCACACTCCTGGTCCATGCACAACAATCTACACTCCTGGTCTATGCACAACAATTCACACTCCAGGTCCATGCACAACAATCCGCACTCCAGGTCAATGCACAACCATCCACACTCCAGGTCCATGCACAACAATCCACACTCTTTGCCAATGCACAACAAACCATGCTCCAGGCCCATGCACAACAATCCACACTCCAGGCTCATGCATCACAATACACACTCCTGGCCAATGCACAACAATCCATGATCCAGGTCCATGTTCAACAAGCCACACTCCTGGACTACGCACAATGCCCCACACTCCAGGTCCATGCAAAACAATCACACTCCAGGTCCAAGCACAACAATCCACGCTCCAAGTCCATGCACAACAATCTACACTCCTGGTCTATGCACAAAAATCCACACTTCTGGTCCATGCACAACAATCCATGCTCCAAGTCCATGCACAACAATCCACACTCCTGGTCCATGCACAACAATCCACACTCCTGGTCCATGCACAACAATCTACACTCCTGGTCTATGCACAACAATCCACACTCCTGGTCTATGCACAACAATCCACACTCCAGGCCCATGCACAACAATCCATGCTCCAGGCCCATGCACAACAATCCACACTCCAGGCTCATGCATCACAATACACACTCCTGGTCCAATGCACAACAACCCATACTCCTGGCCAATGCACAACAATCCATGATCCAGGTCCATGTTCAACAAGCCACACTCCTGGACTATGCACAATGCCCCACACTCCAGGTCCAAGCACAACAATCCACGCTCCAAGTCCATGCACAACAATCCACACTCCTGGTCTACGCGCAACGTCCCACGCTCCTGGTCTATGCACAACAATCTACACTGCTGGTCCATGCACAACAATCCATACTCCTGACGAATGCACAACAATGCACACTCCTGGTCCATGCAGAACAACCCACACTCCAGGTGCATGAACAACAACCCGTGCTCCTGCTATGTGCACAACAAGCCGTGCTCTGATCCATGTACAACCACCCACACTCCTGGTGTGTGCACAACAATCTACACTCCTGGTCCATGCACAACAATCCACACTCCAGGTCCAGGCACAACAAGCCACACCTCTGGCCAATGCACAACAATCCACACACCAGGTCCATGCACAACAATCCACGCTCCTGGTCCATGCCCAACAATCCACACTCCAGGCCCATGCACAACAATCCACACTCCTGGTCCATGCACAACAAGCCACACTCCTAGCCAATGAACAACAATCCACGATCTAGGTCCATGCACAACAATCCACACTCCTGGTCTACGCACAATGCCCCACGCTCCTGGTCCATGCACAACAATCTACGCTCCAGGCCCATGCACAACAATCCACATTCCTGGTCCATGCACAACAATCCACACTCCTGGTCCATGCACAACAATCCAGACTCCTGGTCAATGTACCACAATCCACGATCCAGGTCCATGCACAAAAATCCAACTCTGGTCAATGCACAACAATCCACGCTCCAGGTCCATGCACAACAACCCACGCTCCTCGTCCGTGCACAACAACCCACGCTCCCGGTCTATGCACAATAATCCACACTTCTGGTCCATGCACAACAACCCATACTCCTGGCCAATGCACAACAATCTACAATCCAGGTCCATGCACAACAACCCATACTCCTGGCCAATGCACAACAATCCACAATCCAGGTCCATGTTCAACAAGCCACACTCCTGGTCTACGCACAACGCCCCACACTCCTGGTCCACGCACAAATATTGACACTCCTGGCCAATGCACAACAACCCATATTCCTGGCCAATGCACAACAGTCCACGATCCAGGTCCACGCACAACTATTCACACTCCTGGTCTACGCACAACGCCCCACGCTCCAGGTCCATGCACAACAATCCACACTCCAGGTCCAAGCACAACAATCCACGCTCCAAGTCCATGCACAACAATCTACACTCCAGGTCAATGCACAACCATCCACACTCCAGGTCCATGCACAACAATCCACACTCCTGGTCCATGCATAACAATCCACACTCCTGGCCAATGCACAACCATCCACACTCCAGGTCCAAGCTCAATAATCCACGCTCCAGGTCCAGGCACAACAATGCACACTCCTGGACCATGCACAACAAGCCACACTCCTGGTAAATGCACAACAATCCACACTCCTGGCAAACGCACAACAATGCACACTCCTGGCGAATGCACAACGCCCCACACTCCAGGTCCATGCAAAACAACCCGTGCTCCTGCTGTGTGCGCAACAAGCCGTGCTTCTGATCCATGCACAACCACCCACACTCCTGGTGTGTGCACAACAACCCACGCTCCCGGTCACTGCACAACAATCCACACGCTTCGTCCGTGCACAACAACCCACGCTCCTGGTCCGTGCATAGAAATCCACACTCCTGTCCGTGCACAACAACCCACGCTCCTGGTCCGTGCATAGAAATCCACACTCCTGTCCGTGCACAATAACCCACGCTCCTGGTCCCTGCAAAACAACCCACACTCCTGGTCTGTGCACAACAACCCACGCTCCTGGTCTGTGCACAACAACCACGCTCCTGGTCCGTGCACAACAATCCACGCTCCTAGTCCATGCACAACAATCCACACTCCTGGTCTGTGCACAACAACCCACGCTCCTGGTCTGTGCACAACAACCCACGCTCCTAGTCCATGCACAACAATCCACACTCCTGGTCTGTGCACAACAACCCACGCTCCTGGTCTGTGCACAACAACCCACGCTCCTCGTCCGTGCACAACAATCCACACTCCTGGTCTGTGCACAACAACCCTCGCCCCTGGTCTGTGCACAACAACCCACGCTCCTGGTCACTGCACAACAATCCACGCTCCTAGTCCATGCACAACAGTCCACACTGCTGGTCTGTGCACAACAACCCACGCTCCCGGTCACTGCACAACAATCCACGCTCCAGGTCCGTGCACAACAACCCACACTCCTCGTCCGTGCACAACAACCCTCGCCCCGGTCCGTGCACAACAACCCACGCTCCTGGTCTGTGCACAACAACCCACGCTCCTGGTCTATGCACAACAATTCATGCTCCAGGTCTGTGCACAACAACCCTCGCCCCGGTCCGTGCACAACAACCCACGCTCCTGGTCCATGCGCAACAACCCGTGCTACTGGTTCACACACATCAACCCACAGTCCTGGTCCATGCAAAACAACCCACACTCCTGGTCTGTGCACAACAACCCTCACTCCTGGTCTGTGCACAACAACCCACGCTCCTAGTCCATGCATAACAATCCACACTCCTGGTCCATGCACAACAATCCACACTACTGGTCCATGCACAACAATCCACGCTCCAGGTCCATGAACAACAATCCACGCTCCAGGTCCGTGCACAACAACCCACGCTCCAGGTCCGTGCACAACAACCCACACCTCTGGTCCGTGCACATCAACCCACGCTCCTGGTCTGTGCACAACAACCCACGCTCCAGGTCCGTGCACATCAACCCACACTCCTGGTCCGTGCACAACAACCCACACTCCTGGTCTGTGCACAACAACCCACGCTCCTGGTCCGTGCACAACAACCCACGCTCCTGGTCCGTGCACAACAACCCACGCTCCAGGTCCGTGCACATCAACCCACACTCCTGGTCCGTGCACAACAACCCACGCTCCTGGTCCGTGCACAACAACCCACGCTCCTGGTCTGTGCACAACAACCCACGCTCCAGGTCCGTGCACATCAACCCACACTCCTGGTCCGTGCACAACAACCCACACTCCTGGTCCGTGCACAACAACCCACACTCCTGGTCTGTGCACAACAACCCACACTCCTGGTCTGTGCACAACAACCCACGCTCCTGGTCCGTGCACATCAACCCACGCTCCTGGTCCACACGCAACAACCCGTGCTACTGGTTTGCGCACAACAATCACACGTACGTTCGGCAGTCTCTGAGAGGAATCAGTCTGAAAGGAAAGCAGATTGTGAGGATCCTCAGTCGGTACTGCTACATTTTCTAGTGGGGACCAATGTTTCCGGATTCACTTCCCTCGCATGCCAATATAAGCGCAGGTGTCCCCGCTAATGATAACCTCATCGGGACCATTCCATTTTGGGGCAAAAGCAGGTTTTCTGTATAGAATCTTCACCATAACTTTACTACCCACTGATGGGACCTTGGGACAATCCTCTCATTGCCTTTGTTCATCCTGTCCTTCCTGTTTGTCCCTAACTGGTTTGCATATCTCCTTCAGCTGGCTACTCAGTTTGAGCATATAGCGATGTATTCGGTCACCGAGGCCAACATCAGATCCCCCCATGATGATGGACTCGGGCAGTTGCATTGCCCGGCCTGTCATTAACACATAAGGGATTAAACCAGTCGACCAGCTAGTGGTTGACCTGAGTATAACAGGCAGGACTTCAGGCCAGCATTTGTCAGAGTGCTGCATGGCCTTAGCAAGAGAGGTTTTTAGGGTTCTGTTCATACACTCTACAATGCCAGAGCTCTGTGAATAATAGGGTATGTGGAATTTCTGTTTGATGCCCATCAACTGGCATCTGGTTTTCACTACTCTTCCAGTAAAATGGGTCTCCTGGTCAGAATCAATCTGGAATGGCACTTCCCACCTTGGAATCACTTCCTCAGCTCGAATCCATGCAACAGTGTTAGCAGAGCAGTTCCAAATGAGGTAGGCCTCCACGTACCTCTTGAATTGGTCAATAATCACAAGGCAATATGTTTTGTCATGGGACTGAAGACGGTCCAGTATTTGTCTATTCTGCCAGGGCCCCCTTGGGTGCAGTTGATGCCCCATCTAATTGTAATGGGCCTGCCTGGGTTGTGCTGGGCACACATCACACAGGGGTGACAGAATTGAGCTATATCTCTGCCCATGCCCTTCCACCACTATTCCTTCCCAATGCTGGTCATCATGGCATCGTGGCCCATGTGGTGTAAGTGCATGAGAGTATGTTGGATGCACACAGGGGTCATGACCTTGTTGTTTATTCTCCAGACATTGTTCCTGTCTGGGTTGGCCCCCTCTGCCTTCCACCCAGCACGATCTATCTCAGGGATATCATCATGCATTTGGGTCACACTTAAGATGGGGCCATCCTCAGCAGAGGTAGCCGATGAGGGATGGATGTTTTCTGTCTCGAGGGCTGATTGAGCAGCTTTGTTAGCAGCCTGGTTTCCCTTAACAAGTGCCACTTGGAATTTGTTTGGCCAGTTCCTTCTAGTGGGCCTTGATCTTCAACACTGCAGCATCCAATGGGAGCTTGCTGGCTTCCAGTAATGTCTCTATTATCTGCCCATGTTTGACAGGGGTGCCCCATCATGGTGACAAATCACAGTCTTTCTCAAACAGTCAGGTAATCGTGGACAATCCAAGTTGCATATCTACTTTCAGTGTAAACTTTAACCCTCTTCCCCGTCGCCTCTGTGAAGGGCTGGGACATTGCAGTTCACTCAGAAGAAGAGAGAACGACAGGAGGACTTTATTGTGAAGGTGGAAGGGGGTGCGGATGGACCCTGGCTGGGGTTATACGGTGGCAATGGTCCCCACTGACTATCTTTCAAAAACTGACTTTTCTTTTCCAATTCTCTTATTGGGGATTCAAGGATTCATTTCTCTTTGGTCCATTTCTTTATGGATTCCAAAGTCTGACCAATGAGGCTGGCCAATTGCTGCACTAGAAAGACTCCCATTTTCTCAGTCCTATCTTTGTTTTCACCCAAGAGCCAATTTCAATGTTGATCTCGGGCTTGGGACGGATCCCAACCACCCTTTCTCATCTGTTTAATGAGTGAGTGTCTGTCATGTGCTGGTTAATGAGAGACCCTGGAGGGTCCCATTGATCTTCCTGTCCTGCCAAAATAAAGGTAGGTTTATATTCACAGTTCCTTGGTCTGTTGACAGCGTTTACCCACTGGCCGTGACCATTATGTGTTTTCCCACCCAGGACCATTCCTATCAGAGTCCAGCAATACCTACTCTAGGAAATGATCAGTTCCCTGTATTCCGCTTGTTCAAGTCTCTGTCTCAGGTGGACATAACAATCTCACTCAGAATCTGAATTATCATGTCTTAGGTATTCTTTATCCAGTCTCCACTCCCACTTTAGGGTCCTGAGCTTTGTGTGGGGGTGAGGGGCACCCCTTTTAAGTTCAGACTGGGTGCCAGAGATAAATACCTCCTTGTCCGATTGCACTTAAATCAGACGCCACACATCAGACACTCTTTCATTCACTCTTATCGGATCAACAGTTACTGTAGTTTGATCTGGTTCTGTTCAGTATCCTATCCTGACTCCCGGGAGGTGCCCCCCCACCTACCTGCACAAGAACCAGCCAACTACGCCAACTCGTTGGAGAGAAAAATTACTCAAGAATCAGGTTTGGCAGCAAGTCAAAGCATAGTTTATTAAACAAAAGCTTTTGAGAGCTAAGATGTCACCCTAAACATGGGTTTTGACCAAGCATTCTCCCCGATTACAGAGATCAACAACTCTTTATACCCTTAGCCACGGCAAAGCACACAGTATCGGTTACGGAAACAGTCCTTCAGACAGAATGTCCCATGACTATCGTCCGAGCAGGTTCAGAGTACTGGGACTCCAGCCACTAGTAATTTTGAGTTTGAGATTTTATTTGGGAATGGTCATCCTTTTGTTTATCCAGCTCGATCCTGCAGCAGTCAGCGCTTTGGCAATCATTTAGCACAAATTACACAAAATTTTGTCCGTGATCCCAGCATGCTCTACTTCAGCTAGTTTCATTTGGGCTAAATCTGGTCCTGTTCCTATATTTCTAAAAGAAAAGTAAAATAAAATCTTAAATTTTACATTTGTTATGGCTGTAACTACAATTAAAACTTGAAGGATTGATACTTCCACAAATACAATTGTTAACTTCCCAGTAACCAGGGAATGTGATAAGCTGTAAGCAACATATCACATTGTTAAAAGGGCACATAGGCACATAGAAATGGACAGGACTCCCCTGTCTGTGGCCAGATGCATAAATTGCAAAAGTAAAGTCAACTGACGGGTGATCAATAATGAGTCTGATCATGAGATGCTGCTTTCGTGAAACTAATGACAGAGCAGTGAAACTAGGACAACAACGTTTAGATCTTTGAATTGAACCTCATACCCACTGTAATGTGAAATTGCTGCAGCATTTATGCTTAAGTAACAAGGAGCATCTTTATCCTCACCATTATTTTGACAGCAAATTATAGCCCATTATTATTTTAAGGCTGGTAAAATAACAACCATTGAAACTTCCAAATTGCTCTTGGATTCTGGTCTCTTTTGTCTCAAGCATATTACAGAAGTTGCAGTTAGGGTTTCACAGAACATGGTCATTAAAAAAAAATGAAGCTATTGGAGTATAAATAATGTAAAACTACCTTTTAATGCTTTTCTTCTTCCACGTCTGTTCTTTTAGATCAGTTTGGAACACATTTCAAATTGTCAATTACTACTACCTGTCGTATCCACCAGTAGAGATATTATTCACGTTACCACACACTAACTAAGCACCGTGCGCTTGTATTAAAAAAAACTCAGCATTTTTTTCTTGCAGAGATAGATTCCATATTTTTATTACATTAACGTTTTTACAAGCACATAAATAATTCAACACCATTGTGCAAGCCACATAAGTAACTGCACTATATCATCTAGAATGCCAACCATAAGACGCTGGGGTTAGTTGAAGGGGAGGTAGAAAGATAGGGCACCTTGAGTACTTTTGAAACTAAACTTCTGGAGGGGTGGGGTGGGGTCGAGGTGTGTCTGTAAGTGCCCACTGGCTCCAACTTGCCTCCTTATGTGAAAGAGGCAGCTGGATTGATGTGAGGTACCTCATCCCACATTTGTCCTGCCACTGGTTCTGAGCACTGGTGGCTAGATGAATGGAATGGAGGTGGGCGAGCACATCTGGCAGTCATTCAGTGTTCTTCTGGACCTGGGTCCCCAAGATGGCTCCCAACCATTCCATGGAGGAAGCCAAGTTCTTCAACATTCACTTCATCTTCTGAAGGAGGGGGAGGGGGCACGTGATCATGAAGTCTCCACCACACCAACTGCTCCCAGTCGATCCCTGCTACCTCTCTCAACAGATTGATCATGTCTGTTTTTTTTACTGGGGGCTCAGCTGAATCATACGAGGCATATGGGCAACCCCTTGTGGGAGCTTCCTGGGGTCGTAGATTCTGGTGCTTGATTTCTTTCCTCCTCCAGGAAAGATGGATAGATACGTGCTCTGTCTTCTCTCTGAGAGAATGCTAATGAAACACCAGGATTGGGATTTTCCATATCTCTTTGTCATTCAACAACATTATCCAGGACAAAACCACTCAACTGCCACAATTCAAACATCTCCTCCCTCCCCCAATGCACAGGAAACAGCAGTGTATGCCATCTACAAGATACACTGCAGCAATGTATCTCTTTTGACAGGACCATCTCTACCATTCAGTAGGACAAGGGTAGCATGGGACCGTCACCAACAGCTAACAATCTCCTGTTAGCTGACTGCCTGTGCCCACTTGCTGGTCTGCTGACATTTCCCAATCCTTTTTGGGCACACAGCAGGTGGGTAGGGCATGTACATTAGCTATCCAAAGTGAGGTAGAGTTGGCAGTTAAACTATTGGAATTCCCCACCTATACTGTCAAAACGATCAAGACATATTTGCTTTGAAAAATGTTCTTTCACCACATAAAATTTGTTCTCTCTTTTTTAAAGGTTTGCTCTCCTTCCTGTTTCCTTCACATTGTTTGCCCGACATTTCGTTCTGTGGCCCACTGCCAAAGTTTGTGAAGTGAATGATTCTATCTACAGCCAGCGAGATCAGTGGGATATGCTTCCTTCCTCCGAGGTAGAAAACTCACTGTTGAAAGATGCGGCATATTTTAATGCTATCGAGACCAGATATGGGTCAGCAGAAGCAGAGGATGTTACCTTGTTATAAAGCATGCTGCCTACCCACATCATCACTCTGTTGCTGTGATAATGAACAGATAAACTTCTGGCTTAAAAATCAATGGGATATTTACTTATATGAGCCAATGTTGGAATAGAGAAAAACTTTCACCGGCAGATAATTATTAAATCTGTAATTACCAGAAATTTGGTTCATTTAAGTTAATTTTTCATTGGATCTGAGCAAAATCAGTTAGAGAAGTTACTATTTGTGAATATCTTAGCTGGATTTGGTTTAGCTTAGTTGGCTGGTTTTGCTATGCTGAGTGATACCAACAGCATGGGTTCAATTTCCACACTGGCTGAGGTTGCCATGAAGGTCTCTCCCTTAGACATGGTGACCCTCAGGATAAACCACCACCAGTTACTTCTCTCATGAGAGAGTAGCCCCATGGTTTAGTAATACTATAAAGGCCAGCATTTATTGCCTAGGGCAGTTAAGAGTCAACCACACTGGGGAGTCATAAGTAGGTAAGGAGAGCAGATTTCCTCCTTCTAGCCACTTTTGGAAAACTGCATTCAATTCTGGTCTCTCTGCTGTAAGAAGAATGCTGTGAAACTTGAAAGGGTTCAGAAAAGATTTACAATGATGTTGTTAGGGCTGGAGGGTTTCAGCTATACGGAGAGGCTGAACAGGCTGGGGTTATCTTACCTGGAGAGTCAGAGGCTGAGGGGTGACCTTATACAAGTTTATAAAATTATGAGGGGCATGGATAGGGTGAATAGCCAAGGTCATTTCTCAGGCTAGGGGAGTCCAGAACTAGAAGGCATAGGTTAAAGGTGAGAGGGGAAAGATTTAAAGGGGTCCTAAGGGGCAACATTTTCACACAGAAGGTGGTGCGAGTATAGAATGTGCTGAAAGAGGAAGTGGAGGCTGTTACAATTACAACATTTACAAGGCATATGGACGGGTATATGAATAAGAGTCATAGAGATGTACAGCATGGAAACAGACCCTTCGGTCCAACCCATCCATGCTGACCAGATATCCCAACCCAATCTAGTTCCACCAACCAGCATCCGGCCCATATCTCTCCAAACCCTTCTTATTCATATACCCATCCAAATGCCTCTTAAATGTTGCAATTGTACCAGCCTCCGCCGCTTCCTCTGGCAGCTCATTCCATACACAAACCACCCTCTCTGTGAAAAAGTTTTCCCGTAGGTCTCCTATATCTTTGCCCTCTCACCCATAGGAAGGTTTAGAGGGATTTGGACCAGGTGCTGGCAAATGAGGCTAAATTAATTTAGGATACCTGTTCAGCATGGACAAGTTGCACCAAAGGGCCTGTTTTCGTGCTGTACATCTCTATGACTCTATGACTCTTGCGACAATCCTACCCCTTTAACAAGGTTCTGTTGCTCTTGGTTTCTTTCAAGAGGGGCTATAAAGTCACTGGTGCCGAAATGGCTAACATAACTGCTTAAGTCGACAATCAGAGAAGACCTTTAGGTTTTTTACTTAACACAGTTGTACAGTGAAAGGGGAGTGGTCAGTTTTCCCTGTTCATGTTTTTTCTAGCCTGATTTAGTTTCAGCAGGCAGTCAGAAACTGCTGGGGACCTAGAGCAGTGGCTACAGTGAAAAGAGGTCCCATGCTTCAACAGGAGTCTAACCTGGACTTTCTGTCTGAAATCTCTTCTGTATAAGAACCTATGTTTGAATTTACCATTTGCCAAGGGATGTGTTTCTGGGATATTGCGAGAATTGGAACATCTTTGTTAATTTGGATAGAGTCGGTTGGGTTACCAAATAAGTTGTTATTCTAAATTCTGTTATATTTTGTTCGTATTTCATCTAGAGTGTTTAAATAAATCTGTTTTGCTTAAAGCTCAGTGATTTGACCAGCTGTATCACTCCTGGAATATCCACTGTACACCTGTCTTAAAAACATATAAAAGTTAAGATCTGGGCTATCTGCCTAAAATGTTTTGATGGGGTCTGGCCTGGTCCATAACACTCGAAAGGTCTTTTTAAAAATAATTTATTGTTTGGCCACTATTAGGGTAGCATTTTATTCCAGAATTCAAGTGCATTTCCAGAACATTAACCTGGAGCTCAGGGTTACTAGTCTAGTGACATTAATAGTATGCCTCTGTCTCTCCTAATTCAACCCTCCACTGATAATGCATTGTCTCTGCATATGCAATTCCAGTTCATCTGTGACACAACCTATTCTCAATGTTGATGACTGCAATCAGTATTATCCAATGAGTTCATTTCAAAATGTTGAATATTCAGCTACTAAACTGTTGGTTATTTATTGAAATGAATCCAATCTTAAGGTTAACCATGGAATTCAAACAATTTAGGCTGAGTTTTCTACCTGGCCAGAACGTTAAGTGAGCTACAGGGCAGTAGATTGAATTTTTGGAAAGGAAACATGTACAGAAGGTATAACAGGCTGTGTCGATCTGTTCCTGTCTGTTGCACACCGTGTGGGAAATTGAAAGTTTCACCATGTATCTTTTTCCAAGCCTTAATGCTGGGAAGCTCTGGTGGAGTGGTAACATCACTGAACTTGTAATCCACTACCTCCCAAGTTGATATATTGGGGCCATGAGTTCAAATCCCACCATGGCAGATGATGAAACTTGAATCAATAAAAATCTGAAATGAATGGTGACTGTTGTAAAAATCCATTTGGTTCACTCATGTCCTATAGTGAAGGAAACCTACTGTCCTTATCTCCTGGTCTGGTGTACATGTGACTCTATACCCACAGCAACGTGATTGCTTCTTAGCTGCGCTCTGGGCAATAAATACTGACCTAGCTAGCAACACATACACCCGATGAACTGTTTTTTAAAAATTCTAGTTTAAAAAAAATAGAAGCTTGTACTTACAAGGTACCTTTCATGCATATGGGAAGGAACAGAGTCATGCCAAAGCATGGAATTAAGGAAAGGCAAGGTTGGGGGAATATACAGAAAGCCACATGGAAATGTGACACTTCTGGTTGAACTTTGTAGCAGTGTAAATGTTTGTGTGATCAGAGTCGCAGCATGTGTTGGTGAGGGTGACTCTCCCTATATAAGCTGGGGTAAAAATAAACTGCTTACATCAACATCCGACTCATGAGGTGATCATTTAAAGAGAAACTTGGTGGGTCAGTTTTCCTAATATTTGTTGATAAGACTAAGGTACATTACATCGGAACCACAACAGTGAGGAGACCAATAGAAGGGGTAAGTACATTTTATTTTAATCATCCATACTTAGGAAAGATCTCCTCATTGTCATGGACCTGAAGTTTAACTGGGCATCAATAAATAGACACCTGGAGATTTGGGTATGGAGTTATCATAAATGGCCAGGGTAAGGAGCCGTGGCTAAGTCAAATGGTGGGCATGGATCATTCATAGATATGTGGGTGATGCGCACAGTTGCCCATGAGTTGGGAAGGCCAATGCAAGAAGGTCAGAACTTTACAGCAGACAAGATAGACACTCATAGAGAGATGCTGGGTTGTGCATAAGTAACCCTCACCTAAATTTCAACATATGAAAGTCACCATAGCCATACTCTCATGAGAGAGAGACAGACAGACACACGACTAGTGGTGGATTCAACCTGAGGGCCACCATACGTTCACTGAGAGATGAGGTTGAGAAATCAGAAGGTAATTCAGCTAGTAGAGGAATTAAACCCACATTTTTGGTATGCATCACTCTGTATCTCAAGCCAGTCATCCAGCTGATTGAGCTAAGCAACCTCTGGGTTGGCTGGATGGTTGGTTTGCAATACAGAGTGATGCCAATAGTGCAGGTTCAAGTCCCACACTGGTTGAGGTCACTATGAGTATCCTGCCTTCTCAACACCCAAACTCCCTACACCACCCTCCCTCACCTGAAGAGTGGTCACTCTCAGGTAAAACTCACCCCCAGTCATCTCTTTCTCTCTTCTGAGAGAGCAGCCCTATGGTCCTCAGGGAATATGGTAACTTTACTTGATTTTTCTCTGTAGATTAATATAAGAAACTTATTGGGAAAATAGAAAAGAATGGGTGGAATCCTAAAAACTTGCCAGGTACCCAAGGATGTGGTGGAAACAATAAGAGACTGGAAAAATAAAACAATCATAATCACAATTAACTTGCATCTGGGTTGACTCTCCAGATCCAGGATGGAATATGAACTGATGGGGAAGAAAGCAGAGGATATCCAAGAGATCTCGGAATCAACTGAAAGTCTCTCTGGGCCAGGGGCAGGGCATGGAAAAGACTACAACCAGAAAAGCTAGAGTGGTGCCTGTACTTGTCGTAGGAGTAGGACTGGGAGAACCATGGGATGTGTTCACTGATGTTCCAACAGGTTCCTAAGGTCTGGTGATGGAGCTGGTGATGTTTAATGGATCAGAGCATCAGACAGGGAAACAGTGCCCCATTAAACCAGAGGGAAGAGTATAACAGATGAAAGAGAGGGGTAATCCAGCCTCCTGCCTTAACAACTAACTCTCATCTGACCAGTGAAATTCATTTTCAATGTACATTAGTGTAATGTGGTACACTTTGGACGAACAAAGAGGGAGACCACATAATTTTTGAAAAATTAGAGATCCAATGATATGAAAGAACAAAGGGATCTTTGTGGAAATCCCAATGATTAGATTAGATTACTTACAGTGTGGAAACAAGCCCTTCGGCCCAACAAGTCCACACCAACCCGCCGAAGCGCAACCCACCCAATTCCCCTACATATACCCCTTACCTAACACTATGGGCAATTTAGCATGGCCAATTCACCTGACCCGCACATCTTTGGACTGTGGGAGGAAACCGGAGCACCCGGAGGAAACCCACGCAGACACGGGGAGAACGTGCGAACTCCACACAGTCAGTCACCTGAGGCGGGAATTGAACCCAGGTCCCTAGCACTGTGAGGCAGCAGTGCTAACCACTGTGCCACCGTGCCGCCCAAATGGTGTGGCAGCATCCATAGAAAGGAAACAAGCTAAAATTTTGAGTCTAAATGACTTCATCAGAGCTCCTACAAAGGGATCTGGGGGTGTAGATTTAAAAAAATAACCATTTTCCTCACCTCAGGAATTGTGGTAGCACTTTCCAGGCTTTGAGGTCTTCTTTGATGTGTAGTCACCTTTTGGAAAACAGGAAATGAGGTAGCTGATATGGGGCACAGAAATGCCCCACAAAAAGCATTGAAATAATGACCTGTTTTGGCACCTAAACATCAGACCATGAGATGTGCATAATTGTATTAATTAAAGGAAGAAGATAAATTACCAAGAAATATTAGTTAAATGCAGCTGCTTTTTGCAACAACATGGCTGAATGTGAAACCTGCTCTTTGTGTCTGTTCAAGTAGATGCTAAGCAACCGCAGCACTGTTCAGGCATTGAGAATACATTACTGGCCAATATGTCATTAGTAATTTTCTGGATCTTAATGAGCTTAGCACAGGATGGGTATTCATTCTGTAATTAGTTAAGAATAAGCCTTTGGGAAAATACCAGGACTGTTTTAGAATCTATTGCTGTTCACTCATCTCTCATTAACGTCTGATTGATAACTTTCCTACATGCCTGCGTTCTTCGTGTTCGAGACAGATTTTCTGATGTTCAGAGATTTCGTAATTAAAGGCGAACAGGGCTGTGAAGGATGACACCACCACACACTTGTCGTAGTACATCACTGCTGGTACTGATGAGGGGGAATTGGCTGAACTGTAACTTATTTCCATGAGGTTTCTCCCAATCTCCCACCATAACTTTAACAGAGACCCCTATGAAACAGCTTAAAATGCCATTTCCATCAGTTCTCTGCAATTTATGTCAATTTGTTGTTGAAGTTGCTGCAGGAGATCCAGAGAAATTCCATAGGAATTAATGGCATAGATTATATTGAAAGTGGGAACAAGTATAGCCCACTCACGATTGAATAATACCTCACTGAAAATCACAGTCCGACTATCATATGGAAATAAATAACAGAGGGTCAATTGTACTTATTAGAAGCTCAATTGGACCCACCTGATCCCAGATCCAAACCTCCAATTCGGCACCGCCCTCTTGAACTGCCTTACCTGTCCATCTTCCTTCCCACCTATCCATTCCACCCTCCACTCTAACCTACAACCTTCACCTTCACCTGCATCTAACTATCACCTTCCCAGCTACCTTCCCCCAACCACCCCATCCTCTTATTTATCTCTCAGCCACCTTCCCCACCCCACATTCCTGATGAAGGGCTTATGCCTGAAATGTCGACTCTCCTGCTCCTTGGATGCTACCTGATCTGCTGTGTTTTTCCAGCACTTCACGTTTCGACTCTGATCTCCAGCATCTGCAGTCCTCACTTTCTCCTGGTCTCTGATACTATGCTGCTCATTTAATTATGTAATTACCACAGTTGGCTAGGTATGAGTCTTTCCTTTTAAAAAGGCTTGAGGAAAGCAATGAGGTATTATATTCCACCTCAGGAGCATCTGTCCTTCAGGTTTGGTACACCCTTCCTACCAACTTGCCCTTCAAATCCAAGACCCACTACCTTGCTCCACTCCCACCCTCCCAGCTGAACCACACCATCCTCCACCAGTACCCAGTATGAACCCTGTTACAGGAAATGGGGAGTTGATATCCTCTGGACTGTAAATCCAAAGGCCCTCTTAATGTTCTGGGGACCTGAGTTCAAATCCTGTTGTGGCAGATGGGTGAAATTTGAATTCAATAAAACCCTGCAGTTAAAAGTCTAATGATGAATGTCAGTCTATTGTCAATTATTGGAAAAACCCATTCTGGTTCACTAATGCCTTTCAGGGAAGCAAATTGCCATTCTTACCTGGTCAGGCCTATATATGACTCCAAGACTCTCACCACCACTGAGTTGTAGGTGTTGCTGGGACTACATGTTATATAGCAGCATCTAAGGGAGGAACCCTGTCTCAAAACCTTGCCCTTGTTTATGCCACCACTAATGTATTATTACTCTGGGGTGGATTTGTTCTCAGTGGAACTGGATTGACAGCAGTTTAAGATCCATCATCTTGAGGGCACGCGTAACTCTTCTCGCAGCACTTCGAACTCTGAACCATTTTTCCACGTTAAGTTCCCAATGTCTCCACATTCAAGGATGTCTTCATGTGGAGATTGTGTGAGTTGAAGTTAGCTACAATGGTCAACATGCTGCTGCTGGGCTAGCAGTGGCCATTTCTGTGGCTTCAATTGCTTCGAGGGCACTCCACAATGACCAAACAGGCTTAAGGTGAGTGGTTTTGAGGTTCACAGGCAGGCAAGCCCCAGTCATCCTGGGAGGGTCATATTGTACATGCAAAGGTGTTGCGACAGGATGGCCATTGCCATTGGGTAGTGTCCCTCTGAGGAGGCTGCAGACCCTGAACCCAATGATGATAAAATGACAGAATCGAGCATACCCCCAATGCTTTCCTGTGCCATTTCACCTGCCTTCCCACCAGTTAGTCTATTGACAAAGGCCTGATATAATTCTGCCCTATAATATACAAAGTGCTTGCATCCAGCCAACCTTTGGGACTAGGGAAAGCTGTGCAGGTGCTGCCTAGCTACACACTGAATTATCATTTCAGATCAAAACAACAGCAGGAAACATTCAATGAATGTCACAACCTGCAGGGCACAGCTACATTGTGCATATGATTCATGGTTAGCTTGCCTGCACCTGGAAATCATTCCTGTAGCCCAGTAATTCTGGGAGGGTTTACTACTGGACCCTAGCTCATTAACCATTTGAAATCCCAGGGACAAGGTTTAAAAGAAATACCATGGGATGCAGACGGCTCCCAGCACATTGATGTCATCAGCTGTAAAGTTGGCAAACCACAAGGGCTAATTTTAATTTCTGGCAAGAATGTAGGTAATTCCACATGGCATTGTCATTAGAGGCAACATGGTGAGAGCCAACTTTCAAACACAATTAGTATGTATTCTGGATCGTATATGCAGATATAATACAGATTTACAATTAGCTGGATGATGGAACACAGTTCACTAACAACATTGAGCTAGGTTTTAGACTTGCAGCATGTGTATAACATTGGTGCTGGGGATCTGACCTGCTTCCATTGTATCCCAACTAATAACATTCTGTGCAAAAAAGAATATAATACAGGACAACAGGCACGAATGAAAGCCTCAGCGACTTAGAAATAAAGATAATTAACCAGAATAACTCAAATGACCTTTAACACACGCCTGTGGATCCACATGAGCCTCTTTAACATCTCATTTGTGGCTCCCAAGCTTTTCCAGTCAGATTATATTAACATAAGAAAAGCCTAAAAAAAAGTAAGAGCCATATTTTAGTTGTAGATGATAAAAGGCTAATCATTATGCGACACTTCACAGTTTCAAATGATTATTTTAACAAAAACATCACCATGTTTGAGCAGTACAGCTACACCATGGTGATAGATGATGCCTTTGGTTCAAGGTACAGGCTTTATGGTTGCAACCATCATTGTTTCTTATGCAACTATGTTGTTAAATTATCCTAAATATGTTATTAGAATCTTTGTTTTAAAACCATGAGAATTGATAGGCAAAAGCTTGTCTTTATTAGCACTACTGCCTCACAGCACCAGGGACTGAGTTCGATTCCTGCCTGAGGCAACTGTCTATGTGGAGTTTGCATATTCTCCCCGTGTCTGCGTGGGTTTCCTCCAGGTGCTCCGGTTTCCTCCACAGTCCAGAGATGTGCAGGTTAGGTGAATTGGCCATTCTAAATTGCCCATTGTGGTAGGTGCATTAGTCAGGGGTAAATATAGGGTTGGAAATAAGTCTGGGTAAAAACAATGACTGTAGATGCTGGAAACCAGATTCTGGATTAGTGGTGCTGGAAAAGCACAGCAGTTCAGGCAGCATTCAACGAGCAGCGAAATTGACGTTTCGGGCAAAAGCCCTTCATCAGGAATAAAGGCAGTGAGCTAGAAGCATGGAGAGATAAGCTAGAGGAGAGTGGGGTGGGGAGAGAGTAGCATAGAGTACAATGGGTGAGTGGGGAGGAGATGAAGGTGATAGGTCAGGGAGGAGAGGGTGGAGTGGATAGGTGGAAAAGAAGATAGACAGGTTGGACAAGTCCGGACAAGTCATGGGGAGAGTGCTGAGCTGGAAGCTTGAAACTAGGATGAGGTGGGGGAAGGGGAAATGAGGAAGCTGTTGAAGTCCACATTCATGCCCAGGGGTTGAAGTGTTCTGAGGCAGAAGATGAGGCGTTCTTCCTCCAGGCATCTGGTGGTGAGGGAGCGGCGGTGAAGGAGGCCCAGGACCTCCATGTCCTCGGCAGAGTGGGAGGGGGAGTTGAAATGTTGGGCCACGGGGTGGTGTGGTTGATTGGTGCGGGTATCTCGGAGATGTTCCCTAAAGCGCTCTGCTAGAGGCGCCCAGTCTCCCCAATGTAGAGGAGACCTCAGCAAGAGCAACGGATACATAAATGATATTAGTGGATGTGCAGGTAAAACTTTGATGGATGTGGAAGGCTCCTCTAGGGCCTTGGATAGAGGTGAGGGAGGAGGTGTGGGCACAGGTTTTACAGTTCCTGCAGTGGCAGGGGAAAGTGCCAGGATGGGAGGGTGGGTCGTAGGGGGGCGTGGACCTGACCAGGTAGTCACGGAGGGAATGGTCTTTGCGGAAGGCGGAAAGGGGTGGGGAGGGAAATATATCCCTGGTGGTGGGGTCTTTTTGGAGGTGGCGGAAATGTCGACGGATGATTTGGTTTATGCGAAGGTTGGTAGGGTGGAAGGTGAGCACCAGGGACGTTCTGTCTTTGTTACGGTTGGAGGGGTGTAGTCTGAGGGCGGAGGTGTGAGATGCGGACGAGATGCATTGGAGGGCATCTTTAACCACATGGGAAGGGAAATTGCGGTCTCTAAAGAAGGAGGTCATCTGGTGTGTTCTATGGTGGAACTGGTCCTCCTGGGAGCAGATACGGCGGAGGCGGAGGAATTGGGAATATGGGATGGCATTTTTGCAAGAGATAGGGTGGGAAGAGGTGTAATCCAGGTAGCTGTGGGAGTCGGTGGGTTTGTAAAAGATGTCAGTGTCAAGTCGGTCATCATTAGTGGAGATGGAGAGGTCCAGGAAGGGGAGGGAGGTGTCAGAGATGGTCCAGGTAAATTTAAGGTCAGGGTGGAATGTGTTGGTGAAGTTGATGAATTGCTCACCCTCCTCGTGGGAGCACGAGGTGGCGCCAATGCAGTCATCAATGGAGCGGAGGAAGAGGTGGGGAGTGGTGCCAGTGTAATTAAGGAAGATCAACTGTTCTACATAGCCAACAAAGAGACAGGCATAGCTGGGGCCCATACGTGTGCCCTTTGGTCTGGAGGAAGTGGGAGGATTCAAAGGAGAAATTGTTAAGGGTGAGGACCAGTTCGTAAGTCTGGGTGGCTTACTCTTCAGAGGTCGGTGAGGACTTGTTGGGCTGAAAGGCCTGTTTCTATACTGTAGGGAATCTAGTCTAATCTTAAAATTTACTTTAAACATAACATTGAGAGAATTATCATAAATAAAATGTCAAACATATGATTCAGACATTTAATTTTGCTATTATCTATTGATTCAAAATTTAATACATGTATTTTATTTATGCTAAATGCAAATTGCTCATTCCATCAATTAACAATTCAAATTTTCAAGAATGGAAAGTATTTTGTTTTAGGTAAAACTCTCAAAGTAGTCACTTCAGATGTAAAAGGCTGTTGACCCGTGGTCTGAAACAGTTAACTGTTTATGTGAGTTCTCATCTACACCTAGTGAACATAGACAATAGGTTTCATGGACTTGAAATTGAAGAGAGACTCCCCACTGC
Organism: Hemiscyllium ocellatum; assembly: GCF_020745735.1. NCBI lineage: Eukaryota > Metazoa > Chordata > Chondrichthyes > Orectolobiformes > Hemiscylliidae > Hemiscyllium > Hemiscyllium ocellatum. The sequence continues at coordinate 32,533,845 of NC_083424.1, read as the reverse complement.
TAAAGTTCAGAAAGGAAGTCCTATCAACAATATCAACCTGATTGGAAATTAGAACTAGCATAAAAATGGATCCAAGTCTAACTTATTTTCATCCATCACATCTGCAGGTGCAAAGGAGGTAAGTATCAATACATAGATGTTAAATGCACCCAAACCTGCTTTGCCACTCAAAAGTTTTCATGGAATCAGGCAATTTACTTAAAAAGAAGTCTATTTTTTATTAAACAAGATAGATGATCAAAAATACATAAAATCGATTGAAATGGCTTGAAATCTACTGTTCATACCTTCTGTGTTATTATTATTCAGCTAGCCTCCCGTTGAGATAGAAATTCTTTGATGTATTATGTTAAAAACATGCTTTGAAATTGAAGAAATGCTGCTGACTTCTCCGACATACTCAGTATCAGCCCTGTTGTACTTTTTGAAGCTGAAATTGCAGCTTCAAAAACCTCTACACTCCCCCTTCAAAAGATCCTGATCAGGAGTCTCCCTGTGGAACATCAGGAGCCCAATGTCCTGGCCAGAAAGATGAAGAAACTCACACATGAAGCCAACAGTTACCAAGCAGTAATTGTCTCCGAGAACCTGGTGGAAATTGCCTAATAATGATCAAGCTAGCCATCCATTGGAGTTTAGAAAAATGACAGGCAGTCTTATTGCAACATACGAGATTCTTAATGGACTTGTTAGGATAGCTGCCAGGAGATTGCCTCCCTTTACTAGAGTGCAAGACGAGATGGCATAATGTTAGAATTAGGGTTTGTGCACATTTAAGATTGATGAGGAAGAATTTCTTCTTGAAAGGTAAAGAATCTGTGGATTCCTTCCCATACAGGGATGTTGAGGCTGAGGTCATTGAGTATATTTAAGGCTGGGATGGACAGATTTTTCCTATAATCAAGGATTATAGGAAAAAGGCAGGAAAGTGGTGGGTGAAGATTATCAGATCAGCCATGATCTTATTGAATGGTAGAACAGACTTGATGGGTCGAATGGCCTACTTCTGCTCCCACGTCCTATGTTTCTCAAAGCTGGAGAGTCAATGTAATTCATTCCACCACTTGAGAAGCACTATTCGGGTGAGGAAAGATGAGTGTCCCGGGATGGAGGCAGCAGGCTTTCCATCTTGTTTGCAAAATATTTGCCCTCATCACCAGGCTGCCAGTATTCAGGATATGCCACTCCACAGAGGGTAACGAGAACAGGCTGGGAGGCTACCAAACCTCCCCAGACAGCTCCATCCACAAGCAGCTCGCCTTGTCCCTGATACTTCAGAGAACTTGGGCAGCAAGTAGGATAATCCCAAGCACCCTCTTAGTCTTGCAAAGTCCTCTCCCCTCCCACTGTCCCCACCATTCTATTTTGACAAAAATGACCCGGAGGGGAAACATGAGCTGGCAAACCCACATCCCAGCAAACGGGAATTTTCACATCCACCTGCCACTGTGCTGACCCCTATCAGGGTAAAATCAGACCCTCTTTTTTTTTTAATAACAACTTTTAATTCAGCTTTCCTATTATTTCATTTTGTACTGGTTTAAATGTTCTATAAATAAGTTGTTGTGTTGCTGTTTGCTCATTATGGTTTTGTTTCTGTGTAATTACATATCATTCCCATCAATATGACTCTTCGATATTAACCTGAATGTCACCACTTTTCTGAGTGAATGGTAGAGCATGATTAGCAACCCACATCATCCAAGGTTGGTTACTAAATCTAATCGATCATTATTAAATGTGCAGATTAACAACACTACTAAAACCAAACATCAAGTTTTAATCTCTTAATTGGCAACCTATGCTCATCAGGTCCCAGATCAGAGAAAAGCACAGAATCAAGATTGAGGAATGTTATATCATCAGGATTTGGAGATGCCAGTGTTGGACAGGGGTGTACAAAGTTAAAAATCATAGTCAAACAAGTTTTATTTGGAAGCACTTATTTTCGGAGCGCTGCTCCTTCATCAGGTGGTTGTGGAATATAAGATCATAAGACACAGAATTTACGGCAAACGTTTGCAGTGTGATGTAACTGAAATTATGTATTGAAGAAGACCTGGTTTGTTTGTTAAGTCTCTCATCTTTTAGAATGAACATGTTGGTTTCAATTCTTTCATATGTAAATTGCAGAACATTGAAAAGTTACATTCCCAAGTGAACTTTAACAATTGGTGTCATGTCGGTCCCGACAAAGCATTGAAGGTGTGAGGCGCCCTGTGTGAGACTCTGTGCCACAATGGTCAGCCTGATTCTAATCTAAAAACCAGATTTACAGAATCTTACATGGATTCATGCAGTTTTTGAGCAAAATAAAATGTAATTCTACACATACAAATTCACCGCACAAACTTATATGCGTATGTGTGCATGTGGGTGGGGAGACGGGGAGTTCGATCATCAACTTATCAGACCGCACCCTTCAAATGGAAGAGATTAAAGTTCTTAGCAGGGGTCTCAACTTCTGCCCCACCACCAAAATGGACCCCATGTTTATTGCAGCATGAGACACCTGGAATTCTTTCAAGATGCTAGCAGTGATCCCAATGAGCCCACCAAGGAACTGGAACAGACATTACAGGGATCCATAGAGGGGTGACCAAAGACGGAGTCAACTTGCACCCCACTGGAGGCCCTCTGCCCTGGGCTTGACATGTGTGCTCAAGCTGTCAGGAAATATGTAAATGCCAGATTCATCAGCTGCACCCACAAGGTAAAGCAGAACATCACCCGATCACAATGCAACACCATCCATGCTCTCAAAACCAATCACAACATTGTCATCAAACCAGCAGATAAAGAAGGAGCCATCATCATTCAGAAAAGAACAGATTACTGCAAGAACAACCAGGAACGATATAGGCAACTAACTGCCAATCCGACCAAAGACCACACCCATGAACTAAACACTTTGATCAGGACTTTGGATCCAGTTCTTTAGAGTTCCCTATGCCCCCTCATACCACGTACTTCTCGTGTTGGCGACTTCTACTGCCTTCAGAAGATACACAAAGCCAATACACCACGATGTCCAATTGTCTCAGGCAATGTGACCCTGTGTGAGAACCTCTCTGGCTATGTCAAAGGCATCTTGAAACCCATTGTACAGGGGACCCCTGTCGCGACACTACAGATTTCTTACAGAAACTCAGCACCCACGGACCAGTCGAACTGGGAACATTCCTCGTCACAATGGACATTTCTGCACTCTACACCAGCATCCCCCACAATGATGGCATCGCGGCAACAGCCTCAGTACTCAACACCAACAACTGCCAATCTCTGAGCACTGTCCGACAACTCATCTGCTTTATTCTCGACCGCAACATTTTTACCTTTGACAACCATTCTTCATCCAGACACATGGCACAGCCATGGGGACCAAATTTGCACCCTAATATGTCAACATATTTATGCACAGGTTAGAACAAGACTTCTTCTCTACGCAGGACCTCCAACCATCGCTATACACCAGGTACATTGATGACATATTTTCTTCCTCTGGACCCATGGTGAGGAGACACTGAAACAACTACACAGTGATATCAATGAGTTTCATCCCACCGTCAAGCTCACCATGGTCTACTCTCTACTGTCTGTCTCATTCTTGAAAAAAGCATTTCCATCAAGGAAGGGCACGTCAGCACCTCACTCTACCGCAAACCCACAGATAACTTCACGATGCTACACTTCTCCAGCTTCCACCCAGAATATATTAAAACAGCCATCTCCTACAGACAAGCCCAGACATACACAGGATCTGTTCAGATGAGGAGGAATGTGACGGGCACCTGGAAGTACTCAGGGATGCCCTCATAAGAATAGGGTATGATGCCAGCTCATCGACCGCCAGGTCTGACGTGCCACAGCAAGGAACTGTAGTGACCTCCTCAGGAGACAGACACGTGCTGCAACTGACAGGGTACCCTTCGTTGTTCAGTACGTCCCAGGAGCTGAAAAACTACGCCATGTTCTTGCAGCCTGCAACACATTATCAATGAGGATGAGCACCTCGCCAAGACCTTCCCCACACCTCCACTGCTAGCCTTTAAACAACCGCCTAACCTCAAACACATCATTGTTCAAAACTGCCCGGCTTTCAGGACAACACCATATAACCTTGTCACTGTAGATGCTACAAGGCATGTCAGAGTGTCGACACGGATGCCGACATTATGTGTGGGGACACCTCCCACCGTGTATGTGGCAGATACCCATGTGACTCAGCCAACATTATCTATCTCATACGCTGCAGGTAAGGATGCCCTGAGGCATGATAAATTGGCAAGACCAAGCAGAGGCTATGGCAACGGATGAATGGGCACCACACAACAATCAACAGACAGGAGTGTTCCCTCCCAGTCAGAGAACACTTCAGCAGTCCAGGATATTTGACCTCAGATCTCAGACCTTCGGGTGACCATTCTCCAAGGCAGACTTCAGGACAGGCAACAGCACAAAGTGGCCGAGCAGAGGCTGATCGCCATGTTCGGTACCCATGGAGATGGCCTTAACCGGGACCTTGGGTTCATGTCAGACCACAGATGACCCCATTGCAGTGGACATACACACACACACACACGCGTGTACACGTACACACACTCACTCATTCCTATAGACACACACACCTTCCTACAGACCCATACACTCATGCAGACTCTCTCTCACATGCTCACACATACACTCCCACACTCTTGCACACACGCACCCTCTCACAGACATATATCTTTTTGCACTCAGACTCGTGCAAATATACACACTCTCACAAAAACTCATAACTCCCCACCCCCACACAAACACCCACATGCACACATATACATATACATTTGTGGGTGAATTTACACTTGCAGAATTACATTTTATTTTGCACAAAATCTGCATGAATCTATATAAGATTCTATAAGTCCATTTTTTAGATTGGAATTAGTCTGACCATTGTGGCACAGACAACCTCACACAGGGAGCTAACACCTTCAATACCCTGTCTGGGCTGACATGACACCAATTGTTAAAGTTCACTTGGGAATGTAACTTCTAAAAGTTCTGCAATTTACATATGAAAGAACTGAAACCAATATGGTCATTCTAAAAGATGAGAGACTTAACAAACAAACCAGGTCTTTTCCAATATATATATATATAATCACACTGTAAACTTCTGCTGTAAATTCTGTGTCTCATGATCTTATATTCCACAACCATCTGATGAAGGAGCAGCGCTCCGAAAGCTAGTGCTTCCAAATAAACCTGTTGGACTATAACCTGGTATTGTGTGATTTTTTAAGTATATTATTATCTACTTTTAATTTCTCATGTTGTTTTCTTTGCTTTGTATTGTCAGGTGTCTGTTCATCTTTTAACCCATTTCTTTGATTTCTTGTTAATGATTTCCTTTCTTTTCCTCAAGGGTCAAGGTGAATTTTGTTTCTTTTATTCCTAGTATTGTTTCTCAATGAAGTGGACAACAGAATATTATTTCAGTGATGCAGAAAGTCGACAAAAAGGTTACAAGAGTCAAGAGACATGAAATACATTGATCAAAGCACATTGTAAATTTAATTGATCATTGGAGAATGACAATGAGGAGGCTATGTAGCAGAGTAATAAAGGATGTTTTAAATAGATTTGAATAATAAAACAGACAAGATTATTACATTTCTATGAGCCAGTGCATCACAAATGTTTATAAGCTAAATATTTCTCTATAAAGTTTTTGATTATATGTCTTATGAACAATTTTATGTAATCAAATCATTCAATTGCATTTGTTCCAGTTATAACAGTCATGATAATTTTGTGCACTGTATTGGAATTTAATGTCACCTATAATGCACAAAATTAAACTATGAAACTTTTCATTGTTGAGATGATCTAGTGGTATTGCGTTAGATAGCATTTCTAGGCTGAAAGGAAATTCATTAAAAACAAGAACTGCATCATTACCTGCTTTAACTCTGAGTTACTAGAATTCAGTGCAAGCATTTCTGATACTGGGCCTAACGAAATTGAGTCAGTATTCTCTTCTGATGGCTCACTGGGAGAGAACACCTTCCAATGTGCTCTGAGATACAGAGTTATACAAATATCCCATCTGTGAGGAATTAATGAGGCAGGATGTTGGGGACTGGAATTGGCCTTTGCATTTTTTGGATAAGGAGGTGAAAGAGAACCACTCGAGTTGTGATTTCAAGTCATTGTTCTGCCATTTCTAGATGAAGATAGGTATGTTCTTAACGTGATATGAGGATTAATTATAACTGTGACATTCTTTTCTCATTTCAATCGCTGTTGCTACTCAGACACACTTGAGTGAGGTGCCATACAGCTGTTGCCAGACCCGATATGATTGACAACTGCATAGTCCTGCTACTGAACCTTCCTTGAAGCCATGTTTCTGTGCTGCCTTGCAGCAAATGGGAACGCAGCAACAATCCATGCACAAGCAACAGTCTATAAGATGTATGCATGTGTCAGCCATGCACATGGTGAACCATCTAAAGTGAACAGGAAGTGAAAGGGAATCTGAACTACAACTATTAAATTCCCAGCTGTCAGCTCAACCATGACTAAGGGATTGAATTAATTCACTCCATTGATATCGGTTCTGAACCTGCCTGGTTCCTCAGTCATCTATATCTTTTTCTGTGGCAACCCAGTCTTGACATTGTCTTTCCAATGCTTCCTTGGGCTTCCTTCGTTCCTTGTTTGATGTACATCTACAAGGGCCATAAAAGGTGTCCCAGATGTTTCCATTCTTCAAGCAAGTCCAAACCACTGCAACCAACACTTTTGGATAATCTATGTAGGCAATGGTTCTCATCTGTGCCATGTTCCTTGAATTTTTGCATCATGGAGGTTTCTAGCATTCCTGTCAGTTGAACCTGTTCGTCCATATTTATCATGTTCCAACATTTCATGCCATACGTAACATGGAGATGCCCCTGTTTCATAACCCCATCGCTTCTTTATCTTAAAATATCTTCGACAAATTGCTAGAACTTCCAAAAAACATCAGAAACAATTCTTTGATGTCTTCACACAATTCCCATTTTAGTAATTTAAACATATTGGTAACATTATCAAAATAATTCACCTTTGAAAGAGAAAAAATAAGAGAATTTGCCAATATTCATGAAATAAAATATTTTCATTTATGCAAAGCCCTTCATCAACAGTCTGATTTCTGCTACCGTGTATGACTTGTTGTTAGCCACACATTAGTGCATGTTTTAAATACTCTTGCGTCCCTAGTGTATTTCCTAAGTAGACACTTCTATTTGTATGATTCCAAAGAAGTGAAGGAAGCAGTCATATCTGTGACTGCCCCATCAAACAGAGGGCATGGTTTAGATAACACAAAGCTTTCCACCTTATGCAAAGAAAGTCATGTTAGTTTATTTGTTTTGGAGTACAATCTGGTTGTGAATTATTTATGAATTATTTTTAAAGTAACACCTTTAGTTTTATGATTGTTCCATTCCATGTTGTAGCAAATTACTTTTACCTTGATAACTGACAAAGTCCTATTATGTTATCATCAGATGCAATGGAAACCTGTCCCAGTTAAAGCATTGAGATTATTCAGTAATACAAATGTTCCATTGTACAGTTGGATAATAATTGGATGTTAACACCATTAAGAAGAGTAATGCATCACAGTGCACATGGACATCCTGTGGCTCTGTTATTCTGTGTTACTTCTAGCTTCTCTGTTATTCTATGGGCTGTTAAAATTCCTGTTAACATTTTGAGTATAGTGATCCTACTTCAGTTCTGATGAAGGGTCACTGGACTCAAAACATTAACTCTGCTTTCTGTTCATAAATGCTGCTGAGTTTTCCAACAATTTCTGTTTTTATTTTAGATTTCCACTATTTGCAGTTCTTTGTTTTAGTTTAGTGTTAAAATTCATTTTTTTTAGTTCACTTCAATGTCAACAAATAGAAATACTAATTTATTTTCCACTATGCAAATCTTCTGTAGGATATAATTAGCATTTCCCATACAAACCTGGTAGATTAAGGTTTACTAGCAGTATCACTCACTTACTGCTTCTCAAAATGTTTAGCAGATTGGATGATTAATGGTAGCCATGACATGGAGATACAGCGTTGGACTGGGATGGAAAGAGTCAGAAGTCACACAACACTAGTTTATAGTCCAACCGGTTTACTTAAAATCTCAAGCATTCGGAGCAATGCTCCTTTTTCAGATGCACTTCACTTTTCAGTTATTTTAGGGGTGTGTTCTCACAGTCGCCTCATTGCAAAACGATGCATATTGCACAGTGACAAAGAAAGGGAGGGGTGGGTGAGGTGATCTGCAAATTTAGTAGGTGTGAGATAGAAAGGCTCCAGATTAAGCCAAGACCCAATGTAACCAGTCCCACACTTCTTTGAGAATTTCCTTGAGGTATCTTACAGTATGGGATCTCTCCCTCCTGACCAAGTCCATTGGCATAAGTTAAGACAGTGTCATGAGGACTATGCTTCCTCTGGCTGAATACTTATGTGATGCAGAAAGATTAAAAGTATTTGTAAACAGGCTCAGAGTTGCCGTGTGTGCAAGATAAACTATCACAGACCATTTCAGCCTGAATGGTTAGGTTGTGTGTCATAAATTTGACTTAATTCCTGCAAGGTCTCAGGAAAATGTTGCAGATGCTGGAAATCTGAAATAATAGCAGAAAATGCTGCACTTGTTCATTGTGTGAGGCAGCACAACATGGAACATGAAATTTGTTATCCTCCACAGATATAGCCTGATTGGTCTGTTTACAGCATTTCTGTTTCTATCTCACGAGTTAAGGTAAAGTTTGGGATATACCTGCGTGAGTGATGTCATCAAATCTAAAACAAACTGAGAAACAGTGGTGTCTAAACGTGTCATTAATGTTCCCGGTGGGATAGTAATGTATCAGGTGCACTGAATGGCCAACTCTTTCTCTTTCTTATATTTCAGGAACAGAAGCCTAACAATCAACAAAATATTGTCCTTAGTTTTGTTCTTTATTATGGGGTTGGGGCTGGGGACAGGGAGAAGTGGTAAAACAGGGGATGGTGCAGAAAAAGAAACAACTAATAGTTATTTTTCCCTCGCCCGGTTTAATGTTCTTTGCTATTGTGCCATACAATCACAATGCAAAACCTCCCTGTTTGTTACTTCAGAATTTGCACGGAGCAATTAATAAACAGATTTCTGAGACAGTGCAATAGGTCATTGGACAGAGAAAATAATTTCCATGTGATTTTATCTTTTATCATTATTGAGCTAACTTTTTTGATTTTTGTAAACTCCATTTTCTTCATGGTGGAAGAGAAACGTTGTGTTCTATCTCACAGGCAGTTTGTTAGTGTACTTTTAAGAGTCATGGTCATGATAACATCATTCATATGATCTGAAAGTTAAAAGTCTCACACTCCATTTTAATCAAGGTGATCATTTGAAGTTTTAGGGTACATAGGAAGCACGCGCTTCTGATGTAACTTACAAACTTAAAATTAGCCCGAACACTTAGGTGCCTGAGAAATGCAGAATGGAATCTTTCTAGCCCCGAAATGACAAAGACATTAGTGAGAAAGTTGGGAAAATAGAGTGCGATCAGCAACAATGAGATTGTCAATGTTAAGATCCCGTCAGATCCCTCGTCAGATCCACACCCCCCATCAACCCAACCTCCACTCCTGGCACCTTCCCCTGCAACCGCAAGAAATGCAAAACTTGCGCCCACACCTCCCCCCTCACTTCCCTCCAAGGCCCCAAGGGATCCTTCCATATCCGTCAGAAATTCACCTGCACCTCCACACACATCATTTACTGCATCCGCTGCACCTGATGTGGCCTCCTATACATTAGGGAGACAGGTCACCTACTTGCAGAACGTTTCAGAGAACACTTCTGGGTCGCTCGGACCAACCAACCCAACCACCCCGTGGCTCAACACTTCAACTCCCCCTCCCACTCCGCCAAGGACATGCAGGTCCTTGGCCTCCTCCATCGCCAGATCATGGCAACACTACACATGGAGGAAGAGCGCCTCATCTTCCGCCTAGGAACCCTCCAACCACAAGGGGTGAATGCAGATTTCTCCAGTTTTCTCATTTCCCCTCCCCCCACCTTTTCTCAGTCCCAACCCTCAGACTCAGCATCGCCTTCTTGACTTGCAATCTTCTTCCCAACCTCTCCGCCCCTACCCCCTCTCCGGCCTATCACCCTCACCTTAACCTCCTTCCACCTATCGTATTCCAATGCCCCTCCTCCAAGTCCCTCCTCCCTACCTTTTTATCTTAGCCTGCTTGGCACACCCTCCTCATTCCTGAAGAAGGGCTTATGCCCGAAACGTCGATTCTCCTGTTCCTTTGATGCTGCCTGACCTGCTGCGCTTTTCCAGCAACATATTTTTAAGCATTGTTCAGTAATTGCCTACTAAAGGGAGCAAAAGGCTTACTCAACATAATTGACCTGGTGATGCTTTCCATTTTTACCTGCAGTGATTTCCATGGCCTCTATATAATTCTTCCACAGAAGGTACTCAAGACCTACAGCTTGTCATGTACCATCAAGCCAACCATTACAGAACCTATGACTGTGTCAATAATGAGGACTATGCCAGTTGCATCTCCACCAAAATTTTCATCATTTAAGGAAAACGTGGATTGAACTGTAAACAACTGCCAAATTTTATACAACCTTCACTCAAAGGAAGAAATGTGTTTGTCTTCTACTTGACAGTTTCTTTTCTACTTACCCACATATGTCATCGCGGCTGTAGTCTGAAACTCGGCAGATTTCTGGTACTTAGGGACTTCAGTGGGTAATTTGATAAATGTTAGTTGTCAGCACAGCATAATTTTGACATCTGTTGCTCACTGTTTGATGTTGCACATGCCTTTGTAAGAACATGTCTACCAGAATGATTATTTTCTTCAGATGATGGAGAGTGTTATACTTAGCAAATTGCATTTTGTAAGGTGGTCAGAAACAACTACCACTCTGACATTTACATTTTATTTAATTGCAATAAATACATCTGAGCTTTCAAAAGAATTCAAACATGGATGCATTCTTGACATTGTATAGAAATGAAAAGAGTCAAGGTTTCATATAGAATTTTCCTGCAGTGTTTGGAATGTCATCACAATCGTACAGTAACAAGTCTCTGCACATTGATCCATGTTAAATTAATTTCTTTGTTACATCATAACTCATGCACTATGAATTACTGTTATTTTCCCTTTCATTTTGCCAGCCACAAAATGACAATGATAATGCTTCACTCCAATACAATGCCATTTACCTCAGTGAAGTATTTAAGATGAATCACTTTTCAGCGAAAAATCATTTTGAAATAAGTCAGTCACTATCTTCAGTGACTACTGCTGCAATCTATTGGAGAAATTCATCCCACTGTCCATTTTGAGACAGCTATCTGCCCTTTCGTTTCAACTGTTGCTACTGGCTAATAATGACATCAAAGAGTACATGTCCCTGAAACATTTACAGGAAGAGTAAAGGTAAGAATTACCAGGACATTAAAAAGATTGACATCAACATGGGGAGAAAAAAAATTGAAAAATCTATTGGAAAGAAGTTACACTTTAGAAAAAGGGAATTGAAACTTCACCTCCAATGTGATTCTGCTGCCAATAGGATATTTATTCAATGCAGCAATGCTTTTGTTATCTCCCACATTATAAGAGTTGTTTTGTCTCTTAGAGATGCTCTTTCATTAGAGAGAGAGAGAGAGAGAGACAACTGGGGGTGAGTTTAACCTGAGGTTCAACTCATTTAGGAGAGGAATGGAGTTGTGATAGGGCTCCTTCATGATAACCTCAGTCAGTGCAAGAATTAAATCCACATTGTTGGAATCACTCTATATTGCAAACCAGTTGTCCAACCAACTAAATTATCTGACCCCCCCCACAACATAAGGACATGGGCATATGTATCTGGTATTGAAGAATCTAATAGAAATTGATTACTGAATTTTATCTGAAATTGACTGTCAATTTTGGTAAGTTTGATCAAGCCTTTCTCCACAACTCACCTTATTAGTTATATACCATGCCTCTACAGCACCCCACGTGTCCTATCTTCCCACTTACCATTGTCCGAGCCTCCCATTATCTTTGGCACCACTGCCATTTTTAAAGCCCATCTGGGCTCCAGGTCAAGTGCTGTCAGGCAGGAGTTACGATTGTGCACATAGTTGAAAGAAAACAAATGTTTCTCAGGATTCATAGGTGGTACAACTCACATCTCATTGCAAGTGCAAGTAGACATTGCTAAGTCTGTTGCTATTTCAGAACTAGGTTACCTGTCCTTAACCTCATCCCATCTTAAAACCCTGTCAAAGGAGTGCTATTCTTCCTCCATTACCCAGTGCAGCAAATGGTTTAGTTATGCTAACCATTATGCTGCCCTGTTCCTCCATGAAGCCAGGGTGATTGTGATAACTGATGGCTCCTCCTCACAATAACCTGCATCCTTCAATGCTCTGTCATCTTCACCCACTTGTGCCTTTACCATTATTGTCCTCTCAGTATCCCAGCATGCTCCCTTCAATCTCCACAACTGACTTTCCCAACTTCCCACCTCAACAGTGTCTCCTGATAACCTCTTTCATTGAGCTGATCCCAGGACTGACCACAGACACCTCCTTGACCAACTTGAATGGACAGCCCTGACCAATGTCTGACCAGACCCTCCTGACTAATCTGGGTGCAGCTTCCTGACTGATTCACCATGACTCCCTAACTGCTTACACTGAACCTACAAACTGACAGTGGCCTCCTCCCCACTGTAGAGATATGATCACTGACTCTGACTGACATAAGCAGCCACTGAGCCATGTCCAACCTGCTGGACTAACAGCAGACAGTACCCTTGATGTACTGCTCTCTGACTCTGAGCTGGCCAGCCACATAGCCAGTGTTTACTGATTCTGCTTTTTGGGAGGAACCTGATTCCTGAACTGACTGACCTGCACAGCCAGTTTATTAACTGGTATTCCTTTTTGTTGAGGACTGATTTCTGAACTGGCAGGTGTAATTCAGTTCTCAATAGGGGACCGTTGTTTCACTGACTGGTTACAGCCTGTGTGTTACTCTTTCCTCTTTTACTTTGAGAAAAGGATTATGCTGATTTTATGGCAGGGCTTAGCCCTTGCACTCTGGTTTTCTTTCTCTTGAGTGTGTTTGCACTTTTTTGGTGTTTGGACTGAGTCCCTGTGAGAAAATCCACCTCTCCGATGAGCTGTTCCAGTGGGTAGGCCTGGACATTCGTCGGTGGACTAGGCCTCTGTAAAGTCTGAATGGGGACGGCATAGTGGCTCAGTGATTAGCACTGTGGCCTCATAGCACCAGGGACCCAGGTTCGAGTCCTACCTTGGGCGACTCTCTGTGTAGAGTTTGCACATTCTCCCTGTGTCTGTGTGGATTTCCTCCCACAATCCAAAGATATGCAGGTTAGGTGAATTGGCCCATGTGAAATTGCTCAGTGTTAGGTATGTTAGTCAGGGGTAAATATAGGATAGGGGAATGGGTCTTCGGAGAGTTGGTTGGACTCGTTGGGCCAAAGGGCCTGTTCCCATACTGTAGGGGTGTGTGTGTGTGTGTGTGTGTGTGTGTGCGCGCAGGGAGGTGAGCGATTGCTGCATCCTGGAGTGCACTCTGCCTTCAGGAGTGGACCAAATTCCTGTGAGTTAACTGCAGCTTCACATTGTACTGTGTTCCTGTAATTGGGCCTAGTTCTGTATGGAGACTGAATACCAGTGTGTGTGCTGTGGGGTGTGCATTTGCTATCTTCAGGAATTTTTGACAAAGGACTCTGCAATTTGGAGTGGACTCTATTTCTGACCATGCACTTTGTATATTGGAGTGGACTCTGTTCCTGGGATTGGATTCTACAATTTGAAGAGAACTGTTTATGGCAATGAACTCTGTACCAGAAGGGATTCTGTTTGTTGATAATTGACTGTGTCTTGTCACCCCGGGCAAGTACTGGAGTGGGCTATCCTCGAGGTGGCTGGAAGGTGCGAAGGGGAGTTAGGGAAGCTGGAAAGTGGGCAGGCCGTCGTGATCACTGTCATTTCGGGGGGTGGGGGTGTGGAGAATCAGGAAGGGCTGTCCTAGAGGTAGCTGGAAAGTGGTTCAGGGCGGAACGAGAGCCAGAAGGGGTGTAGGGCCGGTCTGCCTTAGGGTGGCCAGAAGGTGGGATGGACGGGTGGCTTGCTTGGGAGGTCTGTATTCTACGCACTGTTTCTTATCTGTCTTGTATGTATTTGTTACTGCTACTTTTGTGATGACTGAAAGTGGGATTTGAGGTTTGTCCTCATTTCCCTGGGCACTGGTTGAACAGTGGGGTTTGGGGTCTGGCTTTGCCACTCCTCTCCCTTGTAACTTGCTGTTTCTCTGTAAACTGCTGGGTTATTAACAGCGGGTTATTGTTAATTGTTTGTAAACTGTACTGTTTAATAAAATAAAAAGAAATAAACGGTTAAAAAGAATATAACTAGCGGAAGCAAGCACTACTGCTGTTTGTCAGTATTGTGAGGGATAACCAGGAGATTAAAATCTCGTCAGTTCAGGGGACTGACTCCAAGCTGCTGGCCACAGCCAGTGTACTGCAGTTGGTTTTTGTTTTTGAGGACTGATTTTTGAACTGGCTGATCTACTATAAACCGACTGACTCCCACAGCTACCTGGACTACACCTCCTCCCACCCTGCCCCCTGCAAAAACTCCATCCCATATTCCCAATTCCTTCGTCTCCGCCGCATCTGTTCCCAGGAGGACCAGTTCCAACACCGCACAGCCCAGATGGCCTCCTTCTTCAAGGACCGCAGATTCCCCCCAGACGTGATCGACGATGCCCTCCACCGCATCTCCTCCAATTCCCGCTCCTCCGCCCTTGAGCCCCGCTCCTCCAACCACCACCAAGACAGAACCCCACTGGTTCTCACCTACCACCCCACCAACCTCTGCATACAACGTATCATCCGCCATCATTTCCGCCACCTCCAAACGGACCCCACCACCAAGGATATATTTCCCTCCCCTCCCCTATCAGCGTTCCGCAAGGACCACTCCCTTCGTGACTCCCTCGTCAGATCCACACCCCCCCACCAACCCAACCTCCACCCCCGGCACTTTCCCCTGCAACCGCAGGAAATGTAAAACTTGCACCCACACTTCCACACTCACTTCCCTCCAAGGCCCCAAGGGATCCTTCCATATCCGCCACAAGTTCACTTGTACCTCCACACACATCATCTATTGCATCCGCTGCACCCGATGTGGCCTCCTCTATATTGGGGAGACAGGCCGCTTACTTGCGGAACGCTTCAGAGAACACCTCTGGGCCACCCGGACCAACCAACCCAACCACCCCGTGGCTCAACACTTTAACTCTCCCTCCCACTCCACCAAGGACATGCAGGTCCTTGGACTCCTCCACCGGCAGAACATAACAACACGACGGCTGGAGGAGGAGCGCCTCATCTTCCGCCTGGGAACCCTCCAACCACAAGGTATGAATTCAGATTTCTCCAGTTTCCTCATTTCCCCTCCCCCCACCTTGTCTCAGTCGGTTCCCTCAACTCAGCACCGCCCTCCTAACCTGCAATCTCCTTCCTGACCTCTCCGCCCCCACCCCACTCCGGCCTATCACCCTCACCTTGACCTCCTTCCACCTATCCCACCTCCATCGCCCCTCCCCCAAGTCCTTCCTCCCTACCTTTTATCTTAGCCTGCTTGGCTACTCTCTCTCATTCCTGATGAAGGGCTTATGCTCGAAACGTCGAATTCCCTATTCCTGAGATGCTGCCTGGCCTGCTGTGCTTTGACCAGCAACACATTTTCAGCTGTGATCTCCAGCATCTGCAGACCTCATTTTTTACTCGAAGATCTTCACAGTCAGTGTGTAACTGGTGTATTTCAGTTTTCGCTAGGGAACTGTTGTTCACTGGCTGGTTGCAGCCTGTGAGTTACTTTTTTTTATTGCTTTACTTTGAGAAAGGACTATGCATATTTTGCGGAGCTTAGACCTTGTGCTCTGGTTTTTAAGGTCTGCACTTCCTTTTTTGTGTGTGTTTTCAGTTTTTGGCATTTGGACTGAGCCCCGTGAGTCAACTGTTCTTCTGTGAGTAGGCCTGGGCCTCAGTGGGTGGACCAGGCCTCTGTAAAGACTGAACACTGGGGTGTATGCTGGGAGGTGGGATTTGCTGCCTGCTGGAGTAGACTCTGTCAAATGGAGTGGACTGAGTTCCTGTGAGCTAACTGCATCTTTTACAATGAACTGTATCCCTGTGAGTTGGCCTGGGCCTCTGTGGATGGACCAGGCTTCTGTATCGCATGAACACCTGTGTGTATGCTGTGGGGGATGCATTTGCTGCATCCAGGAGTGGACTCTGTCTTCAGGTGTGTACTCTGCTTCTGGTAATGGACTCTGCATACTGGAGTGCACTCTGTTTTTGGTAACAGACTGAGCTGGTTGGTTTTATACCTGCAATGTGCTGTGTATCCCTGGGTCTGGCAGGCCACACTGTGAGCAAGAGGCTCATAGGTCATACTGAAAGCTGTCACCCTGAGAGCCAGAGGCTGGATAGGGTGTCTTGAGGGCCGGAAGGAGGGTATGCCGCCCCGAGGGCCAGAAGAAGGGCAGGCTGCCCTGAGCGCTGTGCTCCTGAGGAAAGGGCGGGAAAAACTGTCCCAGAGGTGGCCAGAAGGTGTGTAGGGCTAGGCCAAAGGTTGGAAGGCATGGTTGCTGTTCTGAGTGCTGTCTTCCAAGAGGTGGGCTGTCCTAGAGGTGGCCTGAAGGTGTGTCAAGACAATCCACAAGCGAGATCGTGCACGGGGTGGGCAAGAAACAGATGGTGGATAGGCCGTCCTCAGCACTGTCACTCCGGGAAGGTACCGGGGCAGGCTGTCCTAGAGGTGGCTGGAAAGCTAGGGAAGCCAGAAGGTGGGTAGGCTGTCCTGAATGGCATCACCCTGGGGGGTGTGGGGAGACGGGACAGGCTGCCCTTGAGGTGGCCAGAAGGTGTGTCAGGCGGACTGAGAGGTGGAAGGGGCATGGGGGCGGACCGAGAGCTGGATTGGGCATTGGGGTGGGCTGCCTTGTGGCTGGAAGGTGAGAGGGGCAGGTGGGTTGCTGAGATGCCGGGGTGTCTGTGTTCTATGCACTGTTTCATTGTTCATTTGATGGGACAGTACAGTATAAGTTTGTTTTACTGTTTCCTTTTTGATAAGATAAGGTGGGATTTTAAGTTGGTCCTCACTTCCCTGCAAACTGGTTGTATGGTGGGGTTTCCAGTTTGACCTCACTGTCCCTTTCCCCTGTAATTTGCTGTTTCTTCGAAACTGCTGCTTATTGTTCATGGTTAACTGTTTGTTTGTATTTTGTACATTTGATAAAATAAAAATATATATGGCCAGGAGATTAGAGTCCCCTCAGGAGACTGACTCCGAACAGGCTGGCCTGTGCACAGGGGTAACTTATTGATGGGCTACTGGTCTCTGTGCTCTTTCACTCTTCTTCTGCGATTATGTCCCTTTGGATCTACACTTTCCCACAAGAGAAACAGCCTTTCCACTCCAGCCTGTAATAATAAAAAATAATATAACTAGGGGATTCAGAGAGTCTCTTGACTTCAGGGATTGATTCTGAGCTGGCTGGTCACAGCCAGTGTACTCTGCACGTGTAAATAAAGGAAGACTGAGTGATGGGATACCGGCCTCTGTGCAGTTATTTCAAACAAAGTTCATGCCAAGTTGGCTATGAACGGTCAATATTGTGAAAAATGATAAAAGGAGATAAAATACAAGGTGAGGTAAAATGGCATGCAGGGGACTTTTACAAAGTTCGCTGTTCAACAGATGACAGAAACGATTTGACTAATATTGATAATTTTCTCCAGTCAGGTTTGTAAATGGGCAGAATCTTGTTGAGGCAGCAATTGGTGAGAGGGCAGGGGTCCCATCAACCATCTGAAGAACTGACGAAAGACCTGGGCTGACTCTTTAAAATAGCGCCCACCGAATCTAATGATAATCAAGCAATGGCAAGACTAGCAATGGGCCTTTACTTGAAATCAAGTCCAATTGAGGATGGCAGAATGACCCAGCAGGACTGGTTGGCATCTCTTGTACTTGGCGGTGCGACAGAAGAGACCTGGACCAGTCTTGGAAGAACACCCAGGATTGTGCGCGTCTTGGGTGTAAATGAAACTGATTTAGTGAATGGAGGGATGGGGTGTTCCTATGGAAGAGGATTGCAGAGAGAGGGGCCCAGGGTTGAAAGCAAAGGCAGAAGCTGGCTGTCAGCCCCCACCCTCCGCATTATGTTTGGTCCTTCAATTAGGCACTTTGACCCATCGACCTGAGCCCCAGCTGGGAGGCTGTCTGCACACAGGTTGACTTTCCAGGTGCACACATTGGGTTAGTCCCAGTGACAGAGGAGTAAGTGTCAGCTCGGTGATCCAATTAGCAGCAGGGCAGGATCGCTGCCAAGGGGGCATTCCCAGCTGGAATGTAACTTGGGTCAAGATAGACAGGTGTTGTTGGGGTTTGGGTATAACACCATCTCATCTGATTGTGAGCTTCCCATCTCCAGGAGTGCAATATTCCATCCATTATGTTAAATGTATAGCGAGGTGTTGAGAGTAGAAGTGTTTGGAAAACTTTTGTAATTATATGGGACCATACCTGGAGCACTGAGTCAAGTTTTCACCAGCTTTTCTGTGAAAGGATATGCTTACCCAAGGGAAAGCGCAGTGAGCAATCACCAGACTGATTCCTGGGATACCAGGACTGCTCCATGAAGAGAGATTGAGTGGAATGGGTTTATATTCTTTATAGCAGTAGAATAAATAGTAATCTGATTGAAAAGCATGACAGCTTTGATTGAGTATATTTGGAGAGGCTGCTTCCCCTGACTGGAGAGGCTAGAACTAGGTATCTTAGGCCAGATCTGTACATAGCCATGGAGTGTCTTATCTGCAGTGACATGTGGCCCCCTCTGACTCGGATTTACTGCCCCCATTTCCTGACAGATCCTTTTTTCCCCAGCAAGGGAAAGGAGATTGATATTATTCTCACATGCTAGACCCAAACCCAGCTGAACCATTTGAACTCAGGGCTGAATTCAAACAGACCTCATTTCTGCTGGAACACGCGAAGCATTTTGCTGGAACTTCCTGCAGCGTGTGGCAACTTTTCGATGTAGAGGTGGTCATTCATAAGGTGTGGAATTGTCATATTAACTAAAATGCCTGCTCTTCAAATCTCGGACAAAGGAAATTTTCTATGTTAAGGATACCGGGTAGGCCATTTAGGATTGAGATTCAGAGAAAATTCTTCACCTAGAAAGTGGAAAGCCTATGGAAATCTCTGCGACACAAAGTGTTTGATGCAAAAACATTGAATATTTTCAGAAAGGAGTTAGCTATAGTTCTTGGGGTTGAAGGGATTAAAAGGCATGGGGGGAAAGTGGGAACGGGAGCTGGATGATCAGCCATTATCATATTACTTGGCGGAGCAGCATTAAAGGACTGAATGGCCTACTCCCGCCCCTCTTTTCTTTGTTTCTGTGTTTCTGAGTTTTAAAAAATGGTGTTGTAGTTTCAAGAGTTGTTTGTTGACATCAATCTAAGGGTTTTCATTATAGTATTATTTACTGCTTGACTGCTTCTACAGTCCAACATTCTCACAATGGAATGGGTGGGGATGGGCTATAAATTCACATTTTGATTGACTACTCCAAAATGTTATTGGGGCTTCTGTCTTTGAAGTGGGTCTTTGAACATAAAACTTTTTTTAAAAATTGAGGATTAAGTACTTAAGGAGATTTAAATATATCATATAGACTTGTAATAGATCATTAGAAATGTACTTTCTTTCAACTCAATATGTCTCTTGATGTCTGCCTATTTGATTCCTGGATGAATTGCTTCAGAAGCTACAAAAAGCAAAGGTTGGTGGTTGAGGTACATAGGATTAAATAAGTAGGAACTAAGTTGACAATAGGGGCTTGAAAAGGTCAGAGAGATGAGTGGAGAATCAAATGTTGGAATGATTTGACACTAAGTTGACAATGGGGCTATAAGGAGATATGGGGATCAGTGGGAGCATAATTGGCATGGAAAGAAGGGGAGCATTGGAGCTGGGTAGAGGTGCATATGTTCAGATGGAGGTTTTGAAGGAATTGTGACTCTCTGAGGTTAGACTTCCTGTAACTGAGGTGCAGAAGTATTGCCCGAACTCAATTAAAGGACAGTCAACCAATACATAGCTGTGTGGCAAACTGGAAGCTGGCATGGGGTGCAGAATCACCAAAGTCCTGCTCAAGGTGCACGAGTTGAACTGAGAGTATTAACCCTTGACATCAAGGTTTAATTCAGCTGAGTGTGGCATCAAGGGGCTCATGCAAAACTGGAATCAATGAGTATCAGAGGGCAAATATTCCAGTAATTAAAATCATGCTTAGCACATAGGAAGATTGCTGTAGTTGCTGGAGGTCAGTCACTCAGCTCCAGGACATCTCTGCAGGAGTTCCTCAGGATAGAGTCCTAGGCCCAACCATCTTCAGCTGCTTCATCAATGACCTTCCCTCCATCATAAGGTCAGAAGTGCGGATATTCACCGAAGATTGTGCAATGTTCAGCACCATTCGTGATTCCTGAGATACTGAAGCAATCCATGTTCAAATGCAACAAGTCTGGACATCATTCAAACTTGGACTGACAAGTGGCAAGTAAAATTTGTGCTACACAAATGACAGGCAATGACCATCTCCAATAAGAAGTAAGCTAACCACGGCTCCTTGACAATTAATGGTGTTGCCATCATTGATTCCCACACTATCAATATGCTTGGAGTTATCATTGACCACAAACTTAACTGGACTTGCTGCATAAACACAGTGGCTACAAAAACACATCAGAGGCTCAAGAAACAGCAGCAAATAACTCACCTCCTGACTCCCCAGAGCTTGTTCACCACCTACAAGGCACAAGTCAGGAGTATGATGAAATACTCCCCGTGTGCCTGGATGGGTGCAGCTCCAACAACACTCAAGAAACTTGACACCATACAGGACAACACATCCCACTTGATTGGCACTACACCCACAAGCATCCACTCCCTCAACCATCAACACTCAGTGTGGAACTATCTAGAAGATGCATTACAGAAATTCACCAAAGTGCCTGAGGGAGCACCTTCCAAATTCATGACCACTTCAATCCAGAATGACAAGGGCAGCAGATACATGGGAACACCACCACCTGCAAATTCCCCTCCAAACCCTAATGTGGAAGAATATCGACGTTCCATCACTGTTGTTGGGTGAAAAGCCTGGAATTCCCTCTCTAAACAGCATTGTGGGTCATCGTTACAGCTTGTGGACTGGAGCAGTTCAAGAAGGCTGTTCACCACCACCTTCTAAGGGTAACTAGGAGTGGCCAATAATGGTTGGCCAGCCAGTGATGCCCACATGACATCAACAATAACAAAAAAATCTGAAAAGGAGAAATCTTTACAATTCTCTCCCCCAGTGAACAGTGGGTGCTCAATCAATGACAAATCGGTCAATTTTTGGGCACAAGAATCAAGGGCTATGGAATAAGTTAGGAAAATACATTTAATCCACAAGTTCAGCCAGGTTCATATTGAATAATCCAACTGACTCAAGGGATTGAATAGTTCACTTCTGTTCCAATTTCTTACATTCTTAAGATTGTTCAGACCATAACATTTCATATAGCTTATTTATTTTCATTATTTATTTTCACTAACCCAAGCATTAGATCATGTTAATTTCACTGTGGAGAAAAAAAAATCAGCAGTATTGATATTTTGTGACATTATTTGAAATGGATAATTAAGTGTTCTCTGAATAATCAAAAATGCCACGAACTGTGTAGGTGTTACAGAGTTAAAACGTCTTCTTTACAAAATGCAAAATTGAAAAGAGGATCAATGAGTAAACCATGCACAAGCTGCTACAATGGTAGGAAGTGATCTCTGCATGGGTGAGTACTGAGGCGTATGCTTGCGTTTTGAAAGTGCACAACTGGTGTGATTCTACTTTCTTGATGAATCATGGATTTAACCAAAGTCTCAGAGAGTTCAACTAAACTCACAATTGGTTAAAGTTTTGAGCGTTTGATGACAGAATTGCTGAAAGATAATAAAATTGCAACAAAATATCTTTATGAACTTTACTCCATTATAAGTCAGCAGAAACCTTTATTAAGATGGGATGAGTGAAGTATCTCTCCTTTCAGAAAGGATCATCTTGACCTTTGTTCCACTCTCTATTTCACAGCCAAAAAACGGAAAGCTCACCCACACTTTGGGATTCAGTTCCAAGATCTTGTTGGTCTGCTGAGCTGAAGTAAGCTTCTGAGAAAATGCATTCTTTGAACAGTACCAGTGGCAGTCTTAGAAGGAAGCATTTAAAATGAGATGTCATAAATAATTCACAAAACTTACCTAAACCGAACCTTTACCCTGTAGATTTATCAGCTAAACAGAACAATTAAAGAACTCCTCATTATAGCCATCTGCTCAGCCCAGCAGGACCTAAACCAAATGGTTTCCCTCTTTCTGGTTCTTAGGATAATCAGCAAGAGGGATGGCATTGCTGCTGAACTTTTCATATATCAAAAAACAACAAGGAGCTCTTGAAATTTGTAGGTAGGAATTAGTTCTTGTGCAGGATAATTCCATTTTATAATGTGTCCTTTTGATGAATAATTTGTGATCCTGACTGAAAGGTATGGGCCTGCATAATATGGCCACTGCTTTGCTAATAATGTGGGCTACAGCTGAGCAACTTTGGAATTAGCATCCATACAAAGGGGTTAACTGAAGATGTGGAGCAGGATGTCAGCTAACATTTTGCAGGAGGTGAAAAGTGATTTGAGCTGGGAGCTTGGAAGTAGAAGTAAATTTCAGAAGCAATGGTAATACAGTACGGAAATAGAAAAGTGGTGAACAAGACTAAATAGGGCACGGTAATAAAAAAGAAATTAGGACATAGGAAGGCCAAAAAAAGGAAAACAATTGCCAACACTGGGAGACAAGCTAAAATATATGTTCATTAATGTATAGATGTTAAGAAACAAATTTGAAGACTAGAATTACCAATCCAATACTTTCCTTTATGTTCAACATCAAAGTAACAGGAGCCTGGAAAGCTAAGGGCTGCCTCTTCCCATGTACACCTTATCCATTTCAACTGGATACTATAGCCAACTGCTACTACCAGCAATGGCTGTATTTCTGCCCTTGATGCGAGACAGGGATGGATCCACTGTGGTAGTAACAATAATCGAGGTCTCAGTGTACCGAATAGCAGTGCTAGGTCACTGGGAACAGATTGCCTGACTGTTCACTTGCCAGTATGTGACACAGGAGGAGAGGAGGGAACCTGGAGGGGACAAAAATAATTGAAATAAATTAACAAAAGCAGTTTTAATATTTTGATATTGCGGATGATGACTTATTTCTGCCAAATAACAAACTATTTAAAATCCTTTGTGGTGTTCTGCTGGCTGGATTCATAACAGATTGTTCTGTAGGTTTGATATATACAGGTCAACATAAGACTGCTTCTGGGTGCATGTGAAACGAATACACACAGCAATATGTTTCACCTTCCTCAGCACTGATGTTTTCTAATCCACTTTATTTTTATTTTTGTAAAAGGCTCTGGCAGATGCTGTCCCTCTTAGGAACAATATAACTTCGGAGACTCGTAACAAGCAGCAGAAAGCTTGTTGGTTCTTTTATTAGTGCAGTAAAATTGTACTTTCGATCAGAATAGAAATATCAGTGCACCATTCATTTTCTGATTCAGACAGGAAAGGTGCTTTTCTGAACTTCAAATCTTCTACAAAATGGGACCCAGTCACTTGTCACACCACTGACCGACAAAGTATATTTAATTATTCTAAATCTAGGAAATACCATTGTATTTGCAACACTTTGCAGCAATCATATAGTTCTTTTTAAACAATATAACTTGGTTGAGAAAAAGCAGAATGCAAATTGGGAGTCAGACCCGTAGTGCTGGTGCATGTGTGCCCAGTAAATCTCTATTGGCTGACTAGATTTAAATTATTTACTCATTAGATTTTTGTTTCTCTTCGCCTGCTTGAAAGTGAGAGTATTAAACACTTTCTGTAAAATAACTTTTACAGTGCCTTTTTAGTAAATTTCAGCTGATTCTGTAGCACAACCTAAATGAGCCATTAGACCACTTAATACAGATTGTAGGTTTTAGTATAACTGTAGAGTCCAATTATTGCAAGGAATGTTTTCTAAAATGCAGGATATTAGATCAGATTGATTCACGGTTGATTTTCTTTTGATTTTCTTTGGGCACTTGTTGCTTTGCCTTGCTGGATCCAACTTGCTTTAAGCTTTATCTTGCCTTCAGAAGGAACACTTCCTTCACAGCATGCTCCTTGTTTCTATTTCAGATAATTAATTAATCGTTTTCATATTATTTAATTATTTCTAAGATGACAATGGACAAAAGCATTTCCCAAGCTTCCTTAAGTAGTCTAATATTTAGACTAAAAGACAGCCTAATTTTCATCACACCTTTACACTCAATTCCTCTACGTGCAGCATATTTTATCTTCCAATGTTAGACAGCAAAAAGGAAAAAGTTACCAAACTTGGTGGAAGCAAAAGCTCAGCTTTGTTGGAGACAGGGAATAATTTACAAAATTCACATGCTTCCATAGCTTAGGCCATTGTGGTATTTGGAATAGCCAACTCAGGCCTTATCTGTTGGCTGAATTATAAGCCTTTATGAGCTGGACAAAGACAGTACAGTTCTAATTTTATTTTTATTTGTGTATTTCAAGATGAAAAACAATAGCATACTGCAGCAAAGACATAAGTATAAGCAATTGTTTATGCAGCAATTCGTGTCACTGGTACAAAGCAGGCATTATTAATGAATTAATAAGAAATTCCTTGTATTTCTCACACATAGGGGAGAAATGGCTTTGGACTGCAATTAAAGCTTAATAGGTCAGAGGTTGCTAAAATAGATTTATATTTTCCCATGAGACTGGTGGAAAACAGTCACAGCTCTGCTGGTTTAGAGAAGTGGAATGAGCATCAATGATCTAAGGTACAAGTGCTGTCAAAAATTGATTATAATTGCATTGCCAGCACCTTCTGACATCACTAGAAACATTCTGTCTATCTGTTGTTTTCATGGTGGCACAATTTGAAAGTGCTGGAATTGGAAATCAAACAACCGGCCAACTATAGAACTAATTAGAGCACACAAACTTTGTACATTTTAACAATGACTCCAAGGATGAAAGCTTATCCAGGTATTTTATCACAGAGAAAGTTTGAGACCACTTCCTTATCATTTTGATTTTTTTCTGTGAATTCTTTAAAGTTCTCCTTTTAAATTTAATTGATGCGTTCTTGCTGTCCTGCAAAATAAATAACACCAGTGGCTATGCCACGAAATCAGGCTGAAACTGACAAGTCAGCGCAAAACACTAGTGGCCCAGAAAAAAAACAATATTTCATCATCGCTCAAACAGCAGTGACCTCCACAATTTAATAACATTCCTCCATTCTGAACACAGTAAATGCAATATCTTAGCTACAGTGAAAATCCTCTCCCTTTGGTGCTCAGCTGCATTGTTCTAGTGAGATAATCTTGCAGATTAAATTTGGAGACAGAGCAGTACATTAATGAGGCACTGTTCAGTGAGACATCATATGCTGTGCAGACCTATTTACATGTGAGGCTTTTAGTTCAGCCTCACATCTTCCAAATAATTTTCACAGGATCTTTCTTGACCCTCAATCGATGCACTTTGGTTACTGTTCGCTTCATTCATATCAAAAGTCAGTTTTAGTGAAAAAGGGACACCAAACGCCTTGTAATTTAATAGATCAATTTTTGAAAGATCAGTTAAAACCAGCATATACTGTCATATCTAATCTGTAAAGGTCTCTGGCTAAGGATAAAATAATTCATATTGATTGCGCACTAACCATTAGACTTGAAAAAGCAAAGGGTAAATTTTGCAATACAGTATTTTTTTAATTTGAAGGCTAACTTGCTATTTAACGGATGTATATCTTCTCCCTTTCCTCTTTTTAATGGTCTCTGTGTATAAAGTATCATGAATGGTCAGGAGGACGGTCAGGTAATTTACTCAGATTTCTTCCAATGATACTCTGAAGCTCCATCAAAAAGTGTATGAAAGCAATTAAGGGTCACTCTCTCTGACTTCCCTTCCGGTTGGAAGTGTGTGATTTCTATTTGGCATCCGCCTGTAGTAGAACGACTGAAACCAGGATGAAAATAGAGAAGGCTGGAGATACTAATAGGTCAGACTGGATTGATGGAAAAAAGATTTGTTAATGCTTCAGTCTTTATGACCCTTTGTCCAATTACACAGTGTCCTTATACCAGTAACATTTGTCAGCCATGTTGATTTGCAGGTCAAAGATATGATTCCTGGATGAAAGAGTCCTTATAAATATTCTTTAATATATCCAACCAGACCAACACCTGCACCCAAACCCCCAAACAGCATTTAAAAACTGCGAGCCATCCCAAACAAAACCCATACTGATCTTGCACAGTCCACCTTTGTTTGTCAGTTGCAATGGAAATTGTCAGCATCATTCAATCTACATATCGAATCTGTTGGGCAGTTTCAAATAGTGCAACTTTAACGATGGCTGAAGAAGTCGATAATTTGTCAAATACAGAAAATATATTTTGAAAAGTGTGTTTGTGGTATGTTGTGTTTGGGATCCCAAAGAAAGCTTATGTCACCAAAGTATAGAGATACCTTTTGGACTCTTAGGGTATTTATAGACCTCAATTCAGAAACCTATGCTGCAAGGTATCAAGATATAAGGTGTTCCTTCCTTGAAAACCTCACAATCAAAATAGAGACCTACTAAAAAATTAGGTGTTAACTATTCAGTGTTCAGTTCCCAGTCTTGCACAAGACATTTTTGCACAAGGCTTTCCCCACAGATCATGTTGTGACCATGTTGGGAGCATCATTTGGGATAAAAAGTTCACCCCCACAAAAGAGTCAGCACAACTTCTACTTTTTAAAAACAAATTGACATTGATATTCCCTGTGGAAATGTACACAAGTAAGTTGGAGAAGGTCACTTCTCAATTGAGGTTAATACATGTAACAATCAGAGGCTGTTTTGGTAAGGAATACAGAATAAATCAGACATGGAAGCTGCCCATTTGAACTAACAAAACCCATCAATTTAACTTGGATAAGGTGAGAATAAACAAGAGATGCTAATGTGCTTTGACATGGCTAAAAAGAAGTGCCAACAAAGGGAACAAAAAAAACTTTCCAATCTAAAGTAATATCATAAAGAGATAAACGTATTCTTGTGAGTCAGGAGATAATTAAGGTTTTACCTTGTATTTTAAGAGGTACTGTGCTCAAGGTTGGATCTTTGTGCTTAACAGGCAGTCAGAAATTATAAATTAAACAACAGCAAATAAATAAAGACAAGCACAGATAGGTCTGCTGAAGATTCATCTTGAACTGAGCCACAAACTTTCTGATAGAACTAGTTTGAAAAGTTCTGGTGCTTTAAAGGTTCATAAAGGGAAAAATGGTTATCTTTTTTATATACTGAATTGCATGATGGGAAAATTTGAAGAGGTATTGGAAGTTTTGTTTTTAAAAGTTTATTCATGTATCTGAATTTGTCCATCATGCTGACATATTTTAATATCAGTTCACTGTCTATTACAAATCGAATTGTGGCAGCGCAATGGTAGAGCTGTGTAAGAACTGATTAAAACAAATGATGCATCATGGGTTGGTGCGAACTTCTGCACCAAAGGAGGCAGTGAATTCCCTTTCCATCCCCAATGTTGTAAAAGATGGATCTGATTACATTGCCATGAAATGTTCCATTCCATTGGGTCATGCCATGCCACCTATATCTTGTGAATAAGCTTGGACAGAGAATGCTTTTGATCACAATCTATCAAGCAGTAGACAGCACATCATTTCCTTAAGGCCCTGTAGGAAAAGTTGGATGGCTTCTGAACAGATCAGGAAACCAGTTTGGCAGAGTGCTTCACTGCCAGAACTTTCAATCAACCATGTGGATTTAGCTTGTCTGCTGGTGAAAAAGACCTTCTTGTCAAATCCTTCCTGCATGTCTGGAATCTCACCTCTTCCACCTGTTGCCTTCAAGGTGAGGAAGACGAGACATCTAGAATGCGCCTTTGCAAAGAAGAAGCAGAAAGAGATGCGGTACTTTTGTTGATGCTCATCCAGAGCAGTTCTGTGATTGTGAAGTTTGTGCAGTATGGGCTATTCCTTGGGACACACACCAAGGTCACCATCACCTGGGGCTAAGTGAAAGAAGCTCTTTGGTCTGCCAGGCTTTCAGTGCATGGGGTTGTCTATGACTAGGTATAACAGACTAGCAAAATCCAGGACTAGCGCTGAGAGATGCACTAAACAGGGATAAAGTGAGGGTCAGGACCCCAAGCGAGCCCATGAGCTGAAATGTTGGAGTTGTAATCTCCACAGCAGCAAATGACATTTGCACCACAGAAATGCGAGGCACTGACCATCTCCAATAAGACAGAATGTAACGACTGCTCCTTGGCATTCATTGGCAATACCATCACTGAATCCCCCACTACCAACATTCTGGGAGTTAGCACTGACCAGAAACGCAACTGGATTTGTCACCTAAACACAATGACTTCAAAAGCAGGTCAGAGGCTAGGAATATTGCAGTGAGTAACTCACTTCCTGACTGCCTAAAGCCTGTCCACCATCTACAAGGCACAAGTCGGGAGTGTGATGGATTATTGCCCACTGGCTCCAACAAGAAGCTTGACGCCATCCAGAACAAAGCAGTCCATTCGATTAGCACCACATCCACATGCATCCACTCTCTTCACCATCAGTACCCAGTAGCAGTACTGTGTGTGATCCACAAGATACACGGCAGAAAGTCACTAAAGATCCTTAGAAAGCACCTTCCAAACCTACAACTGCTTCCATCCAGGAGGAGAAGAATAGCAAACAAACCTGGATGGGTGCAGCTCCAACAACACTAAAAGGAACATGACACCATACAGGACAACATAGCCCACTTGTTTGGCACCACATCCACAAGCAACCACTCCCTCAACCATCAACACTCAGTGTGAAACTATCTATAAGATGCACTACAGAAGTTCACTGAAATACCTTAGACAGCACCTTCCAAATTCATGACTACTACCATTCAGAAGGAGAAGGACAGCAAACACATTGGAAAAAGTTCCCCTGCCAGCCAATCACCATCCTACTTGGAAATATATTGTCAATCCATCACTGTCACTGGGTCAAAATCGTGGAAATGCCTCCTTCAGGATATTGTGGGTCAACCTACAGAAAGTGGACTGCAGTGGTTCAAGGAGGCAGCTCACCATCACCTTTTCAACAACAACTCGGGACGGGCAATAAATGTTTGCCGGGCAGCAATGCCCATGACCCATCAGTGAACAAAGAAAGGCAGCAGTGACCAATCCCTATCTTACCATTCTCAGAAGCCTTCGTCTCACACCCCACTCCACACTCACATTTTGTCAAAGCACCACAACAATTTTCAAGCCTCACGTTGGGCCCACAGTGGGGCGTGAGCTTGTGAAGCACTGTATGAAAGTTTGGGACAGTCACCACAAAGGTACAGTTGGGGAAATTGAATGTCTCAGACCTTTCAGCTTTGGAAACACAGACAGGAAAATGGTAAATGTGCAGAAACCCCTCGGGCCAGATGCCTGGCGTGGAATGTTTTGCATTATACTTTAAATGATTGATTTTATTAATCAACCATATATTTGTGAAAAAAGCTGGTTCTACTGCGAGAAAGGCCACCATCAAAGGTCTTTGAGCCATTGCATATTGATGAACCAGAAACTGGAAACAGAATCCATTGAGTTTTCTGGAATGTATCTTGTAATTATCTGGAGTATAGCATTTTTGTGGACCAACCTCAGATAGCTGAATGCTGTATGCAGAAATGATCAGTGTTATTGCACTTTTTAAAAAAAATATTCAATTTGAAATGCTTTGAAAGGTACTTTTACAAATGTACTGGTTAAGGTATGTTTTTTACAATACCCCAAAGCAGGTATTGCTAAACACATGGGTTCTTCCCATTGAGGATGTAAAAACCAGCCTCCTATGCAGTTACACACCTTTCAGTGTCTAGACTCAGAGCAGTTCTGGTGGAAGGTGGAAAGCAAAACACTGAACTATCCTCCTGATCACACATGCTTTGGTGCAGAGGGACCGAGAGGGCTAGAAAAAGTAAATAGTAGAAAATGAGGTTGTTTCACTGACAACAACCGTCCATTAAACAGTTAGTAGTGAATCCTGTGTCGCTTTTGTTCTTTCAGGCATCACAACACAATCAACAGTGACTGTATCTCAAAGGTACTGCCATTGCTTTGGAAGACCTGAGAACGCAAGTTCATTTCTTAATACCCTCCACCACATGGGCACCTCCGCATCCTTGAGGTTGAAGCAAGTTTACACTAAAGTATTAACATACATACTTCACATTTGTGACGAGGCAGCTTCATGTTTTAGCAAATGTATTCCGCACAGACGGTCCGAGGGGTAATACCTGTACTTACTGACGCTGACACCTGATATAAAAGGGGTCATTGACATTGGAACGTATGAAACACTCGATTTAAGAACCTGAACACTTTTTTTCATAGGAAATGCTCCCAAGTGTGATTTTTTTCAGACCGATATTATGTATATCGATCGGAGATCCCCCGCCCTCTGCTTGTGATGAAAGACTGTGCCAACGTTATAACTAAAAGCGCAACGTCTGACTTAGTAAACCTCTCCCTCCTTCCCCTGACCCAGCAAGGGAGTGACCAGCTTCTGTTGATGGGAGCGGCTAAGGTTTCAGAATGAGGATGCACAATGACACCAAGCCACTAGGTGTCGTGATTACTTCACAGTTGCAGACAAATACGAGTGAAACTGAACCCAGAGACTTGCAAACAGGAATTGAGCCAAACTAATGCTGAGCTTTAAATATTTTAACAGCCGTACTAACTGCATCACACTAAAAATGAGACATCAATCAGTAAACTTCACTCCTAATTGTTCGATGCTTCAGAATGCTTTACAGACGTGTAATTTAGTGTATGTTCATCAAAGAGATTCTGCAATATTAAGTACATATTCTGTCTTCATGTGTCGCCTGCCTGTAGGAGAGAAAGAGAGAGGTTTTGTTGATGTGTGGATTTTTTTTTCCGTTTTACTTGGATTTTAAGAAAGCCTTATCCATCCAGTCACCTTGCTTTCTATCTTCGTAAATCGACAGTTGAAAACATTATATATCAAAAAAAAACCTACAGGAACTGAATTCTGAGAGACTTATTTAATAAATATTTGCAATTTGCTGGTTCGAGACTTTCAATTAGCATTTTTTAAATGTGCAAAGCCTGGCTGATACCAGGTGCGACTCAACAAAAAAACTTTTTAATGATCGGAAATTGCACTTTGTAATTAATTTGTAATTTGTGTAAGATTAGTCTTATCAAATATTTATTTTTTAAAATTTCGAATTAAAGACAGCAAGAGTCGAAATGAATGCGAGTTGGGAGACTCCAGCCAGATGAAATTGCAAGTACCTTTATTTTTAAATGCACCTGAATTAAACACCTTTTTTTTAAATTCCACGATTTTGCCATCATTGTGTTGGCGTTTGTTTTCGGTTCAAGGAGGCAGGAGTTGACTTTTGGAAGCTGTATTTAAACGTTAAAAAATTGACAGCGCGCCCTCCTAAAACCAACAGGATGAGTAGACAGTGGAAATGTTAGCAAAAACAAAGGCAGACGGAAGCGAGGATCATTATCAATCAGATCCCAACTAGGTCATCAGTTGAAGTGACTTCTGCTTTGAACGCTTGACCAAGACGGTGTGGAGTCAGGTTAAAGGGCGGCAGTGAGCGCTTTCGGAAAGTTTGTGTAGGGCGAGGATGGAGAGGGGAACGGCCCCTGGGCAGCTCTCTCTCCCACACACACACACTCATTCACATACACACATATACACACACTGGCACACACACATTCACAGACACACACACACACTGACTCACTCACTCATACCCACACTGAACACACACACACACAGGGAGTAAGTGAGGACTGCAGATGCTGAAGATCAGAATCGTGAGTGAGGTGCTGGAAAAGCACAGCAGGTTAGGCAGCAGCCGAGGAGCAGGGCTGTCGATGTTTCGGGCATAAGTCCTTCATCAGGGATATTTCCAGCACCACACTCTCGAAGCACATACACAGACTCACTCACATACACACAGACTCACTCATATACAGATACACACACTCATACATCATCCCGTATACACACTCACACATATACATTCATTCACGCGCACACCCATTCACATACACACAGGCATGCTCATAGGGATACACTGTCACTCACCCACATATGCATTTCCCACTCACTCCCTCACTCACCCATACATACACCCACACACATACACACACTCACTCATATACAGACTCACAAATCACACCGTCTAGTCCCGCCCCCGCCACGCCCAGAGACCAATAGAGAGCGGGAGCCACCCACTGGTTGGGCGGGGTCCTCCGAACGCCTGCCTACGATTGGTTGGCGGAGCTGCCTATCACAGACCGGGACCCTGGCTACTTCCGCGAAGGCGGCGAGTGAGTGTGGAGCATGATCACAGCGATAAGGCAGGAGGGAGCTGGGGGGCAAGTGGCTCTGATTGTCTCCTCTTGCCTTTTGGGCTCGTCTCCTCTCAGCTGTGATCCCTGGCCGCTCGGCAACTCAGCCGCCCCTGGCCTGGGCATGGACAGGAGGAAACAGTGCACGGAGTTTTAAAGAGAGAGCAAAGCTTTCCAAAGTCTCCTTGGTTCCGGCAGATAGTTAAGGTGTCCCATTGGGAAGATTACAAATATTTCCTGGGGCAACATGAGGACTTTGGGATTTGCAAAGCTGACTTCCCTGCGCCCTTGCATGGCTGAGATTTTGATTTTTGCCGCATTATTCTGCACTGGTAAGTTTGAAGTTTACCAAGTCGACTTGCTTTACACTTGTGAGAAGCAATGGGTTAAGCGAATTGTTATCTGCAGTAAGGTGGGCTGTGGAGAGTGATCTTGTGGCACTGTCCCGTCTCCCAGGAGATAACGGTGTGTGCAGCGGGAAAGTGAAAGTAGTTTTCTGACAGCTCACAGCGTGTGTGTGTGTGTTTCTCACAGTGAGCGGTCCAGCTACAGGTCTAATCGCGCTCGGCTGGGAATCTGTTAGATTCTTCTCAGTTCCTGGCAAAACCCGGGGACAGTTTCATCTCAATCAGGGACAAGATTTCGAGTGACTGGGCGCTCTGACTGTGAGGGGAGTGGCGCTGGCCCAGCTCGGATCACTGACATACGGGTTTAATTTTGAAAACTAACTCTGGGCTGGATATTTTGTTAGGGGCGTTTTCTGGCAGATTAAACCCAATCTCCTGGGTGGGGATCGTGAACATTTAAGATTGAGCAGGTCAAGGGCAAGAACGCGAAATCACCCTCCCCTTAGAGACCCTCCAAATGAAAGACCGATCTCTCAACTTCCTGAGAATTAAAACAGACCCATTCCATTACCCTGGGCTCCCGACTACACCTCCACCTGAATAATATTGAGAGTGTTGCTTAAAGAAAGGGAATATGTGTTCTGGCAATGCTTGATTCATCTTGCTGACTTGTGGACTGCTCATTTCACCTTCCGCCGCCCTCCGAGCCCCATTTGAACTCTCTGGAACAGCGGCCGGGGGGTAGAGCGAGCCCATCGCTGGGAGGTTGCTCCTCCGAGAGCGGGGAGCCGCTCATCTTCCATATCTGAGTGCCTCGCTTGGTGAAGATGTTGTAACCCTTGATAAGCGTGCGGCTGTGATGGTGATCAGGGCTCGGATAGAATTGAAATCCCCCACCCCGTTTATCCGGGCTGCCATCTATACTGCAGGCTGCTTGTGAAAAATATACAGGAGTTGTCACCGCGGCAGTTTATCACTTTAATGAGCTCTCAAATAACCTTCTACATCGAATGCACAATGACCAGAACCGGAATGTTGTCAAGGCCGAGCGTGTTAGCGAGTGGAAACTTCTTGTTTTTGTTTTAAAGTTTGCCCTTATGATTTATAACTCCAAATGGCAGGGTTACTTTTAAACACGTTTCCCTAAGTTTAACATATTTTGGGGGTGACCATCATTCAGGGGGATCCCTGCAGTTTAAACTAAGCTTGGCAGTGAATGGATCGAATTACAACCGTGGGATTACAAAACCCCAGGGCGAGCGCTCAGATAGGTTAACACAATCCTGTCAACACACACAGGAAAAGCGCGTAGATTCACTCCCTCGCCTATCTGCGGAATGTTAATTATTTCTTTGCCATCCTACTGCTAATTGCCATCCCTTGTCATTTATCTTTCTTTAGGACAAGTGTGGGGGGTGTGAATGGAACTGGGAAGCTCCCAAAGTCTCCTCCTCAGTTACACTGCGCCCCCCACTCACAGTGACTCAGTGATCACTGAGATCCCCATTCCGGGTTCGCTCTCCGTTAGACTGGAGTTTTCTGTCTGTATATAAATTAGGTTTTATAGAGACATTACATTTTATGGTGCAGTTTCTCACAAGTTTAAAAACAAAGTGTACCTCATTGATTGAGTTAACAATCACACAGCACTAGGTTATAGTCCAAACAGGTTTAATTGGAAGCACTAGCTTTCGGAGCGCCGCTCCTTCATCAGGTGGTTGTGCAGTATAAGATTGAAAGTGAGGACATGCCATTGCATTGCAGACATGCTCCCAGCGATGTGGCACTTCCGGCTTATGTCCTTTTCACATTCACTCCTCCACACCCCTCACCCATTGAATCAATCCCTCTGGCTCTGCCGGAAGTCCGGGTTCATTTCTAGGAGGTTGGGGTGGGTGGAGAGATTAACACCATGTATTTAATGACGGAAGGGAAGTAATCGGCTTAACATTGATCTTTATTTCAGGATCAATGCAGAGTCCCTGGATACCAGTGTCCAGGACATAGGCATGCCCTCAGCTGTTTGCCCCCTTCTTCCCTTTGATTTCCAGATTCTCTTGTTTTATTTGCCTCTAAAGTCGCTGTGGAGTTCATTATCATGTGTGTTTTCTCATCCAGAAAGATGAATATTTCCCCACCAACACCAGTTTCCCGGGTAATGATGAAGTACATAATGTTATAGTTAAATTAACAACAACTTAACTTTGAAATGAAGGTCTGACAGAAAAGAAAACAAAGACAATACCAAAGTTGGATTCTGAGAAATAGTGGGGAAAACAGATAAATATTGTTTCTTAAAGAGCCCCTCTGTTTATCTTTACGGAGACTTTTTTTAACACTGTTGGGTGGTTGGGGTTGGTGGAGAGAAGGTTGAGTAATAAGTAACATCTTCCACTCCTCGTGCCTGCGAATTGTCAATGGTATTGACTAAATTTCTTATTCACAAAAAGAAAATGAATGAATTATTCTTATTGCACAAATCTGTAATTTAAAGTGTTACAACACTAACTCTGCAGTGACTGCTGCATGTATATGCCTTTTTCTTATGAAAATATGAGGTCTAGAACTTAATGACTCCACTTAATCTTACTCATCTTCCTATTTCAGTGGAATCAAGTGCTCACATAAATGCTTTTACCCTGTAAAGTGTTTCA
Organism: Hemiscyllium ocellatum; assembly: GCF_020745735.1. Lineage (NCBI taxonomy): Eukaryota > Metazoa > Chordata > Chondrichthyes > Orectolobiformes > Hemiscylliidae > Hemiscyllium > Hemiscyllium ocellatum. Next base: position 32,498,055 of record NC_083424.1, on the reverse strand, counting down.
TATGTTATCTGTTGAAGTGGTTGACAAGAATCAACAATTCTGATATGTTGTGAGATGCTTTTACATTTTTACGTACATGGCAGTGAAAGATGCCAGTGCTGTGGTACGGGCTTTTGCCACTCTTTCTGTAACAGCCCAGGTTAGATGCAGAGCCAAGTGGCCCTTTATATCACATTGACAATGCTGCTTAATTCTTAGCTCAAAAGAACAACTCTAATGTGACATTTTAGCCATCGATCTCTGCGATTACTTAGAATAAGATGGTCAATTTGTACCAAATTATTGATGCTTTTATTCTGTGGACTATTTTCCACTGGGTGGTTGGCTGACTTTGTCCATTTTACTTAAGATCGGGGAAGTTCCATCAGTCTGAACTGAATATAAGTGCGCTGATAAAAGCATCACAGTATTGTATTGTAATGGATTTCATCATGCACCTGACAATGCCTTTTATAAAACTAGAAATACTATAGATGGCACTCTGTGGCTCTTTCTCCTTTTTCTGCTGAAGGCTACAAATGGTATGTCGGAGACTAATTTCGTCCAGCTAATGATAAATTGTTCTTTGAAGCTCCCGATGTTCCTTATGTTTCCAGATTGTAGGAATTAAAAATACCTCGTGGGATAAATAGATCTGTAGTAGTATCTGGATTATCTAGATTGAAAAGACACCTTTATTAGGTAACCATATGGTGATTATACCGACACACCAGGACTTTAAAATGCCACTTAGTTCTGATTCTTCATTGAAAAATTAATTCAGTCTAAAACAAAAATTTGAACAAAAGGGACAACATTGGGATTTACTTAAACTGTTACAAACTTTGGAATGGAATAATGCTGTTTAACATGTTTTAAAGTATTACACAGTAAAAAGCTACTGTATATCATATGGGTTAATGACTGACAGTTAATTTATGCACTTGCACTCCGCCAAATTAGAAGGCAGGCAAATTCAGGCTCAGAGAGAGAGAAAGTGCAGAGCTCACTGTAAATTCTATCCCAGTCAATGTGTCTACTACATCAGATTCTGCTACCGAAACAAGGTGAAATAGCCTTGCATGAGGAGAGGCAGCCTAACCAGGGAGCTATGATTGAGGTGTGACACTAAAACTTGTGGACACAATCAATCAGCTGAACTACCAATGGCATTGATGACTATTGATGTCATGAGATATAACTTTAAGGGAGAAGCAGGCATAATGCCAATGTAATTGGTTGGTTATTCAGAGGCTTACACTAATCCCTCAAGGTCTGGGTTAAAATCCCACATGGTCTTATTTAGATATAATTAATAAATACATTTTAAATTTGGAGCTAGTTTCAGTGATAGTGACCATGAAGCTACCATTGGTTGTTGTTAAAAACCCACTGAGAAGTAAATTTGCCGTCTTTACTCAGTCTAGCTTATTTGTGACCCCAGATCCACAGCAATGTGTTTGACTCTTCATTGTCCTCTGAAATGATTAAGCAAGCAAAGATGGTCTTGCCACTGATGCCCACATCATTTAAAATCAAATATTATTGGGATATCTCCGATGTCATCTTGGGCTATTTCATCTTCTGTGTAATTAAATAACTACAGATGAAAACTATAGCAAAGTAAAACCAATTGCATTTCATGTGCAAATAAGCATTTATGTGATTTGTTGATGTATTTGCTTCCCCTAAATGATGAATTCCCATGTGTAAACCTCTTGTGTTACCCCACACTTTGCACTGATTGAAGATCTCTTCAAGAGACCAACTGGTCTGTTTAAGCTTGGAGGAGTGGGCACCTGTGGCTCTGTAAGCTTCTCCTTGTGGTTGCTTGTAATCACTACAATAGAGCTGAGCATACTGTGTGCACCTTCAAGTTTGGAGCCTGGAATCACCGTAACCCTAGCAAAAGCATTCATCAGATGGTTATATGTGAGGAATGCTCCCACATTACTTCTTATTTCTGTTACAGATCTCAACTGGGATCTTCAGGTACTCAATGACAATCTGTACTACAAAATACTATTGTTCCATTTCTTGACATGGAAAATGGAAGTGCATGCACAGGCAGAGCCAAGCTATCTTCAGTTGTTATGTTCATATCAATATGGTCATGGTTTTGTATCACACTCTGAGGTATATGCTGTAAATATTTGTCTTGGGTGGTCATGTAAAATGGACACTATTGGATCATCTGTTATTTATCACAGTGCCCAACATGCAACTCAATTGACTGAATTGAAGCTAAATATCAGGCACAGTGTGTTATGATCTGAGAATATGCTTTCACTAGTTCTGTGTGAGTTTTTTTGTGGTGGTACATGACCAGTACTATCTAGTCCAGAATATGCTGCCCATCCCTAATTTCCCAGATGGTGGTTAAAAGTCAACCGGATTGGCTGTGAGTGTGAAGTCCTATGTAGACCAGACTGAGTAGGGATGGCAAATATCCTCCCTGAAAGGACATTAGTGAGTCAGATGCAGTTTTACAACAATTGAAGACAGGTATGGTCACTATTTGGCAAGCTTTCATTTTTAGTGGATGACTTCTACATATCTCTCCAGACTAGTTGGGGAAGGTGATAGCTGAATAATATTATTGCTAGGCTAGTAAACTAGAAACTGAGCTAATGTTCTGGGAGCCTGGATTCAAATCCCATCACTGCAGATGGTGAAATTTATATTCAATTTTTCAAAAACAGATCTGGTGTTAAGGATCTACCATGAAAATCCCATCTGGCTCACTAATGTCCTTTGGGGAAGAAAATTTGCCATCCTCACATGATCTGGCCTACATGTTACTCCAGGCTCGCAGCAATTGTGGCTAACTCTCAACTGTCCTCTGAAATGGCCGAGCAAGTCAATGAGTTCAGCGGCAGCTAGGGGCGGGCAATAAATGCTGACCAACCAGTGACACCCATGTCCCACGAGTCAATAAAAGAAGGTCAGTCGATAATTTAGATTTTGACTTTATACTGACCCGTCAATTACTAGAAGGTATTTCAACAATCACTCTCCCATATCCAAATCTACCCTGTTTTCAGAACAAAATGTACTCAGTCTGCTTCAGACCCAGTTAATAGATGTTCTTTTCTCTTTCACAGTGATGCTTCCTTTTCCAAACCTCTCAGATTATGCTCTTCTGCCTGTGCCTTATAAGCCATAATTCACGTTAATAATTTTCCTTCCCATTTTCGCATTCCCATGCTAAACAATTGTTTCCATCTTCTTCTACAAGTCATCCCAACAAATATTTTGTGCATTTCCTTTCCAGGCCACTCATTAGCTTCCCTCCTTTATTGCCATCAATTTATGAATCCCTCATTTTTCACTATCATTCAGTCACCCCCGAATCCCAAATTTCCTGTTCTACTGTTCACCATGCCTTCTTTTTAACATACTGTGTAGTTTTCTCTGTCCATCCAGTATTACCTGAAACCAATGGCTAATGCACCCGAACTGTCCTGCTCCTCCCCTTTGTACATTTCCAACACTGTGGGTTTACCATCTCTCTGTGCTGCCATCTGCAATGGCTGGTCATGGAACAGTTCTTAGCCATATTAGAGGCAGCAATGAATGCCATTTGTGGTGAAGGATATGAAAATGATTGAAATCTGCCCACTGTAGACTGCAAAAAGTAAAGTTTAGGTGGCATGGGAGGTTTTTTTTCTCTGACCGTTGCCCCCAAGACACTGACATCAGCATGAACAACTGCTGTCGAGCTTGAATGGTTCAGTTTCTCATCAGTGAATGCTCCCTGACTCACCCTACGTTTCCTTATCAGCATCACTAAATACTTCTCGTGCAATATATGAGTCTTTGTCAGTATCTTGTTTCAAGTCAGAATGGTGACATTTAGAGCTCTGGTGAGTGGTGCTCATCAGATTGCGGTGTGACTGGTTTCTCATTGCAGTATGAGGAGAGCAGATGGTACAGTATGAATAAGGAGTCACACTTATTCATTTGGCTACTACATGGTCATGACATTCAGTGTTTTGTTAATGATGTGCATAGACCTGAAGTCATAGATTGTGCAAATTGCAGAATATCTCCATTGATTTCATGTTATTGAGATCTCCCGCCTAAACGAATGTGCACAGCCTGTTAATAAGAAGTAAATTGTGTCATGACTGGAAGTGCACCATCTGTTCCTTATTGCGTTGTTCAACTGTGCACAACCTTTGGCCAGTATGTAACATAAAAACATGGGGACTGAGAGAGTGGAGTTGCCCACTTTAAAAATTCCTTCATATTGTCCATTCGCTCTTCCAGTGACAATATAATTTATGTTATTGTGAAAATGTTAGTGGTATTTATCAAAACGACTAAAGCATGAACTGAAAATTAAATTTCTTTCGCGTCTTCTGGAGCTATTCTCCCTGTCACTTGTATGCTGCACAACTGGATAAATAACATTTGACTCAACACTAATTCTGAAATTTGTTAGCTGCTTGTGACAAGTTGAAAAGCTTCATACTATAGGTGTATCATAATTTGTTGTTGTTTTATTTTAATTCTTGCTAATTCAGTTGATATCTCCGAAAGCATGCATCTCATATCCACCTATTCCTACTGGATCTTATTGGTCAGTCTTACCCTTTTCCCAGTGTTTCAAGTGACTGTTGATAGCAGTAACAGAAAAACAAAACTTATTTATCTGACGTTCCACTATTTGCTAGTTTAGAACATAGAACATAGAACAGTACAGCACAGAACAGGCCCTTCAGCCCATGATGTTGTGCCAACCATTGATCCTCATGTATGCACCCTCAAATTTCTGTGACCATATGCATGTCCAGTAGTCTCTTAAATGTTCCCAATGACCTTGCTTCCACAAGTGCTGTTAGCAACGCATTCCATGCTCTCACAGCTCACTGTGTAAGGAACTCACCTCTGACACCCCCTCTATACTTTCCTCCAACCAGCTTAAAACTATGACCCCTCGTGTTAGCCATTTCTGCCCTGGGAAATAGTCTCTGGCTATCGACTCTATCTAAGCCTCTCATTATCTTGTATACCTCAATTAGGTCCCCTCTCCTCCTCCTTTTCTCCAATGAAAAAAGTCCGAGCTCAGTCAACCTCTCTTCATAAGATAAACCCTCCAGTCCAGGCAGCATCCTGGTAAACCTCCTCTGAACCCTCTCCAAAGCATCCACATCTTTCCTATAATAGGGCGACCAGAACTGGATGTAGTATTCCAAGTGCGGCCTAACCAAAGTTTTATAGAGCTGAAACAAGATCTTATGACTCCTAAACTTAACCCCCTGTTAATGAAAGCCAAAACACCATATGCTTTCTTAACAACCCTGTCCACTTGGGTGGCCATTTTAAGGGATCTATGTACCTGCGCACCAAGATCCCTCTGTTCCTCCACACTGCCAAGAGTCCTACCCTTAATCCTGTACTCAGCTTTCAAATTCGACCTTCCAAATGCATCACCTCGCATTTATCCAGGTTGAACTCCATCTGCCACCTCTCAGCCCATCTCTGCATCCTGTCAATGTCCCGCTGCAGCCTACAACAACCCTCAATACTGTCAACGACACCTCCAACCTTTATGTCGTCTGCAAACTTGCTGACCCATCCTTCAATCCCCTCATCCAAGTCATTAATAAAAATTACAAACAGTAGAGGCCCAGGGACAGAGCCCTGTGGAACATACTCACCACTGACTTGGATATTTTCCTTCTACTATCACTCGCTGTCTTCTGTTGGCCAGCCAGTTCTGTATCCAGACAGCTAAGTTCCCCTGTATCCCATTCCTCCTGACCTTCTGAATGAGCCTACCATGGGGAACCTTATCAAATGCCTTGCTGAAGTCCATATGCACCACATCCATAACTTGACCCTCATCAATTTTTCTAGTCACATCCTCAAAGCACTCGATAAGATTTGTGAGGCATGACTTGCCCCTCACAAAGCCGTGTTGACTGCATTTAATCAAGCCATGCCCTTCCAGATGGTCATAAATCCTATCCCTCAGAATCCTTTCTAACATCTTGCAGATGACAGACGTGAGACTTACTAGTCTGTAATTGCCGGGGATTTCTCTATTTCCTTTCTTGAAGAGAGGAATTACATTTGCTTCTCTCCAGTCCTCAGGTACGTCTCCAGTGGAGAGCGAGGATGCAAAGATCTTCGCAAGTGGCGAAGCAATTGCATTTCTCATTTCCCAAAGCAGCCGAGGACAAATCTGGTCCGGGCCTGGCGACTTGTCAATCTTAATGTTTGACAAACTTTTCAGCACATCAGCTTCCTCTATCTCTGTCCATTCGAGCATGCACACCTGCTCTTCAAAGGTTTCATTCACTACAAAGTTCGTTTCTTTCGTAAAGACAGAAGCAAAAAACTCATTTAGGGCTTCCCCTACCTCCTCAGACTCCACACACAAGTTCCCTACGCTATCCCTGATCGGCCCTACTCTTTCTTTGACCATTCTCTTATTCCTCACATAAGTGTAAAATGCCTTTGTGTTCTCCCTAATCCATTCTGCCAAGCCTTTCTCGTGCCCCCTCCTGGCTCTCCTCAGACCATTTTTGAGTTCCAACCTCTCCTGTCTGTAATCCTCTAGAGCTGAGCTTGACCCTAGCTTCCTCCACCTTATGTAAGCTACCTTCTTCCTTTTGACGAGAAGCTCCACCGCTCTCGTCATCCAAGGTTCCTTTCTCTTACCCTTTCTTGCCTGTCTCAGAGGGACATATTTATTCATCACTCACAACAACTGTTCCTTACACAGTTTCCACATGGCTATAGTGCCTTTACCAAGGAACAATTGCTCCCAGTCTATGTTTCCTAACTCATGTCTAATTGCATCATAGTTTCCTCTTCCCCAATTAAATATCCTCCCATTTTGCCTAATCCTCTCCTTCTCCATAGCTATGTAGAATGTGAGGCAGTTGTAGTCATTATCACCAAAATGCTCTCCCATCACAAGATCTGATACCTGCCCTGGTTCGTTTCCGAGCACTAAGTCTAGAATGGCCTCTCCCCTCATTGGCCTGTCAATGTACTGACTTATGAAACCCTCCTGAACACACCTTACAAAAACAGCTCCATTCAAATCTTCTGCTCGAAGGGGGTTCCAATCAATATTGGGAAAGTTAAAGTCACCCATTACAACAACCCTACTACGTCCACACTTTTCCAAAATCTGCCGACCTATGCTTTCTTCAATCTCCCTGCTGCTATTGGGGGAATGTAGTAAATCCCTAACGAGGTGACTGCTCCCTTGCTATTCCTAATTTCCACCCATACTGACTTGGTAGGCAGATCTTCCTCGACAATAGAAGCTTCTGTAGCTGTGATACCCTCTCTGATTAGTAGTGCTACACCCCCTCCTCTTTATCCTCTAAACCCTGGAACATCCAGCAACCATTCCTGTCCCTGAGAAACCCATGTCTCTGTTATGGCCACAACATCATAGCACCAGCTACTGATCCATGCTCTAAGTTCATCACTTTTATTCCGATACTCCTTGTGTTAAAGCAAACACACTTTAACTGATCCCTCGGTTCCTTGCCAGGAAAATCCTTCCCACTAGCTGGTCTACCTCTTGCTATTGCCTCATCTGCATCAACTCTCACCTCCGGTATACAGCTCAGGTTTCCACCCCCCTGCCATACTAGTTTAAACCCTCTCGAACTACTCGAGCAAGCCTTCCACCCAGGACATTGGTCCCCTTCCAGTTCAGATGCAACCCATCCTTCTTGTACAGGTCTCACCTTCCCCAGAAGGCATCCCAGTTATCTGCATATCTGAAGCCCCCCCCTCCTACACCAGCTCCGCAGCCATGTGTTAAGCTGTGCCCGCTACCTGTTCCTCGCCTCGCTATCTCGTGGCACTGGTAGTAAACTAGAGAACGCTATTCTGTTCGTCCTGCTTTGCAGCTTCCATCCTAACTCCCTGAAATCACTTTTTATATCCTCAATCCTTTTCCTGGCTATATCATTAGTGCCAATATGTAACACGTTTTCTGCCTGTTCTTCCTCCCCTTTTAGAACCTTATACACCCGTTCGGAGACATTCCGGACCCTGGCACCAGGGAGGCAACATACCTTCCAGGAATCCCGATCCTGACCACAAAATCTCCTGTTGATTCCCCTAACTATCGAGTCCCCTACCATGAGTATTTTTCTGTTCTGCCCCCTTCCCTTCTTTGTCACAGTGTCAGGCTCAGTGCCAGAGAACTGACTACTATGGCTTTCCTCTGGTAGGTCATTCCCCCCCAGCAGTATCCAAAACGGTATACTTATTGCTGAGGGGAATAGTCACGTGGTTTAGTTGTGTGGTTAGTGCATGTGAAATAGACTGTAAAGTCTTTGTTAAAATAACATTGTTAAAAATGACACAACACCAGGTTTTAGTCCAACAGATTTATTTGGAAACACTAGCTTTTGGTGCACAGCTCCTTCATCAGGTGGTTGTCCCTGGTGAAGGAACAATGCTTCCAAATAAACCAGTTGGACTATAACCTGGTGTTGTGTGATTATTAAACTCCACTAATATCATTTATTGTATCCGTTGCTCCTGATGCGGTCTCCTCTACATTGGGGAGACTGGGCGCCTCCTAGCAGAGCGCTTTAGGGAACATCTCCGAGATACCCGCACCAATCAACCACACCGCCCCGTGGCCCAACTCCCCCTCCCACTCTGCCGAGGACATGGAGGTCCTGGGCCTCCTTCACCGCCGCTCCCTTACCACCAGACGCCTGGAGGAAGAACGCCTCATCTTCTGCCTCGGAACACTTCAACCCCTGGGCATCAATGTGGACTTCAACAGCTTCCTCATTTCCCCTTCCCCCACCTCATCCCAGTTTCAAACTTCCAGTTCAGCACTGTCCCCATGACTTGCCGGACTTGTCCAACCGGCTTATCTTCATTTCCACCTATCCACTCCATCCTCTCCTCCCTGACCTATCACCTTCATCTCCTCCCTCACTCACCCATTGTACTCTATGCTACTTTCTCCCCACCCCCCCTCCTCGAGCTTATCTCTCCATGCTTCAGGCTCACTGCCTTTATTCCTGTTGAAGGGCTTTTGCCCGAAACGTCAATTTCGCTGCTCGTTGGATGCTTCCTGAACTGCTGTGCTCTTCCAGCACCACTGATCCAGAATCTGGTTTCCAGCATCTGCAGTCATTGTTTTTACCTACCTGATTATTAAACTTTGTCCACCCCAGTCCAAAACCGGCACCTCCAAATCGTTAAAATAACATGAATTTCATATGATTGTTTCAAGCGCTCATTCACTGATTGCATCAACAGCAAGACTTTAATTATTTTGCTGCTAATCAGTTAACACTTCTTGCAAACTGCAAGTAGACTTCCTATCCAAGAATACAAATTAAGAGGCAGTTAATGTCCTAAAGTCTTCCCCTTCTGGTATTATGCATCTAAAATTAATACATGGGATAAAACACAGGAGGAAAGGAGGAACCTTTCAAAGTGAATTATTATCAAGTGAATAATTATTTAGGCAGATAGGCAGTTTACTCATCTGGACTCGAGCATAAAATCTGTTTCGAAATGCACTTCAGGCATATCATGAAGTATATTTCTGAACTTGATTGATTTTGTTCTTGTGAGTAGTCTAAACATTATGGACACAAAGAAGTGTGCCAATTTAAAACTTCTTCTGTTTCATCTCACTCTTTAGACATACGAAGGATAGCATCCTGTTTATTAAGCTTAACTAGTTAACTGCAGCAGTCAAAGTGGTTAGACTTTCACTAGTTCTGCATGCTCAATGCACAATGAATGAGCCACACAGAGTAGAACAAAGAATCTCACTGTGCCTCAGATCTCAGCTGTAAATGTGGCTATCTGAGCAAACATCACAAGATTAACACAATCATGCAGTGAAGTGTGCTGAATGTAAAGGGTAATAAACAGGGAATTGGTCATAACCATACAATAACAGAGTCAAAGTACTTGCTGTAAGATTTACATTGATACTGTGCTGATATAATCTGATTCATTCTCTGTGCCTGTCAGACTGGTGATATCATCAACAGTATGGATTTTCATTTTATCTTTAAACAGATTGCCAAAAAAGGAGATTATAGATCATTCACACACCAAATTAGACTTGAAAAAAAATTCACAACATTGCACTGCTTTACAACAATTGTAAGAATTATTTTGTCCATTGACAAACGCATAAATCCCAAACCCATATTTACATTGTGATTCAAGGAGCTTATGCATGAAGGAAAGCCTGGAGTTGCTGTAGTCATGTGAGATTCTATTAATTCTGGAAGTTACATTGAAATCAATTCAAGAAAGGTAAATCCTATTTGACATAAGATTAAATGTACGGGCTGGAGATGTGCTGAATTAAGTTTTTTTTCAGAGGATACTGAAAAGATTTCAAGAACTTTCATTGCATCAGGTAAAGTTGGTGTTCACAGCATGTTGTAGATGATCTATGTAAAGAACAAGCTTAATTGACCATAAGGCCATGAGACCATAAAGTATAGGAGCAGAAGTAGCCATTCAGCCCATTGTGTAACACATTTGGATTAACAACTATGGGTGTAGTGAAATGAGTTTGTCATCACTCTATAGTATGTTCTATTATTACGTATTCCACAGCTGTGAGATACAATGCCACACGTAGGAATGCAGAAATCTACCATTCAATATGTTTCTCAACTCCATTCTCTTGCGTTCTCCCCGTAATCCTTGATCCCCTTATCGGTCAAAAGCTGACTTAGCCTCCATGGCCTTCCTGGTCATGAGTTCCACAAATTATCCACCCTCTGGCTGAAGAAATTCCTCCTCATCTCAGTTCTAAAGGATGGTCCCTTCATTCTGAGGCTATGTCCTCTGGTCCTAGTCTCTCCTACTTATGGCAACATTTTCTCCATGTCCACTCCACCCAGGCCTCTCAGTATCCTGTAAGTTACATCAGAGCTCCCCCCACTTCCTCGAATTGAAACTTCAAATTGACCAAATGGTTTTCTCATTCCCAGTTTTTTTCTCTATACTTATCAAATCAAATGGAATAATAATTGATTTTAATTAGTTGCTGCTTTTACTGGTTCCATAACTGATTCCCACACTCCTACATGTGGCATCGTATTTAACAGCTGTGGAATAGGTAATAATAGAACATATTATTGAGTGATGGCAAACTCATTTCACTACACCCATAGTTGTTAATCCAAATGTGTTAAGCAGGTACTGGTAAACACTGATTAGTGAATAACTTGTTTCCAGGGAAGGTTTCACTTGGGTCAATTGTTTGATTAAACTGCTGCCAAAATACTCTTTTACTTGTCGGGTGTCACTAGCCTTTTCTTCCACAGTTGTATCTGAATAGAACAGCTTTAACGAGAGAATTTCTCTGTCATTTGCATCAATAAACATAACAAAGATTAACAATAAAAATACCTCTATTGAGTTTTTTGTAGTGATAGATGGAATTGCACTAAAATAATGTATGCATTTAAAATCTGATAAGTAAAATATGTTGAGTTGTTGCTATGTATTTATACTGATGTAAGTCTAGCTTCATCATACTTTTGCTCTCAGGTATTTCTCTATTTTACATTAAAAGAGTCTAGAAAACTATATATTTAAACATTTTTTAAAAAATATTCTCAAATCTTGATGAGTGAATGCAATAAGTAGCTGAACAACATGGACCAGAGAGGCATTATGTGCAATGTTAGCATGTGCCTGGGTTTTGCAGCAGGATTACTACAAGTAAGTCCAATGTCTGTCTGTAAAGATGGTAAGATTAATGTGTGACATCTACAAGTGCAAGAGTAGATATTGGGTGAGGACAGGATTGGGATTGTAGATAAGCTCATCTTGAAAATGTGTTGCTGGTTAAAGCTCATCTTGTCAATCAACTTGATAATGGGATCAAAATGAATGGTAGTTGTAGTACATGGATCTGAAAGGGTTAATATTGAAGGATGCCACAAACACGACCAAAAACATGTATGGCATATGGACTTATGAGCGGAACAGCTTAAGATCAGGAAGGAGTGAGACCGAACATCTGGTCCTCCTGACACTTTCTGTAATGACGTCCATCATATCAATGTAACTTGTAACTAGTACAAATGTTTAATAAACAATTCATTGTTAACACAAGGGACTCTGTTAGTTAAACCAGAAAATGGTTTTCCTCTTCCACACCTGGTTAAGCAGGCCCTGTAAATCCTTACACTTGAAGAGAATGGTGACAGTAACCTTTAACATGAGCAGTAGCTCATACAGTGATGTGAGCAGTCAGGAAATTAAAAATAAGTTTGAAATTATTCAGATTTCAAACTGAATCCTTTTTTTGTGAGAACCCTCTTTAATAAATACAATATTTTTTCACACCAAAGTGATTTGACTGATCTTTAGTTATAATTTCATGTGAATTGAAAACAAATGTACTCAGCCTTTAAATCTTGAAAATCAAGGGAACATTTTAGATTTGATCAAGGATCGGGTGTGAAGATGTTACTGTGCAGTCAAATGCTGTGCAATAACAAATATTAAGTGTAGTTTAATCAAAGTGTTTGAGATAATCAAAACAGTTCGTGGGGTATAAAAGAGAATCTATTCCCTACAGTGGATCCAAACCACTTCAGTGTATAGTCACTGGTAACCCCCAACCTTTTGTTAAGATAGTCTTTGACTGCCATTTATGTGGCACAAATGATGTTTGCCACTTGTAAGCATAAACCTGAATACTGTTCAAGTTGTCCAAATTTAGACATGTACTGTTGAAAAAATAGCCATTGATAGATGCATTTGCTGATGATTAAAGGTCAGTGAGGTTGGAGTCTGTCTTACCTGGTAGGCACACTGCAGCAATTTGACAACATTTCCCAATCTCACAGCATTTATCTCAAAGGAAGAGAACTCTGAGACGAAAGTAATGCCACCGTCAAACGTCTCTCCAAAGCACACAACATCCTGGTCTGGAAAAATGCCGTTCCCTCAATTGAGATTGTTTGCATTTGGGGAATTCCTTACTTGACTTCTCTAACAACACCATCACCACAGGGACAGCATCAGGTCAAGAAGGTCCACACCACCATCATGGTTCAGTTATGAATTGTAATTCAATGGATAGCTTTGCCAGTATTGCTCGATCTAAGAAGAAATTTAAAACACAAACAAAATTAGAAACTGTTGGAAAAAGCAGGTCTGGCAGCATCTGTGGAAAGAAAGTAGAGTTAATGTTTCATATCCAGTAACCTTTCCTCAGAACAAACTTTAAGGCCGCATTATCTAATGAGAACCACCCCAAGCAATCAATAAGTACAATGCAACTGTTTATTTACCGCATTCCCCCTTAGGAATGCCAGTCACACTATGATATAAATCAAGAGGCAAACTCTTTAAAAATGGAGAGAGAGTTAGCATGAAAGTCAAGATTTGCTTTGCTTTTCAAACATGGCTTACTCATCTGCAACAGATCAGATATGTTTGCAAAGCTCCATTAGTATGTCTGAAATTGCTTTATTAGCTTTTATTAAACAAATCTACTTGTTGGCCCATTGTAATTGTAGCTCCAGCTTTGATTAAGGGGGTTCAATGTCACTTTCTCTTCTTAGATATGATTTGGAGATGCCGGTGTTGGACTGGGGTGTACAAAGTTAAAAATCACAACACCAGGTTATAGTCCAACAGGTTTAATTGGAAGCACTAGCTTTCGGAGCGACGCTCCTTCATCAGGTGGTTGTGGAGTACACAATTGTAAGGCACAGAATTTATAGCAAAAATTTACAGTGTGATATAACTTTGAAATTATACATTGAAAAATACATTGATTGTCTGTTGAGTCTTTCGTCTGTTCGAATACCATGATAGTTTCACTTCTTTCATGTGTAAATCACAAAACATTTTTTTAAAAGTTGCATTCTCAGGTTAACTGTAACAATTGGTGTTAGCTAGACAATATGTTGAAGGTGTTAACCCCCTGTGTTCTCTGTCTATGCCATGATGTTTAGATTGATTCTAATCTGAAATGTGAGATAACAGAGTTTTACATTAATTCATGCAGTTTTTGAGCAAAGTACAATGTAACTCTGCAAGTACAAATTCACCCCACAACATATATGTACATGTGTGCATGTGTGTGTGTGTGTGTGTCTGTCTGTCTGGGTTGGGGGGTTGTGAGAGTGAGAGAGAGTGTATATGTGTGTGTAGTGAGTGTAGAGTGTCTTAAATCTGTGATGGAGTGCAAGTGTGAATGTGAAAGTTTGTGTGCATGTCTGGGGTGGGGGGGGGGGGGGCGTTGTGAGTGTCTATGAGGTTTCTCTTCAGGGGGTCGGTGTGGACTTGTTGGGCTGAAGGGCCTCTTTCCACACTGTAGGTAATCGAATTGAATTGTTACAGTTAACTTGAGTGTGCAATTTTTAAAAAAATGTTTTGTGATTTACACATGAAAGAAGTGAAACTATCATGGTATTCGAACGGATGAAAGACTCAACAGACAATCAAGGTATTTTTCAATGTATAATTCAGTTACATCACACTGTCAACTTTTGCTATAAATTCTGTGCCTTACAATTGTGTCCTCCACAACCACCTGATGAAGGAGCAGTGCTCTGAAAGCTAGTGTTTCCAATGAAACCTGTTGAACTATAACCTGGTGTTGTGTGATTTTTAACTCTCTTCTTAGAGGCCTTTGAACCGACTGCAAAAGATGATGGACATAAAACTTGGGCTCACTGCAGTTTGATATGAGGCAGGGAGGGTGGAGTATTTATCATCATATTAATGCTTTATTTATATGTTTCTTAAATCAATGTTTTTTTAATGTTTAAATGAATTAGGCTACAACTGTTGCAATTTAATGTCTTGCGGAGTACTTGAGTGTTAGTTATCAAGGCTTTTTGCATCATTGTTATTTATAAATGCAATTATGTTTCTTTGTTAACTAGTTTAAAAGTTTTGAGCTGCTGTACATAAAGTATTTGTATGGTATTGATTAGTCCAAGCAGTTTTGTTAGCTATCAGTGTAATTGTCAATATGTTTGTTGTTTTTGAATGTATTTGCTCTCCATTATTACAAACAAATGTACTGTCACTCGCTGAAATAAAAATAACATGTAGAGGTCATTCTGCTATAACACGCATTTTGTTAACATGAATTCACTATGACATGATGGACGAATTTGGGACACTCTTTCTAAAGCACAAAGTTTAAAGCATGTATCGGTTATAACACGATTCCAATCCCATTAGTTTAAATAGTGCAGCTATTACACAATTTTCTGATACTATGGGAGTGCGTGAGAATGGAGCTACCGTGTTATAGCAGGGCTTATTGTACTTAAATCATTAGCAGTATTCAACATGAGTGTTATACTTCAGTACTGGGGATGGGTTGAGGGCAAGTTGGAGCCCAAACCACAGTCCAGACACTTGCCATGGAAGTGAGGAGAGGCTGACTTTAACTCAATAACCCAGAGTACCCTCAAATTGGAGCTGTGGGAACTGAAATGGAGAAGGATTGAGGGTCAGGCTAAAGTCTGGGACTAAGGCACCAGCCATAGTTTTAGGCTCCACAAAGCATTTGATAGGCTCCATCTCCTCCAAAGTCACATCTCAGAGGACTCAAGCAAATGGTGAATAATTCTTATCAGGAATCCTGGAGATTACTAAGGTTTATCAGGAGACCATGTGTGAGACACAATTTTCTTTCAAAGTCACGCTACTTGTGGCATGGTGGCTCAGTGGTTAGTGCTGCTGCCTCACAGCACCAGGGACCAGGGCTTGATTCCAGTGGAGTGTGCACATTCTCCCCATATCTGCATGGATTTCCTCCCAAGATATGCAGGCTAGGTGAGTCGGCCATGCTAAATTTCCTATGCTATCCAGGGATGTGCAGGCTAGGTGGATTAGCCATAGAAATGTAGGGTTAGAATATGGGGGTTGCGTCTGTGTGGAATGATCTTTGGGGGAGAAAGTGAGAACTGCCGATGTTGGAGATCAGAGTCAAATAGTGTGGTGCTGGAAAAGCACAGCAGGTCAGGCAGCACCCGAGGAGCAGGAGAATCGATGTTTCATCAGGAATGATGATGATCTTTGGTGGGTTGGTGTGGACTTGATAGGCTGAATGGCCTGCTTCCACATTGTAGAGAATCTATGATACTTGCAATAAAATCATGGACTTGGCTTGTCTGCTCCTCAGTTTATTTGGCATCGATAGATTTTCCAGCCTGGGGCGACTGTCCTTGTGGAATTTGCACATTCTCCCCATGTCTGCGTGGGTTTCCTCCGGGTGCTCCGGTTTCCTCCCACAGTCTAAAGATGTGCAGGTTAGGTGAATTGGCCATGCTAAATTGCCTTTAGTGTTAGGTGGATTAGTTGGGGTAAATGTAGGGGAGTGGGTCTGGGTAGATTGCTCTTCGGAGGGTTAGTGTAGACTAGTTGGGCAGAAGGGCCTGTTTCCACACTGTAGGGAATATAATATAATACCACATTCTACCTGAGCAATTTTCGTTTCACTGTAGATGTTGTTGTGAATTTTCACTGAAAGTACATATTTGTCAACAAAGGAGTAATAATAACTACTTACCTTTGGGAATACGTTTTGAAAACAAATCAGAAGCAGAGAGTAGGTTCATGTATGCTGACAATAAGGACAAATGATATAAGTACATGAGAAATCCTTATAAATGTCTGATGGTATGATTTTGCTGATCAGAGACAATTTTACTAAAATCTTGAATGGACACGTGAAAGAAGGAAGCTGGAAAATTAAAATGTTTGAGTTGGTAAATTTTGAATTGATAATGAGAAATCTAATCCAAATAAACCCCAGAATACGTTGTATGAGATGATTTGCCGATAATGAAGAATAATGATCACATGAACTGGTTTTCATGTGGCGATTGCTGTCTACCATCAGCTTCAGAAGAGTAACCCCTCCCCCATGCCTGTCTTGCCTCTAACCTTGACTGTTACAGTACACTAATGGTAGATCTTCTGTGTTCTACTCACCACAACCTGAGGTCATTTAAAACTCTGTTGACAATGTCATAATTTGTCGTATCACTCCTCAATATCTTGACAAATTTGGCTTCTTGATCACTCCTGATTTTAATCACTCCACTGTTGATGGTCGTGCCTCTGGCTCCCTAGGTCCTTTGTGGGCGGCATGGTGGCACAGTGGTTAGCACTGCTGTCTCACAGCGCCAGAGACCCGGGTTCAATTCCCGCCTCAGGTGACTGACTGTGTGGAGTTTTGCACGTTCTGCATGTGTCTGCCTGGGTTTCCTCCGGGTGCTCCGGTTTCCTCCCACAGTCGCAAAGATGTGCGGGGCAGATGAATTGGCCATGCTAAAATGCCCGTAGTGTTAGATAAGGGGTAAATGTAGGGGTATGGGTGGGTTGCGCTTCGGCGGGTTGGTGTGGACTTGTTCGGCCGAAGGGCCTGTTTCCACACTGTAAGTAATCTAATCTAAACTCTGGAATTCCCCACCCAAAACCTCTTTCTCAATTTGTGATCCTCCATTAAAGTCTACCTTTTGATCATCTGGCTTTAGATTGCCTTCTCTAACTTGGTGTCACATTGTGTTCCAAAAAGCTGCTGTGAAGCACCTTAGGATGTTTTGCTGTGTTAAGGGTTCTTATAATTAATTAGAGTGTCAGTTAGCTCAGTTGGTTGGACAGCTGGTCTGCAATGCAGAAATAATAGCAGTGGCATGGGCTCAATTCCCACACCGACTAGGTTACCATGAAGGAGACTCCTTCTCAACCTCTCCCCTTCGCATGAAATGTGTGGTGATCCTCAGGTTAAACCACTAGCTGTCTCTTTCTACTGAGAGAGCAACCCTGAAATCCGCAAGGACTGTGGCAACTGTACCTTGTGCAGAAATAAAAATTGCCATTCTGTTAGGCCTGAGAAGAAATGCTTGAGGGTTTAATTTATCAGATCCCTGTCATTCCCAAAATTAGCTACCGGAATTGGTGTGAGATATAACGCAGACAGATATGGAGTCAAACCAGCTAGAAATATTCACTCTGTTTTTCTCTCCACAGATACTGGCAGATCTGCTGAGTTTCTTCAGCATTCTCTGTGTTCGTTTCAGATCTCCAACATCTGCAGTGTTTTGCTTTTGTTAGTTGAATGAATTGAAAAACCAGAAATTCACCATCCATGTCTATCCACTGATTAACATCATTGGATGCTTGGACATTCTGTTTATTCTAGCTCTCAGTGTGAACATGAGCTACAGAGGAACTATTTAAGTTTTAAATGGCCATAATACTTCATTGCAAAGGATATAGTTTTTCTAAAAAAAATCCCAAATTGTTTCTTTAGCCTGCAATGTCACTGCTGCCCCCCTTCAATAACTGTGGTCTGTCTTGGCTAATCGTCATCAGGCCTGCTGCAGTTTAATTGTTGCCTCTGGACCTTTCACATTCTGAAACTTGCTGGCAAATTAACAATTATCCAAGGCTACGAGGTTCCCACTGGAGTAGTGACAGCATTTGGCAACAGCGGTAACAATGGTAAAGCACCGAGACCAATTCAGATTCCAGGAGAATAAAAGCAAGTACATTAAGATTCCACAGAAACAAAAACAGAAACAGGTCAGGCAGCACCTGTGGAGGTAAAGCAGAGTCAACATTTTGGGTCCGATGACCCTTCATCAGAATTTTCATATGAATTTCATATGTGTCCACTCCTGATAGAAAAGTCGAGTGGTACCCAATTTCAGTTGTGATTTTAGGAATGCTGTGCCACAGACTAAATTCCACACTATATTTTGCAAAGGATCAGCATATTTTTCTAGTATTATATTTTGTGATCCTTCAGAGCTTCCTCAAGGGCTATTTAACGTGCACCATTTATGGTGATATGTTGACTTATGTAGCTTTGATAGCAGGCTTTTTTTCTTCCTTTGTTTACTTCAAGTACCTTCTGATATGATACAAATCCATTTTCTTGAGCTGTTCTTAGTGTGGTAATGCAGCCTACAATAACCCACTTTTCAAAGCCGCCTTCTACAGGGATTATTCCAGGAACTGCATGATCCTTTTATCCCGTCTATTGAATAAGCACCTCCCAGAGTGGCTTTATTATAGTCACGATCCAGGCTGGTGCCTTCCACAGTAAACTGGCTGAGATCAATCTAAACTGTTTAAAAAAAAAATTCCTGAGTGTGTTTTCACCTAAAGGCTACAAGATTTTTTCTTCAGTAAAACCTTCAAATAAAAGAAAAATTGCGTTCACAAGAAAGCAATAAATAATTGATTGGTAGTACAGAACTTAAACATTGCTAAGAGGAGACAAATTGAAGCTTTTCATCTCACACTCATCAAAACTACAATGTAAGACTTGTAAAATGGGACATTTTATATAATATGAGAAGTGGCTGCAGATATGTTGATCCCTTTTTGACATAGCCTGTTTTATCTCCTTACTGCTTAATGCAAGCCAAAAGTGTTGACTTCTTGTCTCCTTTTAGCAATGTCTAAGAAATAAGTCACAATGTGAAGGAAAGTGCCTAATGGATATTTTACGCTGGAGATTGCTCCTGGTATCTTTAAAGGTCTGATGATTGAATCCATTTTTGCACTGAGGAATAACATTTGTTTTCTTGCATCTGATTTGTTATGTGAAAGCTCTATTGCTACCTCTTACAAGACTGATATGGAAAAAAATACTAACTAAATCATCCAGTTGCTTTAATCTGGTTGTGAAATTGAGAAAGGGAAATTATTCCATTGCTTCCTCAGTGCAGAGACTAGTCACGGATGTTAATTCCTTGTACTGTGTGACTGAATGCTTTGTGGTTGGAGCACTAAAGGATCTTTTGATAAATGGGTACACTGTGTTAACAACACAAAGGGTTTGGAGGTCAAGCAGCCTGTGAGATATAGAGGCTGGGAACTGTGCTGTATATAACCATTGGCCCAGTGGCTGCACTCTTATGTATTGAACCAGCCACTGTCTTGGCTACCATTGCACTTGAAGGTTTCAATTAAGTGACACTGTTGATTTTTTAGCTGGGAATTTGCTCTATTCATTCATTACCATTGCGGTGAGAGAAAGAGAAAAATCCCACTTCGTTGACAAACTACTTACAGTTTTTACACTCATATTTTCCAGTTTTGATTCACAGTTCCACATTACATAACATAATGTGTGCACATTACCATTATCAACTCTTAACAACATTAAACAAAAAAAATCCCTATTTCCCTTTTGTCTAACATGGATGGGAGTGGGAAAGCAGTTGGCTGTCAGGATTAGTGTTAGTCCATTAAGGGTGTTAATTTATTATTCTCTAGGACCGGGGTACAAGAATTTTCCTCAT
The DNA here is from genome assembly GCF_020745735.1 of Hemiscyllium ocellatum. Classification (NCBI taxonomy): domain Eukaryota; kingdom Metazoa; phylum Chordata; class Chondrichthyes; order Orectolobiformes; family Hemiscylliidae; genus Hemiscyllium; species Hemiscyllium ocellatum. The sequence continues at coordinate 32,477,788 of NC_083424.1, read as the reverse complement.
AAATTTATATTTTGGATATGTGCAATATAGCAAGGAATGCAAGTTCAAACTAAGGCAAGTTCAGCATTAATTTTATTATTTATATTGTCTCCAAGCAAAGGGATTAATATAGAAGATGGACTTCTGATAAGGGTGGTGCAGTGAAAGTCCTGGAATAAAAATAGTGTTGACCGGGTGATATGAGATGGTCAGGAACTGTAGATTATCTAGAATGATGAGCTGGGGTTAAATGGAAAGTTTAAATGCTCCTCATCCTTACCTGTTTTGAGACCTTATAATCACTTTGTTGAATCCCAAAACTGCTAGCTGCATTCAAAATATGGCTTTGCAATATCTGTTCTCGATTGGAATAACCTTGTTTTGACATGTAAGCAAATGCACTTAAATGCATTTCACTACATACTTTGGCTTCTTGATAACAGCTTCACGGTAAATTAAGTCTTAGGACTGCAATTCTGCTGGCCTACACTCCAAGTTAAGTGGCATACTTTTACTTACATTGCCAATTCTCAGTATCAGAGGAGCCTATCTAGATGACACAAGATAGAGAACAAGATAAATAATTATTTTGTCATTTACAAGCTTTTAACTTTTTTTTTCTAGATCTGTTTTTTGAAGATGTAGTAGGTTTTTGATTTGTTTAAAATAGCAATCAAGAATCAGCAATGATTTGGAGATGCCGGTGTTGGACTGGGGTGTACAAAGTTAAAACTCACACAACACCAGGTTTTAGTCCAACAGGTTTATTTGGAAGCACACTAGCTTTCGGAGCGCCACTTCATCATCAGGTGAGCACTATCACCTGATGAAGGAGTGATGCTCCGAAAGCTCGTGCTTCCAATTAAACCTGTTGGACTATAACCTGGTGTTATGTGATTTTTAACTAAGAATCAGCAATACAGTCAGAATCTACCTGTTCGACCGCGTTTTTGATTTTTCAGTATACCTGCTAAAATATTGTTTAAGGAGCCATTAATACATTGGGTGCAAATGTTCCATTTATGTTGCTGTCGATTTTCCACAATTGTCCATCAGTGACCTCCTGTACTTTGACAATACAGTGACAATTATCTATCCTGTTTGATTATACAACCTTAAGGCCAGTTGTGACAGACCAATCTCACTGCAAGTTTACTGGCAGTGGCCATTGTAAGGAAAAAAACAATTTAAAAGTAAGGTCCTTTTATTACTAAATATATTTCATGCTGAATTTGACCTGTTGCATATCATTATCCCACCCCTTATCTCATTTATTACATTGCTTCAGCTCTCACTGAGTTCTGTTGGCCTACAGCTTGGCTTCTATTAGCTGGACATAATTCAAGTCATTTTCATATTTCATACGGCTGCATGAGAGATGCCTTCCTTCATAGGACACTTCTCAATACTATAAGCAACAGGCAACTCCATAACACTCTACTTGTTCCACTTTTCTCTGTTTGCTATTGCTGACCCAATTAACAAATTTTACATTAAGTGGCAAAATGTTAATTTTTACAACCCTGAAACCTTTCCAAGTGTTCAGAGAAATCCAAGGAGATTATACTGGATTGCACTTGTCAACTAATTTAGTTATCAACAACAGAATTCCTGCATATTCAGTGGCAAACTCTGTCAGTGTTGCTTTGAAACATTCAGTATTTTGATTTTTTTATGAATATTGACCATATCCTGTAAAATGGCACCAAATATTATCCCATTATTTTAATTGGTCTTATCACTCTCATGAAGCCTAGCTTTCCTCATCTTTGTGACCAGACTCCTTGGTCAGGATAATCTATCACACTCCGTAGGATTTGAGGTAGCAATTCTTGACCTTTTGCCATAAACCTGTGGTCCTAAGCCAATGCACAGCTATTCAGCAGTGTACTCCCTCAGCCCAAATGTTCCAGAGCTTCTCAAAATATGTATTCATATACAAGCTTATCATAGTTAAGTTTAGCGTTAAGTACTTGCTTAACACATTAACAGCTTTAATAAAAAGGTTCTCATTGTGACGTTGTGCAACCTAGAAAGTAATTCCAAAGAGATTTCCAGTTCTGGTGAGCAAGAGTATGTAGATTGTCACATGTTTTACAATGTTTTATTCACTGACACTTTCTTTTGAACTCAAAAACGTTTTTAAACACATTGCAAAATGGATTTTTCTTTTAATGGGAATCTGTTGGCTGCCCAGTGTTTAAAAGCAATAAGTTGGTTATTTGCCAGAGATTTTTAGCTAATTTGGTCTTTTATTCAAAGTGCACACCTCGTTTTGTTGTCCATTCATTAAACACCTTCCTGCTCTGCAGCCAAGGCTCAGCTACAATACTAATCACATTGATGCTTTGCGCCACCTCTCTGCATTGCTCCTTCGGTAGTTTATCTTAGATACTGTTGATCTTTTGTGGAAACACCTTTTACCTGATGCAGGTTTGCTGCAACACTGAATCAGGAAAAGTGGAGGGTTCTGCTGGAGCGTGTGTAGCTTGCAGTTTCAGAGTCTTGCTTCTCCAGAGCAACACAAAATCCCTTACCTTTAAGACGCTTGTGTCCATCAGTGACCTCCTGTACTTTGACAATACAGTGACAGTGGACAATTATGGCAGATGCTTGTTGTTTATTATTAGAGAAAGAGATTAAATAGCTGTTGTGTTGACTGAAGAATTAATCAGTTGTTCACTTTCCTTGCGGGCAGTGTGATAGCTAATGTACAGGCAAGACAGATGGCAGTCTGTGAAAGGAGGCAGATCCAAAAATACTGTGTGTGAGTAACGTTGCCTTGTAAGATAGTCAGCGTATCCCCTTTGCGTCATTGTCCAGCTGAGCAAGCAAAAGTTTGTATTTTCCTAAATTAGCTAATAAGGTTGCTGGTGGTATTCTTGTACCAAGTAGTACAGCTTGTTCCACCTTGTCATTATCAGGGGAGTGCACTTGGACCAGCAAGTCTAGTTAGTACAAGTGAGGCCAACCTGCCTCTGGTGCTTTCTGATCACCCTACAGTACTTTATTTTATCTTGTGTCACTCAAAGTGTGAAGTATTGAGATTGTGATTCTTTCTCAGCACCTCTGGGAGTTCACCCTCTCTGGTGTACTCCTCATGTGGACTGAACATTAAAATCGTGAATGAACATTTTTGATTCTGCCCCCTTGTCCATCTTCTTTCCAGATTCCCTCCGGTTCTGAGGAATTCTTTGAAGTAGACTCTGTGACTGTGACCCTGACTTTGCTGCTTCTTCTCATGGCTTATAACCATTCCTCTCTGCTTCAATGTGCTCACCGAACACTGACAATATTTTGGAGCAGGCTTTATCAGAACACGGGACACAACACAATGATGCTTCCACTCATGAGATATTGCACTGTACTTCAAAAGATATAATGTGTATAAAAATTAACTGGAAAGATTGGTCGTGATATTCCTCTCAAATATGTACCTAAGGTATAGCAGCTCTGAAACAAAAAGCGGAGAAGAACAGTTAAGTGTTTGCAATCAATCAAGCTTCAATGGAAGCAACATCAAAAACTGCTGGAGAAACTCGGCAGGTGAGGCAGCATCTGTGGAGAGAAAGCAGTATTAACATTTCAGGTCCAGTGATCCTTCTTCAGAACAAGATGCTGCTTGACCAGTAGAGATTTCTCAGCAAATTTTGATTTCCTTTCTGGTTTCCAGAGGTTTATTGGCTTTGAGTTTCATGGGAAGACTGGGTAACAATGTTTTCTGCCTCATTCTCTTCTGAGAATGCTAGATGGCTGCCCCTTTTGGAGGGACGCTCAGTGAAGCTGCTCCAATGTTCTGTCCAGTCATCAGTTGTGGGAGGGATGGGCCGCACAGTTCAGGTAGTCTGAAAAATAGGCCTACTGGTTTCTCCAAAGCGATCTTCCAGTTCTTTAGCCACAACTAGCCTTCCACTCCCAGTTCCAGGAACAGACACCTAGCAGGAGGGCTGGAATCAGCTGAGGGAACTATGCTGATGACCTGAATTCACAAATTCAACTGGATTTGGAGCTAAATACAAGGCATTCACATATTGGAGGCACAGCAGAAGTGGGACATTGGAATCATAATAAAAGGGGAGCTTGGGTCTGAGTGCTTGCAGCCCAATGCTTAAATCCTGTAGCAGCAGCAGCTCTGTTAGTTAGAAGTTTCACCATTTATGTCCATAACCTGTGTTCTTGCAAAAAAAAATTAACCATTCAGAGACTGCATTACACAAAGACCGCATGACATAGACCCGCATTGCGCAGAGACCACATTACACAGAGACTGCGTTACACAGAGATCATGTTACACAAAGATCACATTGCACAGAGACCACGTTACATAGAGACCACGTTACACAGGGACCACATTAAACAGAGACCAGGTTATACAGAGACCGCATTACATAGAGATCGCATTAAACAGAGACTGGTTACTCAGAGACCGCATTACACAGAGATCGCATTGCATAGAGACCACATTACATAGAGACCACATTACACAGGGACCACATTAAACAGAGACCAGGTTATACAGAGACCGCGTTACACAGAGATCGCATTAAACAGAGACTGCTTTACACAGAGACCACATTAAACAGAGACCGCGTTACACAGAGATCGCATTAAACAGAGACTGCTTTACACAGAGACCACATTAAACAGAGACCGGGTTACACAGAGACCGCATTACACAGAGATCGCATTGCACAGAGACCGCGTTACACAGAGATCTCGTTACACAGAGACCACGTTACGCAGAGACCGCGTTACACAGAGATTGCATTGCACAGAGACATGTTAAACACAGACTGTGTTAGACAGAGACCGCGTTACACAGAGACTGTGTCACATAAAATGCTCATTTTATCCCAAATTACCCAAAAGTCTGGTGAACAGTGTGGCTGGAAAGCTAATTTAAATAAGTACTGAGATCTTTAACAGTGGCAAGATTAAACCAAATCAATAAAAATTGACGTTTAATTGATCTATTTCAACAACTTAACGCATCATATTAGTTAATAGTATTATGTTGTTAAATAACTCACTAATAATTAATGGCATCGCTTCTTGTGTTACATGCTAAATATTGCTATATGCTGTGCTTGTCCACATAATCTCCATTCATTTAGTATGGATTATCAGGCAGCAATTATTATGCTAAATCTGTGTATTTCTGGGGAGATAAATGAATAGTTCTTAAGTGAATATTCAATAAGGACATTTTAATTATCCTCAAAACCCATATCATGTTCAAACTGTTACAAACTATGAAGTGGACACTGTACAGTCTCAAGTGTTCAAAGCTAACAGATTCTCAATCATAATGTGTCTGTGTGTGGCCCAGACAGCTTTTGATGGCAATTTTAAGACGAGCTTATAAATTATTAAAACATAATCTCATCAGGAATGTGCTTTGATCCCTGCTAAGTTTTCCAAGCAATATATTTTCAGCACGAGTGTTCTGGAGAGCTTTCAATCTCCGGTGAAACTGTGTTTATTCAAAATAAAGTATCACATCCCACTTTAAAGGGGTAACTTCCTCATAGAAAAGTGCTTGTTCACACATACATTCTGAAGTTATATAAATCATGTTGAAACATATCCAACTCACATGTGCGTTCTATAACAGAAAGTATCTATGCTGCATTCTTTGTCTACCTCATTGATTCACCCTTCTCACGAATTGCCTGATTTTAGTTTGCCACTGTGCTAGCATCTGACCTTTGAGTCTGAAGGTCAGGGGTTCAAACCATTCCCCGCCACCTCCCTCACCACCCCCACCCAATCTTCAATATAGAAATGTCAGAGGTGCTGTGTTTTTGGATGAAATGTGAGGTCTCATTTAAGTAACCGCACTATTGGTCAGAGGCATATGAAGAGAACAGGAATTGGTGAAAATTCTGCTCTCTTTCGAGTGCCTTAATTTAACTTTAATCTCATTTCTTTACACCCTAGACTGAATAGGGACAATAGCAACATCACCAGGAATTACCACCTGGCTTCTCTTAATCATCCCTCAGCCCTCAGAACTAGTTGTTGCTAATAGTTTAAATTAATAAATTAATAATAAGGCTACTTCATGTTGGATCTTCCAGCTTTTGTGGGAGAGAGGGACCAAAAATGCTGGAGAATGTATTCCTTTCAATTTTTGTAGTGTCCTTTAGTCATGATGTATGCTAATCCATCCTGTTCTTACTTGTTAACTGTGAACTTAGCAGTGTGAATGCATTTCTGCGTTGAGCCATGATAAATAAAACTTGTTCACGACTTACTTTGGAACAACCCTGATAACGGTCCTTATAACGCCAAGGTCACAGGTTCGTTCCATTGATATTAAGTGCTTGGGCTTGCGGAGTAGTGGTAGCGCGTCTGACTCCCGATCAGAAAGTTGCGTGTTCACATCACATCGGGTTCCAGCTGTTCAAATGCAAATGAAGGTTCTGAGTTTTAATGGATGGCTCAGTGGTTAGCACTGCTGCCTCACAGTGCCAGGGACCTGGTGTCAATTCCAACCTCGGGTGACTGGCTGTGTGGAGTTTGCACATTCTCCCCGTGTCTGCGTGGGTTTTCTCCGGGTGCTCTGGTTTCCTCCCACAGTCCAAAGATGTGCAGGTTAGGTGAATTGGCCATGTTAAATTGCCCAAAGTGTAGATTAGGTGCATTAGTCAGGGCTAAATGCTGACTAATATGGCGGGGGGAGAGGCAGAGGGTGGGGGGGGTGGGGAATGGGCCTCTTTGAAGGGGTAGTATGGACTTGTTGGGCCAACTGGCTTGTTTCCACAATGCAAGGATTCTTCTTCTATTCTAATCCAAATTAAAAAAAACATATAATCCTGCAACTTTAACAATTTATTATTCCAACCCCTTTACTGAAGAATGCATTCAAATCATAATGTATACTGGATTGCAATTGTTTACAGCTGTGTAACTCAGATAGAATATTGTCTTTGAATGGGACGTGAAATCGGTATAAGTCTAGAAGCCAATGGTTGCTTTGTTAAAATGGCTTGCGCATTTTGCTAGCCATCAGATCAATGCATAAGGCAACCAGTCAGGAAAACTTGATAAACAGTGAAATAAACAGCGGGTTACGCAGCGGTTTATGGATTTTCTTGCTATTGATCGACAATTACGCTAGAGGATTTCAGCAGAAGATTTCAAAACTATAGTTGAAACATTTAAGCCAGGGTGTTCAGGGTTACTGAAACAAAGTGGATAAATTCAGTTAGGTTACAAATCAACCATGATCTGAATGAATGAATATTCATTGTGAGTACATTTACTATCTAACAGCCAGAGGAGTTATTCTCTCACTGTTCTTGTCAGCAATTAAAGTTTTAGAGAGCAAAATTAGCACCTACAGAAAACAATCAAATGTGTTATTGACTGTTACATAGTTAAAAATCACAACACCAGGGTATAGTCCAACAGGTTTATTTGGAAGCACTAGCTTTTGGAGCGCTGCTTCTTCATCAGACAGTTGTGGAGTATAAGATCGTAAGACACAGAATTTATAGCAAAAGTTTACAGTGTGATGTGACTGAAATTATATATTGAAAAAAACCTGGATTGTTTGTTAAGTCTCTCATCTTTAGAATGACCATGTTGGTTTCAGTTCTTTCAAATGTAAATCCCAGAACTTTTTAAAAGTTACATTCTCAAGTGAACTTTAACAATTGGTGTCATGTCAGCCCAGATAATGCAGTGAAGATGTGAACTGCCCAGTGTGTGAGACTGTCTGTGCCAAATGTTCAGACTGATTCTGATGAAAAAAATGGATTTACAGAATCTTACATGGATTCATGCAGTTATTGTCCAAAATAAATTGTAATTCTGCAAGTTATTTCTACATTTTAGTTTTACGTATAAAATTTTAACTTAATTTTATTTTTACATATAAAATTCTACATTTTATTTTGGTCAAGAACTGCGTGAATCCATGTAAGATTCTGTAAATCCGTTTTTTAGATTAGAATCAGCCTGAATATTGGGGCACAGACAGTCTCTCACAGAACACCTCACACCTTCAATGCTTTATCTGGGCTGGCATGACACCAATTGTTAAAGTTCACTTGAGAACGTAACTTTAAAAAAGTTCTGGGATTTACATATGAAAGAACTGAAACTAATACGGTCATTCTAAAAGATTAAAAATCACACAACACCAGGTTATAGTCCAACAGGTTCAATTGGAAGTACACTAGCTTTCGGAGCGACAATCACCTGATGAAGGAGTGTCGCTCCGAAAGCTAGTGTGCTTCCAATTAAATCTGTTGGACTATAACCTGGTGTTGTCTGATTTTTAACTTTGTACACCCCAGTCCAACACCGGCATCTCCAAATCATTCTAAAATATGAGGTACTTTAAAAACAATCCAGGTCTTTTTCAATATATACACTGTAAACCTCTGCTATTCTGTGTCTTATGTTCTTATGTTCTTATACTCCCTAACCATCTGATGAAGGAGCAGTACTCTGGAAGTTAGTGCTTCCAAATAAACCTGTTGGACTATAACCGGGTGTTGTGTGGTTTTTAACTTTGTACACCCCAGTCTAACACTGCCACCTTAAAATCATTACTGTGACATGACATTGTGATGACTGCCTGACACTTATATGTAACTTATATTGGTTGTAGGGACTTAGTTCAAGCCTTGAGTTTCCTGGGTTTCAGGATACAGTTCTTGACTGATCCATCAGGAGGCACTGAGCTGACCAAATAGAAGAGTGCAATGTGTTGGGCTGTTCTTGTGTGCCTTCCTGTGGGAGCCTTCAGAATGGCACCAGCAGATGTGTCAGACATTTAGAATAAAGAGATTAATTGTGGAGACAGAATATAAGTATGAGATAGTTGGTTAGCTCACCGAGTTGCTGAGTTATTGTGCAGATTTTCGTAACCATACTGGGTAAGATCATCAGTGTGACTTCCCTGAAGCACTGTTTTTCTGTACTGCTTGAGTCTCATTGGATAGGTCATCTGTACAAACACAATGGTTGCATCTTACTTGATATAGTTAAAAATCAAACACCAGTTATAGTCCAAGAGGTTTATTGGAAGCACTAGCTTTCGGAGCACTGCTCCTTCATCAAGTGATTTATATATAGAGAGATACATATAGAGATAGAATATCATTGGATTTATACCGCACTCATGGGCTTGGAGATGCTGCCCCTCCATTACATTGCAGGAATGAGTGGCACTGACCAGATGTACAACATGGAAAAACAGCTTTAAAGTTAAAAAGGTAGGATTTCTCAGACATTTTAAGCACTAAAAGCATTGAATCCAAAGAGAGGATGTGAAGATTACACATGTAAAATATTGGTATGATTTAGTTGCTTTAAATCCCAACATCAACTGAAAGGAAAAAGTTGAACTGAGAGCCATGTGTGAAATAAACTGGTTGGAAATGTGTAGGATTAATAAATGGTTTGAATTCCACTGGTTTATTATCCTGGAGTTTCCAGGCAATCCAAGTAGTAACTGTTGGGGGTGGCCTCGTAATACTTGCTTGAAAACCATTCAAATCTTGAGCATGATTCGGTGCAATGCCTAAATAATTTGCACAAGAATATTAGCAGATGCGTGAGTACACAATGAACTCAGAAAATGCTGCTTCCTGAACACATAGTCTGCCATTAAACCGGCGGATTAAAAACAGCTATCAAGGGTGATTGGAAAGCTGCACACAAGGGCAAATTAATTGAATCTTGGCTGAACTCCACCACCTGGAGAATTGAAGGGAAAACTTGTTCAAGAGTCGGTTTGATTTAAGCTGAACTAAAACAAGATTTCAGTCGTTGTGGTCAGCTAATGTCCCCATGTAATAAAGGTCTAAATAGAAACTACATCCAGCCATAAATTGTCATGTCATTTATTGCAAAACCCCTCTGGTAAGTTATTTTGTATTTTTCTTCAGATTTTATGAATATGATTACAGTTTTTTGGAACTTCAGATGAAGGAGCTGTTCCTTTTTTTTCACTTGTCAGGGAAGAAATTGAATTCTCCCTAGTTTTCCTGGTTTTATTGGAAACATTGATATAATTAAACAAAAACGTGCATTGAAATTTATTCCCATGTTGTAAGCTCCTGAGAAGACATATTTCACGTTTGCATTCAAGGTTTCCACTTCTAAAATAACACAAGGGAAATGTAATAGAGAATTTGTATTTCAATTGATCTTGCTTTATCAGACTACAGTCTTCCGAAACATGAGGAAATGCACTCAACTCCTCCAGGCTTATTCATTGAAATGTTAGAACCACCTCTGACAACCTCCCTACTGTGCACTCTCCCTCTCCATCACAATATTTAAATTGTGTATTAAACATGGCTTCATTAACCTAAAGATTACGTTGATTATTGTTCATGTGACAAACAAATGTCCCGACATCAAACTTAAATTTGCCTTCTACCAGATTCAGCCTGGGCTCCTTTGAACTTTGGATTTCTGTTAAATTATTATTGTGCCCAGTTGAGTCTTTTTTTTTGCTGTGCTGTTTCCTTCACAGTATAGACTGCCATACAGCAGCATTCCAGGTCATGGACAATTTTGAGCAGCCTAAATTAAAACTGGAATGAAATATGCAATTAAGATGAAAGCCAATCTTGAGGTCAAATGTTTATGCTAAGTAATTGTTCCTTTGAATGGATTTACGGTTACATAGGAAATGATGGCTTATTGGTGACTTTAGACTTCTCTGCAATAAAGCACAAGTTAGTGCTGGCTGTTATCTTTTTTGACCATCTCTAACAATAAAAAAGAAGCCTCAAGCTTTTTGTTTTGCAATTAAAAATGGTTGAAGTTATTCATGCAAATGAATGCTTTGCTAAGAAATTTGGAATTGTATCCCGGCGAAGGCTGAAGAATTACTGAGCCCTAATGAATGTGGATGTAAACACAGGCTGAGTGTGTGTCAGTGTCTTCAGATTTATACATATAAAGGGCAGGAGTGACAGGAAGAAAAATGAACAACAATCTTCAGTTCCAGGCCTGGTCACTGAATACTTTCCTCACTTTGTGGTTGTCTGTTGTTTTCAGTTCTGGAATATTATCAAAGGCTTTGAGATTCTCGAGTAACAGTAACCTTTTGGCTGGTCATAAAAGTTGATCTATTAAAGTAGTTTGATGATGGTGATTCGTGGTGGCAGCAATTTTTATAATGGAAAATCCAACTGTTAGTGTATAATATATTGAGGAACTGAATTTTACAAATTACTATAAACGTCAAAGGTTAATGACTGTATTGTCTGTGACACCTGTTCCGAGGTGAACTCATGTTCAGGATCTGGACTGTATTCCCCTTCAGAAAGGACAGGCTTCAGAATTTGCAATATGTAATTTTACGAGTGAGATATATTGAGTTGCCTCTACTTCTCCAGTTCATGCCATTCCCTTAATCTGTTGTTGTTTTTGTGATTAAACCATGATCTTTATCAACACTTATTTTCTTGAAAATGAAACTACAAAATATTCTTTTCTGGGCAGGAGTGAGTGGGGGCTGTGGATGCAAATGCTTCCCTCCATATTTATGTGTTTCCTGCACAAGTGCTTTAAAAAATAAAGAATTCCTCTGCCTGAACAGAGTCAGAAATTACAAACGAATACTGTGCACCAATTGCGTTGAGAAGGTAGTTGAGACTGACAATGTACAATACATCCAGCGTGATCACCTCCCCACTCTCACCTTGTGCTTATCCAACCCCTAATACTTTTTAATTTAATGGTCTCTTCACATTTCCTTGGCAGCTTGAAATCTGTTATGCGACCGTGAATAAATAAAAGGGGCTTGAGTTGAGTTGCTGACCACCCCTAATTAGGATTATGAGCTTTCCTTTGCTGAATTCCCCTAATTAGCTGTTATTCTTTTTGTATTTATTTTGTTTTAAGCAATTATACCACTTTCACATATATTCCATCAACTGCACCTCTGAGGTTTAGAAACATACAGCTCAACAAAGTAAATATTTACTCTAATATGCAAATTGATGTGTGTATAAGCTTCATTGAGCAGCTTTTCTTGCTCAAGGAATATTAATATCTTATTCTGTTGCCCTGAAGATCCTTCACTTATGAGGGAGCAACTGTATACAGGTACTCAAATCTAGTCATGCAAACTGTAAGGAAAGCTGATCTCTGGACAACATCGGAAGTGAAGTTGCAGGTAGACAGAGTAGTGAAAAAGGCATTTGTTACGTTTGCCTTTATTGGTCAGTGCATTGAGAATAGGAGTCAGAAAGTGTGGCACTGGAAAGCACAGTGGGTCAGGCAGGAGCAGGAGAGTCAACGTTTCAGGCATAGGCCCTTCATCAGGAATGTGGGGGGAAGGTGGGAAAGGGAGCTCAGAGGTAAATAGGAGGATGGGGCTGGGGGGGGGAAGGTAGCTGGGAAGGTGATAGATAGACGCAGGTGGGGTGTGAAAGTGATAAGTCGGAGGGGAGGGTGGGACGGATAGGTTGGAAGGAAGATGGATAGGTTGGACAGTTCAAGAGGGCGGTGCTGAGCTGGAAGGTAGGATCTAGGATGAGGTGACAGAAGGGAGGTTTGGAAACTAGTGAAGTCAATGTTTGTTGCAGCAACTCAGGCAGTAGCAGGATTTTCCAACCTCCCCCATCACCTTTGTCCAAGGCTTCAAAGGATCTTTTCACATCCAGCAGAGATTTTCCACTACCACACATTAAGTCTCGGAGTTAGGAGATCATGTTGCGGCTGTACAGGATATTGGTTCGGTCACTTCTGGAATACTGTGTTCACTTTTGGTCTCCTTGCTATAGAAAAGATGTTGCTAGGCTTGAAAGGATTCAGAAAAAATTTACAAGAATGTTGCCAAGGTTAGAGAGTTTGAGTTATGAGGAGAGGCTGAATAGGCTGGGGTTGTTTTCCCTGCAGCGTTGGAGGCTGAGGGGTGACCTTACAGAGCTTTATAAAATCATGAGGGGCATGGACAGGGTAAATAAACAAGATCTGTTCCCCAAGGAAGAGGAGTCTAAAACTAGACGGCGTAGGTTTAAGGTGAGAGAGGAAAGATTTAAAAGTGACCTAAGGGGCAACTTTTTCATGCAGAGGATGGTATGTATATGGAATGAGCTACCAGAGGAAGTGGTGGAGGCTGGTACAATTACAGCACTTAAAAGACATCTGGATGGGTATATGAATAGGAAGAGTTTCAAGCGATATGGGCCAAATGAAGGCGAATTGGACAAGATTAATTTAGGATATCTGGTTGGCATGGACGGGTTGGACCAAAGGGTCTGTTTCCGTGCTGTACAGCTTTATGACTCTGTGACTCTGATAAACAGCAATGCTCAAAATCCTTCAGGATCCACCAGTGCATTGTCTCCCCTGCCTTGACTGTGTGTATTAATTTCTTAATTTTGATTTGCATTGTCCAGCAACAGCTTTTGAGAACGAGAGGTATAATTAAATTGAAAGGTTCTGATATAACCTTGGCCCTGACTTTGCAACTATTGCAAACGTGAAACTGACATCAACTTCTGAAATCCATACAAATGTAGTTAAAAAGAGAAACCTAGAATTTGCAAGTAATTCCTTGCTCCTCTGTATGGTCTACTGATAAAGTTGCTGTAGATTGATAGAAATCACTGGATTAGTGAGAGCCTCACCTGTTAACACTGTAATATTGCTGTCAAAGCCCTTCCAAATGATGACAGTGAACATGAACATCAGGCCAATGGAAATCCATGCCATAGCAGTCATTAGGTCTTAGTGGGCAGCTTTGTCAAATTCGTCAATGATTTTGCAACTTTGACAATGGCTACAGCATCTTAACTTTTAAATTTTAAGAACAGAATTTTAATTTTTTACTTTCGTGGGATGGGGGTGTCACTGACAAGTTCAGCATTTGTTGTGGATCTGATTGCCCTTGAGTTGAGTGGCTTGCTCAGGCTTACTCAGGCCATATCAAAGGACAGTTAGACAGTTAGACAATTGCGTTGCTAAAGGTCTGGAGTCACATGCTGGCCAGTCCAGGTAAGGATTGCAGATTTCCTTCTCTAAAGGATGTTCATGGACATTTATCACAATCAGTTTTAGTTGTCGAGGTCACCATTATGAAGACTAACTTTATATTCCTGATTTATTCATTGAATTTTAAATTCCAGCAGTTGGCATGGCGAGAGTTGAATCTGTGAGATCAACTTTGTTAATCCCTCAGGATGATGAGTTATTTGCTACATTCAGAAATGGTTTCTCGTACTGTTCCTTAGAGACAAAATGTTCACGTGATAAGCAGACCAGATGCTAACAACGTATGACAAGGTAATGAGTATTTCTTAATATTGCAGATTTTTTGCATAAGCTGATTTGGTTGTATGACAATGGAAGATAAAGGTGCTTCAATATGAGTCACAGAATCCCTACAGTGTGGAAAGCAGGCCATTCAGCCCATCGGGCCCACACCAATCCTCCAAAGAGCATCCTACCCAGACCAACCTCTTCTACCCTGTTACCCTGCATTTCCCCTGGCTAATCCACCTAACCTGGACACTATGGATAATTTAGCATGGCCAGTCAACCTACCCTGCACATCTTTGGACTGTGGGAGGAAACCGGAACACTTGGAGGAAACCCACGCTCACGGGGAGAATGTGCAAACTCTACACAGCCAGTCGGCTGAAGATAAAGTCGAACCCAGGTTTCTGGTGCTACGAGGGAGCAGTGCTAACCGCTAAGCTACCATCCACAGTCCAGAGTTTGATCTAAGAATGAAGATGAACCGTTACATTATTGGTCTGAGTTGTAACTCTTAAAGAGATTTGAGTCAGTTTGTCCAGAAGCTAAATTGAGAGGAACATCAGCACAGATTGCTGAATAATCAATAAGAGGCTGGTGAGCATGAAATGAAAGAGAAGTTAGGTCAGTGGTTTAAATGTTCCCTCATGATCACAACATTCACATTTTTTAGCAGCCAGGGCACATGCAAGTGGAGGCAGAGTTCAATGCTAGTGCCCCACGCAGCTGGATGCAACCTGAGCGTGAACTTGCCAAGATTCTCTCCAGCTGGCAGCCATGGGCATGTTTATTGGCGGCCAGCTTCTTGGTTTGCTTTCAGACAGCATCCCACTACATGAGAAATCGAATGAGACACGAAATGAATGTTGAAAACCAGTAAGCCAGTACAACTTGGTATTAGTGCAAACAAACGAAAGTTTTTAGTTCAGCTTGTTGAATAGCCGAGAAAATGTTGCCATTACATGAACTTACTTACCGCCTGGATACGTTCATCGCAGAATTTAAAGAATTTTCACAGCTATGCTAGCAACTGTTGCATTGGAAGATGCAATATTCAAAATCATTGAATTTATTACATTTTCCTACGAAAAATACATTATATTACTGTAAGTTGTTATGAAAGAAAGCTGAAAATGTGTTGCTGGTTAAAGCACAGCAGGTTAGGCAGCATCTCAGGAATAGGGAATTCGACGTTTCGAGCATAAGCCCTTCATCAGGAATGAGAGAGAGTAGCCAAGCAGGCTAAGATAATAGGTAGGGAGGAGGGACTTGGGGGAGGGGCGATGGAGGTGGGATAGGTGGAAGGAGGTCAAGGTGAGGGTGATAGGCCGGAGTGGGGTGGGGGCGGAGAGGTCAGGAAGAAGATTGCAGGTTAGGAGGGCGGTGCTGAGTTGAGGGAACCGACTGAGACAAGGTGGGGGGAGGGGAAATGAGGAAACTGGAGAAATCTGAATTCATACCTTGTGGTTGGAGGGTTCCCCTTTACTTCGCCAATTATTGTGTCTCAGAAATGTCTCAAAAGGTTTAACAGATAATGAAGTACTCTGAAATGCACTGATTGTTGATTTGTAAGCAAATCTAACAATCATTTTGAATTCAGTAAGTGCTGCTCTCAACACTCGTGAACTGGATATCCCAATAAATTGTCTTTTCTCAATTGGTCAGAGTAGTGTTTGCCAGGACACTAAGTAAACACTTGCTGTTCTGGCTCCTTCCAATAGAGCATCAGTCTGAACCAGTGATACAGGCAGATGGGCTATTGGTATCTCTGGCAATGTAGCGCTCCTTTGCACACACTCAATGAAGAATTTCTTTCATTGCCACTGTTTTATTGAACTTCTGTTTGCAGTTACAAGTTCAATAAGTATTTGAACATACTGACTGAAGTATCGGAATCCACATGGTGCTTGTACCTGGAGTGACCAGTGTAGTTAGTAAGTGTGAGAACTTGAGAGGACTATTCCACCCTTTTTCTCTTCAATGCTATAGGAATTTTTGGACCATCACTGTTTAGCTTAGGCTGCATCTTGCAACCTGACCTGCAAGTACATCATAATACAATGTATGGGTATTATTCCACAAGCTACTATGTTGCCAGGCAACAGTAAAGGCTGGCAGGATATTTGTTACACTGGCTGACTGTTTGAACTGGCTGGATTCCAGACTAAAACTGGACAGGGATCCCATGACTGAGCCAATAAGGGTTATTTTTATGAAATATTTGAAGCTTAAGGGGACTGCCAATGAAAGTGTTTACATTGCAGATTTTATTCTCCGAGCTTAACCGTGACCAATCTATCCATGAATTAAGTTTGCAATCTAACCACAGGCTTCTAATAGCTCAGCCAGTGATTGTATACAGGAATGCGAGAGAGACATGATTAATAGAAAACTCTGGAAGAGGGCCTTTTTACTGGGACAGTTGCATTCATTCACTGCAAAGCTTCACGCTATTAGCATAATCGTTAGTCATAAGAGTGGTGTTTTCATTCACAATTCACTGTGACAGCCAAAGAATTAATTACACTGAGCCAGGATAGAGAGTTCTTCTAAAGAGTCCTGCAAGCTTGGCTGTTAATGGAGTGTTCTCCTGCTGATTCTGTGCTGATGCTTGTCGGAGCATTCTCTCTGAATCCACAGGTCAATGGTTCTCATTGCAAACCCAGTACTAAGCTGGATATCATGGAATTTCCTGCTAGATAGATATGTCCTGACTTGTTCTGACTTGATGTTTTCCTTTGTGCTTGAGCCTTTCCATGGTTCCAATAATAATGAACGAAGCAGAGAACTAATTTTCCCCTCTCCTAACCCATGCTGTCAGACTCTATTTATAAATAAAATCAGATTCAGCTCAGATGTATTGATCTATTGGTTTCAGCTAAATTAGATCATCCCCTGCATTTACTTGTTACTTTCTTTAAGGAGAAACAGGACAAACATCAGGCAGCATCAAATGTAATCTGATGTCATTCTTTGGTGGGGGGGTGGGGGGTGGTGAGAGTAAATTTACAGAGGTGCTTTGAGACAGGCAGCTCACAGAGCAGCCTGTTCCACATAATGAGACAATCATTTGACATATTAAGGTTCGTTTTAAGAGAGGGCTAAAATTAATTGCAAAACAAATATGTCAAATTCTGAATGATGGAAACAAGCTAACATTTTTGGCACTGAAGTAAACCATTTGGCCCATCTTGCCTGTGCTGACTGACAAAGAGCTAATCAGTCTATTGCCTCCTCCCAGCTGTTGGTCCATATACCTCAAGTTTTTGACTTTTTTTCTCTCTCTGTTCCTATCATCTCTCAGGCCAAACACCCTGGGGTTTTACTCGTACTTGAGAATCAAGTTCTGAAATTTTGGCCTGTGCACCAAGGTAAAATCTGTTTGAAGACAAACCTGTGCCCAGTTTTTCATGAGTTTGAGCTCCAGCACAAACACACTCACAATTTGCCTCTCTTGTAGCCACCTCAGTACTAGGGTCAGAAAAACAGAAATTGCTGGAACGCTCAGCAGGTCGTAGAGTCATAGAGATGTACAGCATGGAAACAGACCCTTCGGTCCAACCTGTCCATGCCAACCAGATATCCCAACCCAATCTAGTCCCACCTGCCAGCACCCGGCCCATATCCCTCCAAACCTTTCCCATTCATATACCCATCCAAATACCTCTTAAATGTTGCAATTGTACCAGCCTCCACCACTTCCTCTGGCAGCTTATTCCATACCCGTACCACCCTCTGTATGAAAAAGTTGCCCCTTAGGTCTCTTTTACATCTTCCCCCTCTCACCCTAAACCTGTGCCCTCTAGTTCTGGACTCCCCGATCCCAGGGAAAAGACTTTGCCTATTTATCCTATCCATGCCCCTCATAATTTTGTAAACCTCTATAAGGTCACCCCTCAGCCTTCGACACTCCAGGGAAAACAGCCCCAGCCTGTTCAGCCTTTCCCAAAAGCTCAAATCCTCCAATCCTGGCAACATCCTAGTAAATCTTTTCTGAACCCTTTCAAGTTTCACAACACGTGTGGCCCATCTGTGGAGAGAAATCAGAGTTAATGTTTTGGGTCCAGTGACGCTTCCTCAGAACCGGAGTTTGGTTTCAATGCAATATATTGAGTCAATGTGTAGGGAAATTGTCTCAACTTGTAGAGGGGAGAAATTCAACCTCAGTGGGGGAACAGAATGGGTGATAGCAGATTGCCAGCACATCCTGGTCTCTCTCCCTCCTTCGTTGTATTTTGATTACAATCATGGCGAGGATGAACATTGTTATCACTAGCCTACATCCTGTTTAAATTGTTTTTACTCCCAGTGTATGATATTGTCTCTTGTCTCATCAGGAGTTTGATTTCATCGAGTTCTTTCATTCTCTGTTTTTGATCAGTGTGACGGCTGTTTGTCCAGGCTGCCCATTGCTTGAGATAATCAGATGGTAGCTGTTTTTATAACAGAATATAACTGAGCACAAGTTTATGCTGTCACTTTTGAGGAATAATTCAGTCAGACTCACTCCCCTCACTTTGCCCATTGTTTTTATCCAGTATTTATCCAATTCCCTTCCGACAGTTACATCATTAAATGTATATTCATCCTATAAGTCGATGTATTCCAAATTCTGTTGGTGTGGCAATGTAACAATGCCAGGTATCAACCTCAAGGACGACTTTAGAGTGAATTTCTTTCCATTCATCAGCAGTGACTTTCAGTGCCTGACCGTTCAATGCTCAAAAGGGGCATTCGATTCAATGCTGATTTGTTAAATCAAACATCGTTTAGGAGTAATAAATCGAACCAAACAAAATCAGTGCATTAAAGCTTTTAGTTAGCTGAGACCCACACCAGCTATTGGTCTCATTGCCGAAGCACTTCAGGGTTTGAGAGCACAGTGCCTGCTAAACTAGAGGGTGAGCTTTCCTCTGAAATCCTGTACAGCTAACGTGAGCAGCTTGGGAGTGAAATTGGTCAGAAGTAAGAAGCCAGCAAATTGAAATCTTGAAACAGAACAAAGAACTGCAGATGTTGGAAATCCAAAGCAAAAACCAGTAATTGCTCGGGGTCCTCAGCAGGTCTGGCAGCATTTGTGGGGAGAGAAAGCAGAGTTAACGTTTCAAGTCCAGTCGAGTTCCGTAGAAAGATCACTGTCAGATTTTCTTTTAAGTTACTCATCAGTAAACGATGTTTAGTGCTGCTGGGGAATTCCTAAAACACTACATTACCATTAAACATGCCATAATACAGTAGTTATTGGAGTAGAACTGACTATTGATACAGATGAGGATGCTTCACAATTTCATCATTTTTGGATGTAATTGTTAAGTTTAGGCTATGGTTTTTGGTCTGAGTAGAAAATGAAAGGTTTAAACTGTAATACTTGTAACTTTGTCCCTTAAAGACAAGCCAAGGAGTTTGGAATCTGACTCTAGTGTCCAACTAGATCTATACTTAAATAGTACCAAAACAGTACCAACATTTTGTATTCATTAGACAGAAGCAGTACGATAACCATTGCTGGAGAACTTAGTTTCCACAGACACAATATTCATTTGAACCACTTTTCCTGCAAAGTTCAATTCATGTTGAAATACATACTGGATTCCTTTTGTGTGAACTGAAGATAGTGAATCTTCAGATTGCCCCTCTTCAGTTAGATTGCATGCTTCAATCTGAACTTCCAGAGCTGCATCCACACTCATATATCTGGACAGTTAGTTGTCTTTGAAACTGAACTAACTATTTTTGGTCTCTTGTTGTATATTTATTTACTGACGGGAAAGAGGTGTTAAGTACTTGTAGTTTCCGCATTTGAAACCTCAAAGTCTGGTTGATTGATCATGGGTGAAAGAGCATGGAAGTTCTCTGAGTTGGTATGGAGATTGTGAGGGACCATTGGGGTTAGGCATGGATGAGACATTAAGAGGGGATATAGGGAATGAGGACTGGAGGGCCAAACATTTCATTAAACCACTGGATCAAAGTCCTGTTGAACCAAGTGGATCTTTTAACCAGCCCACCTCTGAAATTAGCCGTCTCTACGCCGATGAATTGTTTCCATGGGTGGGCTGGGGGCCCAATTCTACAACTCCCACACTTCACTGATGAACAGTGCGGCAGAAGGTCAGGGAATGTATTACTATCCTCAAAGCTGGCAGTATCATCATTTACTGAATGCTACATCTGTGGCACTATTAATCAAGGGCTGTTTAATGGTCGGGGATATCAGTTCCTGAAAGCTCTCAGGAAGTTCCGATGGCCTGAATGAGGTCATGCTTTATTCTCCTTTTGGAGTGAGAGTTCTGCTTCAAAGGGGACGGAGATACCAGCTGCTTCTTATGCAGATTGTCGTGAAATTGTATCGTGCTCTATTGGTATCTACAAAGAAGGCAATAGTTCCTTGAATGTAACTGCGAACGACAGTTGTAAATTTGAGTCACACCTATTATTTGCCGCAAATCCTTGGAGAATGTCCTCAGAGACTACACCTTGCCACAATCTTGCTCAGTTTTCCTTCTTTAAACATAAGCACCCAGCTCCACAGCTCTGAATCTATTGGTAAAATGTTCTCTCATATTCCCCTTCAAAAATGCTCATCCTATTCCCCTGTTTTCCTTTAGCTCTCTGAATCATCTGGTGCCTAGCTATTTTACTTTGGAGGGTAAGATAAAGTCTCCAGAGTCTTCCCGGGCCAGAGGGCTACTTTCTAAAGAGACGATTGGTGCTGGTTTAACCTGAGGGTCATCCTACCTTGGCAAGGTTGAGAAGGTGTGACCTTTATGGTGACCTCAGCTGGTATGGGAACTGAACACTAATGACGTCATTCTGCATCACAAATCAGCCATCCAGCCAACTGAGTGAACTGACACCACCCTCCCCCCAGCTCTGAGCAGGCTAGTTGGTGAAATCACTAGGAGTGACATCAGATAACATATAGTGATATAGAATGATTTACTCCAAAATAATTGTTGAGAGATCTCTCCTTTCTTTGTAAATGATGTACATTATTCAATAAATAGTTGTGCTGACCAATGCCTGTTCCATGTCCATCTCTAAACCCTCTTACACACGGTGACAGAAGTAAAACCTGTCTTCAAGCAGTGGAAACAGTACCCAGTGGCCTCTAGCACTAGACAAAAATTAAAACAAAGGCAAGTAGCAGTGGGGGGAGCTATGCACTGATGCTAAAGCAGGGCGAGAGAGCAAAGTATGGTAAAGTGAAAGAGGAAATAAAGGCAGAAGAGATGAGAAAATGTAAAAGGTGGAGACCACACCAGACAGTCTGAGGTGAAGACCAACTAACTAAGTGGGTGAGAAAGCGGTAACCATAGAGCAGATAAACTCCAGAAGTAATTGGAACTTTGAGGCTTCCACACTCCAGAGGAAAGTGGAGCAAACAAACAGCAACAGTAAATGCAGGACAGATAGTGGCTGGTGAGATTAGGATTGATTTGGATGGGAAAGAGATAATCTGACCATTATATAGTTTGTTAACTAAAGGGGCTTCAGCATGTCCACAAATATAGAGAGAAAGCACTATAGCTACCAATACTTCTTTTTCTAGATGTGGTTCTAAAAGAGACCACTGTCGTGAAGTATGTCCACCAACATGGACTATCAAGCCTGTAGATTAGGAGACCATTGCAGGTCAATATACCAAAGCTGGGAGCTTCCATCTCCAACCCCCTAGTCCCTCTTTGAGCCATAGGTTTCAATTATCATAAAAGAACTAAGAGATTCCCAACTATCTGAGGAATCTTTCCCAGATGAGGGCGATCAGATGGATCTCCAACAAGGGAGGACAGAACAGTAAGCACGACGCAAACAAAACCAAATACTTTCGATGTTGGAGATCTGAAATAAATGTAGCAAGAGTGGGAGAGACTCAGCAGGTCTGACAGCTTACATGGAGAGAAAGCCAGTTAATGTTTCCAGTCCTGTATGACTGTTGTTCACAGCTCTTCCACAGATGATGGTGCCAGACCTGCTGAGTTTCTTCAGCACTTTTTATTTTTATTAGCGAGCATTAGTCAACCAGGATGAAGAAGACCAAACAAAAAAAAACAGATGGATGTTTTTAAATGAATGTCTTGGCAACAGTGTAAGTTTTCTGTAAAAAAGCTGGCACTGGCAAGATGCTGTTGACCTTGCTTTCCCTGATAGTGAGCTAGAAGCGATCAATGGCCATGTGCTGAAGGAGGCGAGGGACTCGGAGGTGTGGTATCTTTGGCAACTTGTCCTGCAAGATGCTAGAGAGAATGGACCCAGTGTGAGCAACTGTGTGTGTGCCAAGTAGCATGGGGGAGCTAAAGAAAGAGATTGAGCTATGAGTAATTGCTGTCACAGGAGCTCTGTAGTACATAGCGCAGTCTGGTAAATTAAAGTCTCCCTTAACCAGGGCTCACTGTGAAGGGTTAGCTATGGACTTGTTGATTTTAATTGAGTGATATGTGCACTTGTACCCATACAGGACTCAAACAAAAAAGAAAGAGTGTCTTGTGTGTAACCTAGCCAGGTCTGGTCAGGGGCAAATCTGTCACATTTACTTTGGGGTTGTGCCCAGCTTCATGAACCCTTCAAGCTGGGAGCTGGCAGCAGTAGTGCAAATCTTGCACAATGTCAACAGCACTATTAATTGTCATTTTGTCCCACATTCTACCCTTTTAACTCCCACAGAGTAATGTGAGGTTTGGACTATATGAAGAGCAACCCACTGAAGGAAAAGGAATAGAAGAATAGTCAAAGTCCATTAGTTGGCTCAGCTCTCAAACCTCCTAGTAATTGGCAGGAGCAGCGTTGGCAGAATCCCCAGAACTGGTCATCTGTCTGAACTGTGCTTGAGAATAGAAAACGACATGGAGAGAGCGAAAGAAGGCAGAAATAACTTAAACCATTGGCAAAGCCTGCAACCTGTTTCTATTTGAATTCACCAGTTGGCTCTCAATAGCACCAAAGACTTCCTTAGTGAATGCTGGCAATGGACTTCAGCAGAACTACTGGCATTTATTGCTGGTGGATAAGCTAGCTTCTGCCACATTTCACAAAGCTGATGAATCTTCTCTTGTTAGTGAGACCATTTGTATCTCCTTCAAAATCAGGTCTCCCAGGGCTGCTTAGAGTATGGATTTAGTGAAGGCTGAACCAACTTTTTATGCTTTATAAACTGCCAGAAGAATACGCTGATTGCATTAGACATCTCTGTCAGGCTTAGCTGATATTTTAAAGATCTATTTAAGATTTCCTAAATACTTTAAAGTGAGCAATCTTCTCTAACAATTTTTTATTTGAAATTGTGTTTAGATGGACCAGTATTACTTCACTTGACAACATGTATAGCCATCTTGAAGTGTAGGCTTGAAAACCATTCGTGTGCATTCCCAAATTTCAAGAACCATGCATTCTGTACTTTATAATAAATTTGTGAAAGTGGTTGCATTGAAGCTCCTGTGCTAATGTTCAGTGTATATTAATATTTTGGTAGGATTCTGGAGACTAGTAGAAAATTTCAGTTTGAGGTCAAAGGTTACCTGATATTAGAATCATGTGATTGAGTAAATGATATACCTTTTGACAAATATTACCAAATTTCAGAAGTTTAGTTTGAAGCATGGCAGGGTCAGGTCTTGTTTGTGTGCAAGATTCATTAGTGTGTAAGTAACTAAGACAAAGATGTGTTCAAGTTCAGCATAGATTACTTCTGTGCTATAGAAAAGTGATGGCTTGGATCAGAAGGTTGACACTTATAGATGCTAGTCCAATGTACATTAATTGCTCAGCAAATTGGGGCACCATCTGTGTTTCAGTAAAATTGGCTGTGACTGTGAAGTTAAAGCATTTTTTAGTGATCTCTGTCGCTGGGAGATTTACATACCAAAAGCAGAGAATCTGCTAGCAGGAAGGATAACATAATTGTCAAATCAGAAGAATAACATATTGAATCTTTAATGGAATGTGCACCATATTTGTATGTTCTACATTGAACTCCTCTTATGTTTCCCACCTCTGAACTCCCTGTTTTGCTATGATTAATGTGGCATGAGACCAACAATTTTTTGAGCAATGTGATTTGTGTGTCAAAATAACATGCAATAGAGAGTGGCAGATAAGATCAGCAAGTATTCACTCTCTATTATCCAGAAATGGAATTTCACTCAGAATTGATCTCTTTAAAGATTCTGCTGTCCAGGTGACACTGGACAGATAAATAGTTGATCCTTTAAAAATAAATAACAATTTATTGATGTTCTGTGACATTCACAGTTTAACCTAGGATCATTGAATCTCTACAGTGTGGAAACAGGCCATTTGGCCCATCAAGTCCACACCAATCTTCCAAACAGCATCCCACCCAGACCCACACCCCTACCCTGTCCTTGTAACTCTGCATTTCCTGCTGCAAATCCACCAACTTTGCACATCCCTGGACACTATGGGGCAATGTAGCATAGTCAATCCAACTAACCTGTGCATCTTTGGACTGTGGGAGGAAACCAGAGCTCTTGAAGGAAACTCATGCAGACCTATGAGAATGTGAAAGGTCCACACGGACTGTCACCTGAGGGTGAAATCGATTCCAGGTCCCTGGTGCTGTGACAGCAGTGCTAACCCCTGAGCCACACATGACATCCTGCAACCTGTCATAGGCTTTTAAAAGTAAATTTCTAATGTTTGCCTAAAACTTATGAAGGAAGCTTGCTCAAAAGGCTGTGCCAAGTACAGAAATAGATGTCTGTAGTTGTGAATGTATAATAATGCTGAGCAAGTGAAATACCGTCAGTCCATCACATTTATTCTTCATAGCTAGAACATCAATGATAGATGTTTGGTAGGACAGAACTTTACTATTACTGGAGATATGCTTCTGAATACCTTCAGCAGCTGCATAATTGTGAGGGCGAATATAAAACGGAAAGGAAAAGCAAAGCTAAAAACAAGAAATAAAAGTTCGGAACATTTCTAAACAACCGCCCAGACAGTTCTGCAGACTTTACTCATGCTTCTATGAACTGGTAATTCGATAATTTGTGATTTCTACACCTGCCAATAACAAGGGCAGCTTTCCTAAGTATTTGAAGCTCGAGCTGATGACTCGAGCAGAATGTTCCTAGGTGGGCTGCAATCCTGCCTTTGCTGGATTAGGATTGCGGAAGTGGTCAGCAAAGGGCTGTGGGTGTAGCCTTCCCAAAGACAGCCTGTTATAGAAACCACCTCTGGGAACCGCATTGTATTCGCAACGGGTCAGGGTGAGGAGATCCAATCAGCGTGACCATTGAGGAGGGTGAGCTCTCCTCTCGACTGTGTGTGGACACTGCCAGGGAAACAGCAGCAATGGGGTCATTGGAGGTGGCATTGTGGAACTGCTGATATCCGTGAAGTCAACATAAAAGCATGACCTCTGCTTGGGGGAATAGATGAACATTGAGATTTGCTGGCAAGAAATGATCTAAAGGCCTCAGCTATTTCACAGCTCAGACCTACAGCTGTGAAGCTGTCATTGATGTGTTGCTGAGCTCCTGACAGAGCAATAGATGGGGTGGGATTGGGCACGGTGCTGTGTGGCACCAGGGAACCTGGTGCTCTCTGGGACATTGATTGTTAATTGATTGTCTGACAGATGAAACTGTCTGAACTTCTCCTATGGACAGAGCTGTCGATTTCAATTGCAACCCCCCCGAGAATTTCACATTGAGTTGGGGAGATCATCCAGAGTGGTTTTGCCAATTTCTGCACCAGCAGCTCCAAAACCACCACAAAGAAGTCAGGAATATTCTGATTACTGAGTTCCAGTGCTCTCAGAAGTAGAAAGATTCATCTCACACCTACTCAGATGTTTTTCAACCCTGGTTTATGGAAACCTGAGAGATCACCCTCTGAGCATCCCTGCAGGGTTCCATGCAGTTTCCAAGTCATTTGAAAATTGCACCAAATTGTTTAATTTTTCCAAATATGTTGTTCTTACATTTAGCCAAGAAAAAATCAATTGATTCCATAATCTTTTGGCAGTAGGAGTATACTCAAGAGGGAAATCAGGAGGGCAAAAAGGGGACATGAAATAGCTTTGGGAAATAGGGTTAAGGAGAATCCAAAGGGTTTTTACAAATACATTAAGGACAAAAGGGTAACTAGGGAGAGAATAGGCCCCTCAAAGATCATCAAGGCAGCCTTTGTGCGGAGCCGCAGGAGATGGGGGAGATACTAAATGAGTATTTTGCATCAGTATTTACTGTGGAAAAGGACATGGAAGACATAGAATGTGGGGAAATAGATGGTGACATCTTGAAAAATGTCCATATTACAGAGGAGGCAATGCTTAATGTCTTGAAACACATAAAAGTGGATAAATCTCCAGGACCTGATCAGGTGTACACTAGAACGCTGTGGGAAGCTAGGGAAGTGATTGCGAAGCCCCTTGCTGAGATATTTGTATCATCGATAGTTACAGGTGAGGTGCGAGAAGACTGGAGGTTGGCCACTATTTAAGAAAGTGATAAGGACAAGCCAGAGAGCTATAGACCAATGAGCCTGATGTCAGTAGTGGGCAAGTTGTTGAAGGGAATCCTGAGGGAACAGGATGTACATGTATTTGGAAAAGCAAGGACTGATTAGGGATAGTTAACATGTCTTTGTGCAGGGGAAATCATGTCTCATAAACTTGGTTGAGTTTTTTGAAGAAGTAACAAATACGATTGATGAGGGCAGAACAATAAATGTAATCTGTAGGGACTTCTGTTAGGCATTCGACAAGGTTTCCCATGGGAGATTGGTGAGCAAGGTTAGATGTCATGGAATACAGGGAGAACTAGCCATTTGGATACAGAACTGACTCAAAGTTAGAAGACAGAGGGTGGTGGTGGAGGGTTGTTTTTCAGACTGGAGGCCTGTGACCAGTGGTGTGCCACAAGGATTGGTGCTGGGTCTGCTACTTTTCATCATTTATATAAATGATTATATAAATGAACATAGAGAACGATCAGGGAGAAGGTAGAGCTGATCAGGGATAGCTGAGGGAACTTGTGCGTGGAGTCTGAGCAAATAGGGGAAGCCCTAAATGAGTTTTTTGCTTCAGTTTTCACCAAGGAAAGGGAACTTGTTGGAAATGAAAACTTAGAGGAACAGAGATACAGTCTTGACCAGATCAAGATTGATGAAGTTGATGTGCTAGAAACTTTGGAAAACATTAAGATTGATAAGTCCCTAGGCCCAGATCAAATTTATCCCAGGCTGCTCCGGAAAGCGCGAAAGGAAGTTGCTAAGCCATTGGTGAGGATATTTGCCCCCTCACGCTCCACAGGAGTCGTACCGGAGGATTGGAAGGAGGCGAATGTTGTTCCTCTTTTCAAGAAGGGGACTAGGGAAATTGCTGGCAATTACAGCCCAGTCAGGCTTATGTCTGTGGTCAGCAAAGTTTAGGAAAGAATTCTGAGAGATAGGATTTATGACTGTTTGGCAAAGCATAGTGTGATTAAAGGCAGTCAGCATGGCTTTGTGAGGGGCAGGTCATGCCTCACAAATTTTATTGAGTTCTTTGAGGAGATGTCAAGACAGATCGACGAAGGTCAAGCAGTGGATGTGGTGTATATGGATTTCAGCAAGGCATTTGATAGGGTTCCCCATGGTAGGCTCATTCATAAAATCAGGAAGTATGGGATACAGTGAGGTTTGGCTATCTGGATTCAGAATTGGCTGGCTGACAGAAGGCAGAGAGTGGTTGTAGATTGAAAGTATTCTGTCTGGAGGTCAGTGTTGAGTGGGGTCCCACAGGGTTCTGTTCTTAGGCCTCTGCTCTTATAAATGACTTGGATGAGGAGGTAGAGGGGTGGGTTAGTAAATTTGCAGATGACACAAAGGTTAGAGGTGTCATCGATAGTATTGAGGGCTACTGCAGGCTGCAGCGCGACGTACACAGGATGCAGAGCTGGGCTGAAAAATGGCAAATGGAGTTCAACCTGGATAAATGCGAAGTGATGCATTTTGGAAGGTCGAACTAGAATGTTGAATATAGGATTAAAGACAGGATTCTTGACAATGTGAAGGAATAGAGGGATCTGGGTATGCAAGTACATAGATCCCTCAAAGTTGCCACCCAAGTGGATAGGATTGTTAAGAAAGCATATGGGTTTTGGCTTTCATTAACAGAGGGATCGAGTTTAAGAGCCACGAAGTTTTGCTGCAGCTCTACAAGTCCCTGGTGAGACGATACTTGGAATATTGTGTCCAGTTCTGTTGCCCTAGTATAGGAAAGATACAGAGGCTTTGGAGAGGGTGCAAAGAAGGTTTACCAGGATGCTGTCTGGACGGAAGAGGTTGCCATATGAAGAAAGCTCGGAGTTTTCTCTCTGGAGAGAAGGAGGAAGAGGGGAGACCTGATCGAGGTGTACAAAATAATGAGTGGAATAGATAGAGTCATGTCTCAGAGAGGGTCCAGAATGTTCTCACGGGGAGAGGCCAGCAGGGGTCATTGTCCAAATTGGAACCAACAACATTGGAAGGGAAAAGGTTGAGACTCTGAAGTGAGATTACAGAGTGTTAGGCAGAAATTTAAAAAGGAGGTCCTCAAGGGTAGTAATATCTGGATTACTCCCAGGGCTATGAGCTAGTGATGGCAGGAATAGGAAGATAGAGCAGATGAATGCATGGCTGAGGAGCTGGTGTATGGGAGAAGGATTCACATTTTTGGATCATTGGAATCTCTTTTGGGGTAGAAGTGACGTGTACAAGAAGGACGGATTGTACCTAAATTGGAAGGGGACTAATATACAGGCAGGGAACTTTGTGAGAACTGCTTGGGAGAATTTAAACTAGTAAGGTGGGGGGTGGGGGCAGGGGAGCAGGGGGTGGTGGGACCCAGGGCCCAGGGAGATAGTGAGGAAAGAGATCGATCTGAGACAGGTACAACTGAGAACAGAAGTGAGTCAAACAGTCAGGGCAGGCAGGAACAAGGTAGGACTAATAAATTAAACTGCATTTATTTCAATGCAAGGGGCCTAACAGGGAACTCAGGGCATGGTTAGGAACATGGAACTGGGATATCATAGCAATTGCAGAAACATGGTTCAGGGATGGGCAGGACTGGCAGCTTAATGTTCCAGGATACAAATGCTACAGGAAGGATAGAAAGGGAGGCAAGAGAGGAGGGGGAGTGGTTTTTTGATAAGGGATAGCATTACACCTGTGCTGAGGGAGGATATACCCGGAAATACATCCAGGGAAGTTATTTGGGTAGAACTGAGAAATAAGAAAGGGATGATCACCTTATTGGGATTGTATTATAGACCCCCCAATAGTCAGAGGGAAATTGAGAAACAAACTTGTAAGGAGATCTCAGCTATCTGTAAGAATAATGGGGTAGTTATGGTAGGGGATTTTAACTTTCCAAACATCGACTGGTTTAGATGGAGAGGAATCTCTTAAGTGTGTACAAGACAATTTTCTGATTCAGTATGTGGATGTACCTACCAGAGAAGGTGCAAAACTTGACCTACTCTTGGGAAATAAGGCAGGGCACGTGACTGAGGTGTCACTGGGGGAGCACTTTGGGGCCAGCGACCACAATTCCATTCATTTTAAAATAGTGATGGAAAAGGATAGACCAGATCTAAAAGTTAAAGTTCTACATTGGAGAAAGGCCAATTTTGACGGTATTAGGCAAGAACTTTTGAAAGCTGATTGGAGGCAGACGTTCGCAGTTAAAGGGACAGCTGGAAAATGGGAAGCCTTCAGAAATGAGATAATGAGAATCCAGAGAAAGTAGTTCCTGTCAGGGTGAAAGGGAAGGCTCGTAAGTATAGGGAATGTTGGATGACTAAAGAAATTGAGGGTTTGGTTAAGAAACAAAAGGAAGCATATGTCAGGTATAGACAGGATAGATGGATTGAATCCTTAGAAGAGTATAAAGAAAGTAGGAGTATACTTAAGAGGGAAATCAGGAGGGCAAAAAGGGGACATGAGATAGCTTTGGCAAATAGAATCCAAAGGTTTTTTACAATTATATTAAGGACAAAAGGGTAACTAGGGAGAGAATAGGGCCCCTCAAAGATCAGCAAGGCGGCCTTTGTGTGGAGCCACAGAAAATGGGGGAGATACTAAATGAATATTTTGCATCAGTATTTGCTGTGGGAAAGGATATGGAAGATATAGAGTGTAGGGAAATAGATGGTGACATCTTGCAAAATGTCCAGATTACAGAGGTGCTGGATGTCTTGAAACAGTTAAAGGTGGATAACTCCCAGGACCTGATCAGGTGTACCCTAGAACTCTGTGGGAAGCTAGAGAAGTGATTGCTTGGCCTCTTGCTGAGATATTTGTATCATTGATAGTCACAGGTGAGGTGCCGGAAGACTGGAGGTTGGCAAACGTGGTGCCACTGTTTAAGGGTGGTAAAGACAAGCCAGGGAGCTATAGATCAGTGAGCCTGACGTTGGTGGTGGGCAAGTTGTTGGAGGGAATCCTGAGGGACAGGATGTACATGTATTTGGAAAGGCAAGGACTGATTCGGGATAGTCAACATGGGTTTGTGTGTGGGAAATCATGTCTCACAAACTTGATTGAGTTTTTTGAAGAAGTAACAAAGAAGATTGATGAGGGCAGAGCAGTAGGTGTGATCAATATGGACTTCAGTAAGGCATTCGACAAGGTTCCCCAGAGGAGACTGATTAGCAAGGTTAGATCTCATGGAATACAGGGGGAACTAGCCACTTGGATACAGAATTGGCTCAAAGGTAGAAGACAGAGGGTGGTGATGGAGGTTGTTTTTCAGACTGGAGGCCTGTGACCAGTGGAGTGCCACAAGGATTGGTGCTGGGCCCTCTACTTTTTGTCATTTACATAAATGATTTGGATGCGAGCATAAGAGGTACAGTTAGTAAATTTGCAGATGACACCAAAATTGGAGGTATAGTGGACAGCGAAGAGGGTTACCTCAGATTACAACAGGATCTGGACCAGATGGGCCAATGGGCTGAGAAGTGGCAAATGGAGTTTAGTTCAGATAAATGTGAGGTGCTGCATTTTGGGAAAGTAAGTCTTAGCAGGACTTATGCACTTAATGGTAAGGTCCTAGGGAGTGTTGCTGAACAAAGAGACCTTGCAGTACATGTTCATAGCTGCTTGAAAGTGGAGTCGCAGCTAGATAGGATAGTGAAGAAGGTGTTTGATATGCTTTCCTTTATTGGTCAGAGTATTGAGTACAGGAGTTGGGAGGTCATGTTGCAGCCGTATAGGACATTGGTTAGGCCACTGTTGGAATATTGCATGCAGTTCTAGTCTCCTTCCTATCAGAAAGACGTTGTGAAACTTGAAAGGGTTCAGAAAAGATTTGCAAGGATGTGCTGAGGTTGGAGTATCTGAACTACAGGGAGAGGCTGAATGGGCTGGGGCTATTTTCCCTGGAGCATCGAAGGCTGAGGGGTGACCTTATAGAGGTTTACAAAATCATGAGGGGGATGTATAGGATAAATTTTCCCTGGGGTTGGGAATCCATAACTAGAGGACATAGGTTTAGGGTGAGAGGGGAAAGATATAAAAGAGACCTAAGGGGCAACTTTTTCACACAGAGGGTGGTACGTGTATGGAATGAGCTGCCAGAGGATGTAGTGGAGGCTGGTACAATTGCAACATTTAAGAGGCATTTGGATGAGTATATGAATAGGAAGGGTTTGGAGGGATATGGGCTAGGTGCTGGCAAGTGGGATGAGATTGGGTTGGGATATCTGGTCGGCATGACGGGTTGGACTGAAGGGTCTGTTTCCATGCTGTACATCTCTATGACTCTAATAGCCAGAGACTTTTCCCCAGGGTAGGGTTGACTGGTACGAGCAGCCATAATTTGGAGATACGAGGAGGAAAGTATAAAGGAGACGTCAGAGGTCGGTTCTTTATGCAGAGAGTTTGTGAATGCATGAAATGCGTTGCCAGCTGTGGTGATAGAAACAGAGTCATTGGGGACATTTAAGCGACTGCTGGACATGCACATGGATAGCAGTGAGTTGAGGGGTGCGTAGGTTGTTATTATATTTTACATTCGGATTAAACCTCGGCACAACATCATGGGCCAAAGGCTGTGCTGTATTTTTCTATGTTCGATGTTCTATAGGAGGTATAGTTAGTAAGTTTGCAAATGACAGCAAAATTGGAGGTGTAGTGAATAGTGAAGAAGGTTATCTCAGATTACAATGGGATCTTGATCAGATGGGCCAATGGCAGGAGTGGCAGATGGAGGTGCTGCATTTTGAAGAGGCAAATCTTAGCAGGACTTATACACTGAGTAATAAGGACCTAGGGAGTGTTGCTGAACAAAGAGACCTTGGAGTGCAGGTTCATAGCTCCTTGAAAGTAGAATCATAGGTATATAGGATAGTGAAGAAGACATTTGGTATGCTTTCCTTTATTGGTCAGAGCATCGAGTACAGGGGTTGGGAGGTCATGTTGAGGCTGTACAGGACATTGGTTAGGCCACTGTTGGAATATTGCGTGCAATTCTGGTCTCCTTCCAATCAGAAAGATGTTGAAAGGGTTCAGAAAAGATTTACAAGAATGTTGCTGAGGTTGGAGGATTTGAGCTATAGAGAGAGGCTAAACAGGCTTGGGCTGTTTTCCCTGGAGCGTTGGAGGCTGAGGAGTGACCTTTTCGAGGTTTATAAAATCATGAGGGGCATGGATAGGATAAACGTACAGGGTTTTTTCCCTGGGGTGGGGGAGTCCAGAATTAGAAGGTGAGAGGGGAAAGATGTAAAAGAGACCTAAGGGGCAACACATTCACGCAGAGGGTCTTGCATGTGTGGAATGGGCTGCCGGAGGAAGTGGTGGAGGTTGGTACAATTGCAACATTTAAAAGGCATCTGGAAGGGTATATGAAGGGTTTGGACTGATATGGGCCGGGTGCTGGCAGGTGGGACTAGATTGGGTTGGGATATCTGGTCAGCATGGACAGATTGGACCAAAGGGTCTGCTTCCATGCTGTACATCTCTATGACTCTATTTTTAGTTTGGTTTTACTGGTGAGGAGGGTTGGAGAGTTGGGGATTCCATGGAATATCGCAACATGATGTAGAGCTCTTTCATTAAAAATGAGCTGGAAACTGCTCTACTTTATTCCCATTCTTGCATGATATAAAGACTGTGTTTACTGCATCTGTAATTGTGTAAGGTGTACTCACCACCTGACTGGAGCCTCAGTGCTGTGTTATTCCTGACAACGATCCTACATGTAACTGTATGTCTCAGTAATATTGGGCGGACTCTCCCCTCCCTGACAGGATGTGAGTAAAGGTGGGAAATTTGGGAAAGTGCAGAGAGAATTAGAATCTTGACCTTGAGGGAAGGCTTTGCAATTTTCTTTTCCCCCTTAAGCCTTACTTAGCGACACCTTGACATTGAACAGTAAGTATCTTATTTCCACACATTACCCCAATATGCCACTTCCAATTCTCCACACCTTCCCTGAGAAATTCGACAGCATAAGTAAGTTGGAGCAGATAACTGGTGAGTCTCTGGTACCTGCTACCAGATCCAGGGCCAGAAAAACTGCAGATGGTGGAATCCAAGGTAGACAAGCAGGAGGCTGGAAGAACACAGCAAGCCAGGCAACATCAGGAGGTGGAGAAGTTGACGTTTTGTGTGTAACCCTTCTTCAGAACATGAAGTGGGTGTGGGGGAAGTAGAAGGCAAAGGGTGTGGCAGTGCAGGGTGGTGAAGAGGGGATAGGTGAAGATAGGTAGAGGGTATGACCTGGTTGGTCAATGGGAGGAATGAATCGGTAGGTGACTAGATCGGAAGGGAGGGGGGAGGGTGGGAAAGGAGTCAGGGGAAGGGAAGGGAGGTTAATTGAAATTGGAGAACTCAATGTTCAGTCCTATTGGCTGTAGGCTACACAGACGGAAGATGAGGTGTTGTTCATCCAATTTGTATTTTGGTTCATTGTGGCAATGGAGGATGCCAGGGATGGTTATGTCATAAAGGGAGTGGGAAGGGGAATTAAAATAGGCGGTGACTGGGAGGTCCAGTCAATCCCTGGAGGCCCCGCTGAGAAGCTCGGTGAACCGTTCCCTGAGTTTACGCTTGGTCTCCCTGATGTAGAAAAGACCACACCGGGAGCACCGGATGCAGAAAACTAGTTTGGAAGAGAGGCAGGTGAATCTCTGTCTCACCTGGAAGAAATTATTGGCGCTGCAAATGGAAATGAGAGTCGTACCGGCAGGTTTTGCATCTTTCTGGATCTGTGACATTACAGTCCAGGGATTGGACCACAGTCAGTCCTGCAGGTCAAGTGCAGCCAGTCTGGGAATGTCAGGTGCGACAGTAGGAGTGCTGTGGAGATATCACTCCAGGGGCTGGGTCATGCTAACTGGGGATGTCCTCCTAATTTTCTTCAGGACTCAATTCTCAATAATGTTTGGGAGTTTGACTTGGGCCATTCCATGGGGAGAATCGAAAATTCATGTCTGAGGACACGTTCTTAGCAGTGGGTCACTGTGGGGTGGCATGGTAGCTCAGTGGTTAGCACTGCTGCCTCACAGTGTCAGGTTCAATTCCAGCCTCAGGCAACTGTCTGTGTGGAGTTTGCACATTCTCCCCGTGTCTGCGTGGGTTTCCTCTGGGTATTCTGGTTTCCTCCCACACTCCAAAGAAGTGCAGGTTAGGTGAATTGGCCATGCTTAATTGCCCACAGTGTTCAGGGATGTTTTATACAAAGGACAGGGCTGGGAGCACCAGGAAGGTTGGTCTTCCAGGTCACAATCACAGATTCCCTATCACCTTGTCATTGATACTGGGCACCTATGGTTACTGCTATGGAATGTAGGTGTGTGCATATCTGGCAGACAGAGCGAGCTAGATCTGGGTCTTCATGGAAGCAGGCAGATACAGACATGTCAGAGCCAGTACGGTTCTGGTCATGTGGGTGTACTCCTCCATTCATCAATCCTGCTGACTGTAAGATAAATGGCAAAGGTCTTTTCCCAAGGCTAGGGGAGTTCAAGACTTGAGGGCATGCTTTTAAAATGAGAGGAGAAAGCTTTGAAAGGGACCTAAGGGGCAACGTATTCATACAGTTCGTGTACTGACTGAACTGCCAGACAACGTGGTAGATGCAATACAGTTACAACATTTAAAGGACACTTGAATAAGTACACGATTAGGGAAGGTTTAGGGAGAGTGTGGCGCTTGAAAAGCACAGCAGGTCAGGAGCAGGAGAATCGACGTTTCGGGCAAAAGCTCTTCATCATTCCCAATGAAGTGCTTTTGCCCAAAACGTCGATTCTCTTGCTCCTCGGATGCTGCCTGAACTGCTGTGCTTTTCCAGCACCACCCTCTTGACTCTGATCTCCACCATCTGCAGTCCTCACTTTCTCCTTAGAGAGTTATGGGCCAAATGCAGGCAGAAGGGAGTAGTTCAGTTTAGGAAACTTGGTTGATTCTGTGACTGCCTTGGACAAACCTGTCTGCTGTTCATGTGCCGTCTGTGCATTTTCACAAAGTGACTATTAGCTGGGAGCATAGGATTGTCTTCTGCCTGAGGCAGTACACCTGCCTGGTCTGCAGCAGTGCTCTAACTGCCAGAGACTTGAGGCATTTCTTCCTCCACCAGCTGTTGAAGCATATCAGGATCTACCCACTAGATTGTGCTCTTCAATCTAATTTCAATAGAGTGCCCATTGAGGTGTAAGT
Organism: Hemiscyllium ocellatum; assembly: GCF_020745735.1. Classification (NCBI taxonomy): domain Eukaryota; kingdom Metazoa; phylum Chordata; class Chondrichthyes; order Orectolobiformes; family Hemiscylliidae; genus Hemiscyllium; species Hemiscyllium ocellatum. The sequence continues at coordinate 32,441,920 of NC_083424.1, read as the reverse complement.
TCCTCAGCTGGTGAGCAGGGCATTGAAAGCCTTGTTGGTTCATCTCCTGGAAGTTCAGTGACTTGCTCCTTAGAGGTGGAGGACAAGCTGGGCGTCACCAGTGCTGGCCTTTTGAGACAGAGGTTCACTGGCTGGTGCCTACATTAGGGAAGAGAGAGATCTAGTTGTCTAAGAGGGATGAAAGACCTGTGCAGATGAAGAATGAGTTCGCACTGGTGGTCGAGAGAGAGTAGTGCAGCACGGCACAACGCAGCTTACTGGGTTGGTTTGCCATTAACATTGCCCCAACCCCACATGAGCTGTGATGTTCTTCTCTAGAAACCTTTCTTGCCATAGGAAGTGAGGAACCCAACCAAGTCACCTCCTATGCCTTTAAATCCCAGCAAATATAAGTCCAGCATGTCTATTCCTTCCTCGTGAGGCAACCTATCTATTTATGTAGCAAACCTTCTCTGAACCTCTTTCAATGAATAAAACTCCTCTTTTAAATGAGGAGACCAATACTGGTGTATTGGTCCAAACATGAACTCACCAATGCCCTGTAATAGTGACGTATAATCTCCCTATTTTTATATTCAGCTCCCCTCACAATAAATGATAACATTCTATTAAACATTAAGCACTGAGCATCCTAACCTGTGAGTGGGATGCAGACTGATTATATGCCTGATATGCTCGCTTCCATTTCTAGTAAAAGCAGCAAAAAAATTCATTCAAGGAATGTAATAGCCTGAAATTGAAATTCTTTTCACCAGTGAATGCCTGGAGAAATCCCACAGGATCCCACAACTTAATAGTCACAAGGGGAGGTCGCTTCCAGTGGTAAAGCCGATGGATTAGTAATCCAGAACCAAGGCTAATGCTCTACAAAGCTGAAAATGTGTTGCTGGAAAAGTGCAGCAGGTCAAGCAGCATCCAAGGAACAGGAGATTCGACATTTCGGGCATAAGAAATAGAGTGCGATCAGCAACAATGAGATTGTCAATGTTAAGATCCCGGCAGATCCCTCGTCAGATCCACACCCCCCACCAACCCAACCTCCACTCCTGGCACCTTCCCCCGCAACCGCAAGAAATGCAAAACTTGTGCCCACACCTCCCCCCTCACTTCCCTCCAAGGCCCCAAGGGATCCTTCCATATCTGTCAGAAATTCACCTGCACCTCCACACACATCATTTACTGCATCCGTTGCACCTGATGTGGCCTCCTATACATTAGGGAGACAGGTCGCCTACTTGCGGAACGTTTCAGAGAACACCTCTGGGACACCCGCACCAACCAACCCAACCACCCCGTGGCTCAACACTTCAACTCCCCCTCCCACTCCGCCAAGGACATGCAGGTCCTTGGCCTCCTCCATCGTCCGATCATGGCAACACTACACATGGAGGAAGAGCGCCTCATCTTCTGCCTAGGAACCCTCCAACCACAAGGGGTGAATGCAGATTTCTCCAGTTTTCTCATTTCCTCTCCCCCCACCTTTTCTCAGTCCCAACCCTCAGACTCAGCATCGCCTTCTTGACCTGCAATCTTCTTCCTGACCTCTCCGCCCCCACCCCCTCTCCGGCCTATCACCCTCACCTTAACCTCCTTCCACCTATCGTATTCCCAACGCCCCTCCTCCAAGTCCCTCCTCCCTACCTTTTTATCTTAGCCTGCTGGGCACACCCTCCTCATTCCTGAAGGAGGGCTTATGCCCGAAACGTCGATTCTCCTGCTCCTTGGATGCTGCCTGACCTGCTGCGCTTTTCCAGCAACACATTTTCAGCTCTGATCTCCAGCATCTGCAGACCTCACTTTCTCCTTAATGCTCTACAAACATGATTTTGAATCTCACCAAAGCAGAGGGTGAAATCTAATTCAATTTTTTAAAACATTCTGGAGTTAAAAGCCGATTTAATGTTGACCATGTAACCAATCAATACTATTGACATTAAAAAAAGATGTGTTTCACAAATGTCATTTAAGGAAGGAAACCTATTGTCTTTGTTTGGTCTGGCCTATGTGTAACTCCAGACCAACAGCAAAATGATTAACTCTTAACCTCTCCTCTGAAACAGCTCCAGCAAGGCACTGACTTCAAAGATGGACAGCAAATTCTGATTTAGCCAAGGATGCCCACTCCCATGAATAAAATAACAAAAAGGTCTGGAATTCAGTATTATGTGGGTCATTGGTGTATCTGTTTCTACATAGGGTTGTTTATTATGTCTGGTTTCTGGGATCTTTAATGGCAATGAATGAGATGATTCTGAAGTTAATACATACAATAATTATTGTTCAAGTATTTTTGCCCAGTAATTTAGATTGATGTACTAGACAGAGTGAGAGGTTAGGCAACAGTGAGGAATGCAGATGCTGGAGATCAGAGTCTAGGTTAGAGTGGTGTTGGAAAAGCACAGCAGGTCAGGCAGCATCCGAGGAGCAGGAAAATCAACATTTCGGGTAAAAGCCCTTCATCAGGAATTCCTGACCTGCTGTGCTTTTCCAGCACCACTCTAATCAGAGTGAGAGGTTGTTTCGTCTGGCTGGAGGACCTCAAATGTGGCACAATCTCAGTTTAAAGTGCAATTTAAGATTAAAAAGGGGAGAGATATTTGCACTTAGAAAGGCCACAATGTACCATTAGTGTGAATGTTCAGAATTCTCAACTCCCACAGGCTTATCCATGCTGCATTGCCCCTTAGGGAATCAATGCTAAGCCAAGCATTTGGATAGTGGAGGTGTAGCACAAGGCTGGCTGTGAACACATTGAATGTTGAAGCTGGCTTGATAGGCTATGTGTTCTATTCCAGCTCCCGTTTCCTATGTTCTTATGAAGCTGTGCCTGTGATATAGAATGTCAGCCCTGGAAGCAGTTAAATTTGCCCAGACAACCTGCAGCAAGTATAGAAGTTGGATGAACTTTAATTTATATAGCATCTTTCACAACTGCACAACATCCCAAAGCATCTTATTAATTAATTGAATCCATTTGAAGAATAGGTAAGGAATACACCAGCCAGTTTGCACACCAGGTTCTCAGACAGCTGTGGGGTAAATGACCAGATAACCAGGGCCTTAAAGATATTGCTGAAAATGTGTTGCTGGAAAAGCGCAGCAGGTCAGGCAGCATCCAAGGAGCAGGAGATTCGATGTTTCGGGCATAAGCCCTTCTTCAGGAAACGTCGAATCTCCTGCTCCTTGGATGCTGCCTGACCTGCTGCGCTTTTCCAGCAACACATTTTCAGCTCTGATCTCCAGCATCTGCAGACCTCACTTTCTCCTTTAAAGATATTGGGCAGATGTGGGTACTGTAGATGCTGGAGATTAGAGTCAAGATTAGAGTGGTGCTGGAAAAGCACAGCAGGTCAGGCAGCATCTGAGGAGGGTTGATGGATGAATACTGACCTGGCATGCCAGAGAATACTCACCTGCTCTATGAAATAGTGCATTGGGGCTATTTTCATCCACATGACAAGGTAGTCAGGACCTCATTTTACAATCCTATCTCACATGAGGATCCTGGGCTCTTAGGTCAAGTCTCATTATGGATTAAATATTGTATAATGAGTATTATCCCCACCCCAAACACCCTCCACACTAATAAGACGATATTTCTAATTTGTCTGCCAACCATCGTTGTGGCCTTTCTGAGCAGTTAGTGTCAGTCGTGAGCGAAGGAGTGGCACCTTTTACAAACTTTAATACTGAGTCTCTGTGAATTGGAACTCTTTTATGGCGATGTTCTATCATCTGTTGATACCAGCTTCAGAGAGAAGGGGACAGTATTTCCAATCGTTATTCCTGCCTAGAACAGTTCGTATTGGCACTGAGTTGTTCATTCTTCTGCTGTTCCCTGTGGATGTACACAATTAATATGTTGGCTATTTTGCTTTTACTGTTAATCAGTTGCCTGTAAAGGTGATAGCGTTAACTGTTTCTGAATTCGACCAATTGCATTACAATATGTTGACAGAAAGTGGTAACTTGCATATTTTTCATTCTATATCAAAAGGGAGAATTTTGTTGTCATATCGTCAATGGTTTTCCAAGGAAAATGAAACAATTTAAGAGAGTTTAGCACCTTTACAGGTCATTCAGTGATTGGAAATGCCACAGTTCTACATGCTTGGGAGAGGGGATCCAACAACACAACATGTTATGGTATGATTTTATGAGTTTCCTGTGGGGTGGAGAAATAATCTATATTTTAATATTGGTCATATGGACGACTTACCTTTGCAACATTGAGCTGTGTGTGTTTGGTCTGGAGCATCAGTTTGATTGCAGAGATATTTATGTGTCTCTGAGCAACTTCACTTCCATATTTTTAATATTAATGAGCTGCTGCAGATTGTCCTGCTTTAACTGTAATATATTTGCCATTACTGGTAAATTGTGGCATGAATACCCAAAAGAAACCAAATCCAACTGCTATAAATCACAGCTAGAGTGCTGGAATGCAATCAAATCCAATGACTATATAAATCAGAGCTTAATCATCTGGAAGGTATCAACCCTCACTGCTGCAAATTGTGGTATGAGTGCTCGAAAGTAATCAAAGGTAGCTGCCGTAAACCATGCTCTAGTGTCTAAAAGGAACAAATCCCACCTTTTAAATTATGCTGCATTTACCTGATCGACAGTGATCTCGACTACTGTGGATCTGAATTCCTGAGCCAAACCTGATCATTGTAAATCCTGATACCAATCTTCCAAGAAAATCAAAATCAAACCACAAGGGTATCAGTGATTTCAGACAGAGGAAGCCATCAGGTGTAGGTGATGGCGTCGAAGCCCTGAAGAAACTGAATGGAGGTTGGAAGAGTCAGAGGTGACTACATTGAAACATGTATGATCCTGAGGGGGCTTGGCCAGGTTGTGGGAAAATCCGGACAATAGGGACTCGAGTTTAAAAATAAGGGTTCGCATATTTCAAACAGAGATGAGAAAACATTTACTTCTCTCAGAGGGCAGTGAGTCTTTGGAATTTGCTTCCTCAAAAAGTAATGGATACAGAATCTGTAAATATTTTTCTGGCAGAGGTAGGTGGTTTCTTGATTACAAAGGGGATAATGCATTACTGGGAATACACAGAATGTACTGGTATACTCCATATACATATGGAGCTGAGGTTAAACTTTAATCAGCCGTGACCTTACTGAATTCTGAGCAGGTTTGAATTCCCAGGGGCCTACTGTTGTTCATTTGCTGTATGAACAAAACGAAAATCAATCTTGGTTTGAATCCAACAATGATATGTGTTGAATTTGAATAATATGAGTTCTTACATTTGATGTCGTATATTGTAATATTTACCAGATTTTTGAACTTGCTGTTTGGTAGCATGGTGGCTCAGTCGTTTGCACTGCTGCCTCACAGTGCCAGGGACTTGTGTCTGATTCCAGCCTTGGGCAGTTGGCTATGTGGAGTTTACACGTCCTCCCTGCATCTGTGTGGGTTTCCTCTGGGTACTTTAGCTTCCTCCCACTATCCAAAGATGGGCAGATAAGGTGGATTGGTCCGGGGATCTACAAGCTAGGTGGGTTAGCCATGATAAATGCACGGATAGGGTAGTTTGGGGGGTGGGTATGGGTGGACTGATCTTTGGAGCATCAGTGTGGACTCAATGGGCTGAATAGCTTGCTTCTGCACTGTAGGGATTTGATGATTTTATTGCAGTGCACCCCTGGCTGGTCTCTTGCATTTTGCCTTCTTTGAAATTGAGATCTTCCAGAACTCTGCTGCCCGTGGACTTATTTGGATCAAGTCCCACTTGTGAATTCTCCTGTGCACATTAATCCATATTCACTCTTGACCAGTCAATACCTTGATTTTAAAATTTTCATTCCTGTTTTCAAATCCCAACATGGCCTAACTATCGCTGTAATTTATCCCATGCTCACAGCCCTCTGAGGTACATATATACATTGAACAGTACAGCACAGGAACAGGCCCTTCAGCCCACCATATCTGTGTCAACCATGATGCCATTCTAAACTAATCCCATCTGCCTGCACATGGTCCATTTCCCTCTATTCTCTGCCTGTTGATATGTCCATCAAAATGCCTCCTAAACTTTGCTAACAAATCTGCTTCTACCAATTCCTTGACAACATGTTTCAGACGCCTACAACCCTCTGTCTAAAAAACTCACCTTGCACATTTCTTTTAAACTTTGTCCCTCTCACCTTAAACCTCAACCCCCCCAGTAAGACTCTGACTAACCATTTATCCATGCTTCTTATAATTTTATAAGCGTCTATCAGGTCACCCCTTGGCCTCTGATGCTGTTGCAAAAACTATCCAAGTTTGTTCAACTGCTGTTTATAGCCGATACACTCCAATCCGGACAACTTCCTGGGATACCTCTTTTGCCCTCTCTCCAAAGCCTCCACATCTTTCCTATAGTGCAGTGACCAGAACTATGCACAATAATCTAAATGTGGCCAAATTGAAATTTTATACAGCTGCAATAAGATTTGCCAACTTTTATACTTAACGCCCCAACTGGTGAAGACAAGCATGCCGTTTGTCTTCTACACTGCCTTATCCATTTGTGCTGCCACTTTCAGGGAGCTACAAACTTGCACCCCAAGATCCCTTTGTATATCAATGCTCTGAAGGGTCCTGCCATTTACTATATACTTTCTTCTTGCATTTGACCTTCCAAGATGTATCGCCTCACACTTGTCTGGATTAAACTCCATCTGCCATTTTTCTGCCCAACTTTCCAACTAATCTACATCCTGCTGTATCTTTGATAACCTTCCTCACCATCACAACTCCATCAATCTTCATGCCATCTTCAAACTTACTAATCAGACCACTTACATTTTTATCCAAATCATTTAGAAAAACAGCAAAGTCCCAGCACTGATCCTTGTGGAACACCATCAGTCACAGATCTCTAGTCAAAAAAAAACTACCACAACTACCCTCTGTTTTCTATGACCAAGCCAATTTTGTATCCAACTTGCCCCCTTACAATGGACTCCATGCAATGTAATCTTGTTGGCCAGCTACCATGAGGAGCTTTGTCAAATGCTTCAGTAAAGTCCATGTAGACAACATCCACTGCCCTAGCCTCATCAATCATAGAGTTATAGAGTCATAGAGCTGTACAGCACAGAAACAGACCCTTCGATCCAACTCATCCATGCTGACCAGATATCCCAACCTAATCTAGTCCCAACTGCCAGCACTTCCTCAAAAAACTCAATCAAGTTTGTGAGACAAAACCTCCCCTGCATAAAGCCATAAAGCATAATGCTAACTATCCATTCTACTCCAAATATCAGTAAATCCTGTCCCAAAGAGTCTTCTTCAATAATTTCTCAACCATTGATTTATTGGCCTATAATTTCCTGGATTATCCCTCTTGCCATTTTTAAATAAAGGAGCAACATTGCCTATTCTCCAGTCTTCTGGGACCTTATCGGTGGCTAAAAAGGATTAAAGATCTCTGTCAAGGACCTATAATTGCCTCCATTGCCTTCTTCAATGTCCTGGTGTAGATCCCATCAGGCCCTGGGGATTTATCTACCTTAATGTTTTTCAAGGCACCCAACAGCATCTTTTTCTCAATATCAACATGTCCCAGAGTATCAATATATGCCTTCCTATTATTATCATCATCTATGTCCTTCTCCTTGGTGAATACTAATGTAAAGCACTCAACAAGGACATCACCCATGTCATCCAGCTCCATGCATAATTTCCCTCATTTGTCCTTGTGTTGATCCTTCCCTTTTATTCCCCCTTGTTTTTAATATATATTTGAAAAACCTTGGGATTCTCCTTAATCCTATTTGCCAAGGACATTTCATGGCTCCTTCTCACCTTCCTAATTCCTTGTTTAAATTCCTTTCTGCTTTCTTTATACTCCTTATGGGCTTCGATTGATTTCATTTTCCTGACCCTTCCATGTGTTTCCTTGTGCTTTTTGACTAGACTTTCAATATAAGGGTCTTAAATCTTGCCATTTTTATCTTTCATCCTCACTTAAGCAAACTGGTCCTCTCAAAGACTCTCATATGTCAAGTTTGGGTTTACCCTCAAACAGTTATCCCCAGTCTAATTTCTACGGTGCCTGCCGAACGCTGTTGTAATAAGCCTTCCCCAAATTTAACACTTTCACCTGAGGACCAGTTTTATACATATCCATGGTTATTTTAAAACTTAAGGAATTATGATCACTATTCCCAAAATGCTGTCACATTGGAACTTTAATCTCCTGGCTAGGTTCATTCCCCAGTACAAGGTCTAATGCGACCCTTCACTGGACCATCTATTTATTGTTTCAAGAAACCCTCCTGGACACACCTAGAAATTCTGCCTCATCTAAGCCCCTGGCATTAGGGAGTCCTATAAATATTAGGGAAATTAAAACCGCCCACTTTACCCATCCTGCTGTTTTTACGTCTTTCCACGATCTGCTTACATATCTGTCTTCTATCTCTCCTTGATTATTGGGAGACCTACACTATAACTCTATCATGGTGCTTGCATCTTTCTTATTCCTAGAATAGTTGCACACCGCTCCTTCTGGCCACTTGACCAACTGCAAATTCAATCACTCCACCACTGGAAGCCATGCCTTTAACCACCTAGGTCCGAAGCACTGAAATGACCTTCTGCATTTCTCTGCCTTCCTTTCTTGGTTTTAGGTACTCCTTACACTCTGGAATCTGACTTTCTGCCAAAATTACTCCTTGTGTAGCTTGCTGTCTCATGCTGCTTCATAATGGTCCTTGAACTTTTGCTCTTACGTTGAAGGCACTACATAAATGTAAATTGTTGTTGGTCTTGCAGATCAGCTTTCCATTGTGAACATGACCTGACTGTCAGTTCCTTTTTACGACCAGGAAATAATGCTTATAATGAACTTGCAAACCTGCTTTACAGCTAAGCAGCAAGTTCTACATTGTTACACTATTTCCACAAATAAAGCTGTTTAGTTTAAAAAAAATGTTCTGTATCATGTAGGCTCTTATCTCTTCCTTGATTTGATATGAGAGACAATGAACTGAGGTTTGATTTCACGAATTATAAAATCAGCTAATTAGTGATCTATCTGTAATCATAAGTAGATGTCAGAATATATATTCTTTTTTAAATTCAGATATGGAGATTATAGTGTTTTTAAATTTAACATGAATGAATGTAGACTAACACAAATTTTCAGAATATACACCGCACTTTTAAGGATAAGCAGATAACTGATTTACTGAGAGATATCTCTGAGGAACTATAGATATTCTGTGCATTTCCAACATGATTCATTGCCTTTCCTTGAAGTGAAAAGAAGGCAATGGTTAATACCATAGGGTGTTGTCATGAAGGCCCATTGTCAGGGTCACTTCAGTGGGGTGACATAGCGTAAACACTTGAGCTATGTATCACTACTTGTCAGAGTATAGCTATCATCTTGGTATTTATTGAGACCAGCCTGACAAAGCAAATATTAGTTCACTGAAAAAAATTGTCAGAAGCATTAAATATTGTTGAATAATCTCCTTGTTGTGGCTGTGAGGCCTCAGTAGTAACTCCCTGTTTGAGGTTATCTGTTCTTGCATGCCCATAAAAATTTGTAAGTGTTTTTTTGTGTAGAACTTCTCTCTGAATCCTCTCAAGCACTGAAATTAAACACTTTGAAGAGTGCTGAGTTCTCACTACTACCAAAGAAGCAGATTCATTATTTGTGACCTTCAATTAACTCCACTGACACTGAGGAGAAGCTAGATTGGATAACTTGTCTGCACGCATTCTCCCCTTGGTGTATTCTTGCCCATTGCTACTCTTAGATAAGAGCAAACTTCTGAGCTTTACACTCTGCATCTCTTGTTAATTACTGATTCAATTAAAATAGTTTAATGCAAATGAGTCAACAGCAGTTTATTGTGTAACATTAGAAAATACGCTTCAATTAATTGGTTACATGCAGGAGTGAATTTTAAAAAAGTCGCAATTAGATTTTGAGATCAATGCTTGTCGGTCTATGGGTGACCTAAGGATCCATCTTTTTCTTTATCACTACTTTACAGAAAAGAGTGAAGATTAAAGTTCTGATCATTTAAAAAATATTTTTACTTTTAATTTAGAATGTTAATTCATGTGTGTTCAGGCTGGAGGCAGGTCTTTGATTCATCCTGAGTCATTTTCTTGGCAATTTTTTGTCAGTGATGATGTGCCCTTGAATTCTACTCTGAGGGGCAGATCCTCACTCCATCTCAGTCAGAACAGGAAACAAACACTACAGCGGACAGCTGAAACTGACACCCGGAAGCGGCAAGGACAGACCGCTATAAATACCGGAAGAAACATCAAAGAGGCGCTTCGCAGGAGACTCCAGAGCACTGATGATGTCGCCTAGCCAGGGGATGAAAAGTTTGCAACAAAAACTTCCAGCTCGGCGAACAGAACCACAACAACGAGCACCCGAGCTACAAATCTTCGCACAAACCTTGAACAGGAAACAAAGCCATGCTTCTGGTGTTCTCCTACACCACATGCTCGAGACCTAGCCAACTGAGCTGATCAGTCCTAATTTAGAAAATGCAAAAATCTGATTTTATCTCGATTTCAAATAAATTTTATGAATTTATGTCCATTACCTTTAATATACAAATATGAAGATTCAGATTGAAAAACTGATTAAAGGAAATGATACAAGAGAATGGCAAAGAGAGAGTGATTCATCATTCCCTGCCCATATCCCAATCCCATGTCCACAAACAGCCTTTGTATTATGAGACATAATGTTTTCAATTCATTTGGTCAATTTTCTCATCATTTTAGATGCTTTCTGAAAGATAAAACTTATTCTTTCTGTATTTGCAAACACAGTGATCTTACACCAAGGATATTTGAATACATTCTATTTTGTTCAGCGCTGCAGTATGGCAAAGACTGCTAACCATATATGTATTGATCTCAATTAGTTATAGCGTGTTGTGTAAGTGGCTCAGAATTAAAGCAATTGAACAGTCTCTAAAGGTACTTTTACATTTCAATTGGCATCCCTGGAGAGCAGCATTCAAACAGAGACTTTCAAACTTCATGCACTGCGATCGTCTATTCACCTCATCTGTGCAGTCACTCCAAATCAAGGCTTGTTACAAGGGCATATGTTTTGTTCCTGTCTGCATATTTGTGGTTGAGTATGCCCAAGAGGGGGTGGGGGAGACTGATGCCATTGCATCAGCCCCTCAGAGTAAGAAATGTAACTGTTCCTCCTCTTGGCTAATTGGATCTTCGATAAAAAAGCAGTTGAAACTATTTGGGAAATAAACTGTTCTAGCAAAGAAGAGGAAATCAAAAGATACTTCCAAATCATGCAGTTGTCTCAGACTTGAATCTGTCGTTAGCTGTTATCAAACAGTTGTGTTTGATATTAGAGTGGAGAAAAATGCTGTGGCCTGCCTGAGTGTTTCATGTATAATATAAAGCAAGACTGCATATTCAACGCCTTACTATACTCCCTATATATCCATGAGGGTGTGGCCAAATTTTGTCCTAATTCCACCTATAAGTTCACTGATGATGCCATTGTTGTAGGCCTGACTCCAACAATGGCAAGGGAGAATACAAGAAAGAGCTAGAGTGTTTGGTGGCATGGTGAAAAGACAACAATCTCTCCCTCAACATCAGCAAAATGAAAGAGCTGGTCATTGACTTAAGGAATCAAGGTGGAAGGCATGCCCCTATCTACATCAATGGAGCTGAAGTGGAGATGTTCAAGAGCATCAAGTTCCTAGGAGTGACGATCACCAGCAATCTGTTCTGATGCAGCCATGTTAATGCGATGGTCAACAACGCCTCTACTTCCTCAAGAGATTGAGGAAATTTGGTATTTCCACAAAGAGTCTTACCATTTTCTTATAGATGTACCATAGAAAGCATTCCATCTGGATGCGTCACGGATTGGTATGGCAACTGCGCTACCCAACATTGTAAGATTCTACAGAGAGTTGTGAACACAGCTCAGTCCATCATGCAAGCCAGCCTTCCATCCAATGACTCCATCTAAACTTCCTGCTGCCTTGGAAAGGTAGCCAACATAATCAAAGAACACTTCCAACCTCTTCTATTGGGCAGACGATTCAAAATCATAAATACATGGACTGACAGATTTAAGACAGCTTCTTCCCCAATGTTTATTTTTAGAATTAGAATCCCTACAGTGTGGAAACAGGCCCTTTGGCCCAACAAGTCCACACTGACCCTCCAAAGAGTAACCCACCCAGACCCATTCCCCTACCCTATATATACCCCTGGCTCATGCAGCTAACCTACACATCCCTGAACACTATGGGCAACCTAGCATGGCCAATTCACCTAACATCTTTGGATTGTGGGAGGAAACCGGAGCACCCAGAGAAAACCCATGCAGACATGGGGAGAATGTGCAAACTCCATGGAGTTGCCTGAGGCTGGAATCAAATCTAGGTCTTTAGCTCTGTGAGGCAGCAGTGCTAACCACTGAGCCACCCTGCCACCCTTGAGCCTGTAATTAGACTTATGAATGGACCTCTCAAATTTTAAATGTAATGTTGATCTCACTTTTTGTGCATTTTCTCTGCATTCCTTGCTCTGCTCTATTACCCTAATGCACTTCATATGGTATTGCACACGGAACAAAACTTTTTCACTGTACCTCAGTACATGTGACAATAATAAATAAAATCATATCAAATCAAAGCAGTGTCATAATGCTCCATGCAGAGAGTTTCAGCTTTTGTGTGTTTCCTGGCAAAAACAGATTGCACCAATCCTTCAGGAGATCACTAAATCCATTAAAATCCAATGTTTGTGATATCCTCTGGAATTTGGATATTGATTCCTTTTTTGATTTCTGTGGTTCCTTTGGTGGAATAACCAACACTTATTGGAAAGAGCAGCCACCTCAAGAGAAAGATTGTCTTAAAAGAACAGGTTTACAGTTGGGGTCAAGAGTTTGTTTCAAAACTAACCCTCTGAACTCTATTGGACTGGACCTGATGCATTGTAAAGGGAGCAATGTATCCAAGACACTTATTATTAGGTGGGTCATCATTTACAAATCTAAATCTTAGTCACCATAATATTAATTGTTCCATGATAGCAATGATCTCAGTTGGATGTCATCGCAAAACATTAAGTTTTACCATTACATCATGTTGAAAATGTGTTGCTGGAAAAGCGCAGCAGGTCAGGCAGCATCCAAAGAGCAGGAGAATCGATGTTTCGGGCATGAGCCCTTCTTCAGGAATGAGGAGAGTGTGCCAAGCAGGCTAAGGTAAAAGGTAGGGAGGAGGGACTTGGGGGAGGGGTGTTCTCCATTACATTATGTTGACAGCCAACCTGTCTTATTGTTCCTTTAACATTACAATCACAGGATTGTACAATACACATACTGCAATGTTTGATTTCATAACTAAGTTGTGATTTAAATGAAATACATTGGAGTGCTATTTACTCTCCACTATTACGGAAAATTTAACATCTGGGAACAAACCATAGAAGTCATATTTGCACAGTTCGGCCGTGTTTATTGAAAGTTACTTCTTGACAGTTTGCTTATCAGTAGAAGAACTCCAATTTCTTTCATTCATTTTCAGAATGTGGTCATTTTTGCAAAGTTATCATAAAAAGTGGTGGTTAACTGCCACCTTTGCATTGTACAATTGAATTTATGCCAAACTGGTGTTTCATAACGGCCGAACTAGGTGGGGAGGGCATACAGCTTTCCTGGAAAGACATTTGCTTTCTATTTGAACCTTTAAAACAAGCTGAAAGCTTTGCAGTCACTTTAAAAAAATACTATACTCCCTTCTAAATTGCATGTTATTTTCAAAACCAAATTTAAATTCTCAAAGTGTAATGATGGGATTTGAACTGACATATTTTGGATTACTCATGCATCAATATAAATTAATTCGTGTGAATTCTAATGTTGCAGGAAATGATCAGTAAATTCACTGCAATAAAATCGAGGAGAATGTTAGGCAAGATTTTAATTTTCAGTATCACCTTAAAAGGCTCTTGTATGGTATTTCTGAGCACAATTATGACAACTTGTATTTATTAAATTTCCTTTAATTTGGATAAACATCCAAAGGCACTTCACAGGACAATTGCCAAACAAACATTAGGATATTTTAAAACCAACTTTTTAAAACGTAGGTCTTCAAAACACCTGAAAAGAAGAAAGAGAAATATAAAGGTGCTTGCGGTGAGAATTCCAGATGGAGTTAGATTTTTGAACAATGGGGGAACAAAACTTATTGGTGAGGGCAGGCAGGTGTTTTTTATTCACTGATTAGAACATAGAACAGAAAATAATACAGCGCAGTACAGGCCCTTCGGCCCTCGATGTTGCGCTGACCTGTGGAACCAATCTGAAGCCTGTCTATCCTACACTATACCATTTTCATCCATATATTTATCCAAAGAACATTTAAATGTCCTTAAAGTTGGCAAGTCTACTACTGTTGCAGTCAGGGTGTTCCACGCCCCTACTATTGTCTGAGTAAAGAAACTACCTCTGACATCTGTCCTATATCTATCACCCTTCATTTTAAAGCTATGTCCCCTTGTGTTAGCCATCACCATCTGAGGAAAAAGGCTCTCACTGTCCACCCTATCTAACCTTCTGATTATCTTATATGTCTCAATTAAGTCACCTCTCAATCTTCATCTCTCTAATGAAAACAGCCTCAAGTCTTCAGCCTTTCCTCACAAGACCTTCCCTCCATACCAGGCAACATCCTATTCTGAACCCCTTCCAAAGCTTCCACATCCTTCCTATAATGCAGTGACCAGAGCTGTCTGCAATTCTCCAAGTGCAGCCGCACCAGAGTTTTGTACAGCTGCAACATGACCTCGTGGCTCTGAAACTCAATCCCTTTATCAATAAAAGCTAACACACCGTGTGTCTTCTTAACAACCCTATCAACCTGGGTGGCAACTTTCAGGAATCTATGTGCATGGACACTGAGATCTCTTTGCTCATCTACACTACCAAGAGTCTTACCATTAGCTCAGTACTTTGGTTACTCCGACCAAAGTGAATCACCTCACACTTTTCCATATTAAACTTCATTTACCACTTCTCAGCCCAGCTCTGCAGCTTATCTATGTCCCTCTGTAACCTACAACATCCTTTGGTACTATCGACAACTCCACCAACCTTAGCGTCATCCACACATTTACTAACCCATCCTTCTACGCCCTCATCCAGGTCATTTATAAAAATGACAAACAGCAGTGGCCCCAAAACTGATCCTTGCTGTACACCACAGGTAACTGAATTCCAGGATGAACATTTCCCATCAACCACAATCCTCTGTCTTCTTTCAGCAAGCCAATTTCTGATCCAAACCACTAAATCACCCTCAATCCCATGCCTCTGTATTTTGTGCAATAACCTGCCATGGGGAACCTTATCAAATGCCTTTTTGAAATCCATATACACCACATCAACTGTTTTACCCTCATCCACCTGTTATTCTCAAAGAACTCAATAAGGCTTGTGAGGTGTGACCTACCCTTCACAAAACCATGTTGACTACCTTTAATTAGCTTATTTCTTTCTAGATTATTATAAATCCTATCTCTTATAACCTTTTCCACCATATTACCCACACCCGAAGTAAGGCTCACTGGTCTCTAATTACCAGGGTTGCCTCTACTCCCCTTTTTGAACTAGGGGGCAACATTTGCTATCCTCCAGTCTTCTAGCACTATTTCTGTACACAATGATGACATAAAGATCAAAGCCAAAGACTCTGCAATCTTCTTCCTAGCTTCTCAGGCAATTCTAGGATACATCTCATCGGCCCAGGGAACTTACCTATATTCACACTTTCCAAATTGCTAACGCTTCCTCCTTGTGAACCTCAATCTCATCTAGTCTAGTAGCCTGTATCTCAGTATTCTTCTCAACAACATTATCTTTTTCCAGTGTGAATACTGATGAAAAATATTCATTTAACCCTTCCCCTATCTCCTCGGATTCCACGCAAAACTTCCCACTACTATCCTTGATTGACTCTAATCTTATTCTAATCATTCTTTTATTCCTGATATATCTGTCGAAAGCTTTAGTGTTTCCTTGACCCCCATCTGCCAACAACTTCTTATGTCTTCTCCTGGCTCTTCTTAGTTCTCTATTTAAGTCTGTCCTGACGAGCTTATAACTCTCAAGCACCCTAACTGAGTCTTCACGTCTCATCCTCACATAAGCCTTCTTCTTCCTCTTGACAAGGGATTCAACTTCTTTAGTAAACCATGGCTTCCTCACTCGACCACTTCCTCCCTGCCTGACAGGTACATGCTTATCAAGGACACGCAGTAGTTGATCCTTGTATAAGCTCCACATTTCATTGTGCTCATCCACTGCAGTTTCCTTCCCTATCCTATGCATCCTAAATCTTGCCTAATCACATCATAATTGCCTTTCCCCCAGCTATAACTCTTGCCCTGCGGTATAAACCTATCCCTTTCCATTGCTAAAGTGACATAACCAAATTGTGGTCACTACCACCAAAGTGCTCACCTACCTCCAAATCTAACGCCTGGCTGAGTTCATTACCCACTACCAAATCTAATGTGGCCTTGCTTCTTGTTGGACTGTCTACATACTATGTCAGGAAACCTTCATGTACACATTGGACAAAAACTGACCCATCGAAGGACTCGGAACTACAGTATTTCCAGCCAATATTTAGAAAGTTAAAGCCCACATAACAACTGCCCTGTTACTCTCACTCCTGTCCAGAATTATCTCTGCTATCCTTTCCTCTACATCGCTGGAACTATTTGGAGGCCGATAGAAAACTCCCAACAGGGTGACCTCTCCTTTCCTGTTTCTAACCTCAGCCCATACTACCTCAGTTGATGAGTCCTCAAACCTCCTTTCTGCCATCGCGATACTGTCCTTGACTAACAATGCCACACCTCCCTCTCTTTTATCATCTTCTCTGTTTTTACTGAAACATCTAAATCCTGGAACTTGCAACAACCATTCCTGTCCCTGCTCTACCCATGTCTCCGAAGTAGACATGGATAGAATGGCCTATTGCTACCCCTAATTCAAGAACAGCTTCTCCCCTGTTGTTACTAGACTGCTGAATGGAATTTCTCAAATTTCAAATCTATTGTTGATCTTGCTTTTTGCACACCTTCTGTGCAGCTGTAACTTTGAATGCCTCACTCTGTTTAATCACCCTATGATCTGTATGCCCTTGTGTGTTACGATCTGCCTGTACTGCACGCATAACAAAACTTGTCACTGCACCTAGGTACATGTGATAATAATAATCATGTGAAAATAATAATAATAAATGAAATCAAATCAAATAATTCTTGTGTTGTTGAGCCATTAAAATTGGAAATGCTCAATAAGCCAGAATTGGAGAGTTGCATTTTGGTGGGTTATAGATTTGGAGAAGATTGCATGGCTATGGAATGATTTAGATACAAGGATCTCAATATCCGAATCAAAATGCTGTTTAACTGAGAGCATGGGGGATGAACAAAGCCTCTTGTGAGTTAGGACACAGGCAGCAGAGGTTTGGATGACCAAGTTTGCAGAGTGCAGAATGTGAACATGCCAGACAGAGATGTGCTAGAAAAGTCAAATCTCGAAACAACAAAGGCATGAATCAGGGTTTCAGAAGAGCTGCTGTGAGGCAGGATGGAGTCCAACTTTAGCCTCAGACAGTTGCCAGAGAGAGGAACAGAATCAGTGGTTAGAGAGCAAAACTTGTGAATGAGGAAAATAAGGGCTTTATTCCTCACAATATTTAGTTGGAGGAAATGTCTGTCACCCTGTACTGCAAGTTAGCAGCTGAAAGCAACCAGGTAAACTGGTTCTCGCATTTAGCACATGCACTTTAACCAGTAAATTTTGTGTCACTGTATAGTATTTGCCACATCACTTTAAGTCTTTGTTTGCTTTTTGTTAGAATATAGTCAGTTTTTCATCAACACCAATGAAATATATTAACTATGCACAAATGCTGCAAGTGTATTTGAATTTCCAGTTTGCACCTATAATCTATCCCATATCATTAAAATGTCACACGTACAATAATTGAAACATACTGACTCAAAAATGATATGGAAACAGTGAGGATGAAGTAACCAGTTTTTCAAAATCAGATTTAGCAACTTGTGTCGATCTGTGAGACAAGGGCACACAATTAGCTTGTTCTTCTGCTGGCAAGTCAGTACATGTTGTTATCTTACCAGAGCCACACTAATTTCTGGCTGATATTTTTCTTGGAAAAGTTAATACAAGTCTTCAACTGTATCTATTTTCATTCACCTTATTCTCCCAGTTGTTCGGCCTATCTGCAATTTTGATTCCACAAAAATAATTTGGCAAGGTGAAATATAGCTTTGACTGTTTTCACTTAAGTCAATATTTATGTTTGTTGTAGACAATAAAATCTAACAGTGCCATCTGAAAATGTGAATCGCCCATGACACAGCCAAGATCTGGAAGAATTTGTATCAGACCTGCTTGATTTCTTTGAGGAGGGGATTTTGTAGCCTAGGCGTGTGTCACCCAGTCGAACATTGAACAGTAGAGCAATGGAATGGGCCATTTGGCTCATGATCTTGTGCTGAACATGACACCAAATGAATCTAATCCCTTCTGCCTGCCCTTAGTTCATATCCCTTCATTCCTTGCATATCCATGTTCTTGTCTAAAAGCCCTTTAAATGCCCCTATCATATCTGCCTTCACCACCAGTCCCCCGGGAGCACATTCTAGACTCCTACCACTCTCTGTTTAAAATATCTTGCCCCTCACAAGTCCTTTGACTTTGAACTTGCCCTCTTTCACTTTAAATGCATGCCCCCTAGTATTAGACATTTCAACACTGGGAAAAAGATTCTGACCGTCAACTCTATCTATGCATCTCATTATTTAATAGACTTCTATCAAGTCTCCCTTCAGCCGCCGCTGCTCTAGAGAAGCTCTAGTTTTTTTTAGCCTCTCATATTGAACATCAAATGATGCTTTCCAAACTTTTTCCCTTTGTGACCCCATTTCAAGGTTTGAAAATTGTTGTGCCCCCTCAACGGAACATGAGTGCACAGCTGAACCGATGCTTAAACTTGGTCAGAACTCCACGTTGGTCTTTGTGACTTCACAGCAAAATTTCAGCTTGCCACTTGAGTTGTCTGCCCGATCCTCACTTTAAGAAGCCCTAATGTAAAACGTGTTCATCTCACTACTTTCTTTGAAAGGTTAAAAACTTGCAACAATTCTCTCTGTCTCTCTCTGTTTTGACGTGTTTAAGCCAACTCTGCCTTTATCAGCATTGCATGACACAGACCATATGGTCTGTGCAGCAGGAATGCTAAGTGATTTGTAAAACGATGTTTCCCATTACCAAGTCCCAGGGTAAAACTGTCTATACAAGAAATCTGCCAACCTGTATCATTGAGTTTCACATGGGCAGGAAATGCTTGGTCAGTTAAGTAATGACAAAAAACTTATTTCAAATACTGTCGTAGATGTACAATATAGTCTGGGTGACCTTAAGAAAGCACAACCTATATTTAAGCACCAAGTATACTCAATAATGTAAATTTACTGACAAATATCCAAAACTAGAGCACAAGACACGATACACTGGTGCAGTTAATCCTCTCGCGGCACTCTCTAAACCAGGTCATTTAAAAGGGACTCTGAATTCAATCACTTTTAAGCATTTTGTATTTATTTGCTGTGATTGTAATACTTCGCCAAATTTAATAAGGCTTCATAAAGTTGCTGGAACATGCTCTGTATGGAGTGTATAGAGCGAAACAAGTTGGGAAAATGTAAACGGCAGTTGTGGGAAGGGTGGGGTGGAAAAGGCAACGCTGAAAATGACCAACAGGTCAGATAGGATCTGTACAGACCAGGTCAGGGAGAATCTGTACAGACCAGGTCAGGGAGAATCTGTACAGACCAGGTCAGGGAGAATCTGTACAGACCAGGTCAGGGAGAATCTGTACAGACCTGGTCAGGCTGAATCTGTACAGACCAGGTCTGGCATAATCTGTACACACCTGGTCAGGCAGAATCTGTACAGACCAGGTCAGGCATAATCTGTACAGACCAGGCCAGGCAGAATCTGTATAGACCCAGGTCAGGCAGAATCTGTACAGACCAGGCCAGGCAGAATCTGTATAGACCTGGTCAGGGAGAATCTGTACAGACCTGGTCAGGCAGAATCTGTACAGACCTGGACAGGCAGAATCTGTACAGACCAGGTCAGGCAGAATCTGTACAGACCAGGCCAGGCAGAATCTGTATAGACCTGGTCAGGGAGAATCTGTACAGACCTGGTCAGGCAGAATCTGTACAGACCTGGACAGGCAGAATCTGTACAGACCAGGTCAGGCAGAATCTGTACAGACCAGGCCAGGCAGAATCTGTATAGACCTGGTCAGGGAGAATCTGTACAGACCTGGTCAGGCAGAATCTGTACAGACCTGGTCAGGCAGAATCTGTACAGAACAGGTCAGGCAGAATCTGTACAGACCTGGTCAGGCAGAATCTGTCTCGACCAGGTCAGGCAGAATCTGTACAGACCAGGTCAGGCAGAATCTGTACAGACCTGGTCAGGCAGAATCTGTACAGACCAGGTCAGGCAGAATCTGTACAGACCAGGTCAGGCAGAATCTGTGCAGACCTGGTCAGGCAGAATCTGTACAGACCAGGTCAGGGAGAATCTGTACAGACCTGGTCAGGCAGAATCTGTATAGACCAGGTCAGGCAGAATCTGTACAGACCAGGTCAGGCATAATCTGTACAGACCAGGCCAGGCAGAATCTGTATAGACCCAGGTCAGGCAGAATCTGTACAGACCAGGCCAGGCAGAATCTGTATAGACCTGGTCAGGGAGAATCTGTACAGACCTGGTCAGGCAGAATCTGTACAGACCTGGACAGGCAGAATCTGTACAGACCAGGTCAGGCAGAATCTGTACAGACCAGGCCAGGCAGAATCTGTATAGACCTGGTCAGGGAGAATCTGTACAGACCTGGTCAGGCAGAATCTGTACAGACCTGGACAGGCAGAATCTGTACAGACCAGGTCAGGCAGAATCTGTACAGACCAGGCCAGGCAGAATCTGTATAGACCTGGTCAGGGAGAATCTGTACAGACCTGGTCAGGCAGAATCTGTACAGACCTGGTCAGGCAGAATCTGTACAGAACAGGTCAGGCAGAATCTGTACAGACCTGGTCAGGCAGAATCTGTCTCGACCAGGTCAGGCAGAATCTGTACAGACCAGGTCAGGCAGAATCTGTACAGACCTGGTCAGGCAGAATCTGTACAGACCAGGTCAGGCAGAATCTGTACAGACCTGGTCAGGCAGAATCTGTACAGACCAGGTCAGGCAGAATCTGTACAGACCAGGTCAGGCAGAATCTGTACAGACCAGGTCAGGCAGAATCTGTGCAGACCTGGTCAGGCAGAATCTGTACAGACCAGGTCAGGGAGAATCTGTACAGACCTGGTCAGGCAGAATCTGTATAGACCAGGTCAGGCAGAATCTGTACAGACCTGGTCAGGCAGAATCTGTACAGACCAGGTCAGGGAGATTCTGTACAGACCTGGTCAGGCAGAATCTGTATAGACCAGGTCAGGGAGAATCTGTACAGACCAGGTCAGGCAGAATCTGTATAGACCTGGTCAGGCAGAATCTGTACAGACCAGGTCAGGCAGAATCTGTACAGACCAGGTCAGGCAGAATCTGTATAGACCTGGTCAGGCAGAATCTGTACAGACCTGGACAGGCAGAAACTGTACAGACCTGGTCAGGCAGAATCTGTACAGACCAGGTCAGGCAGAATCTGTACAGATCAGGTCAGGTAGAATCTGTACAGACCTGGTCAGGCAGAATCTGTACAGACCTGGTCAGGGAGAATCTGTACAGACCAGGTCAGGCAGAATCTGTACAGACCTGGTCAGGCAGAATCTGTACAGACCAGGTCAGGCAGAATCTGTACAGACCTGGTCAGGCAGAATCTGTATAGACCAGGTCAGGGAGAATCTGTACAGACCAGGTCAGGCAGAATCTGTACAGACCTGGTCAGGCAGAATCTGTACAGACCTGGTCAGGGAGAATCTGTAGAGACCAGGTCAGGCAGAATCTGTACAGACCAGGTCAGGCAGAATCTGTACAGACCAGGTCAGGGAGAATCTGTACAGACCAGGTCAGGCAGAATCTGTACAGACCAGGTCAGGCAGAATCTGTACAGACCAGGTCAGGGAGAATCTGTACAGACCAGGTCAGGCAGAATCTGTACAGACCTGGTCAGGCAGAATCTGTACAGACCAGTCAGGTAGAATCTGTACAGACCTGGTCAGGCAGAATCTGTACAGACCAGGTCAGGCAGAATCTGTACAGACCTGGTCAGGGAGAATCTGTACAGACCAGGTCAGGCAGAATCTGTCTCGACCAGGTCAGGCAGAATCTGTACAGACCAGGTCAGGGAGAATCTGTACAGACCAGGTCAGGGAGAATCTGTATAGACCAGGTCAGGCAGAATCTGTACAGACCTGGTCAGGCAGAATCTGTACAGACCAGTCAGGTAGAATCTGTACAGACCAGGTCAGGTAGAATCTGTATAGACCAGGTCAGGCAGAATCTGTATAGACCAGGTCAGGCAGAATCTGTACAGACCAGTCAGGTAGAATCTGTATAGACCAGGTCAGGCAGAATCTGTACAGACAAGGTCAGGCAGCATCTGTATAGACCAGGTCAGGCAGAATCTGTACAGACCAGGTCAGGTAGAATCTGTATAGACCAGGTCAGGCAGAATCTGTACAGACCAGGTCAGGTAGAATCTGTATAGATTAGGCAAGTTGCTCTTTTGAATAGGGCTCCACCACATAAGGTTAAAATGTATGTTCCACAACTCAGCAGTTGCTGACTGACCTGCTGAGCGTTCCCAGAAATCTCTGCTTGGTTGTGATAGAATCTGAGAGTTTTGGGGCTTTTTATTGTGGAATTCAGCTTAAATGGGTTGTATTGCTTTTATTCAGTGCAATTGCTACACTGCAGGGATAGTGGAGCTACTACGGCGTTTGATTTATAAATTGCTTGTGTTTTGCAGAATTTGATGCTTTTCGAGTAACCTGTGATGCAGCAATGATTGCTTTCCGTTATTGTCTTTTTTGACGTTCACTTTTTGCTTTGGGAAGCTGAAACCAATTTTCCTCAGCAAAGCATTTTTAGCAAATGGATTTAGTCTTGTAGCTCCTCGTAAATACTATTTATTTGGGGTACAGTTGCCAATCATCATTTTATTTGAATAAGGCTTGGGAAATACAGTAGAACAGAGACATTGCCACTCGACTCAATTTTCAGTGATCCCTCATTCTGAAACTGCTACCAATTTAAACTAATGTTCCCAATAATTCTCATTTTCAGATTTCAGTGCAGGCATTCACATGCAACTGTGCAAACTTTGGTGATTGCTCCTGTGCAATAGGAGGGCACTCTCAGTGAATAGACTCCCTGTGGGCTGGTTAGTAAACAGCAGGAACCAATTCAAAGACAGCTCTGGGCATCTGACAAAGGCTAGCAAACCAAGGGCTATCCCACTCGATTTTGATAAGCACAATAAGGCTGTGTTGAATTTCCAATGATAATGCTTGCAGACTGTGTACTCATTGTTCCATACATTTATGTGTATATGCTAAGGTTTGTAATATTTGTGCTGTTGGATGGATGTTACCTAACAATAACACAAGACCCTGTAACGCTCTTTGATCAACTCATGCAGGAGCTAATGAGGCAGCATCGCTTTCTATATCATGGTGCGTGCCTAATACCAAGGAGAAGAATCGTGAGAGGCAAATAATGACTCAATTAAAGAGTACGCGAAAGAACAGTCTGTATTTCTAATGGAAATTAAATGCAGTTAAATGATCTAGCAAGTTCTTCTCAATGCGCTCTCCGTCTTTCACTTTCTCTTTTTCACACGCTCTCTTGCTGCTCTTCCCACACTGAACTGTATTTCCAGGCCCACTTTTAAATCTTCTGATCGATTCTTGACCTCTCTTTCATGAAGATTACTTTCCATCTCCCCCCACAACCCCCCAAAGTCTTCCGCCACCAGCAACTGCATCTCCAATGGTGCTTTCCTGGAGCTGTTCTGATACACAGTCCAGATCTCACTGCAGTCCAGGAGCATGGTGATGGCAACTGCTCTGTCTGCAAAGGGTTTAGTTGACTTGCAGAGCTCTGCCTTGTGCGTTCACAGCTGCTGTTTGTAAAAGGCAGAACTGGCTGAACAGCTTGAGCGTTAGAACTCCTTTGCAACACTGGCCTTGTCAGGAGAGGTGGCTGCTAGGTATGGGGAGCACTCCACACATTCCAGAGGGCAGGTGGGACATTAGCTGACCAGAAATGACTCAATATGAGATGTGGTTTTAGAACAATCAAGGATGTGTAGGGCCAAGTTTAGATCTGTTTGGCAAACTGCGAGTAGTTTTGGGTTGTTTTAGGAAAGATTTTTGCTGTGAAGCCCAGCTAGATTTCACCCAATTATCTTACCAAACACACATCATCGACATGATTCTAGTCTCATTTTAATACGTGCCATTCCTAAAAGGACTTGCCACTCCCTGGCTATCTGCTGAAAGACCAGCAGTCACTGTGTCTGCTGTATCTTTAAAAGCCCATTGTGCACCCAGGGAAGCACTGCTTAGAGTCGCCCTGCCTGATGGCTAACATTTACTCCAGACAAAGCAGACAGGGGTAAATGGATGCCCCTAAAGATTCCATTGGATAGGTTGCTGCAGATATAGGATTCCCTCTTCTCCCAGGCCATGACACCAGCAGCCCAGTGTTACCACCTGGTTTCGTGCAGTCCCAGTTATCTGGAGGATTGGTCGGCACTGCAGGGAAAAGGAGAAAATGAGGACTGCAGATGCTGGAGATCAGAGTCGAGAGTGTGGTGCTGGAAAAACACAGCAGGTTAGGCAGCATCTGAGGAGCAGGAGAACCATCGCTAATGTCCGAAACATCAATGCTCCTGCTCCTGACCTGCTGAGCTTTTCCAGCACCACACTGTTGTCTGTAGGAAGAAGATCAATGACCATCTCCACCTTTTCCAGCATAGGTGCCAGTATCTTCTGTTCAATACTTCACACTCACTGTATCTCTGCTCCTGCATCCACCTCCCACCAAGGCTCAGGCTCTACCGTTCTCACTAATGCCACCAACATCTTCTGTCACTCACTCTCAGCCCCAACCCAACTAACCTTGCCATGCCCTCTGTGCTGCCTACTCACTTGCTCAGGGCACTTCCCCACTTGTACCAGAAATAACAGCTAGGCCACCCACTTTCATCTCCCCTAATACATGCTTCTCTCTCTCCTTCCAGGAAGAAAACAGCCCACAATAGGGCAGATGGAACTATGATGGGTAGCAGGCTGCCTAACATTCAGCTCCTGACCCCTTTTGAAGAGAGTATCTAACTGATCGTGTCCATGCCCCTGGGCTGGTACCGGAAGCTGCCCTTGCCTCATTGAGCTGGTGCCCCTGACTGAAGGCTGTTCCCTTTGACTTGATTCGGCATGTCATCAGCCATGACAATTTTCCCACTTCATATCTCCGCTAAAGAGTAAGGGGAGATAGAGGTTACATTATCTTGAAGCTCTACCTGAGGGGGGACAAGTGTAAAAGGCAAAGCCTAGCAAGACAGGATGCCATCACATCCAGGAGGGTTCAGAGTGCGTGAGTGACAGCAAGTGAAGAACCCTGAGGTGCAGCCTGGCCCGGTCAATGAACTGGGTCCATGTCCCTGAGCACACAGTGTCCTTGTTCCAGCATTACAATGAGTTACTGATACAGCCCGTGGTGCAGTGTTGAAGTACAGAAATGTCCTGTAAGTGGATTGGAGATGTGCCATGGAGTTTCTTAAGGGCTGGGACCAATCAGATGCTAATGCCTGTGGATGTGAAGTGTGTGTGGTTAGTGTCCATGGATGTACAACATGGGGCTCTTTTAAAGCAGCTGGCAAGATGACCTGCTCTGATATCTGTGTCAAGATTTCTTGACATCGCGTTTGTTTGGCAAGTTTGAAAAGATAAGAAGCTGAATGCAAAGAGGTACGTTGGGCTGTAAGTAAGGCATCACTGAGTAAGAATCCCCTTTAATCGTCAACTCACCGCTGCTGAGTGAGACACTTGCCACACTGCTTTGCAAATGCATGGAAGTGGGCTGTTGTGATGGAGTGGTAGTGTCCCTGTTTTTGAGCAAGAAGGCCAGTTCAAGTCCCATGTATCCAAGGGGTGTGTAATAGCATCTCTGAACAGTTTGACTACAAAATATAAAAGCTGGAGTAAAACGCTCCTGACGTTGAGATTGACCTCTCTGCATTTCTCATCTGGTTCTGTCAAAAATCTTCACCGTAGCCCATGATAGTCAGACCCCCCACAAATTTCTGCCCTTGTTTTGTCAACTTCATTAGACTGTAGATTACCCTTGGCTTTACTGCATGGAATTGAGAAAATGTTTTTCCCGTTTTTACAAGGAATAGTAATGAAACACTGATGAGGAATATTAGCTAATACTTTTAGGGCAAAAATATTAATCTAGTCAAGATTATAAGGCTCATTATTCTGTAGTTAAATGACCAGGTGGCAGCTTCCAGGAGTGTCAATCCATCATTCTACAGAACAGAAAAGAGAGAGAATCCAACAATTCAGATATTTATTTGTGTTTACAGTTGCATTTCGTCAGAGTCGACGTTGTTCCTTACACAGCTTTCTCCAGTTCACTACCTAGCTGGGGGACTTCGAGGGATTCTGCTTGGTAATTGTGGAAATGCTCCTCAGGGAAATTACATGCACAGCAATCCCTACCCAGGTGGTTTGAATTTATATTCAAATTTACATTCAGCCCAGCGATATTTAAAGTTAAATTTTGAGCGAAGATTGTCTTTGTGCATTTTCAGTATAGCACCTCCATTAACATGATACCTCCAGCCCCATGATAAAATTGCTCTTTCCACAATGTAAAAAAGATTTTTCTTTGATTGTCTCACAATTTGCAATCCAGTGACATTTCAACATGTGTTAAATTGAAATCTGCACAATTTTTTACCATGGTACTTCAGAATTATTTAATCCCATGCAATTTGATAAAGTCATAAGGATGTTATAATTCACGTCATTCCACAAAAACCATCAACCCTTGGCTAATTTAACATTTAAAATAAATCATTACTGGCTCACGTCAAGCCACAAGGGAACTGAAACACAAGAAAGAATAAATGAATCAAAGAAAAAGAAAATAAATTAAAAATCTTTGACTTTTTAAAAATTTGATAATTAACCAGTCTGATCAGTATCTGGTATATTAACTTACAAGTTTGGAGAACAATTGATGGGATGAAAGTTTGTTGATGTTAAGATTCCTGAATGAAGTGATCTTGGATAGCTTAAACTGATTCCAGGTGGATGTGGCTCCATTGTCAGTCCTAATATCCATCTTAATTTAGTATTCTGTTGTGGCAACTTAAAGGACCCGAATACAACTTGTCTGTTTTCAAGGCTGATAAGAAATGTCTTTCCCCAAGAATATTGGAGACCATGGTGATAAGCCTAAGGACCTCTGTTTTGTGTTGTCATTGAAGTACTGCTTCAGGAGATAAGGCTCAGACAAAGACAGATTTGCTGGGGATATGTACGAATCACACCAGGGTAAAGGGCTAACCATCAACGTCAGTGACTCTTTCACACTTTGATAAATAGCTACTCAGTGCTACAAGAATTTAATGACCTGGCCAGATCAGGTAAGGTAAAAAGAGACAGCCACATCTGTCTGCCACTTTACAGTTACTTATTCCTCATTGAGGTGAAAATATTTGGTTCCATTTCCATCAGTGTCCACAAGGTAGCACTATGTGTGCCATTTCCATGCCCATTCTACACTTGAAAACACTTTTCACAATCACATCTTTACATGCATTCAACTGCAAATTTTTCTGTTCAAATCTAGTCACTCGATCTGTGCCCTTGTCAATACAGCTGCCATTCTGGGCAACCCCAGGCCTCCACCACATCAGGCAAAAAAAAACATTCTCCGATTTACATTTTTTTCTTCATGAAGTATGCCCCATATTGAATGGAGGAAATCTGTGTTACATGGCAAACCCTGAGCCTTTGCTGTCTTACCTACAATGAAGCCAAACGTATCCTGCAAAACAAGTCTGTAATAGCTGGTGAAACTGGCAAACTAGGAGAACATTGACTGAAGGGTTACTTCATTTTCCTTCTGCCCATGTCAGTGAGCTGTATCATGAAACCGTCATGTCACTGAAAATGGCGTGTGCACTATACCTGAGCAAACCAATTGAAGCTTTTCTACGTCTATCAAGGAACGATGAACCAGACCTTTGGGTATCTGGACTCTGAACATTAAAGTCCACTTTCAGCAATTATTCTTTCCTTCCTATATACCACCCCTGAGATATCCACCCAGCGTGAATTGGCAGTGGAGACATTGGGGAAAAGGGGAAATGGATCAGAAGGAAGAATATTTTTTGATTGAACAATCATGTCTAGTGCTTAGGGATCTCTGTCTCACAAAACCTCCTTTCAGAGAAGATTGGCAGAGAATCAGCTGCAAGGAAATGGTGGCACAAGGAAAAGCAGCTGGCACTATGCAGCAGACAGGGGTTCACAAACCAATACTTTTTAGCACACAACTTAAGCATTACTGAAAGAAGACTTGAAGTTGAGTTTTTTTAAAATTTATTCACAGGAAAAAGGCATCAATGGCTGGGTCAGCAATTATTGCCCTTCCCTAATTACCCAGATGGCAGTTAAGAATCAGCCACAGCTGTGGGTCTGGAGTCGTATGTAGGCCAGACCAAGTAGGATGGCAGTTTCCTTCCATAAAGGACATGGGTGAACCAGATGGGTTTTTCCTGACAATGTACAATGGATTCATGGTCATTAATAGACTCTTAATGCAAGATTTTTAAAAAATGAACGTACCATGGGTCTCTTGATTTAACAGTCCAACAATAATCTCAAGAGGCATTGTCTCCCCTCTTGCACTCATCTGGACTAGGAAGCAAGGCACAGATTTTGAGGACTGGGGTGGGGGGGTTGGGGTGCAAAAGGAAAACCAATTTATACAGCATGAGAAGAGGGTGCTGATTGGTTGGATCATCACTGCTCTGGAGATACAACAAGAATAGTTAACGATCGATCCCATTTCTAGCACCAGTAGGTATGTACTGATTGGTCAGGATGTTGCTCTAGGAATGCAGCAGATATTGGTGGTCTCTATGTCCCCAGAGGGGCAGTGTATGTACAAATGCCTCTTGCCGACATGAAACAGGGTATTGTGCACAGATATATAGCTTCTAACACACACAGCTACATCATACTGCAAGCTTGTTTTATAATCTTAAATATGTTGCTGGTATAATTTTGAGCACAATCTGGATTATTTAATAAATTATGTCAAACAGCAGAAGCATATTTCATGATAAATATACTGTTTGAGGCTCATAAACATGGACTGGTTAAGCATATTCAGCATGTTGTTGATCTCTGGTCAGTGTAGATGCTGGCATTCCCACAGTTCCACATGCTGCAAGATCAATCTTATGGACAACCTCATAAATAGGATCCTTGCCACCTCCTCACTGTGTAAATTTTAAAATTGAGATAGGACGTATCAAAACTATCCTGTACTGATCAAAACTACCTTGAATAAATCACCACTAACTACACATTTCAAAAACTTGGTCTATTTCCACTATTTTTGGCCCTGACCCAATTTACCTCAGATTGTCCTGAAAGGGAATGTGTCTCAAACAATTGAATGACAGGTGAAGCTAACTGTCTGACACTGCTATATTGCAGTGTACCCATGAGCGGTTTTCTCCACTAACAGGATGCTGCCATCAAGTCAATCAGTCATTTTGCCTGCGATACAAATGAATAATAACTGAGTTTCAGTGCTAGTGTCATTTAGAACAGGTCTTTTATTATTGATCTCCCACAATTCTTCTTCTGTTGTGCAAAGTTGGGGAGGGATGGTTGAGAAAGAAATTTCCGACTCCACTACAAGAAGTAGAAAACACACCGTAATATGTTTGGCAGTAACAATAAATAAATTCTTGTAAGAGTGGAGAAGGATTTTGAAATGCTCTAAAATGTCTGTGCTTTATTCTTTAAGTCTCCCCCCTTGAAAGTGGTTGGACACTGATCCTCCAGCAACGCTGAATTCATTCTGAAAATCCACCTTCTAATTTTTTTATTGTGTTTCTGGAAACAATTTTGTAAAGACTGATTCTCTGTGCTGTTCTTCAGCAAGTTATCAATGGAGCTGGATCACAGTCTGTGAAATTGAACAATCAGAAAAATCGGGCTTGTAATTATTTCTGCCCAATAACCATGAGTGTGGAGTAACTCAGCGATGCTTCAATCCTTGTGACCAATTTAATATCACTAAACCCTTACAAGCAAATGAAATTTAATACTTTTCCAGCAGGTTTGATTGAAATAATGAAGCTACAGCAAAGTCAGAAATTGTTTATCTTGTTCACACCTTGTTTTTTTGCTTTGAAAATTGAGTTTTTTGTTGTGCACAATACTTTAGCAAGCCTGCACTTTTCTCTGGTAACCTTTGGCCTTTGTTGGTCACCATCTGCGCTCATTTTATTTCATCTTCACTGACAGTTAAATTGTTACATTTGCTGAGACCCAGCAGCCAGGAAATTTCTTTTGGACAAAAGCAATATACCAAGGATGCAGAAAAATTTTCAATAAAAGCAAAACAAAAATGTTCAAAATAGACAATAGGCCTAGCACAGTGTAGGGAGAGGGAGAAGAAATTAGTGACTCAGCTCAGAACATCTAATGAAAGGCAATCAGTGAAATGTTATCTTTTTTTCCAGTTCGTTGAGACAAAATTTAGCTTTCATTTGACAGATGGGAAGTGACTATGTTTGGCAGTGAATCATAGATTCCCGACAGTGTGGAAGCTGCCCACTCAGCCCATTGAGTCCACACCAACCTTCCAAAGAGCATCTCACCTATTCCTATAAGCCTGCTTTTCCCATGGCTAATCTATTGACCCTGCACGTCCCTTGACTGGGGAGGAAACCAGAGCACTTGGAGGAAACACGTAGGCAACAGAAGAACATGTAAACCGCACACTGTCACATGAGGGTGGAATCAGACCCGGGTCCCTGGCACTATAAGGCTGCAATGCGAACCACTGTGCCACCCCAATATGAAGGCTATGGTGAAAGTCAGGGAGAAACACGTGGCCCTATGTGAGGTGCTCGCAAACATATTAGATTCAGGTCTCATATCCCAGAGACTGACAAACATTGAGCAACAGATATGAAATCTATTGTATTTCACTCAGGCAGGAGGGACCATCAATCGAGGACATGGTATTAGTGACACATTAATTGCAGGTCGTGGTTGGGTCTGTGTCTGCAGCATAGAAGGAAATAGACCTTTCACTAAAGACCCAGAAAATTAAAGTATTCTTCCCATCAGGCCCGAGAGCACAACACTACCCTCAGCACTGCATCATTTCCCCACACCCACATCACTGCACTGCACACCCCTCTCAACTGCACTACACCCCCTCACCCCTCACTACTGCAGTACAACCCCCACCCCTGCACTACACCCCACACCACTGCACTACACCCCCTCACCACTGCACTACACCCCCTCACCACTGCAGTACACTCCCTCACTACAGCAGTACACCCCCTCACCAATGCACTACACCCCCTCACCACTGCACTACACCCCCTCACCAATGCACTACACCCCACTCACCACTGCACTACACCCCCTCACCACTGCACTACAGCCCACTCACTACTGCACTACATTCCCTCACCACTGCACTACATCCCCTCACCACAGCACTACACCCCATACCACTGCACTACACCCCCTCACCACTGCACTACATCCCCTCACCACACACTACACCCCATACCACTGCACTACATCCCCTCATCACTGCAATACATCCCCTCACCACTGCACTACATCCCCTCACTACTGCATTACACTCCCTCACCACTGCCTACACCCCCCTCACCACTGCACTACACCCCATACCACTGCACCACATCCCCTCATCACTACACTACACAACCCCTCACCACTGCACTACACCCCACACCACTGCACTATAGCCCTTTACCACTGCACTACACCCTCGACCCCTGCACTACACCCACTCCACCCCTGCACTACATCCCCCATACCAAAGCACTACACCCCTCATCACTGCACTATACCACTCACTACAGCACTACATCCCCAACCCCTGCAGTACACCCTCCACCCTTGCACTACACACTCCATACCACTGCGCGCACCCCTCACCACTGCACTACACCCCCCATAGCACTGCACTGCACCCCTCACCACTGCACTGCACTGCACCACCTCACCACTGCATTACATCCCCCTCACCACTGCATTACACCCCCTCACCACTGCACTACACCCCCACACCACTGCACTACACACACCTCACCTCTGCACTACATCCCCTCACCACTGCACTAAACCTCCCTCATCACTGCACTAAACCTCCCTCATCACTGCACTACACCCCCCACCCCTGCACTACATCCCCCATACCACTGCACTACACCCCTCACCACGGCACTACACCCCCTCACACTGCACTACACCCCCTCACCACAGCAATACACCCCTCACCACGGCACTACACACCCTCATCACTGCACTACATCCCCTCACCACTGCACTACACACCCTCACCTCACTACAACGCTCACCGCTGCACTACACCCCACTCATCACTGCACTATACCCCCTCACAACTGCACTACATCCCCTCACACTGCACTACTCCCCCTCACCCCTGCACCACACCCCCTCATCAGTGCGCTACGCCCCATTACCACTGCACCACACCCCCTCATCACTGCACTA
The DNA here is from genome assembly GCF_020745735.1 of Hemiscyllium ocellatum. NCBI lineage: Eukaryota > Metazoa > Chordata > Chondrichthyes > Orectolobiformes > Hemiscylliidae > Hemiscyllium > Hemiscyllium ocellatum. The sequence goes on along the minus strand of NC_083424.1, from coordinate 32,408,967 downwards.
CATCCCCTCACCACTGCATTACACCTCCCTCACCACTGCACTACACCCCATACCACTGCACCACATCCCCTCATTACTACACTACACAACCCCTCACCACTGCACTACACCCCGCACCACTGCACTACACCCCTCACCACTGCACTACATACCCTCACGATTGCACTACACGCCCTCACCACGACTCTTCACCCACCTCACCACTGCCCTACACCCCCATACCACTGCACTACACACCCCTCTCCAAAGCTTTACATCCTCTCACCACTGCACTAGACCCCCTCACCACCGCACCACATCCCCCTCACCACTGCACTATGTCCCCTCACCACTGCATAACACCTCCCTCATCACTGCACTACACCCCCACCCAGCACTACACCCCCCCCATACCACTGCACTAGACCCCCTCACCACTGCACTACACCTCCCTCACCACTGCACTAGACCCCCTCACCACTGCACTACACCTCCCTCATCACTGCACTACACCCCCACCCTGCACTACAGCCCCCATATCACTGCACTACACCCCCTCACTACTGCACTACTCCCCCTCACCCCTGCACCACACCCCCTCATCAGTGCACTACGCCCCATTACCACTGCACTACACCCCCTCACCACTGCACTACACCCACTCCACCCCTGCACTACATCCCCCATACCAAAGCACTACACCCCTCACCACAGCACTGCACCCCCTCACCACTGCACTACACTCCATCACCACTGCATTACATCCCTCATCACTGCACTATACCCCTCACTACAGCACTACATCCCCCAACCCCTGCAGTACACCCTCCACCCCTGCACTACACCCTCCCTACCACTGCACTACACCCCATCACCACTGCACTACACACCCGCATCTCTGCACTACACCCCCTCAAAACTGCACTACACCCCTCACCACTGCACTACATGCAATCATCTCTGCATTACACCCCTCACGATTGCACTACACACCCTCACCACTACATTTCACCCCCATCACCACTGCACTACACCCCCACACCACTGCACTATGTCCCCTCACCACTGCGCTAAACGTCCCTCATCACTGCACTACACCCACACCCTTGCACTACACCCCTGCACCACGGCACTACACCCCCCATACCATTGCACTACACCCCTTACCACTGCACTACACCCCCTCACCACTGCACTACAACCCCCTCATCACTTCACTACAGCCCCCACCCCTGCACTACACCCCCCATACCATTGCACTACACCCCCACACCACTGCACTACACCCCCTCACTACTGCACTACACACCCGCATCTCTGCACTACACCCGTCACTACAGCACTACATCCCCCAACCCCTGCAGTACACCCTCCACCCCTGCACTATACCCTCCACACCACTGCACTACACCCCTCATCACTGCACTACACCCCCCACCTCTGCACGACACCCCCCATAGCACTACACTGCACCACCTCACCACTGCACTGCACCACCTCACCACTGCACTGCACCACCTCACCACTGCATTACACCCCCTCACCACTGCACTACACACCCGCATCTCTGCACTACATCCGTCACCACTGCACTACATCCCCTCATCACAGCACTACACCCCTCACGATTGCACTACACACCCTCACCACTGCACTACACCCCCTCACCACTGCACTACACATCCTCTCACCACTGCATTACACGCCCTAACCACTGCACTACACCCCCCTCACCACTGCACTACACCCCCACACCACTGCACTACACCTCCCTCATCACTGCACTACACCCACACCCCTGCACTGCACCCCCCATACCACTGCACTACACTCCCGCACTTCTGCACTACCCCCCTCACCACTGCACTACACCCCCTCACCACTGCACTACACCCCTTCACGACTGCACTACATCCCCTCACCACTGCACTAAACCACACTCACCACTGCACTACTCCCCCTCAACACTGCACTACACCCCTCACCACTGCACTGCACCCCCTCACCACTGCACTACATTCCCCTCACCACTGCACTACACACCCGCATCTCTGCACTACACCCCCTCAAAACTGCACTACACCCCTCACCACTGCACTACATGCAATCATCTCTGCACTACACCCCTCATGATTGCACTACACACCCTCACCACTACATTTCACCCCCATCACCACTGCACTACACCCCCACACCACTGCACTACGTCCCCTCACCACTGCACTAAACCTCCCTCATCACTGCACTACACCCACACCCTTGCACTACACCCCCGCACCACGGCACTACACCCCCCCATACCATTGCACTACACCCCTCACCACTGCACTACACCCCCTCACCACTGCACTACACCTCTCTCATCACTTCACTACATCCCCCCACCCCTGCACTACACCCCCCATACCATTGCACTCTACCCCCACACCACTACACTACACCTCCTCACCACTGCACTACACACCCGCATCTCTGCACTACACCCGTCACTACAGCACTACATCCCCCAACCCCTGCAGTACACCCTTCACCCCTGCACTATACCCTCCATACCACTGCACTACACCCCTCACCACTGCACTACACCCCCCACCCCTGCACTACATCCCCCATAGCACTACACTGCACCACCTCACCACTGCATTACATCCCCCTCACCACTGCACTACATCCCCTCATCACTGCACTACACGCCTCACGATTGCACTATACCCCCACACCACTGCACTACACCCCCTCACCACTGCACTACACCCCCCTCACCACTGCACTACACCCCCACACCACTGCACTACATACACCTCACCTCTGCACTACGTCCCCTCACCACTGCACTACACCTCCCTCATCACTGCACTACACCCACACCCCCTGCACTACACCCCCCATACCACTGCACTACACTCCTCACCACGGCACCACACCCCCTCACGCTGCACTACATCCCCTCACCACTGCACTACATTCCCCTCACCACTGCACTGCACCCCCTCACCACTGCACTACATCCACCTCACCACTGCACTACTCCCCCTCACCCCTGCAGCTCACCCCCTCATCAGTGCACTACGCCTTATTACCACTGCACTACACCCCCTCATCACTGCACTACATCCCTCACCACTGCACTACATCCTCTCACCACTGCACAACACCCCCATCACTGCACTGCAACCCCTCACCACTGCACTACACCCCCCTCACCACTGCACTACATCCCTACACCACTGCACTAAACCACACTCACCACTGCACTACTCCCCCTCACCACTGCACTACACCCCCCCTCACCACTGCACTGTACCCCCGCACCACTGCACTACATCCACCTCACCACTGCACTACTCCCCCTCACCCCTGCAGCTCACCCCCTCATCAGTGCACTACGCCCTATTACCACTGCACTACACCCCCTCATCACTGCACTACACCCCTCACCACTGCACTACATCCTCTCACCACTGCACTACACCCCATCACTGCACTGCAACCCTTCAACACTGCACTACTCCCCCTCACCCCTGCAGCTCACCCCCTCATCAGTGCACTACGCCCTATTACCACTGCACTACTCCCTCTCACACTGCACTACATCCCCCTCACCACTGCACTACTCCCCCTCACCCCTGCACCACACGCCCTCATCAGTGCACTATGCCCCTCACCACTACACTACATCCTCTCACCACTGCACTACACCCCCATCACTGCACTGCCCCCCCAATACTGCATTACACCCCCCTCACCACTGCACTACATCCCCCTCACCACTGCATTACATCTCCCTCCCCACTGCACTACACTTCCCACCCCTGCACTACACCCCCATACCATTGCTCTACACTCCAGCACCACTGCACTATGTCCCCTCATCATTGCACTACATACCCTCATCACTGCACTACATACCCTCACCACTGCACAACAGCCCCCCCCATCACTGCACAACAACCCCTCACCACTGCACTGCACCCCCTCACTACTGCACTATATCCCCTCATCACTGCACTACATCCCTCACTAATGTACTACACCCCTCACCACTGCACTACATCCTCTCACACTGCACTACACCCCCATCACTGCACTACAACCCCTCACCACTGCACTACACCCTGCACCAATGCACTCCACACCCTTCACTGCGCTATACCCCCACCCCTGCACTACACCCTCCATACCACTGCACGACACCCCTCACCACTGCACTACATACCCTCAACACTGCAGTACACCCCATCATCACTGCACTATACCCCCTCACCACTTTACTACAACCCCTCACCACTGCACTCCACCCCTCACCACTGCACCACACCCACCAGCACTGCACTACACCCCACTTACCACTGCACTATACCCTCTCACAACAGCTCTACACCACCCTCACCACTGCACTACACCCCTGCACCAATGTACGACACCCACTTCACTGCACCACACACCCCTTTCTACTGTACTACACCCCCCCCACCATTGAACTACACGACCCATACCACAGCAGTAGAAGCCCCTCACCACTGCACTACACCACCCTCGCCACTGCACTATGTCCCTGCACCAATGCACTACACCCCCTTCACTGCACTACACCCCTGTTACCACTGCACTACACCCCCCTTACCACTGCACTACACCCCCTACCAACGAACTACACCACCCATACCACTGCACTACACCCCCTCACCACTGCACTACACCCCATCGCCACTGCACTACACCCCATCGCCACTGCAGTATACCCCCTCATCACTGCACCAAAACCCCCACCATTGCACTAAACCCCCTCACCACTGCATGACATCCCCTCACCACTGCACTACACCCCTGCACCAATACACTACAGCCCCTCACCACTGCACTACAGCCCCTCACCACTGCACTACACCCCCTCACCACTGCACTACACACCATCGTCGCTGCAGTATACCCCCTCACCACTGCACCAAAACCCCACCACTGCACTACACCCCCTCACCAATGCGCCACCCCCTCACCACTGCACAACATACCAGAACGACAGCACTGCACCCCTCACCACTGCACTACACCCCTCACCGCTGCACAACTTCCCCCCACCACTGCACTACACCCCCTCACCAATGCGCCACCCCCTCACCACTGCACAACACGCCAGAACGACAGCACTGCACCCCACCACCACTGCACAACAACCCCTCACCACTGCACTGCACCCCTCATCACTGCACTATACCCCCTCACCGCTGCACTACACATCCTCACCACTGCACTACATCCCCTCACCACTGTACTGCACCCCTCGCCACATCACTACACTCCCCACCCCCGCACTACACTCCCAACCCCTGCACTACACCCCCATACCACTGCACTGCACCCCCTCACTACTGCAATACTCCCCTTCACCACTGAACTACACCTCCTCACCACTGCACTACATCCCCTCACCACTGCACTACACCCTCCATACCACTGCACTACATCCCCTCACCACTGCACTACATCCCCTCACCACTGCACTACACCCTCCATACCACTGCACTACACCCCTCACCACTGCATTACATGCCCTCAACACTGCAGTACACCCCATCATCAATGCACTACACAAGCCTCACCACTGCACTACACCCCCTCAGCACTGCACTACACCCCCTCACCACTGCACTACGCAACCATCACCACTGCACCACACCACCCACCACTGTACTACACCCCTCACCACTGCACTACACACCCCTCACCATTGCACTACACAACACTCACCACTGCATCACACCCTCCACCATACCCCCTCAATACTGCACTACACCCCCTCACCACTGTACTGCACCCCCTCACCACTGCACTACACCCCCTCACCACTTACTACACACACCTTAACATTGCACTACACCCCGTCGCCACTGCAGTATACCCCCTCAGCACTGCACCAAAACCCCCAACACTGCACTAAACCCCCTCACCCCTGCACGACACCCCCTCACCACTACACTACACTTCCCTCATCACACCACTACACCCCTCACCACTGCACTACATCCTCCTCACCACTGCACTGCACCCCAGCACCACTGCACTACATCCCCCTCACCACTGCACTACATCCCCCTCACCACTGCACTACACCCCCTCACCACTCCACTACACTCCCTCATCACTGCACTACGCCCCTCACCACTGCACTACATCCTCTCACCACTGCACTACACCCCCATCACTGCACTGCAACCCCTCAACACTGCATTACACCCCCCTCACCACTGCACTACTCCCCCTCACCACTGCACTACACCTCCCTCCTCACTGCACTACACCTCCCACCCCTGCACTAGACCCCCATACCACTGCACTACACACCCTCACCACTGCACTATAGCCCCTCATCATTGCACTACACACCCTCACCACTGCATTACACCCCTCACCACTGCGCTACACGCCATCATTACTGCACTACATCCCCTCACCAATGCACTACATACCCTCATCACTGCACTACACCCCTCACCCCTGCACTACACCCCTCACCACTGCACAACAGCCCCCCCATCACTGCACTACACCCCCACAGCCCTGCACTACACCCCCACCACCGCACAACAACCCCTCACCACTGCACTGCACCCCTCACCACTGCATTACATCCCCCTCTTCACTGCTCCACACACCATCAACACTACATCCCCTCACTACTGCACTATATCCCCATATCATTGCACTACACCCCTCACCACTGTACTACACCCCTCACCACTGCACTACACCCCCATCACTGCACTACAACCCCTCACCACTGCAGTGCATCCTCCTCTCCACTGCACTACCCCCCTCACCACTGTACTATACCCCCATCACTGCAATAACAACCCCTCACCACTGCGCTACACCACCCTCACCACTGCACTACACCCTGCACCAATGCACTCCACCCCCTTCACTGCAGTGCACCCTCCTCTCCACTGCACTACACCCCCCACCCCTGCACTACACCCTCCATACCACTGCACTACACCCTCAATACCACTGCACGACACCCCTCACCACTGCACTACATACCGTCTACACTGCACTGCATCCTCTCACCACTGCACCACACCCCCCCCACCACTGCACTGCACCCCCTCACCACTGCACTACACCCCCTCACCACTGCACTACACCTCCCTCACCACTGCACTACATCCCCTCACCACTGCACTATATCCTCTCACCACTGCACTACACCCCCATCACTGCACTACACCACCTCACCACCGCACTACACCCTGCACCAATGCACTACATCCCCTTCACTACACTACACGCACCTTTCCACTGTATACAACCCCCCACCATTGAACTACATGATCCATACCACTGCACTACATGATCCATATCACTGAACTACAAGCCCCTCACCACTGCACTACACCCCCCTCATCACTGCACTACACCCCCTCATCACTGCACTACACCCCCTCACCACTGCACTACACCCCCTCACCACTGCACTACAACCCCCACCCCTTCACTACACCCCACTTACCACTGCGCTATACCCCCTCACTACAGCTCTACGCCACCCTCACCACTGCACTACACCCCTGCACCAATGTACGACACCCACTTCACTGCACTACACACCCCTTACCACTGCACTACCCCCCCAAACCACTGAACTCCACCACCCATACTACTGCACTACACCCTCTCACCACTGCACTACACCCCATCGCCACTGCAGTATACCCCCTCACCACTGCACAAAAACCCCCACAACTGCACTACACCCCCTCACCATTGCAGTACACCCCCTCACCACTGCACTACATCCCTGCACCAATGCACTACACCCCCTTCACTGCACTACACCCTCTCACCACTGCACTACATCCCGCCACCACCGGACTACACATCCCTCACCACTGCACTACACCCCCTACCAATGAACTACACCACCCATACCACTGCATGACACCCCATCGCCACTGCATGACATCCTCTCACCACTGCACTACACCCCTGCACCAATACACTACACCCCCTTCACTGCACTACACTCCCCTCACCTCTGCACTACACACCCCACCAATGAACACCACACTCATACCACTGCACTACACCCCCTTACCACTGCACTACACCACCCTCGCCACTGCACTACACCCCATCGCCACTGCAGTATACCCCCTCACCACTGTACCAAAACCCCACCACTGCACTACATCCCCTCACCAATGCGACACTCCCTCACCACTGCACTGAACCCCCCTCACCACTACACAACACGCCAGGGCCACAGCATTGCATCCCCCCACCACTACACCCCTCACCGCTGCACAACTTCCCCCCAACCCTGCACTACACCCCACAACCCTGCACTACACCCCCACCACTGCACTGCACCCCTCATCACTGCACTATACCCCCTCACTGCTGCACTCACATCCTCACCACTGCACTACATCCCCTCACCACTGTACTACACCCCTTCACTACTGTACTTCACTGCTTCACTACTGCACTACATCCCGTCACCACTGCAATACACACCCTCACCACTGTACTGCACCCCTCACCACTGCACTACACACCCTCACCACTGCACTGCACCCCCTCACCACTGCAATACTCCCCTTCACCACTACACTACACCCTCTCACCACTGCATTAGACCCTCTCACCACTGTACTATATCCCTCATCACTGCACTAAACACCTCACCACTGCACTACACCCCTCACCACTGCACAACTGCCCCCCAGCCCTGCACTGCACAACAACCCCTCACCACTGCACTGCACCCCCTCACCACTGCATTGCATCCCCCTCTCCACTGCACACACACCATCAATACTGCACTACATCCCCTCACTACTGCACTATATCCCCTCATCACTGCACTACACCACCATCATTGCACTACAACCCCTCACCACTGCACTACACCCTGCACCAATGCACTCCACACCCTTCACTGCACTACACCCCACACCCCTGCACTACACCCTCCATATCACTGCACTACACCCTTCATACCACTGCACAACACCCCTCACCACTTCACTACATACCCTCGACACTGCAGTACACCCCATCATCACTGCACTATACCCCCTCACCACTGCACTGCATCCTCTCACCACTGCAGTCCCCCTCTCACCACTGCACATCACCTCTACTGCACTACAACCCCTCACCACTGCACCACACCCCCCACCACTGCACCACACCCCTCACCACTGCACCACACCCCCCACCACTGCACTGCACCCCCTCACCACTGCACTACACCCCATCACCACTGCACTACACCACCCTCACCACCGCACTACACCCCTGCACCAATGCACTACATCCCCTTCACTGCACTACACACCCCTTTCCACTGTACTACACCCCCCCCACCATTGAACTACACCACCCATACCACTGCACTAGACCCTCTCACCACTGCATTACACCTCCTCACTACTGCACTACATCCCCTCAACACTGCACTACACCCCTCACCACTGTACTACATCCCTCACCACTGCACTATATCCTTTCACCACTGCACTACAACCCCTCACCACTGCACTACACCACCCTCACCACCGAACTACACCTCTGCACCAATGCACTACACCCCCTTCACTACACTACACACACCTTTCCACTGTACTACCCCCCCCCACCACCATTGAACTACACCACCCATACCACTGCACTACACATCCCTCACCACTGCACTACACCCCGTCACCACTGCACTACAACCCCCACGCCTGCACTACACCCCACTTACCACTGCACTATACCCCCTCAGTACAGCTCTACGCCACCCTCACCACTGCACTACACCCCTGCACCAATGTACGAATCCTACTTCACTGCACTACACACCCCTTTCCACTGCACTACCCCCCCAACAACTGAACTCCACCACCCATGCCACTGCACTACACCCCTGCACCAATACACTACAACCCCTTCACTGCACTACACTCCCCTCACCTCTGCACTACACCCCCCAACAATGAACACCACCACCCATACCACTGCACTACACCCCCATACCACTGCACTACACCCCCATACCACTGCACTACACCCCCTCACCACTGCACCAAAACCCCCACAACTGCACTCCACACCCTCACTACTGCAGTACACCCCCTCACCACTGCACTACACCACCCTCGCCACTGCACTACGTCCCTGCACCAATGCACTACACCCCCTTCACTGCACTACACCCTCTCACCACTGCACTACATCCCGCCACCACTGGACTACACACCCCTCACCACTGCACTACACCCCCTACCAATGAACTACACCACCCATACCACTGCACTACAACCCCCCACCACTGCTCTGCACCCCATCGCCACTGCATGACATCCCCTCACCACTGCACTATATCCCCCTCACCACCGCACTACACCCCTGCAACAATACACTACACCCCCTTCACTGCACTACACCCCATCACCACTGCACTACACCCCCCTCACCACTGCACTACACCACCCTCGCCACTGCACTACACCACCCTCGCCACTGCAGTATATCCCCTCACCACTGTACCAAAACCCCACCACTGCACTACACCCCCTCACCACTGCACTGAACCCCCCTCACCACTGCACAACATGCCAGGGCCACAGCACTGCACCCCCCACCACTGCACTACACCCCTCACCGCTGCACAACTTCCCCCAACCCTGCACTACACCCCCACCACTGCACAACAACCCCTCACCACTGCACTGCACCCCTCATCACTGCACTATACCCCCTCACCGCTGCACTCACATCCTCACCACTGCACTACATCCCCTCACCACTGCACTACACCCCCTCAGTACTGCACTTCACTGCTTCACTACTGCACTACATCCCGTCACCACTGCAATACACACCCTCACCACTGTACTGCACATCTCACCACTGCACTACACCCCCTCACCACTGCACTACACCCCCTCAGTACTGCACTTCACTGCTTCACTACTGCACTACATCCCGTCACCACTGCAATACACACCCTCACCACTGTACTGCACATCTCACCACTGCACTACACCCCCTCACCACTGCACTACACCCCCTCACCACTGCACTACACCCCCTCACCACTACACTCACCACCCCTGCACTACACCTCCATACCACTGCACTGCACCCCCTCACCACTGCTATACTCCCCTTCACCACTGCACTACACCCTCTCACCACTGCATTAGACTCTCTCACCACTGCACTACGTCTCCTCACCACTGTACTACATCCTCTCACCACTGCACTGCACCCCCATCACTGCAGTACAACCCCTCACCACTGCACTACAACCCCACCATTGCACAACAACCCCTCACCACTATACTGCACTCCTCATCACTGCACTACACCCCCTCACCACTGCAGCATACCCCCTCACCACTGCACCAAAACCACCACAACTGCATTACACCCCCTCACCACTGCACTACACTTCCCTCACCACTGCACTACACTTCCCTCACCACTGCACTACACTTCCCTCATCACTGCACTACACCTCCACCCCTGCACTACAACCCCCATACCACTGCACCACATCCCCTCACCACTGCACTACACCCCCTCACCAGAGCACTACATCCCTCTCACCATTGCACATCCTCTCACAACCGCACTACACTCCCTCACCACTACATTACACCGCTCACCACTGCTCTGCACCCACTCATCACTGCACTACATCCCCTCACCACTGCACTACATCCCCTCACCACTGCACTAAACCACCCTCACCACTGCACTACCCTCCTCACCACTGCACTACACCCCTCACCACTGCACTGCACCCCCTCACCACTGCACTACATCCCCCACACCACTGCACTACACCCCTCACCACTGCACTGCACCCCCTCACCACTGCACTACATCCCCCACACCACTGCACTGCACCCCTCACCACTGCACTACATCCCCCACACCACTGCACTACACCCCTCACCACTGCACTGCACCCCCTCACCACTGCACTACATCCCCCTCACCACTGCACTACACCCCCTCACCACTGCACTATACCCCCTCATCAGTGCACTATGCCCCATTACCACGGCACTATACCCCCCTCACCAATCACTACACCCCCTCAGCACTGCACGACACCCCCTCATCACTGCGCTATAACCCCCTCACCACTACACTACACCCCCTCAGTACTGCACTGCACCGCCTCACCACTGCACTACATCCCCACACCACTGCACTAAACCACCCTCACCACTGCACTATACACCTGCACCAATACACTACAACCCCTTCACTGCACTATACTCCCCTTACCTCTGCACTACACCCCCCACCAATGAACACCACCACCCTTACCACTGCACTACACCCCATCATCACTGCAGTATACCCCCTCACCACTGCACCAAAACCCCACCACTGCACTACACGCCAGGGCCACAGCACTACACCACCCACCACTGCACTACACCCATCACCATTGGACAACTTCCCCCCAACCTTGCACTACACCCCCCAAACCCTGCACGACACCCCCACCACTGCAGAACAACCCCTCACCACTGCACTGCAAACCTCATCACTGCACTATACCCCCTCACCGCTGCACTACACATCCTCACCACTGTACTACACCCCTCACCACTGCACTACACCCCCTCACCACTGCACTACACCCCCTCACCACTGCACTATACCGCTTCACTACTGCAATACATCCCCTCACCACTGTACTGCACCCCTCACCACTGTACTGCACCCCTCACCACTGCAATACACACTCTCACCACAGCAGTACCACCCCCACCCCAGCACTACACTCCCCACCCCTGCACTACACCCCCATACCACTGCACTGCACCCCCTCACCACTGCAATACTCCCCTTCACCACTGCACTACCCCCCCACCACTGCAATACACCCCATCACCACTGCACTACACCCCCTCACCACTGCACTACAGCCCCTCACCACTGCACTACACCCCCTCACCACTGCACTACATCCCCACACCACTGCACTAAACCACCCTTACCACTGCACTACTCCCCCTCATCAGTGCACTACACCCCCTCACTACTGCATTTTATCCCCTCAGCACTGCACGACACCCCCTCACCACTGCACTACAACCCCCTCACCACTGCACTACACCCCCTCAGTACTGCACTACAACCTCCTCACCACAGCATTACACCCCCTCAGTACTGCACTACACCTCCTCACCACTGCACTACATCCCCACACCACTGCACTAAACCACCCTTACCACTGCACTACTCCCCCTCACCACTGCACTACATCCCCCTCACCACTGCACTACACCCCCTCACCACTGCACTATACCCCCTCATCAGTGCACTACGCCCCATTACCTGAACCAATGCATACACACCCTTCACTGCACTACAACCCCCCTTACCACTGCACTACACTCCCCACCACAGAACTACACCACCCATACCACTGCTCCACACTGCCTCACTACTGCACTACATCCCCTCACCACTGCAATAAATCCCCTCAGCACTGAACTGCACCCCTCACCACTGCACTGCACACCTCACCACTGCACTACACCCCCTCACCACAGCACTGCACCCCCCAACCCAGCACTATACTCCCCACCCCTGCACTACACCCCCATACCACTGCACTGCACCCCCTCACCACTGCAATACTCCCCTTCACCACTGCACTACCCCCCCACCACTGCAATACACCCCATCACCACTGCACTACACCCCCTCACCACTGCACTACAGCCCCTCACCACTGTACTGCACCCCTCACCACTGTACTGCACCCCTCACCACTGCAATACACACTCTCACCACAGCAGTACCACCCCCACCCCAGCACTACACTCCCCACCCCTGCACTACACCCCCATACCACTGCACTGCACCCCCTCACCACTGCAATACTCCCCTTCACCACTGCACTACCCCCCCACCACTGCAATACACCCCATCACCACTGCACTACACCCCCTCACCACTGCACTACAGCCCCTCACCACTGCACTACACCCCCTCACCACTGCACTACATCCCCACACCACTGCACTAAACCACCCTTACCACTGCACTACTCCCCCTCATCAGTGCACTACACCCCCTCACTACTGCATTTTATCCCCTCAGCACTGCACGACACCCCCTCACCACTGCACTACAACCCCCTCACCACTGCACTACACCCCCTCAGTACTGCACTACAACCTCCTCACCACAGCATTACACCCCCTCAGTACTGCACTACACCTCCTCACCACTGCACTACATCCCCACACCACTGCACTAAACCACCCTTACCACTGCACTACTCCCCCTCACCACTGCACTACATCCCCCTCACCACTGCACTACACCCCCTCACCACTGCACTATACCCCCTCATCAGTGCACTACGCCCCATTACCTGAACCAATGCATACACACCCTTCACTGCACTACAACCCCCCTTACCACTGCACTACACTCCCCACCACAGAACTACACCACCCATACCACTGCTCCACACTGCCTCACTACTGCACTACATCCCCTCACCACTGCAATAAATCCCCTCAGCACTGAACTGCACCCCTCACCACTGCACTGCACACCTCACCACTGCACTACACCCCCTCACCACAGCACTGCACCCCCCAACCCAGCACTATACTCCCCACCCTGCACTACACCTCCATACCACTGTACTACACCCCATCATGACTGCACTGCACCCCTTCACCACTGCAATATTCCCCTTCACCACTGCACTACACCCCATCGTCACTGCACTAGACCCTCTGACCACTGCACCACACCTCCTCACCACTGCACTACATCCCCTCACCACCACACTACACCCCTCACCACTGCACTGCACCTCCTCCCCACTGCATTACATTCCCTCACCACTGCACTACACCCCTCACCACTGCATTAAACCCCCTCAGCACTGCACTACACCCCTCACCACAGCACCAGACCCTCTCACCACTGCACTAGACCTCCTCACCACTGCACTACATCCCCTCACCACTACACTACATCCCCTCAGCACTGCACTACACCCCTCACCACAGCACCAGACCCTCTCACCACTGCACTAGACCTCCTCACCACTGCACTACATCCCCTCACCACTACACTACATCCCCTCACCACCGCACTACACCCCTCACCACTGCACTGCACCTCCTCCCCATTGCATTACATTCCCTCACCACTGCACTACGCCCCTCACCACTGCATTACATCCCCTCACCACTGCACTACATCCCCTCACCACTGCATTAAACCCCCTCAGCACTGCACTACACCCCTCACCACAGCACCAGACCCTCTCACCACTGCACTAGACCTCCTCACCACTGCACTACATCCCCTCACCACTACACTACATCCCCTCACCACCGCACTACACCCCTCACCACTGCACTGCACCCCCTCACCACTGCACTACACCCCCTCACCACTGCACTACACCCCTCACCACTGCACTATATCCCCTCATCAGTGCAGTACGCCCCATTACCACTGCACTACACCCCCTCACCACTGCACTACATCCCCTCACCACTGCACTACATCTCCCTCACCACTGCACTACACCCCCTCAGTACTGCACTACACCGCCTCACTAGAGCACTATATCCCCTCACCACTGCAATACATCCTCTCACCACTGTACTGCAACCCTCACCATTGCACTACACCCCCTCACCACTGCACTACAACCTCCTCACCACAGCATTACACTCCCTCAGTACTGCACTACACTCCCTCACCACTGCACTACACCCCCTCAGTACTGCACTACACCCCCTCACCACTGCACTACATCCCCACACCACTGCACTAAACCACCCTTACCACTGCACTACTCCCCCTCACCACTGCACTACATCCCCTTCACCACTGCACTATACCCCCTAATCAGTGCACTACGCCCCATTACCACTGCACTATACCCCCTCACCACTGCACTACACCCCCTCACTACTGCATTTTATCCCCTCAGCACTACACGACACCCCCTCATCACTGCACTACATCTCCCTCACCACTGCACTACACCCCCTCAGTACTGCACTACACCGCCTCACTACAGCACTACATCCCCTCACCACTGCAATACATCCTCTCACCACTGTACTGCAACACTCACCATTGCACTACACCCCCTCACCACTGCACTACAACCTCCTCACCACAGCATTACACCCCCTCAGTACTGCACTACACTCCCTCACCACTGCACTACACCCCCTCACCACTGCACTACATCCCCACACCACTGCACTAAACCACCCTTACCACTGACTACTCCCCCTCACCACTGCACTACATCCCCCTCACCACTGCACTACACCCCCTCACCACTGCACTATACCCCCTCATCAGTGCACTACGCCTCATTACCACTGCTCTACACCCCTCACCACTGCACTACACCCCCTCACTACTGCATTTTATCCCCTCAGCACTGCACGACACCCCCTCACCACTGCACTACAACCCCCTCACCACTGCACTACAACCCCCTCACTAGAGCACTACATCCCCTCACCACTGCAATACATCCTCTCACCACTGTACTGCAACCCTCACCATTGCACTACACCCCCTCACCACTGCACTACAACCTCCTCACCACAGCATTACACCCCCTCAGAACTGCACTACACTCCCTCACCACTGCACTACACCCCCTCAGTACTGCACTACATCCCCTCACCACTGCACTACATCCCCACACCACTGCACTAAATCACCCTCACCACTGCACTACTCCCCATCACCACTGTACTTCAACCCCCTCACCATTGCACTGCACCCCCTCACCACTGCACTACATCCCCACACCACTGCACTACACCCCCCTCACCACTGCACTACACGCCAGGGCCACAGCACTACACCACCCACCACTGCACTACACCTCTCACCATTGGACAACTTCCCCCCAACCTTGCACTGCACCCCCCAAACCCTGCACGACACCCCCACCACTACAGAACAACCCCTCACCACTGCACTGCAAACCTTATCACTGCAATATACCCCCTCACCGCTGCACTACACATCCTCACCACTGCACTACATCCCCTCACCACTGTACTACACCACTCACCAATGCACTACATCCCCTCACTACTGCACTACACCCGCTCACCACTGCACTATAGCGCTTCACTGCTGCACTACATCCCCTCACCACTGCAATACATCCCCTCACCACTGTACTGCACCCATCACCACTGCACTACACACCCTCACCACTGCAATACACCCCCTCACGACTGCACTGCTCCCCATCACCACTGTACTTCATCCCCCTCACCACTGCACTGCACCCTCTCACCACTGCACTACCCTCCTCACCACTGCACTACACCCCTCACCACTGCACTGCTCCTGATCACCACTGTACTTCATCCCCCTCATCACTGCACTACACACCACTCACTACTGCACTACACCCCCTCACCACTGCACTACACCCCCTCACCACTGCACTACGCAACCATCACCACTGCACCACACACCCCACCACTGTACTACACCCCTCACCACTGCACTAAACCACCCTCACCACTGCACTACACTCCCTCACCACTGCAATACACCCCCTCACCACTGCACTGCTCCCCATCACCACTGTACTTCATCCCCCTCATCACTGCACTACACACCACTCACTACTGCACTACACCCCCTCACCACTGCACTACACCCCCTCACCACTGACCTACAACCCCTACAACCTACCACACCATAGCACTAAACCACCCTCACCACTGCACTACTCTCCCTCACCACTGCAATACACCGCCTCACCACTGCACTGCTCCCCATCACCATTGTACTTCATCCCCCTCACCACTGCACTGCTCCCCCTCACCACTGCACTACATCCCCACACCACTGCACTACATCCCCCCACCACTACACTGCACCCCCTCAGCACTGCACTATACCCCTCACCACTGCACCATATCCCCCACGACTGTACTACACCCCCTCACCACTGCACTACACCACCTAACCACTGCACTACACCCTGCACCGATGCACTGCACCCCCTTCACTGCAGTGCACCCTCCTCTCCACTGCACTACACCCTCCACCCCTGCACTACACCCTCCATACCACTGCACTACACCCTGCATACCACTGCACTACACCCCTCACCACTGCACTACATGCCCTCAACCCTGCAGTGCACCTGATCACCACTGCACCACGCAACCATCACCACTGCACCACACCCCCCACCACTGCACTACACCCCCTCACCACTGCACTACATCCCCACACCATTGTACTAAACCACCCTCACCACTGCACTAACCCCCTCACCACTGCAATACACCCCCTCACCACTGCACTGCTCCCCATCACCACTGCACTACATCCCCACACCACTGCACTAAACCACCCTCACCACTGCACTACTCTCCTCACCACTGCACTACACCCCCTCACCACTGCACTACACCCCCTCACCACTGCACTACATGCCCTCAACACTGCAGTACACCCCATCATCACTGCACTACACAACCCTCACCACTGCACTACACCCCCTCACCACTGCACTACACCCCCTCAACACTGCACTACACCCCCTCACCACTGCACTACGCAACCATCACCACTGCACCACACCCCCCACCAATGTACCACACCCCTCAACACTTCACTACACACCCCTCACCACTGCACTACATCCCCTCACCACTGCACTACATCCCCCACACTACTGCACTACACCCCCTCACCACTGCACTACACCCCTCACCACTGCACTATACCCCCTCATCAGTGCAGTACACCCCATTACCACTGCACTACACCCCCTCACCACTGCACTACATCCCCTCACCACTGCACTACATCCCCCTCACCACTGCACTACACCCCCTCACCACTGCACTACATCCCCCTCACCACTGCACTACACCACCTCACCACTGCACTACACCCCCTCACTACTGCACTTTATCCCCTCACCACTGCACTACACCCCCTCACCACTGCACTACACCCCCTCAGTACTGCACTACACCGCCTCACTACTGCACTACATCCCCTCACCACTGTACTGCAACCCTCACCATTGCACTACACCCCCTCACCACAGCACTACACTCCCCACCCCTGCACTATACCCCCATACCACTGCACTGCAACCCCTCACCACCGCACTAAACCCCTCACCACTGCACTACAACCCCCACCCCTGCACCACACACCACATACCACTGCACCATACCCCCTCACTACAGCTCTTCGCACCCCTCACCACTGCACTACACCCCTGCATCAATGCACGACACCCACTTCACTGCACTACACACCCCTTACCACTGCACTACACCCCCCACCACTGAACTCCACCACCCATACCACTGCACTAGACCCCCTCACCACTGCACTACACCCCATTGCCACTGCACTACGTCCCTCCACCAATGTGCTATACCCCCTTCACTGTACTACATCCCGCCACCACTGGACTACACACCCCTCACCACTCGACTACACCCCTGAACCAATGCATACACACCCTTCACTGCACTACACCCCCCCCTTACCACTGCACTACACCCCCTCACCACTGCACTACACCCCCTCACCACTGCACTACATGCCCTCAACACTGCAGTACACCCCATCATCACTGCACTACACAACCCTCACCACTGCACTACACCCCCTCACCACTGCACTACACCCCCTCACCACTGCACTACGTCCCTCCACCAATGTGCTATACCCCCTTCACTGCACTACATCCCGCCACCACTGGACTACACACCCCTCACCACTCGACTACACCCCTGAACCAATGCATACACACCCTTCACTGCACTACACCCCTCCCCTTACCACTGCACTACACTCCCCACCACAGAACTACACCACCCATACCACTGCTCCACACTGCCTCACTACTGCACTACATCCCCTCACCACTGCAATAAATCCCCTCTGCACTGAACTGCACCCCTCACCACTGCACTGCACACCTCACCACTGCACTACACCCCCTCACCACAGCACTGCACCCCCACACCATTGTACTAAACCACCCTCACCACTGCACTAACCCCCTCACCACTGCAATACACCCCCTCACCACTGCACTGCTCCCCATCACCACTGCACTACATCCCCACACCACTGCACTAAACCACCCTCACCACTGCACTACTCTCCTCACCACTGCACTACACCCCCTCACCACTGCACTACACCCCCTCACCACTGCACTACATGCCCTCAACACTGCAGTACACCCCATCATCACTGCACTACACAACCCTCACCACTGCACTACACCCCCTCACCACTGCACTACACCCCCTCAACACTGCACTACACCCCCTCACCACTGCACTACGCAACCATCACCACTGCACCACACCCCCCACCAATGTACCACACCCCTCAACACTTCACTACACACCCCTCACCACTGCACTACATCCCCTCACCACTGCACTACATCCCCCACACTACTGCACTACACCCCCTCACCACTGCACTACACCCCTCACCACTGCACTATACCCCCTCATCAGTGCAGTACACCCCATTACCACTGCACTACACCCCCTCACCACTGCACTACATCCCCTCACCACTGCACTACATCCCCCTCACCACTGCACTACACCCCCTCACCACTGCACTACATCCCCCTCACCACTGCACTACACCACCTCACCACTGCACTACACCCCCTCACTACTGCACTTTATCCCCTCACCACTGCACTACACCCCCTCACCACTGCACTACACCCCCTCAGTACTGCACTACACCGCCTCACTACTGCACTACATCCCCTCACCACTGTACTGCAACCCTCACCATTGCACTACACCCCCTCACCACAGCACTACACTCCCCACCCCTGCACTATACCCCCATACCACTGCACTGCAACCCCTCACCACCGCACTAAACCCCTCACCACTGCACTACAACCCCCACCCCTGCACCACACACCACATACCACTGCACCATACCCCCTCACTACAGCTCTTCGCACCCCTCACCACTGCACTACACCCCTGCATCAATGCACGACACCCACTTCACTGCACTACACACCCCTTACCACTGCACTACACCCCCCACCACTGAACTCCACCACCCATACCACTGCACTAGACCCCCTCACCACTGCACTACACCCCATTGCCACTGCACTACGTCCCTCCACCAATGTGCTATACCCCCTTCACTGTACTACATCCCGCCACCACTGGACTACACACCCCTCACCACTCGACTACACCCCGAACCAATGCATACACACCCTTCACTGCACTACACCCCCCCCTTACCACTGCACTACACCCCCTCACCACTGCACTACACCCCCTCACCACTGCACTACATGCCCTCAACACTGCAGTACACCCCATCATCACTGCACTACACAACCCTCACCACTGCACTACACCCCCTCACCACTGCACTACACCCCCTCACCACTGCACTACGTCCCTCCACCAATGTGCTATACCCCCTTCACTGCACTACATCCCGCCACCACTGGACTACACACCCCTCACCACTCGACTACACCCCTGAACCAATGCATACACACCCTTCACTGCACTACACCCCTCCCCTTACCACTGCACTACACTCCCCACCACAGAACTACACCACCCATACCACTGCTCCACACTGCCTCACTACTGCACTACATCCCCTCACCACTGCAATAAATCCCCTCTGCACTGAACTGCACCCCTCACCACTGCACTGCACACCTCACCACTGCACTACACCCCCTCACCACAGCACTGCACCCCCCAACCCAGCACTATACTCCCCACCCTGCACTATACCTCCATACCACTGTACTACACCCCATCATGACTGCACTGCACCCCTTCACCACTGCAATATTCCCCTTCACCACTGCACTACACCCCATCGTCACTGCACTAGACCCTCTGACCACTGCACCACACCTCCTCACCACTGCACTACATCCCCTCACCACCGCACTACACCCCTCACCACTGCACTGCACCTCCTCCCCATTGCATTACATTCCCTCACCACTGCACTACGCCCCTCACCACTGCATTACATCCCCTCACCACTGCATTAAACCCCCTCAGCACTGCACTACACCCCTCACCACAGCACCAGACCCCCTCACCACTGCACTACACCCCCTCACCACTGCACTACACCCCTCACCACTGCACTACACCCCACTCACCACTGCACTACATCCCCTCACCACTGCACTACATCTCCCTCACCACTGCACTACACCCCCTCACCACTGCTTTACATCCCCCTCACCACTGCACTACATCCCCTCACCACTGCACTACACCCCTCACCACTGCATTACACACTCTCAGCACTGCACTACACCCCACACCACTGCACTACATCCCCTCACCACTGCACTACACCCCTCACCACTGCATTACACACCCTCAGCACTGCACTACACCCCTCCCCACTGCACTGCACCCCCTCACCACTTCACTACACCCCTCACCACTGCATTACACACCCTCAGCACTGCGCTACACCCCTCACCACTGCACTGCACCCCCTCACCACTGCACTACACCCCTCACCACTGCACTGCACCCCCTCACCACTGCACTATATCCCCCTCACCACTGCACTACTCCTCCTCACCCCTGCACTACACCCCCTCATCACTGCACTACACCCCTCACCACTGCACTACACCCTCATACCACTGCACACACTCACCACTGCACTACATCCCCCTCACCACTGTGATACTTCCCCTCACACTGTATTAAACCCCATCACCACTGCAATACACCCCCTCATCACTGCAGTACACCCCTCCACCCCTGCACTACATCCCCCCACCCCTGCAATACGCCCCTCAGCCCTGGACTACACCCCCCATACCACTGCATACACCCCTTACCATTGCACTGCACCCCTCACCACTGCACTACATCCCCCTCATCACTGCAATCCTCCCCATTACCACTGCACTACACCCCCTCACCACTGCACTACACCCCACAACCCCTGCACTACACACCCCTCACCACTGCCCTACACACCTCATACCACTGCACTGCATCCCCTCACAACTGCACTACATCCCCTCAGCACTGCACCACACCCCCTCACCACTGCACTACAACTACCTCACCACTGCACTACATCCCCCTCACCACTGCACTATACCGCCTCACTACTGCACTACATCTCCTCACCAATGCAATACATCCCCTCACCACTGTTCTGCACCACTCACCATTGCACTACACCAGTGCACTGCACCCCCCTCACCACAGCACTACAACCCCCACCCCAGCACGACACTCCCCACCCCTGCACTAAACCCCCATACCACTGCACTACACCCCTCACCATGGCACTACACCCCCTCACTACTGCACTGCGTCCTCTCACCACTGCACTACATCCCCTCACCATGGCACTACATCCCCTCCCCACTGCACTACGCACCCCTTACCACTGCACTACACCCCCCACCACTGAACTACAACCCTCACCACTGCACTACATCCCCCCCGCCTGGAATACATCCCCCAAAGCACTGCACTCCACTCCTCACCACTGCACTACACCTCAACACTGTCCTACAGGCCCCAACCCTGCATTACACACCTCTCACCACTGCACTACACCCCTCACCACTGCACCGCACCCCCTCACCACTGCAATACACCCCACTCACCACTGCAATTCACCCCCTCACCACTGCAATACACCCCCTCACCATTGCACTACACCCCACCACCACTGCACTACACCCCCTCATCACTGACCTACACCCCTCACTACTGCACTACATCCCCCCACCCCTGAACCACCCCTCACCACTGCACCCCCTCACCACTGCACTACATCCCCTCACCACTGCACAACATCCCCTCACCACTGCACTACATCCCCTCACTACTGCAGTACACCCCCTCACCACTGCACTACAATCCCTCCCTAGTGCACTACATTCCTCACCACGACACTATACCCCCTCATGACTGCACAACATCCCCATACTACTGCACTACATCCCCTCACCACTGCACCACACCCCCTCACTACTGCACGACACCCCTCACCACTGCACTACACCCCCTCGTCACTGCAGTACACCCCTCACCCTGCACTACATCCCCCCACCCTTGCAATACGCCCCTCACCCCTGGACTACACCTACCATACCACTGCATACGCCCCTTACCATTGCACTGCACCCCTCACCAGTGCACTACATCCCCCTCATCACTGCAATCCTCCCCATTACCACTGCACTACACCCCCTCACCATTGCACTACACCCCACAACCCCTGCACTACACCCCCTCAGCACTGCACTACACCCCCGTCACCACTGCCCTACACACCCCATACCACTGCACTACATCCCCTCAGCACTGCACCACACCCCCTCACCACTGCACTACAACTACCTCACCACTGCACTACATCCCCCTCACCACAGCACTATACCACCTCACTACTGCACTACATCTCCTCACCAATGCAATACATCCCCTCACCACTGTTCTGCACCACTCACCATTGCACTACACCAGTGCACTGCACCCCCCTCACCACAGCACTACAACCCCCACCCCAGCACGACACTCCCCACCCCTGCACTAAACCCCCATACCACTGCACTACACCCCTCAGCACTGCATTCCCCCCCGCCTCACAACTGCACTAGACCCTCTCACCACTGCACTGCACCCCTTCACCACTGCAATACTCCCCTTCACCACTGCACTACATCCCCTCACCACTGTACTACACCCCCTCACCACTGTACTACACCCCTCACGACTGCACTACACCCCCTCACCAATGCACTACACCCCACTCACCACTGCATTACACCCTCTCACTACTGCACTACACCCCCTCACCACTGCACTACACCCACATACCATTGCACTACACCCTCCTTACCACTGCACTGCATCCCCTCACCACTGCACTACATTCCCTCACTACTGCACTACATCCCCTCACCACTGTACTACACCTCCTCACCACTGCAGTACATCCCCTCATCACTGCACTACACCCCATACCACTGCACTACACCCCCTCACCACTGCACTACACCCCCTCACCACTGTACTACACCCCTCACGACTGCACTACACCCCCACCCCTGCACTACACCCCCTCACCACTGCATTACACCCCTCACCACTGCATTATAGCCCCCATACCACTGCACACATCCCCTCACCACTGCACTACTCCCCCTCACTACTGCACTTCTCCTCCTCACGACTGCACTACACCCCCTCACCACTGCACTACACCCCCTCACCACAGCACTACATCACCTCACCACTGCACTACACCCCCACCCCTGCACTACACTCCCCATCCCTGCACTACACTCCCCATCCCTGCACTACACCTCCTCACCACTGCACTTCACCCCCTCACCACTGCACTACATCCCCCCGCCATTGCTCTACACCCCCCACCCCTACACTACCTCTCCATATCACTGCACTACACCCTCACCACTGCACTACACCCCCTTACCCCTGCACTACTCCCCCTCAACACTGCACGACACCCCCCACTGTACTACACTCCTCACCAATGTACTATCCTCCCTCCCCCCACCACATCACTGCACCATTCCCCCCACCAGTGCATCATCCACCCTCCCGCACCACTGCACCACACCCCCAGCACCACTGCAGCACTCCGTTCCCCCAACCACTGCACCACCCCCTCCCACCAGCACTGCACCACGTCCTTGTTCAAATCAAGTGAGACCCTCAGCAGGATCTGGAAAATATAACCAATTTGCTATATTTTTAGAGCCTCCTCTCAGCGAAGTGAGAGACCTGGATAACAACCTTCACTGTTACCCCCGTTATGCCAGGCTCAGCCTTTGGCTGACCAAGTAAAGAGACCAGGATCTCAAACTTGAGACAAAGGTCATGTTTTAACAAGCAGCAGTGAACTCTGTGTTCATATATGCTTTGGGCAATATAGAATAAGCACCTCAAAACGCTGGATTAGAACCAGCGGTGTCTTCACAAATTGCTCCAAATCTTGTCTAAAGAAAGATAGTCCAACAGCAGTATCTTCTCCTTGGCCAACCTGTCCAATGTCCAGGGCTTGGTCACTTAAACCCAGCTCAGTGGGGCAGGACCTGTTGCTATAAACCTGATACCAAACCCCTGAAGTAACTAGTCGTCAGAAGTCAGTCATGGCAGGAACCCCCAGGAGGACAATGGAAATGTGCACAAAGCATCCGTGAAAACCATAAACATCCGCACTGAGTCCTGGAAGTCCCTGGTTTGTGACCATCCAAATTGGTGTGCATTTTGCCAGAAAGGTAGTGAACGTATCAAGGCAGGTATCTCACCAGGAACAAACAGAAGCAAAGTTGAGATGGCCACTTCCAAACATCTCAACTATATGACTTGTTCGGCACCACATGCTGGAAATGTTGCAGGATCTACAGACCATATGTTGGATCTACCGGCCATCTTGGAAGTGGAAGCATGTCATCCTTAACATAGACTATCTAAGAAGAATAATTGTGTCTTGAACTGTATTCAGGAAGTAGACAATTGCCTGGGGATTGAGTTGTGCTCCTATTTGTGAGAACATACAGAGGCTCTGAGTGTTGGAGTTTGGAGGTACATCTGTATACAGTATAAATAAAAGCTTATAAATGTATTTAGTTTATGCTATTTAGAACAGGAGGCAGGCTGGAGTGACCTGACCTTGTCACTTCCAGTTACCTCATCACTACACTTGCAACATTGGTAGACCAGCACATCCAAAGGTTACATCCCACCCCTGATTATCCTCATGTCAGAATATCTCTTCCTTTCACGTTTCCAAGTTGGTAACTTAAAATCCATTTAGCAATCAACAACACACAGAAGCTGTCCCCACACCTTAACATGAAACTCTTAAAGTGGATAATTCAATATTCTTCATAGAATATTATTACAAAGCTGTAGGTGGACCTAACCTAGATGCATGTACAAATGGTCACATAGGAAAAATGAAATGGACCACCGAGTGACGAGAAAAATAACAGAATATCGTATTGTTGGTCGAACATTTTCTATTCAGGTGACAAGTTTAATTTTTTAGAAAAGTTGCATTCTCTAATCATACATAAGTCCAAAAAATTGAAAAATTTCTTCACAATTCTCGACAACACATTTTGGGAAAAAGTGTCACGATATTAATCACCTCAATATAAGGAGCCAGAAAGGGTAAATGCAAAGCACTGCAGGGTTAATAGACTGGATTCTTGATTGTGCTTTTACTTGCAGCCATCAAACATAAATCACCCTGCTGTCACTTACATGCATACCGCACTGCTTTGTTAATTTGCTGCTATGCAAGTTCAGATTCCATTAATAACTCACGAAGAGAAAAAACCGTCTGCTTTCATCACAGGAGCCACTGCATAATGAAGAGAATGCAATCCCATTTAAGAAAGAGCAGCTCACTCAGCAAGGGCTGAGCTCCAATTGGGGCAGCTTTATTTCATGAAATTCATCATCACAGCTATTAAAGAAATTAGTAATGATAACTGAAGTACCATGTGGTGTCAATTAAGCTCAGAATGTGGAAAATATGAGTTGGAATGATCAGAGAGAGAGGAAAAAGACTTTGGACAACATGCAAGCTCAGAATCTAAGAGGAGCATTCAACACCCAGCTTGTATTTAATAGTTTCAACGCTCATCACTTTATGCCCATACATATAATACAGTAAAATATAGTGTTTATAGCAAAGGAACCAGTTACTTCCACTGCTGTCCAGAGTGTTGAGGGGTTCTTTTCAACTGGTGGTTGCTTGTTTTGTGCTGAAAGAAGAGGTGACGTGCAGTTGCAAATTATGGTTATGGGGCTCTTGAGCTATTTCACTGATGCCTAATGCCTGTTTGGTACAATTGCTTGATGGCCTGAAAAAGATTAAGGAGCACTGTTTCCAATATAAAACTGTTTTATAAAAAAAGCCAAATACATATGTAATAGGTTATCAAAATGCAGTTCTCAAGTAAGAAATGGATAGAGGGAGAGTCCCAGATGTTCTGCCCATTTTTATACAGGCATTAAGCAGCAGCCCTTGAAGGGGCCTACTAGAAGTCATCACATTTGCTTAGTCCCTCTAAGAGCTCAACATGCAAATAAGTACCTAGATGTTCCCACATGACTACAGATTCTGCAAAGCAGCACTCCAGGCAGAGGCTGTATTTGAAGAACACTCTGTTGTACATATCAGTGCAGCTGTAAATAAACCTATCAGAGACCTTCAACTAAACATATTCCATGGACCTCTTTTGTGTTATGATATACTAAAACAATAATATTATTACAGAGGCTCCTCAAAACACCACACTCCTCCAGCCCTTCCACACATTACCTTCTCCATCTCACCTGAAGTGTTTAGAGTGCTAGTGTGAGCAACTGAGGAGACAAATCACAAACCTTAAAAAAATGGCTATTTTATCATTACTAAGGCAAGGCAATGTGTTATAAAGATCATAGAATGGTTGGAGCAGAGAAAGAGACCATTCAGTCGATTCTCATTGGTGCCAGCTCTCTACAACAGCAATTCCTGGTCACACTGCCCATCCTTTCCCGCAGCCCTGAAAATGATTCTCCAAGATTTCTCTTTGTCACACACGTTATCCAAGGCCTTATATGGTTGCATCCTCTAAAGCAGGGTTAGATTCCGACAGTATTACCTGGAACATTACCCATGAAGATTTAGATGGAGTAAAACTTGCTCTACTTCCCAGATAATGATGCAACTACGTACACATCACTGTTACTGACTCCGCCTCCCACAATTCACATCAAAACCCAATCCTTCCCCAACACCTGGTCACTGCAGTTCCCCCATCCCACTGTAAACACTCAACCATCCTCAACCCATCTACACCAATCCCCTTCCTCCCAGGAAACTTGAATTGCCATAGAACACAGAAATCTGTTTGCTAAACCCAGTCAATACACCACCCCCCAACCCTAAACCAACTCCATATGTTCAGCCAACTGTTCCCCTACCTGCTTGCTATCCTTCTCCTTTCCCTATTAATTCAGTGCCACCCCACTCTTTCACTTACCTGGCATCCTTCTCCCTAACCCACTCACCTGCCACCCTACCCCTTTACCTACCTGGCAGCCTATACCCTTACCTATTGGTCCCATCATTCCTTGTTCACCTGCTGCTCTAGTCCATCAGCTATTCCAGCTGTTGAGGGACATTGGGACCTTTAAACTGTGTTTACTGACTGAACACAGCAGCTGCTGCTGCCATAACAAGTGTGCATGGTCTCTGTGGAGATTCTCTCCTGCGCTGCCCAAATAGGTTGTTGGGCTGCATCCTTTGGAATGGATCCTGCACTGAATGTTGAGCCTGAACACAAAGCTAAGAAGGTAACTTTTCATCTGATCTGAGGTGGAAGTCGGATTCCGCCAGAGATCAGGATATTTGGGCCAAAACATTTCCACTGAAAAGCTGGGGGACTGTTTCAACAATTCCGGGTGCATCAATTTGATGACATTGCACTGTGGGGGTCTGGCTGCTGAGTCGTAGTTCTGATCTGACAGCTGTTGGGGGTGATGGAGGAGCTGAGGCCTGAGATATTGGTTGAAATGAGCCGTACGTAATTACCCAACATTCAGAATGAGAAGTGACCTCCATGGATGAGATCCTGAGTCTGAAGTTTGACTCTGAGAGCTGATCAACTTCCTGTCCATTTTACCTTGCCATTGACCTCAGTCGCAGGTATCTGTTTTCTGTCCCACCCTTCAGTTTCTCTGGTTTTTGGTTAAGATTTAAAGGACAGAACCTGTAGCTCACACTATCTGCAAGAAGGTAGTTCATCAGAACACAGCTGAGGTTTCAATGCAGGGTCAATCACACAGTTACCCATCAGGACTGAAGTGAAGCTGATGATTATGTTGTATGTCATAGATGGAGAATTTGGAACCAATAGACAATCACATGGCGTGCTCTTCAACCCCTATCCATTCAATATAATGTCTTGTTGATAGCCAAACAGTCCCCTTGACCTGACATTATAAGGTAAGAAACCTTCCATTCCCTTTCAAAGCTTTTGTGAAGAGTTGGTTAGACTAATCTGTTTTGCGTCTTTTCTCAATTTACCATAGGTACTAGTGGGAGAAAGTCGCCACCCCATTTTGTTTCTTCTGAAATTATCATTACTAGGGAGGAAGGTCACTTTTTTTTAAAACAAAGTTAAAAACCACGCAACACCAGGTTATAGTCCAATCAGTTTTTAACAAGCAAAACAAGCCAATACTGCTTGTGAAGTTACAACAATTGAGGAGGACAAGACCTGAGGAAACTCATTCACTGCTCTTATCTCACAGTTGCAATCCCCATGTCAGCATTGTTCAAGGTCTCAATGTAGTTTGATCAGTGCTGCCCACAGCTATTGCTGTATGGGCTAATTAATTTGAAACAAATGCTATTTTTTCTTCAAAATGTGTTTCTGCACCTTTCTGTGTGCAGCTGTTGTTTTAGGTGTGTGAGAAAATCACTCATTGCATTTGGTTTTTGCAGCAATTTGTGTTTTCACCCGGGCAGAATTGAGATTTGTTTGTTCTTGATCTTTTGTTGTTTCTTGCGCCTAAGGAAAGGACAGAAATTGTGATCCCAATACTACATTAATTATACAAATAAAACTGTGCTTCTGTGTGTGACCTTCAAACACTGGATTAACTCTAATTTTCCACTTCATGTTCTCGACAGAAACCAGAAACCCTGCTCTATTTGAAGTGGGGGCTGAAAATGTGTTGCTGGAAAGGCGCAGCAGGCCAGGCAGCATCCAAGGAGCAGGAGAATTGACGTTTCGGGCATGAGGCCTTCTTCAGGAATCTTATCTTCACGATGGACATCCAGTCCCTGTACACCTCCATCGCCCATCACGAAGGACTCAAAATACTCCGCTTCTTCCTTTCCCGCCGTACCAACCAGTACCCTTCCACTGACACCCTCCTTCGACTGACTAAACTGGTCCTCACTCTGAACAACTTCTCTTTCCAACCCTCCCACTTCCTCCAAACCAAAGGAGTAGCCATGGGAACCCGCATGGGCCCCAGCTATGCCTGCCTCTTCGTAGGATATGTGGAACAGTCCATCTTCCGCAGCTACACCGGCATCAACCCCCACCTTTTCCTCCGCTACATCGATGACTGTATCGGCGCTGCCTCGTGCTCCCACGAGGAGGTTGAACAGTTCATCCACTTTACCAACACCTTCCACCCTGACCTCAAATTTACCTGGACCGTCTCAGACTCTTCCCTCCCCTTCCTAGACCTCTCCATTTCTATCTCGGGCAACCGAATCAACATGGACATTTACTATAAACCGACCGACTCCCACAGCTACCTAGACTACACCTCCTCCTACCCTGCCCCCCTGTAAAAACGCCATCCCATAGTCCCAATTCCTTCGTCTTCATCGCATCTGCTCCCAGGAGGACCAGTTCCAATACCGAACAACCCAGATGGCCTCCTTCTTCAAAGACCGCAATTTCCCCCCAGACGTGATCGACGATGCTCTCCACCGCATCTCCTCCACTTCCCGCTCCTCTGCCCTTGAGCCCCGCCCCTCCAACTGCCACCAGGACAGAATCCCACTGGTCCTCACCTATCACCCCACCAACCTCCATATACATCACATCATCCGTCGTCAGAATCCTGAAGAAGGGCTCATGCCCGAAACATCGATTCTCCTGCTCCTTGGATGCTGCCTGACCTGCTGTGCTTTTCCAGCAACACATTTTCAGCTCTGATCTCCAGCATCTGCAGTCCTCACTTTCTCCTATTTGAAGTGGGTCAGTATTTTTTAGCCGGTCAATACTGACTCTGTGAACTTCAGGATTTTCCAGATTCAAATCACGTTTTGTGTTAACTGAAGCTTGCCTCAGCCACACCATTGCTGGAAGACATGCTGCAGGACTCCAATTTTCTTGAGTTAGAAATGGAAAAGAAGGCCAGGGTTCCTGTTCCTGATCAATGACCAGGGAAACATGCAGGAAGTGACATATTTCGGACGGTACAACAGAAGAAGACCAGACTTCTGCAATTACTGTTCTCCTCAAACAGCCTGCACTTGTTCTGTGTTAGTAGCTTTCCCATGAAAAATGCTGTATCTGAAGTCACCTTTCCAGATGTTGGTGCACTGGGATTGTGTTCCCTTCCTTCCACTTCACATTTCTGAATTCGGCTGTTGAACTGCCTACAGAATTTTGTGAAGGATTTTCATGATTGACTAGCATTGATGGGATGTAATTGCTAAATTACCCGGCAAAGTTATATTTCCTAAGTTTGGTGTTGTTATAGGAAAATACAACTTGTGTGAACAGTTGACCAAAGTTAGCTGCTTTGTTATTCTGGCTTGTATGGTGCGAGCCATTGCTCAGTCAGTAACTGGGTTCCAAAATTCAGAGTTCAAGCCTTACTCTGGGGCTTGACATGAATATTGAATTGATTTGAATTTATTGTCACGTGTACCAAGGCACAGTGAAAAGCTTTGTCTTGCGAGCGATACAGGCAAATCACATTGTTAAGTAGCATAGATAAGTAAATAATAGGTAAACAGCGGCAAAAACAAAAACAAAGGGACAGGTGAATGTTAAGAATTTGTGAGTCCATTCAGTTTTCTAAGACCAGTAGGATAGAAACTGTTTTGAAACTGGCTGGTGCGTATGTTCAGGCATCTGTGCCTTCTCCCCGATGGTAGAGGTTGTAGAAAAATATTGCCTGGGTGGGATGGATCTTTGAGAATACTGGCGGCCTTTCCTTAACATCGGGCCTGGTAGATGGATTCTACAGATGGGAGGTTTTGTGATTGTCCGGGCCGTATTCACTATTCTGTGTAACTGTCTCCAGTCTTGAATGGTACAGTTGCCATACCAGGTAGTGATACATTCAGACAGAATGCTCTCAATGGCGCACCTATAAAGGTTGGCAAGGGTATTCACTGTCATGTCAAATTCCCTCAGCTGCCTGAGGAAGAAGAGACTTTGTAACCAGTGCGTCCACATGAAGAGTCCAAGAAAGCATGTTGGGGAGGACCACTCCCAGGAGCTTGACACTGCCCTGTGTCGAGGCTGAGAGTGCAATATCAATTGGACATTACACTCTCAGAAGTATCACCTTTTGGAATAAATCTCTAACAAGAGTCCCATCTGTTGCTCAGGTAGATGTACAAAATTCCATGATACTATTTTCAAAATAGTGGTGAGAGAGTTGTATTTATCTCTCTGTCGAATGAAGGCTGCAATGTGATCTGCTCTGAATTCTGCTCAACCACAAGTTTGGTTGTTAAAACTTAAAGAGAGGATCCAGATTGATTTCCTGCAGAAAGACACAAGATACTTACAGCTCTGAACAAGGGCAAGACGATCTGAGATGACTCTGTTGTTTGCTAAGTCACAAGGAAAGGTCAGGAATGTAAGATTTCATAAGCACTTTAAATTGTCTATTTAAATTTCAAGATGGAATGGAGTTGGAGTCCCAAAGATAGCTAATTAACATTTCTACCTGGATGCAAGGCCCATGTCACTCAAGTAACCTTGGAGAGGTGATGTGTTTTTAGCAAGACCTTGTAACAAGTTAGAGCAATGTAATTAAATATTCTTAAAACTTACAGACAAAAATCAATTGACAAAAATATATGAAATAAAAAGGGAGATGGTAAAATGATAGGAGCAGCTTGTCCTGCACCTTAAGCAGACAAAATGTTGGCCCTGATAACATACGTTTTTGTAGTTTGGCCTCAGATAAGAGTCAGAATAGGTGAGGATTTAAATGCTATTGGAAGATTTATCCAGCTTAGATCACCGCGACAATCAGTTTGGAAACTGAGTTACCTGACTGGAAAATGAAGCATCCATCAGCACCTGATAATAGCTTTGAACTAGTTCCTGGAGAATGATTGTTCACTTGAGGGATAGAGTGAAGTATACGTGAAGACTTGTAAAATTTCAATGGTGCTCTTTTCTATAGTGTTGCTTTTATTTTAATTGTTGCAATAACTTGAAATTTTGCCATATGATCTTTTCAGTCAGGCACTGAAATCGAATATTTTTTTAACTGCTGTCAGTCTTTACAGGGACCATGAGGTATTTTGTGAATTGCTGTTTCTGGGAGTGTTGTTGTGTCACCATAATCTTCCCAGACCATAGGGGCTGCTCTCTCATTAGAGAGAGAAGCAACTGGTGGTGATTTAACGTGGGGGCCACCACACCTCAGGCGAGGGAAAAGGTTGAGAAGGAGAGTCCTTCATGGTAACCTCAAACTGGTGATGGGAATTGAACCCACAGTATTATTTTCACAGTGCTCTGTAAACCAACAATCCAGTCAACTGAGCTAAATCAATTGCATGATTGGGTGCTTGTGTAGACCCTGAAAGAAAATAGTGAAACCACAGGGGTATTGATGTTGTTTTATATGATAAAAAGGAACATGGAGAGACTCTTGTAATGCAATGACTAGTTGTGCTTTTACATGCATCAATGAAGCTTCAATTTGCTTATGTATTCTGTAATTTACAAGAGACGGGTACTTACAGTTTGTCAAAGATAAGGTTACAATGGAATTTTTTTTCAGATTTGACAGTCTCTTCAACATTGTCTTTGGGAGCAATATGGTGTTGGCTGAGGGGAATGTGATGGAGATATTATTTGGAAGTATAATGACAGAAATAAAGAGCATATTAGTAATGGGACTGCTGTGCTATGGAATCTGACTTGTTACTTAGTCAAGAACCATTTAAGGCTTTTTGAAACTCTCTACTTAGTCAATGTAACAAAGACACACAATAAAGCAGTGCAAGAATTCGCAACAAAGTGCCTGAATTAAGATTTTATCCTTGCTTGGGGGCTATATCTAACACATTCCTAGGTTTTAATTTTTCCTCTGATGGAAATGTTTCTTTTTGAATAAATTGTGATCGAAAAGTTGTTCTTTCCCATATAATGAGGAACAGGGCATTCGGCCCACTAAGTCTATACTGTGACTGTGCTTCACACTGGCTGACATTCAGGCCTGTTCTGTTCGTCCCAATCGATAGTTTAGTTTATTTTGTGCAGAAATATTCATTTATGGCCAATCATCTCTCTACCTGGAAATAGACATCAATTTTCACATTGCAAAGAGTATCCCAGCTGAGGTTTCCTATTCCTTGCCTTCAGGAGTTTCTGTCCTGTGCTTTACTCTGACATTCTAGCTTGAGATCACAGCTCAGAGGAAATTCCAGTTCTACCCTGAAGAAAATTAGTATCTGATAGGCATACGTCCAAGTGTTTTAGGTCTACTTTTAGCATTTTTAGTTTCTGCCTACTGCACTGAAGGACTTTCAGGCAGAGTAGAGGTATACTAATGGAAAGAATAGCTTGAGGGTGGAGGGAACATTCTTTTCACAGACATTTCACAACCACTTTATCCAAAATGCTGGGATAGAGGCTAATTTTGTGACAACTGCATGGCATTAGAAGTCATAATTAATTTTGCCAGAGCTGGGTTAAAAGCAATGGTGGCTTTTGGTGCATCTCATTCCACTGCAGATTGCAGACTGTAAATTGAGGTTTTAAAAATAATTCCAAGTTTGCTAATTTAGTTTGGTGAACCCGGTGGCGCCATTCTCTGTGTTACAGCAGAGGGAGTACAGAAACTTCACATGTACTTCAAATTAGAGGAAAGCTTTCGGCAACAACTCATTAAAATGAGTCTGCACCTTTGTTTTGACAATGAGTCCAGGATATGGTGCTACAATTTTTTAACAGTGTGAGCGATCCTATGGTGAAAGTGTGCCAGGATTCCATTAGGATGGTGTGGCAAGATGTATTTTTTTAATGGAGATTTTGAATAAACCGGATTCCTGAAAGCATTCAAAGTTTTCCACCTATTGCAAGCAAAGCCTTAATGCTGTTTATCTAAGGATTTTATTTACCTTAGTTTGTATTAGTTTATTAAAATAATACTTCCCACTGATAGGTGGGAACTGGATTACAGTTATGCTATCATGCTGCCAAGGCTATGGCTGCAGTTGAACATTACTTTCCATCACATGGTTGATCAGGAATCTCTCCCACTTTTACCACCTGTCATTGGTGTTTGTTGGAAAGATTTGCAGTTTAATTCTCGATCTGCTTGGCCACATTATGAACACACCTCTTGGGTTGGACTGAGTCTCAAAGCTGGTGCTTGTGGTTCAGAGGCATTGATGCTGGACCCTTGGCCATTGGACCTTGCAATATTACTCAATATCTCAAACAGTGGTTTGGAATTGTTTATGTGCAGCTAAGGGAATGTACGAATCCTGTGTTCAGTAGCTTATGTGGAAGACAGCATCTTCAGCAGTATAGCATTGCTCAGGACTGTACTGGGGTGTTGCCTGAAATTATGTTCTCAATTTGATCCTGCAAGCTTCCGGCTGTGAGGCAAGGATGCTATGACCAACCCATGACTAACATCTTAGAAAGAATGTGTTGGCAAGGCTGCTCACCCAGAGTTGGATCCGCTGTTTATCTGATAGGCCCATTTCCAGTAGGCAGCACTGAATAATAACTCAGGCTGAGGCATCCGAAGAACAGTCATATCAGACTCGAAACATTAACTCTGTTTCTCCACGGATGCTGCCAGACCTGTTGAGTTTCTCCAGCACTTTCTGTTTTTACTTGGTAATCCTGACTGAGGTTTCTAATCCACTAGAATTCAAGGTAAAATGAGATCAACTGTTGATGTATTACGCATTTTTAAAATGGTGGCAGCGTCTATACTCGTGTCAATATAAGCTGCTATTCATAATAAGGTTGTTACAGAGGTCCTTTTGTGTCTTGCTTTTAAAATACAGAGCTTGGTAAAGCCTATCCCAGACCCACCCTTATACGTAACTGTATGTGCATATTTACAATGATTTGCCCAACAATATAATTGAGTTTTATGTCACTGGCATCAGAATGTGTCTGTACACAGCCACAGCAGATCCAATCTCATGTAGTGCCTCATGTGACATATATTTTCTAAATTCTCCCCATTTGAGCATTGATCTCCTTCTTATGCAATCAAGTTTCAGGAATTCCTTTCACTAAGAAGAGAATTTGCAGCAATTCAGCTGCCATTCATGTATCCACATAGGAAAAGAATCAGCCCAGGTAAGAAATTACATTCTTGTTTTTGTTTCTTATGCTTTTAAGGTTGTCAAAAGTAAATGTCAAAGATCTTCCCTCTTCCATAAGCACATCTATGTAATGGACACAAATGCAGGGAGAATATACAAATATTCAAAGTCACTCACACATCTCAAATTAAGATTTTCTATTCCCAAACTATATGGATTTTTATCTAATTCTTTCTTTGCATTCCCAAGACTGTATTTCTGACCAGACTGAGCACAGAGCTGGCAATATATGGTCTGCTTTACCTCCTTTTTTAATATGGATCACAGTTTATGAAGGGTCGGTTTGGGAATCCAGTGAAAATTGTCAGTAATTATGGTTAATCTATGTTACTTGTGCACAGTGGATTGTGGTACTGTATGGGAACCTACTCAATGTGCCATGGGAACACTTTTGTTTGCAATGAGCAATTTGTGTTAAATGTATTTAGATTTGTTGCTAAGAGCCACTCGTACAGTAGTGCTTTTTGAATATGAAGAGGTTTTTTTTGGCAGTTTATTGCT
Organism: Hemiscyllium ocellatum; assembly: GCF_020745735.1. NCBI lineage: Eukaryota > Metazoa > Chordata > Chondrichthyes > Orectolobiformes > Hemiscylliidae > Hemiscyllium > Hemiscyllium ocellatum. The sequence continues at coordinate 32,371,266 of NC_083424.1, read as the reverse complement.
GGTAATTTTTACAGCCCTTAAACATTTATTGAAAACATATGATCATTCATTCAAACTTTGGATCCCAGTGCATCATTTAATATTGCATAAGTGTACATAAGTGAAAAGCTTCATTTGCCAGCTTTCTGTCCTTATTCATTGCCTTTGTATTGTCATCACTTCCCAATATCCATTATCATTCTGCCTGTTAGAAGTTCTACTTTTTAGTATATGTCACAATTTCAAAATGTCTCTAATTGCAATTCACAATTAATAAGCAGCAATTATTTTCTTAATTTTGACAAAGTACACTGTGAGTCTTGTATTAAAGAGTTTTTTTAATGCAGAAAAGAGCTGTATTTCCAGCTGTGAGAGAAAAAACTGTCTGTATGGTCCAGGGTTCAAGGGCTGAGTTATGAAACACCTTCAGAACAGCTTATCCTAGCAGGAGGGTATGAGGAGGAGGTGCATAGGAAGAACAATGAGCAAGAATGTCATGACAGCATGGGAGACAACCTGTATCCACCTTTTGCTCAGTGTCATTTGTAGCTTTAATAGAGAAGACCACTGTAGTGATTGTAACGAGGTAAGCTAGGTGGACCACATAGAATATGAGTTCCATGATTGGAGCAGTTAATCTGGCTCAACCAGGGAGCCCTTGGCTGACAGATATAAATAGGAGTGTCAGGGGTTCTGTTCAGTCTGAGAGCTGGCTCTGAGGTAGCTGGATCAGTGTCAAGGACTATACAAGTAAAGAGTGGCTTGGTGATGGCTTGGCCTCTTTGGAGTTATTTCAACCACATGTTCGGAAAAATGTTAGTGCAAACATTGGTCAAACATGGAATTCATGGGAAAGGAGTGTTAGAAGATGGAGGACAGGACAATTCCAAACATCTACATAATGTTATGGGTAGTGCGCTTTTCTAATCTTGGCATCTATCTTTGATAGATATATAGTCTATATTTGATATAAATTATATATGTATGTATAATATCAATAATGTATATACATACGTGTAATATCTTTCAAAGCCTTGTGGGTCTCATTTTACCCGAAGTCATGGTGGATGAGGAAACACAGTTGGAATTACTAAGTTAAAAAATAAAGTGCTGGAGAAACTCAGCAGGTCTGGCAGCATCTGTGGAGAGAGAAACGGAGTTAATGTTTTGATACGACTGATATGACAGTTCTTCGGATGCCTCAGCCTGATTTATTTTCCAGTGATGAGAGTGTGTTGCTGGAAAAGCACAGCAGGTCAGGAAGCATCCGAGGAGCAGGAAAATCGAGGTTTCAGGCCAGAGCCCTTCGCTCCAGCCCGAAACCTTGATTTTCCTGCTGCTCGGATGCTGCCTGACCTGCTGTGCTTTTCCAGCAATACACTCTCAACTCTGATCTCCAGCATCTACAGATCTCACTGTCTCCTTATTTTCCAGTGATGCCTCCTGGAAATGGGCCTATCAGATAAAGAGAGGATCCAACCATGGGGTGAGCAGCTTTGCCAATATTGTACACTCTTGCTAAGATTAGTTACATGTTCAAAACCTTATTACTTTTATGTTAGAATAAGCCATTGCAGACAAGTGACTTTGATCAAGTTCAGTTGTCAAGTGGCCCTGCAAATATGTTTTTCAATGCTGATGAGTAGTAAGGAGATCGGTCACAATGATGAAAGGATTCAATCACCGCTCTAATATTAGGGCAAACTTGGATCTTATTATGCCATAATTCCCATCATTGTCCTTTCTCTCTCTCTCTCTCTCAATACCCCAAGATAAAACGTTTTCTCTTATTAAACACATTCCTGGTCCTCTGAGAAATTTTTGCTCCTATGACAGTTCAATGTGTTCTCCCGGTGATCAGATGAATCATGGGGATTGGGATTTGATCGGTTTTGCATTAGGGAAGGGAAAATTACTCTTGAAATGCGTGGATTGAGGGAATGGTTTAACTTGGATACACTCTGTCGTTGGTGAGTAAAGAATACACTGTGAGACCACAAATGGCTTGCCAGACAGCTGTGCTGCTTGTGAAGATCATATATAATAAAGGTTATAGCTGTAACAGTGCTGGGAGTTGAGGGTCAGGGAGCCTCGCCCTCTACTTAGACATCAGAGCCTGTGAAAGCTACAAGGTAATCCTCTTGTCTATATCCAAAAGCTGGAGTTGACCAACACTGCAGCCAGAATTATATCCTGAAATAAAAGGTAGCTTTATTGCAGCATTTAGGGGGGTTTCCTTGTTCTCAGGAGTCCTGTGGGAGAGAGAATAATGCGAGTATTAACTCACAAGCTTGTTGAGAGGATTTCACGGCCACCGACAATGCTACGGATTAGCAGAAGAATGAAACTGGCTGGCAGTGCAGTGCAGGGAAGGGAGATTTGTCTGCATTGCAAACTTGGGTGATAACTGCCTGGTGAGCAATTCAGTGACATGAATGCATTTTATTACTGCTAAACAATAAAGCTAAGCTTGGTCAAATTTTCTCCTCATTGATATAGAAAAAAAATAAAAGAATGAAATGGAATCAAAGAACGCATTCACTTCAAAGACTACATGTGTTAAAAAAAACTGAGTTTGACCCAAGCCCCCTAGTTTTATATTTTATGCTCTCCCCTTCTTTAAAAAAACGGCCAATGTTATTTTTTTTCTGGATTCCATCATGTTGGGTCTCTGATTTGCGATGTAAACACAATCATTCTTTGCTAACCTGTCTGAGAGTCCGGACAAGTCTATGGAAAAATCGGCTTTGTAAATGCAGAAGATGTGGCTGTAATTTATATGTAATTTTCCACAACTTGTTCCCACTTTCCAGGTTCTGCATCTAAGGAAACTAGACCAAAACAAGACCCAGAATCAGAATAAGTCAATTCAAGTTTAAAACAAGAGTCATTTCATATTTACATAAATCAAGCAGTTTAAATTCCTTGAAAGAGTTGATAACTCTTATTGAGGTAAATAACAAATAACAAATAGCATTTGTGATTGCATTGAATGAATTAAAATTTTCTCCTCTGTCCACCACTTCACTCAGACTGGCTGAGATATAAACTGACTGCCCTCCAGTAACTCACTCAAGTGAGCCTTCATAGGAAGTCTCAATGATTGCATTGAGGGAGAGAGCGTAGCGGACCTGATTCAAGTAGAGCCTGTTTCCAACCAAGATTCACATACGTACAGTTAAAAACAATTGTATTTATTTAGCACCTTTCCCGACTTCAGGACACCTCGCACCATTTTATAGCCAAGTAAATTCATTGTTCACCCAAAATATTCAGGACAATTGAGGAGCATTATTCCTCCCCCCGAAGTCCTGGAAAGACTACAGCAACTGGCTGAAACCTTAACTCAGCAGAGAATAGCGATTGAATTTGGAAGCTTCTTGGTCTATGCAGTCAGTAACTCGCTTGGTGTATATATCTGTCGCTTTCAGCTTTGTGAGGAGCCTGAATTCTCAACACACATATCGACTCTGAACTGTTTGTCACTTTATCTTTTAAAAGTGTATATGTATTGTGACAGTTCAATGATGCCTGCTACCCAGTTTCTGGTTTATGAAATAGTCTTTTGATTTGAACCACTGTCAGTGGTGTGTGCACATTATGGGCATTGCACAGTTCAGCTGATGTGTTCTCCCCACCATGAATACTGTCAGAATTAGGTTTCAGCCAATGCCGAATGTTCAAAAACAATAGGGACAACCAATCACAGTGATTTTTTTTGTTGTCTGACCTCACAGAATCCTTTCAGTATGGAATCAGGCCAAGCAGCCCTTCAAGTCCACACTGACCCACCACAGAGCATCCCACCCAGATCCACCTCCCTGATCTTATCTCTATAACCCCACGTTTCCAATAGCCAACCCACCTAGCCTGCACATCCCTAGACATTATGGGAAAGTTAGCATAGTCAATCCACCTAGCCTTCACATCTTTAGACTGTGGGAGGAAACTGGATCACCCTGAGAAACCAATACAGTCACCTGAGGGTGGAATTGAACCTGGTGTTCTGAGCAGCAGTGCTAACAACTGAGAGTCAGCATGTCTCCCTCATGTCAGGCAGGTCAAGGCTACGATAGCATGTGGTTACCTTGCTTGGTTAGAAGCCTGACAGTTTATCTGGACAAATGAGGTCAAATCCCAATTGGCACTAAAGAATTTAAATTCTGTTAATTGAAATGAAATCTGAAATAAAAGAACTAGGATTGATAATGGTGGCTGTGGAACTGCCCAGTTGTCATTAAAATGTCACTTATGTCTCGACCTGGTCTGACTCGTATGTGACTGCTGTCATTGGTTGATTCAAAATTGGCTTCTGAGATGACCTAGCAAGCTGCTGCTTTATATTTAGGAAGGTGGTCACTCTCATTTTCTATGGAGCATTTAGGGATGGACAATAAATGTTGGCTATGCCAGTGATGACCAGATTCCATGAATGATTTTTTTAAAAAAATCATTTTCTCACCTTTCCCCTCACAGTAACCTTTGAATTCTGTCAGGCAAGGAAATCTGAAACATATTACAGTGAATAGAATATCATTAGCAAATGATAGAAACAACTTTTGAACTAACTTGACTAACAGTTGATGGACATAAAGTTGATCAGGAAATTCTTATGTACAGGGTATTGATGTGCAGCTGGGAATGCATTACCACAGGAACACAACGTTCCAGCCAAATAGTCTTGTCAATCTACAGGGGATAGCCCTGTCTTGGGGAATTGTTCTTCAGTCTTCCATCCGTATAAGAAAATCATCAAAACGTGGTGAGTTTGGACTGGGATCTGTGTACAAGGCAAATTGCAAATGTAGATCCTATGTGCGACAGGATGCTGGGTAACACACTGCTCTGTCAAATAAAATATTTTGTCCTCTTGCTTATCAGACAAAGGAGAATCGCTTGCCATAGAATCAGAGAACTGTTACAGAACAGATGGAAGCCATTTAGCATGTCACGGACTTGCAGGCTCTCTGGAAGCACTCGTCATCTAATCCCACTCCTCCACCTTTCCACCATAGTCCTGCAACTTTATACTCTTCGAACCAAAGGCTGCCAAAAGCCATTGGTTAATGCCTTTGTCCTGCTTTAGCAGAGAGGGTTATCTACACAGCAATCTTCTTGAGTCCTGTAGTATTAAACTGAAATTCCCAAAATAAAACACACAACTGTGGATGCTGGAGATCTGAAACAAAAGCAGAAATTACTGGATGAGCTCAGTAGGACTGGCAGCATCTGTAAGAAAGAAGCTTTGAGTCCATTCTGATGAAGAGTCACAGGACTCGAACCATTGACTCTGCCTTCTTCCCACAGATGCTGCCAGACCTGCTGAGTTTCGCCAGCAATTTCCATTTTTGAGCTCAAATTCTCACCAGGTTTGTCAACGTCTGTGGAGACAGGAGCAGAGTTAACATTGAGATTCAAATGTGACTTTTCTTTAGAACTGGAGCTGTAATATTGGATGGTATCCCGCCATTTGATATTTGATGCCCAGGAGGAGGTAAAATTTTGACGGTTCACTCTCCCTCACCCATTCTTTCCTGTGATGGAAAACTTTCTGCCAAAGTGGCCCTCCATCTAGTGGAAATACTGTGAACTGACAAAACCTTGACAAATGTAAGCAACTTAAAATGACAGGTAGTCCCTTTGACTTGCTCTTAAGCTGATTGAAACTAAAGGACTCAACAGCTTGAGGTATCAGCTCACCAACTGTTTGCAGTTTGGAGTTTATTTCAGCTGGCACAAACACTTATGAATATCAGAGTCAATCAGCCATATGTCCCAGCAGAGGACAGGAACATTAAATCTTGTGTCTTATGGCAGTTTGTGTTTCAGATGCATTTTTAGCCTTTTTTTCATGAATTCAGGGTTACTTTAAAGCAATAGCAGTAAGTAGCTACCCACTGGATGATTAGATTAGATTCCCTACATTGTGAAAACAGGCCCTTTGGCCCAACCAGTCCACACCGACCCTCCGAATAGTAACCCACCCAGACCCTTTTCCCTCTGACTAATGCATCTAACACTGTGGGAGCAATTTACCATGGCCAATTCACCTGATCTGCATATGTGGGAGGACACTGGAGCACCCAGAGGAAACCCACGCAGGCACATGGAGAATGTGCAAACTCCACACAGACAGTCTGCCTGAGGCTGGAATCGAACCTGGGACCCTGGTGCTGTGACGCTGCAGGGCTAACCACTGATCCACTGTGACGCTCTGTTTAAGTTTATGTTTAAAATGCCCAGACCCTTCTTTGCCACTTCTTCACTTATTTGGAAACTTTTTACTTTGAGGTAAATAAACTAGGGGTAATATTCATTTTCGGTGTGTAATTTTGCAGTCTGCGCACATGCTATGTATGCTAATTGGTTAATTGTTCTTCCGAACAAGCCTGTTTAACACCTCATTAGTCACCAGCCACGGGGAGTCAGGCTGGAGTAAATGTCAGCCTTCCAAGTTTTCACTGTCCGAAACACTCAGTTTATTTTGAGTCCACTTCTACACATGTAATGGGATTTTCCATTACCTCACAACTAATATGGCATCTCAGTAAATTTATTTCTCAGGTTAAAAAATCTCTTAAAAGTAATGGATAATCAATGGTAGACAAAGTGGAGTAGAGTGTTTTCTGCAGCCTCTTACCTAGCCATTGTATGAGAATAAATCATGGCAGGCAAACGTCACTAGCAAGCAGAGAAGCTGGGCTGCAGTAGACAAGGGAGCTCATTATGGACTGAAATGCCATGACATTTTACCTATACAAATGCTACATCGCACTTCATGACAAAGTAGCTATTAGCGATGCTTTCTTCCTTACACAGCACAGGAGAAAAGGTCAGAACCTTTGTTATTTCACAGCTTGTGCACAAACACAAAATTGTTTAACAGGGCTCTGTAACACATGGCTACTAAGGTGGTTGCATCCCCAAAGTATTTAGCACGACATGGATATTGTTAATGAGGATGTTGTAGTTCGCATCACTGACTCGTAAGTTGTATTTGAATGCAAGAACTCCTTGTTAGAAGATGAGAATGACTTCATGTGGTTTCTCATCCTTTTGTGAGTTTTGTCCTGTCTGTTTGCAGCAGGCCTGGAGTAACCAGTCACATAGGTTCAACAGCGGTGACTATGGTATCACAGCAACAGCATACTTTCAATAGATGCAGTAAAGATTGCCACTGTTTTGTCAAGGTCACAACTGAAGTCAATTGAACGGGGGCTGGAATCTATGGTTGAAATCCCAAACTTATTTTGTTGCTGATGAAAATTGATTAAAAATTTCATCATCTGAATAACTAGTATCATTCAGATGAGATGAAGTTGGTGGGATGTGAGTGTTGGGGTTATTAAAAAGAATACAATAACTTTAGCATTCAATCTATAATATCTAAATCTCTGGACCCGACTTGAGGGCGAATTTTACTAAGATTGGCAGAACTTTCAAATCAAGCTAAATTCTGGTTCAGGAACCTGCAAATGGCCATAATGTGCTAAAGGTTGCAATCTCCCTGCATGATTTGGAGACACTGGTGTTGGACTGGGGTGTACAAAGTTAAAAATCACACAACACCAGGTTATAGTCCAACAGGTTTATTTGAAAGCACTAACTTTCGGAGCGCTGATCCTTCATCAGGTGATCTGATCACTTGATGAAGGAGTGTTGCTCTGAAAGCTAGTGCTTCCAAATAAACCTGTTGGACTATAACCTGGTGTTGTGTGAATTTTAACTTTGTACAGTCCAGTCCAATACCAGCATCTGCAAATCATGACAATGGTCAGACTGATTCTAATTTATAAAACAGATTTACAGAATCTTACATGGATTCATGCAGTTTTTGAGCAAAGTAAAATCTAATTCTGCAAGTACAAATTCACCCCAAAAACTTATATGTGTATGTGTGCATGTGGGTGTGTGTGGGTGTGGGGTGGGGTGGTGGTGGGGCCTTATGGGTGTCTGTGAGAGGGTGTGTGTGGGAGTATATGTGTGAGTGTATGAGACAGGGGTGTGTGTGTGTGTGTGTGTGTGTGTACAGTACTGTTACTGTTTGGTTTGCACGCTTTTACTTAAATCATTTTATTTAAACAGAAATAAGCACCAAAGGAACAGTATCTGTCTTTCATTTTACTGAGCTTCATGTAGATTTGGAACACACCAAACACACCGAATACGCTTGTCGCTAAAAGATGCCCTGCAAATTAGCGAGGTCATCCCAACAAATGCAATGGGAACCTAAATTGTAGTTTGAGTATACAGGAGGTTGAGAGTAGTGAGGTCAGAACTAAGGTTTCAAGGCAAGCAAGAAGTTGGCTTGAAGTGTGTCTACTTCAACGTCAGGAGCATTTGGAATAAAGTGGTTGGTACCTGGGATTTCAATATTGTGGCCACTTCGGAGACATGGATAGAACAGGGACAGGAATGGTTGTGCAGGTTTTGGGATTTAGATGTTTCAGTAAGAAGAGAGAAGATGGTAAAAAAAGGGTGGGGGGGAGGGTTGTTAGATATGGGGGTGGTCTTGGGGGAGTGGGCATTGTAGTCAAGGATAGTATTATAGTTGCAGAAACAACGTTTGAGGACTCGTGTGCTGAGGTAGTATGGGCTGAGATTAGAAACAGGAAAGGAGAGGTCACCCTGTTGGGAATTTTCTATAGGCCTCCAAATAGTTCCAGAGATGTAGAGGAAAGGTAGAGCAAAGCTGACCCTCGATAGGAGCAAGAGTAACAGGGTGGTTGTTATGGGGGATTTCAACTTTCCAAATATTGACAGGGGATGCTGTAGTTCAAGTATTTTAGATGGGTCAGTTTTTGTCCAGTGTGTGCAGGAGGGCTTCCTGATGCAGTATGTGGACAGGCCAACAAGGAGCGAGGCCGCATTGGATTTGGTACGAGGTAATGAACCCGGCCAGATGTTAGATTATGTGGAAGGTGAGCACTTTGGTGATAGTGACCACAATTCGATTATGTTTAATTTAGCGATGGAAAGGGACAGGTATTTACCACAGGGCAAGAGTTATTGCTGGGGGAAAGGCAATTATGATGCGATTGGGCAAGATTTAAGATGCATAGGATGGGGATGGGCACAACTAAAATGTGGAGCTTCTTCAAGGAACAGCTACTGCATGTCATTGATAAATATGTACCTGTCAGGCAGGGAGAAATGGTTGAGCGAGGGAGCTGTGGTTTACTAAGGAAGTTGAATCCCTTGTCAAGAGGAAGAAGAAGAGTGTTAGGGTGAGACATGAAGGCTCAGTTAGAGCCCTTAAGAGTTACAAGTTAGCCAGGAAGGACCTAAAGAGAGAGCTAAGAATAGCTGGGGGGGGGGGAACATGAGAAGTTGTTGGCAGATAGGATCAAGGACAACCCTAAGGCTTTCGATAGGCTTATCAGGAATAAAATAATGACTAGAGTAAGGTTAGGGCCAACCAAGCATAGTAGTGGGAAGTTGTGTGTGGAGTCAGAGGGGATGGGGAAGCACTAAATGAATACTTTTCATCAGTATTCACACTGGAAAAAGACAATTTTCTCAAGGAGAATACTGATATACAGGTCACTAGACTGGATGGGATTGAGGTTCACACGGAGGAGGTGTTAGCAATTCAGGAAAGTGTAGAAATAGATAAGTCCCCTGGGCCAAATGAGATTTATCCTAGGATTCTCTGGGAAGCCATGGAGGAGATTCCAGAGCCTTTGGCCTTGATCTTTATGTCAATGTCTTCAGAAATAGTGCCAGAAGACTAGAGGATAGCAAATATTGTTCCCTTGTTCAAGAAGGGGAGGAGAGACAATCCTGGTAATTATAGAACAGTGCGCCTAACTTCAGCTGTTGGTAAAGTGTTGGAGAAGGTTATAAGAGATAGGATTTATAATCATCTGGAGAGGAATAAGTTAATTAGGGATAGTCAACACAGTTTTGTGAAGGGTAGGTCATGCCTCACAAACCTTATTGAGTTCTTTAAGAGGGTAACCAAACAGGTGGATGAAAGTAAAGCAGTTGATGTGGTGTAAACGGATTTCAGTAAGGCGTTTGATAAGGTACCCAATAGTAGGCCATTGCACAAAATATGGAAGCATGGGATTGAGGGTGATTTAGCAGTTTGGATCAGAAATTGGCTAACTGAAAGAAGACAGGATGGTGGTTGATGGGAAATGTTCATCCTGGAGTTCAGTTACCTGTGTTGTACCGCAAAGATCAGTTTTGGGGCCACTGCTGTTTGTCATTTATATAAATGACCTGAATGAGGGCATAGAAGGATGGGTTAGTAAATTTGTGGATAGTGCTGAAGGTTGTTGCAGGTTACAGAGGGACATTGATAAGCTGCAGAGCTGGGCTGAGAGGGTGCAAATAGAGTTTATAGTGGGAAATGTGAGGTGATTCACTTTGGAAGGAAGGAGTAAGAGAAATGCAGAGCACTGACTTAATGGTAAGATCCTTGGTAGTGCAGATGAGCAGAAAGATTTCAGTGTGCACAAACATAGATCTTTGAAAGTTGCCACCCAGGTTGATAGAGTTCTTAAGAAGGTAAATGGGGTGTTAGCTTTTCTTGGTAGAGGGATGAGTTTTGGAACCATGAGGTCATGCTGCAGCTGTACAAAACTCTGGTGTGACTGCACTTGGAGTATTGTGTACTGTTCTGGTCACCGCATTATAGGAAGGATTTGGAATCTTTGGAAAGGGTTCAGGGGAGATTTACTAGGATGTTGCTTGGTATGGAGGAAAGGTCTTATGAGCAAAGGCTGAGGGACTTGAGGCTGTTTTTGTTAGAGAGAAGGAGATTGAGAGGTGACTTAATTGAGACATATAAGATAATCAGGAGGTAGGGTAGGGTGGACAGTGAGAGCCTTTGAGATGGCAATGGCTAGCATGAGGGGACATAGCTTTAAATTGAGGGATGACAGATATAGGACAGATGTCAGAGACTGGTCATGGTGTGGAATGCACTGCCTGCAACAGTGGTAGACTCGCCAACTTTAAGGGCATTTAAATGGCCGTTGGATAGGCATACGGATGAGAATGAAGGAAGTGAGAACTGTAGATGCTAGAGATCAGAGTGGAGAATGGGGTGCTGGAAAAGCACAGCAGGTCAGGCAGCATCCGAGGAGCAGGAGAATCAACGTTCCTGATGAAGGGCTCTTGCCCAAAACATCAATTCTCCTGCTCCTCAGATACTGCCTGACCTGCTGTGCTTTTCCAGCACCTTACTCTTGACATATGGATAAGAATGGAATAGTGTAGGTTAGATGAGCTTCAGATTGGTTTCACAGGTTGGCGCAAAATCGAGGGCCAAAGGGCCTGTACTGTGCTGTGCTGTGATGTTCTATGTTCTGTGTTCTAGATCAACCAGAGTTTGTTTCTATAATAATAGAATTGAAAATTAGGGATGTGATGTCAAACTGCTTTGAACTTTGATTAGGGTATTTCGTGCAACCTGCTCCATCTTCTTATGAAAAGAATATGGAGGTGGTACAGAGAAGATTTGCAAGGTTTATTTGCAAGGTACAGAGGAAATGCAGGAAAATAAGTCTCAGCTTGGGTCACTTTATGAAAAAAGACTGAGTGGTGACTTTAAATAGACAGCTTACAATTCTGAAAGTTTTAGATAGAGTGGGCACAAAGAGAATGCAGAAACAAAAACAGAAATTCCTGGAAAAGTTCAGAAGGTAGCATCTGTGGAGAGAAATCAGGGTTTACCGTTTCACGTCCAGTGACCCTTCCTCAAAACCCCTCAGAGATAATGCATCCTCTTCTGGGGAAGAGAATGGTTCAAAACTATCATTATAAGATATTCATCATCAAATTCAACAGGAAATTCAGAAAAATCTTTTGTATTCAAGAAGAGTGATAAGCATAAGGAACACACTATGAAGGCAGACATTAAAGTAAATATATTAGACACATTTAAAGACTGATTAGAAAAAATGTGAGGGAAAAAGATTAAGCAGGTGGATTTACATGGGAGGAGACTTGAGGGGAGGGTGAATGTGGGCATGCAATGGTTATGTTGAATGCATTGTTTCTGTACTTTATGTCGTATGAGCAAATTGTCTCATTAAGTATATGAGATAGAATCCACCTACTCTCTGTCCTGAAGGTCACAAAAAAAATTCATTATCTTCAAAAGCATAATTCCTTTTATAGGTAATAGCCTCAGTAATAACTGTCTTGTTTTTTTTTCCCAATAGTCTCATCAAGGCAAAAAAAAATCAGAGAGTTCAAAGACAATTTAAACATTACTTATCTTGCCTCAGGTTCTGGCTCATTGTGCAGTGGTCAAAAGGCATCAGCAACATGGAAAATATTGTATTGGAGGAAGTTTTTATTGCTGCAAAATACTGTTGCCTGGCTGCTGTCCAATAGAAAATACTTCTGACAAATTCTGGGCATTGATGTGGTGTAGTGCTGAACAGCTGAGTGAAGTCCTGGGTATGGGCAGCAGGCAGGTGCAGAAAAATGAAAGAGCTGGGACATGTAGTTGGCACATTCCCACACTCAGTTACAACTGGAGGAAAACCCTATGATGGTGAGTCAATTAACTGTCAAGCTCCAAGTTAGAAAATATGCTTCAGAAAATCATATACTGGAAGTAGAGGCCATTCAGAGCACTTTATAGCTGTTTGAGAGAGCCATTTGATAAGTGTTACTCTCCAACCCCTTCTCTGCTAAAATAGCAAAGTCTATGTACTGTAGGCGAATATTGGACCTGTATGCTCACTTGCTAAAAAATAATTAATTTTACCTAAGCGCAAAATAATTTCTTGAAAGTCCTCATGTAATTGTTTTTAGTATATGTGACCAATTTGAGAAAAAATATTACTATAACCAGAAACTCCAAATGAAAAAATATATTCCTATGCAGCTATGATAAATTTTATTTATTTTTAAAATAATATGCATAACAATATATTCACCAATTTGAGAACATCATTAGTACAAGCAAGAACTCCAAATGAAAAATGTATTACCTTGAAGCTATGATCAGATTTTTTTAAAAGAGCATTTCACAAGACTTTGTACATTTATTTTTCTGTGCAGTTATTCAAACTGGAGGAAGGCAAAAAAATAGAATTGTCCAAAGAATGATGCTGGCCTGCGATCACGATGATTCATCATTTACAATAAGATATTGATTTGCAGAATAAACAACTCAGTATCAGCATTTTCAGAGGATATCAAATGGGCATATAGTTAATACCAAGGAATAGTACGGCATGATGTATGTTACGACAAGATGGTGAACCCTTCTGTTAAATAAACCAAATGTCCAGAAAAGCTCACCTCACCTCATAATCTGATAAAATATGAGTGATAGAGAGCTCCCAAATTCCACTATTTAAAGAAAATAATATTAATTTATTTGTTAACTCTAAAAGTGAACCTTAAACAACAACTATTCACAATTCTAAGCCCCACTTTCTCTTAACTGCTTGTTATCTGCCTCCAACTCTCTAACAACGTATTGTTCCAATAAAAACCTGTATTAAAATTCGACTTAATTTCAAAATGCCACAGCGGCTGTCATCTCCGATGTCCTTCTTCTTTCGGCTAAAGGTCTCCCTGGGTTGACTTCTGTCTTGTACTGCAAAGATGTTTTATATGGTAAAGGTACCTTTGATAGAGAGTGTTTTTGAATGGTACTCTTTCTCGATCGCAGTGACTCTGTATCAATGACAGTTGCTCTCTGTCTGACTTTCGAAATGCCTGCTTTTTGTATACTCAAACATCCTGATCATCTCATTGGTGTGATGTTGGCAAAACAATAAAGTTAAACTTGATTGGATTTTAGTATCCTGGGGCATAACTTAAACTATTGATTAGATTCAAATTGTTAGCAAAACAGCAACCAACTCAGATACCTATTTCATAGCCAATTGTTGCATATTTTCAATTTTCCAGTACTCTGAGACTGCTAGTTAGTCATAGCTTGTAAGCTCTCAGTGCAAAACAGCATTCACTCTCTCTTAAAATTCCAGTACATGCCTTCAAATCAATAACAATGTAGTAGAAAATTTGTAGATTGGGCAGTTTGGTAGCCAATGAATGTTTACATAGAAAAATGTGAGGAGATACACTTTAGTAGGAAAAACAGAAGCAATGTCATGACAATAAAACCATAAGATGTCCAAGCAGAAGAAGGCACATTGAGTTTACTCCATCATTCAATGAGATCTGATAATCCCCAACTCTGCTTTCCTGCCTTAACCTCAAGATCTTTGATTTTCTTACTGATTAAAAATCTGTAGACCTTAGCCTTGAATATATATAACCCAATCTTCTAGGTAAATAATTCCACAGATTCACTACTCTGAGAGAGAAAAATCCTCCCCATCTTTGTCTTAAATAGCTAACCCTTTACACTGCGATTATGCCATGTGGCCCTAGACTTTCCCACAAGGGGAAACAACCACTCCACTTCTACCCACTCAAGACATCTAGGAATTTATTTGTTTTAATAGAGCCTCCCCTCATTCTTCTAAACTTCAAAGAGTACAGGTGTAACCTACTTAACCTCACTTCAAAAGAAAATCCCCCTGTACTTTGGAAAACAAGAACCATAATGAAACAAAGAGAGAAGGTAGTACAGGTGAACAAATCATTAAAGTCACATTGAAAATCAGTAAAACAATTCTATGTATAGCTAGAGCACCAGGATTAGTGACAAGGATATAGAAGGAGAAAGCAGCAATATTATGCTAAACCTGATACATCTTGGTTAGACATTATACTGTGCACTCTTCTTGTCTCTGCACTATCGAAAGAACTTGGAAATATTGGAGGAATAATAAAAAAAATTGCAAGGATGATACAGAACTGATCAAGAGAGATTGAAAAGACCAGGGCATTTTACTCTTGAAAAGAAATGACTTAAAGGAAATTAGTTGGACATCTGAAATTATGAACGTGTTAGACAGGGTATTGTGGAGATGATGTTTACCTTGAGGACTACAAAGTGAGGGCTCATAAATAAACGCAGATATTTATAAATGCACTAGATAAATGAGGAGATACTTAATTGGTGAATGAATGGAATAGAGAACACATGACCCAAGGAAATGCTTGAGTGAAATAGATAAGATACTTTCAAATGGAAATGAATAGAAAGATGCTTGAGAACTGAGATTAGGGAGATGGAATTGGAGGAGACACATTTCAATATAAGTGGCACAACTAGTTCTGGGCCAACTGATCGTTTTTTATGTTGCATTTTCTATATCAACATATGCAAAGGCATGCACGCAGGAGAAAATGGGGACTGCAGATGCTGGAGATCAAAGTCGAAAAGTGTAGCACTGGAAAAGCACAGCAGGTCAGGCAGCATCTGAGGAGCGGGAGAGTTGATGTTTCGGCATAAGCCCTTTATCAGGAATGCGTGGGGTGAAGGGGACTGAGAGGTAAATAGAAGGGTGGGGTGGGGCAAGGTAGCTGGGAAGGTGATAAGTAGATGGAGGTGGGGGATGTGATTGTGATAGGTTGGCAGGGAGGGTGGAGCAAATGAGGTGTGAAGAAAGATGGATGGGTAGGAGAGTTAAAGTGGGTGGTGCCGAGTTGGAGGGTTAAATCTGGGATGAGGTGAGAGGAGGGGAGATTTGGAAACTAGTGAAGTCAATGTTGATGCCAAGTGGTCAGAGGATCCCAGGGCAGAGGATGAGGCATTCTTGCTCTAGCTGTCAGATGGCTTGTATTTGGTGAGGGAGACATGGAGGGTATGGTCTCTCCCCTCCCACATGGTCAATGATGCATTCCAGCACATCACCTCCACTTCCCGCACCTCTGTCCTTGAATTCCACCTCTCAAATGTAGCAGAGAGTCATAGAGATATAGAGCATGGAAACAGACCCTTCGGTCCAACCCATCCATGCCAACCAGATATCCTTACTCAATCTAATCTCACCTGCCAGCACCCGGCCCATATCCCTCCAAACCCTTCCTATTCATATACCCATCCAGAAGCCTCTTAAATGTTGCAATTGTACCAGGCTCACCACATCCTCTGGCAGCTCATTCCATAAACGTACCACCCTCTGCATGAAAAGGTTGCCCTTTAGGTCTCTTTTATATCTTTCCCCTCTCACTTTAAACCTATGCCCTTTAGTCCTGAACTCCCCAACCCCAGGGAAAAGACTTTGTCTATTTATCCTATCCATGCCCCTCATAATTTTGTAAACCTCTATAAGATCACCTCTCAGCCTCCGATGCTCCAGGGAAAACTGCCCCAGTCTGTCCAGCCTCTCCCTGTAGCGCAAATCCTCCAACCCTGGAAACATCCTTGTAAATCAGCAAGGATAGAACTCCCCTGGTCCTTACTTTCCACCCTACTAATCTCTGGATACAGCACATTTCTGTCACCTACAGTCAGACCCCAGCACCAGAGATATACCTCCCTTCCCACCCCTATCAGCATTCCACAAAGACCATTCCCTCCGCATCCCACACCAACCCACTCTCCACTCCCTTGCCGCCACAAGAGGTGTAAAACCTGCACTCACATCTCCAACACCTCCCCCCCACCCCACACACACCTCTGTCCAAGGCCCCAGAGCATCTTTTCACATCTGGCAGTGATTTTCCTGCACATCTGAACATCTCAACTGTACCTGTTGCTCTCAATGTGGTCTCCTCTACATCGGGGAGACAGGATGCCAACTTGTGAACCTTTCAGGGAACATCTCCAGGACACATGCACCAAACAACCCCACCGCCCTCCCACTCCGCCAAGGACATGTAAGATCTAGGCCTCCTCCACTGCCAAATCATAGCCACCCAATGACTAGAAAAAGAATGCCTCATCTTCCACATTGGGATCTTTCAACCACACAGCATCAACATCGACTTCACTAGTTTCCAAATCTCCCCTCCACTACCTCATCCCTGATCCAACCTTCTAACTTGGCACCGCCCTCTTGAACTGTCCTCCCTGCCCATCTTCCTATCCACCTATCACCTTCACCCTCCCCACCAACCTATCACAATCACCTTCCACTTGCATCCATCTATTGTCTTTTCAGTCCCCTCCTCCACCCCCCACACCCACCTTCCTATTTATCTCTCAGCCCCCTTCCTTCTCCACGTTTCTGATGAAGGACCTATGCCCGAAACATTGACTCTCCTGCTCCTCAGATGTTGCCTGATCTGCTGTGCTTTTCCAGCACCACACTTTTCAACAAAGATGTGCATTCGGTATGTTAACAAGAAGCCCTGTCCATTTTTTATGATTTGTTTTGCTAGTTTTCTCCCTGAGCATGACTGAAAGTGTTTAGCCACATTTAGGAAAGGCAGCTATCTGCTGCATCACTCTGGTACTGGAAAAGCGCAGCAGGTCAGGCAGCATCCAAGGAGCAGGAGAATCGGGCATGAGCCTTTCGTCAGGAATGAGGAGAGTGTGCCAAGCAGGCTAAGGTAAAAGGTAGGGAGGAGGTTAAGGTTAAGACTCAGCACCAACTTCCTAACCTGCAATCTTCTTCCTGACCTCTCCGCCCCCACCCCTCTCAGGCCTATCACCCTCACCTTAACCTCCTTCCACCTATCGCATTTCCAATGCCCCTCCCCCAAGTCCCTCCTCCCTACCTTTTATCTTAGCCTGCCTGGCACACTCTCCTCATTCCTGAAGAAGGGCTCATGCCCGAAACGTCGATTCTCCTGCTCCTTGGATGCTGCCTGACCTGCTGCGCTTTTCCACAACACATTTTCAGCTCTGATCTCCAGCATCTGCAGTCCTCACTTTCTCCTACAGTACTGGCTGTCAGCTAAACAAAACAAAAGAGCCAAACTTTTCCCCTTTTAATTCTGTGTAAGTGAATAGGTTTTCAATACGTTTAAATTGGACCTCTGGTTACCTTCCTTTCTCTCTCCCCTCCTCTTTTCCTTGCTTTGTATTTCTCTTTCCTTTTTTCCCTCTGCTTCTCTACTTATTCCCTTTTCACACTTTCCATCTCCCACTTTCCTTCTCTTTTCTCTCTATTTTCCTTCTCTCCAACTCCCTTTCACTTTTTCATCTCTCTCCATTACCAACATTGATCTTTTTCATTTCCTGCCCACATCATTTGTCTCTCTCGACAATGTCACCTCTCCTTTTTCAACTTACCTTTTTTGTTTGGTTGTTTCCTTCATTCCTGAATGAGCAAGAGTGAGACATCCAGCTAATTGTTAACAGTCTACTAATGTCAGCAGTCTCTGCACAGATGAGCCGCACAGATGAGACATTGGACACAATAGTATTTATTGTGTATATGTAGTGCACACATAGTATGTAATATATATATTATAATGTGTGTGTGTATGTAAAATGTGTGTGTGTGTGTTCATATTTTATGCATTTCTTTGCCTCTTGAACCATATATCCAAGATTTACTTCTTCTGTAGAATTTTATGACTGTTCAGGATTAAAATAAAAACTGTTAAACAGCAGAAATGTTTAAAAAGCTTTTTCTTCAAAAAAGGTCAACTACCTCTAGGGCCAGGTGAATGCTTCAAACATGACAAGTTCTTGCCAGTACAGTCTCCACAAACATTAATAGTCAGACCTCACTCTACATAACCTGGGCACAATGAGATGCAATGTTAGGAGTTTTATAGTAAGCAACATTTTGGATAAAGTTAAATTCCAGATATTGCATTTCTTGCAAAAATTAAAGCCTTGTCTCTCTCTGACATGTGAAATAATGTAGATGGAAAGGCTCTGCATTTATATAGAAACTTTCACAACCACTAAAGTACTCCTGAATTGTCATCACAATATTAATGTTGGAAATGTGGCAGCCTATTTGCACTCAGCAAGGATCCATTAACAACGACGTGATAATGAGCAGATAATTTATTTTCTACGTTGTTAATCAAAGAATATCAGCCAGGCTACTGGGAGAAAATGTCAAGATTAGAGCGATGCTGGAAAAGCACAGCAGGTCAGGCAGCATCCGAGCAGCAGGAAAATCGACGTTTCGGGCAAAAGCCCTTCATCAGGAATGAAGCAAGGAGCCTCCGGGGTGGAGAGATAAATGGGAGGGAGGTGGTGCTGGGGAGAAGGTAGCTAAGAGTGCAATAGGTGGATGGGGATGGGGATGAAGGTGATAGGTCGGAAAGGAGGGTGGAGTGGATCGGTGGGAAGGAAGATTGTCAGGTAGGACAGGTCATGAGGACAGTGCTGAGCTGGAAGTTTGGAACTGAGGTAAAGTGGGGGGAGGGGAAATGAGGAAACTGATGAAGTCCACATTGATGCTCTGGGGTTGAAATGTTCCAAGGCGGAAGTTGAGGCGTTCTTCCTCCAGGCGTCAGGCGGTGAGGGAGTGGTGGTGGAGCAGGCCCAGGACCTGCATGCCCTCGGCAGAGTGGGAGGGGGAGTTGAAATGTTCAGCACGGGGCGGTGTGGTTGATTGGTGCGGGTGTCCCGAAGTTGTTCCCTAAAGTACCTGCGAAATGGTGTCCAGTCTCCCCAATCGGAGACCGCATCAGGAGCAATGGATACAATAAATGACATTTGTGGATGGGCAGGTAAAGGTTTGATGGATATGGAAGGCTCCTTTGAAGCCTTGGATGGAGGTGAGGGGGCAAGAGAGGGCACAGGTTTTGCAATTCCTGCGGTGGCAGGGAAAGGTGCCAGGAAGGGAGGGTAGGGCGTGGACCTGACCAGGTAGTCACAGAGGGAACTGTCTTTGTGGAAAGCGGATAGGGATGGAACATACATCCCTGGTGGTGAGGTCCATTGAAGATAGCAGAAATGTCGGCAGATGATGTGGTTTATGCAGAGATTAGTTGGGTGGAAGGTGAAGACCGGTGGGGTTCTGTCCTGGGAAAAACATTACCTATTGTGATGCCATGGGATATTTCATGCCCCTTCTATGGGCCAGACAGGGCCTGGCTTAGAGGTTTCACCTGATTGAGGGCTTTTTACACACTATGTATATATGGAACTATCTATGAATCCATTGAGAGGGATGTTGACCTTGGAAAAGGTGAGGGTTAACATTAATGGATGGGTTAATTTTATGCAAATGAGCTGTGCTTTAATTCTGAATCTTTGCAGCTAAGTATTACAATATAAATGCCACAATCTGAACATTGTAAACTTGGATATTTGACATTACTGCTGATGATGCAGTACTTCAGTGATTGCCTCATATCTTTGTGAAGAAAGAACCATTTTAGCTGGAGTTTCAGATTTGACATTTCATTGATTATTAAAGCACTATGAATACAGCTATGCAAGGGACATGCAACAGGTGGATGGTACTGCATTACTCAAAATGGCACAAGTGAATTTACGGATTTTCTTCACAAATGTCATGAAATCAGTATTCCACTGTAAACTGCTGTGAATTCTGATTTATACAGAATGATATATGCAGAGCGACTAGACTGAAGAATGAGAAGTGGAAGCTGGAAGAGTTTTTTTTAATAGGGTATACTTCTGAGGGATAGGGGAAAAAGTCACAAATGTAGAGGCATCAAGACCAAAAGGTAAAGATTTATGGTTTAAGGTATAAATCAAGCATTTATGAAAATGTCCCATTGTTAATGTGATGAGGAAGGTCACTGACTGAAGTGTGCTATTAAGACAATGCTTTGAAGTTGTGTGGGTTTTATGTGACAAGCCATTAGTAACAGCTGTAATAATTTAATTGGAGTTGAGAGCCGCAGAAAATGGTACAGCAATTTGTGACACCTCCACTACCTGCACTTGCTCTATTGTGCTAGAATCCAGCTTACAATCCAGCTGAGTAGAGTCACAAATTACAAAAAAAAATATCCTTTTGTATGACTGAGGCTATCATAGGGAAAAAGGGGAAATGTTCTATAAAGGATTAGAGTTTAAATTTGGTAGCTTTCATGCACCTCAGTATTCCTAGAACTCCTACTTATGTAACATCACTGAAGGAAGTTACAATGATGCATTGAATCTATGTGTGATCTAAAATACTATGAAAATCTACCTTTCTGTTTTTCTGTTAGCTTTTGTATTCTCAGGCTATCTGGTTTTAAAATGCTCCTCAAAAGTAGCTTTGCAATGCTGCAAAATATCCTCCCTCACTCCCTAACAATGTTTTTATGAATTGTGTTAAGAAACAGGCAGTCAGCTAGTTTGGCAACATTTTGGAACATACTGCAGTTCAGAGGAAAGCCGTTTGTGACTTGTAGTTCAGAACTATGTGCTGTAGACTGACAGTGCCCTTAAGGAGGGAATTCCAGGATTATGACCCAGTGACAGAGAAGGACAGCGATATATTTTCAAGTCAGGATGGTGGTGTATCTTGGAAGGGAACTTGCAGTAAAGATTGGGGGACTAATGGGGAAAGGGCACTGTCAAAAGCCCTTCAGCCATAGTACATTGCAGAGGTAAAATTTTGAAGAAACCTCAGGTTATATAATGGAGATGTGATGAGCATTGTAAGTGTTGACTACAGGTATAAAGTTGCTAATAGCATACTGGATAATTGGATAATTTGTTTTGCACTTTGTGTTATTAGCATTGAATGGTCATGGAATGAACTATAATAAATCTTAAGAATAAAGTATATTTTTGGAATACAAAGAATACTGATGTTATTTTTAAATTGTATTTGTGGGGTGTGGACATTGCTGGCTGGGCCAGCATTTGTTGACTGTACCGAGTTACTACTGAGAACGTAGTGGTGAGCTGCCCTTCTTGAACCGCTGCAGTCCATGTGCTGTAGGTAGACCCACAATGCCCTTAGGGAGGGAATTCCAGGATTATCACCCAGGGATAAAGAAGGATGGCAATATATTTTCCAGTCAGGATGGTGGAGTGGCTTGGAGGGGAACTTGCAGGTGTTGTTGTTGCCATGTATCTGCTGCCTTTGTCCTTCTAGAGAAAAATTATCATGGTTCTGAAAGATTCTGATGAAGGATCTTTCGTTCATTTCTGTAGTGCATCTTGTAGATAGTGTACTCTGCTCCTATTGGGTGTAGTGGTAGAAACAGTGAATGTTTTTGAATGTGGTACCAGTTAAGCAGCTGTTTTATTGTGGAATGTGTCAAGCATCTTATGTGTTGTTGGGACTGCACTCATCCAGCCAAGTGGGCAAAATTGCATCTCACTCCTGACTTATGCCTTGTGGATAGTGGATCCTGTTTGGGGAGTCAGGAAGTAAGTTACTTAAGACCAGCAGTCTCTGACCTGCTCTTGGAGTCACAGTATTTATATGGCTATTCAAATTCAGTTTCTGGTTAATGCAATCCCCAGGAATGTTGTTTGTGTGCCATTGAATATCAAGGGGATGATGAATACATTCTTTGCTGTTGGTGGTGGTCATTGCCTGGCATTTTTATGGCATAAATGTTATTTGGCAGTCCAAGCCTAGGTATTGTTCAGCTTTTGCTGCATTTCAACAAGCACAGCTTCAGTAACTGGGGAGACAAGCAGAAGACAAGAAGAACACAGCAAGCCAGGCAGCATCAGGAGGTGCAGAAGTTGACATGTCGGGTGCAGCCCTTCTTCAATAACTGAGGAGTCGTGAATGATGCTGAACATTGTGCAATCAATGGTGGACATCTCCACTTCTGGCATTGTGACAGAGGGAAGGTCATTGATGAAGCAGCTGTAGATGCTTGAGCCTAGGACACTAACTTGGGGGACCCCTGCAGAGGTGTCCTGAAGCTGAGATGACTGACTTCCAATAACTACAACCATTTTTCTTTGTGCCAATCAGTGGATTGTTTACCCCAGATTCTCATTTTGTGTAATTTTGCTATGGCTGCTTGATGCCGCAGTTGGCCAAATGCGGCCTTGCTTTTAAGGGCAATCATTCAGCCCAGTTGTTTTTCTCTCTTCTATTATTTATTTTGCAAAGGGTCAAAACGTTTACCTTTTCTAAAAAAAACCATTTAAATGCATGTAAACAAATTTCCATGCAACCCATACAACTCTTAGAACAAATATGAAACTAGAACTATGTCCTCCCCTTCTTGACCCACACAATGTAGAAGCATAAATCAAGCTGAAAGCTATACATGGTCTGGCCACTTGAGAACTAAGGATCCCAAATAACAGAATCATGAATAAATCCATATACATCACTGTTTATTTCATTTGTCAGTATGATGTTTGTTTACTTATTTGTTATTTCTGCTATTTCTATGTCATTACCTGTTGTACTATCCTATTAAAAGCTTCCTTTTCATATTGCTATGCTTGTAAAAAAAATTATCTTGTTAATTGCTTGGTTGAGTTCTGAAGAAGAGTCATATTGGACTCAAAATGCTTAGTCTATTTCTCTCTCCACAGATGCTGCCAGACTCTTTTGGGTTCCTTCAGCATTCTTTGTGTTTGTTAAGGATTTCCATCATCCAGAGTATTTTGTTTTTCTTCTTGTATCAGTGGGAGAAAGAGGTACCATGGAATTCAGGCTGACTGAATAGATCAAAATGCCCTATTCAGCTCAGTGTAGCTCATAAACATTGTTGTGGTTCTGTTCGCCGAGCTGGGAATTTGTGTTGCAGACATTTTGTCCCCTGTCTAGGTGACATCCTCAGTGCTTGGGAGCCTCCTGTGAAGCGCTTCACAGGAGGCTCCCAAGCACTGAGGATGTCACCTAGACAGGGAACGAAACATCTGCAACACAAATTCCCAACTCAGCGAACAGAACCACAACAACAAGCATCCGAGCTACAAATCTTTTCACAAACTTTGAGCTCATAAACATTGTGCGTAGTTTATAGTTAGCATTAACCAGAACTCCAAGATATGAGGGGGACAACTTACAAGGGGTAAGCAATGGTGTACAGGACTCTGGCACAGAGTCTGTCCCTGTTGCTCAGAAGTGAAGGGGGGAGATGAGCAGAGCATTACTCACTGGGGACTCCATAGTTAGGGGGACAGATAGGAGGTTCCGAGAGAGACTCACAGTTGGTGTGTCACTTCCCAGGTGCCAGGGTTTGAGATGTCTCTGATCATGTTTTTGGGATCGTTGAGGTGGTGGTGGTGGTGGGGAGCAGCCCCAGGTCATTGTCTGCATAGGAAGTAATGACATAGGTAGGAGCAGGGATGGGTATTTAAGGCAGAAATTCAGGGAGCTAGGGTGGAAGCTTAGTGCTAGAACAAACAGCTGTTTCTCTGGTTTGTGCCCATTCCATGTGCTAGCGAGGTGAGGAATAGGGAGAAAGAGAGAGAGAGGAGTTAAACATGTGGTTACTGGGATGGTGCAGGAGGGAGTGTTTTGGATAACTGGATAATTGGGGCACCTCAACAAACAGGATGGTCTATACCTGAACCAGAGGGGTACCAATATCTTTGGGGGAAAATTTGCGAATGCTCTTCGCGAGGGTTTAAACTAATTCAGCAGGGGGATGGGAATCTAAATTGTCGTTCAGCAGGTTGAAAGCAGTGAGACCAGAAATGAGGTTTCAAGGTCACAAGAGTTCACCAGCAAGCAGGAAGATGGTTTGAAGTGTGTCTATTTCAACACTAGGAGCATCCAGAATAAGGTGGGTGAACTTGCAACATGGGTTGGTACCTGGGATTCGACGTTGTGGCCATTTCAGACATGGATAGAACAGAGGCAGGAATGGTTGTTGTAGGTTTTGCAATTTAGATGTTTCAGTAAGAACAGCAAAGATGGTAAATAGGGGAAGGTGTGGCATTGTTAGTCAAGGACAGTATCACGGTGGCAGAAAGGACATTTGAGGACTTGACTACTGAGGTAGCATGGGCTGAGGATAGAAACAGGGAGGGAGAGGTTGGGTGTTTTCCATAGGTCTCTGAATAGTTCCAGAGATGGAGGGGAAAGGATAGCAAAGATGATTCTGGATAGGAGCGAAAGTAACAGGGTAGTCATTATGGAGGACTTTAACTTTCCAAATATAGACTGGAAATACTACAGTTCAAGTAATTTGAATGGATCAGTTTTTGTCCAATGTGTGCAGGAGGGCTTCCTGATACAGGATATAGGCAAGTCAATAAGGGGCGAGGCCACATTGGATTTGGTACTGAGTAATGAACTTGGCCTGCTGTAACATTTGGAGGTAGATGAGCACTTTGGTGATAGTGACCACAATTCCTCCACCACGGCTGGAGGAAGAGCACCTCATCTTCCGCATAGGAACCCTCCAACCACAAGGGATGAACTCAGATTTCTCCAGTTTCCTCATTTCCCCTCCCCCCACCTTGTCTCAGTCAAATCCCTCAAACTCAGCACCGCCCTCCTAACCTGCAATCTTCTTCCTGACCTCTACGCCCCCACCCCACTCCGGCCTATCACCCTCACCTTGACCTTCATCCACCTATCGCATTTCCAACGCCCCTCCCCCAAGTCCCTCCTCCCTACCTTTTATCTTAGCCTGCTTGGCACACTCTCCTCATTCCTGAAGAAGGGCTCATGCCCAAAACGTAGATTCTCCTGCTCTTTGGATGCTGTCTGATATGCTGCGCTTTTCCAGCAACACATTTTCAGCACAATTTGGTTATGTTTACTTTAGCGATGGAAAGGGACAAGTATATACCGCAGGGCAAGAGTTATTGCTGAGAGAAAGGCAATTACAATGCAATTAGGCAAGATTTAGGATGCATAGGATGGGGAAGGAAACTTCAGAGGATGGACACAATTGAAATGTGGAGCTTATTGAAGGAACAACTACAGCGTGTCCTTAATACTATGTACATGCCAGGCAGAGAGGAAGTAGTTGAGTGAGGGAGTCATAGTTTACTAAAGAAATTGAATCTCTTGTCAAGAGAAGGAGAAGATTTATGTTAGGATGAGACTTGAAGGCTCAGTTAGGGTGCTTGAGAGTTGCAAGTTAGCCAGGAAAGACCAAAAGAGAGAACTAAGAAAAGCCTGTAGGAGTCATGACAAGACCCTAAGGCCTTCTGTTGGTATATCAGGAATAATAGAATGATGAGAGAAAGATTAGGGCTCATCAAGGAAAGTAGTGGGAAGTTGTGCATGGAGTCCGAGGAGATAGGGGAAGCGCTAAATGAATATTTTTCGTCAGTGTTCACACTGGAAAGGGACAAGGTTGTTGAAGAGAATACTGAGATACAAGCTGCTAGACTAGATGGGATTGAGGTTTACAAGGAGGAGGTGTTAACAATTCTGGAAAGTGTGGAAATAGATAAGTCCCTCGGCTGGATGGGATTTATCCTAGGAGCCTCTGGGAAGCTAGGAAGAAGATTGCAGAGCCTTTGGCTTTGACCTTTATCATCATTGTCTACAGGAATAGTGCCAGAAGACCAGAGGTTAGCAAACGTTGTCCCGTTGTTCAAAAAGGGGAGTAGAGCTGACTCTGGTAATTATTGTCCAGTGAGCTTTACTTCGGTTGTGGGTAAAGTGTTGAAAAGGATTATAAGAGATAGGATTTATAATCATCTAGAAAGGAATAAGTTAATTAGAGACAGTCAACACAGTTTTGTGATGGTGACCAAACAGGTGGATGAGGGTAAAGTGGCTGATATGGTGTATATGGATTTCAGTAAGGTGTTTGATAAGGTATCCCATGATAGGCTATTGCACAAAATACCGAGGCATGGGATTGAGGGTGATTTAGTGGTTTGGATCAGAAATTGGCTAGCTGAAAGAAGACAGAGGATGGTGGTTGATGGGAGATGTTCATCCTGGAGTTTAGTTGCTAGTGGTGTACCGCAAGGATTTGTTTTGGGGTTACTGCTGTTTGACAGTTTTGTAAATGACCTAGATGAGGGCGTAGAAGGATGGGTTAATACATTTATGGATGACACTAAGTTCAGTGGATTTGTGGATTGTGCTGAAGGATGTTGCAGGTTACAGAGGACCATAGATAAGCTGCAGAGCTGGGCTGAGAAGTGGCAAATGGAGTTTATTGTGGAAAAGTGTGATATAATTCACTTCGGAAGGAGCAACAGGAATTAAATGTACTGGGTTAATGGTAAGATTCCAGGTAGTGTGGATGAGCAGAGAGATCTTGCTGTCCATGTGCATAGATCCTTGAAAGTTGCCACTCAGGTTGATAGGGTTGTTAAGAAGGTGTACTGTGTGTCATGTTTTATTGATAGAGGGATTGAGTTTTGGAGCCATGAGGTTATGCTACAGCTGTACAAACCTCTGGTGCGGCCGCACTTGGAATATTGTGTGCAATTCTGGTCACCGCATTATAAGAAGGATGTGGAATCTTTGGAAAGGGTTCAGAGGAGATTTACCAGGATGTTGCCTGGTATGGAGGGAAGGAATTATGAGGAAAGGCTGAGAGACTTGAGGCTGTTTTCATTAGAGAGATGAAGGTTGAGAGGTGACTTAATTGAGGCATATAATATAATCAGAGGATTAGTTAGGGTGGACAGGGAGAGCCTTTTTCCTTGGATGATGATGGCTAGCACGAGGGGACATAGTTTTAAATTGAGGGGTGATAGACATAGGACAGATGTCAGAGGTAGTTTCTTTACTCAGAGTAGTCAGGGTGTGGATTGCCCTGCCTGCAACAGTAGTAGACTTGCCAACTTTAAGGACATTTAAATGTTCTTTGGATAACCATATGGATGAAATGGAATAATGTAGGATAGATAGTCTTCAGATTGGTTTCACAGGTTGGCGCAACATCGAGGGCCGAAGGGCCTGTACTGCGCTGCAATGTTCTATGTTCTATGTTCTATGTTCTATATCCTTCCAAATCCACAATTGCAATGAATATCCCTCATATTTTTGATCACCCTCTTAGAAATCGTTTCCTGAGGAGCATGTGGCTTGAAGCTTCCAATTCTATCTCCAGCTGGTCAGTTGCCAGCTCACTATTAAAATTGTGAATACGGAGCATTAAATCTTGAGGCAAGTTCTCTAACAACACAATAAAATCTGCAAATGAAGCACTTCTATTATTTCTAAATAGTCAATCATGTACACTGAAAGCATCCTTTATTGTGCTATTTGACATGTCATCGGTGAAGACATTAAACAGGATGGATGGTGGTAAAAGATCTTGCTTCAGCCCTTTTTTTTGGAGCAATAGTCTAACTTGCTTCCTATCTACCCATAGACAACATGTATGATTCAGAAGCCATAGCCAATTTTGTTTGTGAAAGTTGCCCAAACACTAGGTCCAAGACCATGTAAAACTTGACATGACAATGAACGTAGTTTTACCCTAAACTAATGACATTCCTTGTGATTTAGGGTGTGTATATAATAAATATCATCTATTTTTCAGTTTGGACTTTTAATTTTTGAACTAGCAGTTTATTGAGTTATCTGTGTGGCTGAAGGGTTTATTGATTAATTTATGTATTTTGAGAACCATGATGTTTTCTTTTGAGAGAGATGACCTCCAAGAACCAATGGATTTACATTGTTTATATTGGAGATTTTACAAGCAAATGATGAACACAGAGTACATTAGGCTTTCTGATGAAAGATTCTGGACTTGCATTTTAAATGAATGAAAAACATCTATAGATTGGAGAGAAACTTTCAGCTTTAGAAGTAGCTTTATTGTCGCATCTACTCACATGACTACAATGAAATGTTTACAACTCACCACATATGCCAGCATCTTGGGTACTAAGGTAAATAGGTACAGATTCATTAGTACAAATTCTTAAAAGAAAAAAAATTAGAAAAATAAAGAAATTAAAAATCCAGCAATAAGTTAGAAAAATAGAGAAATAAGAGTTTGGAATAGTCGTCTTTTCAACACAGACCAGGCTAGGTTTAACCTCTAGACTGGTGGTGTCGGGAGACCAGGTCCACGCTGAGGACGGGGGTCCGAGTCCACACTGAGACCGGGAATCCGGGTCCACACTGAGACCGGGAATCCGGGTCCACACTGAGACCGGGAATCCGGATCCACACTGAGGTCGGGAATCCGGGTTCACACTGAGGCTGGGAAACGGGTCCACACTAAGGCTGGGAATCTGGGTCCACACTGAGGTCGGGAAACAGGTCTATGCTGAGGCTGGGAACACGGGTCCACACTAAGGCCGGGAATCCGGGTCCACACTGAGGTTGGGAGTCCGGGTCCACGCTGAGACCGGGAATCCGGATCCACACTGAGGTCGGGAATCCGGGTTCACACTGAGGCTGGGAAATGGGTCCACGCTAAGGCTGGGAATCTGGGTCCACACTGAGGCCGGAAATCTGGGTCCACACTGAGGTCGGGAGTCCGGGTCCACACTGAGGCCGGGAATCCGGGTTCACACTGAGGCCGGGAATCCGGGTTCACACCGAGGTCGGGAGTCCGGGTCCACACTGAGGTCGGGAGTCCGGGCCCACGCTGAGGCTGGGAGTCCAGGTTCACACTGGGATCTGGAGTCCGGGTCCACACTGAGGCTGGGAGTCTGGGTCCACGCTGGGATCTGGAGTCGGGGTCCACACTGAGGCTGGGAGTCTGGGTCCACGCTGAGGCTGGGAGTCTGGATCCACGCTGGGATCTGGAGTCCGGGTCCACACAGAGGCCGGGAATCCAGATCCATGCTGAGGTCGGGAGTCCGGGTCCACACAGAGGCCGGGAATCCAGATCCACGCTGAGGTCGGGAGTCCGGGTCCACACTGAGTCTGGGAGTCTGGGTCCACATTGAGGCTGGGAGTCCAGGTCCACGCTGAGGCTGGGAATCTCGGTCCACACTGAGTCTGGGAGTCCAGGTCCACGGTGGGATCTGGAATCCGGGTCCACATTGAGGCTGGGAGTCCGGGTCCACGCTGAGGCTGGGAGTCCGGGTCCGCTCTGAGGCTGGGAGTCCAGGTCCCTGCTGGGATCTGGAGTCCGGGTCCACACTGAGGCTGGGAGTCCACGTCCACACTGAGTCTGGGAGTCCGGGTCCGCTCTGAGTCTGGGAGTCCGGGTCCACACTGGGATCGAAAGTCTGGGTCTGCGTTGAGGCTGGGAGTCAGTACTGGCTTTCACCCTGATCATCGTCAAGGCCACCTTTGAGTACAAGAGGAAAAAAGAAGAAAAGTGCGAAAAGTGAGGGAAAGCAAGAAAGATAATAGACCGAGCAGATGAGCTGTAGCTGCCGTCTTGTTCAGGAAGTTCTGCAGGATTCATAGCTGAAACTGGAGATGTAAAGTTGTGGAGAAACAGAAGGTGATTTATATTTGTTAAAAATAGATTACCTCAAAGTAAGGTATTTAATAATAGTTTTGGACAAGATGTGTTTGGCTAAACTCTAAAGGGAATAATTAAAGTTGAGAAAATTTAAACTCAAGGTTCCAGATTCTCCAGACTGGAAGTAGACACAACAGTTCGATTAATTGTATAGAGGTGATAGAGACGGCGATTCTGTCTGGTATATACAGAGATATACAGCATGGAAACAGACCCTTCGGTCCAACCCGCCCACGCTGATCAGATATCCCAACCCAATCTAGTCCCACCTGCCAGCACCCGGCCCATATCCCTCCAAACCCTTCCTATTCATATACCCATCCAAATGCCTCTTAAATGTTGCAATTGTACCAGCCTCCACCACTTCCTCTGGCATCTCATTCCATACATGCACCACCCTCTGTGTGAAAAAAGTTGCCCCTTAGGTCTCTTTTATATCTTTCCCCTCTCACCCTAAGCCAATGCCCTCTAGTTCTGGACTCGCTGACCCCAGGGAAAATACTTTGTCTATTTATCCTATCTATGCCCCTCATAATTTTGTAAACCTCTATAAGGTCAGCCCTCAGCCTCCGACGTTCCAGGGAAAACAGCCCCAGCCAGTTCAGCGTCTCCCTATAGCTCAGATCCTCCAACCCTGGCAACATCCTTGTAAATCTTTTCTGAACCCTTTCAAGTTTCACAGCATCTTTCCGATAGGAAGGAGACCAGAATTACACGCAATATTCCAACAGTGGCCTAACCAAAATCCTGTAGCTGCAACATGACCTCCCAATTCCTGTACTCAATACTCTGACCAATAAAGGAAAGCATACCAAATGCCTTCTTCACTATCCTATCTACCTGCAACTCCACTTTCAAGGAGCTATGAACCTGCACTCCAAGGTCTCTTTGTTCAGCAACACTCCCTAGGACCTTACCATTAAGGGTATAAGTCCTGCTAAGATTTGCTTTCCCAAAATCCAGCACCTCGTATTTATCTGAATTGAACTCCATCTGCCACTTCTCAGCTGGATTTTTGGGATCTGTAAAGGAGTGTCTTGGGATTAACGAATGTATCTTTTTGTTGTATGTTTTGAAGTCTTTTAAGTATGTGTCTTGTGTAAATAGTTTGGTCTGATCTACATTATTTGCAGATCTTTTGTGAAAATTATCTGCTTGTTAAAACCAAATCTACAAAATTGCTTGCTTACATTTCAGTGAGCAATTACCTGTCTAAAACCAGTTTAAAAAAGACACATGATCTGTCAAGCCACTTTGCAGTCTGGGATCTGACTCATCCAGTACTAACATCAGCCAGGGTTGTAACATCTTCGATTCTTTATAAAGTTATATGTTAATAATAATAAAAAGCAGAAATCCTGCTTATTTCTTTCCAAACACTGGATTTTCTGAAGTGTTAATACTGTATGTTGAAAGAAACACCTTGGCTAAGATTCCTCCGTAGCTTGTGATATCACTAAGATCCTATTCCTGTACTTTGAAATCAGCTGGAACATTCAGGCCTGACGTTTGCCTGCCAGGTTGGAAGTCCACTGTTGAGACATGTTTTGGCTCCAGAAGCCTTGCTTTGGAGAAGGTAGCTGGTGGGTGGGCATGTGTTAATGGGTGTCAGGTGTTCAGAGATAGCCACAGGGGATATCAAGTGCAGAGGCCGTCTGTAAGAAAGAACCATCTCAGCCTTGATCTTAAATGAACAATAAAGCATAAAGAGAAAACAGCTGTCCACCCATCATACCCCACCTGTACCAATCCATTGTATTATAGAGATGCTATGAATAAAACTTAACAGCAGGACTTCAGGTTGGAGGTGTAAATAACTGTGGTCCCCTTCACAGGGAAAGACCATTCCACCATGACACTTCCATTACACACACATTGTAAAGAAATGATTGCTTGTGATGACAGCTGCTGGAAGAGTTGACCTAAAAGACCAAGTCGGAGAACATATGTTTATCGATTTAGGGTTTGTTGCCCATATTGATTGAGTTACACAGAAACCCAATGAAGTTCCTAATGAAACATTTTGAGTAAATATTCTCGAATCAACCTGTTCAGAGATGTTACTACACACCTCTGGAGCAGGTGATATTGAAATCAGGTTACCTGCCTCAGAGGTTGGGACACTACCACTCTGCCACAACAGCCATAATCTTCTTATGAAGTACACTTTAGCTATTGAAGCAATCTTATGGTGAGCTATTTATCATCAGATGCTAGCTATCTGATCCTGAAGTTCCCTGTTATCCAGAGAGTGGTATTTTGCTTGATTACTAGAATATTGAAATCGTTCCACAGTTTTGGATTTGACTAAGGCAGACCTGACTTACAATTGGATGCTAATTGACCAGACACCAAAGGACCTGAAGGAGTTGACCTGTCACTGGGTTGGGAATTAGTTCCATTCAGCTCTGGTTAACACTGCGCGGTAATATCTAATTGATGGACTAGCAAGTGAAAATGTATTATCACTCTGTATTTATAAAGTATGACTTTAGCTTGTGAGTTTTCATACAGAGACCCTTGTGCTCAATGCCTTCCCAACCTGTGTCTGGGGCCCTTGTGTTTAGCTACATATGGTATAAATCTGTAGAGAAAATCTGTGTATATTGGACGAATATAGAGTTTTCCCCATTTATGGGCGTGGCAACAAGTATCCTTCCATCTCATACACTCAGGAACTATGCAGGCAGTAATGAGCTTTTTTTTAACGTCCTTCCTTAACTCTGGTTCACATTAAGAGCATAGAGTCAGGAGAACCTCATCTGAATTTCTGAGCTGAATGGAATTATAAGCTGGTGTTCCAACATGCAGCATACTGCAATGGTCTCCAATTAACGTGTCACCTCTTGATAGGCTTATGCAAATTGTGGGAAACTGTTTCAATACTAAGTGGAATGAATTGTCGTATACACTATCCAATCTCACTATGTGATTAAGTGTCACTCCCAGTCACCACAGAATAATAACCACTCAAAATTATGCAAACGTGAGTAATTTTTTTTAATCTTTGACTTTGCTGCGTTTTGTAAATCAAAAATTCATTTAAATGCCCATTCACAGTGCATCGATTTAGTCCAAATGGGAGACAAATCTGCGTAGTTTATGATTCCTGGTTGATTCCGGGGCAGTGTGGACAGTGACAGTCCCAGAAAATATTCTTATCTTTTTTTCACATTCATACGCACGAGAACAAAACAAAATATCATTCTCACTGAAATGTAACTTATTTTAATTGGAATGTTTAAGCTGAAGCAAGCCTGTAGCAGTAAGCGAGATCCACACCGATAATGATGCAGATTGTTATGAGATAGAGAGTCCCATTAAGTCACTCTGCATATGCTAAAACCTGCTCAAACCTGAGCTAATCCATGCTTAATTTTCAGAGGTGACACTATAGCCATCAATTAAATCAGTTATAAAATATACTTGGCTTTAATTGCACTAGTGTTCGACTTGTGTAGCAAAGCACTCTCAAAAATGACTGGCATTATTAAGGGATTCCAGATGCACTGGGGAATGTTGAGCAACAGATGTGAAAAAGACTAATGAGAATACTTGGATAACAGGTCTTGCACTCCAGGCTAAGAAATAATCTCTTAATGAATGTAATATTTGCCATTTCCTTCGCTTCTGCAGAAGCTTAGTTCCTGCTGGTGGCTTGTGAGATGTTTCTATAGGGCAGCAGCTTTATTTGTTTTCACACCTTCAGGTTCTTCTCAAATCTTCCGCTCTGTGTGCAAATGAGCAATTATTTGTCAGAGGGATGGGGAAAGCCCTAGCCATTGACTTCACCAAGCATTTGCTCATATTCAATCAGTGGGATGATATGGGATAGGATAGAAACAGAGATTTTATTTCACTGTAACTCCAGTGACTTGGCGCTCTGGGTTGGCACATTTTCCCTTTCCTTTTGGAATTTGTATTCAAGTTCAGGCCCAAATTGACAGGTATCCCAGTTCATTGATCTCAGCTGTTCCTGTAAAGAAAAGGAAGTGAGCAATTTTTTGTTAGAAATTTGTGAGATTCCCCAGGTACTGGAAGATATTGAGTTGTTCTAATGGCATTAAGGGACCAGTCTTTGAATTCTTTCAATCTTATAGACTGGAAGTTCAATTGAAGTATAACCAATGTGTGTTGTCCCTCATATGGTGCTGCAGGTCAGTTTCAGTTACCCAGGATGCTGACACGATTTATCTACATTTCAACAATCAACCACCCTGTGTTGTTGATTATATTGTATTAATATTAATGGTTGATTGGAAACTAAGGCTGGTCTTTGCATTCCTGCTTAATGACCCTGCTTCATATGGGACAACAGGTGTAATGAGACCCAAGGAAAAAATTGGATTCTTATTGAGCAAACAGCCCTGAAATCTTGTTTAAGGTGTGTTGATAGATCTGGAGCAGCCCTGTCAAATAGTTTGGTTTAGTTCTTGAATAATTGCAGCCTGCTTTATATTACACAATTAAGATGCTCTTCTGATGTTCTGAGGGAATGCTCAATGGTCCGAGGTACTGCCTGCCACATGAAATGTTAATCCCAACCTATTCTGCTGTCCAAGGTGAAGGTAAAAGATTTGATGGCATTGTTTCAAAGGGAGTTCTCCTGGATGTAATGGAAAATAGTTATCTCTTAAACACAGCTGTAAAAAAATTTTATCTGGTCATTATTACATTGCTATTTGTAGGAGTTTATTCTATTTAAATTTAAAAGTCACACAACACCAGGCTATAGTCCATTAGGTTTATTTGAAAGTACAAGCTTTCGAAGCACTGCTCCTTCACTAGGTAGCTGGTGGGACAGGATTATAGGACACTGAATTTATAGTAAAAGATCAAAGTGTCATACAATATATACATTCTGTGTCCTATGATCCTACTCCACTAGCTACCCAGTGAAGGAGCAGTGCTCTGAAGGTTTTATTTCCAAACTGTAGTGTTGTGTGATTTTTAACTTTGTCCACCCCAGTCCAGCACCAGCACCTTCACATCTATTTAAATTGGCTGCTCACCTTTTTTACACTTCACTGGCTATAATACACTTGAGGATGTCCTGAAGCTGTAGAGTCATACAGCACGGAAACAGACTGTTCAGTCCAACTCGTCAGCGCTGACTAGATATCTTAAATTGACCTAGTCCCATTTGCCAGCAGTTGGCCCATATCTCTCTAAACCCTTCCTATTCATGTACCCATCCAGATACCTTTTAAATGTTGCAATTGTACCAGCCTCCACGACTTCCTCTGGCAGCTCACGTGCCACCCTCTGAGTGAAAAAAAATTGCCCCTTAGGTCTCTTTTATATCTTTCCCCTCTCACCCTAAACCTATGACCTCTAATTCTGAACTCCCCCACCCCAGGGAAAAGACTTTGTCTATTTATCCTATCCATGACCATCATGATTTTATAAACCTCTATGAGGTCACCCCTCAACCTCCGACGTTCCAGGGAAAACAGCCCCAGCCTGTTCAGCCTCTCCCTGTAGCTCAGAGCCTCCAACCCTGGCAACATCATTGTAAATCTTTTCTGAACCCTTTCAAGTTTCACAACATCTTTCCGAAAGGAAGGAGACCAATAAAGGAAAGCATACCAACACGCCTTACCATTAAGTGTATAAGTCCTGCTAAGATTTGCTTTCCCAAAATGCAACATCTCACATTTATCTAAATTAAACTCCATTTGCCACTCCTCAGCCCATTAGCCCATCTGATCAAGATCCCATTGTAATCTGAGGTAACCTTCTTCACCGTCCACTACACCTCCAATTTTGGTGTCATCTGCAAACTTACTAATTATACCACTTGTGCTCCCATCCAAATCATTTATATAAATGATGAAAAGTAGTGTACCAAGCACCAATCCTTATGAAACTCCACTGGTCACAGGCCTCCAATCTAAAAAACAACCCTCTACCACCACCCTCTGTCTTCTACCTTTGAGCCAGTTCTGTATCCAAATTGAAAGTTCTCCCTGTATTCCGTGAGATCTAACCTTGCTTACCAGTCTCCCATGGAGAGCCTTGTCAAATGTCTTACTAAGGTCCATATCGATCACATCTATTGCTCTGCCCTCATCAATCCTCTTTGTTACTTCTTCAAAAAACTCAATCAAGTTTGTGAGACATGATTTCCCATGCACAAAGACATGTTAAGCTATCTACCACATTTTTGTCTGCAGTACTAGTATCTCTCTCTCTCTCTGTCTCTGTCTCTCTCTCTCGCTCTCCCACCACCGACTTGGGCTTTCCTTAACCTCAGTGCCAATAAGCTCAACTGTCCCTGCCCTTATTTCCCCCAACTACGGCATAGTGGCTCAGTGATTAGCACCGCTGCCTCACAGTATCAGGGACCGGGTTTCAATTCCAGCCTTGGATGGCTGTCTGTGTGGAATTTGCACATTCTCCCCATGTCTGTGTGAATTTCTGCTGTGTTCTCTGGTTTCCTCCTGCAGTCCAAAGATATGCAGATTAGGTGAATTGACCATGCTAAATTGCCCATAGTGTTCAGGGATGTGTAGGTCAGAGGTTAATAAGGTAGGGGGAATGGGTGTGGGTGGGTTACTCTTTGGAGGTTGGTGTGGACTTGTTGGGCTGAAGGGTCTGTATTCACACTGTAGGGCTTCTATAACAGTATGTCCATGGAGGGGCTTGAGAATCTGGCAATGCTTTGCACAGCAGAAGACCCCTAGCTGGTCTGCCAATTGTATGTCCGCTAGAATTTCCTGAACTTGATTTATTGGCTTGTTCAAGGCTTCAAAGCTACACTGCATTTTCCTGCTTCTGTGACCAGGAACCATTCAGAAGCAGATACGTCTGTGGGACTGCCACACAAGAAACAAAGCTGACCCTTTGGAAATGTGTGCCTGCAGCCAATCATTTCAGTTGGGTGAAGGAAGGAAATCCAGGCCCACAACACAGCAATAGCTAATGTTACTGCAGGGTTACTATTGGAAGGCAGATGTTTTTTAAAAATCACCAAGAATGATTAGCCTTGTCAAGTGTAATAAACCTCCACAACATTTTCCAAAAGATTGCAATGATATCTCTTTAAAATAATTCATTATTACAATGAAGATGCCTGCATTCAAGTGTCTGTTGCATCCTTCAGACTTAAAGCATGTTGATTATAAATGTTTTGACAATACTATAAATGTAATGGTGGTATAATGGGCAAAAGGAACAATGCGAAAACCACATGCATCTCGATAATTAATATTAATAATGAGCAATAATCTGTGACCTACAGCCTCTGAGCCCATAAAGCTAAGTTTGAAGCGATGCAAATGTCCAATTTTGGAGATCCTGCAAGTTTCACGTTTGGAAATTGAATTTATATAACACTGGCTATGGGCTATTATTTTCTGTGCAACCTGGCTGTTTTATTTCCTTCTTTCAAGGCTTCAGTCTCCATACTATTTATCTATGTTCCCTAGCTAAGTAGCACCTGGTGTATAAATCCAAATGTTGCTCACCCTTATCTATGTTCACAAGAATAGTTCATCTGCGCTAAAAGACATTGTTCTGAGGCATCAGACATTGGAGATGTATATTCTTCTGCTTGTCCTAGATTGAAGAGAATCTGGTTGGCAATAGGCTGTGTTTGACCTGGTGGTCTTTAAGTGGCTAATCTTACCTCGTCCTGTTTTGGCTATCTTTTTATGCAGGAGGTTATTTTTCATTAATATATAAATACATGGCTTTTCAAATGATCTGTGAAACCTGGTTTTTGAACCTTAGTTTGGTCTATAAACATATAAGTTAATAAGAAATGAACAAGTGGCCATGCCACCAATCCAGCTTTGGACTCTGTTTTACCTCTTATCCCTGACATGAAGCCCCTTCCTATTGGCTTCACTCACAATTTGATTCAAACTTTTGTTTGTTCCGACTTTAATTGAATTGGCACTGGCTCCTCTTGACGTTACGGTAACAGAAAATTCCAGAAATGCTCAGCAGCTCAGACAATACATGTGGAGAGAGGTATGAAGAGCTGAATCTTCGAACATTTTGGAAAAGTATCACTTTTGTCAAGTTTCAAGGAGGGCCTCTCTCTCTGAGGCCTATTTGGTTTTGTTGTGCTACCATCCCCAGTTTCATTGACTATCCATCATGACCCTATGGTGCTCCTCTCATCCAATGGTAGGACATACCAACATCACTGGCATCGTCACCTTCTTGAACCCCAGTCATGCACCTGGTCGAGGGTTGACACTCAGAGTTGCGCTTTACACCATCAATGTCACAAACCACTACTTCTCAAAGCACATAGATGGCATGCCTGATACTTCCTTGCACTTTTCCAGCACCATCTTACGCTCCTCTCTGAGTCACTGCTTATTTTCTCCTAGTGCCCACTGCAGCCCAACATCTAGGAAGCAGTCCATGTGGGACATCCCAGAAAAGCTCAAAACTTTCAATTTTACTTGTAAACACTAAAATTCAATGGAAATCAAGGAAAGAGAAGCCACATTTGCCTCTTACAACTGAGGCTTGATACCTTTAAAGGAAATGGATTAGTGGTGCTGGAAACACACAGCAATTCAGGCAGCATCTGAGGAGCAGCATCTGCAGTCATTGTTTTTACCTTTAAAGGAAATCTAGGTACATGCATGAGGAAGAAAGAGAAAGGTTAGATTGATGGTTCAGTGGAATTGGGTGGGAGGAAGCTCATGTGGAACCCATAGATCCAACTTGTTTCTCTTGTTGCAAAATCTATATCATTTTCATAAATATAGTCCCACGAGCTATATGCAGCGCTCTCTGTTGGTCAACATGCCAAACCTGCGCAAGTTTTGAAATTAACAAGAATAATGAAGGTTAGCAGCATCATAAAACATTCCAGAATATGACACATAAAACCCACTGAACCACAGGATAAATTATATCCGATCATCAAAGTCTTAGCCATAGATGTTAAGGAATGTCTTAGGGAAATAAGGTGAGGTAGAGAGTATAGGGAAGGTATTCCAAAGCTCCAGATCTAGTCAACTAAAGCTGCAGCCACCAATGCAGGAGCAACTGAAAACAAGAAGCCTGAATTAAATGATCACAGACATCTCATAGGGTTGTAGGACCAGAGTAAAAAGTGAGGTCTGCAGATGCTGGAGATCAGAGCTGAAAATGTGTTGCTGGTTAAAGCACAGCAGGTTAGGCAGCATCCAAGGAACAGGAAATTCGACGTTTCGGGCCAGAGCCCTTCATCAGGACCAGAGGCAACTACTGTTAATAAGGGAAAAGGTCATTTGAGGGATAGGAAAAGAAGGACAAGAATTTGAAAATCAGTAGCTTGACTGGGATTCAGTGCAACTCAACAAGTACAGAGATAATCAATGATCGAGACTGTTGTGAGATGGAGAATAGGCAATACTGGTTCGAATGATCACACATTCCTTTAGAGACAAATGTTTGCAGACCAGCCAGGAATGTGTTGGGATAATGAAATCCAGACATAGCCCAAGCCAATGATGATGTTTTCAGCAACAGATGGACTGAGACAGAGAGAAGTCAGACAATGTTACAAGGGCAATCTTTGGAATGGTAACATTAG
Source organism: Hemiscyllium ocellatum (assembly GCF_020745735.1). Taxonomy (NCBI): domain Eukaryota; kingdom Metazoa; phylum Chordata; class Chondrichthyes; order Orectolobiformes; family Hemiscylliidae; genus Hemiscyllium; species Hemiscyllium ocellatum. The sequence continues at coordinate 32,331,740 of NC_083424.1, read as the reverse complement.
AATTGAAATGAGCTTTATTCTCATCTGTACTCACTAAATGTTTACAAGTCACCACTTATGGTGCCATCTTAGGAACAAATGTACCTCGGTACAGATTCTTAAATATAAATTCTTAGGAAAAAAGTTAGAAAAATGAAGAAATAAAAAGTCCAGCATTATACACCTTTGCACCATCTGAGGTACAAAAGTTCAACATCATAGGAATAAATTAGAAAAGTGAAGAAATAAAAACGTTCAGAGAATCATTGTGATTGTGATTGGAAGCTTATCTTGTAATCATGTATGACTTCAATAAGTAAAGCATTTTTCTAAGATGCTTTTTCCTGCTCATTAGGGCCACGACTGTAAATAGATCAGGCACTCTCTTCTCTTCACAGTCGTCAATCGAATTTATGGTTCTCCATATGTCTTTGGTGAAGGCTTTATATGCTCAGCTATCAAAGAACAAAGAACAAAGAAAATTTACAGCCCAGGAACAGGCCCTTCGGCCCTCCAAGCCTGAGTCGATCCAAATATACTGTCTATACCTGTCGATCAATTCCTAAGCATTTGTATCCCTCTGCTCCCCACCTACTCATGCATCTGTCCAGACGCATCTTAAATGAATCTATCGTACCTGCCTCGACCACCTCGGCTGGCAACGTGTTCCAAAAGCCCACCACCCTTGTGTGGAGTACTTGCCATGTGTATCCCCCTTAAACTTTCCACCTCTCACCTTGAAACCATGACCTCTTGTTATTGAATCCTTCATCCTGGGAAAAAGCTGATCTCTATGCACCCTGTCTATCCCCTTCATGATTTTGTAAACCTCAGTCTGATCCCCCCTCAATCTCCTTATTTATAGTGAAAACAACCTAACCTACTCAACCTTTCTTCATAGCTAGCACCTTCCATACCAGACAACATCCTCATAAACCTTCTCTGCACCCTCTCCAAAGCATCCACATCCTTTTTGGTAATGTGGCGACCAGAACACAGTATTCTAAATGCAACCGAACCAATGTCTTGTACAATTTTAACATGACTTGCCAGCTCTTATACTCAATACCCCGTCCAATGAAGGCAAGCATACTATATGCCTTCTTGACCACTCTATCCACCTCTGAAGCAACCTTCAGGGTACAATGGATCTGCACTCCCATATCTCTCTGCCCATCAACTTTTCCCAAGGCTCTTCCATTCATTGTATAATTTGCTCTAGAATTAGACTTGCCTAAATGCATCACCTCACATTTGTCTGGATTGAAAACCATCTGCCACTTTTCCACCCAACTCTCCAATCTATCTATATCCTCCTATATTCTCTGACAGTCCCTATGCTTTCTGCTACTCCACCAATCTTTGTGTCATCTGCAAACTTGCTGATCATACCAACAGTGCCCTCTTCCAGATCATTTAGGTATATTACAAACAACAGTGGCCCCAATACGGACCCCTGTGGAACACCACTGGTCACCTTTCTTCATTTCGAGAAACTCCCTTCAACTACTACTCTCTGTCTCCTGTTGCTCAACCAGTTCTTTATCCACCTAGCTAGAACACCCTGCATACCATGTGACTTCACTTTCTCCATTAGTCTACCATGGGGAACCTTATCAAACACCTTACTAAAGTCCATGTATATGACATCAACAGCCCTTCCTTCATCTAACAATTTGGTCACTTCCTCAGAGAACTTTATTAAGTTGGTAAGGCACGATCTCCCCCGCACAAAACCATGTTGCCTATCACTGATAAGCTCATTCTTTGCTAAATATAAATAGATCCTATCTCTCAGTACCCTCTCCAGCAACTTCCCCATCACCGACGTCGGGCTCACTGGTCTGTAGTTACCTGGAATATCCCTACTACCCTTCTTGTACAGGGGGACAACATGAGCAACCTTCCAGTCCTCCAGCATCTCACCTGTATTTAAGGACGCCACAAAGATATCTGTCAGGGTTCCATCTATTTCCTCTCTTGCCTCCCTCAGCAACCTGGGATAGATCCCATCCGGTCCTGGGGATTTGTCCACCTTAATAACCTCTAGCATACCCAACACATCTTCCCTACTTATGCCAACGTGATCCAGACTAATCAAACTTCTATCTCTAATCTCAACATTCATCATATTCCTCTCCTCAGTGAACACTGATACAAAGTAATCATTCAGAATCTCACCCATTCCCTCAAGTTCGACACACAGCCTTCCTTCATTATCCTTTAGTGGACCAATCCTTTCTCTAGTTACCCGCTTGCTTCTTATAGAAGAATAAAATGCTTTTGGATTTTCCTTAATTCTGCTTGCTAAAGCTTTTCATGACCCCTTTTAGCCCGCTTGATTCCTCATTTAAGACTGGTCCTACTCTTCCGATATTCCTCCGGGGCCCGTTCTGTTCTTAGCTGCCTAGACCTTATGTATGCTTCCCTTTTCCTCTGTCATCAATTTCTTCTGTCATCCACGGTTCATGAATCTTGCCCTTCCTATCCTTTGCCTTCAACGGGACATGCCTATCCTGCACTATCTCTAACCTATCTTTGAAAGCCTCCCACAGCTCAAATGTGGACTTCCCTTCAAATTGCTGTGTCCAATCCACATTTCCCAGCTCCTGCCTAATTTTGATATAATTGGCCTTGGTCCAGTTTAGTATTCTTCCCTTAGGACCATCCTCTTCTTTATCTACGAGTATTCTAAAACTTACAGAATTGTGGTCACTGTTCCCAAAGAAATCCCCCACCGCAACTTATACCACTTGTCCTAGTTCGTTCCCCAGTACCAGGTCCAATATGGCCCCTTCCCATGTTGGACGATTGACATACTGCTCTAGAAGACTCTCCTGGACGCTTCTTATAAATTCTACCCCATCCAGACCTCTGACGTTAAGTGTATCCCAGTCAATGTTGGGAAAATTAAAATCTCCCATCACCACTACCCTATTATCTCTACATCTATTCATAATCTGTTTACCTATTTGTTCTTCTACCTCATGCTCACTGTTGGGAGGTTTGTAATACAGCCTCAACAATGTAACTGCACCCTTCTTATTTCTCAGCTCCACCCATAATGCCTCACTACCCAAGACCTCCATAGTATCCTCCTTTAGCACAGCCGTGATGTTGTCCCTGACCAGCAATGCAACTCCACCCCCTCTTTTACTTCCCTCCCTGTCCTGCCTGAAGTGTTTATATCCTGGAACATTTAGTTGCCAATCATCATGCCCTTCCTTCAACCAAGTCTCTGTAATGGCAATAATGTCATACTCCCAGGCACCAATCCAAGCCCTAAGTTCATCTGTCTTACACACGATACTCCTTGCATTAAAGTAGATGCATTTCAGGCCACCAGTCCTTTAGCGCTCGCCTACTCTCTGCCTATTCTTCCCTTTATTAATGCTATCTTCATAATTCTTACAGTCTCCAGTCTCCACCTCGCTGCCTACTTGTTTTCTCTTCTGGTTCCCAGTCCCCTGCCACGTTAGTTTAAAACCTCCCCAACAGCAGTAGCAAAAACTCCCCCAAGGACTTTGGTTCCAGTCTGGTTCAGATGTAGACCGTCCCTTTTGTATTAGTCCCACCTTCCCCAGAACCAGTCCCAATGTCCAACAAATCTGAACCCCTTCCTTCTACACCATTTCTCAAGCCACGTGTTCATCCTTCGCTGGCTAGCACGTGGCATTGGTAGTAATCCCGAGATTGCTACCTTTGAGGTCCTCCCCTTTAACCTCTTTCCCAGCTCCCTGAATTCTTCTTTCAGGACCTCATTTTGCCTATATGCACCAAGATGACTGGCTGTTCACCCTCCCCTTTTAGAATGCTCTGCAGCCGATCAGTGACATCCCTGACCCGAGCACCAGGGAGGCAACATACAATCCGGGAGTCCCGTTTTCATCTACAGAACAGCCTATCTACTCCCCTCACAATAGAATCTCCGATGACTATGACCCTACGAGTCTTTTTCCCACCCTTCTGAACAGCAGTGCCCACCACGGTGCCATGATCTTGACATCTGCTGCCCTCCCCTGGTGAGCCATCTCCCCCAACAGTATCCAAAATGGTATAGCTGTTTTGGAGGGAGATGACCACGGGGGACACCTGCACTGCCTTCCTACTCTTTTTTTGTCTTTTGGTCACCCATTCACTGTCTCCCTCAGCAATCTTAACCTACAGTGTGACCAATTCACTAAACGGACTATCCATGACCTCCTCAGCATTGCGGATGCTCCACAGTGAGCCCACCCACAGCTCCAGAGCCATCATGAGGTCAAACAAGAGCTGCAGCTGGACACAATTCTTGCAAGTGTAAGAGTCAGGAACGTCAGACATGTTCCTGAGCTCTCACATCAAGCAAGAGGCACATGCCATGGGTCTGAGGTCCCCTGCCATTGTAAGCTTAGCTTTATATGGACTAACTAAAACTAAACAATGCACGTAAATAAATGAAAAAGTTAAGAAATAAAAACCTTACCTTGCAGGGTCTTTTTCTTCCAGCTAGAGGAGGGGGGGGTGGTGGGGGGGGGGGGGGGGGTGGTGGGAGGGAGATACTACACATGTAATATCTCGGGTTCAGCCACAGCCCAAATATAAATTAAGCCCTTACCTTCCCGACAGCCCTTGTTTCACTCCTCCTTCTCTGTGGCAAAATGGAGGCCCGACCCCCGAGGTAAGTCCCTTGGGATTAATTGCTTGAAATCTGATTTTCTGATTGTATAGCCTTGAGTTGTTGAGCCATCTTTGGGTGAAACATGCAATTTCCATATGTGTGTGCATGGAGCCAAGGGGGAAGGTTGGAGTGCTGAATCACTTGTTCATGTTATTTATTGGAGACACTGAATACTTGACTGCATGAGATCAAAATTATAACATTGTGATGGAAGGAGAGGGAGAAGTCTTGAATTGAGAAGTATTTGACAGATTTGCCACACCTCCTAAAAAAAACCGAACATGTCTTTAACAACAATAGAAATAACTGGAGAAACTCAGCAGGTCTAGCAACATCTGTGGAGAGAAAACAGACTTAATGTTTTGGATCCAGTGACCCTTCTTCAGAACTGATTGTGGCTTGGAAAAGGTTGTTATATATGCTGGCGATGGGGGTGGGAGAGAGGGAAGAGTAAATTATAGGTGGACATGGAGCTCAGAGAGAGAGAGAGAGAGAAAAGCAGCTGGAGAGAAAAAGGGACGGATAATGTTCAGCTTGGGAGTACTCATATGCCTGAAACATCGACTCTCTTACTCCTCAGATGCTACCTGACCTGCTGTGCTTTTTCCAGCGCTACACTTTATCAACTCTGACTTCTCCAGCATCTGCAATCCTCACTATCTCCGAGAATTAATGGTTGACAATGTGTTGTTTGTGGGAACAGCCCATGTGATGACAAGGCATGCTGTGTGGGGGTTGGGGTAAGGACATGGGAGAAGGCGCTCAGGCCCTTGAATTATTGAACTCAGTATTGAGTCCTGAAGGCTGTGGGGTCCCCAAGTGGAAAATGAGGTGCTGTTCTTCCAGTTTGCACTGAGCTTTGCTGGAGCATGGCAGCAAGTCTGAGACAGAAATGTTGGCCAGGGAACAGGGCAACAGGTTTGGAAGTGGCAGGCAAATGGAAGCTCAGGGTCATTTTGTGGAAGAACATAGGTGTTCTGTGAAGTGGTTGCTCAGTTTGTGTTTCACCTCCCCAGTGTAGAGGACACTGAAATTAAGGGTCCAGTGATGCTTCCTCAGAACTGGAGAAGGGTGACCGGACCTGAAATATTAACTCTGACTTCTCTTCATAGAGATGGTCAGACTTGTTGAGCTATCCCGCAATTTCTGTTTTTGTTTCTGATTAACAGCATCCATAGTTTTTTTGATTTTTGTTAGAGGAGACCGATTTGTGATCAGTGAGTACACTAGATTGAGTAAAGTGCAGGTAAATCACTACTTCACTTGGAAGGTATGTTTGGGGGCTTGGATAGTGAGGAGGGAGGAAGTGAATGGGCAAGTGTTGTAACTTCTGCGATTGCATGGAAAGATGCAGTGGGAGGTGTTGGGACCGAAGGAAGAGTGGCTCAGGGTGTTCCATGGAAATGGTCCCTGCGGAAGACTGACAAAGGAGGGGAGAGGAATATGTGTCTGGTGATGGCATCCTGCTGACGGTGGCAGGAATGATGGCAAACGATCCTTTGGATGTGGATTCTGGCAGGATGGAAAGTGAGGACCAAGCGATCCTATCGGTTTTATGGGAGAGAAGACAAGGGGTAAGGGCCAAAGTGCAGGAAATGACTTGGAAGTGGCTGAGAGCCTTGTAAACCATGATGTTGGGGAATCCTTAGTTGAGGGAAAAGGTGGACATTTCTGAGGTGCCCTGTGGAAGGTGGCATCATCAGAAAAGATGCGACAGAGGTGGAGAAACTGGGAGAATGGAATGGAGTCTTTCTAGGAAGCATGGTGTGAGGATGTATATTCAAGGTAACTGTGGGAGTCGGAGTGTTTGTAGTGGATATCGGTGGCCAGACTAAATGAAAACAGGGATGTCGAAGTAGTGAAGGGAGGAGTCAGAGATGAACCACGTGAAGGTTAAAGCAGGAAGCAAAATAGATGAACTTTTCCAATTCCAGACGAGAGAAGGAACAAGCACTGATGATGTTGTCAATGTCCTGAGGAAGTAATTGTAGGTGGGGACCGAAGAAGGACTGGAATAAGGAATGTTCCATGTACCCCACAAAGAGACAGGCGCAACTGGGGTGCATTCTATATGCGTACCTGTGGGCACCCCTCTGACCTGAAGACAGTGAGTGGACTTAAAGGAGAAGTTGTTCAAAATGAGGGTGAGTTTGGCCAGGAAATGAAAGGTGGTGAGGGGTGAGGACAGTTTGGTCCAGTTTTTCAGGAGAAAGCAGAGAGCCCTCAGACCATCTTGATGGTGGATGGACATGTAAAGAGATTGAAATCTGAGGTGAAGAGCAGAAGCTGTCTTTGTCTGTCCAAAATCTTTATGAAGTGTAGCAAGACCAATAAAAAATCAGCAAACTTCTGCCACTGCATTGCAATTCACTGGAATATATAACAGCAGCATATCAATCAGAATGAATTCAAGTTGTAAACTGACAAATACATTTATTTAATATTAAACAGGTCATTGAGAAGGATTCAATATTCAGTCTATATTTACAGAAATTGTAACCTTTACAATTCCTCTTGAAATTTCAAAATAAAAGTACTTTTCCTTTAAAACCTCTTAACAAAACGTTTGACATATATATTTTCAATTTTTTCATGGAGCGTTTGAGCACAGAGTCAGATCTTAATCAGTATGTTGTTGCTCTGCCGGCAGAGTGAAGTCAGCCATAGCTGGATTATTCAAGTTCCTCTGAAAATCCATTGAAACAAGGAGATTTCTAAAAACTGAAGTGATGAAATTCAGTAACCCTGAAAGCGGACACGGGGATTGCAATGCAATTATGCCACTCAAGCTCAGTGCCACCTGCTCATTGCCATGATTGTGGCAAGCAGCCAGCGCTAACCATACTGTCAAGTGGCAGAATGCTTCAACCTGGGACCCAAAATCATTAACTCATTTGCAATACTTTGAGCCAAACTGTACCTCTTAAAGGGGAAGTAGAATCTAGCTGCTAGATATCAATGTATAACTGATTTGGACATGTGGAAGATTCAGCATTATCATACCATGATCAAACATGGGCTCCATGACCTCCAATACTGACCTAGAGTATTTGATTGAGGTGTTGAAGAGGAGGGGTGATGTGCTGATTTCACTGTAGGCTTGTCAGGTAAACTTTGCCATGGCAGTCCATCCCAGAAATAAATCTGTGAGGATCTGAATGCAGCACAGCACAGAGTTTCAATGTCCTTCAATGAGTGATCAAAGTCAGAGACTGCATCTTCAATTCAACTTATTGTACCACTAGCTCTCCTTCAGCTCAGTTCATGACATGGACATTACACACCCAATAAAAATCTCCATCAGACAGGAAGCAGACTCACCACCCTCACAAGGCACAGCTGCAAGCCTCACACTCACACCTCCCTATTCACCCGTGACACTCACATCACCCAAACACATTGCACTACACTCACTGACACAATTTCTTCTGTCTTGAAGAACAAGGTAGCTTCTAACTGGAGATAATTGATTTCTCAAAGCAGATATTTTGTAGGGGGTACAATGAGGTGACACTCTCACCATTATTAGACTGCCCTTGGCAGAGGCTGGCGCTAGTGGTAGGGTTTGAAGATGGCACAATCCTCATGCCTCGAATTCTCACATCCCACCATTACCTCATTCCCCATTGCTCCCTTTGCTATTCCTGCTGCACACATCACCATGATACTTTCTTGGTTCTTCTTTTGCATATCCAAGAACTACAAACTGACCAGTCAATGGTGGAAGAGCAACAGATTGCAAATCCAAGAACACAGTGATGGTGAAGAAATCCTGTGAAGACACAGCCAAATGTGTCTTCAAGAAGCCCTAGTAAGACTTGAATTAATGAGAATCGGGAGGAAACTCTCTGCTGGTTGGAGTCATACCTGGCACAAAGAAAGATGATTGTGGTTGTTGGAGGTCCATCATCTCAGTTCCAGGAGTTCCTCAGGGCTGTATCCTAGGCACAACCATCTTCAGCTGCTTCATCAATGACCTTCCATCCATTATAAGATCGGAAGTGAGGATATTCACTGATAATTGTACCATGTTCAGCACCATTCATGATTTCTCAGATACTGAAACAGTCTGTGTTTGAATGCAATGGGATCGAGAAAATATCCAGGCTTGGGCTAACAAGTGGCAAGTAACATTCACGCCAATCAAATGCTAGGCAATCACCATCTCCATTAAGAGACAATCTAACCACTGCCCAATGATGTTCAGTTACCATCACTGAATCCCTCACTATCAACATCCTGGAGGTTACCATTGACTAGCAGCTCAAGTGGACCCACCATATAAATACAATGGTGACAAGAACAGGTCAGAGGCTAGGAATATTGTGGCATGTGACTCACTTCCTGACTCCCCAAAGTCTATCTACCATCTGCAGGTATAAGTCAGGAGTGTGATGGAATACTCCCAATTTACCTGGATGGCTTCTGCTCCAATACCACTCAATAAGCTCACAAGTATTCCAGGGCAAAGCAGCCAGTTTGATTGGCACCACATCCACAAGCATCTTCTCCCTCCACCACCACACTCGGTAGCAGAAGTTTGCAATATCTAAATCATGTACTGCAGAATTTCACCTAAAATCCTTAGACAGTACTTTCCAAACCCATGACCACTTCCACTAGAAGGACAAGAGCAGCAGATACACGCATACCAGTATGGTTTTCATGATATATGTGCTGCCTACATGTCTGTCAGTTGTGCATCAGAACTGCGAGCCTTGTTGTTAAGGGAAAGTCCTGATTGTCCAGTCTCCATTCTCTGTTTTTGTCGAGTAGCTGATATACAGGTGGCAGAGCAGAATCCCACCGAAGGGCATTGTTGCACCAGCTGCTGAGAGAATGGGTTTTTCCTGCATGGCTCATTGTGTATGCTTGTAGAACAGTGGATATTGAGGGAGTTGAATCCCTTTTGATTATGGCATCTCTTAGAGTGGACATGCAGCACTGGAAAAGTGATGCATGTGTGTTCAATGGCACCCCCCCCCTCCCCCCCACAATGGGAAAGCATAGACTCAAGATTCAGGGCGAAGAATTGCTCCCTCACATCTTGAGCAGATATTTCCTTCTGTGGGGAGTTCTTCTCCTCCTCCTTTCTCTTGTAGGCAGCTTGTCCTACTCAGCTTGTTCTCCCTTGTTCTCAGCTGTAGTCTAAGGAAAATGCCAACCAGTACACCCAGATCTGGGAGCGTCTCATTTATAAAGAAGCCTCAATGTCAGGCTCAAGTCCTCCAACATCTAATTTATAAAGAAGCCTCAATATCAGGCTCAAGTCCTCCAAAACCTTCCACACCACTTCCTGTAGACTTCAGTAATGTTGAAAAACTTTAGGAATGCCAAAGATTTATAGAATCCTTACAGTGAGGAAACGGGTCCTCAGCTCAACAAGTTCACACCAAAGAGTAACCCACCCAGACCGATTACCCTACACTACTCTTAACCCTGACTAATGCACCTAACCTATACATGCCTGAACACTATGGGCAATTTAGCATGGCCAGTTCATCCAACCTGCACATCTCTGGATTGTGGGAGGAAATCGGAGCACCTGGAGGAAACCCGCACAGACACGGGGAGAACATGCCAATTCTACAAGGACAGTCGCCTGAGACTGGAATCAAACCCAAGTCCTTGGTGCTGTGAGGCAGCAGTGCTAACCACTGAGCCACCATGCCACCCACAATTCTATTGGCAGCCTAAATGAATCAATCAGCAGCTAACTGGAACTCAGTGATGGTCTGTTTAAACAGCACTAGTGGAAGGGGCCTTTCTGATGATGAAGGTTTGATTATAAAACACAGTTAACTGGCAGGTTGAGCACCAAACTGGCAGCATGGCCATGTTGCTGAGCTATCCACACCCTGGCAGATGCTGACTGTCTGTGCACTAACGCTCTCATCAACATGGCATTCATTGCGGCTTGCACCAGAAGTTGCATGGTGGGCTGCCTTCCACTGGTGTGACTGCAGACATGATGTTAGTCCCAAGTTTAGTGCTCAGATTAGTGGAGGAGGACTGGACTTTGTGTGAGCTAATGGATCATGTTGGAATTGAATGGCACTTCAACATTCTAAAATAAACTATTGTAGGCTGACATTCATCCAAGCACAATGACCATCCAAGTGCAGTGACAGAAATAAAGCCATGCAGACCAATGCCACCTTGAATTAAACTGAGAGTCATGGACAAAGCATGAAAAGCAGTCAGATCTCAAATTCTGTCAAGCTCACAGAAGACAGTTGAACAGCTGATTTTAAATGTGTGTGCATGTGTGTTATGTCAAAATAGTAAGAGCATCCAATACATCATCTAACAAATTCAAATAATGTTTAGCTTTTGTCAAACTCTAGATTTGGAGTTGGTCTGGATAGGTTTGGTTCAAATTAAACTGAACACTTGAAATTGTGTTGATGTTGTTGAAAACATTTTATCAAGGCTGAGTTCTCGACACAAATCCAGGGATAAAGGAAGCACATTATTCTGACTTTATGTTGTAATCGCTACTAGTACCGGGGAGGCTGTTTTCGCTAGTATTGTGGGAAGTGAGCCATTTACAACAACAAAGACAGAAATTGCCGGAAAAGTGCAGCAGGTCTGGCAGCATCTGTGGAGAGAAAGCAGATTCGAGTCCAGTAGAAATGTCGCTGGATCCAAAACATAAACCCTGATTTCTGTCCACAGATGCGGCCAGACCTGTTGAGCTTCTCCAGCAGTTTTTGTTTCTGATTTACAACATCTGCAGTTCTTTTGGGTTTTATTTATCATTTACAACTATATTGGTAGGCAAATGAGGGAAGAAATTAGTGTTTAGAATTCATGAAGTCAGGTTACTTTGGTCTGATTTACATAACCAATTAAAGAGATATACGAGTTGTTTAATTTACAAGAGTAATGGCAAATGTCTCTAAATTTGACAAGGTTTTTGTTTAACATGACACTGAAACAATATGCTTTCTTTAAAATTATTTTCCTCTATAGCAAAAGTATAAAATGATTTCACATGGTACTAATAGCATATTTTAGTATAATAAGGCAGTTGGTATGTTTCTGACATGCAGAAGAAGTCTGTTGAAAATCTGGATTAAAATAGTGACGATTAATTGATTTTTGTTGGATAAGAAGGTATCAGTAACTGGGGAGCTATGATGGGACAGAATGGGCAGGAGGGGACTTCATTCTTTCTGGAGCGCTGAGGTAAGGTATTGATGTTTGTTTGTGGTTTGCCAATATATTGACTCTTAATATAAGTTTTCACTGTTATGACTAGTCCCTGGATGAAGATCCCCAATTCAAGAGGGAACCTCCCAATGAAACAACCCCGCCCCCCAATACACACAGTGGTTCTTCTCCTGGATGAGATTAGATTAGATTACCTACAGTATGGAAACAGGCCCTTCAGCCCAACATGTCTGCAGCGACCCTCCGAAGAGTAACCCACCCAGACCCGTTCACCTACCCTATACTTACCCCTGACTAATGCACCTATCACTATAGGCAATTTAGCTTGGTTAATTCACCTAACTTGCACATCTTTGGATTGTGGGAGGAAACCGGAGCACCAGACGAAACCCATGCAGACATGGGGAGAATGTGCAAACTCCACACAGTCAATCGCCTGAAGTGGGAATCGAACCCGGGTCCCTGGTGCTGCTAACCGCTGAGCCACCATGCCGCCCTAGATACAGCAGCCTCCCATGGGGAATGGGCTTCCTGTCTTATTCAACCCTTCTCTCAGTTAGTCACAACAAGTTTAACTTAAAAATAATTCTTTCCCTCTGATTAACTTTTCCCAATCTAAATGTTCCTATGTTTTGATAGGAATCAACTTAACCAGGCTTTCTGGAGTTAAATAAATGATGAATTAATTATCCATAAAATGTGAAAAAAGATAACAAAATATGACATACATACATAGATTTGAAATCTGGATTGAGTAAGAAGATATACAAGTCAGTCTTTGAGTCCGGTGATGAATTGATGGTGGAGGTTTTGTGGCCATCAAGCTGGATAATCCCAGTAATGCTGACTTTGTTCGTAAAGCAGTTGATTTTCAGATTCTTCACACTTCAAGTTATCTAACGGGCTTTTGTCCTGTTTCTTTTTTAATGGTGATGTTGTTAGCTTCGTTGACTTCGAACATTCAGGATGGGAGAGAGTATTTCATTACCTGCAGTGCAAAAGTGTTAAAAAATAATCCGCAAGCTGGGACCTTCACATTGGCATATCAACCCACTTAGACCCACAGACCAAGGGCTGCACCTGGTTTTTAGTTCCTTTTTTTCTATCTTCCTGGAAGGATAGCAGAAAGGCTGTAGTTTGAGACATAATCCACAGGAGCTGGCTTTCTGCTGACAGTAGTAGTCAGCCTGTAAGTTTTAGGCCACATAATATAAAATCGAATCCCAGTATTAGTTTGTTCATTTGAGACTTTAAACAATTAGGACAGAAGTAAACCTAATGGAATAACTGGAGTGCAAAACTTGATATACTATGGAAACATATGTGACATTGAACATTGAACAGTGCAGTATAGGAGCAGATCCTTTGTCCACCACATTTGTGCCAATCTAAACTAAACCCGTCTGCCTGCACATGGTCTGTATCCCTCTACTCATTGTCTGTTCATGTGTCTATCTAAATGCCTCTTAAATGTTGTTTTCATGTCTGTCTCTACCACCTTCCCTGGCAGCCTGTTCCAGGCACCAATCACCCTCTACATAAAAAACTTGCCTCACATATCTCCTTTAAACTTTTCCCCTCTCACCTTAATCCTATGACTATTCCACACAGGGAAAAAGACTCTGGCTATCCATTCTATTCATACCTCCCATCATTTTATCAGGTTGTTCTTTAGCCTCTGATGCTGCAGTGAAAACAATCCAAGTTTGTCCAACCTCTCATCATGGCTAATAGACTCCAATTCTGGCAACATCCTGGTAAAACTCTTTTGCACCCTCTCCAAAGCCTCCACATCCTTCTTATAGTGTGGTGACCAGAACTACATACAACACTCAAAGAGTGGCCTAATTAAGGTTCTATACAGCTGCAACATGACTTGCCAACTAATACATGCAATTCCCTGACCGACGAAGCCAAACTTGCCTAGCACCTTCTTTACCACTCTATTCACCTGTGTTTCCACTTCCATGGATTAATGACTTGCACTGTAAAATCCCTCTGTATATCAATGTCCCTAAGGATCCTGCCATTTATTGTGTAATTTCCTTTTGTATTTGACTGTCCAAACTGCATCATCTCACAGTTGTCCAGATTAAACTCCTTCTGCCATTTCCCCAAAGTTGTGCACTTTGGCCGGAACAGTAAAGTTGCACGAATTCTTCCTTAATAATAGTTGTCTGCCTCCAAACAGCAACCCCCACCTGAAAAAGAAATCAGAATTTAGTTTTTGTTTCTATACCGGCCATTTTGTGGCCTTTTCTCGAGTATGTCAGCAGCAGATGACAATTTTGTTCTGCAGCCCATTTCTAGTAGGAACTGAATTGACTGTTCACATTTAAGACACAGGAATTTTACAATGAGCAAACAGCAAAGACTCACAGGAATCTCTGAATTAAGAGCAGGAGTAGATCACACCTCCCTCATGCTTGCTCTACTGTTCAATAAATACATTCCCACCTACTCACAATAACCTTTCATCCCCTTATCTGGATTATATTTCATTCCAGTTAGAAATAAAAATCAGTAGCCTTCCAGATAGCAATATCTAATTCAATTGGGACAACGAGACGTGAGGGGAGATCTGATGTTAGCGATGCTATTGCATGTGTTTTTACAGAGCACAGTGTTTTAAAATGTCTCTTTCTCCTATCCTAAGGGACTGACCAATTTTTTTTAAAGAGGGCTTAAACAGTGAGAAGAGCAGCTTGCCATCTGTGTCCTGAGTATCAGTGCAATAACTTTTCTTTTTGGCTGATATTTTGCAAAATATGTTGTAGAATAGATTGATTGCCTGGCTTTCCAGTTTTTCCAGAGCATTGTACTATATTTGAATTCTTGAAGAGAGTCTACTTTCCAATTAGTTTAATCTGTCTCCACAGCATGGGTCTTAATTAAACAATTCACTGTTAAGTTTTTTCTGGTCCTTTGTTTCTGCTCAATGCTGCCAATGTTGCATACAAATAGAGGTTTATAACATTTAGGTTTACAGAAGGTTCATGACAACTGTATCTTACTCCTTCTTACTGGATGCACCAGTCTGCTTGACAGAGAAAGCAAAGATGCCCCTGGTTCTGCTTAAACATTTGCTTGCTGTCTTCTAGGGAAACTGTTGAGATCCCAAATGGTCCTCTGAATATTCCAATTATACATATCAGTAAGTATCAGTGTCAACTGATCAGCTTATCAACAAAAGATTAAAAATTTATTCCGTGTTTTTGTTTTTGAAATGAAGCCAGTTTGTTACTGTCGCACAGTGATAGAAAAGCTCCAGAGAAAAGCATGATCCAGTGCATGTATCCTTCACAGTAACATGGACAGCTGGCTGGATGATGGAATAATTAGCAGGTCATTTTTTTTTGCTAAATTACTGATTTTGGTCAATAAAGTACATTTAATTAGTGCAATTTTATTCAGCAGGCACACAAGCAGAGCTATTTATCAGTGTTTATATGTATGCATAAGTATTTTGGCATGGGATTTTAATTTAGCCCATGGAAACTGAAACGTCCTTGCCAGAGGGCGTTTTAGTATGAAATTTCATTGGCGTGTTAGTTGAGGTGAGAAGCCACTTTGAAATTACTCTGCAGGACCTTTCATAGAAATAATAAAACAAAGCAAATAGCAAGCAGAATTTTTTACTGATTAAGCAAATATTTTTTGTGGGATGAATGAAATTGTTGAGTGGTCAAATCAGACAAATTATGTTGAAGTTGAATATTGTTTGTACAGTCATCTAGAGGATCCAGATGAGATACCAACATTTATTATGTCATTCCTGTGTACACTAGAGTAGTACTTAATAAACTAGAAAAGTATATCACTGCAAGCAATATGTAACTCTTGAATTTATGACTCTTCAAGGACCAATTGTGGAAGATCTAAATGTTCAAAAATAGCCAAGTAGCAATTATTGTTTCACTATATTCTTTATGCAAGGCTTGGTAGAAGATGTCCACATCAATGAGCTGTACAGGAAGGCTTGCAATGTTATCCTCAAATTCTGCAAAAAAAATCACAAATTACTGTGAGAGCAAGCATGACATGTCAGACTATATCATTGGGTTAATTTCTTTCCCTCATGATCTAGATTAGGAATTGAATTATTTTATAACATTCAATCTGCAATTTTTAAAAAATAAATCTCTTACATTATGGGCGTGTGATGACCTAGTGGTATTATTGCTGGATGTTAATCCAGAGACCTAGCTAATGTTCTGGGGACACGGGTTTGAGTCCTGCCAGGGTAGACTGTGGATTGAGGAATTAAGAGTCTAGTGATGGCCATTAAACAATAGTCGATTGTCAGGGAAAGAACTCATTTGATTCAGTAATGTTCTTCAGGAAAGGGAATTCGCCATATTTATATGGTCTGGCCTGCATGTGACTCCAGACGCATTGCAATGTGGTTGACTCTTAGCTGCCCTCAGGGCAATTAGGGATGGGCAATGAATTCTGGCCTAACCAGTGACCCCTACTGAAATAACTCTACAAAGTCCAGTATCTTGTCACCGGGCTGGAGGATTTGAGCTACAGGGAGAGGCTCAACAAGCTGAGGCTGTTTTCCCTGGAGCATCGGGTGACCTTACAGAGATTTACAAAATTATGAGGGACATGGATAGTGTAAATAGGCAAAATCTTTTTCCTGGGGTCGGGGAATCCAGAACTAGAGGGCATAGGTTTAGGGTGAGAGAGGAAAGATATAAAAGTGACCTACGGGGCAACTTTTTAAAGCAGAGGGTGATGGTAAGCGTATGGAATGAGCTGCCAAAGGAAGTGGTACAATTGCAACATTTAAAAGGCATTTGGATGGGTATGTGAGTAAGAAGGGTTTGGAGGGATATGGGCTGGGTGCTGGCAGGTGGGACTAGATTGGGTTGGGATATCTGGTCAGCATAGACAGGTTAGACCGAAGGGTCTGTTTCCATGCTGTACATCTCTATGACTCTATAAGTCACTCTTTATTTATATGTGCATAGTACATGACACTGACCCAGCTAGCACAGAGCGAGCTCCTAGAGTGAATAGAGCCTCTGATACTCTTACTTATGTCTGTCAGCCAAGGTTTCCTGATTGGCCCAGGGGACCCATACTCGAGAAGATCCAGCTGGTTTACATTGCTCCAATCGCTACACTCACATCCTTGAAAGAATTAAAAAGATTGTTACAGCTCTTGAAAAATGTTAGATAGTTCCCTCTCTCCTTTTTGTTAAGTCTAACTAGCTGTTCAATCATAAGGAGTAGTTTTGTTAAAATTCATCCATGTTAATGAAATTTGAATTCATACCTTAAAGCCTGCCTCACTTCTTATTTTCCACTTTGGTCTAATTTCTGATTAACTGCTCCAAACTATGAAAGTAGTATCAATTACATATATTTAGAAGATCTATTTGACACACATGCACTAAGTCAGCCTTCTAATGGTTAGCTAATGGGCACCAGCAGAAAAGTGAAGAGTGTTTCTGTGTTTTATTGTGACATAGATTTGAAACCAGACAGGCTTTAAGACAGTTGACTGATGTCATGGCATGTGACATTCTGCTATATAGGTACCCAACTCACCTGCAGTCACTCTCTCTGTGCAATGGAGTCAGTGTAGTGTCCTCAGTCAGTCTGCTGTATGTTTGTAATGTGCAGTGAGCACAGAACCTACACAATATGTATAAGTTTGTGATACTGTAGCTTTGATATTAAACTTCAAGACATCTGCCTGAACACAACCCTGACACCCAATGGCATATGATAGGTGGGCTAACATATAGAAGACCACAAAGTGCATCATTCTACTCAGATACTTGTGTTGTTGACATAGGAAAAATCTGTCAACTAATTTTTCCAGAATGCAGTTATTTTTATGATGCAGGAAAATAGTGCCTCAACCTGCCCATGCTCACTAGTTATTGGCAAATTTTATTCATGTCGTATTGGTTATTTGAATAGAAGGAAAGGGCTGTGGAACATAGGGGAATCATGGTAGCGACAGACTGTTGTGCAAACACTGTTTTTGACCTCCTATTCTGATTTTGTATAATGATAAGATTTTTCTTATATGCAATCAGGAAGTGGAAAAGAAAACTGTGAAGTAACTGGACCTCCAATTAACGTATCCATTTTGAAAGTGCTGTGTTATAGTCAGACCAGCTTTTGATGTTATTACAATTACTCATAGTCACCTTCAGCCACAACTCCCCCGTTCTCCATTTGATTAACTACAGCTTACATTACAATCTGTTCAAGTATGTTAAAATAAAAGCTGCTTTCCCTCCTCATGTTTTATAGAGCTGGGTTTGCTAAACAGCTAATTTGTTTGCCCTGATGTAGGCAGCTTGCCTCTTTTAAGACTTGAGATTTGAAAGCCATTTCCCCAGAGACAGCAGTTTAGATTATCCTGGAGGGTACTGCCCACAACCACTAACCTCTCACTGTTCCCCGCAGCGCGCGCACACACACACACACACAAACACACACACAAAAGATCATGTTTGTTTTAAAGTCATATGCCACTACTAAAAAATTTATTGTTTGGGATAGCATTTTGCTTTTATTGAGATGACAAAAAATTGTGATTGCCCCATTTGTATTCACAGCATGAAGGCGTCATTATAAGACATCATCTTGTCACATGCCTGTGATTTCATCTTGACACATGACTTTTTGAGATTCTTTTCCTTCCTAAAATGGCAGTATGGACTTTTTTTAAGTAAAATGAATGGAGACAAACATCATTCTTTAATAAGCTAGTAAGTTTACAGGTTGTCAAAATCTTAATTTTGCATTGGGCTATGAATATAACCCCATCAGCCTTGCCTCACACATCCGTTCCACCTGTGTCTTTTCTAAATCTAATAGTGTCTCTGTAGTGT
Source organism: Hemiscyllium ocellatum (assembly GCF_020745735.1). Taxonomy (NCBI): domain Eukaryota; kingdom Metazoa; phylum Chordata; class Chondrichthyes; order Orectolobiformes; family Hemiscylliidae; genus Hemiscyllium; species Hemiscyllium ocellatum. Next base: position 32,313,065 of record NC_083424.1, on the reverse strand, counting down.
TGCACCACAATGTGAAAAGGCTATCTGAGGCTAACTTCAAACCAAAGGCACTGTATTGAATCCTTCATCTATCATTCAACGTTAGTTCAGTTGGTTAACATGCTCCATACAGATTTTCATAAAGACTGCCTGGAAATTCTTTCAAAATATTTCGCAGCATTAAATGAATTTTCAAAATAAAATCTGGCAATATTACCTGTCAATGGGGAGATGGTGACTTGGTGGTATTGCCTCTCATCTATTAATCCAGAGATCCAGGTGATATTCTAGGATTCAAATCTGTATCCCACCCTGGAAGATGGTGAGAATTGAATCCAATAAAAGTCTGGAATTAATATTCTAATGATGACTATGAATGCTCTGTCAATTATCAGGAAAAACCCAACTGGCTCACTAATGTCCTTCAGAGAAGGCAATCTGCATTCTTACCTGGTTTACCTACACGTGACTTCAGACTCACAGCAATATAGTTGACACTTAACTGGCCTGTGGGGCAATTCGGAATGGGAAATAAATAGTGGCCTGGCTAGTGATGCCCACATTCTGCATGAATATGAGGAAAAGCTATCAAGTGCTGAGGTAATAATGTTAAAGATGAGTGGTCGTTCATAATGCAGAATGGAAATCACGGATGGATTTACACCTAGCTAATGTGTTTGACCTGGCTTTTTCCAATGCTGGAGAACTCATCCATTGTTTCATACATGGCAAATACCAAAAGTGGGAATTCCCACTCCTGAACATGATGTTTACCATTTCTGCAGGGGCAATGAGGTGGGGGTAAGGCTATCCATTCCTCCAAATAAAATGAGATGAATTAATGTTTAGTGTAGTGTTGAGGAGCCAATCACAATTGGCTCAGAAAAGAAAACAATTTTATTGTCTGCTAGCCCCAAGAAAAAATCATGAAGGTACAATGTCAAGCACACGTACACAGTGAAGTTAAAGGGGATATGTCCTGGACAAAAGGAAAAGGAAGGGAATGCATAGTTTCAGGTCTTTGTATTAAAATAAGATTTTAACCTGAGACCATGTCAGTTGGAGTCTTGAATACATAATAGTAGGAAATATCGCAGTGATGTGTTGATTTCTTGGTGTTCTCGATGTTTTCTTTAAATCCATGCTATTAACAGATGCTTTTCCTTCTTGAGAGATAGAGAAGAGCTCTTTCCACTTTCAGTTCTACCTTCTCTTTTCTATTAAAAACAGTCACTTGGAATTCATGCTGTTTTGTGTATTTCACTTGTGAAAGTTTCTTTTTAGGCTTGTTAATTGTCGATGAGGATCTGTTTCCACTATTTGAAGATAAAGCTGGAAACCAAAATGGGAAATGTGGGCCTTTTCATGTTTGATTGTGTGGATGTGACACAGTGCCTTTTAGTAAATGTTAATTGCAGTTCAGACTAGTTTTGTTTATTTGTTAAGCATGGCTTGACTTAGCTGTGTGATCAGATCATCGCTGTGGCCATTATAAGGCAGTTCATTTGTGGGACTTGGGTGTCGCTGGCTGGCCAGCATTGATAGCTCACCCCTATTTTCCCTTGAGACGGTGGTGGTGAGCTGCCTTGTGCAGTCCACTTGCTGTGGGTTGACCCCCAATGCTGGTACAGAGGGAATTCCAGGATTTTGATCCAATGACTGCGAAGGAATAGTGGTATATTTCCAAGTCAGGTTGGCGAGTGGTTTGGAAGGGAACTTGCAGGTGGTGGTGTTCCCAAGTACCTGCTGCCCTTGTCCCTCAAAGTGGAAGTGAATGTGGGTTTGGAAGGTGCTGTCTAAGGATCTTTGGTGAATTTCTGCAGTGCATCTTGTAGATAGTACACACTGCTGCTACTGAGCGCCGGTGGTTTGTTACCCTATTTAAAACAATTTTGGAACATGAAATTCCTAGACCTTAAAATCAGATGATAGAATTTGTAAATCGACAGTCAATAGACCATATTTATCTTCATTGTGACAACAGCAATCAGGGTGAGTCACATTTCATACAAGTGACTCTTAGCTGCCCATATATATCAGCAGCTACCTTGAGTCTCATGTTATTTTGATGACCCAATTGAGAGAAACGCTGTATCAACAGATTAGCCCTGTTAGGAACATGCCTGAACTTTGTAGGGGTTTTTTTGGATATGCTTTTGGAGAGCTTTTTGGATTTGGTCCAATGATTTAGAGGTATGAGGGCTCTCGATAGAGATAAGCTGCACTTTTTGAGAGTAAGATGCCCTTTGGAAATGCTAAAAGTAGACTCGAGTGTTTGTAGAAAGATACATTAACCCATTACCTGTCAACCTAGATGCAACACTCACCAGTTCTTCAAAGGAATCATTTACAGTGCTTGTCAAAAGGAATAGTTAAAGTGTCAAAAGGACAAGTTTTTTTTAGATTAGATTAGATTCCCTACAGTATGGAAACAGGCCCTTCGGCCCAACAGGTCCACACCGACCCTCCAAAGAGCAACCCACCCAGACCCAATCTCCTACATTCACCCCTGACTAATGCATCTAACACTACGGGCAATTTAGTATGGTCAATTCACAATCTTTGGATTGTGGGAGGAAACCAGAGCACCTGGAGGAAACCCACACAGACACGGGGAAAATGTGCAAACTCCACATAGACAGTCGCCCGAGGGGGGAATTGAACCCGGGTCTCTGGCTCTGTGAGGCAGCAGTGCTAACCACTGAGCCACCGTGCTGCCCCCAAGTGAAAAATGACTGTCAAAGGCAACCATAAAACAGAGGTTACTCACACATTGATAACAATCAACTGATAGCGTGCCCTCTCCCAATGAGTAGCTGGCATTAATATTTGAAAAGTATTCAATAGATTACAGGTCTCAAGTTATTTGATGAATTTCTTGCTTCAAGCTTGCAGTTTGTCAGATCTGGCTCCCACCAATCCTACCCCTTAGGGCCAGAAAGAGGAGAAACTGGCAGCAGTGGCTAGGAGAGAACCCGAACCAGGAAGAAGATGGGTGGATGGAAGAAAGGCAGAACTGCCACTAATGGTAGTGGCCTCGGACAGGACACCGAGAGAACTTTTAGTACCCAGTTATATTGTTCATTAATCATTAACAAATCAAAAGGTTGAACAAACCTGGTATCAAGGAATTGACACATTGTGAAATGGACTCTTTGAAAGCAACTGTGAAAGCAATTGTCCAAAGGAATTTTCAAAAGTAGCAATTGAAAATGTCAAGGCGTTTAAAACTCTATTTAAACTTTTGAAAAATAATGATTGCACTCTTAAAAGAATTACTATTTCACTCTGTCAGTTGACATAAGCCTGTGGGCTACTAGTATTGGAATCATACTGCATGACTAATTTCCTAACCCTCCATTATCACAGGATGCATGCCATCTGACAGATTGATTGATATTCCAATTTGCAGATTCTTTTGAAGTGGGACTATGAATTCCAGTAGCTGTTTCTATAATGGATTATGCACTTGAATTATTCCATTTTTGTGATTATTAGGAATTATGCAGTTAAAGGCAATTAAGTATTGAGATTTTTTTGTAATTGAAGAGTTTTTAAAATTAAAGCCTCCTATAGAAATTTAAAACCTTTGTTTTTTTCAACTCCACATAGCTTCTAAGAGCTATCCATAGTGAATTATAGGTGGTATTGGCATGGTGTGTGTATGTGAAAAAGGTGATACCTAAAGGGGCATGAATTGGCACTAATCTGGCATAGAACCTATAAAGGAGCACAGAAGTGGAAGGATAGCATAAGTTTATATTGAATGAATGAGGGGTTATGGAGGTGGTCTGGGAGCATGAGGTGGCATGGAGGGTATAAGGGGCCATCAATGGATGGAGCAGGTTGAGGTCTCATTGACTGGCAAGAATGAGAGATGTGGTGGGGGGGGGGGGGGGGTGCATGGGGATGAGGGGTAGTGAGTCTTTTTATAAATAGAATAAATCAGCACAGCGCCAGAGCACTGAGGCAGGCACTCTGCCTTCCAGCTTCCATACCCAGCAGCCCCTGCCTTTGCACCAAGGTCACCTGACCCAGCTCCCGAGAACCTGGCTACCTTGAAGAGTAAGGATCCAAACTTCCCGAGCATTTTCTCCCGGATCCGGTTTATTAAGACAGGATTCTCCTGCTTCTCGGATGCTGCCTGACTGGCTGTGCTTTTCCAGCACCACATTCTTTGACTACGTATTGTACGTGCCCTGTGCCTGTTGGTGAGGCTGTGTTGTGGTCTGGTTAATGTTTATAGTTCAGACAGGCATGCAATAAGGTGAATGGTGATGTCAAACTGCATCTTGTTTAGCAACATAATGGTCAAACAGTTGACCCATATCGACCATCCTGATGCAAGTACATTTGATGGATGGATTGACAGTTGCACAAAATGTATGGTCATGTTGCCCGACAATTCAACTGAGTAGCACTAAACCTTTCATGTATATTAATATGAGTGGGAGTGTTATATCTTCCTGGGATTTCTGTAGCAGGCCCATCCCAACACACTGAAATGCAGCCAGCTCCATGTCTATAGATTAAAAAGTTTATATTTCAAACAGCAGCTTGTGTACTTACTGGTAGAATCATTGCTGGTTTGAATTTTTTAAAACTTTTTAAAACCTCTTTTAAGTTGCGCATTTATACTTTCATTCTTGATCAAGAAGGTAGAATGATGGAGCTCACAGGTACTTTCTTGTGTACTTTCAATGTCCATAAATTTTCAATCTGTTGGGAGGTGTGCTTATGTGGTGTTAGTATTCAGTCCCCCATACTGTCCAACTGATGCAGGGCATGCGTCAGAATGTCATTGATCAAGGTGGACTTCAATCTTTGATGCGCTTTTGAAATTTTTGAAACAGAGCGACCTGCATTAGGTCCTTTTTAAGTGTTGCTTTTCTTAGCAATAATATGCCAACCAGGCCTTGGCATTCAATATATCTGACAAAATAAAAGATTGTTGTTCAAGCTCAAAATCTAGCATTCATGATGCTCTGTTAAAAGTAGCATGCTTTATCTCTTGAGTTGATAGATTTTGGCAGGTTTTCCCTGCGTTTGGGGGAAATGTTTTGTCTGCCTTTGCAGTGCCTTCATGGATGCACTCCTCTCTATCTCTGTAACCTCCTCCAGTCCTAGCATCCTCTCAGATCACTGTGCTCCTTCAATTCTGACCTCTTGTGTATTTACGATTTCTACCGCCTCATCTTTGATGTTGCTCTGCCTTCAGCTCCTTTGAACCCAGTGAGCTCCGAACCTTCACGCCTTTTTTTACCTCTTCCCCTTTCAAGATGTTTCTTTAAACTTCCTACTTTAACATAGTTTTTTTTGGGAAACTTGTCCAAATATTCACATATGGCTTAGTATCAATTTTTGTGTTACAGCATTCCTGTGAGGTGTTTTTTGATGCTTCACTAAATAAAAGGCACCATGTAAATGAAATCCATTTTATATTTTGTTGCTTCTAAATAATTCAAAGTGTTGACCCTACGTTACAATGATCTAGTGCACATTTTATACCGGAGGCAGAGATTTACTGCTGCATAGATGAAAATATAAAAATATGGGTCAATCTCATAAATATGTTATCACTAAGGTGTGCAGGGAATAAGTTTATTTTTGCTGTGATGCAGCATAATTTAAACTTTGTCATGAATCGATCTAGATGTTTATCATGATTGAGAGTAACTCTGTTGCAGGGTAAATGCTTGAAGAAATTAGGAATCACAAATCCCAATTCTGAACCCAGAGTTTCTTATTTATGTCAGGGTGAGATTATGCAGGTTATTGACCACCCCAGCTTCAGTTATCAGAGGCTGCTTGACAGCTGCCTCCGCCCAAGTCAGATTCCAGCATCCCTGGTGTCAGGAGATTAGACCAGAACAGAGCAGGCTTGTTTTCTGTGGAGAGTTGGAGCATCCCTTTGGAGACCTGTGGTACTTCTTCCAGTATGATCTGAATGCACCTTAGCATAAAGGTTGGATATCCTTTAGGGGTGAGGATCAAGGTTCAACTTGTCAAAACCTTTTAAGAACTGCCAAGAAGTGTCAAAATGTCAAAATGTGTTTCTATGAATGAGAATACTTTTCCTAGTAGATTTATAGAACTTTAAATTTAGAACTTTAAAAGAACCATTCTTTTTCTCCTTTGTACCTGCATACTTGTGGAAGCTCAATGAGTTGGCAGGGCAAGTGAAGTGGGAAAGGTGGTGGGGAAATAGTACTATGTTGGTATTGGGGTAACAGGCTGTATTGAGAACATTAGTTTTCATAGGTTAGGGCATGGTGAACCTGTGGGAGTGAGCAGGGTGTGAGGGTTAAGAGTTGATGGGAAGGTTGATAATTCACCCCCTTTGGAAAATTGAGGTACCCCAACTCATCTATTCTTGGCACAGTGACATCCTTTGGCAAGGTTAAGCTACCCTCTGGTGGTGGGAAGCCATCCTTTGGGGTGATGAAATGTTACACTCGTGTGTCATTTCCTGTAATTTTTTGCTGGGCTATTGTTCTCTGCAAAGGAAAGAAATAAACTTAGGTGAGAGGGCCAGAGAGAAAAAGAATATATTCTCAAATGCTGTCTCTGATATGAAATTAAATTAAAAATTATCACTTTTCTTCCAGCTTACCTGCTGTCCATAAAACTGGAATTCTGGCAGAAAAAGCCTGATCATATGGTTTCGATAATGGTGAATAGACACTAATTTGACATTTGGCGCGTGAATTCAAACTCCACGTCTGTACGTTGCTCAAAATTCTTGGTAGTATATATCTACCAGCAAGTTTTAAATGATCTTTATAGCCTTAAGTATTATTACATACCGGATGATAGCGGGGAATAGAGTTGAAAAGTATGGTGCTGGAAAAGCACAACAGGTCAGGCAGCATCCAAGGAGCAGGAGAGTCAACATTTTGGGCATAAGCCCTTTCATCAGGAATGTGGAGGGGGGAGGCGAAAGGGGGCTGAGAGATAATTGGAAGGGTGGTGGTGGGAGTGGGGGCAAGGTAGCTGGGAAAATGATAGGTAGATGGAGGGGCACCCTCCACCTGCATCCATCTATTGCCTTCCCAGCTACCTGCCCCCAGCCCCACCCTCCTATTTATCTCTCAGCCCCCTTACCGCCCCCCACATTCCTGTTGAAAGGCTTATGCCCGAAACATCGACTCTCCAGTTCCTCGAATACTGCCTGACCTGCTGTGCTTTTCCAGTGCCATACTTTTCAACTCAAAATCACCAGCATCCACAGTCCTCACTTTCTCGACAGTGGGGAATAGTCAATATTTCAGTTCTATGATAACAACACAGATCTTGGATTTTTCTCTCAATAATTTATTTGTAACAAGCTTAGTTACTCATTACGAATATCCCGAAGTACCCGAATGTGTACTTTGAGTTGTACTGTTCAGAGATGTCATTGCACACCTCTAGGGCAAATGGGACTTGAACTTACACCTGCTGGTATGGACACTACCACTGCGCCAAAGGATCCGATAGAGCAGCCCCCACTTATTCTAGCTACAAGTGCAATCTCTGTTGATGCTGAAGAGGATTTACAATTTGGCTCAACTAAAATAGGGGATAAAATACCACAATTAAATAATTATGTTGGAACTTCCTTGATATCCTTTTGAATATACAAGGCTGGAGTCCTAATGAGCAATGCATTTTACATCCCAACACCAGTTTGACTGAACTGCAGTTTGATTTTGAGACAGAGCCTTGTGTTTGGCTGGAACTTTATTTCTCTTGGTTAGGTAACACTCAGTTCCTACGTAGAAATACCTGTGGGCCTTTGGCGAGATTGCCACTGGTGAGAAATTGAATTACTTCAAAGTTGAGGTCGAGACAGTCCTTACAGGTTGAACAATTCAAACTGAGGTCAGATTGGGTTAAGGAGGGCACAAGTGGATTATGGAATCTTTTTGAGGGCTCTTTATTTGCCAGGACTTAACACTAAGCACAATAAGGTTGTCAAATGGAAATTATAAGGGAATGCAGCAGTAACAGTGTGTACATGGGGAAATCTTTTGATTTTGGGCCCAAACTTCAGATTTATACAACATGTTAATCATTGGCGCAATCATTTGGCAGATTGATTACACCATTAGGGGAGAGGGGCGCTGTGGAGTTAAGGCTAGCCTGTGGCTGCCTTTCTCACTGTTGATGCTCACTTAGTGATCCAATAATTCTTCAGACCCAGTTAAAGAATCTAGCTCTATCTGATCAGTGTTAAATCGTAAGTGAGTATATTGTGTTACATACTGGCAAGTTGCAATTACAAGCTGAAGAAAAATCAATGAGTTAACCATGAAAGGGAAGGTTGGATCGTGTGCTCCGTCTCACTCTCTCTGTCTCATGTTGTCTTATTACGAGACAGCTTCCACAAACTGACTGAGATATCTATAAAGTAAAACAAGCACGTAATATTGATTTGCATGCCTGAAGATCATGGCACATGGATTACGAGGGAGCATTTGAGATAGTCATCAAATACTTCCACAACCAAGATGGGAGAGTCGTGCTTTCCCTGAATTAAACATAGGACTTTTTAAAAGTAAAATCAAAGTTTGCTGATAATCAAGTAATTTCCTCTGAATGGTATACTGTTGAAATGGAGGGACTGCAGAATTGTGCAGAGAGATTTGGGTGCACTGCTACATGAATTACACGAAGTTGATATGCAGATGCAGCAAGCATTCATTAAATGGAATGTTGGTATGTATTGCAAGGGAATAGAATATAATCATAGGGAAGCTTTACTGCAACTGTACAGGCTCTGGTGACAGCACACCTGGAGTGCAAAACTGTGTGCAGTTGGTCTCTTTATTTGAAAAAGAATATAATTTTGTCCAGAGAAGACCCACTTGACTTGTTGCTGGAATGTATGGGTATGGGAATGTATGGACGGCACGGTGGCACAGTGGTTAGCACTGCTACCTCACAGCGCCAGAGACCCAGGTTCAATTCCCGCCTCAGGCGACTGACTGTGTGGAGTTTGCACGTTCTCCCCATGTCTGCGTGGGTTTCCTCCGGGTGCTCTGGTTTCCTCCCACAGTCCAAAGATGTGCGGGTCAAGTGAATTGGCCATGCTAAATTGCCTGTAGTGTCAGGTAAGGGGTAAATGTAGGGGTACGGATGGGTTGCGCTTCGGCGGGTAGGTGTGGACTTATTGGGCTGAAGGGCCTGTTTCCACACTGTAAGTAATCTAATCTAATCCTATGAGAAAATGTTGCCAGACTGGACGTTTACAAGAGAGATGATCTTATTGAAACAGATAAGATTCTGAGGGATTTGATAGGAGTAGAACTGGGAGGATGTTTGCCTTGTGGGGGGGACGAGAACCAGTGAGACAAAGAACTAGAATATGAGATCTCACTGTTAAGCTAGAGCTGAGGAAAAACTTGTCTTGGGTTGAGGGGTTGCTAGCGTGTGGAATTTTTTTCCACAGAAAAGTAATGAAGTTGCCATTAAATTTATTCAGAATTAGTTAGATTTTTGACAGGCAAGGATGTCAAGGGCTGGTCAGGAAAGCAAAGTTGAGATCAATCATAATTTTGTTGACTGAGAAAACAGTCTCAAAGAACTGAACAGCTAATCTTGCTCCTAAATGCTATATGCTGTGGTTAGGCACTTAAGTAAATCAAAGTTAGTGTCATAGAGATGTAAAGCATGGAAACAATCCCTTCAGTCCAACTCATCTCTGCCAACCAGATATCCTAACCTAATCTAGTCCCATTTGCCAGTACTTGGCCATATCCCTCTAAACCCTTCCTATTCATACACCCATCCGGATGCCTTTCAAATGTTGTGATTGTACCAGCCTCCACCACTTCCTCTGGCAGCTCATTCCATGCATGCACCACCCTCTGTGTGAAAACGTTGCCCCTTAGGTCTCTATTAAATCTTTCCCCTTTCACCCTAAACCTTTGCCCTCTAGTTCTGAATGCCCATCCCAGAGCATGGATATTTATCCTATCCATGCTCCTCATGATTTTATAAACCTCTAAGGTTACCCCTCAACCTGTTACACTCAAAGGAAAATAACTCCAACCTACTCAGCCTCTCCCTATAGTTCAAATCCTCCAAGCATCCTTGAAAGTCTTTTCTAAACCTTTTCAAGTTTCACAACATCCTTCCTATAGCAGAGAGAGCAGAATCACAAGCAATATTCTAACAGTGGCCGAACCAATGTTCTGTACAGCCACAAAATGACACTACAACTCTTATACTCATGCTCTGACCAAAAAAAGGAAAGCATGCTGAACGCCTTCTTCACTATCCTATCTACCTGTGACTCCACTTTCAAGAAGCTATGAACCTGCACTCCAAGGTCTCTTTGTTCAGCAACATTCCCCAGGACCTTACCACTAACAGTATAAGCCCTGCTAAGATCTGCTTTCCCAAAATACAGCACCTCTTATTTATCTAAATTAAACTCCATCTGCCACTCCTCAGCCCATCTGATCAAGATCCTGTTATACTCTAAGGGAACCTTTTTCGCAGTCCACTATACCTCCAATTTTGGTGTCATCTGCAAGCTTACTAACCACACCTTCTATGTTCACATCTGAATCATTTATATAAATGATGAAAAACAGTGGATCCATCGCTGACCCTTGAGACACGCCACTGGTCACAGGCCTCTAGTCTGAAAAGCAACCCTCCACCACCACCCACTGTCTTCGACCTTTGAGCCAGTTTTGTATCCAGAATGGCTAGTTCTCCCTGTATTCCATATGATCTAAGCTTGCCAACCAATCTCCCATGAGGAACCTTGTAGAATGCCAAAGATCATGTTCAACAGTCTGCCCTCATCAATCCTCTTTGTTACATCTTCAGAAAACTCAATCAAGTTTATGAGACATGATTTCCCATGCACAAAACTGTGTTGACAATCCCTAATCAGTCCTTGCCCTCCTGAAGTACATGTAAATCCTGTCCCTTAGGATTCCTTCCAACAATTTGCCCACCATTGGTGTCAGACTCACTGGTCTAAAGTTTCCTGGCTTTTCCTTCCCACCTTTCTTAAATAGTGGCACCACATTTGCCAACCTTCAGTCTTCAGGCACCTCACCTGTGACTATCAGCAAGCGGCCCAGCAATCACTTCCCTAGCTTCCCATAGAGTTCTCAGGTACACCTGATCGGGCTTTGGGAATTATCCACCTTTATGGGTTTAAGGACATACAGCCCCTCCTTCTCTGCAATTTGGACTCTAATCCATAAATTTTGATAATCCATTTGTCGGCAATAGGTGAATATCGTATTCATTTTACTAAAATCTTGTGTATGTGTGATAGCTCCCTTGTCAAACCTACTGCTTTAAAATATTGACAGTGAAAATGTTGTAAGTGTCTACTGTGGTTTAGCTTTATCCTTGGATGCCCATGGGATTTTTGCTGCTTTCTTTTAACTTTACAATCTTTTTGACTCCTGTGTAGTAGAAAATGTCTTTGCTGCAGATCTTTACTGCAGTCAGAACCACATCTGTGTCAGTTCACTGAGGCTGGATTGATTATATGTACATCCAGCTCGGGATAATGCAAGTTAGACACATTGAATCTCAATTTGGAGACTGAAAATCCAACAAAGGACCATTGTAACTTTCTACTATTTCTTTAGCCAGTGTCAATAGTTTTGAACCAATGTGATAGTGAGCCATGTTTATGATTTAGAATTTACAGAATTTTGCAGAATCCCTACAGTGTGGAAACAGGCCCTTCAGCCCAAGTCCACACCGACCTCGAAGAGTAATCCACCCAGACCCATTCCCCTACCCTATATTTTACCCCTGACCTACATCTAACCTACACATCCCTGAACATGTTGGGCAATTTAGCATGGCCAATTCACCTAACCTGCACATCTTTGGACTGGATATTCAGATCTCTAAATATTCAGCCATGTCCAGAATTCTATCAATGATCTCTCAGATAGAGATGAGTTACTGTTAGAGTCATTGGGCATCTGAAAGGAATGAGGTTAATTCAGACACCATGGTTGCCACACTCAGTTCAACCCACTTGAAATTCAGAAGTAGTAGACTTCTACGTGGCAATTAATTGACTTTAATAAGCTGTAGGCAATTAACTATCTTTAATAGCTGTATTACCTCAACCTGATGATGATACTTGGTACTTTAGTTGTTCTGTACAACTGCAGCCTCACCAAGTGGAATTTTCCCCTCCTTATCATTTTCTATGAATTTTCATGTCTGTCACATCACAAATTTACCTGAGCTTAAACTTGTATTCCTCAATTCTGTCATGCTCCACAAAGAGTTAAATACCAGCTCCACTAACAACGGTTGTGTCCCAGCTAAACTTGAGAAAGTATGGTGAATATTATCTGGTGGATGACCAGGAAGGCTGCTTGAGGATCAATTTTAAATACAAGCATGTTGTCTGATTTGTCCCAGTTAAGTATCAGATTGCAGCTTTTCAATGTAGCAGTCATTCACTCTATTTGGCTTGCTTCCTGTTATTGCTTGGAAGGAACTATTCAACCTTCCTTTTCAAATTACTGAATTTGATTTGCAGTCTTCAAAGAGCAGTTGTCTGTCTGGAACCTCTGAAGAGAATAATGATCTGGAATTAATAAGACTAAAATAAAGCCAAAATGTAGCCTGCCAATCATGATGACAAGTGAAAATGATTTTGCTGTAGGAAATATTGTAAATGTCGACTATAGTTGGTTAGGAAATGATTGGAAATATATATATATGTATTTTAAGAACTATGTAATTATAGTTATTGAGATAGATTTTCAATTTGCTACAGAGGCATAAAATTGACATTGTAGATTGAGCACCTATCTTAGAAGCCTCCCAATTTCCATTTCTACTAATCACAATGGCAATAAAAAGTGGAAAATTTCTATACGTGCCAGTCAATTTCCAACAACATCGAACTATGTATGGGAACAAATTGAAAATCCATTGCATAGACTGAACACCAGGGATTCTCATGGATACATACAACACAAAAGGAGGCCACTTGCTCCATTGTGTCTTCGCTGTCTCTTTGGTAGAGCATTCCAGTTAGTTCCATTCCCAGATATTTCCTTATAGGCTTGTACATTTTCCTTTCAAGTATTTATTCTTTGAGTGATCTGATTGAATATGCTTCCAACACCTTGTCAGGCACTGCATTGCAGATCACAATAACTTGGATGTATTTTACAAGAAGGTTTTTATACTGTTGCCTGTGGTATTTTTCACTGATCACCTTTAAATCTGTGCCTTCTGGTTACTAAGCGGTTTTGCTATTGGATGCTGTTTCTCTTCAATTATGGCACTATTTAAAAGCCATTAATTATTTTTGACTGTCAAACTGGCTAACTATTGTCAAGCCATTTTATTAAACAGTATTGACCCAAGCGATATTTAGTGTAGTGAGCTTTTATCAAAAGAATAGGCAAGGCTAGAACCAGTACCTGAAGGAATCCTTCTTTCTTAAAACAAAGTATTCTATGTTCATTATGCTACAGGTGCAATAATGTTGCATTACAAGCAAAAACATTGTTGACAGGAAATTGAGGTTGAAACATGGAAACTAAAAATAAAATGAGCTGCAAGCAGTAAAAGAAGCTTAAAGTGTAGCTTATCAATCAAAATGACAAAAACAAAAATGGTTTTTGTAGCAGGCAATTTTGTTAAAAATAAAGAAATCACAATGTGTCTCAGATAATGTTTATATAATACTTCTGAAGTACGTAAGTAGTCGGAATGATAAAATGTTTAGTAATTCAGGCATGGAGTACATAATCCTTGTTGTGTACTAAATCCACAAAAAAAATGACATGCAATTTTCATTTTTCCTTTCACTTTTGAAAAACAAAACGGTTATATTTTATATCGCATATTAGTTGGCCATTCAGAGACCCCTTTTAATGATCTGTTTGGAGTGATTAAGTACACACTATGTAAACTGTAGTGCTGCAAGCCACAGTCACTAATCCAACAAATACAGTAATTAGAATAAAGTCGAACCTATGTCAAGGAAGAAATCCTTCTTCGGGAGAGAATTTCTGAATGCAAGATTCTATTATTAGCTGCAGGTCTTCTTTATTGTCTCTACCAGAAGGAGGAGATTAGGGAGAGAGGATAAATATACAGGGATGAATCATTAGAAAAATAGGTAACTGAGCATTGGAGAATACACACATATGCTACTAATGACATGTTCACATCTTCAATACATACTGCAATTTTTTTGCGTAATGGAAGTCGGTCTGTCACTTTGAAGAATTACAGTATTCAGATTATTGTGAAAATGTTTCTTTTTCTTGTGGAGGGTAGAATTCTAAGAGTCACTGAGCTCTAAACAAAAAAGGCTGTAGAGAGAAACAAAATGTTTCTCTGCATTCTATCTTCTGGGTTTATGGCTCTTCATAAGGCAATCTACTTCCCCACTCCTCCCAGTTTCATCTTTTACTTTCTGGACAAGAGTAAACTGAATTCAGATTAGATTGGAGACCTATTACTTTGTATTGAACATCTACAATTTACTCATGTCTGTTTTTAATGTAATTAAATCAGAGAGGAAGAGCTAATCCTCAGTATCTTATGCAACCAGCAATGAGAGTTCCTCTGTACATATTGTCTCATTTTAGGGCCTGGCAAGGAATGTATTCTGAGATCTATGACCATCTCCAATTGGCGAGAATCTAATCATCTCCCCTTGACAATCAATGTCATCGCAGGGCAACCCCTGTATCCATGGATTCATTTTCCGTGGTTTCAATTACCCACAGTTTACTGCAACCCGAACATATTATAGGGAACCAGGAGCTGGGTGCTGCTGGGAAGGTAAATTTCGCATTGAAATGAATGGGTTCACAGTTTTGGGCTTCTGCGTAGGTCATGGAACATACCCCCGTGGGGACCGGAGGACTACTGCACTACCACTATTGGATTGGTGACATGGATGTGGAATATTGGGATTCAGAGGTGACAGTGTCACTAATTCAGCCAAGGCATGACCCACAGGAAAGATCAAAATTGTGACTGAATTTCTTATGAAAATCAAGGCCAGAAATTTGGCTCTGGTGGCACAAACATAGGCTATCACATTGGTTGCTCATTTCAGTTGTCTCAATGGAACTGAATATCATGCATTTAACAAGGAGCTGATAGAAAAAATGACTATAATTTGCTATGACAAATTTCTATTCCTCAAAGTAAGATAAAATAATAAAACAAAGACAAAATTAAAAATCATCTTCTGTAATAAGAACAATGATTAGGTGTCAGTAACTTTTGAAGAGAGCAATAAAGTTACTGAATATTATTTCAGCCTCAAATTACTTTTCAACATTTCTCATACACTTAGGCATGAATTGTTCGAGAGATGTAACAGCAAACTTGAAATTTTCTGAAATTGCTGGAAAAGCTCAGCAGATCTGGCAGCAGCTGTGGGGAGAAATCAAAGTGAACATTTCGGGTTGAGTGACCCTTCCTCAGAACTGGAATGTTTCGTTTCTGATTTTCAACAGCCACTGTTCTTTTGGTTTTTAGTTTGAAGTTTTCAGAAATAGGCCTCTTAAACAAGAGCAAAAATATAGGAAGTCTTAAATGCGTTTTGAGGTAAAACTGTTTTCTTAAGAATAAAGGATTAAAGAATAAAGAAAGGCTACAATTAAATAGCTGTACAATTCAATTTGAGGAACTGAAGCTCGAACTAAAATGATTTTGAAGGCAAAACCAAAAATGACACCACAAAAGGTTGCTGTTTTGAAAATTCAAAGCAACTAATTGGTGACTTCTGTGCACTAAGCCTAATACATAATTTAGATAAATACTTGTTAAAGTAGAAGTGGAATTGAAAAACTATTGCATCTGTAGATAAAAGACAATTCCATTGTTGAATGGTCTTAATTAAAGAATTTTACAGCCCAAAAAAATTAGCAAGTGGATTTTTCATTTTTGATATTTGAAAGATTCCTTTTTTATGCACGGAGAATGCATTGGATCACAGTTTAAAATCATTTATTAAAAGTCTTCACTAAATGTTGTTATTTTATCCATCCTAGCAATCTACATTCATAGTTGTTATTTCTATCCAGCTGGAGGGTATTGATAGGATACAGATTTTTGAACTGCTTTTCTTGCCAACAGCATTTATGTTGCTCTAATGCTTACCAATGATTGGCAAGATAGAAGAAGTGCCAGTTTCTCCGTGTGGAATGTTGCCAACCCAATAACCTATCGTGAGAGCTAACCAACTAATTCACAGATTATACTGGAAAACAGATGAAACTCGTAAGGTTCTGGCTCCTGATAGCACTTTAGTTATATACTCAGGAAACAAAGTCCATACCCATTAATTATTTTACATCAACAATTAAGAGTGTCATTTCAGGGGCCATCAAACATGGGAAATGCAACAGTAGGTTTTTTTAGGAACCATACTTGCATAAGGATGAGGACCAGATTTTCCAGTCTGCTCTTCAATGGCTACTTCAAGAGAAATTGAGCAATAATTCAGTTATCCATTGAAGTCAAATACTTCCACTCTTTTATGTATTTAGTGACTTTGATTGTAAAGCTAGTCGAAGCAAAAAGATAACCAAAAGGCAAGCAGAACAGAAAGTCTGCTTGAGGACGCAGGCACTGTGTTTAAAGTCTAAATATAAAATGTAAAACATCCCTGTTGGTCTTCTGAGGAGCAGGAGAGTTGACGTTTTGGGCAGGAGCCCTTCATCAAGAATGTCCACATTTCTGATGAAGGGCTCATGTCCGAAGCACGACTCTCCTGCTCCTCAGATGCTGCCTGGCCTGCTGTGCTTTTCCAGTGTTACTCTTTTCGGCCGTTCCTTATCCATGCTAATTCACTTCGTATCGCAAAAGGCAGACTGACAGTAAACACTCTTAACCAAACTTTCAACTTATTGAAATACTGTGAACTTATTTCTTATATAAACAAGCATTTCACTCAAGTGTTCAACACCTCATGGAAACAAACATTTCCGTCCTATGAGCAGTTGGAACTGTTCATCAAAATGCATACCTGAAAGACACCCCAATACAGAAATGATAATTTGGAGAATCAGCCATTCTGAATGTCTGAAATACTTACCATTAGTTTTTTTTAATGATGTGGAGTTGTTGGTGTTGAACTTGGGTGGACAACGTTAAAAATCACATGACTCCCAAGTTATAATCCAACAGGTTTATTTGAAAGTACAAATTTTCAGAGCACTGCTCCTTCATTAGGAAGGAAGGAGCAACGCTCCAAAAGTTTGTACTTTCAAATAAGCCTGTTGGACAATAACCCAGTGTTGTGTGATTTCTTTTTAAGTTTTTTTTTTAAATTCACTACTTTCTTTTGATGAGTTCTTTGACAGTTTTGAGTTTATGCATATGTTTCTTCACAATCGCAAAGGGTACCTTATTTCCACTAAACCATTAAATAACGTGGTGAACAATAAAATACTCCTCTAACCTGCACTCCCACACACTCCCTGTGCCCTACCCATGTCAACACTAGCTTCAGGGAGAGGCTGGGGATTCCTGGCAATTTCCAGCATTTTCACTACCACAGACATATTCTCCACGTGGCATATATTTCAGATTATTTGTTGATTCTCGTTTTGAACAGGGAATATTTAAGATTGCTCACAGTTATGCCGATTAATTTGATGGGATTAATTCACGCATCAAAAGTTAAATGGCGTTTTATTTCAAATCATAGTACTGAAAAATAAATTTGTCTGGTTCATTTCAAGTCATGCATCTTTGCACAATGCAAACCCTTTGGTGATCTTAGAAGTTTTTTTTAAGAGTATATTGCTTCGGACTTTCTACTTTCAGACAGCTTTGTTTGATATCACTGTACATGTGATTAACTTCCTTTTGACAACTTTGAAAAGAAACTTCTTCTAGATTTCAACAAAATGGTGCACTGCTGATTGCAGTAAACTCTGCCACAAGATTAAACAGATTAGGACATCAGCTTAGCACCTTAGTGCTCTGTGTGAAAAAGTAAGCATCTTAGTGCTTGTAGTACAACATCTGTTGCTAATAACTCACTCTGGCCTCTTAGATTTTCCAAAAGCTATATAAAAAAATTGTTTTATTTGTCCACTCAGGTTCAATATTGCAACTTTCAATGCACACTGAAACCAGTGCAACCACACTGCAACCAGTTCTGAGTGGTTGTGTAGAGTTTAATGACTGTTTAACCAATTAATACAGTGCAGTATTTCACAGTTGTCACCCCAAGTTTTCTTCATTATATCACAATTCGACAAGATTTGCACTTTGTCATTTGCAAACGATTGTCATTCCACAAAATATGTTGGAGCTGACTACCTAAATGAAAGTGATTTGAAACATCACTATAGAGCAGTGAAACGAAGCTATTGAAAATGCAAGAATATTTTCTTTCAGTATCACTTTAAATCCTCGTTCAATTACTAACTTACAAGTACCAAACTGCAACATTGTTAAACAAGCCAGTGGAGGTGAGTGCACAATGGTATAGAGTAGGGACAGAGTCATATGAGCATACAAAATAGCAACAGAAGTCATGTGGCCTCTTAAGCATGCTCCATCTCTCACTAAGATCATGGCTGATCTATTTGTCCTTCGAATTCCACATTCCCATCTATCCCTGATAACCTTTGATTCTTAATAAGCATCAATCCACTTCAGTCTTATAAATATTCAGTGACTCTAGCTCCACTGCCTTCTGAGACAGTGTGCTCCAAAGTCACACACAACCTTCTGAAATAAATACTGCTTCTCATCTCTGTCTTGAAGGTGTGATCTTGAATATTAAAACATTGCTCCTTATTTCTTACCCACAAAAGGAAACATCCATTTCATGTCCACCTTGTCAAGACTGAGCTTGAGTCCTCAACATTGACACCATAGCCCCATGAATTCTAAAGAAGAATTTTACTGAACTTGAAACGTTCACTCTGTGTCTCCCTCCACAGGTGTTGCCAGACCCGTTGAGTATTTCCATCATTCTCTGTGTTTGTCCCATGAAACTTTGTCACAACGGGTCAAAAATGGGCAAGGAATTCCTCCCGTACTGATTATTGCATATCGCAAACTCATCAAATGAATCAGGCCTCTTTATCATGTGTGGTTTGGGTGGCTAATTTTGGAAAATGTGAGAGAAAATTTGATAGAGATATTCAAATTCAAGAAGGTTTTTTTTAGATTAGATTACTTACAGTGTGGAAACAGGCCCTTCGGCCCAACAAGTTCACACCGACCCGCAACCCACCCATACCCCTACATTTACCCCTTACCTAACACTACGGGCAATTTAGCATGGCCAATTCACCTGACCCGCACATCTTTGGACTGTGGGAGGAAACCGGAGCACCCAGAGGAAACCCACGCAGACATGGGGAGAACGTGCAAACTCCACACAGTCAGTCGCCTGAGTCGGGAATTGAACCTGGGTCTCAGGCGCTGTGAGGCAGCAGTGCTAACCACTGTGCCACCATGCTGCCCACAGGTGGAGTTGGTAGGGAATATCTGTTCTTATTGTTGGAAGGTTTAAAAATAAGGGGAGGGGGCACGGATTTAAGGTAATTGATAAAAGAAGTAAAGGTCACATTTAAAAAATTCTTTTCATGCACCATGGTTAGGATTTACCTGAGGGTATGGTGGGGACATGTTCAACTAAGGTATTTAACAGGGAGCTGGATTATTGTCAGAGAGGGAATAATATGCAGGGTTACAGAGCTAAGATGGGGAATGGCACAAGCTCAGTTGCTCCTATGGAGAGCTAATGCAAGCATATTGGCAGAATATCCTCTTTCAGTACTGTGACAAGTGTTATGGACCAGGCTAGACCCCCTTAAAACATTTCAAGAAATTAGCCCAGACCCTAACTTCACTAGTTGTTTTAAGTCGGTGTGCAGTGGATATTCCAGGAGGAATGCAGCTGGTCAAACCACTTAGTTTTAAATGGCACGGCACAGCACGGTGGCACAGTGGTTAGCACTGCTGCCTCACAGTGCCAGAGACTTGGGTTCAATTCCCACCTCAGGTGACTGACAGTGTGGAGTTTGCACATTCTCCCCGTGTCTGCATGGTTTTCCTCCGGGTGCTCCGGTTTCTTCCCACAGTCCAAAAATGTGCAGGTCAGGTGAATTGGCCACGCTAAATTGCCCGTAGTGTAAGATAAAGGGATAAATGTAGGGGAATGGGTGCGCTTCGGTGGGTCGGTGTGGACTTATTGGACCAAAGGGCCTGTTTCCACACTATAAGTAAATTAGTAATAACCGAATGAAGCACAAACAAAAGAGAACAGAATACTGAATTATTTAGGGTAAAAAATGAGGTCTGCAGATGCTGGAGATCACAGATTAGGCAGCATCCCCCACCCCACTCCGGCCTATCACCCTCACCTTGACCTTCTTCCACCTATCACATCTCCATCGCCCCTCCTCCAAGTCCCTCCTCCCTACCTTTTATCTTAGCCTGCTTGGCACACTCTCCTCATTCCTGATGAAGGGCTTATGCCTGAAACGTCAAATTTCCTATTCCTCAGTATTGAATTATTTAGCCTATCTGAAAACACAACAGATTATCCCAACGTAATGATGCTGTTCCAAATCCCCATAAATACCCCTTGGCACAAATGGTACAATCAAACACAGGGTCTTACAGGAGAGACGTCATAGAGAGGTCAGCATGAACCTGGTTCTTTGGTCCAGCAGCTTATTTTCAATACAACTGCTGAAAACCAAACCAAATCAGAGAAAAGCTAAGCTGGGAGAACTGGCTACTCCCCTTTTATTGTACAAGTGTTTTTTCTAAACTTGAGAGCCTTCTGCCTGAGGCAGTACCTGTTAGCTATTATCAAACTAGCCCTGAAACTCAACAACCCCAGACTTTTTGTAATCTGTATCTTTTACGACCTCTCTGGGGGGAAAAAACCGAGGACAGCATAACCTTATTAAAGGAATGGCATCATCACACAAGTCTGTCATTGCCAATTTGTTTGAAGTCAATTCACTAGTTTTGGAATCCTCTTCGGCTGCACTCCTATTCTCTGGCTTAACCATGACACCTCAAGTCTGCACCTTTAATAGAGCAGCAAGACCAAAGGTCGCATTACCAGCTGCTTTCCCAGCCACCTGTGCTGTTCAGGATAGCAGAGGGGATGAATGCTAAGTTCCAACTGGAAGGAGGTGAAACCTGTAACACTGGCTCTATAGGCAGAGAGGGTCAGGTCTTTTGACATGTTTAAGCACCAATACCTCAGGAGGGCTCAGTGTTCATAGCAAATTATTGCTGACAGCCTGGAATTTGACCTCCTTCACAGTGAACTCTTCTCGTGGGCATGCTTTGGCAATGGCCCATCAGTGGGTTCCTACCTCTCTTCAATGCTGTATGATCTGTACCCTGCAAGGAGAGAGAGCAGAGAGGAATGAGTGTCAGGAATGGCTTCTGTGGATGGAAGGGAAGGGAAATATTTGTGGACGGTGTTTGTCAGGTATTGGTGCAATAGGGCAATGGGTTTAGGGTGAGCGTGTGTATTGGTTACTCACAAGGATACATCCAATTTCCAAAGAGAGAATGAGTGTCACTGCAAGGTGTATGGTTCTAAGGAGTACTGAGAATGCTGGGAAAGTCAGAGTGGAAGGCTGCGCACACCAGTGGGATGCCATTCATAAATCATGCCTTCCTTGCTCACTGGGTCCATTAGTACACTTGGTTCCAGGTTGACAGGACTACACGCCTGCTGCTGGTCTCTTCAGCTACTACCATCTTCACCTTCCTCTTAGGTGAGCTCACTTCATTGCAGTCCTTCACATCCTCCAGCAGGACTTCCGGGTAAGAGCGTAGGGAGGAATCTTCATACCACTTCTCCCTATTTGATAGCTATTGTACCATGTAACTGCTGTTGGGGTTACCCTTAACTCAAAACAACCTTCCTTTTTTGCATGTCTGATGTGGCATCCTGCCCATCCTGTCTGATTAGGAACCCAGAGATTAGACAGTAATGCCACGGTTCAGTTAAACAGCTGTGTCTCGTCCACTGAAGCATCAACAGATTTTCAACTCTCTACAGCCCTTGCTGTTTCATTAGGGACTATCATTTGAATGTTCTGCTTAAAGTAACAGTTAACTGACAGTTTATGTCTCAGACATTAATCCCTGTCTGCCTTTTCAGGTGGAGAAAGTGACCCCAAAGCATTACTTTGAAGAAAAGCTCAGTAGTTCTTATTGGCGACGCAGCCAATATTTACCCCTCAACCGACATCACTAAATTGATTGCCTGATCATTATCAGAATTTTGTTCTTGAGGCCACATTGTGCTCAAATTGACTGCTCTGGTTTCCTAAATTACAACAGTGATTGGCCAGTAGTTTCTGAACAATACTTCACAAAGCAAATCGTTAGCTATGAGGTACATAGTGATGATTGGAGGTCACGAACTGCGCTGTCTGAATGGAAGTTCTTTGTTATTTTTCCATCAAATGGAGGATACTGCAGTGGGAAGATCATAATAAATAAACATAAATACATGTGTGTCACATGGCTAGAAATGTGTGCAATGAAAAAAAACAGGAGCAGGAGTTTGGTGATTAACAAAATGTGACAAAGGTTTGCAGTTTTTGGTCAGCATGATGATGATGTCTGTTCCTCCAGAAAGCTGGCCTTTTATGTTCTGAACTTTCCCTCCAGCCTGAAATCTCAATGCCTTCATAATATTGAGAACCAACTCCATTCTCAGACTCCACATTAAAATGAACCGACAATTCTGCAGCCTTTGCCTCCTTAAGCGCCATCTTGTACACTACCTACATCCCTGAACATGTCAAGGCATTGACTGCTTGCAACTCTGTGCACCAATCTTGATTCCAATCCTTCCCCTATTTGTCCCTTCCATTCCCTAATGATGGATACCCAACTGCACATTCTATCGTACATCCGCTGGTCATCTGCCTCCAAATTGCTGCTTGTTTCTGTATCTTTTGCTCTTTGTTTGGGCACCATTCAGATTGATGAACTTGGTGAGGCCACTTTTGGAATATTGTGTACAGTTCTGGTGTCCCTGCTATGGGAAGGATATTATTAAATTGGTAAGGGTTCAGAAAAGATTTACTAGGACGTTGCCAGGAATGGAGAGCTTGAGTTATAAGGAGAGACTGGATAGGCTGTGACTTTTTTCACTGGAGTATAGGAGGTTGAGGGGTGACCTTATAGGGGTTTACAAAATTAGGAAAGACACAGGCATAAGGTGATTAGCAAAGATCCTTTCCCTAGTGTGGAAGAGTTCAAATGTAGGGGCATATTTTTAAGATAAGAGGAGGAAGATCTCAAAGGGACCTGAGAGACAACCTTTTCACATACAGGATGGTTTTATGTGGAATAAACTGCCAGAGAAAGTGATAGATGCAGGTATAGTTTCAACATTTGGATAGGTACATGAATAGGAAAGGTTTCGAGGGAAAAGGGCCAAACACAGACAAATGGCACTTGTTTAGTTTTGGAACCTTGATTGACATGGACAAGTTGGACCGAAGGGTCTGTTTCCATGCTGTATGACTTGATGACGCTACATGCTTGTCCCTGAACATTTGACATTTCTCTCACATACTTCAAAGTTTTTGAAAAGCACTATGTGTTATCATGTGCTTTCAATCTCTTGCTTCCCCAAGTTCTACCTCTCCAAGGTGTTCATGACTTTACCTTGAAATGATTTCCTCCTTGAAGGATTCTGTACAAATACAAACAATCATGTCTAGATTGGTTTGTGCAAAGCTTCTGTTATGGTGTGTACTCAAGATGAGAAAGAGTTAACTTTCTTGACCTGTTCTCTTACTATAAGCATCCCCATGTCACCGCTCTACCTTCCAAATAAAAAAATAACAGATCTAACTCATGCTTAGCTCAGAATGATGAGGAGAAGTTCAGCAAACCATTCTGTTTTTGCAGGTTAGAATGTCATGAAGTATTTCACTGTGAACTTGGTGCGCTGACCTCCACTGAGTATGCCATTAGAATGTCCTTGCACATTTTCAATTAGTTGTATTGTATCTTATAAGAACAGCTTTTTAGACATGACTTATAACTGGCCTTTTGTACTGATCCTTTTTAACTACAATTTACAAATTTTATCTTCCATCTCTTCATGTTCATGGGTGCTCCATACTATAATCTACTTTGAAGATTCATGCTGCAGAGTCTATGCTTTTTTGGCCTCTGGTAATTCGGCATTTGCACAGAAAAACAATGTTAAGAACTGTTTTTAACTGTATGGGCATTCCTCATAAGTGTGTGAGTGCGCAATTTCTTGATTTCTCTAGCTAATCTTCATGATATTTATTAAGGAAATATGACCCAAAGCCACATAGGAAGTTGCCTTTTAAAATTAATGGACTAGAAAGGCCCATCATTAAGTAAAGCTTTGTGTTTCTGGAGCTTCATGGATTGTTAATTCTTCACCAGTCAATGGACCAAAGCTAAACTGAAAGGCATTTTATCTTTGAAGCATTATTGTAACATTCAATTGACTTCTATTAGTGCATACAATACCATCTGACTGGACACTGTGGATTGTGGAAAGTGACTAATCAAAACTTGTTTGTGCTTGTAATTATAACCATCTCCACTCTATGTACTATGATTGTGACAATCATTGGGCACAGTTGCTTTTTGAGGGTATTTGTGAATGTATGTGTGTAGGTGTATGTAATTGAGATCTTTAATGGCTGTCATATCTCTTGCATATATACTAAAAAAGAACTACATTATTAGATCATAGTACTTACTTAATAGTTTGCAAATTGAGAACGCTCTGATGTCTAGTACAAACATTCAAACTAAAACATATAAACATTATCCAGATCGTTGCTGTGCAGCTTGCAAAGTAGATTGCACTGGTAGATAATAGAGTTGAAATTTTTATCAGGTGATACTGTAAAACACTGGTCTGGGGAGAATGGGAGGGGATGGTGGTGGGATCAGGACAGGTACATGCATTGGACTGTCCACCTATCCTACATATCACCTGATGTTAGATCCCCTATGATCTCCAGAATTAGTGAGAATGAGTGGCTGTTTTGATACCACCTTTCTCTGCCACTGACAAGACAAATTTCTACCCTGCCAGCTTAAAGCTGAATTCTAAGCATCTTTGCATACTTTCCATAACCCATCACCGCAACCAAGTGCCAGCTTAATGTGGTCTGCACTGTACATACCATCATCAACACACACAAAAATGTCTCTTATATTAAAAAGTATTGACAAGCCTGAAAATGTTCTGACTTGCTGATTTTTCAGGGCTGTCCTTGAAGTCTCTAACTCTCAGGGTTATAGATATATGTCATGTCGATGACAACGTGTAACAAGTGCCTGTCCTTTCAATTAGTTTTCCTTCCCACAGGCCATTTCCAGTTTGCTACTGAATCCGCTCCATGTTAGCAGGAAGGTGGAGATGACTTTTTTAAGCTTATCAAAGATTCAAATTTCTCCAGCACTTACCAGCATCCACAAACAAGGAAACATCTAAGCAATTATCCCATTTCAACAATGTTGAAGTCAAACAATTTGTGCCTGGGTTTCACTCAGGGATTCAATATGGTGCCGACACTCGGCGACTCTCTGTGAGCTCCCCACAGCAGATCTTACTGTAACATTTCTTATAACTGTTCTGCATTTTTAAACCTAGATTCTAAGTCTGTAAAACTTACTGATAATTTCGGTATTGTCAATGTTGATCTTGCTTTGTGTCCCTTCTATGCAGCTGTAACCGTGTAGGCCTTGCTCTATCTAAGCACCCAATGACCTGTATGTCCTTGTTTGCAATGATTAACCTATACTATTCACAAAACACAGTTTTTCACTGTACTTAGGTACACGTGCCTACAATAAATCAAATCAAATCAGTTCAGGTCCCCTGATTCACAATTCAGTCTGTTTACAAAACTCAAATTAAAATAAGTAGAATGACAAAAACTCCAACCAATGGTGTCTGATGTATAAACATTTATTGAGAACCTTATAAAATAACTGTTGAATATTTCAGTGTCCACATGGCAACAACATGTTCTGAATTGTAATGAGACAATCTCATTGCCAGTCAGATGAGTTTGGGATTTCCATTACTGTGGTAGACAATTATCCCAGTTTTGTCTTAAGGCTGAAATTGTCACTGTAAAATAAACATTTCTTTCACCTTGCTTAATCCACCTTGCTTAAAAACTCTTCATTCATTTACATAGACCATATTGGACAGCATTCAGTGAGACAGTAGAGGTTCTAGCTGTGTTGCTCTCTACATAATTTTAAAGTCATCTGAGGCAATTCTGTATGAATAGGTAAGATTTAGAGGGATATGGGCCAAGTGCTGGCAAATGGGACTAGATTAGGTTAGGATATTTGGTTGGCATGGACGAGTTGGATCGAAGGTCTATTTCCATGTTGTACATCTCTATGACTCTATGGCTCAACAGTTGCTGGAGAATAAAATGACAGGCAGTCAAAAACTGGAAGAAAAGCAATTGACTGCCCAATGCCATTTCTGAGTGGGCCTCAAAAGAGGTGGCAATATTTGTCAAAGAAAAAATGTGGGAAAAATTATAAATGACACCTGAGTTCATTCATATTCAACAGAACAACTGGGACATAATTTTCTGCAGTTCCATCAAATTACATCTCTTCACAGAGGTACTTACCTGCTTGGAGCAAACTAAATTCTTTCAATGTAAATTTGTGGCTCATTTCACTTCCTCATTGTGTGTATTTTTACACACTGGGTAGAATTTCATGCTTCACATCCCAGGAGTGGACTGTGAAGTGGTGGGGTCCATTTAAAGCAGGAAGGTTTGGAATGCAAAGCCTGTCACCTTCTCGATTGCCCCTTTTAAATCTGCACAGGAAGGGTTGAGAATGACCCTTTGGCCAATTGTGAACTGTAAGGGCCTCATCCTGCTGCTGCTGGTATCCCTCCAGCAGCCAGATAAGGGCCTTGGCACTTGAGGAAGCTTACAGGTAAACTCTGGGCATGGCCGTGGTTTGGTGGGAGCCCTGTTTCCCCTTGGGCCAATGTGTTTCATGGAGCGACTCATCAGTGGCAAGGTCTACACCATTGGCATGGTACCTTCCTCCTACCAGCCTTCTGCACCACCTTGCTCCCCAAATGCCAAGATCTGCCTGTCCAACCCCAGCCATTCACTCACAATTGCTGTATTCCATGGCTCCATTGACACTGCCAGCATTGATCAGAAGCAAGAAACTCTTCCTGTAGGAGATGGACACCTTGATGGCAGCCAGCAGACTGTAATATTTCTTGACTCATTCATAGTTTGGGGGTG
The DNA here is from genome assembly GCF_020745735.1 of Hemiscyllium ocellatum. Taxonomy (NCBI): domain Eukaryota; kingdom Metazoa; phylum Chordata; class Chondrichthyes; order Orectolobiformes; family Hemiscylliidae; genus Hemiscyllium; species Hemiscyllium ocellatum. The sequence goes on along the minus strand of NC_083424.1, from coordinate 32,285,805 downwards.
TCACTGGCTGATCCAGCATTTTTATTGCCATCCCTAGTTGCCTGTGAGAAAGTGGTGGTAAGCTACCACCTTGAAACACTGTAGTCCATGTGTTGTAGGTTGACCCACAATGCCCTTAAAGAGGACATTCCAGGATTTTGACCCAGTGATAATGAAAGAACAACAACATATTTCCAAGCCAGGATTGTGAGTGGCTTGGAAGGGAACTCGTAGGTGGTGGTGTTCCCATGTATCTGTTTTCCTTGCCTTTCTAGATGGAAGTGGTCGTGACGCTTGGAAGATACTACCTACAGAATCTTGGTGCATTTCTGCAGTGCATCTCATAGATGACACTCACTGCTGTTACTCAGTGCCAAGGGTAGAGGAACAGAATGGCACCACATCTACAAAAAAAATTAAGTGGGCTGCTTTAAGCTAGCCATTGTCCTGAGACCATTGTCACTGAGTTTGCAGGTGACACAAAGATAAGTGGAAGATCAGGTAGTGTTGAGAAAGAGGGGAGGCTGCACAAAACGTGGTCAGACCAGGAGAGTGGGCAAAGACGTGGCAGATGGAATACAATGTGGGAAAGTATAAGGTATGGTAGGAAGAATAGAGGCTTTAAAAGTTTGAAGTAGAAAGGGCTACTAATTCAGGATTAAGGTTAATATGCAGATTCAGTTGGCGGTTACAAAGGTAAATGTGATGTTAGCATTCATTTCAAATGGGCTAGAATACCGGAATGTATTGGTGAGGCTGTATAAGGCTCTGATCAGACCGCATTTGGAATGTTGTGAGTAGTCTAGGATCTTTTATCTAAGGAAGGATGTGCTGACTTTGGAGAGGGTCCAGAGGAGAATTACAAGAATGATCCTGAGGATGAAGAGCTTGTTGCATGAGGAATGGGTGAGGACTCTGTGTCTATACTCAGTGGAGTTTAGAAGGATAAGGAGGGATTTCATTGAAAATTATAGAATACTGAAAGGCCTGTATGTGGAAAAGATATTTCCACTTGTAGGAGAGACTAGGGTGCAAGGGCACAGCCTCAGAGTGAAGGGATGACCTTTAGAACTGAGATAAGGAGGAATTTCTTCAACCAGAGAGTGGTGAATCTGTGGAACTCATTGCCACAGAAGGCTGTGGAGGCTAAGTCATGGAGTATATTTAAGATGGAGATAGATTAGATTAGATTACTTACAGTGTGGAAACAGGCCCTTCGGCCCAACAAGTCCACACCGACCCGCCGAAGCGCAACCCACCCATACCCCTACATTTACCCCTTACCTAACACTACGGGCAATTTAGCATGGCCAATTCACCTGACCCGCACATCTTTGGACTGTGGGAGGAAACCGGAGCACCCAGAGGAAACCCACGCAGACACGGGGAGAACGTGCAAACTCCACACCCGGAATTGAACCCGGGTCTCAGGCATTGTGAGGCAGCAGTGCTAACCACTGTGCCACTGTGCCGCCCACATAGAAAGGTTCTTGATTAGTAAGGGACCAAGGCTTACTGGGAGAGGGCAGGAGAATAGAATTGAGAAACATATCAAGATGGAATATCAGAGCAGGCTCGATGGGCTGAATTCCACACCTATATATTGTGGTCTTATAACCATATGGCCACCTGAATGGAATTAAATCTTGTTCAGACTTCCAGAAATGACTGTGGTAGAGCTGCCAGTGGCTCTGCAGCCTGCCAATGGGTCTATCAATGCAAGCATTAATTTCTACCCATCATGGATGTCTGGCTATGTCTAGAATATGTCATTATCAATGGTGATGCAACTTTATTCAGAGAAATGTAGCATACATTTTGGGTAGAGAAGGGACAATGAAAGGAAATATTCCCAAAAGTGGAAAGCTAAGAACAATGGAGAGACGCATCGTTGTGCATGCCTTCGTCTTTTTTGTGGGAATGCAGCTTGAGATAAAAAGGTTAATTGATTCCTTTATTTCACATTTAGGGGACACTGAAAGCACAAGCAAATTATATTGAATTTGTTCTAAATATTGGTTAGGGCACAATTTGAGTATTATAAGTATCTTATTATAGGTAGAAGATCAGAGCATTTGGAAAAAAAATTCACGAAAATGTTGCCAGAAAAGGAAAATTGTAATTATAAATAAAGGATAAAATAATTTTGACTTTATTAGTTTTGAGAGGGTATTAAGTAAAAGTTTGTTGCTGTTGATTGATCGACTGATAAAGGAACATAAAGTCAAAATTATGACAGAGGACACAAAATGAAGAGGTGAAAGAATTGCTTTCATTTTGAGGGCTATTTTGAAATGAAAACTTTGCCACACATCATTATTGAAGCAGAAACAATAACATTTACACTGCAATTGGATAGGTACTTGAAATAATAGAATATGAAAAGATAGAGAGAGAGGACAGGGAAATATATTTGAATGGATCAGTTCCACTTGAAAAGATAGCACCAGCGCAGGATATGATGGGCCCAAATAGCCCTCAGTGCTGTAATTTCTGTAATTGTGCAATTTTATAATTATAGAAATATTACACAGACTTTGAATGGGAACATTATGAGGATGAGCTACTGTGCAAATTCCTATTTCATTCTAGCATTTTAATGGGCACAGCTGTACACTTTCAGTGATGGCACATTGCCACCAAGGCAGGATCCAACAGATAAGCATTAACATTCACCTGAGTAGTTTCAGATCTTGGCCACTCAATTGTGAAAAGGAAACCAAAGGAAGTGAGGTACTTTCCCAAAGAGAGAACCACGAGGTGCTGTCAAATGAGAACCCTCTCTACAGCTGCTTATGGATTAGTGAGGGAAGTATATTAGGAGGAGCTTACCATTTTGCTCTCTGGACTGGTGGCTCAGTGGTTATCACTGCTTCTCACAGCGCCACAGACCTGGGTTCAATTCCACCCTCGGGTGACTGGCTGTGTGGAGTTTGCACGTTCTCCCCATGTCTGTGTGGGTTTCCTCCCACAGTCCAAAAATATGCAAGTTAGATGGATTGGCCATGCTAAATTGCTTCGTAGTGTCCAAGGATGTGTACGTTAAGTGGATTAGCCATGGGAAATGCATGGTCACAAGGACAGGGATGGGTCTGGTTGGGTTGTGGAGAGTGTGTGTGGACTCGATGGGTTGAATGGCCTGCTTCCATATTGTAGGGATTTTATGAAATTGAAAGACCGAGAGTGTTAAAGGAAAAAAGAATGCACGTCAAAGAGTCATAGAGTCATTGAGATGTACAGCATGGAAACAGACTCTTTGGTCTAACCCGTCCATGCCGACCAGATATCCCAACCCAATGTAGTACCACCTGCCAGCACCTGCCCCATACCCCTTCAAACCCTTCTTATTCATATACCAATCCAAATGCCTCTTAAATGTTGCAATTGTACCGGCCTCCATGTATCAAAGCAAAATTTACAAATTTCCCTCTTAGGATATTTCTACACGTAAAGCGGAGCCCTTTGAGTTTATTTGCCATTTAGCAGTCAGGGGCTGACATTAATAGTCCATTGTGTATTCCTTTGGGGTAACACTCAAGATGATGGATTGATTTGCCAATTGAGAATAAGTTCAATTTGAAAGTTCAATTGGGGCAATTGCGAGTTATAAGGTAGCCAGGAAGGATCTAAAGAGAGAGCTAAGAGCATCAAGGAGGGGACATGAAAAGTCCTTGGTTGGTAGGATTAGGGAAAACCCAAAGGCTTTCTATAGGTATGTCAGGAATAAAAGAATAACTAGGGTAGGAATAGGTCCAGTCAAGGATAGTAGCGGGAAGTTGCGTGTGGAGGCTGAAGAAATTGGAGAGACACTGAATGAATACTTTTCGTCAGTATTCACTCAGGAACAGGACATTGTTGCCGATGTGAATATTGAGTCACAATTAATTAGAATGGATGGCTTTGAGATACGTAGGGAACAGGTGTTGGAAATTCTGGAAAGGGTGAATATAGATAAGTCTCCTGGGCCTGATGGCATTTATCCTAGGATTCTCTGGGAAGCAAGGGAGGAGATTGCAGAGCCATTGGCCTTGATTTTTATGTCCTCGTTGTCTACAGGAATAGTGCCAGAAGACTGGAGGACAGCAAATGTGGTGCTCTTGTTCAAGAAGGGGAGTAGGGATAACCCTAGTAACTATAGACCGGTGAGTCTTACCCCTGTTGTGGGCAAAGTCTTAGAGAGAATTGTAAGGGATAGGATTTATGAACATCTGGATAGGAATGATGTGATCAAGGATGGTCAGCATGGTTTTGTGAAGGGCAGGTCGTGCCTTACAAACCTTATTGAATTCTTTGAGAAGGTGACTAAGGAGGTGGATGAAGGTAAAGCGGTAGATGTGGTGTATATGGATTTTAGTAAGGTGTTTGATAAGGTTCCCCATGGTAGGCTACTGCAAAAAATACGGAGGTATGGCATTGAGGGTGAGTTGGAGGTTTGGATTAGGAATTGGCTGGCTGGAAGAAGAGAGGGTAGTAGTTGATGGGAAAGGTTCATCTTAGAGTGCAGTTACCAGCGATGTTCCGCAAGGATCTGTTTTGGGACCATTGCTGTTTGTCATTTTTATAAATGACCTGGAGGAGGGGCTAGAAGGTTGGGTGAGCAAGTTTGTGGATGATACGAAAGTCGGTGGAGTTGTTGATAATGAGGAAGGATGTGGCAGGTTACAGCGGGATATAGATAAGCTGCAGAGCTGGGCAGAAAGGTGGCAAATGGAGTTCAATGTAACTAAGTGTGAAGTGATTCAATTTGGTAAGAGTAACAAGAAGATGGAGTACTGGGCTAATGGTCGGATACTTGGTAATGTGGATGAGCAGAGGGATCTTGGTGTCTATGTACACAGATCTCTGAAAGTTGCCAACCAGGTAAATAGTGCTGTGAAGAAGGCATATGGCATATTGGCTTTTATTGGTAGAGGAATTGAGTTCCGGAGTCCTGAGGTCATGTTGCAGTTGTATAAGACTCTGGTGCGGCCGCATCTGGAGTATTGTGTGCAGTTTTGGAAGGATGTGGAGGCACTGGAACGGGTGCAAAGGAGGTTTACCAGGATGTTGCCTGGTATGGTAGGAAGATCGTATGAGGAAAGGCTGAGGCACTGGGGGCTGTTTTCATTGGAGAAAAGAAGGTTTAGGGGTGACTTGATAGAGGTATACAAGACGATTACGGGTTTAGATAGGGTTGACCATGAGAACCTTTTTCCACATATGGAGTCAGATATTACGAGGGGGTATAACTTTAAATTAAGGGGTGGTAGGTATAGGACTGATTTTAGGGGTAGATTCTTTACTCAGCGAGTCGTGAATTCATGGAATGCTCTGCCAGTAACAGTGGAGGACTCTCCCTCTTGATGGGCATTTAAACGGGCATTTGATAGGCATATAGAGGAAAGTGGGCTAGTGTAGGTTAGGTGGGCTTGGATCGGCGCAACATCGAGGGCCGAAGGGCCTGTACTGTGCTGTATTTTTCTATATTCTATGTTCTATGTTCTAAGTCATCCACACCAGGTTTGAGAAAAGTGGGTGAGGGTGAGTTGGGTGAGGGTGGATGTGGGCAGTAGGTAACAGTCCTGTGGAGGGGTGATGGAGAGAGAGAGAAACCCTAGACAGGCAATAAGGGCCTCAGCACCTGAACTTTCTCCCATTCACCTTGTAACATGTGGGTCGAATGAGATCAGAGGTTTCAAAACAGCCGATTCTGGCAAATACAAAATATTCCTACAGGCACAATGATGCACTTAAAAATATAAAATGGGAGGAGAATGGATATATGTACAGAATGTGGATAATGAGTAGGTACGAAAGGAATTGAAGGGCAGTAATTGCTTAAAGAAAAGGACTGTCCAATCTTAAAAATATTTCAGTAAGGATCAGCTGTGAAGCATTTAGGAGGAAGTAGTATTTGTTGTAATTATATTACCGATAGTTGTTTCCTCTGTAAGTGGCTGTGTCTTTGTCTTAATGTTAATAGAAATCAGATGCCTCCAGCTCATTTGAAACTTTGCCTGTTAGTTCCATTTAATTTGGCACTCTGTAAGAAAAAGCCACTTGAAAAGCTTGAGAATAAAAGCACTCTCAGCGACTAATGAAATGCCTTTCCAGAAAATACAAATATTTTGACATTTATCTCTTGACGTGATCCCCTTTTGCTCAGCTGGTGCAGTAAGCTCTTAGAAGGACAATCGAGTTTGAGATTTGGATTGATAACAAGAGTGATTATTGAAGCAAATACTGCCCGGAGCTGATGTAGCATGGGGGGAGAGCTTGCATTGTTCCTGCCCATCAAAAGCCGAGGGCCTTCCAAATCACGGGTGACAGGTAATTGCCTTCAGTTCTCTGGTGGGTGACAAGTTGCGCTTGAGCAGCAAGCTGCTTTGTCCTAGTGAACAGCCCTGACTGTGATCATCTCAAAGTGGATCAGGAAAACGCGACTGAAATGCCGAAGCTTTGAGGCCACCAAGGACATAAAACACAAACAGCGAAAGTGACTGAAGTGGTTGTCAATCTCTCGGACTGCAATGGGTTCCTGAGATCTTGGTCTGCAATTTTTAATTGTGCATTTAATTCGAAGAATATTCAAAAATCCATTTGATTCAAGTAGGTTGAGCTCATCCCCAGAGCTCAAAACAGAATAGTTTTTAACTGAAGCATTGTAAAGTTCACATCTGTTTCAGATCTATATTACCCTGATAGGCTACAGCAACTGCCAAAAGAAGAGTAAGCTCAGGGATAAGTGCATTTTGTCAGAGTGGGCCCGGATGTGAGTTGACCTCGGCTTTGACAACCGGGTTGACAATTCATTTCGCAGCTAATTAGGCTCGTTGTTGTTATCTGCTGTTCTGTTGCATATAAAAAAGGTGCAGGCCAGTCACTGAAACTAGAGTGTACATCAGCCTGTGTGACAAAGCAGATTGTACAAGGTGCTTATCAGTGCAGGCACAGTGACAAACATCTGTTCCATCCCGCAAAGCAGATGCCGCATTAAATAAATGTTCAAATATAGTGCTGAAATTCATCATAATAACAATAATAGCTTTGTGTTGGAACATTATGGTCATTATTGGGCCTAGGGCAATCATTACTATCTCTTGCCTGGGCTGATAATGAGCTCTTCCAAGCCAGTAATGAGCAGAATGTTCAAACAAAAGGCTTTTATTTGTAACCTTCGTATATACATATATATGCATTGTTTGTACGTGCAATCTCTACACTTAAATTTGGAAAACCTGAGAGACAATGATGTCATGTCGACAAAGTAGGTGGTGCCCTTTTGAAATTCTGATGAAAGGGCAATGTTATTGGGAATCTAAAAGCTGTACATGACTGTGACTTGAGGCAGAGCAGATCTGTGGTGTTTGAGACTGACAGTGTCTGACCAGAAATTTGATTTTAAATCCTCTGACATGTTGTTGTGCTAGCTGATTTGGACTTTCAAATGAAAAGTGATCACCCCCACAGTAGAGAAAATAAAATGAAAACCATCACCTGCTCTTGACAGTGCAACAGCTTAGCATACTTGAGGACAGCGGCTGTCATTTTGCAACTTGCTCATTAATGTTGTGGAAAGGAAGGACAGTATGTTGCAGCCAATTTAATTGCTCACTTACCACGAGCAGGAGGATAAGAAGAACTTGAGCAAGTGCCGTGTTAAAATGGCATCCCTTCCCTGTGCCAAGTGGCTCTGTTTCCTGCTGCTGGGGTTCAGTTTGTACTGTATTTGTCTCTAAATCACAATGCTGTGTTTCAAGTCCCATTCCAGGGCCTGACCATATAAATCAGGGTTAGAGTGGTGCTGGAAAAGCGCAGCAGTTCAGGCAGTATTCGAGGAGCAGGAAAATTGACGTTTCGGGCAAAAGCCTTGAAGGGCTTTTGCCCGAAACATCAATTTTCCTGCTCCTCGGATGCTGCCTGAACTGCTGTGCTTTTCCAGCACCACTCTAATCTCGAATTGGGTTTCCAGCATCTGCAGTCTTTGTTTTTAACCATGTAAATCAGGGGTAATGCTCCAGTACATTATTGATGGGGCAGTGCATTGTTGGATAAGTTGTCTTTCAGGCAGGTGAAAGTGAAGACTGCAGATGTTGGAGATCAGAGTCAAGAGTGCGGTGCTGGTAAATCACAGCAGGTCAGGCAATATCCGAGGAGCAGGAAAATTGACATTTCAGGCCTTCATTCCTGGCATCATTCCTGATGAAGGGTGTTTGTTCGAAATGTGGATTTTCCTGCTCCTCGGATGCTGCCTGACTGGCTGTGCATTTCCAGCATTACATTCCTGTCTTTCAGGCAGGCCAACCTGCTTTTCTGGATGGTTATGAAAAGTAACATGGTACTATTTTAGAGAGGATCAGTCAGCCACGGTGTCCTGGCAACATTTATTCCTCAGTCGATATCACACGTAGCACATTATCTGGAGGTAGCTGTTTATGGGAGCTTGCTGTACACAAACTAACTGCTGGCACTTCCACATTAGGATAGTGATTACACTTCAAAAACACTTCAATGCTTTGAAGCCTCCAGTGTTGGTGAATAGTGCTAAATTAATCTTTGTTAAAATGACAAAAGAAAGACATAAAATAGCGAATTTACTTAGCGTTCATTGATCCATGAGGTCATTGCTTCTGTTAGGTGCTGCAAAGAGGCACATTTTCATTATATGGGGTTGAATCTTCTCTTCTCCTCAGATATCTTACTTGTTGTTGAGAAGGTGATGAAGGATCCGAGCTGACTCTGTGGCCCAGGTTTTCAGTGCTGTGTTAGGTGTGTCGTGCTGAGAGGAATCTTGGCTCTATGAACCTAGTCTTTAAAAAATGGCCAGCTGCACTCCTGACTGTCAGGTTGAATTTGGGGTTGGCTGGAGCCAGCTGGGAAGAGCCTAAGAGCCCAAGGCTGGCTGAGTAGAAACCTTGCCTGGGGATTCCAACACTATGTACAAAGTTTAAAAATAAACATCAAGTCATAAAACACTCCTCTTGCTCTCACCCCCACACTATTAATGTCTGATAATTTTCAGTGAATGCGCCTGAACCAGCACCATAGCCACTCATACCTCTGTGCCAATCTATGCCCCTTGTACATCCTTTTCTTCTCATAACCCTGTGCCACCGTATGCCAATCTATACCCCCATGGTTCCTCATATGGCCAATACCCATCCACCTATTCCTCATGGCCTTTCATGCCCCATATGCCTCCAATCAGTCCACTCACCCCTTAGAGTCCCTATGCCAGTTCATAGCCATTATACTTTGCCCTTCCCTTTCCATGCTAGCTCATCTATTATCTTGCATGGCCATACCTCAGGAGACATGGTGACAGAAAATAAAGTTATTAGTTTTTGTTGTTAATGTCTTTGATGATGTCACTGTTGAAGAGAATCACCCTCTTGTTGATACAAAAAAAATCCAGTAAGTGGATTTGCTTCAACTAATCTCTAATGAAAACAAACATCTAACATAAGTGCTCAATGATATAAATGAACAAGCACTTTTGTCATCAATGTCTTATGTAGGCACCCCACTGTAATAATATAGTTTGGGAAATCAGTAATGCAGGGGTTCTGTGATCAGGCACTCCAAAATAGCTAGCACTGTATTTTTTTAAACTTGACATTTTGATTAGTTCCTTGCTAGCTTTACCAGTCCCAAGACATTTATGCACTTTTTATGTACCAACCTAAGGCACTACGTTTATGGATGGTCGTCTCCACAGTTAATAATCCCACAGGATATCTAATGCCCTCCCCACAAAGAAACCCCTGACCCTCATCTTCAAAAGATACTTGATGGTCACACTTTCACCATTCCCTCCCCTGAAAGGATCCTTAACCCCCTCTAAAACTCAGAGTATCCTGAGATTACATCTGCAAGAGTACTTCAGCCCTCGATTGGGGAATCCTGGCTAATTAAAAGAAAACGCACTGAGATGTCTTTGTACCTGGTCTGGTGTTTGCACTCTGAAATTCAAAGATGAGGTGCTCCAAAATCCAATTTTCGTTGGAGGAGGCTAGTCATTTCTAGTTCAGCCTCTGAGAAATAAACATGTCTGAACTATGCACACTCCAATCCCATGAAAATGAGGAATGCCAAATTCAGAGGTGAGAATTGGGATTTCCAACCTCTACGTGCATTTTTGACACAATGGAGACATTCTCCATCAGAGGCTGGTAGCTCTTGTGCTCAGCAGCAGTACTGTGTCTCCTTCAGAAGGACAGTTTATTTCTTGATCAGTTCCTTGATCATTCACAATCAATGCTGATTGATTGTCTCCCCATCTCCTTCCAATAATGAGAGGCAAGTTGCACCATATTGCCAGTCAGGTGGGCCAACTCATTCTTATTTCATCACAAGCCCGGCTAGAATGGGCCATTAAATGGTCCTTCAGTGGTCATTCATTGATGATGTAAGGGCCTCAATTGGCAATAGGATGGGAAGGTCGAGCTCAGATTTATTCAGGAGAAGTCAAGATTAGAGTAGTGCTGGAAAAGCACAGCATCCGAGGAGCAGGAAAATCAACATTTCAGGCAAAAACCCTTCATCAGGCATGACAGGAATCTCCTGCTCCTCGGATGCTGCCTGACCTGCTGCACTTTTTCAGCGTCACTCTAATCTTGACTGTAATCTCCAGCATCTGCAGTACCCACCTCTGCCTTTACTCAGGATGAGGCAGGAAGGTGACAGTCCTCTGGCCTGGGTCCTTTTTAAAGATGACCACTTGCTGCCATTTAGTCACATACAAGCAGCTGTAATAGATTAGATTACTTAGTGTGTGGAAACAGGCCCTTCGGCCCAGCAAGTCCACACCGACCTGCCGAAGCGAAACCCACCCATACCCCTACCCTTACATTTGCCCCTTAACTAACACTACGGACAATTTAGCATGACCAATTCACCTGACCTGCACATCTTTGGACTGTGGGAGGAAACCGGAGCACCCGGAGGAAACCCACGCAGACACGGGGAGAACGTGCAAACTCCACACAGTCAGTCGCCTGAGGCGGGAATTGAACCCGGGTCTCTGGCGCTGTGAGGCAGCAGTGCTAACCACTGTGCCACCGTGCCGCCCACGAGACCACAGGCTCACAGATAGACAAAAAAAAGGATCACAATACTTGGAAGACAGAGATTCTAATTGAAAAGAAAACAGAACTTTGAAAGATCCTTCAACTTCTGCACTTTATTGTAACATGTTTTTTTCACTCACATCCCACCATTGGCATTTACTCCACTGGTCTTCGGTCTATGACTTAACGTCCGCATCATTAAAATGGCCTTTAAATTTCATGGACTTTGGTTGATTGCACAGGCATTGAGATTCAGAATGATGCCTGGCTCCCACATCAATTATTTAAACTCATTCCAGCCACAAATGGTACTGACTCATGGATTTTCCACTTCTTAGACCAGACAAATGTTTTCCCTTATTCATGTCTAAACCAGCAGCTGACAAAGTTGTTCAGAAAGTGCCATCTTACTTTCTGCTTCTGCAGTGATGGAAATCTCATTCTTTTGGGTCAGCAATTTGTGGCTTCAACCTTTACTCCAGACTTGTGCATGCACTTAATGCTGGGTAACATTTCAGTGCGTTGTTGACAGAGGTGCTCTCTTTCAGCATCTCCCTCCTGCCTGATTGAATAGGTACAGAAAACTCTGCAGCAATTCTCAGAAGTAGAGCAGAAATTCTTCCGTTAACCTCATCAAAATTCATAGAATCAATCATAAAATCCCTACAATGCAGAAACAAGCCATTCAGCCCATTGAGTCCACACTGACCTCCAAAAAGCACCCAAACCCACTTCTGTAACCTTGCATTTCCCCTGGCTAACCTACCTAGCCTATACATCCTCAGACACTATGAGGAAATTAGCATGGCTAATCCACCTGAGCTGCACATGTTTGGACTGTGGGAGAAAACTAACACAAACACAGGGAGAATGTGCAAACTCCACACAGACAGTCACCCGAGGCTGGAATTAAACATGGGACCCTGGCGCCTTGAGACAGCAGTGCTAACCACTGAGCCACCGTGCTGCCCAGTCATGACACAATTGACCCACCAAAGGATTTTGTTTAAATAGAGATATCCACCTAGCTCCTAAAATTAATGCAGTGGAAACAGTATTTAACAGAAACTTTTTTAGAACTGCAATAAAGTTGAAGTCATTGCAAACAAAATAAAACATCTTCTGTTGCAACAGTGCTATAATAACTGAAGGCAGCGTCTTCCTTTATGAAAGTACACTATCCGTTTTCCAATTAGTTTGTCAGACATACATTAGCAGGCTTAAGTGACCAACTATTCCCTTGTCATTTCAATGTGATATCATATGGCACTTAATCGGTTTTGACATTGGCTTGCTGAAGTTCATAGTGGATCCATTATAACCAATAAATACATGATGCAACCAAACAAGGTTTTTTTTAATTTTTCCAGTGATGGATGGGTACAACTACTAGAAAAGTATACATTTGCTTGTCAAATTGTCACACTCTTGTTGAATATCCAATGATTTCATTATTTTTGGCTCTGATTGCAAAATAGCAATAATCATTTGCCTGTTATAATTTATAAGATCCACATGATCTGCACTGATGGATTCCATAAGAGAAAGTTTAACAGAATAATTTCCCAGCTGTAAGTTAAGAGAGAGATGAACCCTTCAGAAGACAACTGTTCTATCCCATCATATTAAAGTGATTCTTTAAAAAATTGCTTCACGGGGAATAATGGTTACTGCATGTGTATCACTGTTACTTGCTGTCTCCCAGTATATAAAGCTTTAAAAAAAATGGTTCTTTGAAATTTAAATAAATTGCATAAAAAGTGAGCCATTTTTATAAAAAAATAAATTTGAATGACATGTCAAGGTGTATTTGGAGGTAGTGGGCCCAAAAATACAAGGAATCTCCAACAAGTCCCAAGGGAGTTGTCATGATCTGTTCCCACCTCGGATGATGGCAGGCAACTGGGGCACTCTCCCACTCAGCCATTGCAATGATTCCTGGTCTCTTAGAAAAGTACATATTTGCAGATTCTTGAGCAAACTAGGCATCACAGAGTTATCTCTTGAGGTTATTTCTGTTTGGATTTCTTTGATTTGGAGGGGCGTCACTTTTGTAGGCACTTCTGAAAAACACTTTCTATTTCTGATTGCCAACAAATCCTTCCCTCTCCTTTCTACCTCACCATATCACCCTTGATATTTGAAGGTTACCAGAGTTTGTTTGATGAAAAGTATTAAATAAAGTGGAGATTATTATTTTAAAAGAATTCAAGGTGTGATCTGGAAATCTATTGCTCATTCTGTGGATTTAAAGATAACAATGAAAGTTAATGAAGTAAGGTACTGATATAAATCTACATTAGAAGGATTGAGCACAGGTTCCAAGCCATTAAATGATTTAGCGGCATCCGTACTAGTGATACAGTCATAGAGTCATAGAGATGGACAGCACGGAAATAGACCCTTCAGTCCAGCTTGTCCATGCCGACCAGATATCCTAACCTAATCTAGTCCCACCTGCCAGCTGTAAAATAACAAATCACTTCAACAGCTCAGATCTTGAATGGTACCACACCAGAGGGTGTGGAAAGCTAGGAATGGCACATTTGGTCTCTTTTTGCCAAGCTTGCACAAGACTGTTGTCAGTGCAAGTGAAAATTAATTTAAAATATTGCAACAACATTATATTACAGTGCAGGCTGCAATGGAACTCATTTTTACAGCTTGATGACATCTACTCTGTAAAAAGAAGTGATCTCCTCTGTTAAAGGTACCATGGCACCAGGATTCTCAAAGTATTTCATTGGGACATGTTTTGCTGTGACAATAATCGTGATAGGGAGCCTCATTCACACACAAATTGGATAGTAACTTCCACTGACTGCACATGCACAGTTAATCACAGAAACCCGGCTGTCTGTGATATGATGTTCTTCCGAAAGCTTCTGTTGAATTACGTCTCACCATCTGGTTCCCTAGTCAAATATATTAAACAGCTGGAAATTCCTGTGCTTACCTCACAATTAAGGAATAAATTTACCAAAACGATTTGAGACTTGCCCATTCCAGTCTGGGTACCCTTTTTAACAACAAGACTGTGATAATTACTGCCAAACATCAACAGGTGGTGCTACAAATTAACTGTTTCAAATTCGCAATGCCATTCTTTCAGGTTTTCATTATTATTGGAGACTTTTAGTTTAAAACTCAATCCAATCATTTTGTTTTATTTCTGTTCCATTTATCTTGCTTTCTTATCATGCCCTGTTTTGCTTTATGTGCCTGATATGATATTGACTGTTCCATTTGCCACGCGTCAGCTTTTCATGTTATGGTGGAATATGGATTTGAAAGAGAAATTTGCAGGTAATTCAATCAAACCTCCCACCAGACAATGCCTGTCTATGCTATTCCCATCTAGCTGAGGATGGGCACGCAGGAGTTGAATCTGTTACCTCTTGCAGCAGACCTTAGACAGTCTGAGGTGACTGATCCTGAGACAGTTTCCATTCACAGAGACATTAGCCTAGTTTTGGACATGGTTATGAGCCATGAGGTTAATCCTCAGCCCCCTCACCCTCTGTATTATCTTCTCAACTCTCCATATACCTCATCCGACTCATGCTGTATTCCTTACAAAATAAAACTCATCTGGCCTACAGTTTAAAAATGTGTAAAGATAAGTGAATATGATTTGAATGACCATTTTAAAGCTATTATCTTCTTAAAAGCAAAGAAATCTATCAAAATAAGCAAACATTACTTTATTATCCACTTAAAAACAACTATCCTCATTGAAAGTTCATTAATCTTTCATAATAAACAAGCTCACGTTCTTTTTGATAGCTTGTCAACAAGCCGACTGAACAGAATTCATTAGTGCGTTGGAAGGCAGCCAAACATTCATAATGACTTTTCACTGAACAACTGTATAAACAATCCTGCTGAGGCAGGATCCATTAGAGCCTTTGAACATAGATAGTAACTCAACCATCAATCAAAGCTGTGAACCAGCCAAACCAGCGGTTGAGCTGAATGTAAATGAAAAATGAATGAGCTGGGAAAGCTCACACAGTCATATATATCAATAATTTAATAGTGCATAATTCAGAATAGCACATTATCCAGTGAAAGTAGGTGCTGTAATACATATTTCCTCTTTCACAATGGTGTTCCTTACCTTTGAGAATGTTTCAGCTGATAGAAATGACAATTGAGCAATCACGTTATCTAATAGTCACTCACCTTTTCAAGCAAAGTACCATTCATTCACTGTTGTAAAAATAAACAACTTATTCTACAACATTTCATTGTGACATGTGAAGTAGGTATACCTTTGTGCTGACCTTTCGTGTGGTTTATATTGCCAAACCATGGGGATGAAGCAGAAATCCATTTTTAAAGTTCATTTGATGCACTTTCATCCTCCACATTGGGAAAGGAAAATGTGGTCCTCAATTATTGATTCAGACTGCTCAGGAATAACAACTCAATCTGAGTTGATTCATGGAATATACATAGGGAACACATTCAATATCGAACAGTTTAATGTCAGCAGATAACTATAATTATAAAGATAATTATAAAGAAGGCTGATATTGACTACGTCACTGATTTGCTCCTTTCACAAACCCTGGTATTTACCTGCCATTACAATAGTTAGTGTAGACATTTTTTTTAAATGCAAGCTCCCCTTTGCTCTTCATCTATATCTCTGACTTCAATCTGATTTTGCCATGATTGGATGATCCCAGAATATCAGCTGATACTTCCATGGGAACACAGAATGCCCCAGAAGTGCTACTGGTCGGTAAAAACAAAAGCCCAACTCTTCCTTCAGTTAGGATCCTGCTTCTGAGCCTTCCTTCAACTCATCTACAAATCTGTCTCTCAGACTGTGTTCAAGCCAGAGTTTCTACATTAGCCTCCAGTGCTATGATTCCTTCCTGACTGAGTGCACAGACACTGCAAGTGATAAAAACAGTGACTGCAGATGCTGGAAACCAGATTCTGGATCAGTGATGCTGGAAGAGCACAGCAGCTCAGGCAGCATCCAATGAGGGCTTCCGTATATGACCAGACAGCCTTTGGAGGGTGTTTTTGAATGGATTTGTGTAACCCCTGCTTCAGTTGGGTTTCTTCTGTTGTCCATCGGGAGTTTGGGATTTTGAAACATGGCACCGGAGGAAGAAAATAGTTTGCCAATTTGGATAGCAGGTTCCTACTTCTCTGCTGACTCCACTTCCTTCTTGTCACTTACCTAGTGACAGTCCCATAAGCTCCTAAACTCACCTTCGGAACACCCTGCAACATGTCGACCTGCATTGGTGCTTGTGAAGGTTGGTGACAGTGAAAATGACAGCTGATTTGACAAGCTGTGCTTTCAGGGCTTTGAAGGGTAAAACACTGTTTCCAAGTCATATCCCCAGGCCTTGCCTGTAGTGTCAACATGAGAGTTGAAGTAATCATTCAACACCTCAAACGTATTCCTCATTCATTTGCATCTTTGCTGACCCACATCTTAATACCATCTAACTGTGTTGGTTTCAGAATCCTTAATACCCTCGCCTGAACATTGTAGTCTCCATTTAAGCCTGCAGAGTGCTGGGCTTAAAAATGAGATCTTCAAATCAGATCATCAAAGGTTAATCATTAAGAGTTAAATCCTCATGGCAATTGAATCAAAGTGGATACAAACAGGAACATGGGCCAGATTTCAAAAACATGCCTGTTTTGATTGAAAGGTAACTGCATAACTTTGATTGTCTGTGGGGAACCATTTTTTAAGTAGTCAATACAGAGCCACTTGGAGATGTTTTCAACTTATTTTCTGCACAGTAGAATATCTGGAATAGTCCAGAAAATATTACAAAATGGAGATTCAGCAGGTAATCTTTGATTCAGTGTATTAGTAATATTGCCTACTCATCATCTTTTCACTACCGGGCTGGGGTTCATGAGACCAGTGCCATGGAATCAGCAAGAGAGCTCCAAGTGCCACCATTGCCAGAATCCCCAGTGGAATGAAGTTAAAAATCACACAACACCGGGTTAGAATCCAACAGGTTTATTTGGAAGCACTAGTTTTCGGAGCACTGCTCCTTCATCAGGTGGTTGTGAAATATAAGATATGCTCTCATATGCTCATACATACACTACCACACTCACACATGCACCCTCTCACAGCCTTATAACCTACACATACACATACTCTCCCACAGACACTCATAACCCCTGCCCACATCCCTCCCCCCCCTCACCACACACACACACACACACACACATACACACACACACGATATAAGTTTGTGGGTGAATTTGTACTTGCAGAATTACATTTTACTTTGCTCGAAAACTGCATGAATCCATGTAAGATCCGTTTTTAGATTAGAATCAGTCTGAACATTGGGGCACAGACAATCTCACACAGGACTGCTCACACCTTCAATGCTTTATCGGGACCGACATGACACCAATTGTTAAAGTTCACTTGAGAATGTAACTTTTAAATGTTCTGCAATTTACATATGAAAGAATTGAAACCAACATATTCATTCTAAAAAATGAGGTAGCTAACAAACAATCCAGGTTTTTTTCAAAATATAATTTCAGTTACATCATATGTAAACTTTTCCTGTAAATTCAGTGTCTTACAATCTTATATTCCACAACCACCAGATGAAGGAGCAGTGCTCCAAAAGCTAGTGCTTCCAAATAAATCTGTTGGACTATACCTTGGTGTTGTGTGATTTTTAACTTTGTACACCCCAATCCAACACTGGCATCTCCAAATTAATGGATAAAAGGCAGTGTGAGACTCACTTCATTTTATGTAGTTTAAGCTAATAGATTCATTCATTAGTTTGCATATGTGTCTAATATATACTAAGTAGATTAAGGTAAGAAATTTGCTTCATATTAAAGTGGACGTCATCTTGTATTACTTTTACATGGACCTTAAAGAACCCATTAGGTATTCTTAGTATAACAACATACCTTGTCAACTGTTTAGTCATCTTAAACATATTGATTAGATTAAGCCTTAATCGTCAAAACTCAAAGGGCTACAAACACAGACTTTGTAATCTGATTTCCTAATTTAGTCCTTTTAATCTTGTTTTAGATTGAATGACTCATAGGGCCAGGCAAGATGAGAACAAATCCAAGCTCAAGGAAACCTCACCTTCCCATTCTCCATTTGATTGGTTTAGCCTCCCACAAATAGGCATATAATATCTGGACCTTTCTTCAGTTTGGACCTTGTACATTCCACCTTGTCCTGAAAGTGGACAGGAAGGCTGAATTTTTGAAATTTCTTTCTTGAGTTGAAATTGCAGTCAAGATGGTAACTGACTCCATAAGCACCACTTGGAAGAATCTGCCCTAGATGTTCGAAGTTTCATTCTGGGGGGGGGGGTGTATGTTAAGCGGATTTCAATCCACAACCCCTGAAACATTGTAGAAGAAGCAGCAAGAGCTGCTGGGTGTCAAGCTGAGCTGTTTGAAAGGATGTGCTTGTCAGAGAAAGAATAAAACAAAAAAAAAGTTGTCAAACCCGTGCCCCCTCCCTGACACTCCCAATACACCATCCATGTCAACTCATGCTAGTTCATGTCCCCTCCACTCCCATGAGCCTTCATATCTCCATGCCAACCTATAGTTCTTAACCAACATTGTGACCTTTAATAGCCCCGCTGTCAACTTAATTCTAAGACATGGTCGACAGTCACCATTTTTTGTTATTGTATCTCTCCATGTCAACTCAGCAAAGTATTCATTATGCTGGTTTATGAGCATGAACAATTAAGAGGTCAGTGTAAAAAATGGAAAGACTGGACACCAGCAGAAGGAGGGGAACAAAACAAGTCTTAGAGTGATCTCTCAGGAAAACCATGACTTGATTTGTTCTTGAACAGCTACTGTTAGGGTTTATATTTCAACTCCAGTAGTTTCGTAAAATGTAAATTTCTAAAATAGCTTATGGAAAGTAAGTGTTTATAGGGATAGAGAATGAAGCTGATTTAAGAATAAAAGCAAAGAATTTCTACTTTCTACTAACTTCTAATTTTTAGTTAATGATATGCAAATAAAGTTAAAGATTAGATTCCCTACAGTGTGGAAACAGGCCCTTCGGTCCAACAAGTCCACACCGACCCTTCAAAGAGTAACCCACCCAGACCCATTTTCCTCTGAAAAATGCACCTAACACTATGGGCAATTCACCTGACCTGCACATTTTTGGACTGTGGGAGGAAACCCACGTAGATGTGGGGAGAATGTGAAAACTCCACACAGCCACCTGAGGCTGGAATCGAACCTGGGACCCTGGCGCTGTAAGGCAGCAGGGCTAACCACTGAGCCACTGTGCCACCCTTAATTAAAGTAACTGAAGCTATAGTAAGGAAACAAATGTAAAAGTATAAGTTAAGGCATGGCAGGGCAGCTCAACCAAACAGAATGGTCATCTGTGGCATGTCAAGTCACGAGCACTTGTGACCTACACAGGCTCAGGTCAAATTGTGAACTGATAGGCACCCCACTGCTATAATGATAGGTTATGGAATGAGTCATGCAGTACTAAGCCTACAATGAGAAACTTCATGCATAAGCCAATGTTAAGTTGTAACCAGTAATTATTTTAAATTGAGTTGTTGAAATATAATGGGTAGGAGACTTAAATGTCTCAAACGTTTGACAGTCCACAGAGCTTGTCCAATTTTTATGATCATCCATCCCTAAGGGTAGCTTACGTTTTCTTCAAAAGTCTAAAGACTACAAGCTGTGTTCGAAAAATTCTGCTAACATAAATTTATTTGAAGGCAATTTGACATGTGCAGTCTTTTCTATTGATACCCCAATGAAAGCTGTACATTCTGGGTTTGGAAGCAGGAACTCCTGAATCAGGACTCTGGCTACACTTTGGCTAATGTGAAAGTGAGGACTGCAGATGCTGGAGATCAGAGACAAGATTAGAGTGGTGCTGGAAAAGCACATCAGGTCAGGCAGCATCCAAGGAGCAGGAAAATTGACATTTTGAGCAAAAACTCATCATTCCCAAAACGTCGATTTTCCTATTCCTTGGATGCTGCCTGACCCGCTGTGCTTTTCCAGCACCACTCTAATCTACATTTTGCCTAAGTTATCCCATTAAACGTTCAGGCTTTAGTCTTGATGTGCTGCAAGGAGAAACAGCTCATTCATTCATGAAGCATTCACTTAACTCGCAGCCCATTTTATGCATCACTAAAAGAATGTGCAGAAGTTCAACAGGTTTCATTAGAAATATTTGAAGTGTGCACCTGAGTTTCTGATGTAACATATAATTTGTATTTGTATTTTGCTGCAGGATTGTGGTTGTAGTGGCAGCTGTAAGATTATATGAATACTTTGGCTAGGACATCAATAGAACAGTTGCTAGTTCATGAATAAACAGTTTGGGGTATATGTATTTGGGGCAGCTCCTTGGCAGAGGAATGGAAAACTGTTCTGGAAATCTTGGCTTGGCAGCTTTTCATGTCTTGCATCTTTGATTCCAAATCCTTTGGGTGTTGCTGAGTACAGTCTAACTGTCAGCTATCTCCTTCTAGACTTACTGCACCAGCCATTTCAGTGCCAAAGGGACAGGATTTCTTTCTGTTTGAATAGATATCAGCACAGCATCAGTAAATTTGAGGCTTTATGGTTGGGCTGCATTGGGTCTGTGTTGAGTTGGCTTATCAGAATGAGGATACTCGCACAGTTGTCAAATAAAGAACTTTGGGGTTAGGAAGGGGAAAGCAATTTGCTTATTCCTGCTTCCCTGGCCGCATGGGGGAGTTTTCCCATTGGTGGAATATTGAATAGAATTATTTACATAAGTGGTGTTTTCACTGAGTCCTTGCACCTACACACGCATGACAAAGGGAGGGAAAATAAGCACCACTGCAGTACAGCAGGAGTGTGGGGAGAAGGAAAAAGGGGATTTAGAATCTCTTAAAAAAAATCAAAGGGAGGAAGGTTGGCCTAGAGTTCACCAGTTCCATGGTAAAATTATCGAGTGGTCAGGTGGTATGAAGTAGGATGGAGGATTTTCCAGGCCCAACACTCATCGGTCAGCAAGTGTTAAATTCGACTCATGGAATTTTAATTGTTATTTGCTTTTCAATTTTACAAGAGCAAAACTAAACATTTTCTACCAAAGTAAATGACTCAAGACTTGCAACATTTTGTATCCTCATTCTTTCAGCGAGGTTGGCACTTGCTGTTTGCCAGTTTCTGCACAGACCCTAAGAAAGACGAAATCCAACAAAAGATTCTTCTACACAGTGCATGTAATTCCCTCCATGAATTTAGCCCAAAATGATCTGAACAACCTGCATTCTCTGTTGCTATCAGAATAGTTTTGACTCTTTGGGTGGAATATTCTGTGCCCACATGAAGACCTAGTCATTCCATCCCAAGAGTATGGAATAGGGATGGGATGTGCAACCATAGCCTCCTCCTTGGCATTGTGGTATACAGTACTTGAGCTGCCAGCCTCTGGAGTCCTTGGTCAGGATGAAGACCCGCAAGTACCCACTTAATACTTATGTAAAAAAAAAGTGAAGAGAGAGAGTAGGGATCAAATCAAAATAGAATAGAGAGGGAAATAAATCACTCAGCCCTCTGCGGTGCCCATCTCCACCTAAAAGCATCGAGAGCGTTGGTGGGCACCACATGCTCCCTCATCAAGGACAACTGGGTTTGAACATAGCCATGGAGGAGCGGCAGGCAGTTGGTCAAAATAAGCTCCTCCACAGCCAGTTGCCTGGACCTGTTAATGGCCAGCCTGACCAGGCCTAGAAGCAGACCCATGAAGAGATCCTCTGATCTGCCCAGTACCCCTCCGCACTGGGGGCCCAAAGATCAGGATCATGGGACTGAAGTGGAACCAAAAGCAGTGAAAACGGTCCTTTAAGTGACTGCAAAGGGATTGCAAACACCCATAACATATTTATTTCGCTTCATAATCCAAATATGCTATGCAGCAAATCATACAATCCTTACAATGTGAAAGCAGGCCATTTGGCCCATTGAGTCCACAGTGATCCTCCAAAGAGGACCCACCCCCACCCCTGCCCCATACATACACACGCACACACTTTGCATGGCCAATCCACCTAACCTAAACATTTATGGACTGTGGGAGGAAACTAGAGCACCCAGAGGAAGTCCATGAAGACTCAGAAAGGATATGCAAACTGCGCACAGACATTTGCCCCAGGCTGGAATTGCACATAGGTCCCGGGCACTGTGAGGCAGCACTGTGCCACCCACATCGACTTGTATCCCCTTGGCATTAGCCTTGGCCCTGCTGGATTATGAGTCCAGTGACATTACCACTACACCAGTGTCTTTATTTCCCCCCCTTCCTGCCTTTGATTCAGTTGAGAACTTACGATGCAATTAATTATCACTTAAGGACTGTTTCCCGCACAGCTTCAAATTTTCAATTTTGAAATTGAAACATGTTCTTTTTATGCTCTCTTGTATACTGATTCTAATACATGCTTATACACTCATGTGATGTGAATTGTAAGAGAATACTTGAGATGTGATCTCACCAAGATAATGTAAATCTGAAGCATAATTTCCACAGCCGTATTCATCTGCTCCGGCAATTTGTACTCGCACTCTATTAAGTTTTTTTAATAGCTTCACCAAATAGTTGAGTTTCTGAAAATGATGTACTACTTTCATTCTCATGTCTATTTCTAAACTTCTCCTAATTCCATTCTTTTAATAAGACTATATCTCACATTTCTGATCGATGTGCAACACCTCACATTTATCAGCATTAAATTTCATTTACCTTCTGTCTTCCCAATTGCACAGTCTACACATTTTGAAAATCAATGATCACATTCTGTGCCTTAACTGTGCTTCCGATTTTTCATCAGCAAGTTCTGGTTTGGCCTTACCAAGAGGTCAGGTAAGCACGTGGCAATGAGAAAGACATCACCACGCAACAGATCTGCCTGACAAGACATGGGTGATCTTCAGAGATTGCGTTTCTCAACAAAAACCTTGCCCAAAAATTGGATACCTCTCTGCCTGACTTTTTTTGACCATTTAACTTTCCACAGAAGAACATAAGAAAGATAAGCAAGTTTATGCCACACAGTCTTTGACTGAGTTCCACCATTCAGTTTCACCATGGTTGAGATTTAATATCAATTCTATTTTCCCACCTCTTCTCATATCCCTTTACTCACTTAGTACTCAAAAGTTAATTGATCTTTGAGCAGAGGACGCCAGGCCACAAGATATAAGAACAGAATTAGGCCATTCAACCCATCAAGTCTGCTCCCCATTCAATCATGGCTGATATGTTTCTCAACCACTTTCTCCTGCCTTCTCCCCTTAGCCTGCTTATTTAGATTAGATTCCCTACAGTGTGGAAAGAGGCCCTTTGGCCCAAAGAGTAACCCACACTTACCCATTTCCCTCTGAGTAATGCACCTGACACTTTGGTATGGCCAGTTTACCTGACCTGCACATCTTTAGACTGTGTGAAGAAACCAGAGCACCTGGAGGAAACCCACACAGACATGAGGAGAATGTGCAAACTCCACACAGACTGTTGCCCAAGGCTGGAATTGAACCAGGGACCCTGGTTCTGCCAGGCAGCAGTGCTAACCACTGAGCCACCATGCCACCCTGAATCTATCTCTATCTTAAATATACTCAGTGATTTAGTGTCAACAGCCTTCCGTGACAATGAGTTCCATAGATTAACTGGCTGAAGAAATTCCTCCTCATCTCAGTTCTGGAAGGGTCATCCCTTAACTCTGAGGCTATGTGCTCAGGTCCCTGTCTATCTTACTAATGGAAACACCTTCCCCATGTCCACTCTATCTAGGCCTCTCAGTATTCTGCACATTTCAATGAGATCCCCCTCATCATTCTCAACGCCATTGAATACAGAATCCTCATCTGTTCCTTATATGACCAGCTCTTCATGTCCAGGATCTTTCTTGTAAACCTCCTCTGGATCCCCTCCAGGGACAAAAAGACAAAAATGAGGACTGCAGATGCTGGAGATTAGAGTCGAGAGTGTGGTGCTGGTAAAGCTCAGCAAGTCAGGCAGCATCTGAGGAGCAGATTCCTGATGAAGGGCTTTTGCCTGAAACACTGATTCTCCTGCTCCTCAGATGCTGCCTGACCTGCTGTGCTTTTACAGTACCACACGCTCGACTCCTGTCTCCAAGGTCAGCACGTCCTTCCTTAGATACAGAGTGCAATACTGCTTACAATTTTGCATCTGACCAGAGCCTTATATAGCCTCAGCAGCACATCTTTGCTGTTGTATTCTAACAATCTTAAAATGAATGCTAACATAGTATTTGCCATCCAAACTGCCAACTGAACCTGCATGTTAACTTTAAGAGAATCTTAAACAAAGACTCCCAAGTTCCTTTGTGATTGTCAAAGCTGTTCCTCATTTGGAAAATAGTCCAACTCGTTATTATAGTGTCATAGAGATGTACAGCATGGAAGCAGACCCTTCGGTCCAACCCATCCATGGCAACCCGATATCCCAACCCAATATATTCCCACCTGCCAGCACCTGGCCCATATCCCTCCAAACCCTTCCTATTCATATACCCATCCAAATGCCTTTGAAATGTTGCAATTGTACCAGCCTCCACTACATCCTCTAGCAGCTCATTCCATACACGTACCACCCTCTGCGTGAAAAATTTGCTCCTTGGGTCTTTTTTATATCTTTCCCCTCTCACCCTAAAATAATGCCCTCTAGTTCTGGACTTCCCCACCCCAGGGAAAAGACTTTGTCTATTTATTCTATCCATGCCCCTCATAATTTTGTAAACCTCTATAAGATCACCCCTCAGCCTCCGACGCTCCAGGGAAAACAGCCCCAGTATGTTCAGCGTCTCCCTGTAGCTCAGATCCTCCAACCCTGGCAACATCCTTGTAAATCTTTTCTGAACCTTTTCAAGTTTCACAACATCTTTCCGATAGAAAGGAGACCAGAATTGCACACAATATTCCAACAGTGACCTAACCAATGTCCTGTACAGCCACAACATGACCTCCCAACTCCTGTACTCAATACTCTGATCAATAAAGGAAAGCATACTGAACGCCTTCTTCACTATCCTATCTACCAGCAACTCCACTTTCAAGGAGCTATGTACCTGCACTCCAAGGTCTCTTTGTTCAGCAACACTCCCTAGGACCTTACCATTAAGTGTATAAGTCCTGCTAAGATTTGCTTTGCCAAAATGCAGCACCTCGCATCTGAATTAAACTCCATCTGCCACTTCTCAGCCCATTGGCCCATCTGGTCCAGATCCTGTTGTAATCTGAGGTAACCCTCTTCGCTGTCCACTCACCTCCAATTTTGATGTTATCTGCAAACTTACTAACTGTACCTCTTATGCTCACATCCAAATCATTTATGTAAATGACAAAAAGTAGAGGGCCCAGCACTAATCCTTGTGGCACTCCACTGGTCACAGGCCTCCAGTCTGAAAAACAACCCTGCACTACCACCCTCTGTCTTCTACATTTGAGCTAGTTCTGTATCCAAATGGCGAGGTGTCCCTGTATTCTATGAGATCTAACCTTGCTAATCAGTCTCCCATGGGGAACCTTGTCGAACGCCTTACTGAAGTCCATATAGATCACATCTACTGCTCTGCCCTCATCAATCTTCTTTGTTACTTCTTCAAAAAACTCAATCAAGTTTGTGAGACATAATTTCCCACGGGCAAAGCCATATTGACTACCCCGAATCAGTCCTTGCCTTTCCAAATACATGTACATCCTGTTCCTCAGGATTCCCTCCAATAACTTGCTCACTGAGGTCAGGCTCACTGGTCTATAGTTCCCTGGCTTGTCTTTACCACCCTTCTTAAACCGTGGCACCATGTTTGCTAACCTCCAATCTTCCAGCACCTCACCTGTGACTATCGATGATACTAATATCTCAGCAAGAGGCCCAGCAATCACTTCTCTAGCTTCCCACAGAGTTCTTGGGTACACCTGATCAGGGCCTGGACACTTATCCATTTTTAACTGTTTCAAGACATCCAGCACTTCCTCCTCTGTACTTGTGACAAAAATACAAAATCTTTCATTTTCCCATACTGTATTTCATATGCCTCTTCTTTGCCCACTCTCCTAGCTGTCCAAGGCCTTCTGTACACTCCCCACTTCCTCAACACTACCTGCCCCTCTTCCTATCACTGGAGTGAGTAAGAGTCCCAGAGGAGTGAGAAGGGATTAATGTAACACCCCTGTTTAAGAAGAGAGGGAGGCAAAAGACAGCAGACTAGAGGCTGGTGTTGTTCCACAGGCATTAGTGTTATTCACAACCATTCACCTTGTACATGAACAATCTGGACAAAGGAACTGAGGACTTTGTTGCTACGTTTGTAGATGACACAAAGGTATCTCTAATCAGACTGCATTTGGAATATTGTGAGCAGTTTGGGGCCCTGTATGTAAGGAAGGATGTGCTGGCCTTGGAGTGGTGCAGAGATAGTTTCCAAGAATGATCCCGGGGATGAAGGGCTTGTCAAATGAGGAGCAGTTGAGGACTCTGGGTCTGTAGTTGATGGAATTTAGAAGGATGATGGAGGAACTCATTGAAATTTATAGGATTCTGAGAGGCTTGGATAGAGTGGACATGAGGAAGATGTAGGAGAGACTAGGAAAAAAGGGCACAGACTCAGAGTGAAGAGGTAACCTTTAGAACTGAGATGAAGAAGAATTTCTTCAACTAGAGGGTGGTGAATCTGTGGAATTCATTGCCACTGGGGAGTCCAAGTGATTGAATATATTTAAGATTGGGGTGGATAGGTTCTTGATTAGTAAGGGAATCAATGGTTACAGGGAGAAGACAGGAATATGTGTTGAGAAACACATCGTCCATGATTGAATTGCAGCAGAGATCAATAGGCTGAATGGCCTCATATTTCTTCTGTATCCTATGGTTTATCTTTGTGTCATCTGCAAACTTAGCAGCAATGCCCTCAATTCCTTTGTTTAGATTGTTAAAAATCACACAACACCAGGTTATAGTCCAACAGGTTTATTTGGAAGTTTTAGCTTTCAGAGTGCTGCTCCTTCATCAGGTAGTTGTGGAGTATGAGATCATAAGACACAGAATTTATAGCATGTGTTTCCAGTGTGATGTAACTGAAATTATATATTGCAAAAAACCTGGATTGTTTGTGAAGTTTCTCATCTTTTAGAATGAACATATAGGTTTCAATTCTTTCATGTGTATATTGCAGAACTTTTTGAAAGTTACATTCTCAAGTGAACTTTAACAATAAGGTGCCATGTCAGCCTTGATAATGCATTGAAGGTGTGAGGTGCCCTGTGTGAGACTGTGCCACAATGGTCAGACTGATGCTGTTCTAAAAAACAGATTTATAGAATCTTACATGGATCCATGCAGTTTTTGAGCAAAATAAAATGTAATTCTGCAAGTACAAATTCACCGCACAAACTTATGTGTGTGTTTTGTGCAAGTGGGGGTGTGTATGGAGGTGGGGGGTATTATGAGTGTCTGTGAGAGAGTATGAATGTGTATGAGTGTGAGTGTAAAGGGGGTTAAGTTTGTGAGAGGGTGTGTGTGTGTGGGGTCACCTGTAGTGTGACATGAACCCAAGGTCCCAGTTGAGGCCATCCCCATGGGTGCCAGACTTGGTGATCAGCCTCTGCTTGACCACTTATTGCCTGTCGTGAAGTCCATCTTGGAGGACTGTCACCTGAAGCTCTGAGGTGGAATGTCCTGGCCAGCTGAAGTGTTCTCCAACTGGGAGGGAAAACTCCTGTCTGTTGATTATTGTGCAGTGTCCATTCATCTGCTGCTGTAGCCTCTGTTTAGTCTTGCCAATCTACCATGCCTCAGGACAGCCATGCCCACAGCGCACACAATAGACAACGTCGGCTGAGTCACATGAGTACCTGCCACGTACACGGTGGGTGTTGTCCCAGTGCCTAATAGTGATATCCATGTCGACACTCTGACATGTCTTGCAGCATCTACTGTGACAAAGTTGTATGGTGTTGTCCTGAAAGCCATCCAGTTTGCAACGAACAATAATCTGTTTGAGGTTTGGTGGTTGTTTAAAGACAAGAGTGGAGGCGTGGGGAAGGTCTTGGTGAGGTGGGGGCTCATCCTCATTGATAATGTGTTGCAGGCTGCGAGAACCTGGCGTAGTTTTCCGGCTCCTGGGAAGTACTGAACAATAAAGGGTACTCTGTCAATTGCAGCTTGTGTCTGTCTCCTGAGGAGGTCATTACAGACCCTCTCTCATACACAAGCTCTCTCGCATACACACACACACACACACACACACACACACACACACACACACACACACACACACACACACACACACACACACTCACAAACTTAAATCCCTTTACACTCACCCTCACACATATTCACACACTCTCTCACATTCATAACAGCCCCCCTCCACACACACCCCCACTTGCACGCGCACACACACACAATATAAGTTTGTGGGGTGAATTTGTACTTGCAGAATTACATTTTACTTTGCTCAAAAACTGCACGAATCCATGTAGGATTCTATAAATCTGTTTTTTAGATTAGAATCAGTCTGACCATTGTGGCACAGACAGTCTCACACAGGGCAGCTCACACCTTCAGTGCATTATCTGGGCTGACATGACACCAATTGTTAAAGTTCACTTGAGAATGTAATTTTAAAACAATTCTGCGATTTACACATGAAAGAACTGAAACCAACATGTTCATTCTAAAAGCGATTTAACAAACAATCCAGGTCTTTTTCAATATGTAATTTCAGTTACATCACACTGTAAACATTTGCTATAAATTCTATGTCTTACGATTTGAAACTCTACAACCACCTGATGAAGGAGCAGTGTTCTGAAAGCTAGTGCGTCCAAGTAAACCTGTTGAACTATAACCTGGTGATTTTTAACTTTGTATTCCCCAGTCCAATACCGGCATCTCCAAATTTTGTTTCGATTGTTAATGTATAACATGAATTAATGTGGTCCAAATACTGACCCTGAGCAGAACTCCACTAGTCAATGGCTGCTATCCTGAAAAAGATCCCTTTATGGAGAAAGTGAGGTCTGCAGATGCTGTAGATCAGAGCTGAAAAATGTGTTGCTGGAAAAGCGCAGCAGGCCAGGAGCATCCAAGGAGCAGGAGAATCGACATTTCAGGCATAAGCCCTTCTTCAGGGATGAGGAAGGTGTGCCAAGCAGGCTAAGCTAAAAGGTAGGAAGGAGGGACTTGGGGAAAGGGCATTGGGAATGCGGTAGGTGGAAGGGGATTAAGGTGAGGGTGATAGGCCAGAGAGGGGGTGGGGGTGGAGAGGTCGGGAAGAAGATTGCAGGGCAAGAAGGCGATGCTGAGTCCAAGGGTTGGGACTGAGATAAGGTGGGGGTAGGGGAAATGAGGAAGCTGGAGAAATCTGCATTCATCCCTCGTGGTTGGAGGGTTCCTAGGTGGAAGATGATTCTCCTGCTCCTTTGATGCTGCCTGACCTGCTGCGCTTTTCCAGCAACACATTTTTAAGCAAAAATCCCTTTATCCCTACTCTCTGCCTTCTTCCAGTCAGCCAATTTTTTATCCATGCCAGTGCCTATCCCCTAACACCATCTTAAGCTTGAATATACTCAATGACTGAGCTAATCCGGAGTGGTATTCTCTGAGGTAGAGAATCTCAAGATTCACAATCTTCCAAGTAAAGAATTTCTCTACGTCTCAGTATTAAATGGCTAATCCCTTATCATGGCACTATGATTTTTACTGGCCATTGTCATAGCCAGAGGAATCAGCCTCTGTTTGTGACCTGATTAATGAACTTGTTAAGTGCATGCCTTGCATCGCTTTGAAGTTTTATCTGTATTGTTTAGTTTCAAGTTCTGCAGCGCAAGTTAGTTTAATTGGAAGCCTTTCAAATGGCACTTTGTCTTAGAGTTTCTGAAAGCCCACAGAAAGTATGGTACAGGGAGTTCCATTATCTGCTTTATCTATTCCTTCTCAAATAATCCTCAGAAGAGCATCAGGTAGCCTCTTCCACTTGTAAATCCACATGACCTGCATCTTGTTTAGTCACTGCTACTCAGATAATCTCTCTACCTTGGAGAAGAAATGTTTTTCTTGTATTCATTCATGACATGTGGGATTCATTGATTGGACAGCAGTTGGTCTGAGAAGGTGGTGCTGAGCTGTATTCTGGACTCCATGTGTTACCGGTAAACCTGTAATGCTATTAGGGAGGGAGTTCCAGGATTTTGACCCAACAATACTGAAGAAATTTTTTTTCCAGGTTAGGGTGGCGAGTGGCTTAGAGGGAAACTTGTAGGTGATGGTATACACATGGATCTGCTGCCTTTCTCCTTTTAGATGTAAGAAATCGTGGGCCAGAAAAGTGCTATGGATATATACAACTGGTGAATTGTACTTATGATGGTTCTGAAAGTGTCAATATTAGGGGCTCCCCCTTGACTCTATACCAATGTGCCACCATTTCTAGCTGGCTGGAGAGGAACTACCCAAGGATTGTGATAGTGTTGTCTTGGACGTTATGTGGAAGGTACGATTCAATGACTATGACTATGTCAGGCTTTTGCTTGAGCTGTCAGTGAGATAGCTCTCCTAATATGAGAAAGGAGGACTCTGCAGCCTGGACAAGGCTGAGTTTCCCATTGCTAGTTCTAGTGTTGGGACCCATTCAGGTCACTCCTGATTTTGAGACTTTTTAGCTGTAACTATTGCTAGAGTAGTGGCTCTGGAATTGGAATGGGTATTTTCACGAGTAGATGCTATGATATCTATTTCTCGTCTTGAGGAGTCTTGGTGGCACTTGGTAATTCTTCTGTGATCCTAAAAATGCCTTCACTAGTCTCCATCAGCATTCTAGAATAAATATCAATGGACCCAGAGAGGAAACCATTCCTAAATGTTCATATTGTCAAGAGCCATAATGACGCAAAAATGTTCTAGTCCACTCCTGTGATGAACATTGTTTGGCAGGTGAAAATGGATTTCTCCAATCAATGCCTTTGTAAATATTCATTTGATTTTATAAACCAATTTTTTTTAATGCATTAAATAGGAATGATGAATCTGTATCAATGTAGCTTCTTACCAAAACAACAGGTTTAAGGACTTTCCTGTGAACTAATTGTTATTTAGTTGTTATTAGGTAGGAAAAACAGCAACCAGTAAGACTGTAAGATCCCTCAATATATAGCCAAATTATCCTCTTTGTTACTGTGTCATTTGCAATATTCAATGTGATGCAACCTTTGATTTTGTCCATTTATTTTGTATTCCAGAACTTTATCAATGCATAGCTAATGTTCAGACCATTTTCTCTCCATTTGCCATAAATCAGGATTGCAGTGTAACTTCGAGCTCCCTGTAAGTAGCTATTCAGTGTGATTGGGAGCATTTCTTCCAATTTTAAAATGAAAAAGGAGATTTATTTCCTCGCACAATACCAACCAAGATTTAAAAAGAGCACAGATTGCTCAGATTGTCCAAATTGCAGTGAGAGAATTAAATTGATTTCTTTAAAATGTACTGGCACATCCATATGTCATCAGAATGAATGCAATTTCTTGGCATCCATCAGATTGCTGCAAGCAGGGAGATCAGAGTTTTGACACATAGTTGATTTCTGACTAAATGGGAAGAGATTTATGAGGGATTACTTTATTTTAATTTTCAAGAGATAAATATGAGGTCCTGAATTATGGAGAACAAAGTAAAGGACAATTACTTGCCTTTGTACATCATTTACTTTTTCTGGAATGCTTTTGAGGAGAGTGATTTGTTAAATAGGCAAATGAGATAAAAATGTAAATGTAAATACAGAAATATGCATATCATGGCACTTTTCAGACATGAGGTTTCCTTAATTACATTTGGAGTATGATGTGGAGGAGCGATGTTGGACTAGGGTGGACAATGTTAAAAATATCACACAGCACCAGGTTAGAGTACCCTTACAGTGGAGAAACAGGCCCTTCAGTCCAACAAGTCCACACCTACCCTCCAAAGAGTAACCCACCCAGACCCATTCCCCTATGTTTACCCTGGACTAGTGCAGCTAACCTACACATCCCTGAACACTATGGGCCAATTCACCTAACCTGCACAGCTTTGGATTGTGGGAGGAAACCCACACAGATACAGTGAGAAAGTGCAAAGTCCACAGAGACAGTTACCCGAGGTTGCAATTGATCCCAGGTCTCCGGCACTGTGAGACAGCAGTGCTAACCAGTGAGCCACCGTGCCATCCTTAGTTAGAGTCCAATGGGTTTATTTGGAAGCACTATTTTTGGGAGCAGTGGAGTAAATTACCAGAGTTACAGAGTAGATTGCTGTTTTTTTAAAGGGATGGGTGGAGCGATGGGGTGGAGTTGCAGGCATGGTGTATGGGAGCTGGATGTGGGTTACACACCTAGAAAGCTCAGAAAGGATGCACAGCCTTATTTAACTCAAGCTTTCCACAGTCACAGCCCGATAGATAAATGGCTGCTGGCCCAGAAGGTAAAGCCAGTAAAATGGTGAATGGGTCACACTCACGGAGTCACCTTAGAACTTTCAAAATGAAGTTGAAAATCACACAATACCAGGTTATAGTCCATCAGGTTTATTTGGACTATAGCCTGTTGGACTATAACCTGGTGTTATGTGATTTTTAACTTTGTACACCCCAGTCCAATACCGGCATTTCCAAATCAGGTTATTTGGAAGCACTAGCTTTCGAAGCATTGCTTCTTCATCAGGTGGTTGTGGAGCAGAATTGTAAGACACAGAATTTATAGCAACAGGATTGCAGTGTCATGGAAGGTAATATTAAACAAATTTAGCTTAAGTCTTTCACCTTTTGGAATGACCATGTTAGTTTTGGTTCCTTCATATATAAATCCTGGAACTTTTTAAAAGTTACATTCTCAAGATAGCTTTTAACAATAGGTGCCAACTCAGCTCAGATAATGCATTGAAGGTGTGAAGTTAAAGTCTATCTGTGTCCCAGTGTTAGGTCAGACTGATTCTGTTTCTAAAGTGGCAGTTACAGAATCTTGCATGGATTTATGCAGTTTTTGAGCAAAATAAAATGTAATTCTGCCAAGTACAAATCCACCCACAAACTTAAGTGTGTGTGTGTACAGGGTAGACTGAGTGAGTGTGTGCATGTGGGTGTGTGTGTGGGGGTGGGAGGTCAAATGTCCCGGACTGCTGAAGTGTTCCCCGACTGGGAGCAAACACTCCTGTCTGGTGATTGTTATGCAGTGTCCATTTATCCATTGCCATTTATCCATGCTGCAGGCAAGGATGCCCTGAGGCATGGTACCGTGGCAAGGCCGAGCTGAGGCTACAGTAACATGTGCACATATACACACTCCTGCAGGTCCACACACACACCTTCTCTCATAAACAAGCTCTCTCTCATATGCACCACACACTCACACCCCTCCACACTCACACATGTACCCTCTCACCGACGTATACCCATTCAACTCAGACACACAGACACACATTCTCTCACAGACATCCCCCCCCCACCCCACACACACACACACACACACACGCACACGCACATACACATTTAAGTTTGTGGGGTGAATTTTTACTTGCAGAATTACATTTTATTTTGCTCAAAAACTGCGTAAATCAATGCAAGATTCTGTAAGTCTCACTTTAGAAACAGAATCAGTCTGACCTAACACTGGGACACAGACAGACTTTAACTTCACATCTTCAATGCATTATCTGAGCTGTGATGGCACCTATTGTTAAAAGCTACCTTGAGAATGTAACTTTTAACAAGTTATGGGATTTATATATGAAGGAACCAAAACTAACATCATCATTCTAAACGATGAAAGTCTTAAGCTAAATTTGTTTAATATTACATTCCCTGACACTACAATCCTGTTGCTAAAAAGTCTGTGTCTTATGATTCTGCACCATAACCACCTGATGAAGGAGCAGCGCTCCGAGAGCTCGTGCTTCCAAATAAACCTGTTGGAATATAACCTGGTGTTGTGTGAGTTTTAACTTTGTCCACTTCAGTCCAGTACCGGTACCTCCAAATTATGACTTTCAAAATGAAGATACAGTGAGACCAAGACATTCATTTCCAAGTATTACTGTGTTTTTTTAAAAAAACTAACCTTTCCTTCTTGGGGGTGGGGTGGGGATCTGTAATCTGTTGGCGGAAGGTCACAGCCATGGACTCTGGAGGCAGTCCTAACAGTGGAGAGGAATGGAAGATAGCAGGGAGGTGGTGAGTATGGAAGGGGTTAGATCTGACCAGAGTCAGTATGGTGAGTGGAGGAGGTGGGGGTTGGTTGGCATTGAGCTTGTGGGATGAAGATTAGGCCATGGCTGGGGGAAGAAATTTGGAGAAGGCCAGGTATTTTGCCACATCATACAGTCAGGAACCCTTTGCAAGACTGGCTTCTGTGCCACATCAAGAGCAGCCTTCCTGACCCAAGAGGAATTTACCTTCTGGGCTACTTCTGCTGCCTTGACCTGTCTTTCGATAGGATTGATCCAAATGGTCTCCTGCTCAGGACTCCAACTAAAATTTAATGATGAGTTCTTGTGCCCATCGAGCCTGGTCTGCAATCTTAACACAGCAACCTGCTGGCTCCTTGGAAAGTCTCTCACTTCGCTGCTCAAAAGAGCAGGTTAAGATTGGGACAGGGCATGAAGATCAGAGGGACTGGTTTTAAGTGGCTTCAGGTAGTTAAACCTCGGGCCAAAAGGTTTATTTTCAGGTAGCACTGGCCTCTGATTTGATTCTGTTTGGAAAAATAAAAGCTTTAGATTAGAAGAAGAATAGCTTGGATAGGTTGAAATGATTTATTTTGCTGTTTAATCATTCTACTGGCTTATGGGTCTAGGGGCGGGATGTGTACTTGTCACCCACAGCAGGAAACTATAGACAGCCAGCGATGCCAAATTCCTGTCACTCTGCCTGAATTTAGCGATGCATCAAGGGAAAAAAAAACTTGAGCTTTCTAGAAAATTAGTTCCAGTCAATTTTTAAAATGTGGAGAACATGTGTGGCAGAAGTCATTGACAACACTGTTTAAATCATCTTTTCTTCTAGTGCCAGTTGGATTTATATCTTCCCTTGTACATCTAACGGCTCCAGTAGTTGGGCAGAGACTCACACGAGTGGAAGTGTCTGTCTCAATATCTCAGGATCTGCTGAATGAATTGGGTAGAATGAAATTCACCTAAAGCATGCAGAGACTGTAATGTTTCATTCAACTGTCCTGCCTAACCCATTGGCCCTGAAGGCGGGACAATAAAATTACTCTTTTGTAAGTGTCAGGTCCCTGAGTTTCCTTACATATGAATACCATAACTTCTTAAAGAGCTGCCCCAAAATAAAGTCACAAATTTGGGGTGGAGTTAGTTTGTTCGGGACATCGACTTATCAGAACAAATCAGGAATATTGCATTGCAAAATAATTTGAAAGCAAACGTCTTTAAATCTTCTTCTGTCAAATTGACTGGAATTCTTTTCCTGGCAGATTAACACCCTGTTCCCACAAGGTGCACGAACTGATCCAAAACATATCTTTCATCTGATGACACTCTGGTACACAACTACCTGATGAAGGAGCAGTGCTCTGTAAACTATTGCTTCCAAATAAACCTGTTGGACTATAACCTGGTGTTGCGTGATTTTTAATTTTGTACACCCCAGTCCAACACCGGCACCACCAAATCAGGAATATTGATGTTCAGCAGAGATTGTCAGACAACAATGTAACCAAGCCAAGGTCGTCTTATTGCTACTTCTGAATAAATGCTGGTATTAAATTAAATTGAGGATTGTCAGCATGAAATAGAAACATACATATCCCCAAAACAAATTGCCTGAGGAAACTTGAAATATAATTTGCAGGGTGGTATACAGTGATGGCTCAGCAGGTTTCTGTTCTGCCCCTTACAATGCACAATACCTTTTGAAACCATTAATTGCACAGTTGGAATTTATCAGGTTAGAACAGAATATCATTTAATTTTTTTTAAAAAGGCATCTGTGAAAGAATCTTTGATTCATTGCCTGTGACTGGAAGGTTGCCAGCTAAACGGCATTGAAATCTAAGGCCTAAACACAGTCTGTGGATCCCAGTGGTGGCAAGGGTCCCTGTCACTTACAATGTCATTCAGTGTGATACTGGCAAGAGTAAACAAACACAGACATGGCATCCATTCCCAAATGGTCTATTGAATGAAACCCACAACAAACACTGTACTCTAAGATATGATCTAATGACACCAAACCCCGCAGGATCAGATTTTTTTTTTAAAAAGCGCCTGTCTTTGTGGTTTTGGCTTTGGCATTCTAGCAAAGACACCAGGGAGTAGATTTCAAACCAATCATTTAATATATGCGGAGTGTTCTGCTGTGATGTGTGACTGACAGTCGAATGGACAATCTTCAACAGTCTGTCACGGAGCATCAAGGAAGAGTCATCGTTACAGCTGATGACCAGAGTGTCATCAGATGAAA
Source organism: Hemiscyllium ocellatum (assembly GCF_020745735.1). NCBI lineage: Eukaryota > Metazoa > Chordata > Chondrichthyes > Orectolobiformes > Hemiscylliidae > Hemiscyllium > Hemiscyllium ocellatum. The sequence goes on along the minus strand of NC_083424.1, from coordinate 32,249,273 downwards.
GATATGTTTTGGATCAGTGCATGCACTTGTGGGAACAGGGTCTTAACCTGCCTGAAAAAAAATTCCGGTCAGTTAGACACAAAAGGATTTGAAGCTGTTTGCTTTCAAATTATTTTGCAATGCAAACAGCGGTGTTTTTGAAATCCGGTGTACCATTTTAACAATCTCCACTTGGCAGAAAAAAAGAATGGAGAAGTTAAAATGGAGCAGTTCCTTTTCCTGCTCTATTCCCACCTTATTTTGTGATTTAAAACCTGGTTTAGGCAGCAGGTTCCCAAAACCACTGGCCAACAGGATGGAATTTTAACCTTTCGTTTGAGGGCCTCCCTACCCAGTGAACCTGTATGAAATGAGCTTTTGAAGAAAGGCCTCATGGGAACAGCTTGGAGTAAGGCTGAGACAGACCAGGAGTGAGCATGAGATTTGCGAAGGGGTCCAGGAAAGGGAAGGCAGCGAAATGTGGAGAGCAGCAAGATATAAAAACCTGCTGAGGGAAATGGGGAGCTCTTCAGGGACTGGGCAATACGTGCAAAGGGTATGGTATGGCAACTGGATGAGAAGAGGAAAGAGCTACTGAGGTCAGACAAAAGTTAGAGACGCACTGTGTGTGGAGAGGGTTACTGGTGCAGTGAGTTCCACCTCTTCCAATCTGAGGTCTTCTTTAATGCTCAAAAACAAACATGTACAGCCTCACCATCCTGGAAGGAGAAAACAGTAAAATTGGTGAATGAGACATACTGTTCAGTTTACCTTTTGGATTTCAAAATGGAGCTTCAGGTTGACTTTCATATTCATTCCCCAAATCTTACTGTTTTCTTGACTGACTTTTCCTTCTGGGGCAGATTTTCACATCCCAACCAATCTTTGCAATCTTTTTTTATTCGCGCCACTTTTTACTCTTTATCCTTTTGGTGCGAAAGAAGTCAAAGGTGAACGTGAGATCTACAATTGGTGAGAAGCAGCTCTCTGGAAGTCTAGTCCAATCTTCAGGGTTTGTAACCCGAGATCTATGTATTTCACTGTGTCCATTTGATGTTATAATGTTTTAGAGGTTTGGAATTTGTCGAGTGTTTGACGATTACTCCTTGGTCCGTGCCATTTGGTTTAGCAAGCTAACATGCATGGTAATTAGATTCAATCATTTGAGCTGGGTCAGTGGCTAGAATCAACAATTAGTAAAATGACACTTCATGAGCTGCCTTTGGGGATCACCCTGGTGGCTTATTCTGGTATAGAAGAACACAGAGTGGCAATATAAAACAGGCAGCACAATTCCAACATGGGAGCAAGAGCAGAGGGGCTAGTGTTTATGTGCATAAATTGTTGAAAATGGCAGGACTGAAGAGCAGGATTAAAAAAACAAGGGTGCAAAGTATAAAAGCAACGAGATTATGTTAAACTCATCTTGAACATTGCTTCAGCCTCAACTGGAGAATGGCAGCCAGCTTTAGGAAAGATGTGCTGACATGGAAGAGGATGCAGAGAAGATTCACAAGAATGGTCCTAGAGATGGGGAACTTCAATTACAGGAATAGGTTGGAGGAGCTGGGACTATTTCACTTGGAGAAGTGAAGGTTGACAGGAAATTTGATGGAGGTGTTCAAAATCATGAGGAGTCTGGGGAGAGTCAGCCAGGGAAATCTGTTCCCACTGGTGGAAAGGTTGAGAACAAGAGGGCACAGATTTGAGGTAGTAAGCAGAAGAAGCAAGAGGAAAAACATGAGAGGAAAAATCTTTTTTATTGCAGTGAGTGTTTAGGGGTTCAGGAATGCACTGGCAGAAAGTGAGGGAGAAACTTTGATTGTTATTAGATTACTTACAGTGTGGAAACAGGCCCTTCGGACCAACAAGTCCACACTGACCCGCCGAAGCGCAACCCACCCATGCCCCTACATTTACCCCTTACCTAACACTACGGGCAATTTAGCATGGCCAATTCACCTGACCTGCACATCTTTGGACTGTGGGAGGAAACCGGAGCACCCAGAGGAAACCCACGCAGACACGGGGAAAACGTGCTAACTCCATACAGTCAGTCGCCTGAGGCGGGAATTGAACCCGGGTCTCTAGCGCTGTGAGGCAGCAGGGCTAACCACCGTGCCGCCCACAGAAGCAGAATGTGCGGGGCTGTGGAGAGAAGGTTGGACTGTGGCATAAGGTAAATTGCTTCTGCAGAGAGCTGTAAAGAACCAAATTGTCTCATTTTTGTACTTTATCACATCTGTAATTCTGTAACTCAGTTCCACACCCCATCAGTGGGTGTGGGGAGAGCTGAACTGATGAAAGAAAATTCAGCAGTTATGAGTAGTATCCTTCCGATTGCATTTTCAGTTTTTAAAAAAGTCATCATCTACAACATTCTGCACACCCTTCCTCCCCTCCCACAATGTTGAGGCCAGAAATTTGAACGTCAGGTTGATAAATAATCTTATTTATCATACAGCACACACATATATGAATTGAGTGGCTTGAATCCCTCAAGTAATCTGCCAGCAAGAGTAGCAAATTAATTTGGGATGTGATTCCCATGAATTAAATTAGTTTTTAGATTTTTGCCTACACAATTAAGGAAGCCAATACCAATCAAAATCTTCAACTTAAAACTAAGCTGACACTTCAGTGAAGGATTAAGGGAAAAATAGAATTGTTGGAGACACATGGGGTAAATTTTGATTTCCTTGCTTGGCTATAAAACTGATGTCGCAGATTGCTAATCAGTTTCAGAAAGCACTTTTTCCATTGATAAGAGAGAAGAACGACCAGGCAGTTTCTGTTATGTACAGTCAATATATATCACCGGTTTTAATTCTACACCATTATGTTTTGGATCATTTTCATAGAAGTCATGTCTGCCTGCCTGATGCTGTTCTTCAGGTTAAATCTCCCATTGTATGGTTAAAGCTCCCAAGGTACAATTAAAGCTCCCATGAAAAAATGTTTACCCAATTCTCCACAATTTTGTAGAAGAGCAGGGAGTTTTTATGGTGGCTTGGCCAGTTTACTACGTCCGCCAGCATTCTCAAAACCAGATCACCGAGCCATTGATCTCACTGCTCTTGTAGGACCTTGCATCTCAATTAACAGAAGAAACTTGTTTGGGACATTTAAGAGAAGTCAAAATTCTTTCTCACTCTACGCCTTTGAACTGTGACAGTAATCTCTAGAATGCTTCACTCATGATCTTACACAAAACCCTCTGCTTCAAACTTACCTCTTTCACTGTCTGAATGTCATCTGTGTCCCTGCTACTTTCCTTCCTTCTAGTCACCAAAGATCAACTTCTGTCTGAAGTGCAGTTCGACATTGACTCATGGCCAACCAGTACCTCATCCAAATTGCCTTTTTCATATGGATTTAGGCTGTAATGTGATGGTAGGTGTCAGAGGTGTAACAGCTAAGCCTGTGACATTCTTGTACAATGTCCTTGCATGTTAGCATGACTGTATGATTCTGTAGGAGAAAGTGAGGACTGCAGATGCTGGAGATCAGAGCTGAAAATGTGTTGCTGGAAAAGCGCAGCAGGTCAGACAGCATCCAAGGAGCAGGAGAGTCGACGTTTCGGGCATGAGCCCTTCTTCAGGAATGAGGAAAGTGCGTCCAGCAGGCTAAGATAAAAGGTAGGGAGGACGGACTTGGGGGAGGGGCATTGGAAATGCGATAGGTGGAAGGAGGTCAAGGTGAGGGTGATAGGCCAGAGTGGGGGTGGGGGTGATGGCCTATCACCCTCACCTTGACCTCCTTCCACCTATCGCATTTCCAATGCCCCTCCCCCAACTCCCTCCTCCCTACCTTTTATCTTAGCCTGCTGGACGCACTTTCCTCATTCCTGAAGAAGGGCTTATGCCCAAATCATTGAATCTCCTGCTCCTCAGATGCTGCCTGACCTGCTGTGCTTTTCCAGCACACGCATTTTGACTCTGTCTGTCCAGCATCTGCAGTCCTCACTTTCCCCTCGTCCCTGTATGATTCTAAGGCAAGGTTGAACCAAGCTCAATCACTAATGTTAAGAACTTGAATTTTAGACTATTCTGTTTTTGTTATCCTAACTATTGCCTTATCGTTTGAAAGGTTAACCAACTAGTATCTTTAGAATTTTTTCCTTTTGAGCTTGATTTAATGGATGTTCTTCACTGTGTGTTCACTATACACTATTTGCCAGATGACTTCCAAAAGATGCTCATTTTAAAAATATTCTTATTGGGAAAGTCAGCTGTCATTCTGTTGGTAATACTCATATGTCTGAGTCATGAGGTTCTGGGTTCATGCTCTACTTCAGGACTAAGATCAGGCCTGAAACTAGTGCAGTGCTGTGGAACTACTTCATTGTCAAAGGTGTCACCTTTCAGGCAAAATATTAAACCAAGGCTCCATCTGTCTCCTTTGCTGGTTGGAAAAGATCCCATAACATATTTGGAGTAGAGTGGGGTATTACCCAGATGACCTTGCCAATAATTTTCACTCAGTCAGCATCACAACATACAGATTAACCTGTTATTCTCACATTGCTGTTCTGGGGAGGTTCCTGTGATTACATTTCAAAGGTACTTCATTGGCTATGAAGTACTTTGGGACATCTGCTGGTGGATAAAAGCTCAATATAAATGCAATTTTTTTCCACTTCCTATGGAACATTTTGATTTCTCATGACTTTTCTGACCAAATTCAAGCCTGCTCATCCATTCAATAAGATCATTTGCTGGTCTGTTTATGTTTTGAATTCTGTCTTCCCATCTACACCAATAACCCTTGATTGCCCCATCTAACAATAGTCTATACACATCTATCTTTAAGATTTTCAATGACCTTGGCTCCATCACCTTCTGAGACAGAGAGTTCCGAAATCATACAACCCTCTGAGGGAAAACAATAACTCCTCATCTCTATCTAGAAAGAGTGACCACTTCTCCAGTGGAGACTGACCAACAAGCTGAAACACCTTTCTGGTAGCACAGAACTTCAGTATTGCTGTAAAAAGAAAGATGTTGAAAAGAAAAGACACATTTTGTCAAAAATGTTCAACTTGCACACATCTGGACAATTTATAAGAATACCAGTTTAAGGGGAAAATCAATTTATACGATGAGAGGAGAATGCAGATTGGTTAGCAAGTGGACTTTGATTTAATAGAGGCATGGCTATGTGGGAATGTGCCAATTAATGATGATTGACTGTTAACTGCCAGGCTTTGTTTAAATTTTAAATCAGGCACATTGTCTCTGATTAATCAAAACATTGCCTTGATAAATGAACTAGGCGATAGCTGTCACCTATTTTGTTGATTTGCAACAGACAACAGAAATGGAAATTTGCACATATCTTTTCCGTATTTAAGGAATGGGGCCATTTTACAATTAGATGTTACTTCCAGGATATATGAAGGTACACCACATTGTAAGCCTGACTGGAAATGCGAAATCAATTGTTTGCATAATTCAATACACACTCAGGATCATCCTGAAATATGGACAAAATATGCCTTTTTCAGCAATGCTGTTTACAGATTTTGTTTTTAAAAGATTACATTTGACTACAGGTCATTCTGAGGATCTTCCCTCAGTGTAGTCTTTGTCAGCAACTATCTCCATTGACAATGGGCCACATTTCCTTCAGAACAAACGTAATAATGTTTCTGATTTACAACTTATTTTTAGAACCCTTTCAACTTTGATTCAGTCAAACAGATCTTTTGTTAGTAACCTCATGAAATTCTTTCTAAAAATCAAGTGTTAATTCTCTTTCTGTCAACAACCTCAAAATACCTGATGGATAGGCAAAGTATAATCATGGAACTTGGAATTTTCATTCATCTGATAAGACCCTGAATTGTTTCCTTTATGTAAACCACCTTACACCTTTATCAGGCTGCATTGGATAACACTTGGGAGCTAATGTTTCTATTCCCTAGTCTGAGCAGTAAGTCAACTCAAGAACACCTATACCCACTAAATTGAATTAGTTATTGGTGCAGCTTTCCTTTATTTTTCACAACTAAGGTTCAACCATGTTTGGCAGCAGTTAGGATTGCCTGAAGGGAAAAAAAAATTCAAATGCCTCGTATTTTGATTTTAGATTGAAATGAATTTCAGTGCTTGTAAACAAATGTCCTCGCCATCTGTTTGTATTGGGTTTTCAAGGCAGACTGCCAGTTATAGACACAGGCTCACCAGGGTGATATTGCTCCATATACCAAGGTGGAGCGGTAATATTGTCAATGAAAGTCATTTGCCTACTGCCTCCACTGTAATTGCATTACTATTTGCATAATTTCCAGAAATATGTAGACAGTAAACACCTATCCATTGGATGTTTGTAATTATTGTAACAATAAATCTCCTCATTATTGAGCCACTGTGAAGGCAGATTAGAATGTGCTCGCATCAGCCATTCAGATTGTACTCAATGGGCTTGCTTCCAGCTTGAAAGAAACTGCAAATACTTTTTTGTTTTTGCTTATTAATTAACCAATGGAGACGGGTATAAGCAGAAAGGTGTGATCCAAATAAGTAGAGACTCATTTGACAGCAATGCCAACATGATAGTCTGACAGATGCCAAAGGCACATTGAGGCAAGATGTGCAATCTTGATTAAATATTTAAATAATTAGCAGAACTTTGCATTTCCTAAGGGGATGACTGTATTTGTTAGCATGTGCTCCAGTAGAAGTCAAATGTCTGAAGGTCAGAAACAACTGTTATAATTTTTGAGGTTATTGAACAAACCACTTCCTCACTAAAGAAAGTGTGTGTGTGTGTGTGTGTGTGTGTGTGTGTGTGTGTGTGTGTGTGTGTGTGTGTGTGTGTGTGTGTGTGTGTGTGTGTGTGTAGAACAGTTGAAAGGGCCACATTTTCACCCAAGAACGGCAGAAACATTTTAAAGGACATGTAGAAACAGAGAGACCTGAGCTTCACAGGCATAGGTCTTAAAGATGATATACAAAGATTGTAAGACTGTAAAAAGAAATGGAATCCCTGGTGTTATCATTGGAAGCGTACTGTACAAAACCAAAAATGTGATGATAAACATGTTATTCGCTGGTTTGGCCTCACCAGCATTATTGTGCACTTGTCTGGTCATCACACCTCAGGAACGCTGCAAAGGCTTAGAGAAACTGGAGAAGCTGGGATTGTTCATTGCAGAGCAGAAAAGGTTAGGTGGAAATTTCAAACAGGAGTTCAACTAGTTTAGATGGAGTAGATTGAAAGGAACTATTTCAATTGCAGGAGGGTTGACAAATAGAGGGCACTTATTTAAGATAACTGACAAATGAATGGAGGAGGGAGAGGATGGTGGAGGGGTGGCAGAGGGTCAAATGAGGTTTTTTTTAAAGCTACCATCTTGTTATGCTCTGACAAGATGTAAGCAGATTCAATAGTCACTGATGGATGGAATTTACTTGAAAAGAAAAAGGATTGCTGGGGCTGCAAGGAAGGAGCGAAGGAAAGGAACTGATTGGATAGTTCCCCTAATCAGCCACATGGTCTCTTTCTGTGCTATAAGATTCCATGCTTTTATGATTCAGTCAGAAGTTTGAAGTTTCATGATACCTCAAGTTTCCGAAAGCACGTTTAATGAATAAACACAATGTGCAACCATTATTCAGAATCTTCTTCCATTGTTAACATTTGCAAAATGTCAAATTTGCATTAAGGTTTGTGAGCAAGTTTGCAGTAGACCCTGGAGTTCAAAATAGGTTTTCTTCTGTCCACATTCCGATAACCTTTCCCAGTTAAACAGTTCCCTTTTGACAGTAATTGACTATGAAAGGAGCAGTTGGAGCTCAGGAATGAGTTATGGGGCTGTAACTTAACCAAAGAATTCAAATAACATCCTTGACAGATTGCTTTCTGTATTAGAAAGATCTAAAGTTTTAGTTATGACAATCAATATCACTCTGTTATCACACAAAGACTCTCTTGTGTTTGATCACCAGTGTGTCATGAATTAGTTAATCTGAGCTAGGTTTCAGAACCCTTCGATTATTGACACAAACTATGTGAGAAATCTATTCCAGATTGCTACTCAGAAATTCCTGTTGCAAGTTTGTGACTGAGGGCATTGGATGAGGATACTATTGGACTTTGATGCTTGCTTTGGTAACACAGTTTTTATGGCTGAGCACAGGCAACCCAAAGGAGATTTCAAAGGATGATCTGTTTGTAGAATTTATCTTTACAGAGAGTAGAATTAGGAAGAAATTCATGAGGAGGGAAACGTACTGACACAAACATGCATGTAAAACAAAATGAAACGCAGAAGGGAATAGGGAGTTGGGCCTGAAACTTTGCAAGTACAACCTCCAGGAATGGGCACCTTTCCTGTTTCACACATGCAGGTTCCATAGAGACTGCTGCTGATATAAATCAACAGTTGTTTTCAGCCAGGTCAGATTCTGGCTACTCAGGGCTACACAATGCAGCATGCACAGATAGGGTAGACCTGGTAGGAGCAGATCTGAAAGTTGGGAATTCATTTGGATTGACAAAGTACCCTTTTAGAGAGAAAGGCAGATGTTTGGATAGGTTCTGCAATAAATTGAGGGTGAGGGTTGGGGGAGAGGTCAGGGGCCCTCTCAGACAAGATTTGGGATGATTAAAAAGTATGTATAAAAGTGTGTTAGAAGTGCATAATTCATTGGAACTGTGAAACTCATTGGAACTATCTAGAGGAAATAACAAAAGTATCAAGAGGAACTGTCAAAGGCTACTTTTTTAACTTTAACCTATTTTCTAATCAACCTAGTAAGAAATATTATTACACACCCCTGGAGGAGGTGGGCTTTGAATCTAGGCATCTCATTCCAGAGGTAGGGACACTATCATTGTGCCACAGGGGGCCCCATCAAAGGCTATAGTAAAAGCTGTCAAGGCATTGAAAACTAGGTAAAACACCTGCCCTTTAAATTTAAAAATGTGCTTGCTATTTCACTCTATCAGTTGACATTATCCTGAGTGCTATTATATAGTCATAGAGTCTTAGAGATGTACAGCATGGAAACAGACCCTTCAGTCCAACTCGTCCATGCCAACCAGATATCCTAACCCAATCTAGTCCCACATGCCCATATCCCTCTAAACCCTTCCTATTCATACACCCCCAGATGCCTTTTAAATGATGCAATTGTACCAGCCTCCACCGCTTCCTAGGGCAGTTCATCCATAGATGCACCACCCACTGCGTGAAAACATTGCCCCTTAGGTCCCTTTTAAATTTTTCCCTCTCACCCTAAACCTATGCCCTCTAGTTCTGGACTCCCTAACCGCAGGGGAAAAGACCTTGTCTATTTATCCTATCCATGCACCTCATGATTTTATAAACCTCTATAAGATCACCCCTCAGCCTCCAATGCTCCAGGGAAAACAGTCCTTAGTGCTGCGTTTTACAAGTTTCAACTAACAGGGAAGGAGACTTGCTACTTCCCAGTTTGATTGACAGCTCCAAATGTTGTAAATTCTTTGAAGTAGGATTTTGATTCCATTGCTTGATTTTATTAGCTGTTTTGCAGTTGAATTAATATTTCTCATTATGAGACAGCATATAAATGCAGGAATGTAATGTAATAATTTTTTATGAATGAGAGCGAAGTCTGCAATAGAAACTTACTTTTTTTGCAAGGTTTGTGAAGGTTTGTAGCTCAGGTTGAGGTTTCGGGTATAGGTTTGCTCACTGAGCTGTAGGTTTAATATCCAGACGTTCCACTACCTGGCTAGGTAACATCATCAGTGGCGACCTCCAAGTGAAGCGAAGCTGTTGTCTCCTGCTTTCTATTGATAATTTTGTCCAGGACAAACATATAAATAGAAAGCAGGAGAAAACAGCTTCACTTCACTTGGAGGTCGCCACTGATGATGTTACCTAGCCAGGTAATGAAACATCTGGATATCAAACCTACAGCTCAGTGAGCAAACCTACACCATATAGAAACTTACATTTTTGTTATTTCATCTCTTCACAGATCCTATGGATACAGGGCGAGGTCATGGGTTGGCATGAATTGGCATTAGATTGGTTTTGGGCTGTATAAAGATATGGGAGTGGGCGAAGGTGCAAAGACTGGTAGACAGGATGGAAAATTTTGGAGTAAGGGTGGAGAATATGTGTTGGCATGGGTTAACCCCCTGATTTTCCAAAATCTGTCTAATACCTACAAAGCATAAATCAGGACTGTGATGGAAAGCCTTAGGGTGCAGGGAGTGTGCGTGGGGTTGAGGGGATGTCAGGTTGAATAACTAGTGGGATGTTGTTTTGTTATTTTTGTTTTTAAAAAACTCACTTCAACAAAGCACCCAGGCATGAAGGCAGGCCCAGCTGCACCTATAAATTCATCCTGGAATTGTCCAGGCCAACTCCCGTGGAACCTCGCCATTTGCGAAGGAGAATCCCAATGTTGGAGCACTTCCTCTTGAGTCAGGTCTGTGGAGTTTGGCAACATCCCAACTCTGTGCTCTGGATCTTGGAGTGAACATCTCAGCGTTTATATTGAAATATTGACTCAGATGGTATCCAAACTCATTATTCTGTCTGCATATGTTTGCAAAATCATCATTGGATTCATAATTAGTTAATAATTCCTTTATATTTTCAATTAGTAGATTCCCTATACTCACTTCAGAGGCCAACTGGGAGGAGGAGAATGAGCTTCCCGGCCTTTTCTTTCTCCGTACTTAATGTTCTCAGAAAGTTGATCATAAAGAAAAGATGATAATGAGTTACAAAGAAGAGATTTAAAAAGGATGACAACTAAAAATCATAAAGTGATAAATAGAGAATCAAGTAAATTATAAAGAGGCTGACAAGGAGAAACAATGACTTGATAATTCTGAGCTGGATATTTATATCGAAGAAGGAGGCAAAAATATAAACCAATAGCTTCAAGAAAGAAATAGATATGTTTCTGACGAAAAGTGGGAAAGATGGCTGTGAGGAGCAGGCAGGAAAGTGGAGTTGAGACCAGGATAAGATCAGCCATGATCAGGTTAAATGGTAGAGCAGGTTTGTCGGGCTGAATTGCTCATTCCTATGGTCCTATATATAAGGTGGAGAACATCAAGACTCAAGTAGTCTTGATGAAGGGCTTGTGCCCGAAACGTCGCATTTCCTGTTTCCTGATGAAGGGCTTGTGCCCGAAACGTCGCATTTCCTGTTCCTTGGATGCTGCCTGACCTGCTGCGCTTTAACCAGCAACACATTTTCAGCCAACATCAAGACTCAGGTTGGTAATGACATGCGAGTATCAGGCAATGGCTTTACCATTGCAGAATCCCTTACTACGGACATCTCTAGTTACTATTGGCCAGAAACTGAGCAGGACAAGCCATATAAATGGAGTGCCTTCCAGAATAGGTCAAAGGTTGGGAATTCTGTGATGAGTAATTCACCTCCTGACTTCCTTAGGTCTGTCTAAAACCTGCAAAGCGCAACTCAGAACTGTGATGGAAAATTCTCCATTTGCCTGGTTATGTGCAGCTCCATTAACACTCAAAAAGCTCAACACCAACGAGGGCAGAGCATTCTACTTTACAAACCCCTTATCCAGCACTTTCAACATTCTTCTCCTCCACCACAGATGTGCTATGGCATCAATGTGTACTATCTGCAAGATGTGCTTACTGCGACTCACTAAGGGTCCTTCAACAGATATTTACAAGCTCTCAGCCACCACTACCTAGAAGGACAGGGACAGTATATGGATGAGAATACGACCATTGGCAGTACTTGTCAAAGATACTGTACCACCAGTTTCACTGTTCCTTCACTGTCACTGGATCAAAATCCTGGAATTCCCTTCTTAACAATACTTCTCCACAAGGACTGCAGTGGTCCATATAAGGAGTTCACCAGCACTCGCTGAAGGGCAATTCTAAATGGGCAACAAATACTGATGATTTGCAGATATCGGTGTTGGACTGGAGTATACAAAGTTAATAATCACACAACACCAGGTTATAGTCCAACAGGTTTAATTGGAAGCACACTAGTTTTTGGAGCGACGCTCCTTCATCAGGTGATTGTGGAGGGCTCAATCCTAACACTGAATTTAGAGCAAAAATTTGCAGTGTGATGCAACTGAAATTATACATTGAAAGATTGATTGTCTATTAAGCCTTTCATCTTAGAATACAGTGATAGTTTCACTTCTTTCATGTGTAAATCACAAAACCCTTTTTTTTAAAGTTGCATTCTCGGGTTAGCTGTTAACAATGGTGATAGCTAGACAATATGTTGAAGGTGTTGACCCCCTGTGTTCTCTGTCTATGACCTGATGTTTAGATTGATTCTAATCTAAAAAGTGAGATAACAGAGTTTTACATAAATTCATGCAGTTTTTGAGCTCAGAGTTCTACATGAATGCATGCAGTTTTTGAGCAAAGTACAATGTAACTCTGCAAGTACAAATTCACCCCACAAAATATATGTGTGCATGTGGGTCTTTGTCTGTGTGTGTGTATCTGTCTGTCTGGGGTGGGGGTGGTGACCATCCTCAAAGGCGGACTTCAGGACAGGCAGCAGGGGAAAGTGGCCGAGCAGAGGCTGATAGCAAAGTTCGGTACCCATAGGGAGGGCCTCAACCGGGACTTTGGGTTCATGTCACATTACAGGTGACCACCATTGCACTATACACACACACTCTCACATACACATGGACACAGGTACACACAGACGTGCACACAGACACCCACACACACCCTTATAGACACATGCACCCCCTCACAGACTTAAGACACTCTGCACTCACTACACACACACACACACACAAACACACACTTTCTCACACTCACAACCCCCACCCCAGACAGACACACACACATAGACAGACAAAGACCCACAAGCACACATATATTTTGTGGGGTGAATCTGTACTTGCAGAGTTACATTGTACTTTGCTCAAAAACTGCAAACATTCATGTAGAACTCTGAGCTCAAAAACTGCATGAATTTATGTAAAACTCTGTCATCTCACTTTTTAGATTAGAATCAATCTAAACATCAGGTCATAGACAGAGAACACAGGGGGCTAACACTTTCAACATATTGTCTAGCTATCACCATTGTTAACAGCTAACCCGAGAATGCAACTTAAAAAAAGGGTTTTGTGATTTACACATGAAAGAAGTGAAACTATCACTGTATTCTAACAGATGAAAGGCTTAACAGACAAGCAATTTTTTAATGTATAATTTCAATTACATAACACTGCAAATTTTTGCTATAAATTCTGTGTTAGGATTGAGCCCTCCACTATCACCTGATGAAGGAGCGTCGCTCCGAAAGCTAGTGTGCTTCCAATTAAACCTGTTGGACTATAACCCGGTGTTGTGTGATTTTAAACAAATATTGGTTCAACTAGTGATGCCCATGCAGGGATAAGGTACCAATAAATAGATTTTCCATCTCAACAGTACTCTGAGTATCCATACTTCTTGGAAATGTGATAACTCATACTGAACCCTACGGAATAAATTGTTCACAACCAATAATAATTAGATTAGCATTGTGCAGTTGCAAAGTCAGAATGGCAAGTGTTTTGGTGAAACTTCACAATGGGTGAGATTTCAAACTATCAGCACAGCAATCAGAGAAGTGAAGAAACATGAGGATGTTTTTCTCTCTGTGCAGGGATACAGCAGTGGAACATAACCAGGTGAAAAAAACTTAAGAATACAGGAAGATGTAAGAAAGATATATCACAGAAAGTACTAAACAAAAAAGCCCAACCCAGCACAACATTCACATTTTATATGTTTTTCATAGTTCAGAAAAGCCATTCCATTATTTTGGTCCAGTTCTAAATATTGAAACATTTCTCCCTTTTTTTGTCAGTTTTCTCTGCTGTCCTGTGAAAGTTTTGACATCTTGCTGAATAATGACTACACTAAGTGCCAGTTCCTGTCTGACACCTTGTCTAAGCAGTCTTTCTTCTGGGTGGGCTTCAACCATGACTGTCATCAAACTGTTCGCCATAAGACATCATATCACAGTCTAAACCAGTGACTGCAAACCCACACTTCCAGCCAGCATTGTTCAATGATCAGAGGCAGGAAACCTGGCCTATGTTCCCCTCCTTTAATTAGGGCCAATCATATGGCTGCACCTGCTACCCTCACTGTTCTAAGGTAGCTCAATGGAGATTTTTAGATCAAGTCTGGGACATTTGCAGTGTGCATAGTTCAACTAACAACTACTTTACCAACTAGGCCAGTGAGGAATCTTATTGAAACACTTCTTCTTTATTCTGAAGAGTCATTATTCCACAGAGAAAGGCCGTTCAGCCCAGTGAATCCTTTCTCTCTCACTGTTGAGTGATTCAGTTAGTCTCGTTTTGCCCAGCTATTCTTGCATCCCTGAAGTTCACTTGCCTCAATTGTTTGTATGGGTTTTCTTTGGAAATAATTTATCATCTCTGTTTCCAGCAGCCAGTGAGTTCCAAGATATTACCACTCACTGGGTAACTAAAGTTCTCCCTCACATTCTCCCTGTATCTCATATCCATGACTTTAGGTCTATGTCCCTCTGTGTACATCGACCATTGACAACAGCACTTCCTTGTTTGCACTATCTACATTGGCCATAAATCTGTAGATCTCTATCCAATCTTCCTTCAATCTTCTTTGCTTCAAAGACAACAAGTAGCTCTTGCAACCTTGTAGCTAAATCTCTTCAACCTTGGAACTATTCTCCTTTGTGTCTTCTCAGCGACTTCACATCCTTCTTAAAGTCTGGTGGCCAGAATTGAGAATACACTCAAGCTGTTGATCAGTGAGCTTTGTAAAGATTCAGCATAACTTTCCTGCTTTTTTACTCAGCACCTCTATTTATGTAATTTATTTGCTCCCAGGAGGACCAGTTCCAATACCGTACAGCCCAGATGGCCTCCTTTTTCAAGGACTGCAGATTCCCCCCAGACGTGATCGACGATGCCCTCCACCGCATCTCCTCCACTTCCCACTCCTCCGCCCTTGAGCCCCGCCCCTCCTCCACCAAGACAGAACCCCACTGGTTCTCACCTACCACCCCACCAATCTCCGTATACAGCGTATCATCCGCCAACTCCAAACGGACCCCACCACCAGGGATATATTTTCCTCCCCTCCCCTATCAGCGTTCCGCAAAGACCACTCCCTTCGTGACTCCCTCGTCAGGTCCACACCCCTCACCAACCCAACCTCCACTCCAGGCATCTTCCCCTGCAACCGCAGGAAATGCAAAACTTAGGCCCACACCTCCTCCCTTACTTCTCTCCAAGGCCCCAAGGGATCCTTCCATATCCGCCACAAATTCACCTGCACCTCCACACATATCATCTATTGCATCCGCTGCACCCGATGTGGCCTCCTCTATATTGGGGAGACGGGCCGCCTACTTGCAGAACGCTTCAGGGAACACCTCTGGGACGCCCGGACCAACCAACCCAACCACCCCGTGGCTCAACACTTTAACTCTCCCTCCCACTCAACCGAAGACATGCAGGTCCTTGGACTCCTCCATCGCCAGAACATAACAACACGACGGTTGGAGGAAGAGCGCCTCATCTTCCGCCTGGGAACCCGCCAACCAGGGATGAACTCAGATTTCTCCAGTTTCCTCATTTCCCCTCCCCCCACCTTGTCTCAGTCGATTCCCTTGAACTCAGCACCGCCCTCCTAACCTGCAATCCTCTTCCTGACCTCTCCGCCCCCACCCCACTCCGGCCTATCATCCTCACCTTGACCTCCTTCCACCTATCACATCTCCATCGCCCCTCCCCCAAGTCCCTCCTCCCTACCTTTTATCTTAGCCTGCCTGGCACCCTCTCCTCATTCCTGATGAAGGGTTCTGGCCTGAAACGTTGAATTTCCTGTTCCTTGGATGCTGCCTGACCTGCTGTGCTTTAACCAGCAACACATTTTCAGCTTATGTAATCCAGGATCTTGCATACAATATTTTCAATATATGTTGCCACATTCAAAGATAGGTGCACAGGAACCCCTGGGTTGCTCTATTGCTGAACAGTCTTTAGAGCTGTGCTATTTACTTTATATTGCCTTATTCCAGCCCTTCCGCTAAAATACATGATATTGCACTTCCCTAGATTAATTTCTATTCATTACTAGTCTGTCCTTTTTACTAACCTCTCAATGCCCTGTTTGAATCAATTGATATCATCCTTAACCTCCTCCAAAATTGGTATTATCGACATATTTTAAGATTTTGCTCTGCCTTCCAATGCTATGTCATTTTAAAATCAACAGTGACCCTGTCATTAATTCATGAGGGTGACGAGGGAGGTGAGGGGAAACAGTGTGGCACCAGTCTCTACTGTCTTTCAGTCTGAAAAGCAACCATCTACAATGACACATTTACTTTCATTAAGCCAATTGTTTATCCTTGCAGACATTGACCCTATCTTTCATCATCCTTATTATGATGTTAATAAAAGTTTTGTGATATCTTATCAATAACTTTAATATCCACATTGATAATATCCACTGCATTCCCTTCATTGGCCTTCTCTGTTATTCCCCCAAAACATTAACTTAGATTCATCAGATGTGTCCCATCTTTTACAAATCAATTAAATAATTCAAACCTCCCTTCATACCTGTGATGTTTTCCCCCTATTATTGTTCCTAAAGCCTTACCCAACACTAATGTTAGTATAACCAATTTGAAGTTGCTAAGAACTTGCTAAGAATTCAGACACCTTTTCTTGAACAAAGGTCTTACATTTTCCATTTTCCAAACTTCTGGCATCTGCAGAAAGATTATGACAAGCCTTCTACATCACTGCCAACATTTCCTTTATGAATCTGGGATGTAACCCATTGGGACCAGTTGACCAAACTACTCTAAACATAGTCAGCCTTTCTGGTAGAATCAGCCTATCAATTTTCAATGCATCTGCATTTACCATCTCTGTTTCTAAGGAAAATTTGTCAACATTTCTTTCCTTAAGAAACTATGGTGTACAAGTACTTATTAAGTATTCGAGCATTGCCCTGCACCCCTCAGCATTTATATTTCTCTTCAAAAGGATCCACCCAACTTCTTACAATAAGCAGGAGAAAGTGAGGACTGCAGATGCTGGAAATCAGAGCTGAAAATGTGTTGCTGGAAAAGCACAGCAGGTCAGGCAGCATCAAAGGAGCAGGAGAATCGACGTTTCGGGCATGAGCCCGAAATTCCTGAAGAAGGGCTCATGCCCGAAAGGTCGATTCTCCTCCTCCTTGGATGCTGCCTGACCTGCTGCGCTTTTCCAGCAACACATTTTCAGCTCTTACAATAAGCAAACTATTTACATATGGTAGAAGATATTTGTGCTGAAGAAGGATCATTGGACCTGAAATATTAATTCTGCTTTCTCTCAAAAGATACTGCCAGACCTGCTGAATTTCTGCTTTTGTTTCTGATTTCCAGCATCTTCATTTCTTTGGTGTTTTGTAGGTATTTGTGTTCCTGTTTCTGTCAGCTGCCATTTTATTCTCTTATTCTTTCTTTATCTGATTTGCCTCTTTACTTCCTTACTCCAAGAAATCATAAAGTCACTTAGATCTCTTTCTACGAACATGTTTACTGTATACAAGTGGAATTTTCTGAGATGTTTGGTGGGAAGTTCTGAATAAAACCCTTGATTCAAATATGCTTCTAAATGTTAGACTTTTCAGTAAATGCTGTTGGACTTTGGAGTCTATCAAAAAGGACAGGTTACTTTAATCTCCCAAATTTTAAGTTTCATGGCCTTGATTATTCAGACCCCAACAATGTAGCACTTACATTATTGATTAATAATTCAGAGGTCTGGATTAATGGATTAGAGAATAGAATCAAATCATATGATTGCACACTAAGAAGTTGAATACAAGTTAAAAACTTTGGGAAACAGCATAAATGACCTGAAAGCAATTGGATAGAACCATAATGAACTGGGTCATTAACATTCTTTATGGAAGGAAATTTGTGTCTATTGTGTGTGGCCTATATGTCTACACGTAACTGCAGTCCAACACCAACTTGTATGTCTCTTGCTCATCAAGTAAACCATTTAACTTTATCAAAGAGTCCTTGCATATTCTGCAATGAGACAAACTTCTTCCCATATAAGGAAGGGTTTGCCAGTGACACTCATTTCTCAAGAACTAATAACAAAAAGACCTGCAAAACCTAGATTGTTACTAAAGAGCACAATTTTCCTATTTGTTATTCCTGCTAGAAGTGTTGCCTTGGCCTAAAAAATTTGCAGTGTCGCTGAATAAATAAATTTTAATTGCACCCAGGTGATTTAAATATGAGAGAGACTCATGCTGCATACATATTTTTGAAAAATTGCCACAACACCAATATAGAAGACAAGCACGCATTTCACTACAGGAAAATGAAAGTAACTTCTTCATGCCAGTGTCGATATATGAAGATGTTGTGCTTTCCTTCATAAGTCGGTGAATAGATTAGATAATGCAAATTTTCCCCTCTTTATTAATAAATAAACTAGCAAAGACTATTGCTTCTTGTTAATAAGTATGTGTGCTGAAGTGTGTCAGGAAATAATCTTCTCCTTCATCCACAATGCTTTAATTCCAATGTTCCTTTATTGCATTAGAATGACGTTATGTTCCAGATGCATCGAATAACAATCTTGGCATGAAATGTTGTACAGAAACCGGCATTAATTATTGCATTAAGATTTCTTCAGTAGGCCCATGAGGAAATATGGCCAGTGGGAATAACAGTTCTATTACAATGAGGCATTATTGCGTTTCTGCATAAGTTTTCAAGCCGAAATTGTTATTGAAGTTGTTTGGCCTTGTATGGACTTTTGGAACTAATTCACTTCATTTTGAGCAGAGTCTCAGGCCCTCGAGTTATTATCTTTCCATTTAATGCAGTCATTAAGATTGTGGAAATTAATTTAGCATTAGATAGACTACAGAGCTAGACATGCTAATCTGAGTCTTGAGGGAGAAGGCGTTTTTACTATCAGGCCTGTTGCCAGTATAAGAAACAGGAATTATAACATTGCTTCCTTCATATGATTCTAGAACAGGATGCAGTATGTTTTGCATTTTGATTAGAAGAGTAGGAAACATTGTGCATGGGGACACATTATTTGCCCCATTGAAGCTGAGTTTTCTTGTGCTCAAACATTTTGATCCTGGTCATAAGCTTGACCAGAAATGGTTGAAAATGGAATGCTGCAGATGCTGGAAATCTGTAACCACAACGGAAAGTTCAGGAAATACTAAGCAGGTCTGACAGTTTCTGTGTGGAGGGGCACAGAATTAAGTAAAGACAAGATTTTCGCCATCAGGACAGGAAGCTTGTTGCAGCAAATTTCCCAATGTGGGATAGAATCAGACCTGCTGTCCCTGAATGCAGATCGGAGGCAGCCGAGAGGACTGTTGAATGAAAAGGAAGGATGATTAAAAGGCCCACTTTGGTTGTCTGAAACTTCATCCCAGTTTCTGTGTAAAATATTAAGCCTTCTGGTTCTCACCCCTTACATTTCCCTCATCCACTCACTCACGTAATTTCCATGCCAACCTTTTTAAAGTAGTTCAATAAAACTCATAAAGATGGCAGGATAGATGATGTGTCATGACTGCAGCATATGGGAGCTCCTGGATGCCAATGTGTTTCAGGGCACGTACATCAGTACGTGTTTACAGCTTGAGCGGTTTTGGCTCAGAATTCATGAGCTGAAGCCCAAATTATACACACTGTGATGGGAAAGCTCCTTGGGCATTTTTTAAAAATCACCTCTTAGGATAGGGATCTCTGCATTTGGGTAGAGATAAGAAATTATAAAGGCAAGAAAATTACTTTCGGAAGTGTTGTATAAGTCTCCAAACAATAATCACCGGATAAGATGGAGTATTAAAGGAGGAATAATAGGAACTTGTCAGAAAGGTATGGCAATAATTTGAGGATTTTAATGTATACATAGACAGGAAATGTCAGAATAGTAACGACAGGTTAAATTTAAATAAATCCCAACAGTTAACTGTCAATCAGCACAAATTTGTTGAACTATCAGCATTCTCCTCTCATGCAGTATAAATATTGACTTCCCCTAAAATGGATATCCTTGTCAATTGTCCTGATGGATATAAGACTAAATGCTTCATCAAAATGTTTCTCATTTCAGCCATACTCAAGTTCTATGTTACAAAATGATTATTTGGATAAGTAAGATGGATAAGCAGTGGCAGATATTTAAGGAGTTTTTTTTTAGAATACACAAAATAGCTAAATTCCCATGAGAAAGACAAATTCCATTAGTGATTATCTAATAAATTTAAAAAATGATAAAACTAAAGAATTAGCAGATAATTGTGCAAAGCATGTCAGAAGATCGGCTATAAGATAAACAACAGCAAATAATGGCAAGATTAATAAGGAGGGAAATTAGAGTGCAAGAGAAAGTTAGCTAAATACCTCAGACAGTAGGAGTTTCTATATATTTAGAAAAAGAAGAGAGGTAACAAAGTGAATGTTGTTCATATAGGACGTGAATCGGAAGATTTAACAATGGAATATAAGGAGATGGCAGTGGAATTGATTCTCATTGTACAGGATATAAGTAATATCCCAGAGTAACTTAAGTAATATCCCAGAGTAACTGTAAATAAGAAAATGGAAGAACTAGAGAGGATTGCAATCACCAGGAAAGTGATATTAAGTAAATTGTTGGTGCAATGGACTGACACAAACCTGGGCTATAATGTATTTCAACTTTGGGTCTTAAAATTAATAGTTATGAAAGTTAATAATCACACAAAAATCAGATTTTAGCCCAACAGGTTTATTTGGCAGCACTAGCTTTTGGAGCGACGCTGCTTCATCAGGTGATTGTGGAGAATAAGATAGTATGACACAGAATTTGTAGCAAAATTTTACAGTGTGGTGTAACTAAAATTATATATTGAAAAAGACCCAGATTATTTGTTAAGTCTCACATCTTTTAGCATGACCATGTTGGTTTCAGTTCTTCCATGTGGAAGAACTTCAAGAACATATGAAAGAGCTGAAACTAACATGGTCATTCTAAAAGATGAGAGACTTAACAAACAATCCAGGTCTTTTTCAGTATACAATTTCAGTATACATCACACTGTAAAATTTTGCAATAAATTCTGTGTCTTACTATCTTATTCTCCACAATCACCTGATGAAGGAGCGTCGCTCTGAAAGCTAGTGCTTCCAATTAAACCTGTTGGGCTATAACCTGATTTTGTGTGATTATTAACTTTGTACACCACAGTCCAACACCGGCATTTCCCAATTGATGGTTATAGAAATAGTTGATGCATTGGTATTAATTTTCCAAACTTTTTTTGTTAGGGAAAGATCCTATTAAATTAGAAAACAGTGAACATAGTTCCTTTATTCAAAAAAAGGAGGAAGACATAAACAGGAACCAACAGGCTACTTAGCTATACATCAGTCGTTAGGACGATAGTAGAAGCTATTGAAACCCAAGGCAAATCAATCTAGTTTTGTGAAGGGGAAATCATGTTTTACAAATGGGTGGGTAAACTGTGCTGATAGTTCCAGAAGACATTTGATAAGGTGCTGCCTCAAAGGCTATTGTAGAAGATAAAAGCTATTGGGTGAGTATATTTGTGAAAGTCGAATCCTGGCTAGCTAATAGGAAACAGAAAACAAATATAAATCAGTCACTTTCTAGTTGGTAAGATATAAGGAGCAGTGTGCTACAGGAACCTCAACCTTTTTAAGAATTATAAAAATGACTTTGATGAGGGAGCTGAAGCTATAGTTGCTAAATTTGCTATTTGGAACAACAATATTTAAGAATCTAAGTTGTGAAGGGGTCATAAGACACAAGGAATATAGATAGGTGAAGTGAGTGTGTAAAGATTTGGCAAATTGAGTATAATGTAGAAAATTGTGAAATTGTCTATTTGGGCAAAAAAATTAACAAAATTGATGGACTGAATGGCCTTCTTCATGAATAATTCTATGATTCTTTTGTCTCCTCAGACTGTTCTAAAGTATTTCATAATTAATACTTTACATTGTTGGATAACCATATAAGAAAGATGACAGAGATAAAAATAGAATAATTGGCCAATGGTTGAGGGATGAGTTTTAGCCTGAATAATAGATGAACTCCATTACTTTTTTTGAATCATGACATTAAATCCTTTCCATTCCCCTCAATGGACAGACAGGACCTTTGTTTAAAATTTCACCCAGAAGGCAGCACATCACTCCCTCCAGCAGTTTCTCAGTGTCTCACTAAAGGGAGAGCCAGGATTCTCTGCACTCACATTCTGGAGTTGTGCTTGAATTCTAATAGTTGTTTTGAGTGAGAGGGTGAACAGTCAAAGGAGAAAATTCTACAGGGCTGCAGGGAAAGAGCAGGGGACTGGGATGAGTTATTGTGAAGATTTGGCACCGACATGATCTGCTTTTCATTCTTTGATTCCAGAGCAGGGCTGAACTGAGTTTCAGCTGTTGTGGTGAAAAGCTGGGGCGGGATTCTCCTGTGGTTTTGCGGATCCCCCTGTCAGTCTGAAATGAGGATCAGAAGCCAGTACAGTGGAGAAAACAGACCCTCACCTTAGTAGGCTAGCTAATAGTCAGATGATGGGTTTGCCAACCAATGAAGGACAGTGGAGAGATTCTTTTAAGCTGGAGGGCCAATAGATGGTCATCTACTTTCGAAGAAGCAGCAGGATGTTGTGGTTCCAAATGAAAGTGCATCTGTGTTCACATTTCTCAAATTTAAAATGAAAACATTTGCAGCCGTATCACCACAAAATCCAAATAGGTACATTCGACATCTAAACCTACCCAGAGTTTTGGTTCCTGCTGTATGAGGGTGCAGTGGTATGAAGCAGGTAATATTGGAGGGACATTGAAGACATCCACTTTGGTGATGTTGTATAGACTTGGGAGAGGTGTGGGAGTGGTGTTGCAGGATCAATTTTGGATTTGAAATGAGTATGCCCAAACATTGAGGTTTCCCTTATGGTCTCAATGAAATGTGTATCATACCAATGTAACTTGTTGCTATCATTCAACAAACTGTATGTGTTCAATATAAGAGCCCAACTTAGCATTAGACTAGCAAGTGGTTTTCCCGTACCACATCTGGCCAAGCAAGTTGTGTAGATCCCTCTGAGATTTTCAGGAAAGAGTACTTTGATGACAAATTCAGTAAGGATACCATGATGAGCTGTGGCAAGTTTTTATCTCACAACAGCTCCTTGGTCTGCCATTGAGAGGCTAGCTACAGGCCTCCTCCAGTTGGCCTCAATAAACCTTTAATTACTTGAGTTATTTTGTCATAGAGTCACAGAGATGTACAGCACCGAAATAAATCCTTCAGTCCAGCCTATCCATGCCGACTAGACATCTCAGCCTAATGTAGTCCCATTTGCCAATACTTGGCACATATCCCTCTAAACCCTTTCTATTCATATACCTATCCAGATGCCTTTTAAATGTTATAATTGTACCAGCCTCCACCACTTCCTCTGGCAGCTCATTCCATGCACGCACCACCCTCTGTGTGAAAAATTTGCCCCTTAGGTCTCTTTTACATTTTCCCTCTCTCACCCTAAACCTATGCCCTCTCGTTCTGGACTCCTTCACCCCAGGGGAAAAAAATCTTGTCTATTTATCATATTCATGCCACTCATGATTTTATAAACCTCTGTAAGGTCACCTTTCAGCCTCCAATGCACCAGGAAAAACAGCCCCAGCCTATTCGGCCTCTCCCTGTAGCTCAAATCATCCAACCCTGGCAATATCCTTTTAAATCCTTTCTGAGCCCTTTCAAGTTTCCCAACATCCTTCCGATAGGAAGGAGACCAAAATTGAACACAATATTCCAAAAGTCGTCTAGCCAATGTCCTATACAGCTGCAACATGACCTCCCAACTCCTATATTCTGACCAATAAAGGAAAATACCTTCTTCACTATCCTATCTACCTGTGACTCCACTTTCAAGGAACAATGAATCTGCACTCCAAGGCCTCTTTGTTCTGCAACAGTCCCCAGGACCTTACCATTAAGTGGACAAGTCCTGCCCCAATTTGTCTGTCCAAATTGCAGCACTTCACATTGATCTAAATTGACTTCTGTCTGCCACTCGTCAGTCCATTGGTCCATCTGATCAAGGTCCCATTGTATGCTGAGGTAACCTCCTTCGCTGTCCACTACACCACCAATTTTGGTGTCATTTGCAAAATTAATAACTGTACCTCTTCTGCACACATCAAATACATTTATATAAATGATGAAAAGTAGTGGATCCAGCACTGGTTCTGTTCCACCTCAAAAGAAATTCTGACAATTATGCAAAGTACTACCTGGTTTCCTGAACCCTCCTTGTGGCACTCCACTGGTCACAGGCCTCCAGTCTGAAAAACAACCCTCCACCACTACCCTCTGGCTTCTACCTTTGAGCCAGTTCTGTATCTAAATGGCTTGTTCTCCCTGTATTCCATGTGATCCGACCTTGCTAACCAGTCTCCCATGAGGAACCTTGCCAAATGCCTTACTGAAGTCCATATAGATCATGTCCACTGTTCTGCGCTCATCAATTTCTTTGTTACTTCAAAACTCAATTGTGTCCATGAGACATGATTTCCCACGCACAAAGCCATGCTGACTATTCCTAATCAGTCCTTGTCTTTTCAAATACATGTAATTCCTATCGCTCAGGATTCCCTCCAACAATTTGCTCACCACTGAGGCCAGGCTCACCGGTCTATAGTTCCCTGTCTTTTCCTTCTCACCTTTCTTAAATAATGATGCCACGTTTGCCAACCTCCAGTTTTCTGGCACCTTACCTGTGGCTATTGATGATACAAATATCTCAGTAAGGGGCCCAGCAATCACTTCCCTAGCTTCCCACAGAGTTCTAACATAAACCTGATCCGGTCCTGGGCATTTATGCACCTTTCTGTGTTTTAAGACACCCAATACCTCCTCCCCCAAACTTCTCTTACTAAATGTGTCATTGACAAATTGATAAACTTTCCTTTCAAACTATTTGATTAGAAGATTTAGTTTTGAAAATAGGATTGATCTTTGAGGAACTGTAGTCATTGCAGTACCTATCAGGAACTATTGGTGATAGCAACAAGTTCACTTTCTTGAGAAATAGTTTTAAAAAAAAACACAAATTTATACCTTTTTTAGGACCTCTTTAACTATTGAGATCTTGTAGGTGACTTCATGACATTTTTGTCAAAGTCAAGATGTGACTCCCTGAACAACTGGTTCTGTTCCACCTCAAAAGAAATTCTGACAATTATGCAAAGTACTACCTGGTTTCATGAGCCCTCCATTTGTGCTTTTATTTATTGTCAGATGATCTTGAATTTCTTTCTTTATTCCAGTACTAGCCAGCAAGGTGATCAGAAGACAGGCACAATGGTACATTGAATCTCTGTCTGTTGAAATGAGCTAATAACAAGGCAAGCGCTTATTTGAGGTTACTTCAATAGTGCAGGTGGCTAGAATGAAGGAGAATATATTTGCTGGATCCAAGTTTCCATCAGAATATCGCCTACCTTCACATCTTTTTGTTAAATATTGTATGATATTTTCCATTGTTCCACAAGTCCATGATGCCAATGATACAAACTGTTCTTCAATTTCAGTTTACTTGAGATTTTTTTTGTTAACAAAGACATGTTAATTTAAAACTTGAAGATCAACATCTTAAAGCAGAAGCACCCCTGCTGTCTTTATTTCAAAGAATTCTTGCACTTTCTCCACCTCAAAGGGATGTTGGTGTTTCTTGGCAGAAGGATCCTCCTTTGCTATTTCTCTAAGAGGTAATCTGCCACTAACACAGTGATAAATTTAAATTAATGATTGTAATTGTTTGTGTCAAAATGGATGGAATTTTTCAATCAAATGTAAAACATGGCTTCATGGATAATGATTTCCACGGTTCACTGTGCATAGTGAATTGTGGAGGTATAAGTTCAGAAATTTAACATATGATCAAATCTAAAACTTCCTAAAAATATCACTGTGCTATTCTTGTTGGTGTGTTGGTTGTTGATGAGTGTTCTTGATTGATATGATTTAATCCTGACAGATCTCCTCTCCACCACCCCCACCAAAAATAAACCTGATATTTGAAAGGAATTGTTTTGTTAGTTTTAAGTCTATGTACATTGACTGTGTGCTCCTCTTTCCCCAGGCAACCATGTGATGAGAGATTTTGCTTCATTTATATGTTTCTCTTAAATAGCCTACCATAAACTCCAGCAAGCAATTCACACCCCAAGTATGTTTTAACTCTTCTAAATTAAACCTTGAAATCACCATGGGTACTGAAATGCTGACCGTGGAATTAGTGGTCTAATTTATACACGGGTACAGTGTCTAATCCAAATCGTGCAGTGGTGTTGAGCAGATTTCTCAAAACAGCAGAAAAAGATCCTGATTCTTTTTGCTGCGTTAGAAGGGCCCGTTGTTAATATCAAAGTAGTTAACAACTGTATTACAGTGTCATGGGCTTTGTTGACAGCTTCTATCATACACCTCAACATCAAACACATTCTCCATGTTATATACAGCTGCAGGTGCAGTGTCCTATTGAGACCTTTGGGATCTGAAATCTAGTGCTAACTTATTTTTCATTATTATTTTTACTGTCTCTATTTTCATCTTTTCATTAAGTTTCCAAAGGTTTACATTGTTCTATCTTGGCAGAGAGGCTCGAACAGTCTGTGTCACGGGATTTTCCTCAGTTGCTGCTAATTTTCCTCTGTGCTAGTCTTCTTTTTGTAATCATTCTTAAGATGTGGGTGACATGAACAAGGCTATATTTATTGCCTTCTTCTTGGAAGCAATGCTGGGTTTTGCCTTTGATTCACTACCATGCTTATAGGGGTGATTCTCCCACGATTACATTCGGGCTTTCCACGATTATGGCTGGGATGGCATGGTGACTCAGTGGTTAGCGCTGCTGCCTCACAGCACCAAGGACGTACATTCAATTCCAGCCTCAGGCAAGTATCTATGTGGAATTTGTATGTTCTTCCTGTGTCTGTGTGGGTTTCCTCTGGGTGCTCCAGTCTCCACCCACACTTCAAAGATGTGCAGGTTAGGTGGATTGGCTGCGGGAAATGTAGGGTTACAGGTATAGGGTAGGACGGGTAGGATGCTCTTTGAATGGTCAGTGTGGACTCGATGGGCTGAATGGCCTGCTTCCACACCATAGAGATTCTATGACAATGAAGGAATAACAGTGTATATTCAAGAGAGGCGAATTGGAAATGGTTGTGTCTTCCCAACATTTACTGTTGTTGTTCTTCAAGCTTGTTAGATGTTGGAGGGAAGGGACAGAGGCCGAAATAATTCTGTTGACATCATATGTTACAGCACAGTGTGGGGTGAAGGGGATGGATTTTAATGACAACAATAAACCCGTTGTATCAGTTTGAATGGCATTGAGCTTCTTGAATGTTGTTGCAGTTTTACACCTTCAGAGAAGTGATGTATATTTTATCATGTTTCTTCCTTGGGCTTTGTTGAATTGTGGAAGGATCTGAGGGATGAAGAGGTGAGCCACCTATCAGAGGCCTGTCCTGGTCTTGTCACTGTACTGCAGTTGGAGCAGGTGTCGTCCGCCTTTGGTCATTAATAATCTTAATTGGGCATTAGTGGCAGGGTAGGAAGGCTGTTCAAGGAAAGCAGTGTTCTCTCCACCTGATTGAAAAATACCTCCATCACTAATCTTACAATGGAGGAGGGTACAATATTCCATCAGTAGACCTTGTTGAAAATTGTACACCCTCAATAAAGTGTAACGCATAACAAGTAAGTAGCTGTGGTGTTTGCAGATTCTTATTGTGTATATTAAAGTCAGAAGTCAGACCTCCTGTAATACAATAAAAATACTTATGGAGGAAGACATAGCCATATATGGAATCTAATACTGATTTGCATTGATAAATCATAAGCTGACTTGTGGAATATGATGGATATGTGGAATACATTCTTCACATGACCATGTTGTGATATCTTCGGCAAATGAAAGCTACTGAAGCTCCACTTACAATTGATTTAAATAAGAAGTAAGTTCTAAATCCTTTAATACTCTCTCATCTTGTAGATTCTGGAGATTATAGAATACAGACAAACTGAAAAAAAGAGGGCACTGAGGTGTATATGTCTATTGGCTGAGATTGTAATGCTGCTAGAATAAAGTGGAAATCATCTTATTCTGGTAGTTAATACTCCAGGAGTTAATAAGCAGGTATGTGCGTCAAGCCAAGGAGGATACTTGGCTTGGGTTAACAGCTTGCAGTACGTGAACTATCATCCTCAACATAGAATTCTCAGGAGGCATATCGATGCTTTATTAAAATATAGAATGAGACAATTCAAAGGCTATCATTGCTTTATGGATAGCACAGCAACTATGTTCCATCGTATCATTATACAATCCAGAAGCTGGTTGATATTTAAAAGCGCATGCATCCAATCAGCTACAAAGTTGGAATGAGCATTTGGCCTTTTTTGAGATCAGACTGGATCAAAGAATGAATGAGGCAATATGGAATTCGATATTATTTGAGTGCATAAAAAGCTTTCTGCGGAGATGAACTCTAGACAAACTCGTCTCAGCTTTCAGCAGATAAATGTTCCAGCTCATACATCACTGTCTCTTTGCACATAAAAATAATAATAATTAAAACATTGATAATGCCCTATCATACCAAAAGGATTCTGATGTCTTCAAGCTCATGTTTAGTATTTGAAATGCAACTTAGTTTTGGATTAATGTATTTCTGTAACTATCCAGATAAATTTGGCCATATAATACTGTCTCAGTTTTTTTTGTCAAGTCCATTTACCATGTAGCTTGAAGTTAAATTGGTTTTAGTCCAGTTACTTTTAATTTTTCTTTGCACTGCCCTGAGGGAAATTAACTGCAATCAGGCCAGGTCTTGAAAGCTGATTCGGTTGTGCTTTGAATCAAATTATTTACTTCTTTCTGTTTTATTAATGGTGACTGTTCAGAGATTGGAAAAAAGCTCAATTGTCAAATTTCCACCATTCAAATGCCCCAAATGAAGCCAATTTATTGCAAGTTCTCAAAAATGTCTTTTCTTTCATCTTGTTTGAATGACAAATTATGTGATATTTCGTGGTGATTAATAGTGATACAAGTAAGGAATCCCACTTCGAAAATAAAAGGTACAACAATTGGCCATGGTGGAGCATTCAGAATTTAGTTATATTCCAGTCGTCAGGGCCAATGTTTTAGTTTCTAATTTGTTGGCGTGACAGGCATTGTGTATCAAGAGCAGGTTATTAATTTCACAAGCATTGCTCTGCTCAACAAATTGATCTTGAAATGTTCAAAGGGAAAACATTATTGAAAAAAAATACTACTGTTGAATGGAAAGTTTCAGCTTCACCTTTTAATTGGTCATGAAGCAAGTTCTAAATCTCACTTAACTTTTTGCCAGGATAGAAAAAGAAAATGCTATGAATGCAGTATTCAGCAGGTCGGGCAGTACTGGTGGAGAGGGAAACACAGCAAGTGGGCCAAATTTAGAAGTAGTAATGACATGAAGCTGTTGGTGATTGCTATCATTGTTCCTTTGAAACCCATGGATACCTTCAAGGTTTGGATTTGCAAGCTGAATGGAGACAATCAGTCGGCAAGAATTGTGAATACTGCTTGAATGCCAATGTCCCATCTCCATTCTGCTTCTCCAAGGTTTTTGTGGAGGCATGGGGAGAGGGGCCTCTGTAAAATTTCCAAACTCCTTTTTGAGGCCAGTTAAGATCATTTAAGACCAAAACACAAAGAAATGGAGAAACTTAGTAGGTCTGGCAGCATCTGTGGAGAGAGAAACAGAGTTAACATTTCAGTGACCCCTTCTTCAGAATGCATGCTTTTTTTATTTTAAAAAATCATCCTAAAAGTTTCAGAATTAGTTGGAGGTGGCTAGCCTTCCAGAACTGCGTGTTTCCAAGTAGCTGAAAGAAGGTATGGAGCAAGTTGAGGTGCAACAGGGAAGCCTGGAAAGTATCTGCAAGTCAGTACCATGTTGTTCACAGGCTAAAGGGCTTATTCCATTGAGGTGCAGTTGGAGTAGCTCTTCACCAGTTTGGAGCACAGTCAACGTTCAAGAATTTGTCAGTTCAGGGGGTTGTATGGGCATTGGAGGAGTGAACAAGGCTGTTTCACCTCTACCTGACACTTGAAAGGAAACAGCTAGAAGCTGGCACTGTAGTCTTCAAAAACAAGGCCTTTGGAGATGAAGGATCATAGCTAGCAAATGAAGGGTGCAATGCCAAACATCTGAATGTCAGAGGAAGTAATGCAAAGACATTACCCCGAGTGCAGGACCTACAGGCAGAAGTGAGGATGCATGAGCTTTTATCTTTGTTTTGATCATGAATGTGGGAATCCCTGGCTGTGCCAGCAATTACTTCCTATTCTTAACTGCCCTTAAAAATGTGGTGGTGAGCTGCCTTATTGTACTGTAGCAGCTGAAAAATGTGTTGCTGGAAAAGTGCAGCAGGTCAGGCAGCATCCAAGAAGCAGGAGAATCGATGTTTCGGGCATAAACCCTTCTTCTGTAGCAGTCCATGTCACGTTGGTATCATGGTATTCCTAGGAAGGGAGCTCCAGGATTTTGACCCAGTGACATTGAAGGAATGACTGTATAGTTCCAAGTCAGGATGGTGTGTTCTCGCTTGGTGAGGGTGGGTACTTGCAGGTGATCATAGAATAGAATCGCAACAGTGTGGAAACAGGCCATTTCACCATCAAGTCACACTGACACTCCAAAGAGCTTCTCACCCAGACCCGCCCTGTCACCCTGTATGCCCTATGGTTCATCCACCAAGCCTGTACATCCCTGGATATGATGAGGTAATTTACAATGGCCAATCCACTGAACCTGTAAGTCTTTTGGAGTAGGAGGAAACCAGAGTACCCTGATGAAAAACCACACAAACACCGGAGTACATGCAAGCTTCATGCCTTATGGTAGAATTGAACTTGGATCCCTGGAGCAGTGAGGCAGCAATGCTACCCACTGAGCCACCGTGCCATGTTCTCAAACAGCTATACTGCCTGTGTCCTTCCAGCTGTTGGATGTCAAGAGTTGGAAGCATGCTGTTGAGGGCATCTTGGATAGTCGCTGCATTGCATTTTCTATATACTGTTACCACTGGATGTTGGTAGTGGAGACAATGAATGTTCCAGGTTGTGGATGTATTGTCAGTCAAGGAGATTATATTGGCCTGGCTGAAGCCAAGCTTTCTCAGCATTGCTGCATTCACTCTCGACTTCTGTTTTGTCAATAATGGACAGGTTTGTGGGAGCCATATAGTTTCCAGCCTTTGACCTGCTCTTGAAGCATTGTATTAACATTGATTAGTCTATTTTGGCTTCTGAGGACCAGCCTGTAGGCAGATGGGCACACATATCTGTGCCTTTGTCAGCTATCGCTGCTGATTACCATGCCCTGCCAATATCAGTCAGGATCACGGTGATCCTGAAAGTTCTTCAGAATTACATATCTTTCAAGAAATAACTTTGCATCTGTGTCATCTCACATACTGGCATGACAGATGCCCTGTTCATCAATACTGGACAACACATCAGTTCTGAATGTGATGGTCCATTGCAAGCTCAGTGTGCACTGATCTAGTTTGTGGATCCCTGGGCTGATGCCTCCTACAAGGATCTTGAGTATCGTGATGTTCTGCTGCACTCTCTGTGGCCCTTCAAAAAGGCTATAAACCTTTTGAGGAAGGAGAGGTTCTGAAAGGGAACAGTTCACCAGGCAGCAAAGCAGGAGGTAATGGAGGAGGAAGAGTTTGAGGCAGCTGACAGTGACACTAAGCAGAGATGTGTCTACGTGACACAATAAGGTGATTCCCTTCTGCTATCCCTTGGGAAGAGGATTTCCCTTTGTTATGGACCAGACCTAACCCTCTCAAAACATATTCAGAAGGTAGCCTCAACCCGAACTGTTTTCTTATTTTAGAGGTAAGTGTAAGGCATTATGTTCCAGATGCAATTCAATTGGTCAAACTACTAGACATGAAACAAAACACTCTTTTTTCGTACACTATAATTAAACTACAGACAAAATAAAATAATTAGCTTAACTGTAACTCTATTTGAATACTTAATAACACATAACTACAATTAATTAACTGTTCCAATTTCATAACATCCCATAAGCACACCCTTGACAAAGGCAAATTCAGTAAAATAGATTGTCTCATATGTGATTCGAGCAACAGGAAGAGAACCCCAGCATTTAGCTGTAACAGAGAGAGGAATAAGAGCTTCATATCCAGCTTCAAAACTCCAACAACTGCAGCAAGCTAAAACTAAAAAGAAATTCTGGTTCTGTGGGGACAATGGCCATACCCTTTCCGGCTGCTTCTATTGTTACAACTTAAAAAAAAAACCAAGGCCTCACAAGTTGTTTACTTTATTGGCTTTGGAGCAGATTGCTTGGAACCTTTGACTCAATCTTTCTACATAAAAAGGACAAAATACACTTCTTAAAGCCATAGTACTGTCACATCTCCTGTCCTTCCTGGTTACCAGTCTCTCAGTCTTCCGTAACATTGCATTTCCCTGTGATGGTCTGGAAGGATCTGGCAGAATCTGCAGATTAATCCCTCAGGACAGCCAACAATATTAGTTGTGGGTGTCTAATAAGGTTCAAACTTCACGTGACCACCTCCATTCCTCTCCCCTTTTACTCCAAATGGACAGGAAAGCTGTGTCCATATCAGTTGAGGGATCACTCCTGTAAAAGACTGAACTGAAGCCCATTTTCCTCCAGAAGCATATTTCTGAATCACAGACAGACATGACACCTGTCTTCTACTCCGTGGTGACAATCCAGTTCCTGGAGTCTGCATGGTTTAACATGGGAATTCAGAAGTTGCTGTAACTAATGCAATGGCTTTCCAGATGGAATGCTTTTACAGAACCTCCAGACTGCAAACAGTTAGAAATCATTGAACTGATAAGCAATTCCACTTTTACACTGTCGAGTTCAGTGTAAAGACTCTTAAGTTAGTGGCACATTGTTGAATGAGATGTGACTGGGTTTTTAAAACTGTAGTAAGTTCATAATTACTGGTAAACAATCTCACTGCCCTCAGGGCGGCAACATTTGATGAATGCTAAATTTATCCATTACAGTACGAAACTATACATTTTAAATTATTTTTAAAAGTTCATTTGTGATATCTCAGCTTCTAATTTAATTCCATGTGAATGTTCCAATTAACAATTTCATTTGTTTTAAAAGTAAATGGATTTATTCTCTACAAAGAGCAATGCAGTCTTTTTTATTTTGCAATACTGCTTTAGGGCTTCCCTTTGACCATGACACTGGGAATAACTCCTCAGCTTTTTTTTTCAAAACCATACCTTTGGATATTGTAAGTTCATCTAAAGAGTGATTGGAGCCTGAGCTTAACATCCCACCCCCATGTCCATCTCACCCAATATTACAGCATTTCCACAAAGCACAATTTGTAATTGTGGCACATGGTGGTGACTTTATGTTTGATCGAGTAACCCACTGCTTAAACAGAAGCCAGTGCCCAGCAGAATATCTTTGTATTTTATTCGCGACTTCCTCTCAATTTACAGTATTGAGAGATATTTCGTCTTGGAGCCTGATTTTCCCAAAAGGTCATATATAATGGCGATAATAAACTCTGTGTGATGGACAGTAAATGCTGTGAGGCACAATGCAATGCTGTTCATCTACAGCAGTGAGAATTATTCTTTCATTCAAGATATTTTATTCACCGAGGTATTAATATTTAAGATATCTGCTGTCCAGGCACAAAACTCATTGCTTTTGCAAAGGTTATAGAAATCGCCTGATTTTATTTATTTATGTCAATATCAAAGGATAACTGTGACGCATAACAAAAACTTAGAGTTACATAGCATCTTTCAAATCAAGGCGATCTTTTCTCATCCCCAGAAAATCTATCTTCACACAAACAGACAAATTAGCAGGAAGAAATAGGCCACTCTGCACCTTGCTCCACATTTCTGTCTGTTTTGAAAACCTTTCACCCCTTTACTCATCACCTATAGTCAATTATTGCCTTGAATAGTCAAGGATTCTTCTGCCATTTGCCTTTTGAAAAAGATATGTCCAAGAGCTGAATAAACATTCTCCTAATCTCTGATTTAAATGGGCAATTCCTTATTTTTGAACAGTAATCCTAGATCCTCTAACAAGAGAAACCATCCTTTCTGCATACACCCCATCAAAACTCCTTGGAATCTTTTAATAAATATTTTTGAATCCTTCAATAAATATGCACACCCTCTTACTGTTCTAAACTCTATTGGATACATGCTTAGCTGGTCCAGTGTTTCTTCGGATGACAACCGACCAATTCCAGGTTTTAGTCTTGCAAATCTTCTCTGAGCTGCTTCTAACACATTTATATCTTTGTGTTAATAAGGAGGCCAACACTGTAGAAAGATTCCAGATATGGCTTCCCCCAATACCCTGTATAACTGAAGCATAATCTCCCCATTTCAGTTTTAATTTCGCTCACAATAAATATTTCAGTTACTGTTCTGGCATACTAACCTTGTGTGGTTCATGTATGGGAACACCTGGATTCTTCTGCATTTCAGACCTCTACAATCTTTCACTATGTAGGTATTATGATTTTGTACCTTCCACTTCTTTTAACACTCAGGATGAAGCCCATCAGGACCCAGGGACTTGTCAGCCCATAGATTCATTCAATCTCATTTTCCTGTTGATTGTAATCTCTCAAGTTTCTTCAGCATCACAAAATTAAGACTGTGTGGGTATGAAGGGCAAGCGGGTGAGGCTGGATTTGGAAAATACTCTAAAAGATTTGATGAGAGATAGGCAATAGCTCATATATTAAAGTTTACAGTAGATACACTTTCCTCAGAAGCACAAAGACTCAATGGGAACATGTGATCCACCCAAACAAAAGAAGTTAAAAGTTGCATTTAATTAAAGGACGAGGTTTGTAAGGACACCAGAAAGAATGGTAAGCCTAAGGATTGGGAACAGTTTACAAGCCAGCAAAGGAGGACCAAGAAACTGATAAAGAAAAGAAAAACAGAATGTGTAAGTGAGGAACATAAAAGTGGACTGTAAAAGTTTCAATTAATGTCTAAAATCAAAATAATTTGGCATGAATATATGTGGGCCCATTACTGTGGAAACTGGAAACTTATTGTAAAGAACAAGGAAGTGGTAGAAAAAAATGAATAGTAACTTTGTATGTATCTGTCACATGAAAATACAAAAGAAATCCAAGAAACACCAGACAACTGAGGGACTTGTTAAACTGAAGAGTGGAACAAAATTAGATTCTGTAAAAGTTCCTGTTGACTGAAGTTAGCAAATGTATCCAAGCTATTTTTAAGAAGGAAAGAAGGAGAGAGGAGAACTACAGACCTTAACATTGATGTCAATAGTATAGAAGATGTTAGGATCTATTATAAAGGATGTGTTGAAGTCCCATCTGGTCCAGAAGTGTGTAATTATATCTCTGAATAGCTTGCTTAGAAAATGTCTATAGAGGATATGATAACACCATTTAGAAAATAATGACAAACTTGAGCAGGTTGACATTGGTTTAATATAGGGAAATGATGTTTGACAAAGTTTTTAATAATGTTACTTGTAGCATATACAGAGGAGAACTAATGAGGGTGTAGTATACTTTGATTTTCAGAAGGTTTTTGATATGGTCTCACATAGGAGGTTAGTAAAGAAAAATTAGACCGTATGGGATTAGGGGAATGCTCTAATATGGATGAACAGCTTGTTAATGAACAGAAAGCAAGGAGTAGGAACAAATGACTAGTCAGGATGGCTGGCTATTATTGGTAGGGGACTGTAGGTTTCAGCGCTATGTTTTCAACTCTTCACAATCTATGTAAATGATTAGTTTGTGGTGACCAATTGTAATATTTTCATATTTGCTGACGACACCAACCTGGGTGTGAATGTAGGTTGAGAGGATGCAAGGAAGTGAATGCAATAGAACACGGCAGATGGTGTACAATCCAAATATGAAAGGAAAAGAAAGTGAGAGATTGGGAAGTATGGTTCCCCAAAAGGGTCTGGGTGTTCTTGTCTATGAGTCACTAAAACAGAAAGAAATCTCGCCACAGTTCTGTGAAGCCATGATGAGAGCTCACCTGGAGTATTGAGTACAGTTTAGGATTCCCTATTTAAGGAAGGATAGACTTGCCGTTGAGGGAGTGTGATGAACATTCACCAGGTCAATTAATGGAAAGGTGGGATTATCTTAATAGATGAAACTGAGAATTCTGTCTGTATCATCAAGAGTTTCAAAGAATGAAAGTTGACTTTGTTGAAACTTACAATATTCTCTTTTGCAAAATAGGGTGGATATAGATAGCATGTTTCCCAGGCTGGTAACTCTACAACTGGGGAACATCACCTCAGGATAAGGGACAGGCCATTTAAATCTAAGATGGGAGGAATTTCTCATCTGAAATGGGTTCTGAATCTTTGGAAATCTCTACACCAGTGAGAGATGGAAACTCATTCATTAAGCAGGTTCAAGATACAAATTGACAAGTTGCTGGAGACTGCTGACATCAAAGGGTGTAGAGATAGTTCAGGAAAATGGCATTGAGAAGATGATTAACCATGATGTAGAATGATGGGAAAGGTTCAATGGGCTGAATGGCCTATTTCTGATGTACAGCTATTTCAGGGATATTACTTGTATCCTCTTTAGTAAACAACAACTCAAAATATCTTTTCAGTTCATCTGCCATCCCCTTTTTTCTTCTTTTAATCGCTACACTCACTTTTTGCAGTATCTATATTCACTTTGTTAACTCTGTTCTATTTGTAAATATCTATAGAAACTCCTATTACTGATTTAAAACTTTTAGCTAGTGTTCATTTGTTTTATTTTTAATCATCCTATGCTTTTGTAAATGTTCTGTCTTTTTCTCCACTACTCCTTTTTCTTTATGTTTGATACTACCTTTAATTTTTTTTTAGCTAACCACAGATGGTGTGTCCTCCCATGTGAATTTTTTTTTCACATTAGTATGCATTTATTCTAGTATATTCTGAAATATTCCCCTAAATGTCTGCACCACATCTCTGTTGACTTATCTTTCAATTTAATTCACAAGTCCACCTATGTTCCCTGCATTCATTAAGAACATTCTTTAATATTTTCTACTGCATACTAACACTAATGCAGTTTACCCATTGCATTAGGAACTATTCACCAAATATCAATACTACAATATTTGCAGCAGTGCTACTTTAGATATCAGTCAAAATCAGAGCAGTGACTGTTCAATCGAATGTTTAGTAAAAGCTATACTTTTCATTTCGAGTGGTGTTTTGGCCTTGTTTAGATATTTTGCAATTACATGGGGCGTTGTTGTGATTTCTGCAGACCCCATCATTTCCAATTTTCCCTACTTGCTTGGTATAGGAAAAACATTTTTAAAAGCTTTTGCTGGACTGCTTTGTATAGTCATAGAATTTTTTTGCATCCTGCGTATCCTACATTTTAGTTCAAGAATAGGTTACTGCCTTTGTGTTTAGAAATCAAATTGAATTTGAAGATTGCTATCCTCTGTGAAATCCAACACTTGAATGCCATTAAAAGCTTCACAAAACATTTCTGATTTGTTTATGGTCACAAATTATTGTTGTATGAAGGAAAAAATACATCGTTGATGGTGTACACTTACTACTGCAAGATGATTTACTGAGAATATAATGGAAGCGTATGTCACTGGTATAGGGACTTGTTACATAGATGTCAGGGCACACATTAATATGAAGGTACACATTGTAATTGGTGTAAAAACACTCATTAAGTGCAAGGGCATACATCAAAATTGAGGGTATGCATAATTGTTAGTGTAAGCACACAATGTTAGGTGTAAGAGCATGGATCATTAGTGTGAGGATACTCGAAGGGTACACAGCATCATTACTGGAAGGGCAACATGTTAATTAGTGTCTTGTGTAATTTGATTTAAAATGGTACAGTTTGAATACAGAGACAGTCATAGACACAACAGAGCTGCAAGGGCGATTATAATAAAAGTAATTACTGAAAATAAACAAAGAAAATTGCTTTGGAAAGCATAAAGGTGTAACCTAATTGTTATTCATGTTTATAAGAAAAATTCTCTTTAATCTTTTGTTGTGTGTCCTATTAATTTAAGTGCATGGGTCCTTTAAAGTGTGTATATGTGGATATGTACACATGGTCAGTTAAAGTTGCTAACTAGTGCTTGGCCTGGAGGGGGACCATTTCGCTAGCTGTGTAATTGTGCAGCAAAGTAATAACTTTGTATATAATCTTTGATGTATGTTCTTTTTGTACAGTTATGATATCTGGAGATTAATCATTTGAAAAGGCAGCAATTCTTTAGCAGTATTGTATTTTTGCTATTGCAATAATATCTATCCTTGACCTCCTTTTCTTATCTACTCTTCCTTTGCCAAGTAATTTACAAGCATGGGATTACCTTTCCCATGAGGCACTCTGGTCATCAGCTGTACCATAGTTCTTGCTGTCATTAAGTCTTTAATATGCAACAATTTCTTCTAAATAAGCATTATGCAGACCAAAATCATCACCACCTTGCCACAAATTACTTGTCAATAGTACCAGCACCACCCTGAGCTACTATCTCAGGCTGAATTAGAATGTTTGTAACATTGGCATTCCAGTCAACCTCTAGCTAGCTTCTAACCCCATCTCCTTTCTACCAGAGACCACCGCTTTCCCCCTTTTTAACATTATTCACTTCTGCCCTATGAGCCTCCTACTGTTTAAACTCCCACTTATACCATGACTTGACTATTCCAGAGTCACAACCTCTTCCTGAATAAACTTGGCTCATCTGTTGTTTGTATTCTAAATTAGACCAAAACTTGCTTACCCCTCCCCTCATGGGGCTGACTTTCATTGGTTCCCAATCATAGAGTCATAGAGTTAGATCACACAGTAACTGATCCTTCAGTCCAACAGGTCAAATTAAACAATCTTCATTCTCATGTTTACATCACTCTGTTACCTCACCACTCCCTGACTTTTGATTCTTCTAATTCCGGTCTTTTGTACATCTGCACCATTTTTGCTTCACCAATAATGTCTATGCCCTCAGTCATTTAGACCCTACTTTCTGGAATTCCTTTCCTAAGCTCCTCTATTTTTGGTTTTATTCTTTAATAGGTTGTAGGCATCTCTGGCAATGCCAATTATTTATTGTCTATCCCTTTCTGCCCTTAAGAACCCCATTCTTGAACTGCTGCAGTCCCTCTGGTGAAAGTACACACATAAAGCTGTTTGGAAAGGTGTTGCAGGATTTTGACATCGTGACAGTGAAGGAATGGCCGTATATTTCCAACTGAATGTGCCATATGATTTGGAAACAAACTTGCAGCTGCTGATGTTCCCATGTGTTTGCTGCTCTGGTCCTCTAGGTGTTAGAGGTCATGAATTTAGATGATGTATTCAAAAGAGCTGATATTATTTGCTGCATCACATTTTATGGGCCTCTTTTAAATCTTTCCCTTCTCACCTTAAACCTACGGCCTCTAGCTTTGGATACCCCACCCCACAGAAAAGACCTTGTTGATTTGCCCTATCCATGCTCCTCATGATCTTATAAATGTCTATCAGGTAACCCCTCAATCTCTGATGCTCCAGGGAAAACATCCCCAGTCTATTCAGCCTCTCCCTATAGCCCAACCCCTCCAACCCTGGCAACATCCTTGTAAATCTTCTCTGAACCCTTTCAAGTTTTACAACGTCCTTCCTAAAGCAGGGAGATCAGAATTGCATGTGGTATTCCAATAGTGGCCTAACTAATGTCCTGTACAGCCACAACATGGCCTCCTAACCCCTATACTCAATGCACTGACCAATAGAGGAAAGCGTACCAAACACCTTCTTCACTATCCTATCTACATGTGACTCCACATTCAAGGAGCTATGAACGTGCACTCCAAGGTCTCTTTGTTCAGCAACACTCCCTAGGACCTGGCCATTAAGTGTATACGTCTTGCCCTGATTTGCCTTTCCAAAATGCAGCACCTCACATTTATCTAAATTAAACTCCATCTGTCACTCCTCAGCCCATTGGCCCATCTGATCAACATCCCATTGTAATCTAAGGTAACCTTCACTTTCCACTACACCTCTGATTTTGGTGTCATGTGCAAACTTCCTAACTATACCTCCTCTGTTCACACCTAAAGCACTTATCTAAATAACAAAAGGCAGTGGACGCAGCACCAATCCTTATGAAACATTACCGGTCACAGGCCTCCAATCTGAAAAATAGCCTTCCACCATCACCCTCTGTCTTCTACCTTTGAGCCGGTTTTATATCCAAGTGGCTGATTCTCCCTCTACTCCATGTGATGTATACTTGCCAATCAGTCTACCACAAGGAAGCTTGTTGAAAGCCTTACTCAAGTCTATATAGATCACGTCGACCTGTCTGTTTTCATCAGTCCTCTTCGTTACTTCTTCAAAAACCTTGATTAAATTAGTGAGACATGATCTTCCATGCTCAAAGCCACATTGATTATCCCTAATCAGTCCTTGCCTTTCAAAACATATGAATCCTCTCCCTCAGGATTCCCTCCACCAATGCCCTCCAATATGCCCACCACCAATGTCAGGCTCACTGGCCTATAATTCCCTGGCTTTTCCTTACCGCCTGTCTTCAATAATGACACCACAGTAGCCAACCTCCAGTCTTCTGGCACCTCATCTGTGGCTATTGATGATACAAATCTGTGAATGTGAATAATGGACAAAATTGGATTTAGGTGCTACATGAAGCCTGTTTTTCATGAGCAATGTTATAATTCTATATGGACCCCACGTCGAATAGGGCATCCTGTTCTGTGCAGGAAGGGCAAATTAGCCTTGGAGTGGGTGTCACATTATTCTGCCTAAGTGCCGAAAAGGTTAAATTTTGTGGACATGCCACATAGATCAGGCTTGTATTCCTGTAAGTATAGAAGATTCAGTGGTGAATTCATTGAGTTTTTGACAGGAGGTGATCGGGTATACAGGGAAAATTGATCTCCTCTGATGGAATCCATAACAAAGGAATGTAACCTTAAAATTAGAGCTAGAGCATTCAAGGGTGATGTGAAAAAGTGCTTTAACCAGACAACAGTGGAAATCTGGAAACCTGTCCTTGGAAATACTGTTGAGCCTGCATCAACTGAAAATATTAAAACTGACATTAATAGGTTCTTTTGGTTAAATAAGAGGATTAAGTTCAACAGAATCAGGGCAGGGTAATGGAAATCAAAACGAAATTGGAGACATCACACCTTTATCAGTGAGAGTAAAGGGATGTCTCTTTATAATTGAATAAGAATTGAAATGTCCTGGAAATTCATGCTATGACTCAATTTTTACAAATAAATGTTCATAATGTGAGTGATAATCTGCATTTTCTGTTCCTTTTTTCTTTAGAATGAGAGCATAACATTTTCTGTTGAGTGCAATCCTGGCATGTAGGAGAACTGGTGCTGTGGCATTTCTTATCCTTGGCTTCAAAAAGATATCAGCAAATGTTGAAGTCCCAAATCACCTTTGTCGATTACTGTTCTAGTTTCATGATATTTCTAGTTATATTAAATTTTCTAATCTGTTTCAAATAATAGTAGCATTATTGTAGCGTAATGTGCAAAATTACATTCAGGAGTGATTGAGCATCCATCATTAAGATTGCAATTGTTGATGGCTCTGTCTGCAAGTTGAAGAAAGCTATTGGCTTGTTGGCTTGCTGTTTTAACCTTTTAACATATTGCACCTAAAATTGTAGCAAGGACGTGGGATCTAAAATTTACAAAAAATAAAATATTATCGATTTATGGAACATTACTAATTCAAAATTACTTAAGTGGTTTGGGAGTTACAAGTCATTTGTTGACACTACAAATTAACCGTACTTCAGAATTCTCATATTTCTATTCTGGATTGTTGAATCCCACTGGGGCAAGCTCCTATGCTTACACCAGTTTTGGTTTCTCATATCTATGGTACAGTACAGGCACCTTTCAACCTGTCTAAATTCATTGCTTGTACTACTGCCAAGAGGATGAAAGCTATAAAAGGAAATTAATGTTCAATGCGAAAAATAGCAAACAAAGAATTTACGCTTTGTAAATCTAAGGCTGATGAAAGGACTAATTACTAAATTAACACATTGAATATGATGGAATGCCAGAAAAGCAAACATAGTTAACAAGTCTTATTTTAAATTTATTCTTGGGATGCTCAGCCCACTTATAGAAAATCAAAAAGAAGTTTGTTTTAATTGTGATCCAGTGGAAGCATGCTAATATTTGAGTTCGATGTTGTAGGTTCAATCCCTACTCTAGAAACTCAGGTGCTAAATCTAGTCTGAGGGTCCAATCCATTACTGATGGAGTGCTGCACTGTCAGAGGGACAACCATTCAGTTACGATGTTAAGCTCAGCTGGATATAAAAGATTACATGGCACTATGTGAGGAAGAGCAGTTTTCTTAGTGCCTTGGATTGTATTTACATTCCTTTTTTTATAACTACAGCTGGCTGCAAAATTTAATGAAGTCTGGAAATAGGCGTGAGGATTGTGAAATGCAATTAATTTGTGCCCATTCCCTCTGATGTGGAAAGTTTGCAAACATTGTGCTACATGCTTATTACTGTGATTAAAGCGTGCAACTGGGGATAGGGATGGCTGACTAGTTGAATATATGTGTGCATGGTGTACACAGCTGTGAGAAGCGAGTAATACATAAAGTTAGAGTTCAGAAGAAGAGTTGTACTGCACTCAAAAC
This sequence comes from Hemiscyllium ocellatum, assembly GCF_020745735.1. Lineage (NCBI taxonomy): Eukaryota > Metazoa > Chordata > Chondrichthyes > Orectolobiformes > Hemiscylliidae > Hemiscyllium > Hemiscyllium ocellatum. Next base: position 32,206,410 of record NC_083424.1, on the reverse strand, counting down.
ATTAACTCTGTTTCTCTCTCCACGGATGCTGCCAGACTTGCTGAGTTTCTCCACCACTTTCTGTTTTTATTTCAGGTTTTCAGCATCCATAATTTTTTGCTTTTATTACTTAAAGCTAACATGCATCTCTTAAAGGGAACTTATATTTTGACTTGATCAAGTGCTGGGAGGAAGATGTTTCACTAGCCTCACACACTTCTCTGTTCTTTACTCCCCTTCATAAACTAACCAACATTCTCTCACAAAAGTGGCTGATAACTAACAATAGTAACTTGGCTCACACCTCATACACTGAGCATCACTGCAAACCTCATATCCACACCTCTCAGCTTCACTACACTTCCTGCTATTGCAATGTGACAGGACATCGCCCAATCACATCGCACCATACTGACTGACACATGTTCGCAGGAAAACCTGGTGGATAACCAGAAGCAGCAGCACCGAACCAGCAGGGAAATAGCACTGCTACATTTGACCTGATTCCAGCAGCAGAGATAGTAATGAGGTCAGGACTGAAACAGTGCCCGGTCGATGGGCGGAAGGGATTGAGGATGACAGCAACATCATACCTAATCCGCCCCACTGATTTACAAACTCCAGTGGTCTGAGTGTGCATTTTGTGCTTTCCATATTAGAAAACCACCTCAGTTTAAACTTCATCAACAAGAACTCATGTTACTTAGACAGAAATTAGATTAGATTACTTACAGTGTGGAAACAGGCCCTTCGGCCCAACAAGTCCACACCGACCCGCCGAAGCGCAACCCACCCATACCCCTACATATACCCCTTACCTAACACTACGGGCAATTTAGCATGGCCAATTCACCTGACCCGCACATCTTTGGACTGTGGGAGGAAACCGGAGCACCTGGAGGAAACCCACGCAGACACGGGGAGAACGTGCAAACTCCACACAGTCAGTCGCCTGAGGCGGGAATTGAACCCAGGTCCCTGGCGCTGTGAGGCAGCAGTGCTAACCACTGTGCCACCATGTCGCCCCCACTGTGCCACCATGTCGCCCCCACTGTGCCACCATGTCGCCAAATCTACAGACTCTGTAGGTTACATGTGAATAAATGCAGAGAAAAGTTGCATCATTTGAGATTTTAGATGGAGAGCTTGTCCATGTGATTGCATCCACTCCAAAGTTAGCTTTTCAGAAAGATTATCGCGACAAGCTGAAAACTTGCAGCATGGAGAATTGCTGAAGGATCGACTAATGCTCGAAAAAATCCTCACAGGTTGATGAAGGTTTGCAGGTTCTAATTACAAACTTCTCGGTTGACTCAATAGTAGAACGGGCAAAAATAGCAAGACATGTGGAAAGTGTGCCTTCTGCATACACTGAGGAGTGCACAGTTTTCATGAATCTATGAGGGCTTGTGGCTGAGAATTTTTAGATTACCTACAGTGTGAAAACATGCCCTTCAGCCCAACAAATCCACACCGACCCGCCGAAGCGCAACACACCCAGACCATTCCCCTAACACTATGGGCAATTTAGCATGGCCAATTCACCTAACCTGCACATTTTTGGATTGTGGGAGGAAACCAGAGCACCCAGAGGAAACCCACGCAGAGGGAATGTGCGAACTCCACACAGAGAGTCGCCTGAGGCGGGAATTGAACCTGGGTCTCTGGCGCTGTGAGGCAGCAGTGCTAACCACTGTGCCACCCCACCAGAGCAAAATCTGATATAGCTACAAGGATCCATGTATCGACCTAAAGAAACTGCACACAAGCAGTATCTCCAGGTTATAAAATGGCCATCTGATATCTGACACATGAAGCAAATAGCAATCATTGATCATTGTGCACTGTGAGACAGTGGTGAACACATGTTTCAGTCATTCTTGTTGAAAACTTGAACATGACTTCACCATCTGAAGTGTTTGCAAAGTTGACGTGAGCTGTCTTCAGAAAATTGGTAACTGTTAAGATGGATGTAGGGATGAGTACCAATATATTATTCGTATGATTCCAACAATCCTGTGCCCACAGACAAGATAATCTACAAAACTCAAACTTTCAATATACAATAGTTCACCAACCCCATGTGCAGAGTGGAACTTGTAAAATTCTGCCTCGATGTCACAGATGTTCTACATCATCAGCATTGCAGGTTTACCAGTATGGAAGTAGTCAAATAACCCAGATACAGCCGTCCCTGCAGCAGACTGCTCAAGAAACACTTCCTGAAGTGAATATGAAAGAAAAAATGGAGTACTTCACTTCCTTCTGGTTAGTGGAATGAAAATCTCAGCTTCCTGATGTGGAGAGAGAAATGAAACCTCAAGAGGAAACGGATTGAAAAACTAGATTACTCCCAAGGACGAGAGAATTGCCAATGTGTCACCATTGTTTAGGAAAGGCTCATCTAGGAAACTACAGACCTGTCAGCTTGATAACAATGATGGGAAATCTGATAGAGGTCAAAATACATGATAAGGTAAATATACACCTGGAGGAAAATAAGTTCATATTTGATAATCAACATGGGCTTTGTCAAGGGCAGGTCATGTCTAACAAATTTGATTGAATTCTTTGATAAGGTGACACAGGCAGTAGATGAAGTTAGTGCTGTGCATGTTGTATATTTGGACTTTCAGACATTTGATACCATGCCACATGGCAGGTTGGTTAGTAAATTAGATATGTTTGGGATTATGGGCCATTAGCATCATTGGATTGAAAGTTGGCTAAAAGATAGGTATAGTAGAAAAGGTAGATATAGCTGGAAATTTCTCAGGTTGGAGATTAATTCAAAGTAATGATCTTGCTGTATGCAATTTGATTGCTGTGCTCTCTACATTACAGCAGTGACTAGACTTCTAATGCACTTCACTGCCTGTAAATTGCTGTGAAACAACCCAAAGTTATGAAAAATGCGATGTAAACTTTCAAGTCTTTGTTTTTTTTCGAAAATAGGAAGCAGAGTATTAAAGATACCAAATAAACTGTCTATATGTATATCGATTCTGGACTAGAAAAAGAAATATAATCACAACACTACTGCAATGCATATCTGCAAATGTGTAAAATACCAGATAGGAAAACATTTACTGATCCATCTGGCTTGCCCATCTAATTATAATGATTAATGCCTCGGACTACACTCTCATCTACTTGCAATCATTTCTGGTAGGGGTGATAAACCCAAAGCAATTATGGAAAAAATACCTGATCAAATCTGGATCATCCTGACTCTTGTTAACATTGCAAGGTAGTAATGAAATTACTCCTTGAATGAGGTAATCTCTGGTCTCGTAATATTCAATATAGTACATTGAGTCTTATGGATAAGAGCTGACTTTCAAGCCATTGTCGCTCATCCCTCTTGTACATTTAATATCTTCTACATTCAATTAACTATTCATCATGCTTTTATGTAAAACAAGTATTCTAAGCATCTGTCCTTAATTTGGTTTTCTCTATTTTCTCTTGATGCCTTTTGATTCCATTTTCTGCAACATCAAATAATTTGCATCACCTACCCAAGTAGAATACTTCCTGAACCAGTTTTTTTTCCTAAAGCCTATTAGGTTCTCCCATCTGTCTTCCAAGTTCAGTCTCCCTGATACTCAATCATAGTGCTCTCTTCTCTATCATTACTAATCAAAATATATATATTTGTGACACAAGGGTCAAAACTGAAACGAGGATATTTTTTCCATCGACAGTTTACTCACCTCGAAGCATATCTTAGTGGTGTTAATTGTTCAGTGCAATGCAATTCCACAAATGCCAACAGCCCTCCAGTCCTGCAGCTGAAGTGGCCCCTATTCACATGTTTGCTTTGATAGTGTGTCAGCAGAACATTGCAACATAGATTCGGGTCACAGCTGAGCTCCAACGTTCCCACATGCACATACTTCCAAACTTGAAAGGGTTCAGCAAAGATTTACAAGTTGGATGGTGACCGGGTTTAGGACCCCTTGGCAATTGCTTTCATTTTAGTCCAGGAGTTCTAAGAGAGATGTTAGCATCCCTAATGTTCATTCACTTCATATCACCTGTCTCAAAGTGGCCAGTGATTGAACCTAGTTGTATGGTTCAACTACCTCCTGAATAAACCATGAAGGCCGTTGTAAAACCATCCTCTTTTTTATTGTTTGTAAATTACATCATCAAATATACTTTGACAATGAAAATGGCTTATCAAAATCAAACTCAGGCTCCTTCTAAATCTCCCAGTGCCAATTCTTCCTCATTGATTTTGCTTTTGTCCTGCAATTTGTGTTAAGCTCAAAAATAAACAGTGCTAAATTTAGTTTGCCACGCACCTTCCCAATTGTCACTTCCTTTGGCCATTTTTTTCAAACTGACCACTTTCCTGATGTTTTTGTTCCATAATAAATTCACCCAAATATCCTTTGGATTTATTGATCAGATCATGTCGCTTATAATAGAAACAATAGGGGTCAGCCACTCGACTCTTGCACTGGGCTCATTCTCCCAATAATCCAATGGTGTAGTCTGTCTGCAGTGTGAGCATACTCCAATAATTATTGAGTCCATTTTATGACTTCTGAAAGATATCTATGAAAAGAATTCTATTTAAAGTGCATTATCCTCCTCCGTGCATTTTATCTCTGTGCGGCTCACCAGCCTCAGGAACAGGTAAAATTGCCTGCTGCTTAGGTGATTGACAAAGTTAAAAATCACACAATGCCAGGTTACAGTCCAACAGTTATTTGGACCTTGGATGATTGACCTTCCGGGTCTACTCTTCCTGATATGAATGTTCCTGCATTTCAGCTGACTGTGGTGCATGAGCTGGTATTTCTCAATCTCATTATCTCTGTCAGCTACTGATGGTTGCTGAGCTGCAGCTATCAAATTGACACTTTTCTTTGAAGACTCCACTTGAGTAGTACTTCAGCAAACATGTGTATTGGAAGCATTCTCCAGCGAGAGCCTGTTGCCTTCAAACATGAATTTCTGCTTCTAAGTAAAACATTTCTTTCAAATCTACCCATCAAGACTTGCTTCACAAAAAGGTTGTTTTAATTAGTGTAATTATATCATAGTTCATCATTGTGAATGTTTTGTATTTGTTGCATGCTTTTAGCATAAGAGCAACATATTATAATAATTGCCAAAGACCAATGAACTGAACTAGATTGACAGTTTTGAGAACATCCCACTGCTGAAGAAGGAGATATGATTTCTCTGGAGGTGGGTGGAATTGGTGATAGTGGCTCAGGCATTTCTTAGCACATATATTTTATAATTAAGCTAAAATCATAATCAATCTTAAATGATTGGGATGTCAGCATAAGAGGTACAGTTAGTAAGTTTGCAGATGACACCAAAATTGGAGGTGCAGTGGACATCGAAGAAGGTTGTCTCAGATTACAACAGGATCTTGATCAGATGGCCAGTGGGCTGAGGAGTGGCAGATGGAGTTTAATTTAGATAAATGCTGCATTTTGGGAAAGCAAATCTTAGCAGGACTTATACACTTAATGGTAAGGTCCTAGGGAGTGTTGCTGAACAAAGAGACCTTGGAGTGCAGGTTCATAGCTCCTTGAAAGTGGAGCGGCAGGTCGATAGGATCGTGAAGAAGGCGTTTGGTATGCTTTCATTTATCGATTAGAGTATTGAGTACAGGAGTTGGGAGGTCATGTTGCAGTTGTACAGGACATTGGTTAGGCCACTGTTGGAACATTGCATGCAATTCTGGTCTCCTTCCTATCAGAAAGATGTTTGAAACTTGAAAGGGTTCAGCAAAGATTTACAAGGATGTTGCCAGGGTTGGAGGGTTTGAGTTATAGGGAGAGGCTGAACGGGCTGGGGTTGTTTTCCCTGGAGCGGAGGCTGAGGGGTGACCTTATAGGGTTTACAAAATTACGAGGGACATGGATAGGGCAAAGTCTTTCCCTGGGATGGGAGAGTCCAGAACTAGAGGGCATAGGTTAGGGTGAGAGGGGAAAGATATAAAAGAGACCTGAAGGACAACTTTTTCACGCAGAGGGTGGTACGTGTATGGAATGAGCTGCCAGAGGATATGATGAAGGCTGGTACAATTGCAACATTTAAGAGGCAGTTGGGTGGGTCTGTGAACAGAAAGGGTTTGGAAGGATATTGGCCGGGTGCTGGTGGGTGGAACTAGATTGGGTTGGGATATCTGGTTGGCATGGACAGGTTGGACCAAAGGGTCTATTTCCGTGCTGTCCATCTCTATGACTCAATGACTCTATGACAATGTCTGTTACCTAGAAAAATCTTTTGGAATTTATAGAGGAATGTAGGATCAATATACATAGCTTTGCACAAATGGGAGTCTCACTGTTTAAACCAAATGTCAGAATATGGTTTGCATCTATTTTTGTTTATCATATTGACCAAATCCCTCCACACACAATATATTTTAAGTGACAGATGTAGAAAAGAATAACTGGCAGACATGTGCCTTCCCCCAGTGGATATGTTAACTTTGTTGTTCCATTCCATTCAAACTTCTACAGCTTACGAAAAATATCAGATCTCTCTTGGCTGTTCTAGTTTCAGTGCTAAGTAATAACAGTGTGACAAATAATGACAATGTGCATTAGGGACTGGCCATAAACATTGGTGAGCCAGCGATGCCCACATTTCACTAAAGAATGAATACATTTTTAAAAAATGTTTGTGTGGACAAAAACAACAAAAAAAATTTATTTCTTGTGAGGTAACAGATGCCAACTCTTTCTATTCTAGTTAAAAATCACACAACATCAGGTTATAGTCTAACAGGTTTCATTGGAAGCACTCTCTTTCGGAGCGCTCCAAAAAGCTAGTTCTTCCAATTAAACTTATTGGACTATAACCTGGTGTTGTGTGATTTTTAACTTTTTACACCTCAGTCCAACACTGGCATATCCAAATCTTTCTATTCTGTCGCCAATTGTTCCACTTCCTACCCCCACACTGCTTGGCTAATGACCTGGATAAAGGAACTGAGTGCATTGTTGTGATGTTTGCAGATGACACAAAGCTAGGTGGAGGGACAGATAGTGTTGAGGAAGTGGGGAGGCTGCAGAAGGTCTTGGATAGCCTAGGAGAGTGGGCAAAGAAGTGGCAGATGAAATATAAGATGGGAAAGTGTGAGGTTATGCAATTTGGTAGGAGGAACGGAGGTGTAGACTATTTTCAAAATTGGGAAAGGCTTTGGAAAGCTGAAGCACAAGGCGACTTGGAAGTTCGAGTTCTGTACTCTCTTCAGGTTAACATGCAGGTTCAGTTGGCAGTTAGGAAGGCAAATGCAATGTACTTTTTATCTTGCTAAGTTGGAGGAGGAACTAAACCCAAATAATAAAAAAAATTCCCCAACCCACCCTCCTATATGAATGTATAAACATATATAGAGAAGTATAAAATTAAAAAAAAACATAAACTAGCTACATAACTAACTAAATGAATACCTAACAACAAACAAATAAATAGTAATAACTCAGCCCAGCCAACTCCTACATTCACAGTTCCCCGTCCCTGGATATTGGACTCATGAAACACAATCGTTATGGCTATATAAAAGCCCTTGTTAGTGTGGCAGATAAATCTGTGTCCAGGTATTTCAAAAAGGGTTGCCATGCCTTGTAAAAATTCTCAGTTTTGTGGTGTACCATATTTGTGAGAAAATCCAGGGGAATATGCTCCATAGCAATCTTCCGCCAACCCAACAGGCCTGGGGTTTTTTCTGATATCCAACCTAGCAAGATATTCTTCCTTGCACAGAATGTAAGAATATTGAAAAGTTTTGCCTTATGCGAGTCTGCAGGAAATACAATGGGTAGGCCCGAAAGGAGCGAAATAGGCTCCTCCTCCCCCCCTACACCTAAACTCCTCTCCATTGCACCCACCACAGCGCTCCAATATGTTTGAAGCCTGTCACAAGACCAAAGACAATGGGTGAGAGTACCCGTACAGACCTTGCACTTGGGGCATGCTGAAGATACCCCTGGTTTAAATTTTGACAAACGATTTGGGGCTAAGTGGACCCTGTGGAGAATCTTCAACTGTAAAGCATGGGTACTATTGCAAATTGATATCTTCCTTGCCTTCTCCCAAATATCCTCCCTGCCTCTGAAGAAACTTCAACACCCAGCTCTCTTTCCCACATCTTGCAGAGTCGATCAGACTCATCTGAGGTGGCACCCCCCAATTGGTGATATAGAGTACTGACAGAGAGTGTACTCTTAACTCTTTATACCCCTCTTTCTATGTCAGATTTGTAGGGATCAGTCAAAAGTGTGGTCCTTTTTTGAATAAAATCCCTAACTCAAAAAAAATGAAAGAGGTCTCTATTAGGTAACTCGTACTTCCGTACTAACTGATCGAAGGACATCATTACATCTCCCTCAAATAAATCACCCATGCAAGATATACCCCTAGCTGCCCAATGTTTAAATCCTGAATCTATCATAACTGGTTGAAAACTAGGCATACCCACTAAAGGTGTAAACAAAGATGTTTTGCCAATATTACCTTCCCTCTGCTGAATTGCCCTCCTGAATTGCTTTAACAGTATTGATGACTTTTGGGTTATGGCAATATTTCCTAATTGTCCTCACCTTGTCCAAAAACAGCAAACTGGTAAGGGGGCACCTTGCCTGGGAGGCTTTGCTATCTAGTCATATTGAAAGAGGGTCTCCACAAACCCAATCACTTACGTAGGTCAAAAGCGAGCTTAATTGGTCATTTTTAATGTCCGGAAGGTCTACTCCCCCCAGTTTGTGAGGCAACTGCAGTTTGGCTAATTTAGTGAGGGGCCATTTACGGTGCCAGATAAAGGAGCTGAACCAACCGTTCGGTCTCCTGAGTGTTTGTTTATTGAAAATCAGGGGAGCATCTGTATAGGGTATTGCAAACGAGGGAGAATATTCATCTTAATAAGCGCTTTCCGACCCAACTATGAGACTGGAAGTGCCTCCCATCTTTGGAGATCTTGTTTAATTTTTTCAAATAATTGAGTAAAATTGACTTTGAACAGCCAATCCAGAACTGGAGTAATGAATATGCCCAAATGCACAAAACCCCCCGTGACCACCTAAATGGGAATCTATAGTCACTCTCAAGAGCCAACTCTTTCGTAAGACCAACCATAGGCATGGCCTCTGATTTAGCAAAATTACTCTTATACCCTGAAAAAGTGCCAAATGTGTAAATGCATTGTATCAGGCAAGGCACTGAGACTGCTGGATTTGTCAAGAAAATTAGAACATCATCTGCATACAGCGAGATCTTATGTAATTTTGACCCCACTTCTGGAGCTGATATATTGAGATCCCAACGAATGGCCTCTGCCAACAGTACAATCACCAACGTAAAAAGTAATGGTGAAAGGGGACAGCCCTGCCAGCTGCCCCTAGAAATATTAAAATTGCTTGATTGTACCCCGTTGGTAATGACCGCAGCGAGAGGTACTCTGTAGAGAATCTTTACCCATCTTATCAAAACTTCGCCCAGACCAAACAGGTCTAGAGTATAGAAAAGGTACGGCCACTCAACTCGGTCAAATGCCTTCTCTGCATCTGAAGAAATCACCAATCCCTGTATTGACTGCTGTTGGCATGTTTGACATTAAGCAGCCTTCTAATGTTATTGGAGGATCTGCCACCCTTTATGAAGCCCATCTGATCCTCTTTAATAATAGAAGGTAACACAGTCCCCAGCCTTAACGCAAGAGCCTTAGAGAGGATCTTAAAGTCCACATTTAAGAGCGAGATGGGCCTGTATGAAGCACAGTCTTCCGGATCCTTCCCTTTTTTCAGGATAAGTGAAATATTGGCCTCTCTCAGAGATGGTGGGAGACAAACATGACTGTATGAATCATTAAACATATTCAGCATCGGGCCTGACAGTATACTTATAAATTCCTTACAGAATTCACTGGGAAGTCCATCAGGACTGGGCACCTTTCCACTCTGAAGCTGCCTCACAGCTTCCTGCACTTCTTGCTCTGATAATGGGGCATTGAGAAAGGACTGTTGTTCGGGAGTCACACCCGGGAGCTTCAGATCTCTAAAAAAGGATTCCATTTTGGCCTGCCCCTCCTCACAATTCTCAGACTGATATAACTTTAGAGTAGAATCTCTGGAATGGCACATTAATCTTTTTAGAATCACATGTTAGGTTCCCAGACCCTTCCCTAATCTCTGTAATGGTTTGTGGGGCACTTCTCTTTCTGGCAAGGTATGCAAAGTATTTGCCTGGCTTGTCACCATGCTCGTATAACCTTTGCTTTGCAAAAGCCAGCTCCTTCTTTGCCCTCTGCGTGAGCACAGAATTTAGTGCAGACCGCAGTGCCGTAATCCTCTGTAGTTTGACTAACGGGTCTGTCAAAAGAGGCCTTCTCGGCTGCCTTCAACCGTGCTTCAAGGAGACGTTGCTGCTCACCCTTCTGCCGCTCCTACTCATGGAATATGAAATAACTAACCCTCTGTCATAAGCTTTGGCAGTTTCCCAGAGAACAGATGAGCTATCAACCGAGCCTATGTCGGTGTCTAGGAATGCCCGAAATTCTCGAGAGAAAATCTCCACAAACTTGCTGTCCATGAGAATAAAGGGGTCCATTCGCCAGTACCTTGAATCCACTGTAACATCTTTAATTTTAACCATGAGGTACACTGGAGCATGATCAGAGATGGCAATATTACCAATCGTACAGGATGCCACCAGATCCAGAGTTACCGCAGGGAACAGAAAAAAAAATCAATCCTCGTGTGACATCTGTGCGGATTGGAGAAAAACGTGGAATCCCTACCTGTAGGGTGGAGACACCTCCAGACGTCCACCAATCCTAATTCCCCACACAAACCCAATAACTTTTTGAGTTTGTGCAGAGGATATCGAGGGACCTTTAGGCAACCTGTCTACTGTGGGGTCCATGAGGCAGTTAAAATCTCCCCTTATAATGATGTGCCAAGACTTGAGACCTATCAGTTTAGAAAAAGCATCTACCAAGAATTTAAGAGGATGAGCTGGGGGACAATAAACATTTAAAATGCCATATTCTTCCCCATTTATCAAGGCTTTAAGAATTACAAACCTCCCGTTTGTGTGTTTAACACATTCCAACAATTTAAATGAGACATTTTTCTTAACCAATATAGCCACTCCCCTACTTCTGGTATTAAATGATGAAAAATAAACTCGGTCAAAGCCATTCTGCTGTAATTTCAGATGTTCCTTGTCATCCAAATGTGTCTCCTGTAACAAAGCAATATCCATCTTCTCCTTTCTAAGACTCAAGAGTACCTTCTTCATCTTAATTGGTGACTGACTTCCCTTGATATTCCAGGTACACCATTTAATCAAATCATTAGCCATAATCTTCTGCAATTACATTTAAATTCCAGAGAGGAGGAACCCGAATCACAAATTGCTGAGTCTTAGTGTCGCATGGTCCACCAAATATAAAAACTACATAAATTAAAACCATTACATTTAACAAACATACAAAATTATTAAAAATAAAAAAACAATAGAAACCAGAAAACAAACCAACATATAAAGCACCAATAGCGCTGAGTAGGGGAACTCACCCCCTGCCCGGAGGAGGCAACTACCCATCCCGAACTGCCCATAAATAGGCATCTAACCATCTCAACCACCTTCACTTCTCCCAGCTAGATCCACATCGCATGCACAAGCTAAAAAGAATAAACACCCCATAGAATATCAATATGAATTTAAAAAAATTCTTTTATTAAAAAAAAGGGGAATAAATACCCCACCCATCCTTTGCTATGTCCTAACTTAGAAATTTAAAATGTACATCTTAACCACAGCCAGACATAGTTTGATAGAGGAATAAAAAGGGGAAAAACAAAGCTTCAACCGGATTTCCTCCATTTCTTTTACAGAATGATAATCGCATACCCAAGCAACGATATTTATACATACTACAATTGTTTAGCTTAGGTTAGTTGGTCCACAAAGTCTCTTGCCTTCTCCGATGTGTCAAAGTGATGCATGGATCCATCTAAGGTGATCCGAAGCACTGCCGGATATCTCAGGGAGTACTGAATCCCAAGCTCCTTCAATCTTCTCTTGACACCATCATACGATTTTCGTTTCTGGATCACCGCCGCTGAAAAGTCCTGAAAAAACATGATCTTAGATCCCTCGTAAATTAGGGCCTTTGGATCCTTCCCCTGGAATCTGGAAGCCTCCAAGACTCTCTCCTTATCCCGGTAATGATGGGACCGCAACGGGAAAGGACGAGGGCATTGACCCAGACCCAACCTCCATGCTGTGACCCGGTGAGCCCTCTCTATCTTCAATCCTCTTGTGCCAGTCTCCAAGTCAAGGAATTTTGGAAGCCAATCTTCAACAAATTCCGCAGGCCGCACACCTTCCTTACCCTCAGGCAGACTGATGATCCAAATGGTTTTTCTCCTGCCCATTTGGTCACGCAAATTACGAACCTGCGTCTTCAAGGCTTGGATCCCTTCCTTGAATGAACTGGCATCAGCTTCCACCACTGTGACCCTGTGCTCCATCTCATCCATCCTCTTCTCCAGGTCTCCCACCTGCTGCTCATGCTTCTGCAGCATGAGAGAGACTGGAGCCAGCTTCTCTTCAATCTGTTTCCCCAACATCTCGGGAGATTTCAAGAGCTGGTTCACCAGGTCCTGGAGAGTAATCTGCTCTGAGGTTGCTGCAGTCTGAGCTGCAGGCCCAGCCTCAGATGCTCCTCCTCCCTTTTTAGGCAGTTCTGGACAGCTGAAAATACAGGTAAGTCAATTTTTAAATGTTTCTTGGGGCTCCACAATCTTTCCAATGGCCTAAGAAATCCTGATGACCTGGGTTGGGTGGGTTAAAGGACCGTCCTGCTCCTGCTGCGATGTGAAGCTCTGCAGTGTGATCTTCTCAGATCGTCGCCACCTTAGATCCCCCGGCAAATGCAATGTTAACATGCATTTTGAGCACTCGAATGCAAGAGCAGGGAATCTACTACTGAGGCTGTTTTTTCTCCCTGTATCTAAGGAAGGATGTGCTGGCCTTGGAGGTGGATTGAGACAAGATTCACAAGAATGATCCTGGAGACGAAGGGCTTGTCATATGAAGAGCAGTTAAGGACTCTGGATCTATATCTGGGTTTAAACGAATGAGGGGTGATTCATTGAAACTTACCAAATACCAAGAGGCCTGGACAGAGTAGACGGGAGAATATGTTTCCACTAGTAGAAGAGACTAGAAGACAGCCTCAGAATGAAGTGACAACTCTTTAGAATAGAGATGAAGATGAATTTCTTCAGCCAAAGGGTGATGAATCTGTGGAACTCATTGCCACCGAAAGCTGTGGAAGCCATGACATTGAGTGCATTTAAGATAGAGATAGGTAGGTTCACCATTAAGGGGATCAAAGGTCACAGGGCGAAGCCAGGAGAATGGGATTGAATAACATATCAGCCATTACTGAATGTAGGATCAGAAATGATTGACTGAATGGCCTAAATCTACTGCTCCATCTTATGGTCTTAACAGTTTCATAAGAGATACAAATGTTTCAACACCAACTAAATGGAACCCAATGTTGTCAGTTCTAAAACCTTCAACCACTTGACTAAATAAAAAGAAACAAAATCTTTAATCACAAAGATTAAACCGAAAGCAAATTCTAATTCTAAAAGCGTGTGAGCATGTTTCACGTGGACTGCAGCAGTTCAAGAATGCACTTCTCAAGAGTAAAGACAGATGGCTAACAGCCAGTGATGCCCACCTCTGACAAGTGAATAAAAACAAAACTCAATCTGGTATCAAGAAAGATGATCCAACAGTAACATCCTTTTTCAAATCAATTCTCCCAGGTTCAAGGGTCTATTGACTCAACACCAGCTGTGTGGAACAATGTTTTGTTGCCTGACACCAGACTCCTATAGCATTTGCTCGACTTAGAATTGAGGAGACACCGAGCGGACCGCAGAAACACTTGAGATATTTTGATTCAACCTGTTCAGACAGGTTAGGACATACATCTAGAGCAGGCAAGATATGAACCCAGGCCTCCCAACTCAAATTTCAGGACATTCAGCACAGAAGCACCTTAGGAAAATCCTCAAAATATCCCTGAAGAAGTTAGATGGGGGACACAGTAGCTCAGTGGTTAGCACTTCTGCCTCACAGTGCCGGGACCCGGGTTCGATTCCCACCCAGGTGATTGTCTGTGTGGAGTTTGCACATTGTCTGCGTGAGTTTCCTCTGGGTGCTCTGGTTTCCTCCCACAATCCAAAGATGTGCAGGTCAGATGAATTTGCCATTCTAAATTGTCCATAGTGTCAGGTGCATTAGTCAGCTCATGTGGGTCTCTGGTTCCTGACTAACCTAATGGAGAAGATTAATTCGGGAAGGTATCAAACACATTGAGATACTTTGTTGGGAATAGGCAGAGCCAAAGTCAAAGCATTGGAGGTAATATACAACACTTCAAACACTTCATTGACCCAAGCCTCCAACCTGCACTTTAAGACTCAAAGTCTGCAGATTGTAAATTAGACTCAACAGTCATCTCAAAAACCATTGAATTGGATTGAAGCAAGTCCTTGGTGTTCGTAATATATAAATTGATATGTAGAATTGGCATTTCATGTTATCCAGGGAATTTTTGGTGAACTAAGCTGAAGTATTTAAATGGTTGATGCGATGTGGTGATAATGAACTGGAACTTGGTGGAGCAGGGTGTTTTGCAGAATATGCCAGAAGTTAGACATTGTCCTTCAGCTCAACAGCTTTTATGCCATAACTTGATGCAAATGTGAACTTAAAGCGATGAGCAAAGGCAATGGGACGCTAAGTGAATGGACAAGACCCACTATGCATTTCCTTCACTGCTGTGATTTAACAATCCAGGAAGAAGCAGAGGAATAAGGGAGAAGAATCATGAATGATTAGATTAGATTAGATTAGACTTACAGTGTGGAAACAGGCCCTTCGGCCCAACAAGTCCACACCGACCCGCCGAAGCGAAACCCACCCATACATTTACCCCTTACCTAACACTACGGGCAATTTAGCATGGCCAATTTACCTGACCCGCACATCTTTGGACTGTGGGAGGAAACCGGAGCACCCGGAGGAAACCCACGCTGACACGGGGAGAACGTGCAAACTCCACACAGTCAGTCGCCTGAGTCGGGAATTGAACCCGGGTCTCAGGCGCTGTGAGACAGCAGTGCTAACCACTGTGCCACCGTGCCGCCCACTGCTAACCACTGTGCCACCGTGCCGCCCACAAGGCAAACCAAGTGCTGAAA
Organism: Hemiscyllium ocellatum; assembly: GCF_020745735.1. Classification (NCBI taxonomy): domain Eukaryota; kingdom Metazoa; phylum Chordata; class Chondrichthyes; order Orectolobiformes; family Hemiscylliidae; genus Hemiscyllium; species Hemiscyllium ocellatum. The sequence goes on along the minus strand of NC_083424.1, from coordinate 32,191,162 downwards.
GGGAAATAAAGATAGGAAAAGAAAAGTCGAATGAAGAGATGAACAATGAAACAAATGAAAATAAAATTTAATTATTAAATTTGCTGCTCCTTGAATCTTTAACTATTTATACATTAATGTACTTGTCCTCTTAAGGTCAAGCCAAATATTTCTTCAGTGAGTTTAATGGGGCAATTGATGTGAAAATTTAGAAAATTCTTTAAAATAAGAGAGAAGTTAAGGATACCATATTATTTGTGAGATGTGAACAGTTGAGTGGGGTGCATCAATTCTGGGTCAGCGATACTAGATTTGTAACTGATAGCGCATCTCTCAATCCCTTTAATTTGTCGGCCAATTTGCAGATTACTAATAACATGCCTCATTAGCCTACTATTGTTTTCTAAGAAATTTGGGCAGTTCTCTCTTCTGATTTAAAACTGAAAATGTGAGATAATTTCATAGTATAGTTCCGGAAGACAAATTAACAGTGTAAACAAATCATAAGCCTAAACTGTATTTAGTTGCAATTGATTCAGATTAGTGACATCTTCCTGGAATGGAAAATGGAGATAATGCTTTCAGTTACATTTCTTAATTCCTATTAGTTGATAATGTCTGTGCTTAATCAGATTATGAGATGAGCACAGTATATAAGTCTTTTTGAGTGTTTGTCTGACAGATGTTTCAAAAGAACCACCCTTCCAACCTCCGTTCCTTCCACTGAGTAGATTAAATCAGCCATTTCAACAAAACGGTTTTACTTGACTGACAACATCATAGGTGACCAGAGTATTGCTTTTGTCCTAAGGTTTGTCGTCTGGATTAGGAGTCTACTGGGACTGATGTTGATCTTTGATAGAGACTCAAGTCCAGATCCTACTTTATACTTTCTGAAGATTTATATTTGTGAAATGGCTATGAGAATACTCTGAGCTGTGACAGCTGAAAGATCTTTATGAGAATGTAATAGGAACAAACTGTGTAAAGCATAAAAAAACCAATTGCTTTTCATTTATCAGCTCACATGGGAACTCTAAGCCTTATGTGACAAGCATTTTTAATAGGCAGTTCAATACCAATTACAGAGTTTGACGCGATAAAAGACCAAGCCCTGTCCTGGTCAGTTTTAGCTAGCCTGGTTAAACGACACTGTAGCGATTTAAAGAAAAAGATCTGGTTTCTTTTAGACCGGGATCAGGAAACCAAAATGGATTTGAAGTTGGGGTCGAGATTGTCCTGTGTTTTGCTGCTGATTTTGGACCAGCATAGAATGGTCGCCAACAGCAGGTTGTAAGGCCCATTGACTGACTCCTGGTCAAAAACCTTACCATTTTGCTTCTCTATTGCTGGAGTTAGCTTGCAACTGCATCCTTACCCTGTCAGAGGCAGATATTAAATGGGTAAGTGGGGTTTCCTGTAGAATGCTGTTTTTCCGCCACCCTGCTCCACACTAACAAATGGCCACCAGCAGGAAACAAGCCTGTACCAAGCAAACCTCAGAGATCTGCTTGCCATAAGTCGAAAGAGCTGAATAAATGGTTTATGAGTAAATGCTATTAAACTTTCTTTTTAAAGCAAAATATATGTTTTTAATCACTTTTTGTTAAAGTTTCTTTTTTTTTTGTAATATCTCTGTTCACTTTTAAAGGACTTGTATTTAATTATGTCTGCCGTGTCCTCTTGATGTCTCCAAATCTCTCAGAGCTAGTAAGTTATTGTTGAAGTACTGTCACTGTTACTATGTGGGCAGAAGCAGTTTGCAGTTGTGCACTGGATGGTCCCACAGAGAGCTGTGAGATAATGATGACTCGCTGACAATGAGCTCCCCCACTCCCACCCTCCGCAAGGATCCCATTTGAAGACCATTCTGCTATTTTTAGTTAAGGCATTCCTCTACTTTGCTACATTACAACTGGGATCGCCCTTTCTAAGTAAGATGTCGCTTTGAAGTTCCACTGCACATATATGGCCTATCTTTGCAATGTAACAATTCCATTAGCCGCTATGGACAATGGAAGGTTCCATAGTCATGGAAGATTAAAAATGCAAGTCTGCCCTTCTTGGCTTTAGATTGATTTGCAGAGGAACAACACCAGATCATTCAGCCTCTTGAGTATGTTCTGCATTAAATAATATCATGGCTTTTCTGTACCTGAACTCATCGATCCCCTTAAAACAAAGCGGACACTGGAGATCTGAAACAAAAGCAGATATTGCAGCAGAAACTCAGCAGGTCTGGCAGTATCTATGGAGAGAAAACAGAGTAACGTTTCGAGTCCATTCTGATGAAAGGTCACCAGACAGGAAACATTAACTCTGCTTTCTGTCCACAGATACTGCCAGGCCTGCTGAGCTTCTCCAGCAATTTCTGTGTTCGTTTTTAACTCATCCACTTGGCTCGGCCTCAATGTGCTTGGCTAGTAAAAACCAATCTATCTTCGATTTTAAATCAATTGAGCTGGCATCTGTTGCTTTTTGTAGGCTACAACCCTGCATTTTGGACCAGTGCTCACATCAATGGCTTGGCTTAGAATTGACCCTGTCAATTTACTTCCACGATCCTGTGAACACTAATCATATCGTTGCAAGAAAGTAGAATCCTTTTTGGATAATGAATCAAAATAAATTTCTAATTAGATGAGAGATGAGTATTTCCTAATAAATGGATAATCTTTCCATCACAGAATCATATCTGTTTGATCTTTTGCAGCCTGCTGCTTTTCTCTGAACAAGGCACCCTTATTGAAAGCTTCTGTAATGGAATAATGTTTTATTTACTCCAGAATCATTCTTGAGTTGAGTTGCATTTCACACCTATAGCAACATCTGACAGAAGAACTGTCAACTGTGCATTGAGTGCTAAATGATTTGCACATCAACACTGTCATGTAGTCAAGGGGAAAAATCATGATAAGCAGCCCTGAATTAATTGTTGATGTAAAAATCTAAACTGTATGGTTTTGAGGAAATTGAGGAACATTGTTAATAATTATGCATTTTCTTTTTATTTCCAGTTGTCGAGAGCCGAACGATGATAGGAAATCTGGAAAGTGTGCAAAAATTTTCCTCTCTTCCAGTGTATCTGCCAGTGAATTACCGAATACATAAAGCTGGAAGTTCATTTTTTCTAAAAGAAGCCAACCAGGATATCATGCGTAACTCTAGTTTACAGTTCCGTGTGGAGCCGTTCTTTATACATGAAACCAAGACACCCCCTGTAGTTAATGCCAGTTATGGACCTTACACTGTGGAACAAGTTGTCCCCAGGGCTCTCCTGCAGCCTTCCGATGCTTTCAGCATGGTTGACAGATTCACCTTCAACTGGAAAATCAGAGCCAATATTATTGACGATAAAGTTTACTCCAATCGGCCAATTGTGCAGATTTTATTTTATATCACAGGTCGAGACTGGGATGATTACAGTGTGAATGAAAATCTGCCATGTATTCGGGTGTATGCTTTTAGAGAGACTAGGGAAGTTAGAAACACTTGCCGCCTGAAGGGAGACCTTGGCTTATGCATTGTGGAGCTGGAACTTCTGCCATCGTGGTTTAACCCTCCCACTGTGGTGCCTGGCCGTAAAAAGATAGTTGATCAATCCGAGGGGAATCCAGTGGAACTTTATTATATGGTGCAGGGTACCGATGAAGATGGGGACTGCAATGTAGAGGAATCACGGAAGGGTAATGCTATCCGACCAGGCCGTGATGACGTTGGTGAAATGCCGCATTCTCTCCAGCGCATTGGCAGCATCCGACTTCGCCAAGGGTCTGGGAACCCACAGCTTACAGAAATGAGGCTGGACAACAACATTGCCATCTCCGTTTTACAAAGACCCGTAAAACAAGGCGAAGTTGTCACTTTTCATGTGACTCTGGCTAGCAGCTCAACAGTGGACTTGTTCACACTGCGGTAGGTCTTACATTGATCATTGTGGGGCATTCCTCTAACATGAATTGTGTCAAAGGGACAGTAAATATGATGGCAGTAAACTTAGGTGTGAAATATGCACGAGGTATTCACAGTATAGTTCATATTTCTCCTGAAATCTAAATAGTTTAATTGAAAGCTTTTTAAGTTTCTTTTTTTTGGATTTGTTGGATGAAAACACTTTTTATCTTTGCACAAGAAAGGGGGAGTTAATTGCAGAGTTAGTTGAACTGTGTAACAATGCAGCCAACTGCATATGCTTTGCCGACCCTCAGCACCAATGTTTCTGACTTCACAGTTGAGATTGCCAATCAACTTGGGAGAAAGGGCGGGAGCAGAAGTTGGGTTGTGGAGGGAAGAAGTAATGTGTGGGTTTCAGGATACTTTCCTAGTTATTGGTTCCCAACTTTGAATTTGAGTACAGATTACTGGTACTCAAAGTCTGGTCCATGGACAAATTCAAAATGTAAATGACAAATGTACAACCAAAAACATACTGGCAAACATACTATAACCAAAAACATACTGGCAAACAGCATAGAACCTTAAGTATGATATTTATATATAGCATTACAAAATAGACTGGATCCCATACACCATTGCCATCTCAAGTGTAAGTGTTTCACTTATAATGCCTTTACTAACTTAGTTCTAACTCCTGCCAATCCTTACCCCACCCACAACCCTTTGCCCTTATACGCTTCATGCTAACTCACTCAGTGTCTAATATGGACAGATCTCAGGAACCATGTAAAGATCAAATAAAATAAAGTTCCAAGTTTCTATTACAAACAGCACAACATAGTAAAATGCATAATTATTCATGAAAGTATACTCAATACATTTGAATCCCTTCAAGTACTTAATCCCTTATAAGGGCAAATATTTATATGCGGAGTCCCACAACAAAAAAAGCTAATCTTTTAATAACCTCTTGCAGCTGTCAATTAAACTGAGAAATTAAAGCCACCCAGAGTGGTAATGACAAGTTGTAGTAACACTTGAGAAGTGATATAGCTATAATAATTACATTAGTATTTCTAAGATTTTTTGAACATCACCCAAAATTGATAAAACAGATGTTTAACCCTCGCAGACATAGGCAGGCAGTTTTCTTTTCAAAATTTAAAGAAGATGGATTTTAACTAATTGACGGCTTGACAGTTCTGTGGGCGGCACGGTGGCACAGTGGTTAGCACTGCTGCCTCACAGCGCCTGTAGACCTGGGTTCAATTCCCGACTCAGGCGACTGACTGTGTGGAGTTTGCACGTTCTCCCCGTGTCTGCGTGGGTTTCCTCCGGGTGCTCCGGTTTCCTCCCACAGTCCAAAGATGTGCGGGTCAGGTGAATTGGCCAAGCTAAAATTGCCCGTAGTGTTAGGTAAGGGGTAAATGTAGGGGTATGGGTGGGTTGTGCTTCGGCGGGTCGGTGTGGACTTGTTGGGCCGAAGGGCCTGTTTCCACACTGTAAGTCTAATCTAATCTAATCCTTTTCCTGAAGAAGGGTTACACCAAAAATGTTGACTTCTCCACTTCCTGGCTTGCTGTGTTCTTCCATTCTCCTGCTTGTCTACCTGCATTTTTTTTTGTCTTGACCTTATATCCTTAGTCCATGATCCAGTGTCTGGATTCCACAGTCATTGGGCTTCTCTTCCTCCGTTTGCCCTGTCTAGTCCTGTTAGAATTTTAAAGGTTTCTATGAAATTCTCCCTCATCCTTCTAAACTTCAGCCAACATTGTTCCCTCTAAGATAGCAAGTTAATGTGAGCACACAGCAATCAGACAGGCTGGCAAGATAAAGTTAGGATTTTCACAAGCTCTCACACATGACGCTATTTCAAGACGTGGCATGATTAAATACAAGTACATCTGAAATCCTTGGGGGTCAGTTGTTTTTCGGAATTCAGAATTTTTTTGAATTTCAGAATAAATGACATTTTCACAGTGAAATAAAAAACATTCCCTAACAGCAGATGCACGTGTAAATAGGATGAGCGTTGAGACACAGTTGACGCCTGCCAGTGCTGGGCCACACCGCAACGTCACATCTGAGTGATGTGGTTCGAGTGGGTCACCTGTTTGCATGCCAAAATGGTGCTCCACACTCCACGAGAAAAAAATTCAGATTTTGGAGCTTTTTGGATTTTGGAATTTTGGATAAGGGTTTTATACCTGTAGTTGGGCCATACAAAGAAACGTTAGATGGATTGATGGTAACAACATGTCAATAAATCAGTGCTAATCCTTTATTCACTTCAAAGTAATTATAGGACAAGTTTATGTGAGTGTGAAATTTGGATTGCTTCACTTTCATATGTCTGTGTTAAGTATCCCAGAATACTGTGGGGTACAAGGGAAGAAATAGCTGGGGATTAACAGATTTCTTTGTTCCTCTTTGGCCTTAGCCAGGGTTCCAGAGGACTGGAGAAGACCAATGTTGTTTCCTTGTTTAAGAAGGGAGATAATCCAGGTACTTACAGGCCAGTAAGACTGACGTCAGTAGTGGGAAAGACTTTGGAGAAGATACTGAGAGACAGTATTTATTCACATTTAGAAGCAAATGGACTTGTTAGTGATAGGCAGCATGGATTTGTGCGGGGATGGTCATGTCTCACCCATTTAATTGAGTTTTTTGAGGAGGTGGCAAGAATGATTGATGAGGGAAAGACAGTGGATGGTGTCTACATGGACTTTGGTGAGGCATTTGATAAGGTACCTCATGGCAGGCTGGAACAGAAAGTAGAGTCTCATGGGATCTGGGGTGAGCTGGCTAGATGAATACAGAACGGGTTGGTCGTAGAAGACAGGGTAGCAGTGGAAGGGTGCTTTTTGGAAGAGAGATCAGTTACAAGTGGTGTGCTGCAGCGGTCAATGCTGGCACTTTTGTTGTTTGTAGTTTATTTGCAAATGATTGAGAGGAAAACGTAGGTGGTCTGATAAGTAAGTTTGCAGATGACACCAAAATTGGCGGAGTTGCAGACAATGAGGAGGATTATCTGTCAAAAGATACAGCGGGATATAGATAGATTGCACATTTGGTGGGAGAAATGATGGATGGAGTTGACAGACAAATGTAAAGTGATGCATCTTGGAAGATGAAATTCAGGTGCGAATTATACAATAAACCGCAGAATCCTGAGAAGCATTGACACACAGAGAGATCTGAGCGTACAGGTCTGCAGATCCCTGAAAGTGGCAACACAGGTGGATAAGGTGGTCAAGAAAGTATACAGCACGCTTGTTTTCATTGTCTGGGGCATCGAATATAAAACTTGGCAAGTTATGTTACAGCCGTATAAAACTTCAGTTCGGCCATATTTGGAATATTGCATGCAGTTCTGGTTGCCACGCCACTCGAAGGATGTAGATGCTTTGAAGAGGGTGCAGAGGAGATTTACCAGGATGTTACCTGGTCTAGAGGGTTTTAGTTAGGAGAAGAGATTGGATAAATTGGGATTGTTTTCACTGGAAAGATGGAGGCTGAGACGCGACCTGATAGAGGTCTACAAAATTATGAGAGACATAGATAGTGTGGATAGTCAGAGGCTTTTTCCCAGGGTGGAAAGGTCAGCTACTAGAGGGCACAGATTCAAGGTGAGAGGGGGCAAGTTTAGGGGAGAAATGTGGGGCAAATTCTTCCCACAAAGGGTGCTGGGTGCTTGAAAAGCACTGCCAGTGCAGGTGATGGAAGCAGGCACATCAGCAATATTTAAGGCATATCTTGGTAGATATATGAATGGGAGGTGAACAAAGGGATAGATATGGCGCTTGGGCAATAAGTAGCCTATCCAAATGAGGATTAGAAATCAGCACAGGCTTGTTGGGCCGAAGGGCCTGTTCCTGTGCTGTATTGTTTTGTATATAATTTATAACAAAATGGAATCAAGGTATCACCAAAATGTGAAGAAACCCATATGTGATAAAAGTTGCCACTTTTATTTTGCACATTATTAATGCTTATCAATCATAATTGAGCGCAAATGCATCCAAGTGAAAATCTCTGATGTAAATTAAGCAAACTTATCTTTTCATCTTATTTCCAGACCTTTACGATTCTCTTAATGCAGTGACAGAACAGCTCACGTAGTCAGTTAATACAGTCACACAGGAGAGACATCCTTGTGGTTGCAGTCAGTTTTGAAAGTTCCTTTGAGGAATATTGTTTAGAAGTCTTTTTTTAAATTTACATCTCTAACTTTTCTCAAGGGTGAACTTCTTAAATAAACATACCTGTAATTGTAACTCTCCGCAGCTGACAGCTTACACTATTGTGAAGTTGAATGTGTTTACATTCCTGCCACCACGATTTTTTCTGCTGATTTGGCTTTGAATTGTGGAGTTTGCTACATTTTTATTTGTTTTTAACCTTGAAATGTTTATCTTATACTTTTTAAACGAAATAGCTTGAAAAAGGTGGGAAAGGAGTCCACAGATCATGGACTTTGTTTAAAATAGGGAAAAGACAGAATGAGATATTTAGCATTTTTGACTTGTGAAAGTACCTTTCCAACGTTGTGTTGCTTGTAGTGTGATTTTCGAAGATTGGTGAATAATTCACAGACAGTAAAGATTGCTTCATGGAGCCCACCATGTGCAAGTGCTTCAGACCTGCCTCTCTTTGAGGCATAGTAGCTGGGAAGTAGTAGATTTGGGTGTGGAAGTCTTGTAATGGTCAGTTTGGGGTGAATACTGTAGTATAGTTCCAGCCCAGAGATGTTGAAATTAAGGTATCAAGGCAAGAAGATCTTTCAGGAAAGATGTATATGGTTTACAGAAGAAACTGTTAGAGAAGTCTGAAACATGCAGATCAATGTGCCTTAATATCCAAGTATTTAGAATTTTCAACTAAGTTCTGAGCCAACTTTAATCAGAGATGGCTTTCTAATACTGCTCCTGATTTGGAATAACTCATAATTACAATTGTATGTATTATTGAGCTAAGACCTGTGAAATGTACACCCCAAACTAATTGTTAGATACCAGAAAATCTGTGATGAGATTTTCCATATTAATTCTTACCGTAAGACCCTGAATGTTTCATTAGCAGTAAGGTTAAACAATTCTCATAAAAACCGAAAGAACTGCAGATTCTATAAATCAGAGATAAAAATAGAAATTGCTGGAAAAGCTCAGCAGGTCTGACAACTGCAGTGGAGAGAAATCAGAGTAAACTTTTGGGTCAAGTGACCCTTCCTCAGAACTATTCTATTCTATTTTAGTACTTGATTTTTAGCCCAGGTAGGAAATTCTAAAACTTGTAGGATCTCAAAATTGTATCATTATTGCATCTTCACAATTATAATGCAGATCATTAAATAAAAGGTGTGACTGATTCACAAGCATGCTGCATACTAGCAGTGTCACAGGCTGTGGTATTGTCCTCTTGATTAAATAACTGTTCTTATCTTGTAGTTCTAAGGTTTTTTTTAAACATTTTACCAGACAATTCAACCTTGAAGATTTGATAACTGAGCTTGCAGAAGTGAAGGGACTGAAATCCCAGAATAATACATGAGAAAACTCTTAGAAGTAACTGGAGGCATTTTATGCTGTGGTTTTAAGGTTTTATAGAGGCTTTGAAACCTTCTTAGCTTCAGTTCAGTGGTGTGATAATCTGCTTGGCATCAGCTAAATCCCAAAGGTTAGATGCAGTTGAAGATGGCCGTGTTAAACAGCCTAAGGATCTCCTTCCCATGCAAGGCCCAGACACCTGATTCATCTAATTCAGAAAAAGAACAGACCGACATTGATTAGTTTGTTGCTGCCTAATCCCTTAAAGCAAAGTAACTGCATTTGGTCACAGGCTTTCCATTTTTAGGATTGTAACACGCACAAATAGTTTTTTCTGTTCAGTTGTGTCAGCACATAGGCTGAAATGAATGTAACATGTAGTGTCTTTTTGAACCTCAAGTTGCCTTGCTCACTCGCATTAGCGATCGGTGTGTAAGCCACACAATGTAACATCAGAAACAATGAGCTGAATTTTACTAAAAATTTGCTGTGTCCATTTCAGGAAGTTTCTCTTTGTGAGTTCTGGTGAATTATCCTCTCTCCCACTTGAATGCTGAATTCCCCCTTTCACAATTATTGATCCCTCTGCTGCTGCCTCCATTCCCCACAATTGACTTCCCCAACTCCCCCTGCCACAGCAGTGGCCCTTGATGGTCCCTCTTGGCTGACTGTGGCCAGCTTCCTGACTGACTTGGAAAGCCAGTCCTGTCTCATGAGTGACCAGATCGCTGCGCAACTACCTGACTGCCTACGCTAATCCTGAGACTCAAAACAGATGCGGAATGAGAAAAATAAATGGTTCATCTGGTGAAAAGTTTGGCTGTGGTGTGACAGGTTAAGAAACTTCCAGAACAGTCCATAAAGAAAATCTTGACATACAACACAAGAAGAACAGACAACAACACTGATGACTGTGGAAAGCAATGACACCTGCAAGCAAAGTCACTACCACGAGATCTGAGGGTATCAGCAAATGATTTATATCTATGGAGGTTCATTGGTTCACTTGTTATTGAAAATAGTTAAACTTGTTTCTACACAGGAGAGAAAGGATAAATATCTACCTTGTCTTTGAAGACTGCATGTGCTGTGTGTATAAAACATTGCAACATTGCCTACTAGTTAGCTTGCTGTAAATCTTCAAGGTGCACACAAAGACAAACACAACAACAAAGACAAATACACAGAAGCCTACACACACACACACACACACACACACACACACACAAACACGCACACACACAAACACGCACACACACAACCATACAGAAGCATGCGCAAACACACAGCGACAAACGCACACAAAGATAAACACAAGCACAAACACACACATTTTTTTTTGTGCTTCATATCATACGTTTTACTACGCTAAACAAACTCTGATGAAAAATTGATTATTTGACCATTGTCATTAGCATGGCACACATATGCAGTCAAACATGGAAACTAGGAAGTTGCTGTCTGATTTATCCTGACCTGATCCTGCTCGTATACCTTTAAAGATCTCTCAGAGTGACTAATCTGCCTCCCGGGAGCCTGCACCATCCCCAGATCTGCCTCTGTTGAAATGAGAAGTGGGCAGATTGGGGTCAAGGTGAGGAGTTTTATATTTTTTTCCTGATTCATTCAATGTGTAAGAGGATTCATTGTTCAATGCAAGAAAGGTTAAAAAGAAACCTTGAAAAGACAATGTTCAGCCGGTCTGCTTGCAGATATATTGTCAGATCTGTGTGGTATTTGCTTTTTTTTTGACAAGCTGCACAGTCATGTGCCACAAGATAAATCCCTCACCTACATTCTTTTGTACTGTGCTCTCTCTGTTCCACTGTGATCTGCTCCCACTCCACATAACAATTCATCTTTAGTATCTCTTACTGTGCTGTCAGAGTATGCATTGAGCATTTTTAAACTGGTTAGGATTTGATAGGAGTAAAATTGCATTGGAGAAATAACAGAACACTTGTAACCTCTACCATTTTAAATTCTACACCTATACTTTGACTATCTAGGACTGAAATAGTCAGTAAGTGCGTTCTGAATACTCATATAGGTCATTTACGCTCTGACCTTCTCACACACACGTGGACTGGAAAAACAGAGGCATTGACATTGGCTGCAACACTGTCTGTTGCTTGGAGACAGATCAAAGACTGAGATCAGGATGAAAATAAATGTCCATTTACACCCTGCTATCACTGAAATCGTATGCCAGCACTGTGGTGTGGTGTTTTAGTTCACAAGTCAGAGAGATGTCTTAGATATTATTTTATAGGTTGGTTCTCAACATAGGAATAACACAAAAATCTGCAAATTTTGGGAATCAGAAACACAAACCCATGATACTGGGTATAACACATTGAGTGAACCAGCACGTGTGGAAAGAGCAGAGAAGTTAACATTTATCCTGCTGTCAGCCTGTCACAGAACTGGAAAAAGTGTGAGAATCAGCAAAATTTAAGTAGGAAAAGATCAAACTGAAGGAGGGAACTAGAAATGAAAACAACATCACATGGTTGGGTTAGAGAAGCTGAGTAGAATCAGTGATGGTGAACTTTGAAGAAAGGCTGTGTTGTTTGGACAATGTCTCTACTGGGTGGAGTGCTGCAGTCAGTCAGGAGCAATTCAATGAATGTTCAGCTTGTTTTATGAGCTGTCAGTTAACCCAACAGCATCTCCCATTGTCCATTGTGAAGAATCAACACATAAATACATCTCGAGCATTTTTGTCATCAACTCTTGCTAAAATTATCTGAGTGTTCGAGTGAATCTGAAACAGCTGAGCTCTGGCATGGTCTAACTCTAACCCCCAACAGTTCTGCAACTGCATATGTCCGTGACCTAACATCACAGCTGAGCACGCACAGTTGGATAACAGTGACCCTTTTCTGCGTTGGAAGCAGATACATAAGAAAAGCAAAGAATATGTGATTAGCTGGGACAATAAAGGGGCAGGCAATGCTGGCAAGGCTTTGGAATAGGACCTAAAAACAATGAAGAAGCCAATCGTAACCATTTAAGCCAATCCACACATTTCAAACTTATCTTCTGTTAAAATCCTTTCAACCATTTACCTCTCTTGAATCAACGTTTTCACACAGAGGGTGGTGGTGTATGGAATGAGCTGCCAGAGGAACTGATGGAGGCTAGTGCAATTGCAACATTTAAAAGGCATCTGGATGGGTACATGAATAGGAAGGGTTTGGAGGGATATGGGCCAGGTGCTGGCAAAGAACACTGAATTAATTGGGATATCTGGTCAGCATGGCTGAGTTGGACTGAAGTGTCTGTTTCCGTTCTGTACATCTCTATGACTCTGTGAACATGTTACTTGATTTGACTCATCGCTCTTTTTGAAATGGTTTTATTCCCTCCCATTTACTCTGTTTCTGTTTAAATGCTGTCCTGATTAAAGGTTACTCCCCAAATATTTATTTCTCCATCCTCTCCACAGATACTGGGTTGATTTGCTGGGCATTTGAAACAACTTCATAATTTGTTTCACGCTCTTGGTGTTCTTACTGCAAATGTCATTACATTTAAACATCGTGGGTTGGCTGCCGATAGTTGTGAGTCAAGCTCTACGTGGTCTAACCTTTTGAGTTAGTTGGTAATGTTTTTGAAATTGTCAGTGTCATGGAGCTCATTTTTTCAACTGGACAAGTACAGTTACTGTATTGTATCTCATTAGACATTTCTGCCACAGTTTATTAGCTGCTCATTAGTGCCTTTATTTATCTGTCACTGTAAGTGTATAGGCAGATTGATGATATGCAGTGTACATTAACTACTAACAGTCTTGGATGAGGAAGCAAGCTTTGCTATTAACCAATGACCATGTCTCTTGCAACTTTGCAGGTGGAGACTGATAATAATGAATTGATAGCCATTCGCTTGTTTGAAAGAAGGAAGCAGATATTTGAACTTGTGCATTAGCTAGGGAGCCAGCATCTAGAGGTTTAAGAGTCATGGCAATTAATGCAGTCTTCTGGGTCATCTGGAGGATATATCAGTGGAAGAGGAGTCCAGTGACAAGCTTCTCACTTGGGAAGCTAATGTGTTAAGATGGTCTCTAAAATCATAGAGTAACAAAAAAGGTTGATAAGGAAAGAGGGGTAGATGTGATGTATATTGACTTCAGTAAGATGTTTGACAAGGTTCCCCATGGGAGTCTGGTTAGCAAGGTTAGATCGCATGGAATACAGGGAGAACTAGCCAATTGGACACAGAACTGGCTCAAAGGGAGAAGACAGAGGGTGGTGGTGGAGGGTTGTTTTTCAGACTGGAGGCCTGTGACCAGTGGAGTGCCACAAGGATCAGTGCAGGGTCCTCTACTTTTTGTCATTTACATAAATGATTTGGATGTGACCATAAGAGGTACACTTAGTAAGTTTGCAGATGACACCAAAATTGGAGGTGTAGTGGACAGTGAAGAGAGTTACCTCAGATTGCAATAGTATCTTGATAAGATGGGCCAATGGGCTGAGAAGTGGCAGATGGAGTTTAATTCAGATAAATGCGAGGTGCTGCATTTTGTGAAAACAAATCTTGGCAGGACTTATACACTTAATGGTAAGGTCCTGGGGAGTGTTGCTGAACAAAGAGACCTTGGAGTGCAGATTCATAGTTCCTTGAAAATAGAGGTGCAGCTAGATAGGATAGTGAAGAAGGCATTTGGTATGCTTTCCTTTATTAGTCAAAGCATTGAGTACAGGCGTTAGGAAGTCATGTTGTGGCTGTACAGGACATTGCTTAGGCCATGTTTGGAATATTGCGTGCAATTCTGGTCTCCTTCTTATTGGAAGGATTTTGTGAAACTTGAAAAGATTCAGAAAAGATTTACAAGGATGTTGCCAAGGTTGGAGAATTTGAGCTATAAGGGAGGTTGAATAGGTTGGTGCTGTTTACCCTGGAGCATCGGAGGCTATGGGGTGACCTTACAGAGGTTTATAAAATCATGAGGGGCATGGATAGCGTAAATAGACAAAGTCCTTTCTCTGGGTGATGGAGTCCAGAACTAGAGGGCATAGGTTTTGGGTGAGAGGGGAAAGATATAAAAGAGACCCAAGGGGCAACTTTTTCATGCAGAGGATGGTGAATGTGTGGAATGGGCTGTCAGAAGAAGTGGCGGAGGCTGGTACAATTGCAACATTTAAAAGGCATCTGGATGGGTATATGAATAGGAAGGGTTTGGAGGAATATGGGTTGGATGCTGGCAGTTGGGACTAGATTGGTTTGGGATATCTGGTCGGCATGGACAGGTTGGACTGAAGGGTCTGTTTCCATGCTGTACATCTTTATGACTCTGTGGAGATATAATCTCAGCAGATATTTTGGGATGTTTATACAGGAAGTAAAGATATTCAGAACCATGAGTAATTGATATTTGGAAAATATGTTTCCTTAGGGTAAATAAGTTAAAATATCTGGACATAATATATTTCTTCAAATCACTCATCATTCAACTGTACCCACTCATTTTTGAGAATTCTATTTGTATTCATTCCCTTTAGATTGTATGTTTTAACACATTGGTGTGCACATACCTTCAACCTTTGCTCAGTCCACTCATTGAATCACTGCAGCTTGACCTTTTCTGACTTCTCTTACTTGACAGTGACACTGTTGTTTCTCCCATTTGTGTGTACACTTTGATGATGAATGGAGAATGATTACTACCAGAACAAAAATTCTATTCGAAAAAGTGGGTGATATAAGCCCTGTGTTATGGACCAGGCCAGACCCCATCAAAACATTTCAAAAAGGTAGCCTGGACCCTAATTTTGCTAGTTGTTTTAAGCAGGTATAAAATGGACATTCCAGGAGGAATACAGCTGGACCAACCACTTGTTTTAAACAAAAAAGAATTCCGTTACAAAATTATGGAATGAAACACAAATAAAAGAGAACAGAATATATCATAACAACCTATCCAAAAACCTAACAGATTATCCCAACTTAATGATGCTGTTCCAAATAGTTACAATAATCCCCACAATAGGTGAAATCAAACACAGGGTCTTACAGGAGAGAGAGAGAGAGAGAGAGAGAGAGAGAGATGGCAGAGGGATGCAACATAGAAGATGTTTCTTGGACCAGCGGCCTCAAACTGCCTGAGTGTTTTCAGTGAACAACCAGAGTGCTAAAACCAAACCAAACCAGAGAAAAGCTGAGCTGGGAGAACTGGCTACTCCCCTTTCATTGTACTAGTGTTTTTTTTAACTTAAAGGCCCTTTGCCTTGAGGCAGTATCTGTAAGCTATAATTAAACTAGCCCTCAAACCCTTCAAAGCTAGACTTTCAGAATCACTACTTTCATGACCCCTCTGAAGAAAAAGCCAAGGACAGCAAAACTTTGTTAAAAGGGCAGCATCATCACATCCTGCAGTAATGGAAATGAGCCATAGAATGAGCTGTCTTTTCAAAAAACAATACTTCAAGAATAAATTGGATGTTGGCGTGTTAAAACTTGATTGAAAGCCCATAAGATGATAACTTCTATAACGCTCTCTTCTACCTCTACTATTGAGCAGAAGATAAAAAAGTTTGAAAACACGTACCAACAGATTCAAGAACAGCCTCTTCCCTGCTGTTATCTGACTTATGAGTGAATCTCTCACATTCGAGTTGATCTTTCTCCGCACCTTCTCCATAGCTGTAATACTATATTCTGTGGTCTGTTCTATTACCCTGATGTACTTATATAAGGAATGGTTTATTTGGATAGCACACAAAACAATACTTTTAACTGTATATTAGTATGTGTGACAATAATAAATCAAATCAAAATTATGAGGGGCACGGATATGTAAATAGGCAAAGTATTTTCCCTGGGATTGGGGAGTCCAGAACTAGAGGGCATAGGGTGAGGATGACAAGGGAAAGACATAAGCGAGACCTAAGGGGCAACTTTTTCACACAGAGGGTGGTACGTGTATGGAATGAGCTGCCAGAGGAAGTGGTGGAGGCTAGTACAATTGCAACATTTAAGAGGCATTTGGATGAGTATATGAATAGGAAGGGTTTGGAGGGATATGGGCCAGGTGCTGACAGGTGGGACTAGATTGGATTGGAACATCTGGTTGGCATGGGTGGATTGGATGGGGGGTGGGGGGGGGCTCTGTTTCCATGCTGTACATCTCTATGACTCTAAATCAAAGGTTTGGAAGTACTCTAAGGCGATGGCAGATAATTCAGCAAAATTCTTAGAGTTACAGAAATGAGCATCATAGACAACAGAATTCCCAACAGCCAAGCCATGCTAAAAGATTCATGGCCTGCCATTAGTCAGGCTAGATATTTCAATGGTTAGTTTGGAAGCTAGTCCTATAGCTTTAGAAAGTAACAATGTAAGGTATGTCAAAGTTGAAAGGGTTAGTCCAATTAGTTTTCAAAAGGAGAAGGTAATTGTGAGGTTGAGAGACAAGCTGGCAGTTGGAAACTGCAGACTCAGAATAGGTCAGGATCAGGTCCAACTGTAGACAGCTGAGCAATCCTGGAAAATCATTGTTACTGAACTTTATTGCACAGTCAGCGGCCAATTGGCCTATAACATCTGTAATGCCCAGAGGCAGGATGTGAAAGATCCTAATTTTTTTTTGTTAACTATTTTGTTTTGGTTTAAATGGATCCTTGCCGGATTTTAAAATGCTTGCTATAGAACACAGAATAAGCAATTTGACTGCTTCTAGAAATTTCTAGTAATTACCAACCTAACTGTGAACTTGTCAGCTCCTGGAAAATGGGTCTTGTTTGGATGAGTATTTCAGCCAAACCAACACAAAGGATTAGGAGACAAAATCTCTACCTCAACCAATTCTGAACAAAGGAGACCATTGAAACTCATTATTACTTGATAGCAAATGTCCAACAGTTATCTCCTATAAAAAGCAATGGGTCATGATGAAGGAATATCAATCCACTTAATAACAGAATCTCTCAACCTTATGACCCAGTTACATTTCTGAACTTGCTGGTTTGTTTGACCTACTTTTATTTATACAGCTTTAACTCTGGTTAGTGACTCTCCTGGTAATACACGAAAAATAAGCAGCTCTGAAGTTAGCTAAAAACCTGCCCGATTTCAATATTTCTCAAAAGTCTGATTACTGGGTGAAATAACATAAAACCCCTATACTTTCCTGCTAAGTGAAATGATTCCCAGTTTACAGCAAATATTCCTTCACCAGCAATTGGAGGAATGCAAATGAAACGTTGTTGTTTGCTTAGCGTCAATACTGAGAAAATTTATAGAAGCTATAATTGGTGATAAGGCAAATATGTACTTGGAGAAAAGTGAGTTAATACTTGACAGTCAAAAGGCTTAGTCAAGGGTAGGCCATGTCTGACAGTTTTGATTGAGTTCTTTGACGAGATGACACAGATAATGGATGAGTGTAGTGTTGTGGATGTTGTATGTTTAGACTTTCAGAAAACATTTGTTACCACACAGCAGGTTGGTTAGCAAATTAGAAATGTTTAGGATTAATGTGTCCTTGGCAGCATTGATTAGAAGTTGACTCAAAGACAGGAAACTTTGGATAGGTGTAAATGGGGGTTTCTCAGATTGTAGATGAGTTGAGAGTGAGTGTTCCTTTTGGATCAGTGTTGGGACCTTGCTTTTTGAATGAATGATTTGGAGATGGGTGTTGAGGGAAAAATCTCTAAAATTGCAGATAGTACTAAGCTAGGGAGAACAGTGAATGGTGAGGATGATGCTGACTGACTCTAGAAGCACATTGACAAGTTGGCCAAATGGGCAGATCCCTGGAAGATACATTTTAATGTAGATAAATGTGAAGAAATGTATTTTGGCAGAGGAAAGATGGACAGACCATTCAGGCTCAATGGTACAACTTTGAGAGGAGTGCAGGAACAAAGGGACCTCAAGATCCACATGCATAATTCTCTGAAGGTGGCCAGGCACATTGTTAAGAAGGCTTATAGGATCCTTGAGTTTGTAAATAGAGGCAGATTGTATAAAAGCAAGGAAGTGATGCTACACCTCTACATAGAAATTTTTCACACCACATTTGGAGGTGTTCAGTTCAGGGCACCTTATTTCAGGAAGAAAGTTAAAGCCCTGGAGAGAGTACAAAGGAGAGTTACTAGGATGATACCAGGAATGAGGGATTTTATACATAAGGGAGGATGGACCCTCTACTTTTTGTCATTTACATAAATGATTTGGATGTGAGCATAAGAGGTACAGTTAGTAAGTTTGCAGATGACACCAAAATTGGAGGTGTAGTGGACAGCAAAGAGGGTTACCTCAGATTACAATAGGATCTGAACCAGATGGGCCAATGGGCTAAGCAGTGGCAGATGGAGTTTAATTCAGATAAATGCAAGGTGCTGCATTTTGGGAAAGCAAATCTTAGCAGAACTTATAGACTTCATGGTAAGGTCTTAGGGAGTGTTGCTGAACAAAGACACCTTGGAGGGCAGGTTCATAGCTCCTTGAAAGTGGAGTTGCAAGTAGATAGGATAGTGGTATGCTTTCCTTTATTGGTCAGAGTATTGAGTACAGGAGTTGGGAGGTCATGTTGCGGCTGTACAGGACATTAGTTAGGCCACTGTTGGAATATTGCGTGCAATTCTGGTCTCCTTCCTATCGGAAAGGGTTTCCTATTATGAAACTTGAAAGGGTTCAGAAAAGATTTACAAGGATATTGCCAGGGTTGGAGGATCTGAGCTACAAGGAGAGGCTGAACAGGGTGGGGCTGTTTTCCCTGGACCGTCAGAGGCTGAGGGGTGACCTTATAGAGGTTTACAAAATTATGAGGGCCATGGATAGGATAGATAGGCAAAGTCTTTTCCCTGGGGTCAGGGAGTCCAGAATTAGAAGGCATAGGTTTAGGGTGAGAGGGGAAAGATATAAAAGAGACCTAAGTGGCAACTTTTTCACGCAGAGGGTGGTAAGTGTATGGAATGAACTGCCAGAGGATGTGGTGGAGGCTGGTACAATTGCAACATTTAAGAGGCATTTGGATGGGTATATGAATAGGAAGGGTTTGGAGGGATCTGGGCCAGGTGCTGGCAGGTGGGACTAGATTGGTTTGGAACATCTGGTCGGCATGGACGGGTTGGACCGAAGGGTCTGTTTCCATGCTGTACATCTCTATGACTCTATTAGAGAAACTGGGCTTATTCTTCTTGAAGTGGAGAAGATTAAGGGGTGACCTTATTGAACTGTTCAAAACTACCATTTCTTAGCATTTCCTTCTTCAAATATTTATTCATTTTTTTAGACTGACTGCAGTTTCTACTTGCACTGTTTCTGTGAGGGCAACTTTATCATAACTTTTATTTACCGATTGTCAATGCTTCTGAATGTTGTCCCTCATTGACCAGTGAAAATCTTTTCCCAATATGACCAGATTGTTGGAATGCAGAAGCTGGAAGAACCAATTGACCCTCTGGTGATAAAACTTGATGTTTGTCACAGTAAACATTGAATATGGACAGAGTTTTTTTTTTCAAAATCATTGGAAGTTATAGTTTGAGAAGAAAAGCAAATCACATGGGCCTGTCTCTATGGTATTTAACAACTATTCCATCAGGAGGGTGGGAAAGAGGAATCACTGAAGTTATGGGATGGTTTTATTAAAGGATCCAAAAGATTGGCGAAAACAAATTAGCTTCAACAAAATAATATACTTGCTTTAATAATAGCCTTTTATACAAGTTAAAAGCAAGAATAAATAGAATGACAGGCATGATTGACTCAGCTTGGAGTACTAGACCCAACAAATGGGATAAGGGAAGTATTATCCCTCCCAAATTTACTTGGGTTTCTGCCCAAGGACTTATTAATGTTTTGATGTGATATTCCTCCACTTGTTATCAGTTAGTGCAAGGACATCCAATTCAAAATAAACAATTTTACTTTAGAAGTATAAAGAACATCATATGGGCACATTTTATATTCATTTACCAGTATCACTAATGGTCCTTGCAAGGGGATGAATTTTAACCCAACTTGAGTTGATACAAATTCGTAAGGTAGAGCGATAAACCAAGAATACTACCTGATCATAAAATAACTCTTTATTGCTGCAGGTGGATGGGACGCCATCCTAAAGCAGCTATGTGCCTCATAAATTTACATAAATTGGTGTCTTGTTACATGAAATCATTTTTCTTCAGAACACTCATATACAATATAATATCTTTTTGCAGGAATGGTGCCCATAGTTACTCATCGTGTTGTTGATGAAACATTGACAGTGAAGGCTTACAGTTCAAACTCTTTCAACTGATAATTAAATGTTATCCAAATATATTGTTACAATTGATTCTCCTTACTTAAAAAGCATTGAATTGACTGGTTGCTTTGAGCGAGCTCTCAGGAATAACTGAATTACTTTACTTTTCCACCTTAGCTGATTGACAACCACTCAGCTTTCTTGTTCTGTTTTGCAGCATCTTCCATTTGCACATTTTTAAAAAGCACTTCTCTTCTGTGCTATAACATTTGAAATGGCTGAGTACAGGTTCCTTCAAATACCATTAATGTCCTAGAATAAAAGGGTAGAAATATACAATGACGTACATTATTCATAGCTATCCACATCAAAACAGTTATCAAAAGTACTTAATTTGCTCTGTGGGGGCTAAAGGCAATTTATAAATATTAGTTATGTCTCTTCCTGAAGAAAAATTGACTTTCTATCAATTCTCTTCTGTGTTCACAGGGCCATAGTCTCATGCCCACTATATCATTTTGCAAATGTAAAATAGCTGGGTGCAGTGTGTGTGCATCATGGTAGAGCTCACATGACAACTGCAAACCCGGAAGGATGTTTATTCTGAATTACATTTCAGTCTAAACAGGTTAGTCTTCCAATTTAACCATGTTCCATTTTATTCCAAGTGCAGTCAATGTATTGCCTGGTCCAAAAGTGATTACAGGAGATGGGGAGAAAACGTTGTAGAGATACTGAACAGGGTGGAATAAAATTTACAGGGATGCCTTAGGTATGAAGTAATATCTATCAGAAAAGTGTGAACAATTTGGGTCTCCTTTCTGTTGAAAAGACCAGGCTGAGTGGCAATTTTATACAGCTCATTAAACCTCCGAACAATTTGATACAGTAGACAGAAAGAGTTTTTCTAGTTGTAGGGAAAAGCAAAAACTAGAGGTCATCAACATATAGAGGTTACCAAGAAATCAAATGAGAAACCTCTTGACCCAAAATTGTGAGATTGTGGAACTCACTTCAGGGAATGGTTACAGAAAAGAAGATACGTTAGATACAAGGGGAATTTAGAGAAGAAGACATGAGAACAAGACGTGCAGATTAATTCAATGGAGAATAATGGGTGGAGGCAATAATGGGTGGAGGCTCAAACTAATCCAAACATGAGCATGATCTTGTGCCAAATGGTCAGTTTCTGTGTCATGTATCCCGTTTAAAGTAAGCAAGGTATAAACATGGTTCACCAATTATTTGAACAAT
The DNA here is from genome assembly GCF_020745735.1 of Hemiscyllium ocellatum. Classification (NCBI taxonomy): domain Eukaryota; kingdom Metazoa; phylum Chordata; class Chondrichthyes; order Orectolobiformes; family Hemiscylliidae; genus Hemiscyllium; species Hemiscyllium ocellatum. Next base: position 32,169,283 of record NC_083424.1, on the reverse strand, counting down.
ATTGATTTTTTTTCAGGCAAATGGTAGGTAAATATTTCAGGAATTAAGCAGCTTCAGACAATAATCTCCAGGTAATGTATTCCAATGGTATAAAAGTAACCAGCTGGGAGTGCACACATTCCTAAAGCTTTTCACATCAGGTAGCAAACTAGAAAATGTGGGAGAGGGCTTGTGTCATCTTTCAACATGTAGCTGATCAATATCATAGTGATCTATAACAAGGACTTTTGACTTTTCAGTTTTAGGAATTGAAATAACTCAGCGAAGGCCGATATCCCATCACCACGTCACTCCGTATTTACATGGAGTCGTGACACTGATCCAGCTCCCTCAGAGCCAGCTCACAGAGTGAGCAGAACCTCTGACTCTCCTGTTTATACCTGTAAAGAGCTCAGCCAGAACTCTCTGATTGGTGCTGTTAATCTGGCCCAATCGGGGAGCTTGCAATCTGTGAGGTCGACCTGGCTGACCTCTTTACAATCTCTACCAGAATAAGGAAGGTTCTCAGAAGTTTTACTTGTGATTTCAGTTCCCTGAGGAGTTCAGTAAACCGAAGAGAGCCAGTGACTGTGTACATTGGCATAGGGTGACCAAGCTGTTTTATGCTAAAATTTAATATCTTTACATCCTGATAAATTAGTTTTCAGTAAAGAATGGAATTACAGTGGGCTGATGGGAAGGATTGTATTTAATTTGTGTATCCACTGGTGTGTCCTTCCTTGAAAAATTCTATTTCAACCCACCATAATTCTTTTGTTTATCTCTCATTTTTGTAGATGTGCTGTCTCTTCCATTTTTTAGATTCTCCTCTTTCCTTATATGTTTCCTCTTTCTCCATTCTAATGTTCTCTCTGCAACATACACCATTTAATTCTGAAAGGCTCCGTGTCTTGCAACTAGACGTTTGTTACTATAGGTATATAATGGCTGCCAGTGGTGCTTCAACTTCCATCTTCTTTCTCTCTCATAGAAGGAACTAGTCCATTGCAATTATACAACCTATCTGATATTTAGGGAGAGAGGGCACAGAGACTAGCACTGATAATTCACAGAGCCAGGGACCCAGGTTCAATTCCAGCATGGGGTGGCTGTCTCTATGGAGTTTGTGCATTCTCCCTGTATCTACGTTGGTTTCATTCAGGTGTTCCAGTTTTGTTCCACAATACAAGAAGTGTAGGTTAGGGGATTGGGCAGGTTAAATTGCCACAGTGTCCAGGGACGTGTAGGTGGATTAGCCATGGTAAAACACAACGTCAGGAAGACAGGATAGAATGCTGTTCAGAGGGTCGGTGCAGACTCAATGGGCTGAATGGCCCCTTTCTGCACTGTTTTATTTGCTATGTAATAAATTTTTATTACCATGACTACTAATGATAACATTTCATTTCTTCTCTGTGGAACAGCACAACCTAGTCTGTTTCTACATTCACTTGCCCCATGAGTGAGTAATTTGTCTGTCTGAAGGGGGCTCATTTCCTTGGTTTGTAAGCTTGTCTGCCAGTTACTGAAGAATCCAAGCCAAGCCCTGAATGAGTTCCTTGGTTCTCTTAATTGGTCTGATCATTGCTAGTTTGCTAGCTTGGAGAAAGTGAGGACTGCAAATGCTGGAGATCGGAGTCAAAAGTGAGGCACTGTCACATCCCTCCCACCTTATCCCAGATCACCAATGTCAATTTCATCCTCTCCCCTCCTTCCTACCTCATCCCAAATCCAACCCTCCAACTCAGCACCATCCTCTTGAACTGTCCTACCTGTCCATCTTCCTTCACAACTACCTGCTCCACCCTCTCCTCCAACCTATCACCAATCACCCCCACCTTCATCTACCAATCATATTCCCAGCTACCTTCCCCCCAGCCCCATCTCCCTCCCATTTATCTCTCAGCCCCCTTGGGCGCAACCTCCCACAACATTCCTGTTAAAGAGCTTATGTTCGAAACATCGACTTTCCTGCTCCTCAGGGTTTGCTAGCTTGACATCCCATGCTCTCTTCTTGGCTGGGCCTGGATCAGAGAGAGCTGAGCAGCCCACTGGCCATTCGGAGCTTATATTTCAGACTTGGTTAGAGACAAAAAAACTGCAGATGCCGGAATCCAAAGTAGACAGGCAGGTGGTTGAAAGAACACAGCAAGCCAGGCAGCATCAAGAGATGCCAAAGTCAATGTTTTGTGTATAACCCTTCTTCAGGACTGCCTGTTTAGCCCTGATTAAGTCTGTTTGGGATTTATTCCTTTCATTTCTGTTCCGCCCTGGTATCAACTCATTAGTCTCTGGGTGAGTGAATATATAATCATCTATTCACAGGCTCCTTGCCTGGGGCATCTTCTCATTTCATGTAGGTAACCCTCCTCATCTCTTAACCCCAACCCTGAGATTGTAATCAGACATAGACAATAAATCCTACTACTTTTTGAGGCTGTTCTTTGTCAATTCAAATCATATATTTAAATTTCTAATGAGGCATAATGTCTTTTGGAATTCAAATGGACTTAAGGAGTTATAGAGTCATAGAGACGTACAGCATGGAATCAGACCCATTGGTCCAATTTGTCCATGCCAATCAGATATCCTAACCTAATCTAGTTCCATTTGCCAGCACTTGGCCCATATCCCTCTAAATCCTTCCTCTTCATATACTCATACAGATGCCTTTTAAATGTTGCAATTGTACCAGCCTCCACCACTTCCTCAGTCAGTTAATTCCATACATTCACCACCCTCTGTGTGAAAAAGTTGCCCCTTAGGTCTCTTTTATATATTACCCTCACCCTAAACCTATACCCTCTAGTTCTGGACTCCCCCAACCCAGGGGAAAGACTTTGCCTATTTACCCTATCCATGCCCCTCATAATTTTGTAAACCTCTCATTCCTCATCCTCCCCTGCTCCAGGAAAAACAGCCCCAGCTTGTTCAGCCTCTCCCTACAGCTCAAATCCTCCAACCCTGGCACCATCCTTGTAAATATTTTCTGAACCTTTTCAAGTTTCACAACATCTTTCCGATAGGGAGGAGACCAGAAATGCATGCAATATACCAAAAGTGGCCTAACCAATGCCCAGTACAGCCGCAATATGACCTCCCAGCTCCTATACTCAGCTATATAAGTTTCCACAATGATGAAATCAAAGTCTCAAACATCCATTAGCGTGGAAGCTAACTGGATGGTATGGTAATTAGCCATAATGGGATGGAAACTCTGAGGGCCAATCAGTCCCAATTTTTCGTTTTAGAAAATACCCGACTGTGTTTTGTGCTAGAAATTTTAGAAAACATTAAGATTGATAAGTCCCCAGGGTCAGACCAGATTTATCCTAGGTTGCTCCGGGAAGTGAGAAAGGAGGTTGCTAAGACGCTGGCGAGGATATTTGCCTCCTCACTCTCCACGGGAGTCATACCGGAGGATTGGAAGGAGGTGAATGTTGTTCCTGTTTTCAAGAAGGGTAATAGGGAAATCGCTGGCAATTACAGACCAGTCAGTCTTACGTCTGTGGTCAGCAAAGTTTTAGAAAGAATTCTGAGGGATAAGATTTATGACTATTTGGAAAAGCATAGTGTGATTAAAGGCAGTCAACGTGGCTTTGTGAGGGGCAGGTCATGCCTCTCAGATTTTATTGAGTTCTTTGAGGAGGTGTCAAGACAGTTCGACGGTGGTCAAGCAGTGGATGTGGTGTATATGGACTTCAGCAAGGCATTTGATAGGGTTCCCCATGGTAGGCTCATTCATAAAGTCAGAAAGTATGGGATACAGAGAGATTTGGTGGTCTGTATTCAGAATTGGCTGTCTGACAGAAGGCAGAGAGTGGCTGTAGATGGAACGTATTCTGCCAGGAGGACAGTGTTCAGTGGGCTCCTGCAGGGCTCTGTTCTTGGGCCACTCCTCTTTGTAGTTTCTATAAATAACTTGGATGAGGAGGTTGAGGGGTGGGTTAGTAAATTTGCAAATGACACAAAGGTTGGAGGTGTCATCGATAGTATAGAAGGGCTACTGCAGGCTGCAGCGCAACATAGACAGGATGCAGAGCTGGGCTGAGGAATGGCTGATGAAGTTAACCTGGATAAATGCGAAGTGGTCCATTTTGGAAGGTCGAACTCAAATGCTGAATATAGGATTAAAGACAGGGTTCTTGGCAGTGTGGAGGAACAGAGGGATCTGGGTGTGCAAGTACATAGATTCCCTCAAAGTTGCCACCTAAGTGGATAGGATTGCTAAGAAAGCATATGGTGTTTTGGCTTTCATCAACAGGGGGATACAGTTTAAGAGCCGCGAGGATTTGCTACCGTTCTACACGTCCCTGGTGAGGCCACTCTTGGAATATTGTGTCCAGTTCTGGTCGCCCTATTACAGGAAAGATACAGAGGCTTTGGAGAGGGTGAAAAGAAGGTTTACCAGGATGCTGCCTGGACTGGAGGGCTTGCCTTATGAAGAAAGATTGAATAAGCTCGGAGATTTCTATCTGGAAAGAAGTAGGAAGAGAGGAGACCTGATCGAGGTGTCCAAAATAATGAGAGGAATAGATAGAGTCAATAGCCAGAGACTTTTCCCCAGGGCCAGATTGACTGATACGAGAAGTCATAGCTTGAAGATATGAGGAGGAAGGTATAAAGGAGATGTCAGAGGTAGGTTTTTTACAGAGAGTTGTCAATGCATGGAATGCGTTACCAGCAGTGGTGGTGGAAGCAGAGTCACTGGGGACATTAAAGCGACTGCTGGACATGCATTTGGATAGCAGTGAGTTGAGGGGTGCGTAGGTTGTTACTATATTTTAATTTAGGATTAAGTCTCGGCACATCGTGGGCCAAAGGGCCTGTTCTGTGCTGTATTTTTCTATGTTCTATGTATGGTGATGTTGGCAGAGAACTTAGTGAAGGTGAACAATCTGTCCTTTCTGTCAGAGAAAATGCATGGCACACCACTGTGGGCTCTGACAGAAAGAGAAGGTGAGAGAAAGACTTTAACTCAAAGTGTTAGAAAATGCCCTTCATTGCATGAAAGCATTGTGTTACACTGGGACTGGAGGATACAGCAAATCAGCTTCTGCCTTCATGCACTAGTACCTGAGATAATCATATCCAACAACAAGTCATTGCTATTTGTCATAAAAAATATATTTGGAGGAGTGCAGCAGGGTGAACAAACTAGTCTGCTTTGGACATCTACTTAAATTTAACCAAAATTGAACCAATCCATGTGGAAACATGGATGTGATATGAGTTTTTTGTCAACTCTAATTTCTATTTCTTGTAGTATTCAATCATTTCACAGGAAATCAAGGAGAGAGCCTGACCTCTTTGATCTTAAACATTCAGACGGAATGGATTTGTGTTCATTCCTGTTATGTGTTAAAGCACTGAGGTTTGTCGAGGAACACCTAGGAAATAAATCCCAATAATTGTTCAAATCCAACACAAAAGCTCCCCGGGGTAAATACCATGCTTGTCTTTTCAAGTTATGACAAAACTGCCAATCCAGGAAGTAAGGAAAGTGATGAAGCCACAGTGGTTTTATAGTGACTGTTTCAATGGAACATCTTGAAAATGTTACAGCCATTGGGATTAAGCAACCATCTATTGGCACTCCTGTGGTTTTGTGATTAACCTGGAAAAAGTGCTGCTGTAGATGATGATAAATGAGATCTTGAGTTATAGAAGTGTGTGGTACTCATTGGTAAGTTGCTGTGTTCTGTTCATGCAATAATTTAGCTACATTGAAAATGCCAGCCAGAGGAATGCCTTCAGACGGAATGCCTTCACTAACAGGAAGGAGTATACAGGCAACCATCATCTGCCTCTCTTTCCCTTTTTGTATTGTCATTACAAGCAAGACTAAAATAAGATTGATCACTGTCATTACTTAATATCCTTCCAATGTTAGGGTTCTTGTGCTGCAAGAATGTCCCTACCTCTAAGCCAGGAGGCTTGAGTCCAAAGTCCCTACTGCTCCAGATGTGTGTAATAACATTGCTGAATGGGGTGAATAAAAAACATCTATCCTTCCAATGGCACTTTTGTATCCTAACAGATTTCTTGGAGTTTATCATGCTGAATCAGACAATGGGCTATTCTATAATAGCTGAAAATGTGTTGCTGGTTAAAGCACAGCAGGTTAGGCAGCATCCAAGGAACAGGAAATTTGACGTTTCAGGCCAGAGCCCTTCATCAGGAAAGGGGACAGAACCGTGTCGAGGTACGCGGGGATGAGTTCGGTGGGGCAGGAGCAGGCTGAGACAATGGGTCGGCCGGGGCAGTCAGGTTTGTGGATTTTGGATTCTATAATAGCAGAACTACTATACCATTTACCACACCATTCGCAGTTGTGATCTGAAGGTGTGTTTAATTAAACTACATATGCCAAATTGTTGTCAATAGACCATTCCAGGGTCTAATCAGACTGACTGCTGTTAGTGAGGGGATGATAAATCCTTTGTTACAGCTCAGTAAAAAAAACAGAAAATGACTCTATTTGTTTTGTTGCATTCTTCTGATACTTTGTGTGGCTAACTCAAACTTTTATGTATAAAAAGAAAAAAACTAATATGTAACAAGTAGATGTGGATGCTAGCTGCTCTCATTTATGAAGAAAATGGGAAAGCTTGGCATGTTAGCATTTATTGTCTTGTATCCTTCAATTATTTTGTACATAATCATCATTCCCTCTAATGTGTGTACAGCAGAAGTGGCACAACCTAGAACTGATTGGAGCTCACCCATTTACATTATGTAGACAGTTTCCGATCCTATCACTTCTTATGTGAATGTGCAGTTGATATGTCAGCATTGGAAGTTGGATGTGTTTGGAGGGAAATTGTGATGTTCTGGAAGGTGAGTGTTTTTTGCAGTCATGTTTTAATTTTCAGGTGATCTGACAGAAATCTCCCATGTGATGTTAGTATCTGTGAGTTATGCTAACACACACAGGCTAGGGAAGTGTTCCCATGATGGATGCATGAACAGCATGAACAGCACAGATGTTGTTATATTGCTGCTTTGATGAGTCAACATTTCCATCTTTGTAGGAGATGGAGGTTTATCAGACACAACTCTCCAAGGAGGCTGTTTGCTGTTTCTATTTCTTAGAGATCAGTTACAGCGGTTGCTTGTTTGTACAGCAACACTAGATGACCTATATCCTCTCTTTGTTGCACTTTGTATTGAAAAGTTTTGATCTGACAGCTGACTGCAAAACTCAAAACAGCATTTAAAAGATAAAACTTCAAGATCACATTTACCAACCGATTGGGCATGCTGTTGCCCCAGGGATATGGTTGAAACCACACTTGTTGTTTGAAGTGTGTAGGTAGTTGATGCATATCCCAATCTGTGCAGGGTGAAACTGATCCATGTAAGCATTACAAAGTATTTGTAAAACTGATCATTGTAAGACTGAATACTCTTGGAATATTGCATGCAATTCTGGTCTGTTTCCTACTGGAAGGATGTTGTGAAACTTGAAAGGGTTCAGAAAAGATTTACCAGGATGTCGCCAGGGTTGGAGGATTTGAGCTATTAGAGAGGTTGAATAGGCTGGGGCTATTTTCCCTGAAGCATCGGAGGCTGAAGGGTGACCTTTTGGAGGTTTATAAAATCATGAGGAACATAGATAGGATAAATAGACAAAGTCTTTTCTGTGGGGTGGGAGAGTTTAGAACTAGAGGACATAGGTTTAGGATGAGAGGGGAAAGATATAAAAGAGACCTAAGGGGCAGCTTTTTCATGCAGAGGGTGTTACATGTATGGAATGTGCTGCCAGAGGAAATGGTGGAGGCTAGTACAATTGCAACATTTAAAAGGCATCTGGATTGGCAAATGAATATGAAGGGTTTGGAGGGATATGGGCCGGGTGCTGGCAGATGGGACTAGATTGGGTTGGGATATCTGGTCGGCAGGGATGAGTTGGACTGAAGGATCTGTTTTTCTGCTGTACATCTCTATGACTCTATGAATACAGGTCATTGTGCAATAGCACGCATTTTGTTAATGTGAATTCACTGGAATGCAGTTACAAATTGGGGACACTGTTTCTAAAACACGTACTTTTAAAACATGTGTTGGTTGTAATGCAATTACACCACCAACATTTTAAGCACTGTTCTTAAAACATGATTGTTCTATAATGCAGAGTTGCATAGGAATGCAACCAGTTCGTTATTGAAGAACTACCTGAGGCCCTCAGGAAAGGGCCCAGTAAAGTTTTGAATTGTGCAATGATAGAACTGCTTTTACTTTTCTGCATAAAGTTTGGTATAAATGCAGCAGAAGTTAAGTTCACACATGTAGTTACAAGGACTTGGTTTTAAATAGTAGGGGCAGTACAATTTAATCAAATATGTACGGCAGAGAAAGCAGCCAGCGTTCCACTCCTGATAACTGTCTTTCTGGATGTTTGTAAATCTCAAGATGATAGGATTGGGCTTAGCATAATGCCTTGACAACAGTTACCCAGATGAAGGAGCAGCGCTCCGAAAGCTAGTGCTTCCAAATAAACCTGTTGGACTATAATCTGGTGTCGTGTGTGATTTTTAGCTTTGTCCACCCCAGTCTGACATTGGCTCCTCCACATCGTGGCTTAAGATTTTGAGATCTACCTTGTTCAAATCCTCTATCCACCCCCGTTCCCTCTAATTCTCATTCCAAATCACACTTTATCTAAATCTTTCTTAATCTGATAAAAATATTGTTGTTCACCCCTCTGCCTTTTATTTCAAGAGAAAGGAGACCTTGCCTGCTTATCCTTTCTGAATATGTAAACATTGTTTCCTGTCTTCATTTCTGGTATCATCCTTGTAGATCTGAAGGCTGTGCTGGTTGGCAACTAGATGATGGCTCAGGATGTCTAGAGAGTGGTGCAGAATAAAGCCAACAACTGAGTTCAAACTCCAGAGCAGCCTGGCAGTTCATGGAAGTTTTGCTATGTTTGTGAAGTGGTGCCATCCAAGCTACACATAACCAAATGTCTCAGTCTAATGGTGAGAGATGCCCCTGGTCCTTTGTGGATAATGTCTGAAAACCTGACTTCGCTTCGGATAGATACAAATTTGACTTTGTATTGTGGCAATTGGTGTCCTTTCTATGAGTGGAAAATCACACGGACTATGTGCATAATCTAGGTCGGTATTCTGCTACCCCGTTGAAATGATGTAGTGTTTGAGGGTTTCATAATTTAGATGAGACTAGAAATGAACTTCTCACCAATCCACTAAAACATACCCAGAGGGCCATCCAGAGATCAGGGAGGTCTGTCAGCAGCCGGGCCAGTACTGCTCCAGTAGATGAAGTTATTGTTCCTGGTTCAAGACTGTTGCTGGCTGAACTGCTGCTGCAGATACATGCAAAACAGACAGCTCACTCCACGTATAATGTATGGTGTGAGCTCCTCCTAACCAATTCACTGTGATGCGGTGTAATTATGAATGCAAGTATGATTCTTCTTTAGCAAAGATTTGTCTGCACTGTAAGCAAGTCGGGTTTGAGTATTGGTTTTCAAGGTAAGTGCTGAACCACTCAATTATCTCTTGAAAGCAATTAACATTGATTCCACCACTGTGGAAATTAAGCAATTTGCTAATTCAGGATTTAATTGGAAATAATAGTGAGTGCGAAGGTGGAAGCAATTCCTAACAACATTCTGACATTGTTGCCCACAAAATATAGTTCAAAACTGCAGTTATGGAGTTCTATACTTTGCATGAAAAATGTGTTGCTGGAAAAGCGCAGCAGGTCAGGCAGCATCCAAGGAGCAGGAGAATCGATGTTTTGGGCATAAGCCCTTTGTCAGGAATGAGGAGGGTATGCCAAGCAGGCTAAGATAAAAGGTAGGGAGGAGGGAATTGAGGGAGGGGCGTTGGGAATGCGATAAGTGGAAGGAGGTTAAGGTGAGGGTGATAGGCCGTAGAGGAGTTGGGGGCGGAGAGGTCGGGAAGAAGATTGCAGGTCAAGAAGGCGGTGCTGAGTCTGAGGGTTGGGACTGAGATAAGGTGGGGTGGGGAAATGAGGAAGCTGGAGAAATCTGCATTCATCCCTCGTGGTTGGAGGGTTCCTAGGTGGAAGATGAGGCGCTCTTCCGCCAGGCGTCGTGTTGCCATGGTCTGGCGATGAAATTCCAGACCACACTTAGGCATACAGTCATCGAGATGTATCGCATGGAAACAGACCCTTCAGTCCAACTCAACCATGCCAACCAGATATCCTAAATTGAGCTAGTCCCATTTGCCAGAATTTCACCCAGAGCCTTCTAAACCCTACCTGTTCATATACTCATCCAGATGCCTTTCACATGTTGTAATTGTACCAGCCTCCACTACTTCCTCTGGCAGCTCATTCCATATAGTGAAAAAGTTGCCCCTTATGTCCCTTTTAAATCTTTCTACTCTCACCTTAAACCTACGCCCTCTAGTTCTGGACTTCCCCATCCCAAGGAAAAGATCTTGTCTATCCATGCTTCTCATAATTTTATAAACCTTTATAACATCACCCCTCAGCCTTCGACACTCCAGGGAAAACAGCCCCAGCCTGTTAAGCCTCTCCCTACAGCTCAAAACCTTCAACATTGGCAACATTACCGTAAATCTTTCCTGAACCCTTTCAAGTTTCATAACATCCTTCCGAGAGCAGGGAGACCAGAATTGTATGCAGTATTCGAAAAGTGGCCGAACCAATGTTCTGAACATATGCAACATGACCTCCCAACTCCTATATTAAATGCTCTGACCAATAAATGCAAGCATGCCAAACACCTTCTTCACTATCCTATCTATCTGAGACTTCACTTTCAGGGAACCTGCACTCCAGGATCTCTGTTCAGCAACACTCCCCAGGACCTTACCATTAAGTGTATAAGTCCTGCCCTGATTTGCCTTTCCAAAATGCAGCACCTCACACTTATCTAAATTAAACTCCATCTGCAGAGTCCAGATTTTACTTCAAAAAGGTAATCTATCCAGTAAGTACAGGTGGATTGAAATGATTTGCAGAATATCGTGGGGATGTTATCTGTGCCTGTAGCATTTGAGAGAGAACATGGATTCAATATTGTATACCTGTTGCTACTTATGCGCCTGTATAACACCCAAATTATGAGGTCCTCTGCTCAGATAATCAGCTCTATTCCAATGTTATCTTAAGGCCCCAATTCATTTCCATATTTTCAACTAAAAATTTAAATAATCCTCCACAAATTTTCCATAGTTAATAAGACATGGAAACTCAATGCTGACTTAATTCAATGGTAGGGTCTTCCTGTCAGCAATGTACAAATAAATTACATACAGCAGAATTAAAAGTTTTGAAAAATGCTGCTGCTCATTTATTTTATATCCTGACCATTATCCACCTGTCAAAACCACAATGTTCAGCTCCTTGGCCTTCCAAGAATGTACTTTCTCTCTCACTCTTTCTCTCTCTCTCTCTCTCTCTGCCGGAGTTGTGCTTACATTCAGCAACATCTATCTGCCTTGCACCTTAAATGCTGAGCTTTATTCAGTTAGTCTCACCTGCTGAGAGCATCTGCCAGTTTTCATGACCTCCCTGCCCCCCACCACCCCCACCACAGAAGCCAAGCTTGGTGAGTTTAATTGTGGTGTTCAGGGTCTTTTTCTGAGAAAAGTGGCTGTCTGGGAAGTTTGCCGGCTGGTGATCATCAGGAAGCATTTTGCAGTGTATACGACAAGAACTCCCATTCATCCAATCATTCTTTTTTGTTTACATTCCACATTGGCAACTCGTTTGCAGGATATTTGCAGGGTTTTTTTATTCTCAGTGACCAGTAAATGAAACAATTTGAAGAGGTGCTGCCAGTCTGCGCGATGAAAATGGAAGACAGATGGTGGGTTAGAGTGCAGCTGACAAGTTCTGAAGAGCTTTGTTTGCAGGTGCTGCTCCTGTCATCCATCACACTTTCAGCTAATGGTTGGAAATGTCAAATTGCACTCTGTAGATCTTTAAGTCATTCGTAAACTGGATCAAACAGAAATCAGGACAGATGAGGTGGGGGTGGGAGTGGGGAGGTATGGTGGAGGGTGAGTGAGGTCACAGTAGGAGGTTTGACTGCAAGGTGATTTGTGATCATTGAAGCACATTGTATAGTCTTTTCCAAGTATTATAGTCCACTTCTCCCATTTGATGTGGCTTGTGTTCCTTCCTTTGAAACCTGAGATAGTCCACTTAAACCTGACTGTGCGTTCACATTTTCCTGAACTAGTCATCTGGTGAAATGTGATCTTTCAGAGAATGCTCTTTGATCTGTCAAACTTGAGTTGGGAGATGTTTGTTACAAGCAAAGTCCCCAGTTATTCCTCCTTTGCAAACAGTCTTTCAAATATTGGCAGCTTTGTCATGGGGGATCAACTCACTTTTGTAGCAAACCTCAAGTGTACAAGTCAGTGCAAAGTAATCAAGTGATGCATTATAATCAAAACAAGTGGTTTGCTTATTACAATAAAGTATGTTAACAAAATGTAATATATTATAAGAAGTAGATTTTATGGAGTGCCGTGGCTCCCTCCCCATAGTCGGGGTGAGTCCAGTGATGATCCTGATGGCTGTCTTAAAGCAATTTAATGCTGAAACCACCATTACCAGTTTTAGGCAAGACTTTTGCAATTATCCCAAGAGGGAGGTCCCACTTAAAGAGCTGATCACTCCAATTGTTTTGCATTAAATCTTTGCAATTGACATTTTAATCCTTCTGTTGCTGATTTTCTTTATTCCCCACCCCCCACTCTTACTGTTATCCAGGATGTACATGATGTGTGTTTGATTGTTCCCATTGACTGCACTCTAAAGCATTTACAGCAGAGATATAGGTCACTTGACCATGACAAGCCAACTAGTGACTAAGACAACATGTCATTTCTTCAAACATCCCACTTTATTTATAAAAATGAAATGTGTTTGCATTATTTGCAGTTTTAAGTTACTCAAGTTAACCAATAACTTAAAGAAAATAATCATTTATTAATAAGTCAGTGTGTAATGTTTCATTAGTTGCACTTTCATCGCTCCCTGCAAGTGCAAGCATGTATATTTTGAATTGTGCAGGTGATAGCGCTCCTTCGTGATCTGGTACCTGAGGTAGAGGCACAGTTTCTCTACGTGTACATTTAGGTCTGTGGTCGCAACGTTATAACTGGTCATTCAACTTCATCGCAGAGGACAGTCATGACAACTGCTCAACACAGATTCCAAGTTGCCACATGCGCTGATCTTTGTTGAGAACATTGAGCATTTGCACTCTGACTGGCTCTTCGTTCGTCAGTTCTGGAAATTATTTGCCAGTTTTATCAAAGTGGAAGTTTGTATCTTTCAGTTGTATCACCTTGATTGTGTCACTTAGACCTGTTGCTACTTCTGACTTCAGTCATTTCTTTGCTTCTGGAAGAGTAGTTGGGATGTGGTATGACGTTAGTCTTTGTACTGGATTACAATGTCTTCAGTAGGTGTACTTCTCCTCTCAAGGATTGTCTTGTATACATCTGTGCTGGATTTGCTCACTTTCTTTATGATCCCTTTGTTGATTGTCACTACTACCTCAGCTGTTCCATTTGCCTGGGGGTAATGTGGATATGATGTGTGGTGCTGAATTTCTTAAACCTTTATGGAGTGGATGAATTCTCCACTCACGAATTGTGAGCCATTGCTGCTCATCATAGTGTGTGAAATGCCATACTGATTAAAATCTGCTGTCAGGCAGATGTCAACCGGTCTAACTCCCAGTAGTCAGAATAACAGCGATGGTGATGCAATAATCAGTTCTTGTGAAAGTGAAGACTTCTTTCATGGTCTACCTGGGATGTCATATGATCACATGGTTCTTTAGCTTACTGAGTTTGATAGTCATTTCAAGCACTGCTTTGGTTGATCTCATAGCTCATGTTTGGTCATTAAAGCATGCCTCTTGTCTTCCTCAGCCTGAAGTCAATTCCTTGTTGACTTGCATGGATGTGCTTTGGCAGCTCTTTTCCCATCTGCTTGGGATTAATTACTCTATTTCCTTTGAGTTAGATGCCATATTGGACTGTCACTTCATATCTGCAAGTCCAATACACTCTGATAGAAGCAGATATGTCCTGGATGCCTTCAGGCCATTCCTTCATTTAGAACTTGGTGAGTTGCATTTTGTTTCATGCCTTGCTTGGTTTGAGCACGATGTTTGTTGTCTGGATTCAATGTCTCTGTTAGGTTGATGACTTCCTGAGCTCGACTAGTTATTGCTTCTCTTATTGCTTTTCATTGATTCTCTTATTGCTTTTCACACGCTGTCTGATCATCCTCATCCCCTCTCTTCATGGGGAGTGCTGCTCTTGACGAATGAGATAAGCCATGTATTTCTGTTTTTCTTGTTTGTCTGTCATATCTAGATGATAGCTTTGCAAATTCATTGCAGGCTCTTTGGACTGGATAACAGCAGCTTGAGGAGGATGGTTTGAAGTAGTTTGTGGCTTGACTCCATTGTCACTTTGTTTCTCCCAAACAGGAATTGATTAAAATGCTCACAAGCGAAGACAATTTATAGCACACTTGCTTAATGCTGTACTGTCAGCATTCATTGTCTTCTGGAGTAGTGAAATTCAAAACAATATGTCCAGCCATCTTTATTGCAAATGGCGTCCAGAATGTAAATAGAAAACTGGTGCCTTCATGTATCTCTCTTGCCAATAAGCGTCCTCAGCATGAAGGATTGCAATGATCTTTGTGTTGTCAAGCCGTGCCAAACTTTCTTCAATGGCCAGCATAAAGTTGTGAAATCTCTTCAAAGCTTTCTGAAATCCTTTGGATCTGTTCATACTCTCAGCTTTCTGGGTCTGTTCACTTCTATCATGCTGTTAATTTAGTCAGCAAGAGTTGTGACTTTCTTGATTACTTCTTTACATGTCCAGCTCTTCTGTCTTGTCTTTCAGGTTTGACTTGAATGTTGGATTGCTTCTCTGCAGATGGTGCACGGTCTCACCCTCTTCATCTACTTGCTATGGCCTAGTGGACCGCAGCATGCTGCATATCTCTTTTGGCACATAGTCCAAGCTTTAGCCTAGCTTTGGCTGTGGATTTTGCTTAACATCTAATTTCTGAAGTTGATTTAATACTGTTTATAAGTACCATTAACATGGGATTCAGAGTATATCTTCAAATTCTGAAAAGCCTTTCCTGTTTAACTCTTTGGCTCCCCCATGAGACCGAAGCTCCGATTTCCAGCACACATTTCCCAGCACTGTTAGGAGATTGTTGCTCAGTTTTAAAATCAAGTTTATAGCTATTTGACATGTTTCCCACTGAGAATGGTAACTATTCCAATGCTGTCTATCTCCTTCCATTTCCACACGAGAAAAGGCGTAACCATTTTGACTCACTCAGAATTGCAGACTTCATTTCATACTTCTTCCTTGCTGTTTCTTTCAGGAGCTAGCTCTCTCAAGGCCGTGAACGTCCACATATTTACAGCTGGACCACTTTACGCCATGTTACAGCTGATGTGTCTTAAATAATATTCATAGAC
This sequence comes from Hemiscyllium ocellatum, assembly GCF_020745735.1. Lineage (NCBI taxonomy): Eukaryota > Metazoa > Chordata > Chondrichthyes > Orectolobiformes > Hemiscylliidae > Hemiscyllium > Hemiscyllium ocellatum. Next base: position 32,153,799 of record NC_083424.1, on the reverse strand, counting down.
CGCATAGATCCTAACATCAGAGGTAGGGATTATATGGTTACAGCAAGCCAATCAGTGCATTAAGGGCTCTACTGCATTTCTTCAAACCCTCAACTGCCTAACCACCCAATTTCCCATAGGCTCTGTTTAATGTTATGATATAGGTCTGTGGTTCTGATATACCAGCCAGTACACCCTTCAGTTTTATCTCACTATAATAGATAATTTAATGGTATGGGGTATATACTTAAAAGCTTCAGTATAGTCAGAAACTGTTAGCATATAGAATACACTCCCAAGCACCCAGTCTTTGGTTGTAACTGTTTATCATCGTATTCACAGTCAATGTAGCGGAATTCATTTATGACCTAATTTCATAAATGCATCGGGCTATTCCCTCGGGGTCAGGAAAATGTAATCACTAGGTTTGCCATGGAAGTGCATCTTTGCTCAAGATGCTAGTTGTTACAGTGATAAAATACATGGTTAAGCTTTTTCAATTATTTTGGATGAATGAATAATAATTGGCGAACAAACTGACAGGAGGCAGCAAAATAAGATGAAAAATAATACAGGAAGTCATTTTCAGATCCATGGTATAAGTTTTAAAAGTTCTACTGTGAGACATTAGTCTCACCAGCAAGGACAGCATTTGTTGCCTGTTTCTAATTGTGTGTGACAGTGTGGTAGGGAGTCACTTCAGTTATCTGGTGCAGATACATCCATTTCATGGTTTGGAAAGAGAGTGTTAAGATTTGATACAGTGACAATTTTAACAAGGATGGATTCTTGAAGAATTTTTTAAAAACTTTTAATTCCAAAATGTGTTTTTGTTTAAATAAGGACTTTGCCAAACAATGAAGCTGCAGATGGAGGTTCAGTGACTGGCAAAGTGATGTTTGAAGCCCATGGAATGTTACACTTATGAAGTGTCAGGGAAGCTTCAAACAGCAAAAGATTTAGCAATAAGAAAATCTACCCCTCTCCCCACTCAGCACAAAACCACTTCGTGCAATAGATTATATAACATGGAGAACGGCTCTTCACACCATCATGTCCACATTGGTCACATGGCATCCATTGACTCTAGTCTCATTTCCTAGCACCTGGCCTTGTATGCTGTGATACTTCAGATGATCAGCTAAATACTTCTTAAATGTTCTGATGGTTCTCAAATCTGCCACCTTTTCAGCTAATCAGTTCTAGATACCCACCAAGCTCCAGGTGAAAACATTCTTCCTTAAATGAATTCCACTTGTCATTGGTTCCTCTACTTAGTTGAAAAGTTTCTTCCTGTCTAGCCTTTCTGCAACCCTCATGATTTTGTAAATGTCAGTCAGTTCCTTCACAGCAATCCCTGATCTAATGATCTCTGCATTGCTGAAATGCTCCAAACCAGCAACATCCTAGTGAATCTTCTCTGATCCCTCTCTAGTTCAAGCACACTCTTCCATTTCTTGCAGACATCCAGCAACATACAAACAAAAGGATTGAAGAGTGACAGCAACACAAGCCTGAATGTGTTATAAACCAGACTGTGTGGGCCACAGCTTTGTGAACGCCAACTTAAACAACCCTGCACTGCAGGGAAAATAAAGGAAAAGGCTCATACTCACTCTGAATGTTGGACTGTTAAAGGAAATCAGAATAGAATTTTGGGCAATCTGCAAAACCGAGCATCTTGAAATCAACTGCTCAGCTGCCAATATTAATGCTATCATTGTCATACAATAACTGGCACAACTGCCCTTCATGAACAATTCAGAGACTGTTCTGTGCATTTTGTTTTTGTGTTTGTCTTTTCAGACTCATCTGATATTCATACTTTTTTGTGTTGCATTACTATCTCTCACCTTTAGTAATGAATAAACTCACTCTTAATCTACGGAAGTCTGGCTCCTGTTAAAATGTACGTCATATGGGTCTGGAAAATAGTATTCACTTGGGAAAGGATACTTTCTAAATTAACCTTGTTATGACCAATTGAGGGGGTGGGTGCATAATTAAGGGGAACCAATTTATCTACTCTCTCACCCAGGGCTTCAATGATTTGGGATAGTCCATTTGGAGCCATCACAAATTGGGCAATCCAACCAATGTAGGTAAGGAACAGTGACATAGTTCCAAATAAGGATGGAATTTGCAGGGGGTGGTCTGCCTATGCAACTGCTGCCTTTCAAAGTGATAGATGTCACATGTTAGGAGGGTGGTGTTGAAGCAGGCCTTGTAAGTTGCTCTGGTGCTGCTTACTGACAATAGAAGGGGTTCTGCTTATGATGACAAATAGGGTGCCCAACAAGCAGCTGCTTTGTCTTGGATGGTATTCATCTTTGGGTTTCATTGGAGCTGCACACATCCAGGCAAGTCCAAAGTATTTGTTATGCTCTCGATTTGTATTTTGTAGATTTGTGGACAGGCACTGGGGAATCAGGGGGTGAGTTGGTTGCCACAGAATTCTGCCTCTGACTACAATTTTTATTTGGATGGTCCACTTCAGGTTTTGGTCAGTGGTAACTTTGAGGATGTTGATAGTGGAGATTTAGTAATGGAGAAATAATGTATTTAGCCAAATAATTCATTATTGCAGTTTCTGTCAACAGAGAGACAGCACAGTTTCAACACTCAAATAGTGTAGGATGCTTGGCTGGAATGTTCGAAATAAGGCAAATGAGCTTCAATAGATTGAATTACTTCTGTCATATTGTTATGTCCTCAATTTATTTTCTTCAAGAGAGCAGAGTGGGAGTGGGCTTGAGTGGAATCCTTTCACCCTTGATCCAAATACATCTTGTATGAATATTTCATTGCCTCCTTTGTTCTCATAGTTGTTAAAAGTTCCAAGTGAACATCGTTTAGAAAATCTGAATACAAATTCCAATGTGCATTGATTTAATACAAAGAACTGACTAATGTTGTGCCACTTGAAACTAATTTCACATTCCCGCTCAGAAGAGATAATGGCGATAGATAGTGGGCAGAATGGAAGAAGGGAAGCAGGACTGTAAATTGTCTTTTCTATTCTTGGATGGCATGGCTGTATTTAATTAATGCAGTGAAAACTTTACATTTGATTTGCTTGTGATATAGAAAATCCCGGCGTTGTTGCAGAATGCCTGAGGAAATAAATTAGTTCCGTTTCTCAGTATTGTTGGCCTGCACTTTTTTTGAAAAAAGTTATCAAATGATCAATGCGATCATATTCCATGCACAATCAGGAGAACCGAGTTGACATCATATGTCTGATATTCACAGGCAAAGGTTTTCTTAATCTTTTCACAGTCGTTAAATCAAAAAGAAAAAGCAATGCTTGACCAAAGACAGTTGGCTAATTGAACTAATTCCTTTCACAGATCATATACAGTCAACTCCATTATCCAACACATCAAACCTCTTGATGAACATTTGTGTTTCAGTCTCTCACTGTCAACTGTCAGCCAAGGTGATTTTTCAGGTCAGGTGTTGAAGCGCTCCACAAAACTTTCCAGCTTCTCGGTCTGCCTGCAATTTTATATCATTGTAAGAACTCCCCAACGCATACCATTTATGAAGAGTTTAAACAACAAGTGACCCAGAACAGAACCCAGTGGATCTCCAGCACTCATCAATGTTTCCTGATCAGAACACTCTCTATCCAACATCACCACCTGTTCTCTGTTGCTAAAGCTAGTTTAAAACTCAATTAGATAATTTGTGATCAGTTCCATGGCCCTGTGCCATCTTTGAGCTTTGCATATAGAAACGTATCAAACACCCTTTAAAAATTCAAATAGGCTAGTTTAAAAAAAAAAGTGGGCAGTGATATTCATTGCTGGGACCACTGTTGTTTGTAATTTACATAAACAATTTGCACTTGTAAATTAAAAATTCAATTTCAAAGAATGAAAATAACACCAAATTGAGGAATTATATCAATGTAAAAAAGCTTTGTAAAAATCCAAGAACCAAATGAATGAACTTGTGAAATGGCTTGACGCGGCAAATAGACTCCAGCAGAAAATGTGGGATATACAACCTTTGGGAATAATTGAGGTGAATGGCATTGATGTATTCCAGAAGAAGCAATGATTTGGAGATGCCGGTGTTGGGCTGGGGTGTACAAAGTTAAAAATCACCTAACACCAGGTTATAGTCCAACAGGTTTAATTGGAAGCACGCTAGCTTTTGGAGCGCTGCTCCTTCATCAGGTGATAACCTGATGAAGGAGCGGCGCTCCGAAAGCTAATGTGCTTCCAATTAAACCTGTTGGACGATAACCTGGTGTTATGTGATTTTTAACAGGAGATGCAAGGTAGACATGAGGGGGAAAGGGTAAACATTTATATTCAATGGGTTAGCTAAAGAGAGATGGGTGAATTCTCGTATGGAGCCTTCCTGTGGAACATTTTGATTTCTATATGACTTTTCAGATAAAGTTCTAGCCTGCTCCACCATTCAGTAAACAGATTGTGTTTCGAGTTCTACCTTCCCATCTACCTCAATGACTCTTGATTCCCCTGACTAATTAAATTGATTCACACCCATCTTTAACATATTCAACAACCCTACCTCCACCACCTTCTGAGACAGAGAGTTCCAAAGTCACACAACTCTCCAAAAGCAAACAATAACTCATAGAAGAATCATAGATCGTGGAAACAGGCCATTTGTCCAACAAGTCAACACTGACCCTCTGAAGAATAACCCTCCAGACCCATTCCCCTACCCTATTATCCTCCATTTGCCCCTGACTAATGCACCTAACCTACACATCCCTGAACACTATGGGCAATTTAACATGACCAATTCACTTAACCTGCACATCTTTGGATTGTGGGAGCACCCAGAGGAACACGCGCAGACATGGGGAGAATATGCAAACTCCATACAGGCAGTCACCCGAGGCTGGAAACAAACATAGGTCTCTGGCGCTGTGAGGGAGCAATGCCAACCACTGAGCTAGTGTGCTGCCCACAACTCATCTCTGTCCGGAAAGGGTGACTCCGAATATTAAAAAAGTTCTCCTTAGTTCTGGACTGAACAACGAGAGGAAACATCTTTTAGTAGCACAAAACGTAATGATTACTGTAAAAAGAAAGATTTTTGAAAACGAAAGACACAATTTGTTAAAGATTTTCAATTTCCACTAATTAAGACAATTTGCAAGAAAACAATGGAAGAGGAAATCAATTTATCCAATATGAGGAGTTTGTAGATTGGTTGGCACATGGACTTTGTTTGATTAGAGGTGTATCTGTAGAGAATGCACCAATCAATTAGTTAGATAAAGAAGAGATGGGAGAAGGTTCGGGTAGACCATAGACACCAGCATGGACCTGTTGGGTCAAATGGTCTTTCAGTACTGTAAGAACTATGGAATTGATTCTATCCATTGGGTTACCCTTAGCTCTTAATACTTTCTCCCCAAGAATGCCAGTAGGTGTGACTCATTTTTCACTCAGGTTCGCTGTTTAAGGTCCACATTGAGAAATTGTGCATATCAATCACAGCTATTCCACATGTTAAGATGAACAAATAAGAAATTGCAGTTACAATTTCCTATCTGCACACTGGGCACACCTTTGGAGTGCATTGTGAAACATCTTGGCTATTACCTCTAATTCTCTGATTCCCTTTCCTTGTGAACTCTATTTTCTTTAAGGTAAATTTTGATAGACTGACACAAAGATTCTTGTACATTTTCCCAATAATGTTAATTGGGTTCCAGTGCTCCCAGTTTAGCTTGTTATTTTCTAAAGACAGTGTTCCTACCTTGTTGAACTTTGCATTAGTATTTCGTTATGTACCTAGTTAATCAGATCTATATCTATTTCCTGTCACATTGACTATACAGTCAATGATTATATGCTACATTGGATTCAACTATTTTGTCCTTGTTCATGGGAGAAGGGCATTGTTGACAAGGCCCACATGCATTGCCGATCCTTAACTGCACTAGCCGAACCACCCACAATGCCTTTAGGAAGGGACTTCAAAATCTCGATCCGGTGGTAGTCAAATCAAGTTCAGCCAGATCAGGATGGTATGTGGAATGTCTTCAAAATCCCATTGGCTTAGACCTTGCTGGAATAGGGCATGTTGCAGTGTACCAGGTTTAATTAGGCTTTTTGCTACACTCTTTAATTTGAATAAATAGTCTCATTTAAATATGAGCTGGCAATAGCTTTGCAAAGGGAATATGGCACTTGTGGCTTTTTTTTATTGTTATTCACCTACTTTTCTCATCAACCTGTTCACAGATGTCATTACACATCTCTGGAGCAGGTGGGAATTCAACCTGGGCCTCCCGGTTCAGGATGAGGGACACTACTACTGTGCCACAAGAGAGACTGCCTGTCTGTGCATAATGGGTCTAATCATCTAGATCCTTTTAACCATTGTGATCTAACAGTTGAGCAGGTAGCGAGCAATAATGAGAAGGAAAGTGAATTAAGAATCAAATCAAGTAAACAAAGTGAGGGAAGAAAAACTATTGAGAGAAAGAGAGAAAAGAAACAAAGAAAAAGTGACAAAAATTACATCTTTCAGCAGAAATTTGGTTTGTATGAAAAATGACTCCTGAAATATTTCCACTTTCTTGCTGGAGATGTTGTTTAACATTCCATTAGCAATTAACATATTGTTAAGAGCTTATTTATGTTGTTTTGCTTTTACGTGGCAATTTTAATGGGAAATGAGTGGGTAAATAAATCCAGAGGGTTCTAAAACACGGCTCTGAGGTCTGAGGGTGTTCTGTTGTTTTTTTCTGTGGGCTTACAGCTTGACAGCAACTCATGTTAACTTTCAATTCACAACAAATCCCTTCCTTGACACAGTTGCCCATTTGCAAATTAGAAACAGCGAGTGCCATTAAACTTGCTGTTAGTTTCTTGACCATACTTTAATGATGTTCAGGACATCCCTTCTGGCAAAACTCTTGGACACATGTCAATTGGTTGTAGTGTCAGTGTGAATACCCACAGGCGAACTATCAAAATGACACGAGAACTGGTGAAGTGAGGAAGAGGGGACTTTTGAGAACACAAAGTTGTAAAAAGAGGATAAAACAATGATGCCATAAACTCTTTTAATCATAGAAAGATCATTAGGAAGAGATCAAAACAACCAGAAGAGGGGGAAATAAAGTGGAAAAGGATATTGTGATGAGAATATAAGGAATTTGCAAACGGAGTGGGCAAAAATGTGACAGAGAATAATGTAGGAAAGCATGAGGCCATTGGAAGAACACAAAAGCTGACTGTTATTCAAATGGAGAGAGGCTTTGAAAATGCAGGACAGAGGGGGTCTGAGCGTTCTTGTGCATGAATCTCAAAAAGTTAGCATGCAGGTGCAGCAAATATTTAAGAAGACACATTGAATTTTGGCATTTATTGTTCAGAGGTTGGAGTTTAAAAATGGGAAAATTGTTTCAAATGTACAGGGTGGTGGGAGGCAACACTTGGAGTAGTACACAGATTTAAATCATGTTTTCAAGAAGCCTGTGCTAGCATTGCAGACAGTTCAAAATAGATTCATTCGGCTAATTCCTTGAATGAAAGGGTTGATTTATGAGGAACTGCTGAACTATGCATTTTTTCACTCAAGCTGAGAAGAATGACGGGTGATTTTTTGGATTTTGCAAGATTTTGAGGAGGCTTGGCTGAGTAGATGTTGGGAAGATGTTTCCACCAGTTGAAATCTTGAACTAAAGGAAGGAGTTGCAGAATTAGAGAATACTCAATTATAAAAGAAATTTCTCCTCTTGGGGGTAGCTAATGTCAAGAGTTCTCAACCTAAGGGAAGGTAGATCACTGGAACTATTTAAAAAGGAGGGAGACAAATTTGGTAGCTGAGGGTGGTGGGATCAGGCAAGAAAGAGGAGTTGAGGCCTGGGACAGATTGGCAATGATTTTATTGAATGGTGGGTCAGGCTTAAGGGGCTGAATGGCCTACTGCTACATTTATTGTTTATGTTTATATCATGGTGCCTATAACAGTGCTACTGCCACAGTGAAGCTAATTACTCTGATCCCAGCTTCCTCGCCTTTCTTTGCCCTTGAATAATGTCTTTTCAGTGTTAATCTAATTTTGTCATACATTTTGATGTGACTTGGCTTCATTTGCGATGTTCTGCATTCTGATAAGTACCTCCACAGCCTGTGGTACAAACCCTAATTTAATTTACTTTCACTAATCAGTGAAAATAATCTTTCAGCATTTACTGACTCCAGGTTTAAAATAGAACTTTGAACTCTTCTCTTTAGTCGCTCCCTAACATTTTCTGCCTATCTGAATAAGGGCCTAGTTTTGACACATTATTGAGCAAAGCTATGTTCCCTCTTGCATTTTTCGAGGGATTCTATATTGCATTTTTTCCAAAGCAATGCTCGTGCATATGTTAATGAAAAGATATATTGATGAAAAGTAAATAAAATTACAAAAAGTAACTGAGGTAATTTTGAAAGTCCCAAAAAGATAAACATAATAGGGTGGCATGGTGGCACAGTGGTTAGCATAGCTGCCTTACAGTGCCAGGGACCGGGGTTCAATTCCAACCGTGGGCAACTGTGTGGAGTTTGTACATTCTCCCCGTGTCTGTGTAGGTTTCCTCTGGGTGCTCTGGTTTCCTCCCATAATCCAAAGACGTGCAGGTTAGGTGAAATGACTGTGCTAAATTGCCCATAGTGTTAGGTTCATTAGTCAGGGCTAAATGTAGGGGAATGGGTCTGGATGTGTTACTCTTCAGAGGGTCAGTGTGGACTTGTTGGGCTGAAAGGCCTGTTTCCACACTGTAGGGAATTTAATCTAATCATGATGGTCAGTTAGATAGTATTTTCCTTCCAGCACAGTCACCTGAAATCGTCCTGGTGAGTTGTTGTCTGACACTACTATTATAGGACAAGCCAAACAGAGAACAGCCAGGGAATTCCTAGAGGCATGGCACTCATCCACAGATTCAATCAATAAGCACATCGACCTGGACCCAATATATCGGCCACTGCAGCAGACAGCTGGAACTGACAACCGGAGGCGGCAGATACAAACCACTACAAATGCCGGAGGAAACATCACAGAAGCGCTTCACAGGAGGCTCCCAAGCACTGAGGATGTCACCTAGACAGGGGATGAAACGTCTGCAACACAAATTCCCAACTCGGCTTATTTTTGAATAATCTTACTGTTGGCAATATAAATCAAACTGCACCTGGTTACTCTTCTTAAATATGTCAAGGAATATCTTTAATTTAAAACAAATGTTTTAAAGAATTGGCCTTAAATTCTGCCTGATTATGCTGGATCATGGCCTATTTGTTCATGTGGAAATAAGAGCAAGTGCAAATCTGAGAAAATGCAATTACTTTTGGAAATACAACCAGTCTGACTCAAGTTTGGAATGCAGATAGACTCTAACTTCACACCTTTAATACATTGTCTGAACTGAGATGTCACCATTTGTCATAAAATCCTAAATAATCTCAAAAGTGACTTAAAAAAATAGTTCTGGGATTTACATTTAATGAACCAAAACTTTCAACCCAAACTAAAAGATGAAAGACTTAACAATCCAGGTTTGTTCAATATATTGTTTCAGTTTCACGATACTGTAATCATTTACTATAAATTTTGTGTCTTATGATCTTATGGTCCACACCCACCCGATGATGGAGCAGCGCTGCAAAAGCTAGTGCTTCCAAATAAACCTGTTGGACGATAACCTGGTGGTGTGTGATTTTTTTTTAACTAAGCTAAACAAGGTTAGCTAATTTTCTTTGGGAGTAGGTTTGGGATCCCTACTGGGAGTGCAGGTCAGATGTACCAGCACAACATTGTAGAGGGATTATGGAATGGGGCCCTGGATCTGAACAAGCTGTCAAAGCCTTGATGAGATGAAGAGAGTAAAAAGAAGTGAGGAAATGTTATAAATGTTCCCTACAAAGGTGCTTCAAGGAGTTGTAATAATGTGAATTATTGTGATCCATTGAGAATATATGTTGCATTTGTCAACAAAACGTAAAACCAGAATAGGAATGGGTTTATTTTTATATAGGAATTGATTTATATATGTTGCCTTTCCATATGTTTCTGTAATTTTCCTTTATAACATGGAAAGTTAGAAATCTCAGTCTAAAAAGTTTTTACACACTTGTACAGACAGCTATGCAGCCACCATTCTATTCTGAATTGTGGCATTATGTTCAAAATGGAGTCCATAACTGAATGGAGATTGACAGGAGAACATTAACATTCCAGCATTACAGCTTCAAAGGTTACTCTTGGCTGTAATATGATCTGAGATCACAGAATGTAACAGAAAGGCTGCAATCTGAAATAGTTTACCAAGAGTGTCCTTACATATCAAAGGTGTCAGTGTGAGAGATAGCAGGACCCATAAGGAAATAACTTGGTTTTGTCGACAAAATAGTACACTCACCGTCCACTCACACAAAAGAAAAAGCAAAACACCCTGGATGCTGGGAGGCTGAAAGAAAAACCAGACAGTGCTCAAAACATCCATCGAGTCGGGTGGAGAGAGAAGCGGTTAATAGGGCAAATTTGAATCCAGAAACACATTGAGATTTGCTTTAATCTCAAAGCTGAAGCTGAAGTCCCACCCTCGGTTTGAAAGGAAGTTGGCCAGGTGGGATGATGGACAGAGAGAACGGTCATCCACATAGCAAGTTGCGAGGAGGTGGGTGTGCCATATAAATTTTATAATCAGGTCTCGGCACTCAGATGGAATGTATATTTCAGGTTTTACGTAGCTTTGTCATTTTTCCTGGGCTTTGGGAAAGCCAGTAGTTAATCATGGGGAGGACTGCTTCTTAAAAGAATCCACTTTTCCATCACACACACACACACACACACACACACACACACACACACACACACACACTGCCACCAAGCTTGCCACCTTCCACCTTTAGAAATTCTTCAGCATTCCCATTTCCCACCTGTCCTGGATGCAGTTGAGTGCTTGTCTCCCTGTCCATCACCAAAATGCTCCCACTAAGTCAGCTGAAGGCTACCTCCCTCTTATTAGGCTGTGGCCTCCCCAGGAACACTGTTACACCCTGACAACTAGCCGGGCCTGTCAACTAAAGCAAGCTTTTTGGTGGAGTAAAAGATCCACATAAACTGCAAAGCACATCAAAACTGATGCCCCCTCCTCTTCACAAAAAAAAATCACTCAATGTTTCTGCTTTATCACAAGTGGAATAATTTAGAGATTAAATCACTTCCAAACGAGTTGAAAATCAAAGGAACAGGATCTGGGAGAGGGCTGGGATGGAGATGGATATAGTGGAGATCGATACTGTGATTGTGCAGAAAGCAGAAGTGATTACATGATAAAACTGGGGCTGGTGCATAGGAAACATGGGTGATAATGGAATGTAAAATCAAAGATGGCTTCAGCAAATGAATGGCAATAGTAGACCTATTTCCAATTCCTGTTGTCCCGGAACATTGGATTGGCAGCTTAGGCGTTAAGGTGTGAAACTCACTGATGAGGCTGTAAGTTTGTAAAGCGGCAAATCAGAAGGCACTGTTCCTTGAACTTACATTCGCTTCTATAACTGCCAAGCTTCTTCCTCGTCGGTGTCCTTTCCTGGAATTCTTCCACGCAGAATTTGAATGATTCAAATAAATAAATATTTGAACAAGTCACTGAAACAAATTTGCTGGCAGTTGTTATGAAGTTGAAAGAGGGTATGGTCACTTTCAGACAGAGATGCCTTTTCTGGGCTGACAGCACCTGTGTCTGTGATTAGCTGACAGGTGCAGCGAGTGCTGAGAACTGATAAGATGTAACCATCAACTTTGGGTTGTGTTTTGATATTAAGACAAACAGATTTGAATTCAACTAATTAATTTAAAGTATGCCCAGGAAACCAAAAACTAATTGAATTTGAATTTGAATTTATCGTATTGACAACATTTGGACTAGTGAGAGGGTATGATGTTGGTGGTATAAAAAAAGGAAGGGCATTTTGAAAATTGGTCAAAGCCAACTACCCATTTAACTGAAGAAATAAACATCTTGCTCGCAAAAGAAATCTCTCAGAAGGCATTATCTGTTAAAGGTACCAAGAAATTATATACAAAGGCACTCGCAGTAAGAAGAAGACCGAAGGAGAAGACTGCAGAATTGGAAGGAAGGCGGCATGAGAGACTGTATGGACTTTGTGAGATTAAGTTGATTTAACGTTTAATAATTATGTTATTGGAACAACAATTTAATAGAGTTGGGGTCAGATAGTGAATGGTTAAGATAAAGGTAGCTTGGATTTGTTAATAGTTTTTGTTGAGTGTTCACTGTGAGAGTGTGGAAAATAAATTGTTGGTTTTTCTTTAAATAGTGAAAACCAAGGCTTTTTTTCACACACCTTTAGCAGATTGTGAGGTGAGGTGAGCTTTTCTGGTGTGTTAGTTTTAATTAGCAGAAGGGTTTAATCTCTGCATCGTAACACAGCACAGTGAACTACCTTCACGTTAGTAATCCAGTGCTAATGTCTCATATCCTCTGTACTCCCAACAATCAACTCAGCAAATTCATGAGATGTCTCATCTGTCTACCAGTGTTTCTCACTATATCCTGCTGTTGAGAGCTCAAAAGGAAACCTTTTAATTCATATTTTTATGCAATTGTCACAGATCTAAAATCTGATCTAGCAGTACAGTTCTTTTGTTTTAAATTGCAGTCCTTCATGGGATGTGGATGTTCCTGGGTGGGCTATCATTCATTGCTCAGTCCTAAATTGGTCTTGAGAAGTTGGTGTAGATCAACCTTCTGGAAGAACTGTGTGATATGTATAACCAGATGGATTAGGAGCAAGAGTATGCCACTTACCCTGATAATTCCTGATGAAGGGCTCTGGCCCGAAACGTCGAATTTCCTGTTCCTTGGATGCTGCCTAACCTGCTGTGCTTTAACCAGCAACACATTTTCAGCACTTACCCTGATAAGCCAGCTTTGCCATTCAATAAGATCCTGATTGATTTGATTTGTCACATTCCCACTGACCCCAATAACCTTTCACCCCCTTGTTTTTCAAGAATTTCTCTCCCTCTACCCTAAAAATATTCAAAGACTTGACTTGCATTGCCTTTAGAGCAACAATGTTTCAGAGACACGTGACTCTCTCACAATAAGAAATAAACTTTCCTTACCTCTGTCTTGACAGGGTGACATATTTTTATTTTTAAATAGTCACCATAGCTCTAGGTGTCTCCTACACAAGGGACCATCCTCTCCATATCCACCATGCCAAGATCTTCTGTTTTAACCCCTCACCATATTGTATGTTTCAATCAAATTGTCATATGTTCTCCTAAACTCCAGTGGGGACAAGCCCAGCCTGTCTAATTCTTCCTCAGAAAGACTTCCCTATTCTGAAAAACCTCTGTTTGTAACTCATTTACATCTATCCTTAAAAATTGGTATTTTGACCAATACTATTCACAATACTCTAGATGTGGTCACCTCAGTGGCCTTTGTAACTGAAGCATAACCTCCCCACTTTAATGTTCAACTCCTTTCATAATAAACAAGAACATTATATTTGCTTTCTGAATGAAATATATGAAGTGTATGGTAACATGGCAGTTTTTGCACTGCAGATGGTATGTGTCACTGCAACTGTGTAATGGTGGTGGAGGAAGTGAATTTTGAAGATAGTGATATTTATGGAGCTGCCTCCTCCAGATAGTTATTGAATTAATCAACACCATTCACAACTGAATGTGGTGGGACTGTGGAGCTCAGACCTGATGGTTTGGCTGTGAGAATGGTTTGCTCTGCCTATCACTCATTGCTTATGCTACAGGTTCCAGCTCCTTTGTAAGAATGCTTAATACTACTCTTGGCATGCGCTTCTTTGTGTCATTTAAGTCATGCAGCATGGAAACAGACTCTTCAGTCCAACATATATGCATCATCCTGATATCCTAACCTGACATAGTACCATTTGCTAGCATTAGGCCCATGTCCCTCTAATACCTTCATCAGGTTTGGTATGCTTTCTTTTATTAGTCAGAGTATGGAGTACAGGAGTTGGGATGTCATGTTGTGGCTGTACAGGACATTGGTTAGGCCACTGTTGGAATATTGCATGCAATTCTGGTCTCCTTCCTATCGGAAAGATGTTGTGAAACTTGAAAGGCTTCAGAAAAGATTTACAAGGATGTTGCCAGGGTTGGAGGATTTGAGCTATAGGGACACGCTGAACAGGATGGGGCTGTTTTCCTTGGAGAGTCGGAGGCTGAGGGGTGACCTTATAGAGGTTTACAAAATTATGAGGGGCAAGGATAGGATAAATAAGCAAAGTCTTTTCCCTGGGGTTGGGGAGTCCAGAACTAGAGGGCATAGGTTTAGGGTGAGAGGGGAAAGATATAAAAGAGACCTAAGCGGCAACGTTTTCACACAGAAGGTGGTAGATGTATGGAATGAGCTGCCAGAGGATGTAGTAGAGGCTGGTACAATTGCAACATTTAAGAGGCATTTGGATGGGTATATGAATAGGAAGGGTTTGGAGGGATATGGGCCAGGTGTTGGCAGGTGGAACTGGATTGGGTTGGGATATCTGGTCAGCATGGACGGGTTGGACTGAAGGGTCTGTTTCCATGTTGTACATCTTTATGACTCTAAGTGTGAGGAGCTGCATTTTGGAAGATCAAATGTTATGGAAAAGTATACAGTTAATGACAGGACTCTGAACAACATTGATGTATTCAGAGATCTTGGAGATAGCTTCCTGAAAGTGGCCACACAATTGGATAACGGGGTAAAGAAGGTGTATGGCATGCCTTTATTGATTGAGGAATTGAATAAAAGAGTCAGAATGTCATGTTGCAGCTTTATAAGACTTTGGCGAGAGTTTTGTGTTCATTTCTGGTCATCACATTACAGCAAGGATGCAGAGGCTTTGGTGAAGGTACAGAAGTGGTTTACCAGGATGCTGCCTGGATTAGCAGGTATGAACTGTAAGGAGAGATTAGAAAACAGGTTGTTTTTCTCTGGGGTGGTGGAGGCTGAGGGGAGACTTGATAGATACATGGATAGGTTTGACAGAATCTTTTCCCCAGAGTAAAAATGTCTCATACTAGGGGATGTGCATTTAAGGTGAGGGGGGAAAGTTCAAAGGAGATGTGACGGACAAGTTTTTTACAGAGTGGTAGGAGTCTGGAATGTGCTACCAAAGGTGGTGGTGGAGGCAGATATGATATGGGCATTTAAGGGGATTTTAAAAAGCACATGATTATGCAGGGAGTGGAGGGATATGGACCAAAGGCAGGCAGAAAGTATTAGTTTAATTTGGTGTCAGTTTCAGCACAATATTGTGGGCTGAAGGGTCTGTTCCTGTGCTGTACTGTTCTATATTCTAAAGTATTCTTGTTGTCTCTGGCCATTTCTCTCAACAACACTGTACTTTTTATAGGTAACATGTTATAAATCCCTCTGTTCTATCCGTGTTGACTTACCTAATAAAGGAAGTTTCCAGCAGCTATGTTATTAACAATTGGAAATATCTTGGCAAGTTCTCAGCTCCCTAGCAATGTTTTAAAGCATTTGGGTTAAAGTGACAGACGGCTGGGTTGTGCAGATTGTATTAGACTCTTAAGGAGATTTAGAGAGGAAGTACACAAGAATTGGATTAATATTAAAGTACTGATTAGTAAATTGTCCAATCTGAAGTGAACATTGCAAGCTATTGTATTACACCAATTGCTTTCCCCAAACTCCAGTATTACATTCAGGGTTTTATGGTACAATGCCTCCATCACTCAATGCACAGTGTAACCTCCTGAGCTTTGCATGTTTCTTCACCAAGATCGACTTGTAGATTTTTGTGTGTAATATAACTATCAGTGATTCAGAAATGCTTAGAATAACAAATGTTCACCCGCTGGAACTATATCCTCAGTGTGCGATGCTGCCTGAGCCACTCAATTGTGCAATTGTTTGGTAAACCAGTTACAGTCAGGTATTGTCATTTATAACGAATTGACAGCAAACAGTATGATTGTGCCAGCTAAAAAGATTATGCATGCAGGAATTTTAAAAATGTAGCAGTGCTTTCTAAATCTGAAAAACCTGTGTGATAGCCTGGAGATCAGAGTGCAGGGTTAGCACACATGCTTCTCCTCGTTTATAGCAGTATTTTAACAACTTTAGCAGATCCCTGTGCTTATGATGAGTCAGGGTTTACAGTACTAGCTAGTTTTTTTTTGGTTGGTGCATCTATGCTGTGCTGTCAGATTATGTTCTGTTTGTAATGTTCTCAGATGCACTGCTATTTTATTCCATCCTTCTTGGAAGGAAATAGCATTTTCTATTTCAATTCTAAGACAATAAATACTTAAGAGGGCGTAGGCATTTTGCCTCTGCTGTGGAGGCACTACCAGACAGGACAAGCTTTGAGTAAACCTATGGAATGATTTGTTCTGCCTTTCACCTTCTAACCTTTAAAATGCCCTTAGTAATGTTCAGAGTGTGTGAGCACAAAGTAAAGCGGAATGATGATTGGAAGTTTAAACTTATTTGCATATTTGTTTCCTTTGTGTAATGTGAAGGTTTCACAGCAACAAAACATTTTTGTAAAGCACCTTTTGATATAGAGAAAAGGAACCCCAAGGCATTTGGTGAAAGTGTGAAGGAAACTACTTGAATATACTTTGAATAGGATTTGTACTCCAACCTTGTTCATTGCTGGAGTAATAATGCAATACCCATCTACTGTTCGTATTTCTTCAAAAAAAACACTAATATAGGGAATGCATTTGGTATAAGCATTTTGAATACATTCACACCAAATATAGGAGTTCGAATTTTTGTGACTCTCCTGCTAAATTTATACCTTTTTTTGTTGAAGTGTGGGCTAGTGATGAACAGGCCAATCCCAATGCTGAGAAAACTCATCTAATTAAGCACCAATCACTTCATGAGAGCAGATGGGCAACTGTAGGTGAGTTTCTCAATGAATCACAGACCTCAACACTGGTGGCTTCTGGGTCTTAAAATCTGCTGATCAAGGCTTACTTCTTGGAGATCTTGGAGTAGAGTTAGTTGGGGTGGAGGTGGGTGTGGGCATTGGCGGGAGTTGGAGTTGTGGGGAGACAGATGTCAAGGGAATTGTAGATAACTGTGGGCATAGCTTTCAGAATCCATTCCTTGCCTTTGATTACCCCAGATTTGGAACAATTGAAGGCACCCACCAACCTGGCAGGCAGGTGGCCACAATATCCCAGTTAGGAGGCAGGTGATCAGAGGGTTTTTTTTTCAAAATATACTTTATTCATAGAAATAAATCTTTGGTACCTGTACAATTTGTCACGTCGTTCATAGATATATGCATTGCATGTCTTAACATTGCAAGGAACAGATTGAATTAATTGAATTTACAGTTATCCTATTTACGGTTCCCTTTATTAACCATCCAGTCTCTTATTATTTAGCTGTGCCTTCACCGGAACCCACCTAGTGAGTGAGTGCCCTGTTATACGATAGCAAAGGAACCTTCTTTAATCTCCAGTTTATGGGGTTACCATTGTCCATTTGACTGTCCTGTCTCTGGGGTAGCTGTCTGCATCCCCATGGTGAGCACGAACTGCTGGACCTTCGCTGGGCTGAGGGAGCTATCCAGCTCCTCACTGGGGTCATTTACCCGAGCTGGTATCATTGAGCCAAGGCAAGGGTCCACACCGTCCAGTTCTGTGTCTGACAATGGGACTGTCAGAGCATCACAGCTGTCAGTTACCTGTAGTTGTGGGGCAGTGAGTACCCCCTAGTTCTCACTAGGTGGAGGGTGGATTCTTGGGGGCCATTGTTTCCTGGTTGGGAGGAAATGTCCTCCTCTTTATCTACGGCGCTTTGTCTCTTCTTCTGGCGGTGATGACCTTCTTTGCGCCCATCTTCCCCATCTGAAGCGCTGGCCGTCTCTCCCTTGTGCAGCTGTCTTTTCCCCCTTTGCTGGGAGGCTTTGGGGGCCTGGCAGGATTTTCTCTTCCTGTTTTTAACAAGTATCCACTCCTCTGCCTTCTCTATTACCTCTTCCTCCATTGCTTCCATCTGCCCAGAGGGGGTGGTAGGTTGAGACCACTAATCACCATTAATTGATGACTTAAGTAGCTTCATTGGTGGGTTGAGAAGGTTGCCAATGGCCCTTTTCATCAGACTGAACTGAAGTGAGGCAGGCTTCATAATGTCAGCCATTGCGGAGGGAATGGGTCCGTGTGTGGGGACCGAAATACTGGCATTCAAATTAAGTGTAAGACTACATTCATACTTAGGAGCGTCAACTCACTGTCAAAAGGATGCAAATGTGCATCAAAAGGGATGTCCAGACAGAGGAAGTAAGCTGCCTGAGTTGTGTATGTGGCATTTGTATCAAACAATTCCTGAGCGCTCGCACTTTTAAGGCAGGAAATTAAAGAGCATTAGGGCACAGGTCCTTAGGCTAAGAGAAAGCCTGGGCAATTTGCTGTTATAGTTAGCTAGCATCCACTGATCCTGAGTAAATGAGTTGTCCCAATAATGATCACACCACAAACTTCAGTAAGGTCAGTCTCAATCGCCTTTGGTGAAAATAGCCAGACTTTTTTCTTAGATACTGCTTGCAGCAAGAGATGTTTTGTCGTCAATCTTCCCTTTTTTCCTCTTTTCCACTCATCTGTTTTGTCTTCCTCAGGACTTATGATCTATGCTCATAACTCGGTTGGCAACATATCTCACACACTATCTTTTACTATTTAAATTATCATAGAACGAAAAAGACCACTCATGTTTAGTTTCTGATATTTTGTCTAAAATAGTGACATCATCTTAAATGATGAGGGACAGCTGTCTGCTGATGTTCTGGGATAGTTTTCTATTTCTACATAGGAGTGCAGAGGGATGATGATTCAAAATAGCAATGTGTAATACGTTCAGTGAAAGAGTACTGCTTGGAATTGTAGTCTGCCACCTGCTGAGAGCCAGAGCTTTTAGTAATTCCACAATACTCTGAAAAATAGTGTGTTCCAGGCTATCTTTAGGAATAACTGCAACCTTAAAATAAAATCATGAATGAACATTGTCAAAGCTACATAAGGCAATTCAATAACTAAGACTACTCGTGTTATTTTATCATGAATTGTGTCATTTTTAACATTATCAATTTTAGTTTTTAGAGAATAGGTCTTTCAGTTACAGTGAAAGGATGAAACGTCATAGTTTTTCATTGTGATTTTGAGCATCTGGTACACCTGCTCCTTTCTTTACTGGACTGTTCAACAGACTGATCCTGCAATATTGCTAGTTGCTTGCTAAGAGTTTTTGCCACTGCCCTAACTTTTGCATAGAATCATGGGGAATAGAAGCAGGAGTAGGCCATTTAGCCCTGTGACTCTGGTCCTCCCTTCTACATGATCCCAGTTGATCATCCAACTCAGTCCCCTCTTCCCACTTTCTCCCCATACCCTTTGGTCTGGTCCTAAGAACTGTATCTAATACCTTCTTGATGAGTTCTAATGTTCTGGCCAATGTTTGACCACTTGCTGTGGCAGATAATTCCACAGATTCACCACTTTCTGGGTGAAGGAATTTCTCCCCATCTTAGACATAAATAGTTTACCATTTATTCTGAAACTGTGACCCTATTTCTGACCTTCCCCTTTGAGAATATCTTTTATGTGTTTACTCTATGTCTGGTCCTGTTATAAGCTTATCTGTTTCTATGAGATCACCCCCTCATTTTTCTAACCATCAGTGAATGTAATGCTAATTGATCCAGTGTCTCTTCATCCGTCAGTCTTGCCATCCCAGGAATCAGTCTGGTAAACATTTGTTGCACTCCCTCCATAGCCAGAACATTCATCTTCAGGTAGGGAGACCAAAATTGCACATGGTACTCCAGGTGTGGTCTCACCAAGGCCCTATACAATTGCAACATGACACCCCTGACTCTTTACTCAAATCCTCTCACTTTGAAGATCAACATACTATTTGCTGTCTTTACTCCCTGCTACATTAGCATGATTTCTTCCAGAGACTGCAAGGACAGGCCAAGTCTGATTGTACCTACTTTTCCCAGCCTATTTCCATTCCGATATAATCTGAATGACCGAAGTGGATGGCCTTACATTGATCCATATGAAATTTTATCTGTGTTTTCTCCTGCATCCTGTACCTTCAGGTCTGTAGGCAGTAACTTTTATTCCATCAAACATGGTATTTGATTAGATTACTTACAGTGTGGAAACAGGCCCTTCGCCCCAACAAGTCCACACCGACCCACCGAAGCGCAACCCACCCATACCCCTACATTTACCCCCTACCTAACACTACGGACAATTTAGCATGGCCAATTCACCTGACCCCACACATCTTTGGACTGTGGGAGGAAACCGGAGCACCCGGAGGAAACCCATGCAGACACAGGGAGAACGTGCAAACTCCACACAGTCAGTTGCCTGAAGCGGGAAATGAACCCGGGTCTCTGGCGCTGTGAGGCAGCAGTGCTAACCACTGTGCCACCGTGCCGCCCACAATATGATCTAATATGACAATGATATGCATCCCTGTGATGCTCAATGTAAATTTTCGGTTAGATTCTCATGTTTCTCCTTGGAGTGGCATGGAGAGGTTTTCTAAAGGAGGAGATCCAATCACTAATCTCTTTGTATCAATGAGCATTCAGCCTTTTGCTATGCTCAAGCAGTATTTTACTTCACACTGTTTAGATGCGAATAACCTTTTTACAGGTATGTGATTCCTTGTCATGGACAGACAATGCCTGCTAGGTTTTGTTGTTTCATAGCATTGACATCGTCTCTTCATATCTGATATTTGATCTGTTGGATACAATATTGTACTTGTTCAGCTTCAGCCTTAGTGTTTTCTTTTGAAGCAACCCTGCATCTTAAGAATTGTTGTCTTCAAGATGTCTAATCCTGACTCTATTTGACTTATCTCTGACATTCAATCTTTTTGGAAATACCTTTCTCCTTTTTTTTAATATGTACATCTACTTTTATTTATTTGGAGCACTTTTAAATTTGTAGAATTTGGCTGCTGTTTGTAATCTGCTTGTTTTAAGTCAATGCTGTTCTAAATTTTGTTGTCAAAAGTATCTTCAGACTTTGATTCTGTTGACAGCAAGGCTGTTTGAAATTTTGCCACTAATGCTTTAAATTCAGTTAACCATTAGTATGGTTTTGAAATACTAATATCAAATTACAATTTCTGCTCAGTAACAATATTGCATATCTATTGCTAACTAGGAATTTTCCTGCCCATTATGTCTGTACTATCTTATTTACACTAATCCCACTTTCCAGTATTTCCAGGTAAACTGAATATTTTTTAGCCTGTTACGGTCTAACACACAAAGCACGTACCAATAAATGATTTTCACAGTAAAGTTATTAGGTTTGGTGTTAACAATTCTTCCTAATTAACAATTCTGTAATTTTATTGACAGAGCCTTCTTCTCACAGATCTTTTGTCTCTTCCCAGCATGGCTAGCTTTGACTAGTTTTCTACCCCATACTGTTTTCCCTGCACCTCTCATATTTTCTAAAGTGAAGGTCTCCTTCAGGAGTGCTGTTTTCACCCTCTTGGTCCTCTCAGACTGTTGCTGACTCTCTGCTCTCACCTTTTAAGTTTCTGACTTTTTTTTTGTTTTTGTAGTAGTGATATCCTTCGATTTTTCTTCACAGTTAAATTGAATTCAAATCTGCATATTACTCACTGCGTCATATTTTCAGCCCCGCCACCATCATGTTTTGATTACGAACCACTGGTGGCTAGAGATGAGAGCAGTCCACCTCCACCAATCCTTCTTTTAGTGTTGACCCTAAGGTAATGTCTAATTCCTATTGGAGGAATAGGCCATTGTGGAATCTTAACAAGAAAAGGCATTTATCTTGTCTTACAAGGAATACTTTATTGCATGATAGCAGTACATTTGGCATAACTGCAGCTATCAGGAACCGAGTAAATCCCATCTCTGTCCATCCAGAACCTTGTGCAGGATTTGCCATTTCTCCATCCAATGACTTGTGTGACATCATTAGGTTGGGGGTAACTAGTACAACTTCAACATTAACTCTTTCAGAAACTTACATAACAGAATGGAGACTTGTTCTATAAGGGTCATACTACTTGCTTTGAAGACTAAAACATATTTAAGTTTACTTAAGCAATTCTACTTTGCATGGTATTCTCTAATTTTGACTCTTGAGTGGCCTGTGCTAAACTATGACCCAGAGTCACATCATTCTCTGATAGTCATTATCTCACCCACCATTTGAAATCTCATTGAAATGAATGCATTTTTCCCACTATACCTTGCAATTTTATTTGTGTTCTACTTTCTCCACTTTCTGATTGCTACTCCGTTCCTTTTAGTCATGTGGTTCATTCATATAATATGCGTTTGGATGCAAGATAGACTAATTGAGGAGAAGGCAAAGTTACGAATTTAGACTTGGACATTTGTTGAATAACAATATTAATTATTCTTCTTCATTGTATTTTGAGATAAACCATGCTCTGATCTTACTGCTAAATCATTAAGAGACTATTTTTCTACATGTGCTACTCTCTTCAGATTTGACTGACTCCACCCACACTATGCTATTTATGCCCAGTGGGGAGCAATTCTGTGACATCAGCACAGACATTGCTTTAGAGTCCTAAAGCCCATCCATAATGCTCGCACCATTCTTTCAACTGTTAACCTCCATTTTGAAACCTCTGTCTCAACTCCTTTAGCCTCCTAAGTTTCAGATACTCACCATTAAACTGCTTTAAAACAAGCAAACAAAGATATCAAGTTATTTGAAAAATCATAATCCATGGTAGAATTCAGCTAGTGAAATGCATGTTGGAAACTATAGTTGCTGTATTTTAATTAGCTTGGTGTCGAATAGGTCTCCAGGTTTGTTTTATTTTTCTGTTTTGTTCATGTTTAAAACATGAAATGGAGGACAGATTTTCAATATCAGTAGATTTTCACAGTTATGCAGTTGTTTACTTTATCTGTCCAAAGATTGGAGCATACTTTTCAGATTACTGCTCTGCTAGTCAGGTTTGATTCAATGTGGCAGCAGTTCTAAATAGAAGCATCTGGTGATGCTAAGATGTATGAATGCTTCATCTGTGCCTAGGATTTTCCACATTGCAGGTATGAATCCTATTAGCATTCCCAGAAGATGTATTGTGTGTCTAGCTATCCTATAACATATCAGACCTTGGATATAATAATTTTAGTTTTATTTCAAGAATATTACAGCATTAAAAAATAATTGGTGCACAAGTTAAATTTCATGCAAAAGCAAATTACAGTCTCTTTCAAAGTCTGAGAAATGGTTTCCTCAGGGTTTTCCTGTTTGAGTTGTTTCAGTGAGTGAGGTTAGGTTTGGTAAGAATTTGATGTTGCGTCGTTGAAACATCTTCTCAAAATTAGATGTACAACTGCTTACTCTATCCTAATAACTTTGAACTTACAACCCTTCAGGAACCCTTAGCAACCCTCATGACCCTATGACCCAAGGTTTTTGACTTGGTGTCAAGTCTGTGGAAACACTGTTTTGGATATCTTAATGCTATTACTGTATTTGCATTACTTATTTGCAGACTACCCTGACAAGGCCCATATTTATTCCCTAAGAATCCTTGAGAAAATGGAGTGAGCTTACTATGCTGCTTTTCTGTACACTGCCTTGAATTTGGCAGATCTCCCAGCTTAAAGGCAATGGTAGTGGAATAAGGGAAATGCTAGGCAGTGAGCTTGCAGATTTTGGTACAATGCAATTTCAGCTAATGTCCCAGTTGTCCTCTCAGTGTGAAAACATAACTTTGTCACCATGAACACTGGTCCCTCCTGCTAGTACTGCCATTCAGAGATGCATGGGGAGCAAATGTGGTAAAGTTTGATTATTGTCTCTTAAGTTTTGTGATTTCATTACGTAGAAGCCTGATTTTTCAACTGCTGTTATGGATGGAGAAAATAAATCACAGCTGAAAGCACAGTGAAAAAATATTTGGAGTCATTTGATTATACCAATTCCTTCTTTCTTTCCGTAATAGATTTGGCTGACAGTACTTGATGGCTAGTTTTCATTTCTCCACGTAGACCCTCACTGGGGGCCTATTTACCTGACTTCCTTATGTGTGACTAATGTATTCCATATCTGTTCAACTGCAATTTGTTGCAGTTTTCTGAAATTTTGAATGATAAAATCCCTTTAAAATGTGGCATGAAATTCTGCATGCAAAAAAAAAGACTCCAAAGTCTAATATGACAGATGACAGGGACTTGTTTCCCTTGTCCTCTAGGTTTGATTGGGTAGATCAATTGGAATGCTAGAGATAGTCTTGGAAAGGTTTGTGCCTAACTTGTCCTCCTCATACTTTTTCATGAACTCTTTGCAAAATGACTTGAGTTTAGCACTTAAAATGTGCCTGTACAAGCAATAGCAAAAGAGCTGACCATTGTTTTTTTTAACCACAACCACTTGGTTGAAACAGATGAGCAATTGAGATCACCCTTGTGACTTGGTCCCTGATTAACTCCCATTACATCCAGAGATCAGATTTGAAACTGTATTTCTAAACGGTAAGAAGCAGCTAGAATCTCATTTCACCTTCTCCCCTTCCTCCCCTCCCCACCCCCCCAAAAACAGCTTTGGATGCTGGGTCAATTAACATTTTCAGGAAATGAAATTGATGGATTTTGTTAAGAGATCAAAGGATATGAGGCACAAAAGTGAGTAAATGGAGTTCAGGAGCTCATGTTTCTTGGTGCCTGTCATCCTGTTCCTAATGTCCTTTATGCAGATGTATTCTTCTGTTTGCCCTGAACATTATCAATGAGATGTATAGGGACATGGTACGTATTGTTTTTCAGTATGCCAGCAAAAACTTATAAATAGTACGATGGCATTAAAGACTAAGCACTTCGAGAACCAATTTGTTTGATTTATGTAAACATCCCTAGGGCCAGTATGTGAATATTGTGTACGCTATTTCTCTGTTTTGCACTGAACTGGATTCTGGAATGAAAATATAGTAACCAGAGAAAAAATATCATTGACTAGCAAATATTTAAATGGAAAGCAGATGTGGTGCATTCTAAGTTTTAAATTACCTTGTTAAACCATATTCCCATTAGTGAGTAACCATCAACGTCACCACTTTAATCATAATTTGGGAATAGTTGACATTGCTGATGAAGCAAGAGGGCATGGTGATTCACTGAAGTCTCTGAGCTAATGTGTCTTCTGTGAGAAGACTTAGACTAATGAACAATAAGGCAGAATTACAGATGAATAAAGACTTTGTTACTCATGTGCTTTTGCCTCATTTTAAGCAGTTCTATGTTTTAGGTGACCTTGATTTGTAGACTGTTTTGTTTAAGGACTCCATATCACTTCTGACTATCATAATTAAGTTGCAACATGAGCTTTTGAGAATTTTATGTATTGTGAATGTGATGGCTGTGGCAGAAGAGCTTTAGAAAATACCAAGGCTTTGACCATGGTGTGCTAGCATTTATAGACCTGAGCTAAGGCTTTGAACCAACTTTAATCTGACTTCTAGCATTAGAGAAATTAAAATCCACTAAAGTAAAAGGGTTAAAATCTTGTATCTTAGCCACAACCATGGCAAAATCTCCTGTCTGCTTGTCATAATTTTTAAAAATGATTTAATGCCTTGGTTAAATAATAGGCAAGTTACTTCATATAAGTACATTGGCATCGTTGTAACTTCTATATTGTGATTACAGTTCTAAAGCATGCAAAAAAACCCATAAACAGTGTTAATTCACAAGCAAAAGAAAACATTGTAACTCAGTAAACAAGATCCTAAGCACATTAAATAGATTGCCTTTATCAGTAGGAAATTTTACAATTCAACTTTGTTTGCACTATTTTGATTACAAAGCAAGGCACAAAAACTGCTTGGTGTAGTTAACATTTTTACAAATATTCTTACATTTTCTAAGTGGATGTTTGATCTGCTTTTGCTTTTCTATAATTATGTGGCAAAGCATGCATAGCAGTTTGAAAATGCTTGGATGCACTCACTGTGCTGCGATTAGTGGTGTTTGGGTGTCAGTATGGTCATATTGCTTGTTGGAATGTAACCAAGGTAAAGACGTCATAGAGTTCTTTCAGATATTGTTGGTTCTGTAATTTTTTAATAGAGCAATTATACAGCACCAAGGGAGCAATTCTATCTTGTAATGTTGGTGTTCCAGAGGTTTGAAGCAACTATGCCAAAGGTGTTGCCTTGGTTACAGCTGTGTTCTTGGCTGACGTGGAGAGTGACTGCATCACTTAACTTATCATTTGCTACTGACTCACTCAGGAGTAGTTCTGGTCAGCCACTTTATACCAATGGAAAACAAATCTGCCACACATTAGGAAAGACACATCAACAGTAACTCCCTCCCTAAGACCTCGAGTAGCAAGAAGAACAAGCATAGCTATGATGTAGAAGCGCCATCACTTCAAGTTCTCCAACCATCATTTTTTCTTGCAGCTGGCTCTGAATCTTCAAATTCCCAACCATGAACCTGACTCCTTCTAACAGAGGAGTTTTACTTTGGGGATGAAGGCTGTGACTATTATCAATTTATCAATTGATAATAGTCTGTTTATCAATTTGAAAACTTGAGGCAAATTGGAAAGAAGAATTGTCAAATGTGAGACTTAATTCATATATGATTTAAGCCTTCCTCCTACAATTGTTATTGTATATGGAGCTGTGCTAATTTATGATGACCTCTTGGATGTTGGATTTGCTGCTGAGAACATTGCTTCCTATAATTAGCTGAGCCTGCAATCAATACACAGCCCATTGGGAAAAAACAGATATTCTCCTTTTTAGTCAGACTAGTTAGCGGTTCTTGCATTTAATCAATAGCCAACACTCCTGGGTTTTTCTTCTGTAATAAGTTGCCTATTTGGTGTAGTTAGTGGTTACTGATAATGACTAATCATTCAATTATACCTCCAATTTTGAACATCTATTTCTTTCGCGTTATTTAAGGAGGTGGGAACAGGAAAGTAATAGAATTTTTGACAAAGAGTTCAATGGCTTCTACTGCACTTAGTGATGTTGTAGTGTGGTTTTAATGAGGTCATTAATATGCCACATGTTACAACTGCCTGAAAAGCAACTCTAGAAATGCATGCTGATCTTACTTACATCCTGCATACGCATGGGAGTACATATTTACTGGGCCATATGGGGCACTGTTTTGTGAAAAACAGGCATCTAAAATTGCCACATAGCTTAGGATCTGACAGTTATGCCGAAGAGAGGTTTTTGAAAATGTTTCCTATTACCATGTTGGTGCATCTTATGGCCTGGTGAATATGGTACATGCCAGTGCATATTTCAGAATAAACAAAAAAAGCATTTTAAATATATGTGAATGTATACAGGGTATATGTATTTTAAGGCATCTTGTGTTTGTGGAATGTTCATCACTTTTGCAATTGAGGGCATTATCATAAGTTTATAGGAGCAGAATTAGGCCATTCAGTCCATCAAGTCTGTTCCCCTATTCAATCATGGCTGATATGCTCCTCACCCCCATTTTTCTACTTTCTCCCCATAACCCTTCAACCCATTACCAATTAAAAATCTGTAACTCCTTCTTAAATTTACTCACAGTCCTAGCATCCACCACACTTTAGGGCAGTGAATTTGGGGAAGTAGTTTCTCCTCAACTCTGTTTTAAATTTGCTCCCCGTTAAGACTATGACCTCTCATCCCAGAATGCCCCACAAGAGGAAGCATCTCCTCTAAATCTATTTTATCCATACCTTTTTTATCGTGTTGAATATCACAATTTGATCCCCCCCCCATTCCTCTAAATTCTCGAGAGTAAAGGCCTAAACTGTTCAATCTCTCCTCATATGACAAAACTCTCATCTCTGTGATCAATTGAGGGAATCAGTCCTATGAACTGCCTGCAATGCCAATACATTTTATGAACATGTGAATTTATGAGTTAAGAGTTTATAGTCACCACTTAGAGTGCCATCTTAGGTACAGAGTATACCCAGATACAATCCTTAGTTATAGAATAGAGGAATGAAGAAAGAAAAGTTTTATGTTATGTTATACAAAGTATAACAATAAGTCAGAAAAACGAGAAGCAAAGTTACAAACACAAACATCATAGTTTCTCTCTGAAGGCTGCCTGCATCAGGTCTGAATGGGGGCCTCCAATGAAGGAGCCCTTTCTGGGGTAAACATGTCACACAGCAGTGCTGATCAAGCAAAGAAGATTGTGCTGGCTTGGATTTGTGCATGGGAGGGAGGATGGCTGCATTCACAAGGAAGTGTTGTTCAGTGAGGTGGCCCATACCAAGTGTCCAGCACAGTGGCCAAAGCTTTGATTCAAGCAAGCTGCTTAAAGAGATGTGAAAGCCCCCAGTGGTATTTCTCACAAGTGGAATGCCAGTGTAAAACAGCTGTGAGCAGGATATGCAGTACCGTTTAATCTGGTTTCTGAAGCTCCAAAGCTGACAGCAACCCTGCAAACAAAGCATCAGCAGAGATCATTTTGTAGTGCTGGCAAGGGGCAATGTCAGGTGTGGCATTTGTGGGAGACTTTGTCATTCTAGAATTTGTCCAGTCATCGAGGGTAGTGCAGCAAATGATTCCAGTGGACCTTTTGAAATTCCGGGACTACATTCCCACCATCTCTCACAGATGGAAGGATGCCAGTGGTTTGACATACTTACAGCGTGGATATATTATTGTTGTCATGATAGTGATAAAATATGAATGAATAATTTTTGATTTCTATCTCTGATTTTAATATCCAAGAGATTCATGGACTAAAATGGTTTCATAAAGGAAATGCAATGGATTTCTAAATGGTCGCAGTAATCACCTGACTACAGGTTCAGCCAAGCCTTGTGAAGCCATCAAAAGTCAGTCTGGACTCAAATTAGCATTTTTATCAAAGGACTCTGAAACCAGTCGACCAGATCTGTATGTATGGTTTGTTTAGTACACTTATGAATTATTCACATTAGAAATAAAAAACAAATCACCATCAAACCTCTAACTTGGAGACAATAAACCCATACGCTAGAATGCTCAAATGAACTGTTTTTCAATTAACTGCTTGAGCTGATCTGAGGAGGTAGATTTGTAACTGGAACTGGAGAAGGCTCTGTCTCCCCAAACAACCCCCACCCCTGTGCTCTCTCTCAAGGAACAAAGACCAGTGACAAGGTAAATTGGAAAAACATCTAAACACTAATGTTGTAAAGATATATGCTTTTGATGAACCAAGAAATTCCTAACTAACCATGATCTCAGGTAAAAACCTAAAACCTTAAAAATACCCTCACGATTTTAAAATGCATATTCTTCTATCCCCCTTTTTGTACTGGACATTGTCTCCTTTCTAACACGTATATTTTGTGTATTTGATGTGATGTTTTAATTATTTTTCTTGGAGTTGGCATAAAACAAAACTCCTCTTTTTTTCACTGTCTTCTCACACAACATAAAATGGTTGTTTTCCCGTGACATAGGTATTCTTGCAAATTGTCCTGATGAATGTAAGAGAAAATACTTTGTCAGTTGTGTATTTTGTCAGCAATACTCAAATTGTGTGCTACCAGATGACTTATAAGTGCACATTAAAAACATGATCTTCTCAACCATTTATATACCATATCTCAAAAATTGGACTGCCATACATAAAACCGTCTAATGTTAATTATTCAATGAAACACATTTAATATTCTTCTTTCATAGCATTTCTGTAAAGGAGGTTTTGGCAAGCACGATGCAGAACATGCTTGATATTTATCTTGGTCTGTTTTATTTCCAATGACAGCCTCCCCCTCGATTGGTTATAGAACCAGCAGGAGACCTGCATTGCCTCTGATGAGGAGGAGAAAGTGAGGTCTGCAGATGCTGGAGATCAGAGCTGAAAATGTGTTGCTGGAAAAACGCAGCAGGTCAGGCAGCATCCAAGGAACAGGAAATTTGACGTTTCGGGCATAAGCCCTTCTTCAGGAATTCTCTGAGGACCAAAGTAATGAATTATGCTCCAGGCATTTCTGACTGAGGTTTCAAATTCACCACACTCCTGTTCCAGAGGAATGGTGGATGTCCTGTCCCCCTCACTGCTGGCCAATCAGAGGCTTGTAGCCCTCCATTGTTCATGGCACCACCAAGAGTTTTGGCCACAGCTGGGATTGCACTAGGGCCATGTTCCACGATTATTGCTGGATGCTCAGATACAGATGAATGAGTGCTGAATTGGTATTGCAGGGAGGTAATTGTAGTGAAAGAGAGGTTAAGGTGGAGGAAGAAATGGTCAGAGGCAAGACCAGCCAGATGGTTTTCAATTGCTCCATTTCCTTTCCAATGTTGGGTCCCTCAATCAGGCACAGAATACCTGATAGCAAGGGATCATTCCAGTGCAAAGTCAGAGGGAAACCTGAGTCCCTTTTAATCCCTGAGCCACCATTAAACTCCAGCAGATCCAGAATAATTGGCT
The DNA here is from genome assembly GCF_020745735.1 of Hemiscyllium ocellatum. NCBI lineage: Eukaryota > Metazoa > Chordata > Chondrichthyes > Orectolobiformes > Hemiscylliidae > Hemiscyllium > Hemiscyllium ocellatum. The sequence goes on along the minus strand of NC_083424.1, from coordinate 32,123,317 downwards.
TTAAGTCAGTCATTAATGAGCCCAATCACCTTCCCAATATGGGGTGGGTGGGATTCCTACATCAGGCTCCCTATACCCTAACTTCATTTGGGATTGTTTCCACAATGTCAGAAATCATGATCAATGCTCCATGCCCTGCAATATTATTTCCTCCGGCTGATGCTCCTAAATCCAGCCTCTTGGCTACATTACGCTCACCACCACCAGCTCCAGTTTGGATGGTTAAGAAGTGCTGACTTTGCTAGGGAAGCCAATATTTCAAGAATGAGTTAAAACAGAAGTTAATTAAATTTGTGGATTGTTGCTGAGGTTAGTCGACGCCCATTGTGAACTGGTGAGACTGATTTGAGATTGGTGGACTGCATGATGAGGTTCATGGGCTGTCACTGTGAGGCTGATGGATTGTCACTGACACTGTTAGAATCCTGGTGGAGCTGATGGTGATGATATCCGTAGTAGCTCTCATTTCCCTCATGTGTTGTCCATGCTATGTGGAGTCTGCCCCCTGAGGTGAGACACTGTGTCTTTGACAGCACCCTGTCAAACCGATGACTCTCAGGGCAAGCTGTTATACTCTAATTCTTCCCATCCTGCATTGAGCTGGAGATTAAAGTGATACTTTGTTGATATTGATCAATGATTTAGGGTAGTGTGGATATGAGGTTAAAAATTGTACCCTGGATGCAGTAACCTTCAGGGACTAGGATTAAATGTACAGAGGAACCTCGATTTTATCCGAGTTTTTTGTTTGGATCATCAAATGCCAGATAACACAGTTTAGCTGAGCATTCAGACCTTGCAATCTTATCTAGATAATCGAGGTTCCTCTGAACTTCAAATTTTTGTATCGTGGAGGGACAGAGCTACTGAACATTCATTAAAATCTTTCTACAATGCAGGCTGATAGACTCACTCACCCAACCCCAGTTAAGTGTTCCTTGTAATAGATAACTGACTCTCATGCCTTTTTGTGATAAAATGTTGAAATTTTAAGATAGCCCAGAGAAAATATGTCTAATTAAAATTGAGCTATTTGTTTCTCTTTTTTTTCTGTCTGAAAACTGTTGTTAGGAGTCTTCACGTTGTTCAGGCAACATCACTGAAATTGAGCCACAGGAATAATAACCAATATGGCTTCTCTGCTGGATCTCTCTAAACTGATTAAGTCAAATACCCTGTATTTAGTAGTTATATTCCATGTTTAGTAGCATTCCATGGTACAATCATAGAGTAAAAGGTCAAGGCGAAATGTGTGTAGTCCTACCAGACTACAGGCTGCTCTCTCATTACAGAGATGACTGTTTGTGGTTTAATTGGAGGGTCACCATGTCTCAGGTGAGGGGAGAGGTTGAGAAGGAAAATCCTTCATGGTATCCTCTGCCAAAGCTGGAATTGAACGTGCTCTGTTGGTGTCACTGTACATTTGCAAGGCAGGTTTCTGAGAACAAATACTTCAAAGTCAGTTCTCAATGGTTTGTTTAACTAATTCTTATTTGTGTAGTACTGTACAGATTTTTTACTTTACCACAAGTTGCTTAATTCATCAATCCTGCTGTGTGCCAAGTCTATAATTTCCGGGCCTATAATTTCCAGTGAGGCAAGACCCTTCCCTGGGCATTTGGGATAATGCGATATTGGATAGCCAGGTGACTCATTGGGTTAAGCACTGTCCTTGCATTTTGTATCTGGAGGATCAGAGTCTAAAGCTGTTAGATAAATTGAAACCACACAGGTTCATGTACACAAACACACAGGCATACACTCACACACACTAATTCAGACTCTCACTCACACCCAGCACACACACTCCACACTCTCATCCCACCCACACACACTTCACACTTTCATTCCCCCCCTCACACACACTCCACACTCTCATCCTACACACTCAATCACACAGGCACACATGCACACATTCAATCACACAGACACATATATCCACACGCATACACACACACACGCATACACACATCACCACTCTGTTATGTGTGTCTCACTTTCTTTCTGTTTTATTTACAGAGAGGATATAGGAAGGATGGAGTAAACTCAACTTTTATCACTGATTTTTTTCAGTTTTTTTTATTCAAAACATTAAAAACCAGTGGAAAATGATCAAGAAATTGGGAGCCAGAGAACCAAGTATATCTGGAGAAAACAAATAAACCCAGTTCTTAATTTTATTGTTCAGAGACCTCAAAGAGAGCAATCAGGGGCCTAACAATGCATAGTTAAATAAAATGACACCCTGTAATTACTCCAACTGTTCATAGGCACCACTTTTATGGGCCTCAGTGGCAGCTTCAGAGATGTTGGCAAGCCAAGGCTCACAGCAGTTCTGTTAATTAATGTTCACATGGTTTACTCGGCTGGAATCCATAGTCAAATCTGGAAAACATTCTGATCGTCAGGTAGGAAATTGAAGATTTAGGAAGCTTCATTTTTCAAATTTGGAAAGTCCTTGTGGCACATTTCCAAAAACCCCCTGGTGCCAAGCCTTCAGTTTCTTGAGCAGACAATATGTTGTGGAATTGATTTGAGTTTTGCTTTGTCTTCAGAATAAGCCACAAAAATGGAATAAAATATATATTTTTTGAAACTAAATCAACCAAGGCTGGGGATTGAACACAGGGCATCATCACTTTCCAGATAAATGCCTTGCTGTTGAATTTTTTTAAACAGAATCCTAACAGTGTGGAAGCAAGCCATTTGGCCCATTGAGTCTACACTGACCCTCTGAAGAACATCCCATCCAGAATTATTTTCCCATCCCCATCCTATCCCTGTATTCCCACCAGCCTGCACATCCCTGAACACTATGGGAAATTTAGCATAGCCAATCCACTTAACCTGCACATCTTTGGACTATGGGAGGAAATGGGAAGAACATGCGAACTCCAAACAGAGTTATCCAAGGGTGGAATCAAACCCAGGTCCCCAGTGCTCTGAGGCAGGAGTGCTGACCACTGTATACATACACACACAATACTCACACTATCTATTCTCATTTTCTGATTCTGAAAGATGCAAAAACAAGATTTTCCAAGTGAATCTCATCCAGTGCCAGTCCTGATGAAGCAATGTACTTCATAAATTATTTTAGAAAATTGTCTTCAATTTTGGTGTGCAAATTTGATTGGTTACAATATCCATTCCTGCTCTGAGTATCCAATGTAAATCAGTTTTGTACAGTCACTAAAGTGGGATGAGATGATCCCCAGAACAGGGAAGAGAAAGTGTTAATCCAAACCATGTCCATCTGGTTCAATAGTGCAGACTATGAACAAGCTGTGGGGATACTTTAATAATAAACATTTTAACTAATTGGCATCAGTATGCCATAATGTTCAGATAGATTATATCACTGGGGAATAGAACAGTTTGTGCTTACTGAAATCATGAAGGTACAATGATTTCCTGCTTTAAAAAAAGTAATTAAGGCCATCTTATTTTCTGAAACTTGTTCCAAAACTTAAACACAAAAGATGAATGATTGCTTTTATATGATGCAGCTGGCACACTGCTTTGATGTAACAAGCAAGCTAATTATTAACTTCAGAATTAACGAAATAATGCAGTAATCCAGTGCTAAGCAGTATCCAGATCTGTACTCCTTGAAAGCTGACAGCAGCCTGTTTCTGTGGGACAGTAAAATCCCACAGACTGCAATATGCTAATGTCCATCAAATGCAGGATAAGGGACAAACCGTGCACTGTGCACGACTCTTCTTCTGTTGTTCTTTAGCGCTATGGAATCCTTTGTGCGTATCCTAGAGAGTAGACTGGACTGTGATTTAATGAAAGTGGGGATCTGCATTGCTGTGTTTTCTGCACTGTTGGACCATATTCGAGATCATTTCACATAACTGGCTACCACCTCCTTTCATTTATTTTATTTTCTTCATTTAAGTCTTGAATCAAATTTGTCTTTCTTCTTTCCTGGCTGCAGTGGGGGAAAGAGGTTGCGGGGGAGCTGTTGAGCAGTTCATACCTCATGGTCATGACTATGAGCAACTGTTCCAGCATCGATGGATTTTCCGCTGATGTTTTGACGGCGTCTACATTGGTGGTGGAGTGTAGGATCTCTGGGTCCTCAGGAGTTTATTTGGACGGTCGGTCAGTTCTCAGAGGTAGAGATGGGCCCCAACTCTAAGACCGGGGCCATCTCCTGGCTGTGATGGCAGCTGAAGCATTGTTGGAGATCTTTTTGGAGAGGTGACGGTTTGGGTCGGGTCAGTGTGCTTCCTCTGTGGTGTTACAGCCTCAGGGACTGGGTTGGCGGCTGTGGACTGTGTGGCGGTCACTTAGGAAATCAAGTAACCGTGGATGGAACAAAACATGAAACTTGTCTTAACTTTATATGATTTACTTGTTTTTAAAATTTATTTAATTAGAATGGCTTTGCCTAATGGCTAACTTATACACATTTTACTGTATTTTCATAAACATGTAACAATAAATCACTATTATTATGTTCTGATTTGGAACTTGAACCCATAACTACAAGTAGCTCCCACTAATTTCTGTTCATTGACAAACACACACTGTTGAACAATGTGATTTGCAGTGTATACTGCTATAAGCTGATGTGCGCTGTCTGTAAATACAAATGACATAAACATTTATGTGTCTCGGGTTCATTATGTATGCTAAGTGTACGTTTTGGTGTTTTAGTTGGATGTTGAATTGCTAGACAATTAGCACTTTTCAAATAATCTTCAGCACTAAACTGGAGTTGACTTTCCTGCAGTTCAGATTTCTATCTGTAGATAAAACCCTGCATGGACTGAGGCTGTGTGTTCTTTTATCGAGCACCCTTGTTTAATCTCTGAAAAGTGAGTTGTTAGTTGATGATAGAAATTAAAATTTGGCAGGTTGCCATGCTCAGCTACATCCCAGATCGCTAATCATTGACGCACAGAAAACCCAAATGGGATTTGGGGATAAACTAGATATCAGACAAAAACTGTTACAGGATTTTTTTTAGACACAGGACTTTGGATTGAGAAGTGGGAGGTCAGAGTTAAGAATACAATTCTACAGTGTAAGGCAGGTCAGAATTAATTAGTTTAGTAAACTGGCAAGACCTTGGGACTTGGATAAGGCTACAACAATTTGAATACAAAGTGCATAAAACCGGATATGTATGGCTACCTGGTGAGCAAAAATCATAAATTAATAAAAGGGTTACTGTAAGCCAAGATAATGTATCCAGCCACCGTGATTTCCTGTCAAATCGTGATGGTGGTTGTTTGTGATTGCAGACAGCTGCAAATGTGTTGCTGGTCAAAGCACAGCAGGTTAGGCAGCATCTCAGGAATAGAGAATTCGACGTTTCGAGCATAAGCCCTTCATCAGGAATAAGAGAGAGAGAGCCAAGCCGGCTGAGATAAAAGGTAGGGAGGAGGGACTAGGGGGAGGGGCGATGGAGGTGGGATAGGTGGAAGGAGGTCAAGGTGAGGGTGATAGGCCGGAGTGGGGTGGGGGCGGAGAGGTCAGGAAGAGGATTGCAGGTTAGGAGGGCGGTGCTGTGTTGAGGGAACCGACTGAGACAAGGTGGGGGGAGGGGAAATGAGGAAGCTGGAGAAATCTGAATTCATACCTTGTGGTTGGAGGGTTCCCAGGCGGAAGATGAGGCGCTCCTCCTCCAGCCGTCGTGTAGTTGTGTTCTGCCGGTGGAGGAGTCCAAGGACCTGCATGTCCTCGGTGGAGTGGGAGGGGGAGTTAAAGTGTTGAGCCACGGGGTGATTGGGTTGGTTGGTTCGGGCGGCCCAGAGGTGTTCTCTGAAGCGTTCCGCAAGTAAGCGGCCTGTCTCACCAATATAGAGGAGGCCACATCGGGTGCAGCGGATGCAATAGATGATGTGTGTGGAGGTACAGGTGAACTTGTGGCGGATATGGAAGGATCCCTTGGGGCCTTGGAGGGAAGTGAGTGTGGAGGTGTGGGCGCAAGTTTTACATTTCCTGCGGTTGCAGGGGAAGGTGCCGGGGGTGGAGGTTGGGTTGGTGGGGGGTGTGGATCTGACAAGGGAGTCACGAAGGGAGTGGTCCTTGCGGAACGCTGATAGGGGAGGGGAGGGAAATATATCCTTGGTGGTGGGGTCCGTTTGGAGGTGGCGGAAATGGCGGCGGATAATACGTTGTATGCGCAGGTTGGTGGGGTGGTAGGTGAGAACCAGTGGGGTTCTGTCTTGGTGGCGGTTGGAGGAGCGGGGCTCAAGGGCGGAGGAGCGGGAAGTGGAGGAGATGCGGTGGAGGGCATCGTCGATCACGTCTGGGGGGAATCTGCGGTCCTTGAAGAAGGAGGCCATCTGGGTTGTGCGGTGTTGGAATTGGTCCTCCTGGGAGCAGATGCGGCGGAGACGAAGGAATTGGGAATATGGGATGGCGTTTTTACAGGGGGCAGGGTGGGAGGAGGTGTAGTCCACTTGGACACTTGAAGCTCTGAACCAAAGCTTTGCATTAACCAAGCATACACGTGTGGACTGTCTTCATTTCCAGTCTATGGCCAATGAAGGATACACAGCAAGCGCCCAAGCTAGACTGAGCCTGTAGGAAAGGACATGCTGTTAGCAAGGGGTTCAGGAAGTGATGTGTTATTGCCATGCATGATAGGGTGTGGTTTAATTTGGCAGCCAGAGCTGTTTACTCAAAAGCAGTGGACAATCAACCAAACAGGTCCTTTTCCTGCAATCATGGAGATGTGTTAGCATCCCCAGTGGGGCATTTGCTTTTTTTTGTCAATAATACAGGTCTACCTCTGCACCCCCTTGGTGAAGTAGGAAATCACAAATGACCATAAATGTCAAAAGCTCAGGCAATATGTAAGTGTTTTAAATATATATGTTATGTTTATATATATCTGCCAAATCCGCTTCTGAAAGTGACTGTGACAAAAAAAAGCACAAATCCCTTTAATCAGTGTCACGTGAGCTAACTGCACAGGGATTGGCCTGATAAGAAATCCTGAAAGTTGTTCTTTCTCCTGTTACATCACCATCCAACAATTTTAAACAAACCCTTGCATTTTTTGTATGTGAGCACCTTAAGCCTTTAAAGTCGCTGGCTGTGGAAGACAAGTAGGAATCTGCTGATGATGGATTCTCAACCTTTCAAGGAGTTTTTACTCTGCTCAGTACTGGCTTCACTGGTCATGAGAAATGTAACAGGCACTCATTTTTAGTCATGGATGCCATGTGAGAATTTAGAAGTACTATTCATTTGATATTTGGGCACTTGCGCTTCGAACATTCCCTTTTTACGATCTGCATGTTACATAAAAAGCTGTGACCTCACATCATCGCATTTCAGGGAGTTCCAGATGAGGTCAGTGAAACACTTTTTCATAACAGCATTTTGAGAATTGAGATAGTTATCTGAGATTGTACTGTGGACCAGTGCTTGAGCATGGTAATAATTTACTATGGGGACACACTTCCAATTCAATGCTGGGGTGGGCAGCTTCAGTTGATGCAGGATGAATGATGACGATCCCATCAGGAATGGATCTCTCCGGGCAGAAGCTCAGTATCTGAGCGATGGCTGCTGTCAGAATTTGAACTGTTCCTCATATTGCACTCATGGAGTGAATTGTCAGAGTTGCCCTGGCACATCCTCAAGCTGTTCTCTGGACTTTCCATGGAAGGTTCAAACCTGGGAATTCACCAGTTGGGTCTTTCTAATGTTTGCAGTCAACTGGAAAGTGTGACTGTCATCAGTTTGGAGGGTGAAGAATGTGTTCCAGTAAGAGCTATGGGATTTTCAATAGATACAGCTCCTGGGGGAGGGAATGTATCAGAATTATAGAAATAGGGTGCCATTTGGCCCACTGAGTTTGCACTGACCCTCCAAAGAACATTCCACCCTATCCCAATCATCACCATGGCCAATCCACCTAACTTGCACATCTTTGGATTAGAGTCATAGAGATGCACAGCATGGAAATAGACCCTTCAGTCCTACTCGTCCATGCCAACCACATATCCCAACCCAATCTAGTCCCACCTGCCAGCACCTGGCCCATATCCTGCCAAACCCTTTCTATTCATATACCCACCCAGATGCCTCTTAAATGTTGCAATTGTACTAGCCTTCACCACTTCCACTGACAGCTCATTCCATACACATACCACCCTCTGCGTGAAAAAGTTGCCCCTTAGGTCTCTTTTATATCTTTCCCCTCTCACCCTAAACCTCTGCCCTCTAGTTTTGGACTCCCTGGCCCCAGGGAAAAGACTTTGCCCATTTACCCTATCCATGCTCCTCATAATTTTATAAACCTCTGTAAGGTCACCCTTCAGCCTCCAACGCTCCAGAGAAAACAGCCCTAGCCTGTTCAGCCTCTCCCTATAGCTCAAATCCTCCCAACCCTGGCAACATCCTTGTAAATCTTTTCTGAACCCTTTCAAGTTACACAGCATCTTTCTGATAGGAAGGAGACCAGAATTGCATGCAATATTCCAACAGTGGCCTAACCAGTGTCCTGTACAGCTGCAACATGACCTCCTAACTTCTGTAGAAAAAAGTGAGGACTGCAGATGCTGGAGATCAGAGCTGAAAATGTGTTGCTGGAAAATGCTGTACAGGACATTGGTTAGTCCACTATTGGGATATTGCGTGTAATTCTGGTCTCCTGCCAGTGGAAGTGGTGAAGGCTAGTACAATTGCAACATTTAAGAGGCATCTGGATGGGTATATGCTCCTAACTCCTGTACTCAATACTCTGACCAATAAAGGAAAACATACCAAATGCCTTCTTCACTATCCTATCTACCTGTGACTCCACTTTCAAGGAGCTATGAACCTGCACTCCAAGGTCTCTGTTCAGCAGCACTCTCTAGGACCTTACCATTAAGTGTATCAGTCCTGCTAAGATTTGCTTTCCCAAAATGCAGCACCTCGCATTTATCTGAATTAAATTCCATCTACCACTTCTCAGCCCATTGGCCCATCTGGTCCAGATCCTGTTGTAATCTGAGGTAACCCTCTTCACTGTCCACTACATCACCAATTTTGGTGTCATCTGCAAACTTACTAACTGTACCTGTTATGTTCACATCCAAATCATTTATATAAATGATGAAAAGAAGTGGACCCAGCACTGATCCCTGTAGCACTTCACTGGTCACAGGCCTCCAGTCTGAAAAACAAACCTCCATCACCACCCTCTGTCTTCTAACCTGGAGGCAGTTCTGTATCCAAATGGCTAGTTCTCCCTGTATTCCATGAGATCTAACCTTGCTAATCAGTCTCTCATAGGGAACCTTGTCGAATGCCTTACTGAAGTCCATATAGATCACATCGACTGCTCTGCCTTCATCAATCCTCTTTGTTACTTCTTCAACAAACTCAATCAAGTTTGTGAGATGTGATTTCCCATGCACAAAACCATGTTGACTATCCCGAATCAGTCCTTGCCTTTCCAAATACATGTACATCCTATCCCTCAGGATTCCCTCCAACAACTTGCCCACTACCGAGGTCAGGCTCACCGGTCTATAGTTCCCTGGCTTGTCTTTACTGCCCTTCTTTTTTTTTTAAAGATTTTTTTTATTAGAAATTTAATATTTTGACAGATTTACAAAAATAAACAGAACTTTCAAGCACAAACATTAATATAAAAATAGATCTTAAATATATAATCATCAAAATTCAAAGGAATGATACTAAAGAAGAAAGAAAAACAATGAAACTCAGTTAACTACTAATCTAATCCACAATTATCCAGAGTGTATAGTTGAGTCACTTACATCCTTCAAACAAGAGAAAATGTTCTCTAATACACTCATAACAGTATAATAAAAAGGAAACTATTTCCAAACAATAAGAACAAAAAAAATAAAACATGTTTGAATGGAGATCCTCCCCCTTGTTCTCAGGGGACCTTACTTCCTTTCTAAAGGTCCACCATATCCTCTCCCAAACAGTGTCCCACCCTTGACCCGGGCGCTCCTTAATAGGATTTAGATATAATACCGAGCTAGAGTTAACAGTGAGTGCCCCACCCCCACCCCTCCCCACCCATACCTGAGTATATCTGATAGCATCAATGCCACGTACAAACACACATAACTATAAAATTACAACTCCAACAGATTACAGTTAAGTATAATAACATAAAATAGCAAGGGAAGACAACCCTGCTCCCAGAAGCAAAAGTAAAGTAGAGTAAAGTATCCACTTCTCCCCACGGAGTGTGGAAGAGGCAAGCCAACATAAATTGTCTCTTACGATTTATTTAAACAAGTCTAAAAGTTCCTTAGCCTCTTCTGGTGATCTAAAATTATACTCGGATCCTTCGTGGTTAAAGCATAACGTCGCTGGGTAGCGTAAGGTGTATTGAATATTTAAGTTCCTTAGACATTTCTTCACCTCATCAAACGCCTTCCTCCTTCGTGCCAAAGCCGGGGAGAAGTCCTGAAATAACATAATCTTGGATCCTTCATGGATCATGGCTTTAGGATCCTTTCCAAGATTTCTGGAGGCATCCAGGAGTATCTGCCTCTCCTTATAACTCTGCAGCCGGAACAGGACCGGGCGTGGGCGCTGGTTTGGGCCAGATCCGTGTGCTGCGACCCGGTAGGCCCACTCCACCCTTACCCGATCAGTTTCAGCCCCCAGGTTTAAAAGCTGGGGCAACCATCGCTCCAGAAATACTGCTAACTGTCCCTTCTCTTCTTGTTCAGGGAGGCCCAGAAGACGGATATTCTTTCTCTGATTTCTATTATCCAGGTCATCCATGTAGATTTCAAAGGCCCGGACTCTCTGCTCCAGAGCTCGCACCTGTTCTGCAGCTGTTTGTGCTGCAGCCTCGGAGGTCGTGGCCTTTAGCTCCGCCCCCTTCACTCGGCCCTGCAATTCCTCGAGAGCCTGGCTGTGCTTTTGTAACTTTTCTTCGAATGCATTCCATCTCTGTCTGGATTCTGTGATGAAATTGACGAGTGTCGTTTCCAGCCTGGCAATCATCTCTTCAAGGCCTGTTTTTACATCAGCTGCAGCCGGAGGAGAGGAGGGTGGGGGAGGGGTCTTTGTTTTCTGAGAGCTGCGGGATCCCTTTGGTTTACTCATTATCCACTTAATATTAAACTGCTTAAATATAATAGTAAGCAGCTAATTAAGGTTAGAAAATTTTTTTTTGGGTGGTTTGGTAAGTGTGGTGGGGGTGAGTAACTCACTTTACCCAGGTTTTGGGAAGAGCACTGTAAACTCAGACTTGCTGAGTCGCCGCCATCTTGGATCTCCCCATTACTGCCCTTCTTAAACAGTGGCACCATGTTTGCCGACCTCCAGTCTTCTGGCACCTCACCAGTGACTATCGATAATACAAATATCTCAACAAGTGGCCCAGCAATCACTTCTCTAGCTTCCCACAGAGTTCTCGGGTACACCTGATCAGGTCCTGGGGATTTATCCACCTTCACTCGTTTCAAGACATTCAGCACTTCCTCCTCTGTAATCTGGACATTTTGCAAGATATCTCCATCTATTTCCCTACAGTCTATATCTTCCATATCCTTTTCCACAGTAAATACTGATGCAAAATATTCATTTAATATCTCCCCCATTTTCTGTGGCTCTGCACAAAGGCCGCCTTGCTGATCTTTGAGGGGCCCTATTCTCTCCCTAGTTACCGTTTTGTCCTTAATATATTTGTAAAAACCCTTTGGATTCTCCTTTAATTCTATTTGCCAAAGCTATCTGATGTCCCCTTTTTGCCCTCCTGATTTCCCTCTTAAGTATACTCCTATTTTCTTTATATTCTTCTAAGGATTCACTCGATCTATCCTGTCTCTACCTGACATATGCTTCCTTCTTTTTCTTAACCAAATCCTCAATTTCTTTAGTGATCCAGTATTCCCTATACCTACAGAGACTGGGAGAATGAGCAAATTCCACGTGGACAGTGTTGCAAGGCTGGGATTGAACCCGGACCCTGGTACTGTTAGGCAGCAGTGTTAACCCTGTGCCACCATGCCACCCGTTGGGATTGCTTTGTTCCAGGTCAGCCAGTAGTGATCTTTGAGGAGAATGTATTCCCAGTGGATGTCAACATTGTTTAAGACAGTTAGACCTGAAAGGTTTTATTAACATAACAAGCCAGGCTCCAGGCTTCAGGATATAAAGCACTGTTCTGGAGCAGCTAACCAGAGTTGTTTTGTCAGCATAAGAGAGTGTGTCCTAAGAGTTGGCAGAGTCTCCAGTGTGTGCTAACAGCATATAGCTAAACATGTAATGTGTACAAACTCTTACGTTGAGCCTGATAGGTCATGAGAGGCTTCCATAATCCTTGGTCTAATGTAGATAAGTAGTAAGCAATGTGTAATAAATTTATAGTGTTAAACAAAATTGAGCCTATCTTCATCCAAAGACATTGCATCCTTCCCCACATGGTCATCAACAGTGTGACTAATACCAACAAGAAGGATAAGTGATAGAGAATCTATCCATACCATATTGGCAGCGATGGTACCACCTTTAATGCCCAAACCCCAGAGAAATGACAGAAGTCCACAGGAGATAAATATTTTCATAGAGAAAAGGATAAACACCATTGTTGATCTGTCTGTCTGCATAATAATGTCATGCAGTTTACAAAAGTATTGATTATTCAGTCCACTTTCACATAACTTGCTTTTTAAAATCCCATTGAATGTGATGTGCTGCAGATCAAGTGGCCTCAGGATTCAATTTCTAAGAAATTGTCCAGTGTGGAATTCATCCATTGCCTGACAACAGAAGCTTTTTTGTTCAGAAATGCCTGAGCCTTCTAGAAGCAATTATGGAAGTAAAAAAAAACCTGCACTTATGTCCTTGTGCGGTAAATTACGATAATTCCTGAAGAAATTTTAGCCATTAAGAATCACCCACCAAACCCTTCTGCTTCCGTCTGTCATTATATTAGGTTCTGTCATTTGTCTGAATGAGTGCTTATCATATCACGAGAGAAGTGGCTTGATTATTGAGCCTAACCATTGAGGGAGTTGAATTAATATGTGTAGCTAAATTTGAGGCACTTGAGGTCAATGAATGTATTGCCATTGATGTGAACTCCATTTGTTCGCTGTCTCCTCCCAGCTATTTCATCTGCAAATATTCACTGTTCAAACAAAATTATTTTAGATGAGAAACAATACAAATGTAGAGCGACTAACTTATTCTTTCATTTGTCACATTTGTAAACAATATGTTTAAGTTTGCAGGGTAGTTTTGCTATAATACTGAACAAAGGTACTGGTGCACCGTAGGCTTTCGCTGGAACGTAGTACAGACACTCACCCACCATTGGATTGTGCTGCAATTTGCCAGAAGGTTAAGCTGAGAGTGGGATAGAACGTTGAACATAGAACAATACAGCTCAGTACAGACCCTTCAACCCTCGATGTGCTGACCTGTGAAACCAATCTGAAGCCCATCTAACTTACACTCTTCCATTACCAACGATATGTCTATCCAATGACCATTTAAATGCACTAAAAGTTGGCAAGTCTACTACCATTGCAGGCAGGGCGTTCCACACCTTTACTATTCTCTTAGTAACCAAACTACCTCTGACGTTTGTTCTATATCTATTATCCCTCAAGTTAAAGCCATCTCCCCTCATGCTAGCCATCACCATCGGAGGAAAAAGGCTCTCACTGTCCACCCTATCTAATCCTCTGATCATTTGTATGTCTCTATTAAGTCACCTCACAACCTTCCTCTCTCTAACAAAAACAGCCCCAAGTCCCTCAGCCTTTCCTCGTAAGACCTTCCCCCATGCCAGGCAACATCTTAGTAAATCCCCCCTACAGCTGTTACTATAATAAGGTGACCAGGATTGTACACAACACTCCAAGTGCGGCCGCAGCATGACCTCATGGCTCCAATAAAAGCTTTACCAATAAAAGCTAACACACCATACACCTTCTTCACAACCCTCATGTGCGTCATTTATAAAAATGACAAACAGCAGTGTCTCCAAAGTAGATCCTTGAAGTACACCACTAGTAATTGAACGCCAGGGTGAACATTTCCCATCAGCCACCACCTCTGTCTTCTTTCAGCTAGTCAACTTCTGATCCAAACCGCTAAATCACCCTCAATGCCATGCCTACGAATTTTGTGCAATAGCCTACCATGGGGACCCTTCTCAAACACCTTACTGAAATCCATATACACCACATCAACCACTTTACTCTCATCCACCTGTTTGATTACCTTCTCAAAGAACTCAATAAGAGTCACAAAACCATGTTGACTATTCCCAATCAAATTATTCCTTTCTAGATGATTATAAATTGTATCACTTATAATCCTTTCCAACACTTTATACCCACAACCAAAGTAAGGCTCACTGGTCTTTGATTACCAGGACTGTCTCTACTCCCCTTCTTGAACAAGGGAACAACATTTTTTATCCTCCAGTCTTCTGGCACTATTCCTGTAGAAAATGATGTCATAAAGATCAAAGCCAAAGGCTCTGCAATCTCCTCCCTAGCTTCCCAGAGAATCCTAGGATAAATCCCACCCGGCCCTTGGCACTTATCTATTTTCACTTTCCAGAATTGCTAACACCTCCTCCTTATGAACCTCAACCCTGTTTAGTCTAGTAGCCTGTATCTCAGTATTCTCTTCGACAGCATTGTCATTTTCCAGAGTGAATACTGACAAAATTTTCATTTAGCGATTCTTCTATCTCCTCCGACTCCGTGCACAACTTCCCACTACTGTCCTTGATTGGCCCTAATCTTACTCTAGTCATTCTTTTATTCCTGACATACCTTTAGAAAGCTTTAGGGTTATCCTTGATCCTATCTGCCAATGACTTCTCATGTCCCCTCCTGGCCCATCTTTGCTCTCTCTTTGATCTTTCCTGGCTAACCTGTAACTTCAAGCGCCTTAACTGAACCTCCACATCTCATCCTAATATAAGCCGCCCTCTTCCTCTTGACAAGAGATTCAAATTCTTTAGTAAACTACAGCTCCTTCACTTGACTACTTCCTCCCTACCTGACAGGACACATTGGAGCTGTTCCTTGAACAAACTGCACATTTCAATTGTGCTCCTCTACTGCAGTTTCCTTCCCCATTCTATGCATCCTAAATCTTGCCTAATCACATCATAATTGCCTTGCCCTGAGGTTGACAGGTCTCCTGGTCAAGATATGACCAACGTCCTATCTCCTTCGTCAGTGAGATTTGTACATTGGGAAAGAAACAAGAAAACAAAGGGAGAAGGAAATTAAATAATTTTTGAGTCAAATCTACTAAAGGAACAGAAATAAAGAGAGTGTTGGAAGATTAGGTGAAGAGAAAGGAAAAATGAGAAGAATGCTTTAAAGTTTTAAATTTGAATTGCCTCTAATAATAAAGCTCCTGTAAGAATGAGCTGCCCCAGTTTAAATTGTCTTTCTGGGTTAGCGAGGTTTAGTGCGATTGCAGCAGCATAAATCTCCTCTTTATGATCATATTCCTGCAGCTCAAGAGCCCAAGTTCAGTAAGTGGAGGAGAGCCTAGCTTTCAGTAGCGTGCTGAATTGGTAATAAGTACACATCTCCCAACAATTTCTTGAAGCTCATAAACAGATTGTGGATTATTTATGGCCATATTTGGCTGAAAATGCCTGATCTTCTCAGATTTCAGCTGCTACACAGACCTAGGCCTGGTTAGTACTTGGATGGGAGACCATCTGGGAATATCAGGTCAATTTGACTTTCAGGCTCTCTTGCGGCACAGTAGTAGAGTCTATACTGGGAGGGCTGACTTCAAGTCCTACCTGCTCTTGAGAGATGAAATTCTATCACTCAACAGGTTGGTTAGGAAAAATAGGTTAAATATTTTTAAAATTTGAGGCTATTTGATTTTTTTCCCCAAGCCTCATGGTGGAATGATGCGGATTATCCAAAGTCATTTGGCTATTGAGCTGTGGAGGATTTGCTCCCGAGCCTAAGGTGATGCAGTGTCAATGTCCCTACCTCTGAGTCAGGAGGCCTGGGTTCAGGTCCTACCTGCTCTGAAGGTTTGCAATACCATCTCTGAACAGGCTGATTAAGAGCAACAGGCACTGTTTTAACTTTGAACTGGAACTGGATGAAAAGTAATCTGTTGGTTGCTGGAAGATGTCACTGGTTTATTTCTAAGAAGTGTGGCATTAAGCATTTTAGGCAGGTTATAAGATCACCTACTAAAAGTAGACAAATGAAGCACAAAATCCCATGGTAACTATTGTAATTGTGTATTATATATGATTATCGTCAACTCAACAATAAGCAGATACTATTAGTTTGGTCTAAAATTGTAAGCAAAGCAGGCACCTGGAAGATTAGAGGGTTCATTTTCAAAGCTCTTGATGGCTTTATTCTCCATCTTCTTCACCCATGGGTGCCAACATATCCCTCCAGCTCTACTGACTAACACCTTCTGGTGTATTCTCCTGTCGTATAAAATCTGTACATTCTATATTCTCGGATTCCCTTTCTTAAGTAATGCTACCCTTCTCCTTCACTTTGTAAACCACTTCTTTTTTTATTTACTATCTTTGGTCTAATTTCTATTCCCTTCTCGTGACCACTGCTTCCTCTGCAAGTATCTCCAAGATGCTGGATGAGTGGGAGTTGGTAAGTTTACCTTGATTGTGATTGGTGCTGATGCAAAAGGTCATTTGTTGGTGTCTAGCATTGAGACTGTTTGTCAAGTTGGATCGATATTTAAATTGCTGATATGAAATCCTTGGAAGTGTGCTGAGAAGGTGTGGCCCTTAAGAGGTATTCATGCTGAAGGGACCATTAACTCCAGAACTTTCACACAGTGAGAAACTGTCAAGGGAAACATGACTGAGGCTATTTGTGATCTCAACTCCATTTGGCTCAGAGGTCTGAGCGTTTATATTCATATTGTGACAAGAACCCAGTGAAAAATAATACCTTCTGAAGAGGAACAAGCCCCTTTTATGGTCCATGATGTTGCATAAGGTAATGGTTTTGCAAGGGCTCATTTTGGAGCCTCTATTTAGTTCCACCCAAATAGAAAATATCCTAAGAGCTTGGTAAAGGCAGAACATGATAGGATCTTGAAGGGTGAAGACTTCAGTTTGCAGGTCTCCCAATTGTCCTAGTAACAATGTCTAACTTACCTCCTGACAGCCACCTGAAGAAGGAGCAGCGCTCCGAAAGCTAGTCCTTCCAATTAAACCTGTTGGACTATAGCCTGGTGTTCTGTAATTTTTAACATTGTATACCCTAGTCCAATACTGGCAACTCCAAATCATAACTTGCCTCATGTAATTTGTACCAGGGCATCAATGTGGACTTCAACAGTTTCCTCATTTCCCCTTCCCTGACCTCATCCCAGTTCCAAACTTTCAGCTCAGCACTGTCCCCTTGGCTTGTCCTACTTCCCTGTCTTCTTTTCCACCTATCCACTCCACCCTCCCTCACCCCAACCTATCACCTTCATCCCCTCCCCCACTCATCTATTGAACTCTATGCTACTTTCTCCCCACCCCCACCCTCCTCTCAATTATCTCTTCACCCTTCAGGCTCTCTACCTTTATTCCTGATGAAGGGATTTTGCCCGAAACGTGGATTTTACTGCACCTCGGATGCTGCCTGAACTGCTGTGCTTTTCCAGCACCACTCTAATCAAAGTGCTATTGCACTGTAAAGTACATCTTGCTTAAAATACATCTTGCCTCTCCTCATTACGATTCCATGGTGAATTTCCCTTCCACTGTAAACCAAGTAGACCCTCAGACCCAATCAAGCAAAGAACATGGTGGCAGTAGGCTACCCAACAATCTGGTAGAGGTCGGCATTGCAGCAACATACAACAGATGAAGCAAGATGGAAAATATTGGTGTCTCAACATGAAATCGATGGTTGTGTTGAGAGCAACAGTGTACTGAAGGAGTCAGAGGGGAGACTGCCCCATAGTCTGGGACATCTTTCTTTTGCATGTGTTATGGCCAGTGAGGAGCAGTGCATTGGCTCCCGACTTGTCTACTTCCAGTTTTTTGGCACAAGACTATACCTCTCTCCAATAAAAATGTAATACATTAATTTTTAATGTAGCGATAAGGTCTTCATGAGAAAAAGGAAGGGCAACTCTATTATCTGCTAAACATATGATAAATAATAAAGCCACAAAGTCAAGTGTACAAATGCACTGGTACAAACGTCAAAGAGGAAAGGGTCCAGCAAAAAAAGAGGGATGGCAGAATCTACAGTTTAGACTTCTTTGGGTGTCCTTCAGGCTTTTAGACTGAGACTGCGATTAGCTAGTTGGACTCTTGGAGCTTTGGAATAGCAAATATTGCAGGTAGCCTGTACGGTCTCAGTTAGTAACTCTAATAATGCCTCCTCTCTTTTATATTGCATACTTTTTGCTATAAAGGCAACATTTCGTTTCTGTTTTGATTGTTCTAGTACCTAATTATTACATCTTCTAGAGATCTGTTTACATGGACTCCTTGCTGACCTTGGACCTCTCCATTTGTAATTTGTCAATATTTAAGTTTTACTCTGATTTGTACAGTCTTTTACAAAATGGCTGACTTTGCACTTGGCTGCTTTTAAATCTATCTGTCATGGTTTTTCTCAATTGCTTTATTAATACCTCTTTATTATTTTATGTTCTGGGCTGCACTAATGTTTGAGGTCCCAGCACAGGTCCTTGTAGGACCTCACGAGTCATTTCTTTCTTATTCAAGTACATACCCATTATCCTTACACTTTTTGGTTTCTATTGCCTAACAAGGACAATATTTTTTCTCATATGTTCATAGGATGTGAACATCATAAGGAGGACCAGCAATTATTATAAACTCAGTTTGTCTTTGAAGATGTGGTCTTGTCTTCAATTTGCCTGAATATCCATGAACCTTATTTGCAGCTTTAAAAGCAAAAAAACTGTGGAAGCTGGAAATCAGAAACAAAATCAGAAATTGCTGGGCAAAACTCAGCAGGTCTGGTAGCATCTGTGGAGAGATGTCCTAGTTAACGTTTTGGGACCAGTGACTCTTCTCCAGAACATATTTATAGCTAACAGTTTATTATGCGGACATACAGAAATAAGCAAAAGAAAGCTTTCAAAGTGACAAACACTGTATAGGATTTTCTTGTATTTTTAACAATATCATACATTCACCCTTAATTGATATTTTTTGAGTCAAATAACCCTTCAATTTGGATGTATTGAAACAGATCACTTTCAGAGTAAGCATGGTGGAATTGATATTTTCAAAATTGCACCCTTGACTCATTATTTCTTGCATTGATTTGAGATCATTGTGCTGAGAACTGCCAATGAGTGATGCCAGAGAGAAACCACAGTTGCTAATATTCAAGAGGCGCGTGTAACTAATGGGACTACGGTAGTGTTGAATATACTGGCAAAGTCTGTCTGTTTCCACGGGCACCATCACTGGGGAAACATACAATGACAGAACTGATGCAGTCAGCTATTGATAAAAGTTAAGTTGTAAAGTTCTTGAATATTGTTTTTCAATCTCAGGGCTGCTTGATTGCTTTTTGATTTCAATAGAACTGTAATTTCCTTCATCAGATAATGCTGTCAGATGAGAGCTGCCGTCACTTTTAAATACAGAGGATTTTCATTTACTCAACACAAGGTATTGTGACTCTTTTAAAACGTGTTACAATGAGAATAATTGCGTGAGAAGCTTTGCAAGGTTCATGCATTACATTCTGCGTTTGTGTCTCAGTCCAGGAATGTAGTAACAATGAGTGAAGTACTTTATTGCACTGAATTTACCATTTCAATTTTTAAACTAAGAAGGTACCTTAGCTGAGCATTAAATTTAAAGAAAACTTAGGAACCCATCATGAAATGAACATTTTGGTAAATAAAATAATAGGTGCTTCTCATATAGTCTGTACATTACGTACCCAATATGCTTCGACAGACTTAGAAGTGGATTGATCCAATAAACAGTTGTCTTCTGCCGTCTGTACTGGTTATCTGAAGAAAGATTGAATTTATCCAGCACCTTTTCATGAACTCAGATCCACAGATACAATAATGTCGAAGTCTGTACTGACTTAGCTAAATTTAAGCGCGGGATATAGAATCAGTTATGGAAGTGAAAGATTAGCTATGATCTTGATTAAGGACTGAAACATGTTCGAAGAGTGAAGTGGTTAACTTCTTTTCCTGTGTTACAGTTCAGTGGATGCAGTTGAGCTGAGTAATTTTGGACTAGAGAGAGCAAACCAAAAGCAAGTGTTTCAATTTGATTTATCTTCATACATCTTTATTTTTTGAATGTATCCACTAACCTCTCCTTTGTTGATGTCTTGAGGAAGGGTAGAGTGGACACAGGACCATCTGCATGGTATCTGTTGAAAGGGGTTAGTTCCAGGAGGATTTGCCATGTGTGGCATGGATCTGTCAGTTGTCTTCTCACCAGGAGGAGATAGCATTCTGTCCAATCTTTCATCAAATACTATTGGGGTTGGAAGGTGAGATTCCAATTTACCACAAAACAAAATTCCATTGTTGAATCAAATGTAATGTTTCTGTATTCTTTGACTTTCAATTAATGGTCATCTGATGATCTGTTATCCTCTACTATATATTGTTTGAAAAAGTAAACTGAGAAGCACTATATAAATCCCAGCAAAGACAAATCATTTCCAAAATTAACTGTCCGATTTGCTAAAGGGTTGAAAACCAGAAACAGAGTTAAAATGCTTGGCAAAGGAACCATTGGATCAGCTTCTTTAAATAGCAAGTGGTTAGAATGAATAGAAATGGACTGGTTTAGAGAATGTTAAGACAGACAATGATGTTTTTAAAACAAAGAAATATTTGTTCAGAAAAGAAAGCAAGGCACGAGGAAAGGGATAGGAGCGACTGAAAAAAATGATAATATAAATTGCTAGCATATACTCGATCAGCTGAATGGCCTCCTTTTCTGTTACCATTCTATTTCCTTACTTGTGTCCTTGTTTCATTTCTTCAACAAGATAACAATAATTTGTAAGGGAGTAAGTTTGCAGATCCAGCTTGGGAGCAATAGAATGAGCAAAGTGGTATTTACGAATGACTACCACTAGTAAATATTTGAGGACAAATCAGTAAACTTTGCAGGAAATTTAAGTTTCTTTTGGAGGGGTTTGAGCATTCCATTGTTCACCTGCTCTGGAATTCTGGAAGCAGGTGACTCTTGTCTTTAACGTTCAGATTCCATTGACAAATATTGTCATCAGCCATGGATGTCTGTGACTAACCATGTTATTAGTACATTCATCTGTCTCCCATGGTTTTGCCTATGGACAGCAAAGGATTAGGTTGAATCATAGAGCATTCATTCGTAAGCACAATGCAGCCTCCTAAGACACTAAAGCAATGTATACAAAGTGTGAGTATGATGTCTGCTGTTCTGATAAGCACAAACAAGGACTGTCACCAACCACACAGGAAGCAGGGCATGGCTGGTTTGCTTAAGCAACTACAAAGCCTAATCTCTGTGAATTTTGAGAAGATGAGTAGCTCAGGTTGAAGTTCTGGTTGTACATTTGCTATCTGAGGTGGAAGGTTCATTTTCAGATGTTTCGTCACCACACTAGGTCAGTGAGCCTCCGGGAAGCGCTGGGGTTATGTCCTGCTTTATATTTATGTGTTTAGGTTTCATTAGGATGCTGACGTAATTTCCTGTATTGGTAGTAATGTTTCCTGTTCGTTTTCTCAGAGGATGGTAGATGGGATCCAAATCAATGTGTTTTTTTGATAGAGTTCCATTTGGAATGCTATGCTTCTAGGAATTCTCATGCATGTCTTTGTTTGGCTTCTCCTAGGATGGATGTGTTGACCCAGTCAAAGTGGTGTCCTTCCTCATCTGTATGTAAGGATACTAGTGATTGTGGGTCATGTCTTTTTATGGCTAGTTGATGCTCATGTATCCTGGTGGCTAACTTTCTGCCTGTTTGTCCAATGTAGTGTTTGTTGCAGTTCTTGCAAGGCATTTTGTAAATGATGCTTGTTTTGCTTGTTGTCTGTATAGGGTCTTTTAAATTCATTAGATTCATTGACTGGGACAACACATCCATCCTAGGACAAGCCAAAAGAGACAAGCAAGAGAATTCCTAGAGCATTGCAACCAGAACTATATCAACAAACACATCAATTTGGACAACATCTAACACCCTGTGAGAAAAAGAGTGAGAAATGATATCACCAATGCAGGAAGTGACATCACCAACCCAAGGAAACCTAAACACACAAATAGAAAGTGGGACATAACACCAGTGCTTCCCCGGAGGTTCACTGATGATGTTACCTAGTTTGGTGACGAAATGTCTGAAAACTAACTTCTAGCTCAAAGCAAACTTATATCCAGAACTTTGGCTTTCCCATGAAAAGAGACAACCACGAACTAGAGTGGTGTAAGTGGTCAGTTTGGGGACAGTTTTTGCCAACAGGAATAGATACTTCATTCCCCACCATTTTCTGTTGTATTTTTGTTTTGTCAGGCAGAAGGCTTCATGTCTGTGTCCATGTTGAGTTATCTTCAGGATAAATGTTGGCCGTAGGAGCTTCCATGTCGATCTGAGTGGCTAAGGCAGGTCTTTGATTTAACCTCTCCTCTGAAGGACAGCACTTCTGACAGCAGAGGACTCCCTTAATACTGCACAGGACTGTTGGCTTGGAGTATACGCCCTGACATTGAAACCACAATTGCACAGCTCAGAGAAATGTTATTTCATGTACGGGTTAAAATAAATCAATCAATTGATTAAACTGCTCTATTTATAATTTCCCATGCATTTTAATAATACTTTCATTTTGCTACATATCTTCATTAGAGAAGTAATTATATCAAACGACTATTTAACCTGACATGTGTAACTCCTTATTTAATCGGATATTCAAATAATTCAAATCTGATTAAATATGAAATGGATCCTTTCCATTGCTGGACTGTATCATTATGGATTGTGTTTCAAAACACATTCAGGACTATTGTTCATTTTTGCTCAAGGACAATAATCAAAGTCACCAATCATTCCTGTCAGCTAGGTCAGAGCCTAACAACTAACAATTTGGCATTTCTCATCTCAAGGATGAATATTAAGGCATGATTGAAAAAATTACATTGCAAACTATGAAGTTGATAACCGACTTGCTTGCTCAGCTCTCTGCAAGAGACCAGCATAAAACTAAATTGATTTTCAACAGGAGACAGTCAGATGGCAAAAGTAACAATTAAATTTCTAACATTTTCCGACCATCTCTGACTGTGCAACACCTAGCTTGAATAATCAAGTTGTTGTCATTACTTGAATGAAAAGACGTGTTGCAGAGTGGGGCGTTGTATACATATACAATACATTCTTTAGAAGCTGCTACTTTAGAAGATACTTGAAACAAAGAAGAGGAATTGCTGTTGGTCGATGTCTTGCTATTGTGTCGTATTACAAATGTAGAGTGATCAGGTCTCTGAAGTGACCAATATTGGGAATAAAGAAGAAGCCTGGAGAGATTCAGTGCAAATGAACCATGAAACTTCATTGTGACTTAAACCTCAATACAATCATTCTCAGTAAAAAAACTGCCAGAAAGTAACTCAAAAGCATAAATATTGCTCATTGTTGATGAGCCTTTCATTCTTGTCTGTACATTTTTTAATACAGGGTTATATTTGCTACTGTTGACATCTGTAGTTAAAACTTAAAGGGTGTAAAAGCTCTCATTTGTGGCTTGGTGGTAGCACTCTCCATTCTTGACTCAGTCATGAGTTGAAGCTTCAAGTAATCTAGGCTGACACTTCCATAGAGTACTGAGGGTGTGCTAACCTATTATCATTCAGGTGCGATGTGAAATAGAGACCTAGTCTGAATGGAAATATCCAATAAAGAGAGGAATCTGATTACCTGACTAACATGTATTCCTCAACCTCTGTCTAAAATAGATAGTCTGGTCATTTATTTAATTGCTTTTTGCAAACTTGCCAGGTGCAAATTGTTGTACAACACCACTTTTCCAAAGTATTTGTTGACTGGAAAGCTCTCTGGGATGTATTGAGGTTGTGAAAT
This sequence comes from Hemiscyllium ocellatum, assembly GCF_020745735.1. Taxonomy (NCBI): domain Eukaryota; kingdom Metazoa; phylum Chordata; class Chondrichthyes; order Orectolobiformes; family Hemiscylliidae; genus Hemiscyllium; species Hemiscyllium ocellatum. Next base: position 32,099,288 of record NC_083424.1, on the reverse strand, counting down.
GTGCAATATAAATGCAAATCTCTCGAGTATTTAGAATCATTATAGAACATTAATGCTGGTTCCGTAAAGTAAAAGAGTTATGCTCAAATGTTTCATGTGAATATTCATCTGTTACACTTTTCTTTTTAAAGGAGTTGAATCCTGTAGTACAAATTAGCTAGATTTGGGACTGGAAGGAGCTAAGCCTAGAATGGTTCAGGATGGGGGAAGTGTAACTGGTGAGGCATAACGGAATGTTGTGGATATTTAATATCAGGGTGTGTGAGATAATGGTGGAGGTGAAGAGGAGTGACCTGCTGTGTTGATGACCCAAGCTAATTTTGAAGAGCTGGGAGCCTCAAGCGTACCCATACCATAATATTTATCTTTGTGCTTTTCGTCTTCTGGACTGCCAACTGACCAGGACATCTCATTAATAAGCCTACTCTTACAACTAGATTCCAAACGAGGTTTCCAAGTTTAGCTCCATTCTCGATGTGATACCCAAACTGTCAAGCTCATGAGTGATGGGATGTAAACTGGCTTCCTTTCTCTATTCATCCACTTCCTCAGTTTGTCACAGTAAGGTTAATTTACAACGGACCCCTTCCCTTGTGGATATCTTTCCTCCAGATCAAATGAATTTATATTCTAAAAGGAGCCAAGTTTTCTGAGTGGACAGAAGAAAGAGCTTGTGAATTGCTAAATGAAAGAAGAAATAATAATGCAACGCACATACACGCAGGTTGGAAACGAGAAGTGAGTCCAAAATATAAATTGAAAGATATGTAGGTTAGCCTCAGCCATTTGTAAAGAATAGATATTATAATATTTAATAGACAGTTAATAAGTAGACAATTTTGGGATTCATGGCTATTTTGTGCTGGTTCCTTCAGATTATGGTCAGATTTTGGCACTCAGAACAAAACAGTCCTTCAGTTGAAACACTGGCGTGACTAGAGGGTCATTCTTCAACTATGACTTTTACAGCATGCTGGTGCTCAAACCCAGGTTTGAGTACCTCAGCCTACTGACACACATGGGTAGATTTTTAGAACAAAGCTATCAGATTAATCTAGTGACTGATGTGACTATTTGGATGGTCTACTTGAAATTTACAAGTTTTAGGTTTCTAATTTTGTTCCTGGTTGAATCACAGGATCTGAATTGGCATTATTGCATCATGTGATTTCAGCTGCTGCACAGTGCATCACGTGGATAGCATCAAATCTGCATAGAAGATGAGAAACAAATCATTTATTGTACTGGAATTTATTGTACTGTGGATTAGAATTATCTGCAACAATAAATTTCGGTCTGATCTTTTCAGAGAGGTGTTGCATGCTTTGCTTAGTTACTGTTGAAAAAAGCGTCAATAGGGGAGTAACATATGATTCCATGGAGCACAAACTGAACCTCAGTATCACATTGCAAGCAATACACAAAGTTGTTGATAAATTTGCTTGAACCATGCGTTGCATGAAAAACAGGTTAAAAACTTGCTAAATAATTTCCTTCTGTAGACTGTGATTGTAGCCAACTGTAAGAGTTCTGAGAAGGTTCCTTAAATGGTTGAGGAATTGGCCACAGAGCTGGGAAAATGAGGCATAGATTGACAATTGTGAACATGCACCGCCCAGGACAGTGAGTGAGAGTGCTGAGACTAATTTAATGCTCAGACTCTCAGAACATTCTCTCCTAAGTCTAAAAGATGTGAGAACAAGAATTTAATCCCCTCAAAAGAAATTGCTCGCCTGTTGCTGAAAGAGAAATACTTGGACTGGTAAATGTGGGTTTGTGCCACTAAATCTTAGAGATCTCGTAAGACTTTTAGTTTCCCACAATATAATGAGAACTTAGAAAAAAAATCTGAACATTTGTTGCAGTATATCTGGTAATACTCTCAATGATTCTGATTGATTTCCAGTTTCCAGATCCTGTAGATTTTCTGTAAGAGTAAACAGATTGAGAATATAAAACGTTATAAACACTCAATGGTTCAGGCATCATCTGTGCAGAAAGAAAGTGGGTTAATCTTTCATGTCAATGAGCAATGTTTTAGGAAGGCTGTCAGGGTTAAGCAAGTGCATGGTACAATCTCTCAAATGCAACAGTCCCAGATTTGAAATTTTCTTTTACTCATTCACAGGATATGAGCATTTATTTTCCAGAGGGCAGTTCAGGGTAAACGGATTGCTGTGGATTTGAAGTCACATACAGGATAGACCAGGTAAGGATGGCAGATTTCCTTCCCTGAAGGATATTAGTGAACCAGATAGGATTTTCCCCCAACAATCGACAACAGTTTCATGATCATCATTAGACTTTTAATTCCAGATTTCGATTGAATTGAAATTCAACCAAATGACATGTTGGATTTGAACACAGGTCCTATGAATATTGCCTGGGTCTCTGGATTAATGGTCTAGTGATAATACCACTAGGCTATCCACTGGATCAGATGAGAGTAGGCAGGTGATAAAGATGAGCATTTTAGGTTCAGGTTTATGAGCTTGCCTGTGGTAGTTCCATTTTTTATTTCTGAGACTGACAATCCCTCCTGGAGACCTGAATTCACCTGCAAGGTATTCTCGGTGAGGCAAGTTTCTCATTTTTCAATCTGTATTTTATATCCAGTCTTTAAACTGATGCTGCCAAAAATTACTGCTCAGTGGTGACAATAATTTCAAGAATGTGACTTTTGTAAGTACTCATGGATCCACACCTAACATTTCAAAGCATTTGCAAACATTCATTTCTTTTTTCCAGCTCCGATGTTTTGTGAGCTCAGGAAAAATGTCCAGTTTTCGGCAGTGCTGGTTTGGAGTTAGCTGGGCTTGGTGCACTGTACCTAGACATGGAAAGCGGAGAGGAGAGAGGAGAAAACAGGGAGTCTGATCTGGGACGGGAGGCAGGATAAAATGAATGCTGAAAGGGATAGGTGGGAGAGAGAAATACATGGAAACTGGTTGAGGAAATAAACGAAAGCTGGACTCAGAACTATATCGTGGAATCATTATCAACAGCTGCTGTACTGAGGGGGAGAGGGAGAACTGAGAACCCTGTGACAGTCAGGCAGCATCGCTGTGAGGAGGGGGTGAGGTGAAGACCCTGTGACAGTGAGCATCGTTGTGAGGAGGGGGTGAGGTGAGGACCCTGTGACAGTCAGGCAGCATCGCTGTGAGGTGGGAGTGAGGTGAGGACCCTGTGACAGTCAGGCAGCAGGGCTGTGAGGAGGGGGTGAGGTGAGGACCCTGTGATGGTTCCTTTGCGGAGTCCAGCCACAGTCTCCAGCCAAGACCGCTGGTACTATGGGTGCTCCAGCAGCTCAGGGGATGGAAGGATTGTGGCAACAGGAATATAGCTGTGTGGAAGGGATGTGTGGAAAGGCACTGATTCATTATTTGTTGGTGAGGGGAGTGGACACGGGCCTTTGCTGCCTGAGACGAGACTCCAGGATGGTTTTTTGCTTCCCAGGTTTCTGGGGTTTGGTGGGGGAGTTGGGGGGGGGGGGGGGGATGGTGGTGATGTTGCTGGTGCGATGGTGGTCAAGATGTCACAGGACAGTTACAGGGTATTCTGAAGGGGGATGTTGAACAGCTAGGGATCTTGGTCCAGACTGGGATCAGTCATCTCAGAAGAAAGAGAAAAGAGGTCCTACAGGTAAACCTTAGAGTTAGGTCAGAGATTAATAAAGATTACAAAGGTAGTAATCTTGGAATTACTCCTGGAGCCACCCATGTAGCAATAAAAGGATAAAGCAGATGAAAATGTGGCTTGGCAGATAGTGCAGGAGGGAGGGCTTTAGATTCCAGAGGCTTTGGGACTATTTCTGGGGGAGGTGGGAACTCTCCAAGTTACATCTGAACAGCAATGGGACCAACATCCTGGCTGGTGCCGTGGGAGTGGGATGGCAGGGGCATGGGATCCTGACAAGTATAGAATAGAATAGAATACTTACAGTGTGGACACAGGTCGTTCAGCCCAACAAGTCCACACCAACTGTCTGAAGAACATCTCACCCAGACTCATCCGCCCTGTAACCCTGCATATCCCATGGCTAATCCGTCTAGATTACACATCGCTGGACACAATGGGCAATTTAGCATGGCCAATCCACCTGACCTGCACATCTTCGGACTGTGGGAGAAAACCGGATCACCTGGAAGAAACGCGCACAGACACAGGGAGAATATGCAAACTCCACACAGACAACTGCCTGAGGGTAAAATTGAACTGGATCCCTGGTGCTGTAAGGCAGCAGTGCTAACCACTGAGTCACTGTGCCGCCACAATCCCTCCAGCCCACCCTGAGCTGTTGGTGCACACACAACACCAGGGCCTTGGCTATAGGCTGTGGCTGCAGAGGAACCATCACTTTCACTCTCACAGTTGTTCAGGGAGAGGGAAGCTGGGATGGAATTACAAGTTAAGGCAGGAGTCTGGAAGGCACATGAAACATTTGAAAATGTGTTGCTGGTTAAAGCACAGCAGGTTAGGCAGCATCCAAGGAATAGGAAATTCGACGTTTCGGGCACATGAAACATTGCCAAGATAAGAATGATATGAGTTTAACAAGGTTAAATGAAATATATTTTACTGCAAGAAGCCTAAGGAATAAAACAGGTGAGCTGATTGCAGAGATAAGAATGTGGGAATGTGATATTGTAGTTACGGTTGAATCTTGGTTGAAAGAAGGGCTTAGTTGTTAAGGGAAAGCTGTGTCTGACAAATTTGGTTAAATTTTCTGAGGAGGTAGCCAGGTGTACTGATGAGAGTAAAACATTTAATAGTGTCTATATGGACTTTAGCAAGGGTTTTGATGAGGTCTCTCATGGAAGACTGGTCAAGAAAGTGAGAATCCACGCGATCCAAGGCAGAGTGACATGTTGGATCTAAAATTGACTGAGAGCTAGGAAGCAGAAGGTGATGGTAGTGAATGAATTAATTATTTCTATTGTCACATACACTCAATGAGTACAGCCAACAGTGTACACATCACCACTTATAGCGACATCTTAGGCACAAAGATACCTCGGTATGGCTTCTGTAGGTACAAATATTTTTAAAAATTGAGAAATAAAATGTCTAGTATTGCAGAAATAAAAGTTCATAACAATGATCTTCCAACCCAGACCCTGGCTCCTGACCGCACCAGGCTTCTCCTTAAGGGTCATGAGACTGGGAGATTGTTTCAGACTGCCACGCTGGGCCAAGGATGCCACTACAGTAGGAGGGAAGGTTGCTGCGGCAGACTGGGAGATCAATAGGACAGGCTGGTCCATCAGGTTAGAAGGTCAGCACACCATGCCAGGAGGCTGGGAGTTATCGCCTGAGGCAGGGAAATTATGCTGGAAATCTGAAATAAAAAGAGCAATCGTAGAATCCCTACAGTATGAAAACAGGCCATTTGGCCCAAGCAGTCCACAGAGATCCTCAGAGTATCTCATCCAGACCCATTCCCCTATGCTATTACTCTACATTTCCCCTGAATGATGCACCTAGCCTACACATCCCTGAACACTGTGGGAAACTTAGTTTGGCCAATTCACCCAACCTGCATGTCTTTGGACTATGGGAGGAAACTGAAGTGCTTGGAAGAAACCTGTGCAGACACAGGAGAACATGCAAACTCCCCACATACAGTCACCTGAGGCTGGAATCGAACCCAGCTCCCTGGTGCTGTGAGGCAGTAGTGCTAACCACTGAGCCACCGTGCTGGAATGGGTTCAGGAAAAAAGCATGAGGGAATTAAAGTGATATGAACATTTGGATATTGGTACATGTACTTCGGCAGTCAGCTTCCAGGCTCGCTTATACCGTGCAACTACTGTTCCAACTGAATCCACAAACTTTGTGCCACAACACTTCCTGCTACTCTTGCCCATTACCTCCACATGTTCCTTTTTTGCTTCTCCAGCAGGATTCTTCCTCCTGTCAGTGAGAACAGTTCTCCCTCCAGCCCTTTATATCTCGCAGCCTTATAGTTAGAGAGGCACCATAAATGAAAGCAGGGCCCAACTTTTCAAATGTGCGTGTGTCCCATTTTGTCAGTTTATTGTGTTTAATTCCAAATGCCAGGCTTCATCAAATTTCACGACTGTGATGTCGCTGTAAAGACTGGAGTTGAAATCGACTCATGCAGGTCTTTGTTGTCCACTCAGGATAATTGGTCTGGGAATGTAGAGATGGTAATGTCGTGGCTGCATTATAAAGCCACTAACTGATGTGCTACTCTTACTTGTAGGTCCCCTCTGCGATGCCAAAGCTCCTGCTCCCAGTGTACTGGGCACTTACAATCCAGCCAATGATTCTATATACTGTGAACATTTAGTCAAAGCCCACAGACCGACAGAATGACAATAAATGTAAAACTCTTCGAATATCTGTTGTTTGCTCTCATTGTAACAACTAAAACCCCTGCATATTGCTTGATTATCAGCAACAAAAACTGTGACAATTCAGCTCCTTTCAACAATGTTTTATCATTTACACATTCAGGGCCAATAGGTTTAGGAAATGGTTAACACAAATAAACAGTCTCTTATGGTAGGAATAACAGACCTGTGAATGTAGCAGCATACCAAGTACACAGTATTCATTCTGATCCAAGGAAATGGTATAGTTGTAATTCTGGAAAGGCCATTTTACTATCTTACAAGAATAAGCACAGTGAAAAATAATTGTAACCCTTAATATCCACAGAGAATGGGTTTGCATTGGTGAAAACTACACATTCGGAACAACAATTTCTCCTGATTTACACAACCCTAAATGGCTTTGTGCTTTGCTAGACTTCATATCATAAATTATTCTAACCCAATAGTATCTGAGGGACTCCCAATTCTCTTTCTGGTTAGGCTTAGAATGAATTTTCAATCAGTAAAACCATTAATGTAAAGTGGAGAAACACCAGAGTATCTTCCCCTGGCGAGAGATTGTGTTCTGTACTAGCTGACTGTACTGATTTTAAACAAAATCAGAGAGATGCCATAAAAATTACAGTAATTTGAATGTTATGTTTTTAAAATGAAAACTAACATTCTTCGAGAAATGGAGGCAGCCTCCAGAGGAGCTGGAAGTGATTCTCTGCAGTAGGAGCTTTTGCATTCTTTTTTGCAACTCATTACAAAGTTTACAAGGTTACAAATGTAGCTGGAACATCTACATACAGAAATTGTTTTGGAACATTTGCTTCACTGAAAGGCAACTGTAATTTAGAGTATTTTCTTCCAAGTGTAATTGAATCTAATCTGGGTGTCTGTTTCTTTCATACAGAACATTGATTCTTTATTGAAATCGTGTGCATGCGTGATCATAATGCAAGGATAATTCTAGCAAGGTCACTTTCAACCTGATTCTGAAGAAATAGAAACCATTTCACAGTGGACTGCCTTAACAGTACAAGCTTCCTAAAACTAGCCGATAATACTGAGCTAACAGTTACTTAAATTTACATACTGTAACTGCTTTTGACATGATTAGTGAACTTGAATGAACACATTTGTGAACGGCCCATTCAGACATCAAGTAAACATAAATAGTTAAAATTTAGAAGATACATACCTCACTAATCATGTTGAAACACTTGATTTCCATAGCTAGTCATACTTATGTTCACTGTAGCACATTAGTCTGTTCTATCAGAATTGATAACTGTTGAACGCCACTGATTTTAATAAGAGGATTAAATTAAATCTTTGTGAACAAACTTCTTTTTACCCCACTGCTCAATAAATAAATGACTCTTAGAAGAAATAGTTAAACTGTTATGAAGTTGTGGGTGCACTGTATCTTTGAGAGTTGGATGAAACAGCTAGAGTAGCTGGGTTGCCACAAGACAAAAACAAAATCAAATTCAGCCAAACAGTTTAACTTTTGCCTCAGGATACCAAACTCCAATCAAGTTTGAATTTAGTATTTTGATAATATTAAAATTAATTCAATGGGGGGGGGGTTCAAGATGGCAGTGACCTAGTAAGTGTGAGTCTGTAGTGCTTTGTCTAAGACTTGGGCTAAGTGGGGCACCCACCTTCACCTCACCCTTTCAGTCATTTTACATTAAAGTTGGGTAGTTTGCTGTATTTTTTAAAAATGACTGAGGGCAAAAACTCCCGCAGCTCGCAACAGGCAGGGACCCCTCCCCCACCCCCTCCCGCAGCAGCATAGACGTGCGCGGCTGCCTCGGGGGACTTACCTGTGGAGACGGGTCTGCTCTCCAGGATCAACAAACTTCAGGAAAAGGTCAATGCTTTCATCGAGAAGACCCAGTCCAAGTGGGAGTCGATCTCGGTCATGCTTCTGCAGCATGATCGAGAGATTGAAAAGCTCGAGCAGCATCTCAGAGAAGCAGAGCAATAGGCCACGGTCTCGGAGACTGCTGCCAAGTTGACCGTGGGCTGGGTCTGGGCTCTCGAGCAGCAAATCTGGACCCTGGAGGAGCGCATCAACGACCTGGATAATCAGGGTTGTTGGAAAAATATTTGGTTGCTGGGCCTTCCCGAACAGGAAAAGGAAGGCCAGCTTGTGGACTCTTTGGAGAGATGGCTCCCACAATTGTTGAAGTTGGAGTCGTGACCGGCCAAGTGCGAGTGGAGTGGGCCCATCGGGTTGCTGTACGTAGGCTCGGGTTGGTCCAGTGCCCCCACCCGGTTCTAATCCGACTCCAGTGCTACAAAGAAAAACAAATGCTCCTGGAAGCCTCCAAAGTCCTTGGAAATGATCCCCAGGTCATGATGCCCAAGGGCTCCAGGATAATGCTATTTCAAGACTTCTCTCTAGCTGTGGTCTGCAAGAGGAGGCCATTCGATGAGGCGAAGAAGCATCTGAGAGACCTAAATATTCAATACCCCATGTGTTATCCAGTCACTTTTAACTCTGGTATGATAAAACACTTGAATTTGCTACTCCATTCTATAATGCCTGGGCCAAGGGCAGGACCCTAGCGAGGAGAGGTTATGGTGGGGTTATTGAGAGGTAGTTATGCCCCATGGGAGCAAGGGGGAAAGTCTCCTTTCAAATATGTTTTGCATTTTTTTATTTATATGTAGTTTTTAATTGTGTTGGTTTAGACGTTTTAAAACATTTTTGTATTTGTGAATTTTTTTGGTCTTGCTTCAAGTGTTTTGGGTGGGATTCTTCCTTCTGGGGGGTCTCGGGCTTGCCTGGATGATCATGACGAGCCATTCACTTAAGTGGTGCTTCTGGAATGTCAGAGGGAGCAATTCACCAATCAAAAGGAAAACGATATTATCAAGCCTTAAAAAAGAAAGGGTTGATGTAGCTGTCTTACAGGAGATGTATCTACTTAATAAAGAACACTTAAAGCTACAACAGGGTGGATTTGATCAGGCTTTCCTTTTATCTTTCAGTTCAAAAAGTAGGGCAGTAGTCATTATTATTCGGAAGAATCTTCCTTTCCAAATGTTAAGCCAGTTAAAAAAATGACTCTGGATGGTATATACTGATCAAAGCCCTAAGACATGGAAAGAAATATGGAATTTTGAATCTTTATTGCTCCCCGACACACCCTTTTAAATTTGTAATGGAAACATTCTCTAAGTTGATGGCTTTTGGGGTCCACCATACAATTACAGGAGGAGATTTTAACTGTATTATTGACCCAGAGACGGATAGGTTACCTAAGAGCACTACGGGTATATCTCTGAGATCCAGACAACTGGCGGATCTGAATAAGGAGCTAGGGCTCGTAGATGTGTGGAGGTGCCTTCATCCCCAGGGTAGAGACTTTACTTTACTTACTCTAACCCACACAAGTGTCATACCAGAATTGATGTTTTTTGCTCCCCGACCCTTTTGAATTTGATACTGTCTTGTAAAATAGGTAATATAGTTATTTCTGATCATGCCACAGTATATATGGAAGTCAAGACTAAGGATGATGGGATAGGCCCCCGACATTGGCGTATGGATCCCTTCTTATTGAAGGATAGAAAATTTATAAAGTATTTTTCGCAGGAATTCAAAACCTTCTGGGAAATTAACTCAGGCACAGCCAGTAACCTGTCGACGATGTGGGAGACCATTAAGGCATATGCGTGACGTTTGATCATCTCATAGTCTGCGATCTGGAAAAGACAAAAGGGAGAACAACAGAGCCTGCTCGAGGCTCGCTTGAAGGCAGCTGAGACAGTGTATGTTGACAGGCCTTCCATTACTAAGTTACAGCCCTTAAGGCAGCCTTGAATACCACACTTACCCAAACAGCAAAGAGGGAAATATTATTCATAAATCAGAGATTATTTGAATATGGTGACAAGCCTGGCAGATATCTAGCTTACCTTGCTAGAAAGAAAAAGGCTCCCCAAGCCATTACATCTGCTAGAGAAAGTGCTGGTACCCTGACTTGTGAACGTAAAAAAGATCAATACAGCCTTTAGAAAGTTCTATTTTGAACTTTATAAATTGCAGGACTGTGAGGATAGAACTGGGAAGATGGAATCCTTCTTTAAAAATTTGGCCCTTCCGGGCTTAACTCGGAGCAAGTATCGATCTTGAATGTCCCCCTGACAACCCAGGAAATACAGGATGCAGTTAGGCAGCTTCAGAGTGGCAAAGCGCCTGGGCCAGACGGATTCCAGATTGAGTTCTATAAAGAATTTATTGGGGAACTGGCCGGGCCACTCATAAATATGTACAATTACTCACAGTCAGGGCTGCCTCCCATCTTTGTTGAGAGAAGCAAATATCTCTCTCATTCTTGAAAAGGGAAAGGCCCCAGAAGATTGCTCATCATATAGACCCATATCCTTGCTAAATGTGGATTTCAAAATTCTTTCCAAAATGTTAGCATTAAGACTGGAGAGGGTCTTACCATACATCATAAAAGAGGACCAGACGGGGTTTATAAAGGGGTCACAGGTCAACTAATAATATTAGAAGGGTCTTAAATATGATACAAGCCTGCCAACAGGGAACAATATCAGGTTTAGTTGTCTCCCTGAAGATGCAAAGAAGGCATTTCATCGGGTAGAATGGCCATATATTTTTTATACACTGGAAAGGTTCGGTGTTGGGGAGGTATTTACTAAATGGATTTCAGTATTATATAATGTTCCCAAAGTAGCAGTGATCGCCAATGGTTTAGGTTCGGATAGCTTTAGTGTAGGCAGGGGCTGTCGTCAGGGATGTCCTCTCTCACCATTATTATTCATGCTAGTGATTGAACAACTAGCGGAAGCTATATGAACTGACCCTAACATAACGACTCCAAGGGTTGGATCGGGCAAGCACTAAATCACTCTCTATGTGGATGATATTCTGCTCTTCTGAAGTGATCCTTTGATATCTGTGTCCCGCCTAATTCAAGTGGTCAATCTATTTGGCATGTTCTCAGGTTATAAAATCAACTTTATGAAATCGGAGGCCATGCCGTTGGATGGTCTTGTCAGTGTATCCAATCTACTGGACGGATCTTGCTTTCCCTTTCGGTAGACACTAAAAGGTTTTCTGTTCTTAGGTATTTTCATCACTCCAGTATTTGGTCAGCTGTATAAAGCTAATTTCGTGCACCTATGAGAGGAAATAAGGCAGGACCTTCAACAGTGGGGAGATCTCCCAATATCCTGGTTAGGCAGAGTAGCCTTAGTTAAGATGAATATTCTACCTCTCCTTCTATATCCTATGAGAATGCTCCTCTTGATGCTGCTGAGACAGGCGTTGCGTAAGGTCTGCGGCTGGCTCGGTTCCTTTATTTGGAATCATTGATGGCCCCTTATCAAATTAAAAAAGCTGCAGCTCCCACAAGCAAGGAGAGGACTGGACTTTCCAGATTTCAGGAGGTACCAGTTGAGCTCCTTATTGTCCTATGTAGCTGATTGGGTCTCTTGTGACCCACAATTGATCTGGTTAGATATTGATACCTCCCAAGCAAAATATTCCCTCATCAATCTTTTACCTATGGACAAGATAAGAGCTATTACGGACTATTGTAAAAACCCTATTGTATTAAATACAATTAAAGCCTGGAGGATAATGCGACAAGATGAGGGTAACCTGCTAAAAATGCCCTTATACCCCTATAGTGGGAGCATCGGGATTCCAGCCAGGACTGACAGATGCTACATTTAAAACTTGGAAGTCCAGAGATGTCTCGTGCTCGGGAGACCTTTTCGATGGGGAGGTTATGATGTCCTTTGAGCAGTTGTGCCAGAAGTTTGGATTGCCTAACAGAGACCTCTTTCAATATTTCCAAATACGAGACTTTATACAAAAGAAAACCACACTGATAGTTAATCCCTACAAATTGGATAGGGAAAGGAGAGTGCTGTGGCCAATGGGGCTGCCCTCGGTCAGAACTCTTTATCACTCAGTATATAATACGGCATCGAAGGACATGGAATGATTATTTAAAACCTGGAATCAAGAATTAGGGTTGGAAATCTCTTTAGAAATGTGGGAGGACATCTGGGAAAATGCCAAAAAGATCTCTGTCTGTAACAGAACTCAGGCTATTCAATTAAAGATACTTCACAGGTTCATAGAGCACCTGAATGACTAGCAAAATTCAAGGCAGGAGCATCCCCAATGTGTCCTAAATGTAAAATAGAAGTTGGCACTCTCACGCATTGTCTATGAACATTCCATAAGATCTGCAGGTATTGCGAAAGAGTAGCGAATGCCTTGACAGAGATCTTGGGTACGGAGATTAAATTGGATCTAACGTCCCTATTTTTGGGCTCTTCAGATTTTCTCTCCCTGGCTGTATACGGGAGGAAATTATTTGCCATTCTCTCCTTTTGTGCAAGGAAAAATATTTTAGTGAATTGGGTAGCTGAAGGCCCCCCAGGACTTTCAAACTGACACAGGATAGTCATGGAATATATCCATCCCCTTGACTTCGTTACAAATATGGTGCACCAAAAAATGGAATTATTTTATAAAACATGGCAGCTTTTTGAACTATATCTACACAGATATTTTGGCCATACTGTCCAGGGCTTTTGTCTAGCTATGGTAATGGTTCTGGCTGGTTCAGAGACTCCCAGGAGGAGGAATCCCGTATAAATTTGAGTTTTATTATGACTTGATGTAAATCTATTTTGAGCATGTATCTAGTTATTTAATTATTTTATGTTTACTGCTAGTAATTTATGATATCCTATTTTATGTTTTGGTTGTTTGTATGATAAAGTAGTAGTTAGTTGGGTTTTATTTCCTTTTTTTGGTCATTTCTTTTTCATATTTATTTAATTTTGTATTGGTGCTTACACTTTTTTAATTTTGTAAAAAATTCTTTAAAATTTTCCTTTTTCAATAAAAAAATACCTATTAAAAAAAACTAATGAAATGATCTGATGTTTTGGGGTATAAATATCAGACATTTTGAACAGTTAAGTCATTCCTGAAGAGGGGCTTATGCCTGAAATGTCGAATTTCCTGTTCCTTGGATGCTGCCTGACCTGCTGTGCTTTTCCAGCAACACATTTTCAGCTCTGATCTCCAGCATCTGCAGACCTCACTTTCTCCTCGAAGATTTTAACCTACTGCGAATCCTCTTGCAAGGATGCCTTCCTTGAAGAAGCTCTCTTCCTCCCTCTACAGATTCCTGAAGAAGGGCTTATGCCAGAAACGTCGAATTTCCTGTTCCTTGGATGCTGCCTGACCTGCTGCGCTTTTCCAGCAACACATTTTCAGCTCATTTTGAACAGTTAACCAGAGTAGCAAAGAGAACTGCCAAAAGACCAAAGGATGTAGGCTGCCAATAAGAGCTCTCTGAGAGGTACCTGTCTGGAGAAGGAGTTTGCACAGAAAAAAAAAGATGGAAACCTAACCTGGAGAGAGAGTCTATAGAGGAAAATCTACAGAGGAAACTCGGCAAAGCGGACTGGTTATGCAACGCGATTATTTTTCTGTAAATTGTAATCGGGATTTTATTTATCGGACTGGTATTGTTGGGGGTGGAGATAATAGGTAGGTTTAAGAGAAAGGGGTTGTAAATAGTTGTCAGTTAATATTCTCTGTTAGACTTACAGAAAAAATAAAGTTGTCAATTTTTACTTTAAACAGTGACTTTTGGGACAGTTCTTTGCCTCTCGAATTTTAACAGTTTACAGCACGGGGTGAATCTTTTCTGTGTTGCTGGTTTAAATTAGTCAGAGGGGTTTACCCGGTGTTGTAACAAAACTGAGTTGGTAGTTGATGCAAATCTATCTGGAGGCCCATGTCTTCAATGGAAGTGTGTGGATGTTTGTGGTAAATGTCTAATTAAATCAATACTAGTATCTGTCTATTGTTAGTATAGTGCAAGTGTAACCTTTTATAAGGAAACCAATAGAAATTTGCATTGATGTAACAACCTTGTATCTATTTTTGATTTTTTTGCGGGACTTGGGCATTGCTGGCTGGCCAGCAGTTCTCGCCCATCCCTTGAGAAGATGCTGCCTGTCTGACCTCCTGCCGACTAGGTGCTGTACATAGTTGCACAATGCCCTTAAGGAGGGAATTGATGGTGGAAAATATATCAAAGTATTATAAACTAAAGTCAAGCAATAATAGATTTTGGCCCAAAGCTCAGTTGGTAAAATGATTTTTGAGGAAGGTTTTACAGACTGGAAGAAGAGAAGCCATGGTGAAGTGTGTGCATGAAGGCTCTGTCACCAAAGATTTTTTTTGTGGGAGGGCATAGGTGGATGAGAGCATTGGCTGTGATATTAGCCTGGAGGAGTTTGGGGAAGTAAGAATGGTTAAAGCAATGAAAACAAGTTGTAAATGAAACAAAAAGCTAAAAGAAAGGTTAGCTACTGTATCAGCTGTAATTCCTGTATTTCTGGCACAAACATCTTCCATTATAATGCTATGTGAAGTGACCAAGTTTTTGGTCACTTGGCCTTACATAGTTCAATATCAAATGCTGTTTGTCAAAGCTCTTTGCAGTATCTTCTGATCTTTTTTCCCCTGAAGGGTAGCAACATGACAAGTTGTTCACTCTTAACTGAAATTTGACCATTTCAAACTATTAGAAAGAACAAATATTTTAAACAGTTTAACAACACATTTTATTTGCAGTCTTGATTGAGATAACTTACTTATTCTGCTGAAAAAATGGTACTGAAATATCTTTAGCTTAAGAGTGTTGCTGTCAGTCCCTTAGCCATTAGGTGGTGCACCTTTCTCTGCCAATGAATGTCTTGCACATACTTATTCTTAATTGCGAAATAGTTATACATAAATCAACAGCCTGGTAATACTGACCATATTGAACAATCACTTTTTTGCCAAAATTTTGTTTTGGTCCACTACAGTAGAAAGAATTACTTTAAATACATTGATTATTCCAAGGGCACAGAGGCGGTGTTAAGGGAGCAATGAGCCAATTTTATTTTATTATTCTGGCCGGTGTTCAAGTTATGCCTTCTGTGCTCTTGTACCCTCAGTTGGCTTCAGACAAAACATTTAATAAATGACTTTAAATCCTTCTTACTTGCTGTTTATTCTTATTGTAAGTGAATCCATTATTATCTTCTCCTGCCACTCTGCTTAATTGAACAGGGAAAAAGCAATGCAAAAACAGAAATAAGTGGTAAAACTCAGTAGGTCTGACAGCATCTGTGGAGAGAAATCAGAAATAATGTTTCGGGTGCAGTGACCCTTCTTCAGAACTGACGGTGGCAAATAAAAGCTTGTTCTTTATGCAGATAGGGGGAGGGGGTAAGGAGTAAGATGTACATTAGACAGAGCCCAAAAAGAGGGAAGAACAGTTGGACAGACAAAGGGGTGGATAACAATCAGCTTGGGTGAATGAACAGTTACTAATGGGACTGTTAATAGTTAACAAATGGGTGTGAGTAATAACAGACCTTGTGATAACAAGGAGAAAGTGATGACTGCAAGTGCTGGATATCAGAGTCGAAAAGTATGGAGCTGGAAATATACAACAGGTCAGGCAGCATCCAAGGAGCAGAAGAATCAACATTATGGGCATGAGCCCTTCATTCCTGATGAAGGGCTTATGTCTGAAACATTGACGCTTCTGTTCCTCAGATGCTGCCTGACCCACTGTGCTTTTCCACCGCCATCCTTTTCAACTTTACAAGGCTTGGTGTGGGGATTGGGGTAAGGACATGGGCGAAGGTACCTCAAAGCCGAAAATGATTGAACTTGATAATGAATCCAGAAGGCTCTTGAGTTTCCTAGTGAAAAATTAGGTGCTGTTCTTCAAGCTTGTGCTGATCTTTGCCAGAGTACAGATGGTGTGGCTATGGGATCTGTCTGCTGAAGCTAACATTGGCTTCAAGGTTAGTCAGTGGGACATGTGAATAAGATCATGATGGTCCCAAAAATGATGCTGGCAGTTGTGTGCAACTCTTATTAAATTCACAGGGTTGAGCCATCTAATTGCGACCTACTAAAATCTAATAAGGAATAGATGATGTCAAATGTGAGCCAAATCTACAATTCAGTTCTTTACTGTCTTGCTTAAACATTCAAAGAATGAATGGCAAAGATTTTAAGACATTTTAAGACCTGCTGCGCTTTTCTAGCAACACATTTTCAGCAAAGATTTTAAGACATCAGTTTTCAGTTTCTGTTACCTTTATTTCTTTACAATTTTGTACATCTTTTGACAATGTCAAATAAATAAAACAATTCAGAAATTTAAAGAACTGGATCAGAAATTAAGTCTAATTAAACCTGTTGCAAGTATCGTATATACAGTGATTATCCCGATAGACGGTCAGTTATCCGAGCACTGGAAACAAGGAGAATGTAAAGCACCATTCTATAGGACATCATTAATGTTCCTTCAAGTAGGTAGGAATAGTTAGGAGAAACTCAGTCTTGTCATAACTATGGTATGTTACATCTTTGAGTGTAAAAGTAGATGATAAGTTGGGTGGATTTAAATGATTTGACTTGCAAAAGGCATTTAGTAAAGTTCCACAAATAAGGCTTTTAATCAAAATCAGGATTCATAGAATCAACAGCACTTTAGCAGTTCAATCCAAAGTGGCCAAACAATGGAAAGTATCAACAAAACAGGTGAATGTTCTGACTGGATTACTGGAGGAGTTGGATAGCCACTTGCTTGACCTTTTCAGCAGCTAAACTAGATTAATTGAATTGTTACAAGCTTCTTGACAGTAGTTTTCATGTGTACAGCTGCATCTTTGTTTATTCATCTGAGTCAATACTGAAGTAATCTCATTCATGTGAAGTTGATCATGGAGAAGTCACAGTCCCAGCTACCTTCCACCCAGCATCCCCCCACCCCCAACACACACACGCACACACTATCTCTCAGCTTCCTTGGGCCCTCAGCTCACATTCCTGATGATGAGCTTATGCTCAAAATGTCGATTCTCCTGCTGCTTGGATGCTGACTGACTGGCTGTGCTTTTCCAGCACCACACGTTTTGACTCTTCCTGATCATGGGAAAGGTTAATCAGTATTTGAATACTTTTAATTAACCTGTTCAGACACATTATGACACACTCTAGAGAGTGTGGGACTTGAACTAAGACATCTTGGCTCAGTGTTTGGATAAGCTTTGATGTTTTGCTGAAATTAGGTTAATTTAACTTGATACAATTCCTTGATAGAATAGGTATGATATATTCACACAACAGCTTTAGGTGTTGCAACTTCAAAATGACATTGAATAAAATATATAGGGGAAATGAATAATCCTAGTGTTAAAGTGGGGAATTATTCAGCATAATTTCTTCAAAAAGAGACAAATGAGAGAGATGTACTCTAAGTGTCACATGCTAAACTATATGAGTAACATATATTAGCAGAAGTAAATTAATTCTCAAATTGTTAACTGCAAAACAAATATGGCTCAATCACAAAATTATCTATTGAAATTGAAATGTCTTGCATTTTAAAATAACAATATTTAAAAACAGGCAAATACGCTACTTCATTTATCACTGGAATTATGATCTGGTCACACATGGTCAAAAAGACATACAAACATTTTGTGTATTCCAGAAGCATAAACAAAAATTGTTAGAAAAGCTCAGCGGGTCTGGCAGCATCTGTGGAGAGAAATCAGAGTTAACTGAAATGTTAACTCTAATTTCTGTTCACCGATGTTGCCAGACCTGCTGTGCTTTTCCAGCATTTTCTGTTTTCGTTTCTGATTTCAGCATCCAAACAATTCCTTCAGTTTTTATCATGTTTATTCCATCTACCTGTAATTTGTGGTTTTAGATCAATAATCCTTCTAAATATGTTTTTCTTTACATGAGAATTGTCTTCTTGCAGAGAAAATACAATTAGTTTTTGAGAAAATGTATACATGACTTGTTTTGATTTATTTAGGATTTATTAGATTCTGAATTTCCTTATCGGAAATATTATAGTTTATGTGGAGTACAGAACTTAACTATTGTTCCGATACTTAAGCATTTGTGACCAAATAGCAACCTATGTGATGTGCAGTGAAATGGAGCTTGATTACCAGAATCTGGGTAATTGCTAAAGTTCTCAAAGTCTGTTTCTCTCAGTATCACCTTACAAATTAACAACAGATGGAACATTATTTCTCATGTTGTGTGGAGCTGGATAAAACAGCCACTGATGCAGGCAACAAGTGAAAATATTTGAATGTGTTATATAATAGTAGTGGACAATGCAAGCCTGCAGTGTCGCTCTGAACAATCCAATATTTCATCTCAACAACTATTGATCAGCATAGAAGACCCATGATTATTTTTAGTAAAATAAATAGAAGGGACTTTATTCACCATGCAGAAACAGAATCCCATTCACTTTACAGCTGCAACATTCACTTCCATTTTGCAGTTGTGTCGGCCTCACAGTAATGTTAATGCAGGAGATGATAATAGTTCTAGTCTCTGTTTCTCAGTTATGCATTCAATCACGATTTGCACTTTATAATTAATGTTAGATATTTATGCTGCATTAAATTATCTTCAAATGAATTTAACACCATTGCCAACTCTATTTTATGTCCACCTTGCTCTCTTTAACACGTTAAATGAGCTCCAGTTTGTTAAGAATAATGTAAGCATTTTCAGCATTGTGTTGCACTACGAAATGCAGATATTAATGTTAAATATTTGAAAACTAATTTATGCAGCCATGGATGGTTCTGGAGACTACAAGCAATAATAGAAGGATCTCATTTTGTGCTCATCATTTTCTCTTCATTCCTCTTTGGATTGGTTTCTGTCTCTGCAGAGGTGTGGACAGTTCGGGAATAATGACAATCTACTTCGAGAGACTAACTTGCCCAACATCTGCCATTTTTTTGTAATATATCTAATTGAAATATTGTAACAGTCTTGTGAGTAACACGAATTTGTGATAAGTATCACCTCTACTTTCTGTCAGGCTTCAACCCTCAGACTTTATAGCTAGACTTCTGAAGCATCACTGGGAAAACTGTCAGTGTAAAAGCTGTTACTCAAAAACTCAGTACTATTCTCTATATTTCAGCTTGTGATCTTGCTTGTGAAGATCAAAAAATATCAGTGATCATAAAATGGAAGTTTTCATTGAAGTACACAATTACGAATCCACAGTCTTTCCAACACTTGATAATCAATCAATTATCTTTAACGGGCAGTGGCACAATAACGTGAGTAAATAAGATGATTGTTGAAATAGCCTTTTCTTTTGGGTGATATGGGTTGATGGGGAATGTTAACCACAATAATCGGAAAACTGCTGTTTTGCGTTACATTGTTTGTACTTATTTGCATTAGACAATTTGCCTTGGGATATTTATTACTCTCTGTGGACCTTGTCTTCTCCATGTGTTCAGTGTTGTAGAGGTTGAGTTCTGAATATCATTAGAATCAGTTCAACGGCCTAAAACCTTCAATGATGCACTTGTTTGTTGAAAAAAAGTCTTTCAAAGCGATTAATGACATGAATAAATAAAAAAAAGCCAAGGAGCAGCTTATCCAAATGACACCAGATGGTGCTAGTTCCTGATATGTGTATCCAACTTGATCAGTAGATGTCAACAAAGTTTTGGATATCAGCCATAATATATTCCTTTATCTAAGAGTTGCATATCTGTCACAAATTATGACCACCATGGGAGTGCTATTTTGAAAGCCATGTTTGTTTTACTACCTACAGTCATTGTTTGGGGAACTAAACATTCTAAAATATTAATTCTATAATTAATTCTATTAATACAAGATGGCGGCAGCAGGGTAGGCAGCATCTGTGCTCCTGTGCCTGAGCTTGTGCTCCATGTTCACGTTTTTCTTTTCCTTCTTCCCCTTTTGTTTTTGCAAAATTATATGATGAAAAGAGCTCTTTGGCAGGAGGCAGCTTCGATGGGCCCCGGAGTGTCGGGGCAACTTCAGAGGCAGGGTGGTGACCGAGTTGGTCAGTCAGCCTGTGAAACCTGGAGCAGGACTCGTGCTTCCTCGGGGAGGGAGCCTCTGGCAGGGGTATGGTGTGGATTGGGAAGCCCGGAGTGGACTCTGATGGTGGCATGGTGTGGGATGGAAAGCCTGGAGTGGGACTGGAGCAGCAGAGAAGAAATACTTGGACTCTCTTTAAGTTATTTTTAAAAAACTTTTATTTTAAGTTAATGTCAATGGTGACATTTTCCTGATGAAGGGCTTATGCCCGAAACGTCGAATTTCCTGTTCCTTGGATGCTGCCTAACCTGCTGTGCTTTAACCAGCAACACATTCTCAGTTAATGTCAATGGTGCCAATATACAGCGACGGTATTATTTTTCATTTTATTTTACATTAAGTTCACGTGACAATAAAATGATTCAATTCAGTTCAATTCAATTTTATTACTCTGACTCCTAGTCTTTCAACAGGAAAGTTGAGGCAAAGTATTTTTAACACAGAGAGAGGTCGGAGTCTGGAACTCAGCCTGAAAGAGTGTTTGAATCAGAAAATATTGTGACATGTAAGCAGTATTCAGATATTCACCTGTGTTCTCATAGCCTCAAGGGCTATAGTCCAACAGCTGGAAAATGGGATTAATGGAGTTAGACCTTTTTTGCATAGCATGGACAAAATGAGCCAAATGATCTCTTTCTGTGCTGTAAATATCTGAGTCTTCAGCTCATGAATCAGAGGCTCTCATGTTGCACATAGGAAGTGATTAACATTTGAGTGGACCAGAAATCCCTCAAAGCTGCACTTCATGTACAGGCTGAGGGCAGCAATACTATTACTGATCTTTTGAGGTATAAATATCATTTTTGCATTGTTATTAAATGCAAGGAAGGTTTCGAATAATTGCCTAACACCGAAGTAAGATACTTTCTGCCTCTATTATTGTTTTGGTTATGGCTTATTACTGCTGTCTGATCTGAATCACAATTGACCTTAACGTCTTTCTGTTTGGGAAGAGAATATGCCAGTTTGGATCTTTTGGTCTTTTTCAGGAACACTTACTGGACAGTACATTATGTGCTGATTTAAAGTGAGAAAAAATTCTGTGATTTCTGACATGATAGAATAACATACTGACAGAAATTGACTGAATCCACACGTGGGGTATGAATTACCATTATGTGGTGTAGACCCTTATTCAAATAGTTTTCTTGAATATGCATTTGGATTGTATTTTCATTTGCTTATTTTCATACATATATTTAATTTCAAGTGATGACATCCTATCTTTGAGTTGACAGTATTGAAACTAAAACGTGTGTTCCTATTAGATGACTTGTCTGCCATTGCATTGTAACTGAAAAGAATTCTCCAGTCCTTGGACTTCTGTAGGAGTAATATCACTGATGAATTCACTGGTGGGAGATTTTGTTGTTAAATCAGAAGATGAACACCTGCCTGGTCAATCCTACGTAAGCTGAAAATGTGTTGCTGGAAAAGCAGGTCAGGCAGCATCCAAGGAGAAGGAGAATCAACGTTTCGGGCATGAACCCTTTTTCAGGAAGGGCTACCTAGGAAGGGAATCTTATCAAATTCTATATTTCATAACAGATTCCAAATTAGTTTTAAAAAATCGATAAACTACTATTTTCTTCGTCAAGTTACTGTAACTTCAATTATGATCCTGTGAGGGACTGTAAATGTTTAAAAAGAAATCCAAACATCCAGCAATCAGAATTTAACCATGAGATTTCTCTTTCTTGATTTTGCCCCATTCGCATTGCACATGATGTATGATGAAGTGAATTTTTTCTCTGCTTAAAGTGCAGTACTAACTGACTGTCATCTCCTGTTAGCTCCTTCGCCTGGTAACATGAACCCGACACCAAAACAAAACTGCGCTTGCCCTTGTCTCTTCCCAAAACTGAACTATACATCCACATAACATAAGTAAAGTTATTAACCCCTAGCCCACCTCAATGATGATGTCGCATGCATTGGAATTTAACAAACAGAAAAGCAAGCAACTTATTTACCATCACTGCCAGTCTGATTCTATAGCCCATATGAATAATTTATATTTCTCAAAGACAGTACGTAACATGAGAACCTTTAATTCATGAGCTGAAGACTCAGATATTTACAGCACAGGAAGAGACCATTTGGCCCATTGCACAAAGGAACTCGTTCTTTTTACAAAGCTGCTTTCAATTTCTTTCCATTTGGAAACTACATACATAATTTGCTTTTTCTTTAAATTATGGGTAGATTTTCTGATATCATTAAAATATATAACCCGTATTGCTTATTCCCTTTATGACTCGATCCATGAGCTTTCAAGATGAACACAGGATACTTTTTAAGTGTCATAAACAGAAGTTTGTTACAATTGTATTCACATCAGAATTATTGCCAGTTTCTCATTCAGATGTCCATTTATCCAACATGTAACACTTTAACCTCCAAACAAACATTATATGCCTGAAATTAAGACACATGAATTCAAGCCAGATTTTACAGCACTTTTCTGATTTACCCTTCTTGAATGCAACTGATGATGGGATTTTGCCGTTTGGGTCATGGACATTTCATAAGCTTAAGCAGAACCAAAACGCTGAAATCTGTTTCCTGCAGAATTTAGAGACTCAAAAGTAAATTTTGTGCTTCTTTTCAGACAATTTCAGATTCAGTTCTGCCAATATTAGTGATCAAAAGATGTGTCCTCTGATAACAGACTTCAAAACCAGCATTGACTTCTGGAAGTTGAATCATTTAAACTAAACAGACAGATATTCTGGCTCCCTGTATCTTGCTGTATGCTGGTATTTATACCACAATGTGTTTAGCTCTGTTTGAAGTCTGGTTAGAATTCCAAGTGCTAAGTTGTTATGTTAGACCCTGAACGACTTTGACTGACTGCTGTCTTAACATATGAAAGACACTTAGAATCAGACGTGTGGTTGCCATCTCCCACATTATTGAACAGAGAAGGATCAGGCCATTGCAGAGTGTAACAATGTGCTTCTACAGAATTTTTTTAAAAATCTCCTCTCTTACACAAAAGGAAAAAACAGCCAATTCAGGACTAGTGAAGTGATTGGAAATTAGTTTGAATTTTGTTTCATGCATACATTTCTCCTGTGCCCAACTTTGAAATTTGCAGAGGTGGTTGTACATTACCATAATCTTCCTAACAGAAAATTGGAAACATGCAAGTGAATGCTTTGGCCTGTTTTCATTTTCATTTCTGGCTACTTCTGTGTGATCTCTTATCTGTGATTAGAGAAAACTGGGTCATTGTCAACAGGGGCTCAATGATACAAAGGTTGCCATTAGAATAAGAATACATGTTACAGTGGAGTGATACTGGTGCAAAGATCAAATCATTGACAAAACAAAGGTTAATTAGACAGCTTTCTGCCCTTCAAACTGTCATAAAGAAGAAATTTTAACTAAGTCTTACTGACTTTTTTTGCTATCTATTGACAACATTTACTGAATTGTAAGTTGCCCATTTTCTCTATACTTACAATCCTGAGACATATTTACAAAATCCCATGCACTAGCTCAATTATAACATAAAATCTGATTTTCAAAGCAATAGTTTTTCTCCTTCACTGTCAATTTTATCTCAGGTTTAAAACATCATCTAATTTATTTTATAACAACATGATTCGCTCAGACTATAGTATAACTCTCCTGCCATGATGAGCTCAATGGGTTTCTGCTTTCTACTGCTGGTTTAAAGAGCGCAAGACAAGCTGTGTTTTGAACCAGTCTGTGCTGTGAATTTCCAGATGTGTCATCTCAAGATTCTGGGACCACTGCTATTGCAATATGTACCATCTATATTTACTTGTTACTTACTGATGCAAACTGAGTTAAAGTAAGCCTGTGACCCCTTACTACAATGTGATGAAAGAATATATCCGGTCTGCATTTATGGCCCGTGTCACGTTTCCTTAAGATTGAAGCACATATTTTAAATTACAGCATGCAGGAGATGGACTACTATTATGCTAGAACTGAAATTGCCCAACAGTGTTTTTTGCCTTGTCTATCAGCTATGATTGAGCCCCTACTTCATTCCTCCATCTTCACTCCACCCCCAACTCTTTTATACTGCCACCTACTGTCGAATTGAAGAGATGGCTTGACATGAGAATACCAAGAATCCAGCAGGTCAGCTCTGGAGAATTTTGCTGTCATATTCAGTTCTGATGATTTTTTTTAAAGTGATAATTTGAATATCTTGACTTCTAGCTTTAGGTCCACATAATGAGTGGACATCTGAAATGCACTTTCACATATAAATTTACATCGGACAAAAATACTGGTTAAATTAATGTTATTGCACCCAATAAATACCAGAATGTTATGAGAAGCCAGGTTGTATTTTGAGGAGTTCAGAGATTTGCTTAACTCATGAAGATGTCTTTTCAGGAAATAAAAGTCAAGTCCACTGCTTTCTAATGAGTATTTTCAAAGAGATAATTGCCAGAGAACAGACAAACATTAACTCAGGAGAGGTAGTGTCTGGAGAGGCTAAACATTTCTGCTGAAAGTCATTGAAGATATGTTTACTGTCTAGGCTGTGGCTAGCAGGGCTTTCCCCAGTTTATGGATAAGAGGTGTTGCTTACTGTCTCATGTCAGGAACTCTTAGTACTTTACAATATCTAAATGTCTACTCAGTGAGGACTGAAACCCATACTAGATTGGTGGGCATGGCCTATTCATATTATCACTAGACTATTAATCCAGCAACTCAACTAATGTTCTGGGGACCTGGGTTTGAATCCCACCCAGGTACATCCTGTATACATAAAGCAGAATAGATCTTACCTGCCTACTCAGTGATGCTCAGTTTGGGTTCCACCAGGGCCACTCAGTTCCTAACCTCATCACAGGCTTGGTCCAAACATGGACAAAGAGCTGAATTCCAGAGGTGATGTGAGAGTGACAGCCTTTGCATCAAGGCTGCAATCAACTGAGTGTGGTATCAAAGAGCCTGACCAAAACTAGAATCAATGGGTATCAGGGGACAAACTTTCTGCAGGTTGGAGTCATATTTGGCACATAGGAAGATGGTTGTGGTTGTTGGAGGTCAATTATCTCCAGGACATCTCTGCAGGAGTCTGTCAGGATAGTGTCTGAGGCCCAACCACCTTCAGCAGCTGCTTCATCAATAACTTTCCCTCCATAATAAGTTCCAAAGTGGGGATGTTTGACAATGATTACACGATGTTCACGACTATACATGACTCCTTGAATACTGAAGCAGCCCATGTTCAAGTGTAACAACATATGGACAATATCCAGGCTTGGGCTGACAAGTGGCAAGTAACATTCATGCCACACAATGCCAACCTATGACCATCATCAATAAGAGACAATCGAATCACTACCCCTTCAATGGTGTTACCATCACTGATTGCTCCACCATCAACATCCTGGGGCTTACCACTGACCAGAAACTCAACCAGACTTGCCACATTAACACAGTGTTTACAAGAACAGGTCAGAGGCTTGGGAAACTGCAGTAACTCACCTCCTAATTCCCCAAAGCTTGTCCAATATCTGTAACGTATAAGTCAGGAGTGTGAAGGAATACACTCCACTTACCTAATGGGTGCAGCTCCAACAATACTCAAGAAGCTTAACACCATCCAGGACAAAAACCCGGCTTGAATGATACTGCATCCACGAGCATCTATTCCCTCTACCACCGGCGCTCAGCAGTAGCAGTGTGTACTATCTACAAGATGCTGCAGTAGATCCTCAGACAGCACCTTTCAAACCCACGAACACTTCCATCCAGAAGGACAAGGGCAGCAGATACATGTTAATCCCCCCACCTTCAAGTTCCCCTCCAAGTCACTCACCATCCTGACTTGAAATATATCGCTGTTCCTTCACAGTCGCTGGGACAAGATCGTAGAATTCCTGGCATTGTGGGTAACCGCACAGCAGGTGGCCTGCAGTGGCTCAAAAAGGCAGCTCACCACCATCTTCTCTAGGGCAACTAGGAATGGGGAACAGTTGCCGGCCAGTGACACCCCCCGTTCATGAAAATGAATTAAAAATACATACTCAGACAAGACGGATGGAGTGGTGCTGAGTCTTCATGGCCTGACTAGTGGAGCGAGATATGGGTGTTTATGGACAGGGCTCATACAAAATTGGCAGCAACAATACATGAGCTGGCAGAATCAATCATGGATACTTGTTAGTGTGTGGCAGTGATTCTAATTCATCTGCCTCGGATTGAGGTTAAATGTTGCCAGCGCAGCAAGCAGATCAGCGGGGTGTAATGAAAAATATGCAGTGTATTGAGTTTATGTAGAATGATTTGTGTGAACAAGGCACCTGGTATAGGAGGTATCAGGTAGCTATTTGTTAGTGAGAATTCAGAACATCTGCAATGAGTGCAGTATCAGCAAAGTGTCAATAACACCAGTGAAGTTACCTAACAGAGAGGAACAGTAGCTTTTGTTTAATTACACAGTTGTCAGACTGCAAAATGTGAGAAATAGGACAGTAAGGAAAGCAGTTCAACATATGATGATAGATACTTGATTTATTATTAAACTTCCCATTATGAAAGTATTAACTGAGCTTTGATATTGTACCCTGCCTAGCATTTTCTGCCCTGTTTCAGCAAGTTTTGCCCCATTTTGTTTCATGCCTGGCTCAGAGGAAAAGTTGCCTTTTTCACAGTAGCTAATTGAAATGCAGCCCTTTCACTGAACTCAGTGTGTAGCTTGAATCGGGATTAGATTTATAGCAGGTATCGTTCTAAGATCCTGTCTCGATTGTGGGCCATTGAATTATTTTTGTTTTAGGCTAATTAGGTACAGTGGTTACTTTGTTTTGAAGGCCAGTACTTTGCACAGAGAACACTGTGACGATGTCCATTGAATTTTAAACATTTGTGAACAACAGTTTGGAGAAGTGCCCTTCTGAACAAAGACCGATGATTTTGAATTTCTGTAGCTCATATTCTGTGGCTGCATCTTATTCAGCCACCTACGCTGGGAGGAATATGTGATCGGCTTATGAATTTTAATCTTCTTGGTATCAAAGGGAACGGCACCTGAAACCAACTGGCTGCAAAAGCCGGAGATAATTGTCTGAGTTTGAGCCTGCTCGTTAGCCCAGTGCTGAAAGTACTCACTCAAACAGAGGTCAAAAGTTGGTTCTAGCGTAACTTCACCGCAGAGTTGGAAATTCCTCTGATGCTTGGCAGTGAGATGGCCCCTTTGATTTTCACTGAGCTGGGTTAGTGTGTTAAATTCCTGCATTTCTTCAGACAAAACAAGCAAATGATAAAGTGCAGGACCTCTCAATACTGCTGACATTGTGCTTATGGTAGTTTCCTTAGATCTACCCAGCTGTTCCAGTTTAAATAATACCCTTGTGGAGCATTTATGCCCATTGCACATCAATGATATTTGCTACAGGCACCTAGTTGCATTTTGTAAGTCCAAAATATTCAAGTTGGCTTAAAAATACTTTTTTTTCTCTATTTTGTTATTGAATATAAAGTAAGATTGAATCTACACTCCCCACACTCTGTCCTAATGGATCATGTTCTACAAATTGTATCCAATTAGTCACTTTGGATACATTAATTCAAGGCCAGGAACAATAAGTCCAAAGTACAAGCTCGCAGAGGAAGAGACCACCTGTAGTCATCCCTTTAAAGTTGCTGCTTTTTAACTCCGGAAACTCTCAGCAGTATAGAGGAAATGAAGGGCTGTGGGCAGTCAAGCTGGCAGCTAATGTGTTCTTTTTTGCCTGCTGCTTTAACCGTGCTGTGGATGAATCCACTCTGTAATCCAAACAAAAGAGCGGAATGATTATCTACATCTTTACAATGCTGAAGGATTTCAATATTGCAGTGGTAAGCAAGTTATTAGCAGGACTGGAGGACATCAGCATAAAATTAGCAAACCGCAAGCAAGGTTGGAGATTAGTAGAGTTTCATTTTCTCACTCCGCAAGTACAATGCATTTGTGGAATAGACTCCAATTTGAGTAGCTAATCCTATGTGATTAGTTCCCTTATTATGAACACTCTGTGGAGAATCCCCTTGATCTCGGAATGAGTTGGTTAATTGATCATTTATGTCGTAGTACATGGTGCAGCATTCCAGTTATAAGACAGCAAGTAGAAAAGCCGATGCAATGTGACTGGGTCCAAGTCCTATAAAGGACAGCTGAATGCTACACCATTATTTATGCTGACTGACTAATCAATGGGATAGGGTGTGGAAGTAGCTGCTATCTAATTAGAAGGACCATTGTTTTCACCATCACACTTCAAACTCCAGAATTTTCAACTGGCAACTTTCTAATTACCGATTCTTATATTATGCTACAGATAATTCCTGGGGCAGAGGTTTTCATTTAGTTGTGCTGCTTTCTTCCAGCACATATTGAGTAATCAATCGTCCAAGTTAGAAACAGTGAGCTTAAACTTGGCCTCGTCTACAAAAGTGGTCATCTCTCTGTGTATTTCTGACAGAGCAACTTAATACATTTTCAGGCACAAGGGCACAAGTCAGTACACTTCAAACACGTTTATGTCTTTTTACGAAGAAGCCATCTATTGTACAGCAATATAACTAGCAAATTGTACTTTTTTTAAAGTAGTCATTGTTTAATTTTAAGTCATTCTCAGGAGTTGGATTCAAAACAGGTTTGAAGTACCCACTCTTGTGAGAAAGTCATTTGCAGTATTCACAAAACTGTACCCAACGTTACCAAACTTAAGTTGTAAAGGGTAAATTAGGAATAATTTTATCCAAACCTTTTGCAATAAAAATTATGTTCTAAAACACTAGCTGTGCTGGTCAATTTGCATTTGGTGATATGTGAAATGTGGCTTTGGTTGGAAACTGACGGAAAAAGGGACATTTAACGCTAATGCAATTTGGGGCTAGTTCGCTGATTTCGCCTCAGGCAGAAACCTTGATTTGCCTAAACTGGCATTGTGAACAACCCTATTCGATTCAGTTTCTTATCTTCTCTCCGTTCTGTTTGGTGTAAGCTTCAAAATGAAAGTTCTAGAGGAATGTTTTGTTTGTAAACAGTGTTTGGTGCAACTGTGACAAGCTTTTGGCAACTTGGTTAAGACTTTCAAAATGACTAAATCTCCTGTGGCCACTTAAATGCAGGATCTATGCTATCCATGTTCCTGTAAGTATGTTCTGAGGTCATAGAGACTGCAAATTCTCAGAATATTTTTGTTGGCATGTGGATTAGTTTAGCTCTGAACTTGGGTTACTGTTATTATATTTTTATATTATTATTATTACCAAATTGATCACAATATAGTTGTATACTAAGGATGTACAACTATAATTCTCCATCCCAACTTGTCCAACCTTCACATTTGTTTATTCAAAATACAGCCTTGAATGAATTACAGTTTGCTTCCGGAAAATACTAGAAAGACTGAATTGATCATCTTTCGACCCACACCCCAATCTCTGCACCTTTGCCACCAATTCACACACCTTGGGACTACTATTTTAGATTGAACCAGCTGGCAAGCACATCGTTTTATTGAATAGACTTGATTAGCAATGGAGTTCTTCCAAAGAGCCAAAACAGATTTCCTAAGCCTCAATTGAATCCAAAATGAGTTTCTGTCTCCCCATTTGATGCAACTCAAAGATTCATGCGATACGTCTCTCTAACATTGCCTCTATTGAAATTCTTATCTATGCCTTTGACCCTTCCAGACTCAGCCATGTTCTCATTTTAGGGGATTAAATTGAGGACAGGCTGCGTAAACTTAGCTTCAACTGCAAACAGCAATTTTGAGGATTGATAATTGAGGTATCTAAAATCTTAGAAGGATTTGATGTTGTTGGTATGGAGAACATAGCTCCTTCTATGGTGAAATTGTGAACAAAAGGAGAAGATCTTAAAATTAGAGTTAGCTAATTTAGGAGATAAATCAGGAAGCAATTTTTCATGCAAAAGATATTGTAAATTTGGAGAAGTGTGCCTCCAGTGATTGTAACTGCTGAGATGTGTAAAGAAAACTCAATTCTTAGGTGATTGAATGGCCTTCTCCTGTTTTCTCTTCCTAAAACTTGAATGTTTCAAGTTGCGGTTATACTGTCGTCTGTTTGGTGCAATGAGTCATCTGATGAAAAGGTCCTGGTCCTGAATATGTGTTGAATTTATCCCATTTCCAACCATTACTCTGGCATGAGGTTGGATGAATTGCCGGAAAAAAAACCCCGGCAAAAAGAACTCCTGCTAGTTTTCTGGCAATCCCACCAAACCGCCACTTGAAGTTACAGCAGAGAACACAGGGACACCAGGGAATCTTTCAGACCTGGATTATTTGATTATTTTTTTCTGGATTTTTATTAGCTGGGTGGCTGATGATCATTTTAAGTTGGATTTCTACTTGCAGAATTCAACCCAATGTGAATTAGCCTCTTCTACTTCATATGCTGTTAATGAGTGTGAGAAACGAAGCTTACTGTTCAATAATTTCAGTCCGAGTCAAATTCTGAAGTAGTCTTTATTCATATGGTCGTGCAAGCCTGGGTGACCATAAAGTAGGCACCCCTATCAGGAGGTTAGATTACAATTTATACAGTTCAGTTGAGTCTCCTGGTACTCCCCCTTTACTTCATATCTGATAGTTGTATTGCTCTGTGCAGTTGCTAATCTAATCAGCTTACCACATCTGTCTGTGGCCTGTTGTTTCATTACTTTTGCTGATGCAACACAGGGTCTTATTTGGTTATCTTGTCCATACTAACTCCCTATGTGTTTGACAATTGCAACTGTCATGTCAATACATCTGTTTCTGCCAGTCGACCACCTCTCTTTTCGGTTAATTATTTCTTGGTATATACTCTCATGTTTCCGCCTTGCGATTTTTGCAAAAGCAAGATACAGTTACTTGTAACTGTTTGTGCAAGCATATTTAGCTTAGCATATACCCCCTCCCATGACTGAGCCTTATGATTTTTGTAGAAACAACAATCTTCGCAAGATCCTCTCAAAATCCCCCCTTTTTTAAAAATAATTGTTTTCTGCATTTCTCTCATATGTCGCCCCCAAATTTGCAAGCATCATCCCCAAGACTTCATCCATCTTGGCCTCAAGGTCACCCATCCCCTCATTGTTCAAGAGGTAGAGTTCCTCTGTTTGATTACCTTTTAGGGGTATCTGTATTGCCAAAGCTGTCTCAATCAGCCGTTGGGTTAGTCCCTGTACACAAGGTGTGATACAACAGCCAATTGCTACAAGTACCCCTGCAAACACTATCAGGGAGGTGAGGATGAAGACTACTACTCCCTTCCATTTTCCAAACCATGATTCCAGCCATCCCGTGAATGATGTGTCTACTCCTGAATTCTCAGCCAGTTCTTCCACCAAGGTGGTCAATCCTCGCAAGGCACGAGTGATTGGCCTGTCAGGTGCGATATTATTTGGAATAAAAGTACAACAGCTCCCTCCCAACATCACGCATACACCCCCTTTTGCAGCTAAGATCATATCTAAGGCCATTCTATTTTCCCAGATCATTCTACTGGTTGCATCAAGCTGTTCTGTTATGCCTTTGACTGCTGTCCTAGTGTAATTGATGAATCTTTGCTGATTATAGAAAATATAGTTTATTCAGTCCACATTCTTGTTGACCGTTACCCACCAGAATAGAGCTGATTCAAAACCTGCTGCAATCTGGTTGCGAGCCTTGTATTTATCCAGTACCCCTCTAGGAACTCCTGTAGAGTCGAGATAAATCATCAAAGGAGGTGTCTAATAATGATTTTTTATTCCTTCCCCGTTTTGTTGCTATCTTCTCCTTTTCAAATGCCAAGGTGAATGGAATTGCCAATTGTACAATTGCACATATCCCTCTCCAATCTGGAGGGAGGGTGGGTCTCAATATTTTGCCTCCACAGTATCACCACAGATCCGCTTGCGGAACCTTCAGTGCTGAGTAGTTCCCTCCCTTGTCTGTTTCGGAGACATTCTCAATTTCTACACATAATTTCAGCTCCTCCAAGTCTCTGAATCGGGTTGTACCTTGTTTACGCATACACAACGTGTGATTTCCGACTGCGGCTGAAAACAGGGGGGCTTTTAAGCCTTTCTTCTCCAAGGGAGGGAACATCAGAGATAGGGAGGTGCAATTCCTATCATTCCATGCAGTCTCATCCTGATACAGGGCTATCATACATTTCATGCCCTTTCTGTCTCGCTTCCACCCGAGCGGAAAGGGAATCACCTGGGCCACTGGCCTACCGGAGGAACATGCATAGCAATTGCTCTTATTCAGACTTTTTACAGTATACTTTACCCATTCAACCCAGGCATTTGCATCACCATATCCAGTTTCTATTTTGATGGTCTGTTTCAAGTCCTTCACCTCTATAACTTTTACCACCTTAGAGTCATTGGGAGGGGTGAAAGGTTGCATCTTATCATCCAGTTGTTCCGTCCGTCTTCCCTTTCTTACACTAATTCGGAAACACCAGCCCGAGAAATCATTCCCGTTTGTTTTCTCCCAAATGTTTCATTGAATTGTACCTGATAGGTGGTCCCCGCTAGAATCGCTTCGTGCCATGTGGTTTTCTTTATCGTTAAGTATATTGGGTTACACTTTTTACTGGGACATTCGAGAGCTGGTTGGAAGGGGGCCCGGTGTACTGTGATGAGACCAGTATACCAAGTACCATCCCCAAGGCCATCCCTGTAGGACTTAAGATGTATCTCTGAGCTGCTGTACTGTCTCTGATTATCTACATCCCCACAATTTACTCAGCTACATGCATGTGTGTCTATTACTTGCGGATTATCAGACTCAGGGACTGTTAATAACAAGTATGAAAATGATGTTTGACAAAATCCCAATACTAAAAGAGCTAATATTATAACCCTAAGCATTTCCAGCATTCTACAATAGTATTGAAGCACCGAGAAACTTTACATGCAATCTATAAAAAAACCTTCTCGCACTCGCATCGCCATGCTATAATCAGTCACTCAGTCTTTTTAGCCTGAGTTTCAGTGGTTCTTGCATTGATTCAGCCGTCCAGACTTCTTTCTCAACCAGGGATTCCACTGGTCCCTTAATCCTGGTGTAGTGAGTCCAGCCTTTCTCTGCTGTTTATCGCCGTTTCAGTAGGCAAAAGAGCCTGGTACGCTCCCTCTCAATCTGGTTGCAATTCAGTTTCTGTCCATGACTTAATTAGGACCCAATCGCCCGGCCGGATGGGATGAACGGTGAATTCAAGGGGCAGAGTCTGTTCCAATAAACCCTGTTTCCTGAGGAAAGACAAAGAGGAGGACAAGCCCAGTATATACTTCTTTAAGAACAAATCTCTAGTTTCTGGGATTGGCAGTTCCCCTTTTGTTCCCAAGTAGAGCAGACCAAACAATATCTCATAAGGAGACAGCCACAAATCTTTCCTTGGGGCCATCCGCACTCACAAGAGGGCTATAGGTAAACACTTAGTCCAAGGGAGTCTGGCTTCTATTATTAATTTAGATAACTGCTTCTTGAGTGTCTGGTTCATTCTGTCAACCTTTCCTGATGAGGGTGAGTGCCAAGGGGTGTGGAACTCCCAGGAGATTCCTAACCCCTTCATCGTTCCCTGGAGTACCTTGGAAGTAAAGTGAGTTCCCTGATCCGAGTCTATACACTCCACTGGGAACTGTGTGTTCAAGTATTATCTTGGACACCCCACTTATGGTGGCAGTGGCCAGAGGATATGCCTCTACCCAACCAGATAAGTGATCAACTATTACCAACATATATCTCAGCCTTCCCACTTGGAGTAATTTGGTATGATCTACCTGGATGCACTGGAATGGTTTTAGCCCAGGGTCTCTCCCTCCTGGAACTTGTTTCCTTAGCACCTTCTTGTTTACCTTCCTGCATGTTATATATCCCTCACATATCTGTTTGGCTATCATATATATCCCTTTGCATTCATATTTCCTTAAGACTAAATCACACATTGCTTGCACTCCCCAATGACTCCCCTGATGTAGGACAGCCATAATCTCTAGCGTCATCATTTTATTCAACATTTCCCTCCCATCGGGTAACATCTAGCGCCCATCCACTGTCTTTGCGGCCCCTAAGTCTTTTAGTTCCTCCTCCTCCTTTGCAGTAAACAACGGGGTACCCTGAGGATCCGGAATTACAAGTATTAGGGAGTATATCGCTGCTGCTTGTGGATTCAGGGCCACTTCTTTAGCTACCTCATCGGCCAGTCAATTTCCTCTTACTTCTGGATCATTCCCCTTTTGGTGTCCATTTATATGAACTATCGTTATTTCCCTCAGGAGTAACAGGGATTTTAATATTTGTTCTATCAATTCCTCATGTGCTAGTTCTTTTCCTTGACTATTTATTAGTCCTCTTCCTTGCCAAATCTTTTCGAGGGTGTGCACCACTCCAAATGCATATTTGGAGTCTGTGTACACCGTTCCTTCCTCGTCTTCTAAGGCTCAGAGAGCTCTTTCCAGGGCATAGAGTTCACAAGTTTGGGCTGACCAGCCATTAAGCAGTCTCCTGGCCTTGATAAGGCACCCCCTCCCCCCCATCCCATCTATGAGAGCATATCCATTATGTCTCTTACCCTCAATCATCTGGGAGAACTCGTCGATAAACAACCGAGCTCCCGCATAGAGCGGGATGCCCCTCAGGTCCATCTGCACTTTCGTCTAATATTCACTAATATCAAGGCAGTTGTGTACTGGATTACCACGGGACCTCCCCCTCTCCCTTCCACAGGAATGTGGCTGGATTTAAGCAACTATCTGTCACTAACACAAAATCATCCCTCTCTATTAAAATTGCCTCATATTTCAGGATCCTAGAGTCTGTGAGGCATTGTCCTGCTTTCTGATTTAATATGGTCCATACCTGGTGTGGAGTGCTGACTGTTAGGGCTCCCCCAAAGGTAAGTTTCCAACTCTCCTCTACCAATAAGGCTGTTGCTGCCACTGTCTGCACACACTCTGCCCACCCCCATGAGACCAGATCTAGCAATTTGGACAAGTAGGCAATCGGTTGTTTCATTCTCCCCAATCGCTGGGTTAGGACCCCTAGAGCCTCCCCCCATCCACTGTGGCAAACAAGTGGAAGGGCTTGTCTAGGGAGGGTAATGCGAGGACAGGGGCATGGATTAGGTTCTTCTTTAGTTCTTCAACCAATTCCCTCTCTTCATTTGTCCAATTCAATAATTCAGGTTCTTCCTCCAATAGTTTCAGATATAATTTCTTTGTCTTCTGTGCATATGAGTCTATCTATAATCTACAATACCCAGTTAACCCCAAGAATCTTTGCAACTCCTTTTTGGTCTTGGGCAGTGACATTTCCACGTTTCCCATTATTCTTTCTGGGCTTATTTTTCTTTTTCCTTCACTGATTAGATGTCTCAAATACTGAACTTCCTTTTCTATATTCTGTAATTTCTTCTTGGAGACCCTCAACCCTTGTTGTCCCAGAAAGTTTAGTAATTTGTTTGTGGCCTCTATTGCTTTGTCTCTCCTCTTGCCTGTTCCCAGAAGATTATCTACATATTGTAACAGAGTAGTCCCTTCGGGACTACTGAATTCCTCCAAGACTTGCTCCAACACCTGACTAAAGAGATTCGGGGATTCAGTGAATCCTTGTGGGAGTACTGTCCACCTGTACTGCTGTTTTCGTCCTGTCTTTGGATCCTCCCACTCAAAGGCAAACATATTCCTACTTCCTTCCGCCAGTGGACATGCCCAGAAGGTATCTTTTAGATCCACTACACTGAACCATTTCTGGTCATGGGGAATCTTACTCCATAGTGTATAGGGGTTAGGGACCACAGGATGGCGGATTTGGACTGTTTGGTTCAACGCCCTCAGGTCTTGTACCAGACGTTAAGTGCCATCCGATTTCTGTACTGGAAGAATAGGGGTATTGTAAGGGGACATGCAGGGCTCTAGTAATCCATCCTCAATCAACCCCTCAATTACTGGCTGCAATCCCCTGCATCCCTCTGTTGAAATTGGATACTTTCTTTCACGTACTACGTCTCCCTCTCTCTTTAAACTGATCTCCAAAGGAGGTATTTGTAATCCTCTGCGATTCCCTTCCCGAGCCCATACCATGGGTTCTATTTCTCTCTGTCTTCCTCGGTCAGGATGGCCATTTGTATCACTAATCTCTGGTCCCGTACTCCAATTTCCAGTCCCAAGAGTATGATTAAATCCCTCCCCAACAAATTACTTCCAATATCAGAGATATATAACAGTTCGCCTTCGACTGTCTCTTCTCCACTTTCAATCATCATAGGTTTAAAACCTGGGACTGTAAATCCCTCCCCTTTTACCCCAGAGACAGATAATATTTGCTTTGAAATTCCTGCTCCCCTGGGCTTGAAATTTAGACCTCGCTGCCCCTGTGTCGACTAAGAAAACTACATCCTCTTTATAAGGTCCACCTTTAAGTTTATTAAGGGTCCCTGGTGGGTCTCCGGGGGCAGGAACCCGTGACACCCCTATTCTTCATCAAAGTTTGAAAGTGGTATCGCACTCTCTTCCCTTTTCAGATCCGGACATTCCGGCTTAAAGTGACCTGTCTTTCCACAGTAGTAACATCCCACCTGCGGGGATTTCCACCTTAATCCCTGTCCCTGTTGACTGGACCCACTAACGGGTCATCCTTGTCCTGTTCCTCTACCTCTATTTTCAACATACCTCCAGCCACCATTCCAGTTGCTTACTATCGGTTCCACACGATCAGTTCCACTTTTTTCTTAACTACCTCATCAACCGTGGCTACCATCATTTTTGCCTTCTGTTTTTGCTTCTCATCCTCTCTCCTCACAAACACCTAGGGGCTTTTCGCTCCACCTCTAGATGTGATTAGATTAGATTACTTTTTTAGATGAGATTACTTAGTGTGGAAACAGGCCCTTCGGCCCAACAAATCCACACCGACCCTCCGAAGAGGAGCAACCCACCCAGACCCATTCCCCAACCTTTACCCCTTCGGCTAACACTACGGGCAATTTAACATGGCCAGTTCACCTAACCTGCACATCTTTGGACTGTGGGAGGAAACCCACGCAGACATGGGGAGAATGTGCAAACTCCACACAGATAGTTGCACGAGGCGGGAATTGAACCCAGGTCTCTGGCGTTGTGAGGCAGCAATTCTAACCACTGTGCCACCCTGGATATCTGGCCATGATTTTGTTACGAAATGTACCCTCAGTAGCCCTTCTGCTACTGACCCTTCTGGGTCTATTCCAGAATACTTTCTCATAGAATCTCTTAATCTTTGGAGAAAGGCTGAAGGGGTCTCATCCCTTCCCTGGCACACTTCAAACGCCTTTGTCAAATTTTGTGACTACGGCGCCGCCCCTCTGATTCCCTTTCATATTAAGTCTTTGAGCTCTTTCATTTCCTCTCTATGATCTTCATTTTGATTATCCCACCTGCGGTCCCTAAGGGGAAACTTTGCATCAGCTTCTCCAGCCTGCCCATCCCCGAGTGGGTGTTCCCTGTCCCAGATCTTAATCACGGCTCCTCTAATGAGCCCTCTTTCCTCTCCAGTAAATAAAATGCTTAATATAGACATTAGTTCTGCCCAAGTATATAAACTGGGACCCAGAAATTGGTTGATTTGTTCGGACAATCCCACCGGTCTTCTATGCTGACCTTCATTTCCTTCTTAAAGGTCCGTACCTCCCCACTCATTAGGAGTGAACTTACAAACCCAATTTCCTTATCCCCTATTGGGACTTCACGGAGGGGATACATAGTGGAACTTCCTTGTTGGTCTTTGTCCAACTTTTCCTTCTGCATTTCTTTTTGTTTGCGGGTAATCATCCCTGTCATTCTGGTTTCCCCCGGCCCCGGCCCTGGTCCTGACTTTGACTCTGGCTCTGGCCCTGTCTCTGCCGCCGATTCCCCTGTCCCTGTTCCTCCTGAGTCTTCTTCTGCCCTATTTGCAGGTTCGTTATATGGGGACGGCAGATTATCTAATACTTCCCATGGAGTTGGCACCATGGGAGAGTCTTCCTTCTCTGTTTTAACTAAATGAATATTTCTTCCTGAACCCCTCTTCCAACATGAAGCATAATCTGATTCCTCCTGACTGAGGGGCTGTTTGCTGTTGACATATAAGTTCAAATATTGACAAACCCACTCCTCGTCTGACCCCTAGTGTAGCCAGAAGACGGCAGGATGAAGAATGGACTCCTTAGTCCATACAGAACAACAATATTTAATCATCTTCTTCCTATCCTTTTCCCTTGTACAAGTATTATGTTTCCAATTCCTCAACATCCTCCCTAATGGTCTTTCTGGAGGTATGTTGTCAGGGACCTCGCCTCCATTTCCATTTCCTGTTTCCGCAGAGGCTTTTTCTTTACCCTCAGCACAGCCCATATTGAGTCCCTTTGTTCGTCCCTTATTAACTACAGGAACTCAATCCCAGCCACCAAGGCAGTACTTAAAAGTCAATTTTCTTACCTTAGTCTGTGCACGGAGTTGCCTGGCTTAACGTCTCCCTTTGTCTACTGTTCAAGTATTACCACCTAACTCTTTCCTGGTTCAGAATGACTCCTTGAGGATCCTTAGGTTAAAAACAATGACTGCAGATGCTGGAAACCAGATTCTGGATTAGTGGTGCTGGAAGAGCACAGCAGTTCAGGCAGCATCCAACGAGCAGCGAAATCGACGTTTCGGGCAAAAGCCCTTCATCAGGAATAGAGGTAGGGTGGAGAGATAACTGAGAGGAGGGTGGGGGTGGGGAGAAAGTAGCATAGAGTACAATAGGTGAATGGGGGTGGGGATGAAGGTAATAGGTCAGAGAGGAGGGTGGAATGGATAGATGGAAAGGAAGATAGGCAGGTAGATCAGTGATGCTGGAAGAGCACAGCAGTTCAGGCAGCATTCCCTGAGGATCCTTGTCAGTCTACCGGGAGGGGTACCCACCATCGAGAAACACAGGACCGTTCTAAAAGGGAACAGGATGCGTCTTCCCAGCCGTCGACGGTGCCTACTCCGCCAGTAATGACAGGATCCCGGATGAGCCCCCAGTTGTGAGAAACGAAGCTCACTGTACAATAATTTCAGTCCAAGTCAAATTCTGAAGCAGTCTTGGAAGCCTGGGTGACCATAAAGAAGGCACCCCGATCAGGAGGTTAGATTACAATTTATACAGTTCAGTTGAGTCTCTTGGTACTCCCCCTTGTACTTCATATCTGATAGTTGTATTGCTCTGTGCAGTTGCTAATCTAATCGGCTTACCACATCAGTCTGTGGCCTGCTGTTGATAGCTGGGTCTTATTACTTTAGCTGATGCAACACTAGGTCTTATTTGGTTAACTTGTTCATACTAACTCCCAATGTGTTTGACAATACATCTGTTTCTACCAGTCGACCACTTCCCTTTTCAGTTAGTTATTTTTTGATATATATCGTCATGATTCCGCCTTGCGATTTTTGCAGAAACAAACCCAGTTACTTGTAACTGTTTGTGCAAGCATATCTAGCTTAGCATACACCCCTAAGCATACACCCCCCACCCCCGCCCCCCCAATGACTCAGCCTTATGATTTTTGCAGAAACAACAACCTTCGCAAGGGCCTCTCACATGAGTATTGATAGCAAGATTGCCCAAGTGTTAGTATGATTATTATTCCTCAAGGAGGCAGAATTAATTATTTGGGATTGCTTTCCAAGTTGGGGAAAAGGGCGAGGCTATCACTCATTGTAGCAGAGATGATGTTGGCATAATCATCTAAGATATGGAACATAGAACATTACAGTGCATTACAGGCCCTTCAGCCCTCGATTTTGCACTGACCTGTAAAACCAATCTGAAGCCCATCCATCCTAAACTATTCCATTTTCATCCACCTGTTTATCCAAAGACCTCTAAATGCACTTAAATTGGAATGCAGGCAGGGCATTCCACGTCCCTACTGCTCTCGGTGTAAAGAAACTTCCTCTGACATCTGTCCTATATTTATTACCCCTCAATTTAAAGTTATGCCCTTTCGTGCTATTTATCATCATCCGAGGAAAAAGGCTCTCACTGTCCAACCCATCCAACTCTCTAATTGTCTTATGTCTCAATTAAGTTATCTCTCAACCTTCTTCTCTCTAACAAAAACAGCCTCAAGTCCCTCAGCCTTTCCTCATAAGACCTTCCCTCCACACCAGGCAACATCCTAATAAATCTCCTCTGAACCCTTTCCAATACTTTCACATCCTTCCTATAATGTGGTGATCAAAACTTCATGCAATACTCGAAGTGTGATCGCACCAGAGTTTTGTACAGCTGTAATGTGACCTCATGGCTCCAAAACTCAATCCCTCTCCCAATAAAAATCAATACATCATATACCTTCTTAACAACCCTATCAACCTGCGTGGCAACTTTCAGGGTTCTATGCACATGTACACCAAGATTTCTCTGCTCACCTACATTACCTTTAGCCCAGTACTCTTTATTCCTGTTGCTCCATCCAAAGTTAATCACCTCACACTTTCTGCATTAAATTCCATTTGCTACCTCTCAGCCCAGCTGTGCAGCTTATCTATGTCCCTCTGTAACCTGCAACATCCTTCTGCACTATCCACAACTCCACCAACTTTAGTGCCCTCTGTAAATTTACTAACCCATCTTTCTACGCCCTCATTCAGGTCATTTATAAAGATGACGAACAACAGTGGCTCAAAAACAGATCCTTGCATTATACCACTAGTAACTGAACTCCAGGATGAACACCTCCCATCAATCACCACCCTCTGTCTTCTTTCAATTAGCCAATTTCTGATCCAAACCACCAAATCACTCTCAATCCCATGTCTCTATATTTTCGGCAATAACCATCCATGAGGAACCTTATCAAAAGCCTTACTGAAATCTATATACACCACATCAATCACTTTACTCTCATCCACCTGTTTGGTCACCTTCTCAAAGAACTCAATAAGGTTTGTGAGGCACAACCTACCTTTCACAAACCTTGTTGACTATCCCTAATCAACTTATGCCTTTCTACATGATTATAAATCCTATTTCTTATAACCTTTTCCAATACTTTACCCACAACCGAAGTAAGGCTCACTGGTCTATAATTACCAAGGTTGTCTCTACTCCTCTTCTTGAACAAGGGAACATTTGCTATCCTCCAGTCTCCGGCACGGGGGACCGATCTATTTTCACACTTTCCAGAATTACTAACATCTCTTCCTTATGAACCTCAACCCGCCTAGTCTAGTAGCCTGTATCTCAGTATTCTCCTCAACAAAAATACCTTTTTCCAGTATGAATACTGATGAAAAATATTCATTTAGCACTTCTATCTCCTCTGATGTTATTTCCCACAACTGTCCTTGACTGGCCCTAATCTTACTCTAGTCATTCTTTTATTACTGACATACCTATTGAAACACTACATGAGAAAGATCTGTCAGTTTTTTAATGTCTTTTTAGTTAATCCTATTTGACTGACAGCTTTGTCTGTTGTAAAAGCATTGCTTTTGATGACATTCCAGTCTGCAGTTGGAAATAGTGAGTTGGTATAAATTAGCATATCGTCTCAAGGTACCTTCACTAAATCTCTGCTTTCCTGCACAGTTATTGAAGAAGTGAAGTTTATACCTAACTCTTCCTCACAGCTGTGTTTGAGATTTCCAGAATTTATAAGTTTTGAAACTCTAATTTTGAAATGGATTCAATAATTTTAATGTAATGTGAAATCTGTTGATTTTGCGCTTGTTTCTATTTAATAATAGTATCTAATAAACTAGTCAGTGATTTACACTGAGTGAGAAAGTTTATGGGAGTAATATATGTCCATCAGCTGGAGAGATGATGAGAGTGTGAGACAAGGTATCTTATTTCGGGCTTATGCCCGAAACGTCAAATCTCCTGTTCCTTGGATGCTGCCTGACCTGCTGCGCTTTTCCAGCAACACATTTTCAGCTCTGATACTCCAGCATCTGCAGACCTCACTTTCTCCCCATCTTATTTTCATGCACTTATTAGGCACCTGATAGTCATTTTACAAATACTGTTATGAGCTGACTAAATTGTTTTGCCTTTGTCTATGTTCTCAGTTGATATCAGTTTCAGTTTGACTGCAAAGTAATGACCATGAATGCATTTTGAAAGGAAGCCACAATAGCACTTTGCCACCAAGTTCTCTGGCATTGCTACAACTGGCATTGGTATAACATTTTAAAAAGGTTAGGAGGAGACATTCAGGGAACTGTTTGGATGCTAGGGAAGATGGAGAATTAATTGGACAAAAAATTAGTTTCATAAACCTTGGAATTCTTCAAGTGAAAATCCTAATCAAAATACAACAAGTTGAGACAGGTATTGTTCTCTTAATCCCTTTACAGAATGTTGTCATTGCTTCCAAGGACAGCGTTTGTTGCCTATAATGACTTGTACTTGGAAAGGTGGGGGTGATCTGCCTTGCTGATTTGCTGCAATTCATGTTGTGAAAGGACACCCACAGAATAGGAGCTCCAGGATATTGATGAAATGACAGTGAAAGAATGGTGGCTGTTGTTCCAAGACAGGATGATACTAAAGTCGGTGGAGTAGTGGACAATTCGGAAGAATGTTATAGGTTACAGGGAGATTTGGATAAAATGCGGAATTAGGCTGAGAGGTGGCAAATGGAGTTCAATGCAGCTAAATGTGAGGTGATTCAGTTTGGGAAGAATAACAGGAAGGCAGAGTACTGGGTCAATGAAAACATTCTTGGTAGTGCACATGTCCAGAGAGGTTTTGGAGTCCATGTACATAGATCTCTGAAAGTTGCCACCCAGGAGGATAGTGCTGTTAAGAAGGTATACGGTGTGTTAGGTTTCATTGGTAGAGGGATTGAGTTCCAGAGCTACAATATCATGCAGCAAAACACTGGTGCAGCTGCACTTGGAATATTGTGTACAGTTCTGGTCGCCATATTTTGGGAAGGATGTGGAAGTATTGCAAAAGGTGCAGAGGAGATTTACCAGATGTTGCCTGGTCTGGAGGGAAGATCATATAAAGAACGGCTGAGAGACTTGGGTCTGTTCTCATTGGAAAGAAGAAGGCTGAGAGGGGATTTGATTGAGACATACAAGATGATCAGAGGATTAGATAGGATAGACAGTGAAAGTCATTTTCCTAGGATGATAACGTCAGTTTGTGCAAGGGGGCATAACTACAAATTGAGGGGTGATAGTTTTCAGACAGATGTCAGAGGCAGGTTCTTTACTCAGAGATTGGTAAGGGCTTAGAATGCCCTACCTGCAAATGTAGTCAACTCAGCCACACTAGGGAGATTTAAACAATCCTTGGATAAGCACATGGATGATGATGGGATAGTATAGGGGGATGAGCTGAGAATAGTGCACTGGTTGGCGCAACATAGAGGGCCAAAGGGCCTGTTCTGTGCTGTATTGTTATATGTTCTATAGTGTGGAGGGGAATTTGTCGGTGGCAGTGTTCCATGTATCTCCTGCTTTTCTCCTTCTCAGTGGGAGAGGTCCTGTGTTTAGATGGTGCTGTTGAAAGCCCCTTGATGAGGTGCTGCAGTACTCTTTGTACTTAATACATACTGTTATCACTGTGCATCGGTAGTGAAGGGTGTAACTGTTAAGATTAGTAGATGGGATGCCATTCAAGTAGGCTGCATTGTCCTG
The DNA here is from genome assembly GCF_020745735.1 of Hemiscyllium ocellatum. Taxonomy (NCBI): domain Eukaryota; kingdom Metazoa; phylum Chordata; class Chondrichthyes; order Orectolobiformes; family Hemiscylliidae; genus Hemiscyllium; species Hemiscyllium ocellatum. Next base: position 32,055,304 of record NC_083424.1, on the reverse strand, counting down.
CACAGAGTCAAGTTCCTTGAATGTTATTGGAGCTACATTCATCCAGGCTAGTGGAGCATATTCCATCACATTGTGGACTAGTGCCTTGTAAATGCTGGTTTGGAGAGCCCAGCAAGTGAGTTACTAGTTTCAGAATTTCCAACCTCTGACCTGTTGTTGCAACTATAGTATATGTATGGTTTCTATAGTTTGCTTTTGGTTCATGATAATCCCCATAATGGAGGATTCAGCAATGGTAATGTCACTGAATGTCAAGTGAGATGTTGTGTTTTCTCTTGTTGGAGATGGTCATTGCTTGGCACTTGTGCAGGTCAGATGTTGAGAATGTCGAATGAACATAAGACTGGTAAAGAGAAAATATCAGGACACAATGGCTGGCAATACTGAGGCAAATAACTTACTTGCTCTCTGAAAAGTGACCCAAAAATCCTGATGGAAATAGGAAGAAAGTGATAAGAGCCATGAAAGAACCTATTAAGTACGAAGAAAGTGATTCAAAATTGAAGGTGCTGAGCAGATGTATCAATGTTTACTGTGGAGGAGGAGGATGCTGACAAAACTCAGTGGAATAGAATAACCTGGAGGTAATAGATGGGGGAAAATTAATAGGCAATATGTACTGGCAAGATTGACTACGCTCTGAATGGCCTGCATCCTAGATTGCTAAAGGACAGAGTGGAGGGACATGCCAGAGGTTTGGACAGTGGCAAATGTGACATATTTATTCAAAAAAGAATGTAAATACCTAATAATTGCACATTCATCTGTTAAACATTAGTGATTAGTAAGGTTTTAGGAATAGTAATCCAGGAAGTAATTAGGAGGTTCTTTGAGAGGTTCACGTTATGGAAAGCAGCACAGATTTGTTAAGAGAGTTTGTGTTAACTAATACAATTGAATTTTTTTGATGAAGTAACGGAAAAGGTTAATGAAGTAAATCAAATGGATGCTATCTATATGGGTTTAATAAGGTTAACGTAAAAGACTGGCTGAAATAATTGAGGGTCAGCGAATAGGAGGGTCAGTATGAACTTGGATTCAAGAAAATTGGTTGAAGGATATAACACAGAAAAGCCATTGTAAGTGGATGTTGTTCATGCTGAAGGAAGCAGGAAGAGCTGTTCCCCAGTTCACGGTACTGCCTGTTTGTATTTTGGTATATTTATGTACAAAAGAATTAGATATTGGAAGACAAGAGTAACATTTCTGAATTTGCTAAAAAGGCTATGCTTGGACTTAACTATGACAGCTGAGAGATAGACAGAATGAGCAGACAATTGACAGATGGCATTTAAACAGAAAACAAAGTATAAGGTGACAGAACTTGAGAAAAGGAAATGGCACAGACACAAAATGGACCTAATAACATGGTTCTAAAGGCTTTGCAGGGATAGGGGGATCTGGCAGTTCTTGCACATCAGATCTTTGAAGGTGTTGGTAGTTGATCGAGTAATTGACAAAGCTTCTCAAACCTTGGGTTTCATAAATTGAAATATTAAATTTAACAAAAAAACAAACATTATGCTGAATCTCTAGTTGTGGCCTAATGAGAGTCTGTATAGAGCTACATCCAGCCAGGAAGGAAGTGAAGGTCCTTGAGAGGGTGAAGAGAATATTTACTGAAATGTTTCCAGGTCTATAGGTATCTTTGCTGCAAGATTAGGTTGGAGAAGTTTAAATTATCCGTCATGGAGTAATGGAGATTGAGGGGAACTTTAATGGTGGTGCACTGGATAACAATAGGTTTCAAAACCTCTTCCTATCAGATGATGCTATATGGATGAGGTGACGCAGATTTAAAGTTTTGACAAGAGGTGCTGGGAGGAAGAACATTTTTAACACAGCAAATTATAGTGACCCGGAGCTTGATCCCTTTGAGGGTTTTGGAAGCAAAGTCAATCCCTGATCTTTGAAGCAAAGACAATAAATGAATGCAAAAGGAAATTGCATGTGTCTTTCAGGTAAATAAATGTAGGAGGAGAAAGTGAGGTCTGCAGATGCTGGAGATCAGAGCTGAAAATGTGTTGCTGGAAAAGCGCAGCAGGTCAGGCAGCACCCAAGGAACAGGAGATTCGACGTTTCGGGCATAAGCCCGAAGAAGGGCTTATGCCTGAAATGTCGAATATCCTGTTCCTTGGATGCTGCCTGACCTGCTGCACTTTTCCAGCAACACATTTTCAACAGGTAAATAAATGTACTCAGTTACAGGAATAGAGAGGTGGAATAGGACTGACTGGATCACTCTACAGACTGCTAGCATGGATACAACAGACCGAATAGTCCCCTCTGTGCTGTTGTGATGCTGTAACAGCTTGCAGAGAAAATGAAACCAAGGTATTTATTTACTCTTTCCTTCAGTATCACATTTCCAACCTTTTCCAGTTGGAACTTTAATTTACCAGTTCTAGATTATGTGTTGAGGATACCATTTTTAATCTGCACAACACAAGTGCGAAGCACCCTGACTTACTTTGTTGAACAAAAACAAGATTTGGCCCAAGGTTTCTCCTCACTGTTTCAAAGTGGCAGACTGTTGTGTAACAGCTGAGGCTCAGCTGGTAGCACTGCGACCTCAGCTGGTAGCACTGCGACCTCAGCTGGTAGCACTGCGACCTCAGCTGGCAACACTGTGACCTCAGCTGGCAACACTGTGACCTCAGCTGGTAACACTGTGCCCTCAGCTGGTAACACTGTGCCCTCAGCTGGTAGCACTGCGACCTCAGCTGGTAACACTGCGACCTTTGAATCTTAAGACATGGGTTCAAGTCCCAATCCAGAGACGTGAGCGCAAATCCTAGGCTAACACTCTAGTGCTGTACTGCAGTGCCAGTGGTGTCACTTGTTGGATGAGACATTAATTCAAAACCTTGACTACTCTCTCAGGAGATGGTATGAAATCGAATGTAATATTGTGCAGAAAGGAAGTTTGTGCTACTGTCCTGGCCAATGTTTTTCCTTCAATCAATAAGATGAAAGCAAATTATCTGGCCAAGGTATCTCGTCACCAACACACCAGACAAATATATTTAGAAAAAAAATGTAACCATTGACTTCAAAATCGGGCAATTGATGCTATTCAGAATTGATTGCCTTGGTCGAGGTAAGCTTTAGGCGGTTTGAAAGTACCTTGGCTGGCTCTGAGGTAGTCCAGAAACATTGTCATGTAGCAAATATGGAGAAGCCTTAAAATAACTGTTGCCACCACATAACAATCTGGAACAGATTCATAGCAGAACTGGATTTGGCTGTATTTTGAGACCTAATTGAGATTTCATCTTGGGTTCTACATTTTCCCATACTGAACTACTGGGCCCTGTTCGTAGCTGATTTACTTTTCTCACTTGATGGATTCTGACCAGCCTCAATCATGAGCACAGGTATCCTGAGAGGGTCCAGTTAAAATTGTGGGTTTTTAATTTGAAGGAATTTTTATGCAGTTCTCGACAATGACTCTTGATACTTTGTCACTTATCCAGCGATGTTTTGTTCAGCATTGGTGTTTCTGTGGGGATAGCATTACAACAGTGAGAAGGCTCTTTTTTTTGCCATCCCCAAAGGTAAGGAAGGATGAAAAATGGTCTGCTTAAAACACCAGCATGTTCCTGGACTTTCACGTGTAATTGAATCATGAACATTAAAATAAATGTGTCCCACTCTCGCTCTGTTGCTCCCACTCACTCTGTCCCTCACTCTTCCTCAAAGTTCCTCTCTTTTTCTGTCATTTGCTCTGATGCTGTTGCTTGCACTCATTCATGAGGTAGAGTCAGAAATGTTTCCAATAAATTGACAAGGGGTTGTTTGTATCAAAACTGAGTTTGATGAGTTATTCTGAAAAATAATCTGAAGTAGATTTTTAGTCAAATTGAACTCAAAAAGGTTTGAGCCTTGGGATATCGATAAAAACAGCTGGAAGCAACAGAGAAATGTTACATCTTTGCAGGAGTTGTTGTTCACTGAAACCACCAGAGGACCAGTAGTCAGAGCAGATATTCTTGATCGAGCAGTGCTTTACCTGGGTTGTGAATGTTTGATGCTGCCACAGGCCGAGGACAGTGAAAGGTCTTTTTGTTCTTCTCTTGATGAGCAGAGAAATTTACAACATCACAAAAAGAAAATAATGGGGCTTCCAAATTACTCCACAAAGCTAATAGTGTGGTAGAAATCAAACAGTATTTGTTTGAAAGCCTATTAAAACTCAGTAAATGCACCACTTTCTAAAGCTTGAAGCATTTTGACCAATTAGGAGCTGCTGGGGCCTGTTCACTTCAATCCATTAAACACTCAGTGGCAGCTGCAGTCATTATGATTCCCAGGAAACAGAAGCTGAAAATACATCGGTCTCCAAGTATTCATGTTAAAAAGGTATGTTGAGGAGATCTGATTCTGAACAATTTAGAATAGTATTAGCATTGTAGGCCTGGAGAGGGGCACACTTTCATTAACTCCTATACTATACTCTTTGAAGTCTGTGCATCATTCTGTCCTTATATTTAACTTACTTTTGTAATACACTGATGCTTCTTCATTCATTGGTGAACAGTGGGAGCACAATAAGACAGCAGCAATGGATTTTGCTCCAAGCGCAAATATTTTCCGTGTGCACACGCCATGGATTTTCTTTTCACCAGAGTATATTTAGAGTCATAGAGCAATAGAGATGTGCAGCACGGAAACAGACCCTTCGGTCCAACTCGTCCATGCCGACCAGATATCCCACCACAATCTAATCCCACCCGCCAACATCCGGACTATATTCCTCCAAAACCTTCCTATTCATATACTCATCCAGATGCCTTTTAAATATTGAATTACTAGCCTCTACCATTTCCTCTGGCAGTACATTCTATACACCTACCACCCTCTACGTGAAAATTTTGCCTCTTAGGTGTCTTTTATATCTTTGCCCTCTCACCCTAAACCTTTCCCCTCTAGTTCTGGACTCACCCACCTCAGGGAAAAGACCTTGTCTATCCATCCTGTCCATGCCCCTCATGATTTTATAACCCTCTATAAGGTCACCCCTCAGCCTTCAACGCTCCAGGGAAAACATTCCCAGCCTTTTCAATCTCTCCCTATAGCTCAAATCCTCCAACTCTGGCAACATCCTTGTAAATCTTTTCTGAACCCTATCAAGTTTCACAACATCTTTCCGATAGGAAGGAGACTAGAATTGCATGTGATATTCCAAAAGTGGCCTAGCCAATGTCCTGCACAGCTGCAAAATGACCTCCCAACTCCTGCCGTCTGTACTCTGACCAATCAAGGAAAGCATATCAAACACCTCCTTCACTATTCTATCTACCTGTGACTCTACTTTCAACGACCTATGAACCTGCACTCCAGGGTCTCTTTGTTCAGCAACACTCCCCAGGACCTTACCATTAAGTGTAGAAGTCCTGCTAAAATTTACTTTCTCAAAATGCAGCACTTCACATTTATCTAAATTAAACTCCACCTGTCACTCCCCAGCTCATTGGCCCATCCAATCACGATCCCGTTGTAATTTGAGGTAACCTCCTTCACTGTCCATAACACGTCCAAGTTTGGTGTCATCTGCAAACTTATTTGAATCCAAATCTTGTTCTACCTGCATTTCACCTGCAGAATGAACCCAGCAGATCAATTAGTAGCACAGGCCTTCAAGTCAGCAAGTTGTCTGTTCAAGTCCAACTCCAGAGGTTAAGGTAGTCAATTGGGAGACTGAAGGCTCACTGCATCATGATGGTTCCAAAGAGCAAGGGGATGCGTGGGGTAACTGGTAGTCCACAAGCTTCCAAATAGCTGGTTGTCAAGTTAATTAGGGCATGTTTGAAGAGCAGTTTTGAATTTTCCATCCAGAAACACAGTGATCATGTAATTGCGGGATCTCAGGTTTCAGTAGTCAAGCACGCAGTGGGGAGTCCTGAGAGTAAATGGATGCATTAGTCAACATAATTAGGAAATGGAGATCTTCCCTCTACTGGTCAACCAGGATTGCTGTCTCTGGTGCTGAGTGGCTTCTATTTGTGAATAGTGAGGAGTTAGAGACATGAGAGGGATGTGAAGCTAAATGCATTCTTTGGCTAACAGAAATTGGTAGAGTAGGCCTTCATCAATGACCAGGAAGCAGCTGAGGGAGTTGAGCTGGGAGCAGGTATTGGGTAGCGTAGATAGGAGGAGCTTTTCAGATATATCCTTGGTGAGGCGAGCGCAGCAGAAGGCTGCAAGAGGAAGAAGGCACCAGATAAGGTATCAGGAGGACCATCAAACATCAGCTATTTCCAAAAGCCAATGTTTGAGGAGGCTGGGCGCCTCAAAGTTCAGATGCTCTTGAACAATAATACTCTTGCCTGTAATGATTTGAGGTCCTAAAGCTCCCACAGCAGCCCTCTATCTGTAGCCAAGATATCTTGGTTCATTCAAAGAACAACTGAAACTTGGGTAGCGTCTCATAGTCAACAGCTTGTCATGCCATCAGGCGGGTTACCAATAGCTTCTGCCAGAGGATGGGGTATGTTTCCAATTTGAAACAAATTAGTCAACTGAAGCACCAGGGACAGTGAGCTTTTCCAACATCAGTGGATTCTGTCAAGTCCAGGAGCTATCAATTACCACCATTGATGGATTATATTTAGGTCCAGGAGTGATCAATTACCACCACCAATGGTTTCCCTCGGGTCCAGGAGCTATCAGTTGTTCTTATGGAACCATCAAAGTACCAACACATCTATCAGACAGTTTTCCAAAGAACAATGGCTACCAGTCACTTAATATCCAGCTGCTCTATGACCAGAAGAAGAGCATGTTGCAAGTCAGTGCCCAGTTTCTAGACAGATGTTGTGATTCCTTCCAGTTCTTGCACCCTTTAGCAGCATCGAGATTTGTAGGTAACTGCTGGGGGATATTCTCTGAGAAGATGGCTCCAGACCACATCTGGTACCCAGATGGGGCACAGAGATATTGCAACCAGGCTCATCTACTCTCATATGCCTGCATTGAACAGATCTGTAGAATCTTGAGGATATGCTTCTATGACTGTGACTGATTGGGTCGTACCAACCTAGAATGAACTAGCAAGAGTGTCTAGCATTGTGATCAGCTGCTTTGTGCTGTATTACGTGTTGCTACAAAAACAAATGGAGCTACATGCAGGGGAGGACTTGGAACTCTTCCTTAGAGTTGGACTGAGAAGAGGAAGAAGAGGAGGATGAAAGGGGTGCTCCAGATGACTCCAGCCTTGAAGCATTGAGTAAGGCCATTAAGATCTTTCCAATTCTCACATAAATTGGAAAATATTATTCTAAACCTATAGCTTAAATTTGCTTTTCAAGCATCCCAAAGGACAGAGAGCAAGAATTTTCTGTCACGTGATGATGAAACTAATGCTGTACATGAATAGGTCAATGATTACAGCTGAGCACAAATCTGGAAGCTGCTGTCCTTATTTAAACTGAGTTAAAATGGTGTCTCACCATCTCGTTCCCTGTTTAAATGTAGGTTCTTTTATTTCAGTCGAAGTAATCTTTTAACATTTTAATTAGTTATAAACAACATTTCTAGCCCTGAAAATTAACTTTTACAAGTGTTGCTCCTTAATTGTTGGTGATAATTTAGGGTGTAGGTTTGCTCGCTGAGCTGTAAGTTTGATATCCAGACGTTTCATTCCCTGGCTAGGTAACATCATCAGTGGCAACCTCCAAGTGAAACGAAGCTGTTGTCTCTTGCTTTCTGATGATGTTAATTACCTAGTCAGGTAATGAAACGTCTGGATATCAAACCTACAGCTCAGCGAGCAAACCTACACCCTAAACCTACAAACCTTGCGTTGTTGATAATTTTAAAATTATCTAAATTATATTGATATTTGTACAACATTTTTTCTGTCTCTTTTATCTCTCCCTCTGAATCAAAACTTTCTCTCCCTCTCTTCATTTTGCTTATGTTACTTGACATTGAATTCCTGACATTAATTTACCCTTCCTGGTTCACATCCTATTCTAATCATTAACTATTCTTGAGTCTGATTTTTTTAAGGAGACCCATGGTCATTTGCCCTGTTCCCAGATGTCTCATAACCAGTGCTGTGCTCCCAATTGGAACAATGTGCTCACAAAAGCTCATAGAAATGAAATATGTGAAGATAAATTTAATAAATTGTGCAGTTCATTGGTTGGTTTCCAGAAATTCTGGCTAAACCTGTTCATTACCATGAGTGTAATTAGAGCTGATCAAGAGGAAGATTAGTGCATTTAGTTTAAGTATGATGACATAACTAGTTTAAAAAAAAGCTCAGAAAAAGGAATAAGTACAATATTTAAATATTACATTTTCACAAAATACATATAGTTTCTCCCAATTGGCTATTACTCAGTGGTCACTAACAATGCTTTTATTGTTTATTATTAATCTGAGGTAATAATCAGTTGCAGAATTTCTAGCATCATTATTTGCCATTTCTCAGCTAAACTAATCGTGTATATCAAATTTACTTTCAACATGAAACATTAGCCACTCAGGCTGATTTTGCAAAGATCCAAATAACTTTACCCTTAAGTTGAAACAAATGTGCAAAAGTCCAAGAGGTATTGGTGCATTGTTACGGAGAATCATAGAGTCGTAGAAATGTACAGCACAGAAACAGACCCTTTGGTTCAATTTATCTATGTCGACTAGATATCCTAATCTAATCCAGCCCCATTTGCCAGCACTTGGCCCACATCCTTCCAAACTCTTCCTATTTATATACCCATCCAGATGCCTTCTACATGTTGTAATTGTACCATCCTCCACCACTTCCTCTGGTAGCTCATTCCATACACGGACCGCCTTCTGCGTGAAAAAAAGTTGCCCTTTAAATTTTTCCCTCTCACCCTACTTCTTCCAATTGATTACACTCCCCTTGTGTTAGTGTGTTTAGTAAACATTAGTCACTCAGGATTTCTGAGACACCAGTTGACATTCCTTCACGTTCTACAATAAAGCTATAGATTGAGTCTGCAGGGCATTTTCAAGTTTGTGAAACATGGTTGTTTGAGGTAAAGAATGGTTGTTTGATATTTAGTGCTGAAGTGTTAAGCACCTGCTAAGAACTATAGATCCAAGCTGTTAATTTGGCAGTTCACTATCTACTATACAACAGATGTATTTCAAAGCAAAGAAGGTGGAGGAAGTAATAGAAAATTGGCTTATCACACACATTTAGATTAGATTACTTAGTGTGGAAACAGGCCCTTCAGCCCAACAAGTCCACACCGACCCGCCGAAGCGCCACCCACCCATACCCCTACATTTACCCCTTACTTAACACTACGGGCAATTTAGCATGGCCAATTCACCTGACCCACACATCTTTGTGACTGTGGGAGGAAACCGGAGCACCCGGAGGAAACCCACGCAGACACGGGGAGAACGTGCAAACTCCACACAGTCACCTGAGGCGGGAATTAAACCCAGGTTCCTGGCGCTGTGAGGCAGCAGTGCTAACCACTGTGCCACCGTGCCGCCATTTAATTATTTTGAAACAATATACTGCCTAGTTTGATCCCTATTTGCCAATTTATTCACTGCCATTTGCTGAGTATTGGAAGTAGGGAGTATTGAGCCCAATTTGTACTGGAGGGACTGTCAAGGTTTTTTTTTGAAGATACTACAAAATATTTGTAATAACATTTAATAGACATCAGGCACCATTTGTATAGGTACCTTCCTCTCAATCCAAAGTAACATTCTTTCTTTGATTTTTGCAAGTATTTTATCACTCAAGATTAAACAAAAAGCTAACTTGCATTTGTATCGTACCTTTCATGACTTTGGGATGTTTCCAAGTACTTTATAGGCAATTAAGCACTTCTGAAGTCTAGTTCCCATTGTAATGTAGGTAATAAATATATTTAAGTAAAAAGTGATGTCTGCAGATGCTGGAGATCAGAGCTGAAAATGTGTTGCTGGTTAAAGCGCAGCAGGTCAGGCAGCATCCAAGGAACAGGAAATTCGACGTTTCGGGCATAAGCCCTTCATTCCTGATGAAGGGTTTATGCCCGAAACGTCGAATTTCCTGTTCCGTGGATGCTGCCTGACCTGCTGCACTTTAACCAGCAACACATTTTCAGCAATAAATATATTTATTTTGGTTTGCATCCTAAAGTCACATATAGATGCAGTGATGATCTGCAGCAGTTTGTCTAAAGTCAGTTGTCAAATTAAATGTTAGACTAAAGGAATACCTCTAAACTATACACTGAAGATAGAGGGAAACATTGATACTTTATGAATTTCTGAGATCAGGGTCCACAGGGTTAAGTGTTCTCTACGTTGTGGTGCCACTCATATGATAAAGACAGTCTCCAGGCGAATGAGCAATGACTGAGGTTGCACCCCTCATTAAACTTTAATCTCAGCAACTAGATTTACCATCGGGTCATCTGGTGAGGAAATCAGAGGCAAACTCTCGGCTGACCTAAAATATGTTCACCTAGTGTGACTGAAGACTGATAAGACCAGTGGGAAAGGCAGGAATTTATAGACAAGAAGTTATAAAGTATTCTTTCAGTTAACTGATACGTGTTTTTGGCAAGCTAGCTGTTATTTAATAGCTTCTTTAAAAGGGGATTGCTTGTGGGTGTGCTGTTAACATTGACATTATGCAAAAGAGGACTTTACACCTGTATTATGACAGACTTCTGGAGCTGGTGGGACTTCAACCCAGGCCTTGTGGATCAAAGACAGGACCACTACCACTGTACCACATGAAGTCACTTACTAAGGTGAAGGCATTCAATTGGAGTTGGAATCATTTGAGTTTAGAAGATAGAGAGAGAAGCTTATTGAAACAAATAAGATCCTTATGAGGTTTGACAGCGTAGCTGCAGAGAGTCTGTTTTTGCATATTGAAGAATCTAGGACCTAATCTCAGGATAAGGGATCACCTATTCATGACAGACAAAGAGGAATTTCTTCTCTCAGAAAGAAGTGAATCTGTGGAACTATTTACGACAGAAGGCTGTTGAGAGACTGAGTTGCTACACGTATTCCAGGCTGAAAAAGAGACTTTTCTGCAGTAAGGGGATGAAAGATAATGGGGATAAAGCAGGGGAATGGAGCTGAGAGTTATCAGGATCGAGGATGTGATGCTGGAAAAGCACAAGTCAGGCAGCATCCGAGGAACAGGAGAACTGACGTTTCGGGCAAAAGCCCTTCCTCAGGAATTCCTGAGGAAGGGCTTTTGCCCAAACTATTGATTCTCCTGGTCCTCTGATGTTGCCTGACCTGCTGTTCTTTTCCAGCACCACACTCTCAACTCTGATCTCCAGCATCTGCAGTCCTCACTTTCTCCTAGCTGAGGATTATGCTGAGTGGGGACAGAATGGCCTACTTCTGCTCTTTATTGTGTTAGTCAATTTTTTAAAAAATCTGCTTATGAATGCAGAGTGGTGATGAAGGGTAGTTCTGTGAAGCTGACTATTCCAACCACCTACTGTCATCTAGCCATTCTGATTTTTGATAAAATGGCGCGTGTTTGTAGAATTGGAATTGTGTCTGTGCTGAAGCTCCTTTGTGAAAAACATTTTCTCTCACAATATGAAGAGTTTGTTTTGTGGATCTTGGGTCAGTGGTTTCATTAAATCTCAAATTTAAGTATCTACATTTGTTAAAGAAATTTCAAATAAAATCACTGTTGATATAATGTTGGCCTGAAGCCCAATCACTGATTATGCTTGGAGTCAAATCTGTTTCCTATTCCCTATCATTGAATATCGAGGAGGATTTGGCTTTGATTCTGCAAGTGGTTTGGATAAATATGGTTTGATATTATCAATACCTGAGGACATCATTGTTTAATAAAATAAATTTGAAATATTCAATTTTAGACAATAATGTCTTGATCCAAAGACTTAAATAGTCACGACAGTAGCATATGAGCAAGTCCAACTTCTGGACCGACTATTGAAGAGGAATAGAAACATGATTCTTTCTTGGAGACAAAGCAAAATAATGCAATTAAGGCATCTCTATCCCAGCATCCAGAGCAATTGTGAACATCCTCTATTAAAGTTATAGGACCTCGTCCACAATTCAGGGCTTGAGCATACCAGTGAAAGAACTGACAGCAACACAATATCACATGACAGAAAGTATATATTTGCTCATGCTAGAAAGAAATAATTTAGTTGTATGTTTTCTATATAAAAAAAATCTATTGACTTTGTTGCCACATTCTATTTCAAAATTCATGGAAAATTCGTTCATCAGGTTTTTGACTAATAATATGTTACCCATGCCAGGCAATGCTTACATTGACTTGAACTGTAATATACAACCTCCCAGCTCCCATTTTGCTGAAATAGAAATTTCCCATTTTTGGAAAAAACAAGGGACTGTGGTTTCATTGCAGACTCATTGTCAGGTTATTGAATGTTAAACATAAAAGCCCTCACTTTTTAACCTGCCTGTACAATGCCTCTTCATTTTAATTGGTAAGAGGTCCTTCTCGGTGGGCTAGTATTCCAATAATTCCCACTAACGATGAAACTCAGCATGAATTCCAGCCCTCCTGTGCCCACTTCCTCAACTTCCCAAATCTGGTTCAGTTCCAGACACTTTCAACCTTCATCAAACTCAAATGTAACAGCGCTCTGGGACACGAATTGTATGAATTGATTCTAATAAATGCCACTGAAGCAGTAGATTTTGTTTGATCTAATTCAAGTAGATTTGAAAGGTGGGAGTTAGGATTTCCATTGCACCAACAGAAAGCTGAAGAAATGGCACATATTACCATTTGTGCTATTACTCAGGATGCTTGCCAAGTTTATAGTGGAAGATAGAAAAAAAATTTAATTTGACCAGGTTTGGAGTTTGACAGGAGCCAACGTAAACAATTTAGAAACATTGCCATCCAGTTCCAAACAAAGCACAAAACTTTCTCAAATTTGGCACCATAACTTTTGTGGCTGAAGAAGGAGATGGAGGGATAGAGATCACTCTATAGAGCAGGTTGACCTTTCTCGGTAGCTGAAAAGCACTCACAGGCCCAAGAAACACCCTGGCAGTTGCTACTGTTGAAATAGTTCCACAGAGGCCAATATCCTGCCTTCAGCTCGCCCTGCATTTACACGTGCGGAGTGCTTGACACAGGCCCGGCTTCCTCGGAGGCAGGTCTCGGAGTGAACAGGGCATCTGACACTCTTGTTTATTTTATTAGGAAATTCCCCCACAGTATATTGGATGTGGCCAGCCAGCTCTGAGTCAGTCCCCTGAACTGAGGAGATTCTAAATCCTTTATTGATATATATTTGTTTTGTTACCCCCACCTTACTGCGACACAGCAGTAATGCTTGTTTTCCCCACAGTACCCGTATTGTGTGTGTGTGTAAGTGCAGGAAGATACCATTGTGCAAATAATTTTATTTGATACTTCCACCACTAGGAAGGACAGCTATATGGCCAGGGAATGAGTAATAAGCAAAGCCTAATAGGGACAATGCTACATGAGACACTCCTGTTCATATATGTCAGCCAGGGCTCCCTCATTGGGGCTGTTAATCTGGTCCAATCAGGAAACTCATTTTATGAGGTCCACCTAGTTGACCTCATTACAATCACTATAGTTGTATTTGTTTCAGACCAGGGTATTTCCCCACTATTATTTAAAGGCTGGATAACTGGTCATTTTTTAAAAAAAAGTTCATCTATCTACCTCATTTTGAAAAGCACCTGAAAAGAGGAGTAGGATTGAGGTGCATTGAAGTGTCAGGATCTGACTTTTGGAAAAAAGGTCTTTGCTTTTTAAAAGTTAAAAAAGGGAGGTTTATGACGTTAACAAAGTTCTGGCAGAACATTTAATTGACAGATTGGTGGGAAAATATGCCCTTACTTCTGCCACTGTGTCAAAAATGGTGTGCTGGTAGTTGACGTGTTGTTGGGTGGTGATACATGAGGCATGCATCCATGAGAAGCATTTTGAGGCTCCAACTATCATGCTCAATCTGAGGCATTATAGAATTGGCTGGTAATTTTGATGTTGGGTAATAGCAGAAAACCAAGCATTTTAAATTGGCCAACTCTGCCACATCTCTCAATTTAAATTTCCATTTCCTCAATGTAGACCAGGAGGGATTTATAACAAGCAACTGATCCAATATCAACAGTGTTATGCCTCACTGGGCTAGCACATTGGAAATCAAGTCCCAGTCATCTCTGGGTTGTGAAGAGAATTAAAGATATTGAAAAGTACCCAGAATTCACCCAATTGACTAGTCTTTTAGTCCCAGGTTGCAGGAAGCACGGATCAGGTTTTTGTACTTAACAAAAATTACTATTTGTAACAAATAAATAAATTCAAACTACCGAAAAACAATTATGAACCTTTGACATATAACTATATCGGTTAAAATTCTTAATTGCTTGTCAACTCCATCTGCACGTACACACACAAATCCAAACCCACACATGTATACATATGCACATACACGTACACACACACATGTGCATACACACAAAGATACACACATATATGCACACCAAGGATAATGAAACGGGTGTTATGGTTGGAATGAAAGTTTGGGAACCCAGTTCAATGGTCCCCATCCCAAATATTTGTTGAGATGATCATTCTGCTGATCACAATGCTCCATCTCGCTCCTCCTCCTCCAGATACTTTCACGTGTTTGCAGGAAGCAGAAGGTGACTGGTTTCCACCCATAGGGCTTTTTGACTTCAGTTAAAAGTCACAACTTTCAGCAACTGGAATGCAGAAATATACTGTTTATCTTTAAGTTTCAGATGCTTTTTTACTTTTGAACAGTAAACACTTGTTTCTCCTCTCGAGATCCAATGGTTTCTGCTCAAATATTCAAACCCCCTCCCCTGCTGTTAAACTACATGAGAGCCAGTCACATAGTTGTTGACAGGCAGAAGGCTTTTGTCTTTAGTCTGTGGACCAGTGACCAGTTAGCAATTAACTATCCATTGGCAGCCAACGCTCCATTCTCACACACCACTTGACTCCAGCTCATTTGCAAACCATGCTTCCAGTATAGCTTGAACAAACAGCTGTGTAATAGTACCTTACAATGAGTGTCAGCTTACTTGCTTTAAAAATATGCAACAGTCCTTCAAGAATCCTTGGTTTTTAAAAATGTCCTTTTCCCATTTCAGTCCACAACAAAAATGTTGAAAAATTAAAAAGACATGGTCTTTACAACAGCATTAAGCTATTGCCCAGAGCTTAAATTACCACCCACGTCCACGGTGCCTCAGGTTGAATGTTACAACAGCATAAAACTTGAAGAGAATTGTTCTAATTCATTTTTACTGATGTTCTACGTTGTTCAGTGCACTGTGTTTATAACTGTGGAATTAATCTGAAGTGGTAAATGCTAGGAAGCCATTCCATGGCATTGTCCTGGATTCCTAAAATCCCACATTTACCCTGAGTATGGAAGGCAATATTCAATAATGTCATCTAGTACTTAGAATGAGGGCAAGAGTGTTTTCACAGCTTCACCTATGGCTATCATCTTCAGCTAAATACTCAAAATGTCAGCTGTAAAAAGGTTAGTTCTACCCACATCTTGTTGTTGACTTTCCATACTGGATCTTCCAGTTGTGTTCAATAGTAGATTTCAACTTCCCTTGATGTTAAGATTTCTCACCATCTTCCACCTCGTGGCATTCTCCATTCATGATAAAGCACATCGGGACACACTTAATTAATGAGAATGAACTGGCTTTGACGAATGCAATTGCGTTAGATCCCTTTGCTATTTCTGTGAAGGGTCAAAGGAGTGCAGCAATCCTGGCCCCACTTTGATTTTTAAACTAAAATCACCCTTTAAATTAATTACATTTTCTTTTGACAAGGGTATGATCCATCAGGCCCAAGACCCCTAGTATACGCTGACACTTACACAAGTTGGAATAGATTAATAAACTTGTAGAATAGAAGTACCGCCAATCCCTGAATGTTTCAGACCAGAATTTGAATGCTACATGAATATTGTCTGTGGGTTACAAAGAGATTACCCTCCACCTGTGCAGTTCTTGTGTGGGATTACAGCAATTTTCAAAGTGTGGAATGAGGTCACAGTGGGGAAAGCTTTGTTCAGCTCTGATATACAATCATTTGAAGGGACTTGCAAATTTTACACACCGTTATTTCAGCTAGGCATGCAAGTAACTCCAGCTGATGATTACCTTGAATTTAATAAAAGATACAGATGGATCACACTATTTTCAGATGATGGTCATTTCAGACTAATGTTGACACAATCTGGCATTTTGTAACTTTGTGAAAATTGCTAGAAACATAGAAAATTGGAACAGGAGTAGGCCACCCAGCCCTTCAAGCATGCAGCACCATTCAATATGATCATGGCTGATCATGCAATCTCAGTAACCCATTCCTGTCCTCTCCTCATACCCATTGATCCCTTTAGCCTCAAGGGCCACGCCCAGCTCACTCTTGAATATTTCTAATGAACTGGCCCCAACTGCTTCCTGTAGGAGAGAATTCCACAGGTTCACAACTCTGAGTGAAAACATTCTTCCTCATATCAATCCTGAGTGGTTTGCTCCTTTATTGTTAGACTGTGATCCCTAGTTCTAGACTTACTGAACACCGGGAATGTTCTTCCCACATCGAGCCTGTCCAATCCCATCAGGATTTTATATGTTTCTATGAGATCCACCTTTGTTCTTCTAAATTCCAGCAAATACAAGCCCAGTCGATCCAGTCTTTCCTCATATGTCAGTCCTGTCATCCCAGGAATCAGTCTGGTGAGCTTTCACTGTTTCCTCAATAGCTAGAATGTCCTTCCTCAGGCTAGGAGACCAAAACTGCACAGATTACTCAAGGTGTGGCCTCACCAAGGCCCTGCATAACTGCAGCAAGACATCCTTACTCCAGTACTCAAATCCTCTCACTATGAAGGCCAGCATGCCATTAGCTTTCCTCACTGCCTGCTGCCCCTGCACGCCAACTTTCAGTGACTGTTCCACCATAACACTCAGGTCTCATTGTCCCTCACCTTTTCCCAAACTGCCACCATTCAGATAACAATCTGTCTTCCTGTTCTTGTGAGCAAAGTGGATAATCTCACATTTATCCACATGATGTTGCATTTGTCAAGTATTTGCCCACTCAGCCAGCCTGTCCAAGTCACCCTGCAGCTCCTTAGCATCCTGCTCACAGCACACATTGCCACCCAGCTTAGTGTCATCTCCAAATTTGGAGATATCATGTTTAATTCTTCCAAAATCTTTAAGGCATATCGTGAACAGCTGGGGTCCCAGCACTGAACACTGATATATTCCAGCTTCCTGTCTGCCAACCAGTTTTCTGTCCATGTCAATACCTGCCTCTGAAACCACGAGCATTAATTTTCTTTCTTAATGTCTTGAGTGGAACCTTGTCAAAAGCCTTTGGAAGTCCAGATGCAAAACATTTACTGATTCATCATTGTGTACTCTACTGGTCACACCCTCAAAAACATTCCAAAACATTTGTCAAGGATGATTTCCATTTAGTGAATCCATGCTGACTTGGAGTGATTCAGTTCCTGCTTTCCAAATGCTCAATTATTGCATCCTTGTTGATTGACTCCAGTATTTTCCCCATCACCGATGTCAGGCGAACTAGTCTAGAATTCCCTGTTTTTTCTCCCTCCTTTTTTTTAAAGTGTGGAGTTACATTAGTTACCCTCCAGTCCATTGGAGCCATTTCAGAGTCTACAGAATATTGGAAAATGATCACCAACGCATCCTCTAATTCTAGTACCACTTCCTTCAGTACTCATGGGGCTTAGTGGGTTTTAATCTCATCAATCTCTCCAATACCATTTCCTGACTAATAAGGATTACCTTCAGTTCTTCCTTCATATTTGACCCTCTGTCCCCTCACATCTAGAGTAGTAGAGATGTACAGCATGGAAACAGACCCTTTGGTCCAACTCGTCCAAACCGACCAGATATTTCAACCTAATCTAGTCCCATTTGCCAGCACTTGGTCCATATCCTGCTAAACCCTTCCTATTAATGACCCCATCCAGATGCCTTTTAAATGCTGTAATTGTACCAGCTTCCTCCAGTTCCTCGGGCTGTTCATTCCATACACACAACACCCTCTGTGTGAAAAAGTTACCCATTAGGACCCTGATACATTTTTCCCCACTCATCCTAAACATATGCCGTCTTGCTCTGGACTCACCCATCCCAGGGAAAAAACTTTGTCTATTTATCCTATCCATGCCCCTCATGATTTTATGAACCTCTACAAGGTCACCCCTCAGCCTCAGATGCTCCAGACAAACCAGCCCCAGTCTATTCAGCCTCTCCCTATAGCTCAAATCCTCCAACTCTGGCAACATCCTTGTAAATCTTTTCTGAACCCCTTCAAGTTTCTCAAACATTCTTACAAAAGGAAAGAGACCAGAACTGCACATAATATTCCCAAAGTGGCCAAACTAATGTCCTATACTGCCGCGACATGACCTCTAAAACTCCTGTACTCAATGCTCTGACCAATAAAAGAAAGCATACCAAATGCCTTCTTCACTGTCCTGTCTACCTATGACTCCACTTTCAAGGAGCTATGAACCTGCACTCCAAGATCTCTTTGTTCAGCAATGCTCCCCAGGGTCTGTCCATTAAGTGTATATTTCTAAAGATTATTTGTATCCTCCTCAGTGAAGACAAATTCAAAGTATTTGTTCAACTGGCCTGCCATGTCTTTTTTTGTCCATTATGAAGTGACTTGATTCTAACTGCAAGGGACCTACATTTGTCTTCACCGGTCTTTCTCTCTTCACATGTCTATAGAAGCTTTTGCAGTCAGTTTTATGTTTTCAGCAAGCTTACTTTCATATTCTATTTTCCCTTTCCAAATTAAATCCTTTGTCCTCCTCTGCTGTAATTTAAATTTCTCCCAGTCCTCAGGTTTGCCTCTTTCTCTGGTCAATTTAGATGCCTCCTCTGTGGCTTTAACACTGTTCCTGATTTCCCTTGTTGGCCATGGTTGAGCCACCTTCCTTGATTTATGCCAGGCAGGAATGTACAATTGCTGAAGTTCATTCACGTATTCTTTAAATGCCTGCCATTGCCTATCCATTGTCAACCCTTAAGTATTGTTGGCCAGTTTATCCTTGCCAAGGCGTGCCTCATACTGCAAATGTAATCCAGCTGAAATCACACTTGAACTGGCAAAAGGCAAGACTTCCTCAGGAGTGGTGATCTCATGCAAATTGGCAATATAGCACTTCTGCTTAATGCAAAAAAAGAAATCCTCATTTCTGAGAGGAGATTCTGATTTGGACAGGCTCAGAAATGCAGAGTTGTATTTCAATTTTGACAGGTGTTTTGTAATTTAGGATTGTTAGAGGAAGGCAAACTAACTTCATTTTTCAGAGCAGTCAGCTGCCATATTCTGAAATTTAAAGATCCTGACAGCCATGTTGACCGCTGCTGTCGGAGATTAAATCTATAAGGTTACGTGCAATATTAGGTGCAGGAGGAGCAAGATGCCAAGTGGGTGGGGAGGGGGTACGTACCATGTAAGTATCGTGCCAAGTGAATAGGGTGCCAGTTTGTCGGATGCCAGGTGGGTTGGGAGTCATGAGTCAGGTAATGAGTATGCCAGGTGGTAGGATACCAGTTGGGTTGGGGGTGGATCACCAGCTGGGTAGGGTGCAAGATGACATGGAGGCCATTTAAGTGTTTTAGATAAGTCAGGGTGGGCTGCAGAAATCAATCCAGCAGAGATGCTGGATGCTGGGATTGGGATGTGTGGGTTCAGCAGCACCCCCTCCAACAGCCCTGGTATAACAATTTTGACCTTCCCAATCACAACTCTAAAATAATTCATGAACAATTGCAATGGGGCAGTGTAATTATAATTGTTCATCCTTTGCTTCTTGTATTTAAAGCAGTAACCAGGTGCAACTTTATTAATCTAGTGAAAATGGGTTAATCATGAGAGACAAGTAGTTTAAATAAAGGTATCCATATACTTCTGCTTTGATTATGATGATTTAAAATCACTGCAAATAAGCTGAAAATAAACATATTCTGAGCCATTTGAACTTCGTATCAGTTTCTCAGTTAATTTTTATTTGCACGATGTAAAATCTTTAAAATAAGCCTCCTTCTGTCTGTTCCATTCAATATGAAAAGCAGCTCATCGGAGAGCAATGAACAGAAACTTGCAATGTTTTTCAATGTGTTGTGTGGGCCAGCTACTAGCAAAGTGATTTTTTAAACCAGTATTAAATATGGTGGAAAGGTTTTCACACTTGACATAATTTATGTTTAAGATTCCCCAATCTCCGGTGCTGGTTCAGCTGATTTCACTTCACTTCTGCTGCTGCTAATACCATGTAGACAAGCAAGAGGCAGGAGGAACACGGCAAGCCAAACAGCATCAGGAGGTGGAGAAATCAACGTTTTGGGTGTAACCCTTCTTCAGGACTGGAAGTGGGGGGTAGGGGGAGCTGCAAATAAGGTGGGGAGGGAACGCAGTTTGGGTGGGGAGAGGGGCAGAATAGTGGGGTAGTGATAGGTGAACACAGTTGGGAACTTCCTCACCATTCTATCTCTGTTTCCCCCCCCCCCCCCCCCCCGCCCCACCCTTCTTTATCTGCAGCTCCCCCTCCATCCTCCTCTATTCCCGAAATGTTGACTTCTCCACCTCCCAATGTTGCCTGGCTTGCTGTGTTCTTCCAGCCTCCTGCTTGTCTACTTTGGATTCCAGCACCTGCAGTGATTTTTTTTCTCTGTCTCTCGCTGCTAATACCAGAGCAAACTGTGGGAGCCCTACATCCCATTCTTCAGGCCTATACACCACTGGTGCAGTGTGTTACCTTTTTTAGCTTTTATCCTGGTCTATCCTTGTTGTCAGAGCCTCTAGAGAAGATGTCAAGAGATTTTCTGGATGTTTGCATTGCTTTAGAGCTTCAGAATCACATGATGTCATTAATCCGGTTTACTGATGGTTCGGCTCATGTTTTTGTTTCTCCAAATAGGGCGAAAGCAAAGAAGGGTGTGAAGATTGTTAACATCAGACCCAGCGTCCCGAACTTATGGGAGGTTAAACAGGAGATGGGAAATGGTGGCAAACATTCAATCGCAACTATTGTTTGCCGGAAGAGACCTGGCGCTTCGAGTGGCAGGTAGGAGTTGATGAGTAATCTTAATCACATTATATAACCATGTTGTATCAGGTGATGATTGAATATATCAGAGGCAGAATTATGTTCTGTTACAGGTTGCACTTTAAAACCAAAGTTTTATTTGCGATGTTCTCAGTGTTAATGTTTGATAAGTGCATGTGTTGTTGAGTAGTAAAATAGAAGATTCATGAAACAGCAGACCAATCATTATCTGTGGCAAGGAAAACAGAGTTCACTGACAGAGTTTCATTCTTACCTGAGGAAGTTCCAGAGACGCCAAACCTGACTTGGGAGAAAGAATATCAACACCATTTGTTTTAATTTGGTGTAGACTGAAATCTGACTCACCTGCAGCCAGGAAGAGGTCAGAGAGAGCCAGAAGGGTCACCAGGTTCAGAGACTAGCCGTGTGAAAGAATTTGTCCCGGTTTTAATAAAAGCAGTAAAACAAAATGTAGCCCTCACCTCCGACAGCCACTCACCTCCCACATACTCCCCACCATCCATCCATGCCAACTCAGCCAAAAACCCTTTATGCCAACTCACTCGGTGTTCACCATAGATGCTGCCAGGAACCGTCCTGGGATGAAACAAAATGAAGTTTATCAATGACCTCATTATTTAAAATAACATCACTCTTAAAAAGGCATTGAATACATTTATATTCTTTAATGTAGTGAATTTCTTATGAAAACAAAACGTTCATTCATGTAATCAGTCATGTAGCACTAATTCTATAATGACAGCGCTCAGGCTTGCGTCAACAGACAATTTAATGAAATTGCAGATGCTGAATTTTTTTCAATTGTAGAACATTTTATTCTTCGAAAAAAATAAAAATCTTGGGGTAAATGCCTTGAAAGCTTCACTGAGGCAACCTTTATGCAAAGCCATGTCGACTTTTATCAATTCTAATGTGCTCTTTCAAAGAGAAGTTGACCTCTTCAAATGGGTGCCTGGACCTGTCCAGTATTAAGTCAGTCTAAATGACTCCCCCAACAGCTTGAAACCTTTTGTTCAAATACGTATCCAACTAATGAAATTATCCTTCATTCGAAGACAGTTGCATTTGTACATGTGCACCATGGATGTGCAAGCAAAATGCAAATCGTTTTCAGCCTCCTCCCACCACATGTTGGTAAAAGTGGTGGGTGCCATGTTTGTTGGGGGGTGGTGGTGGGGGTGAGGGAAACGCTGGAATCAGGCCTTCAACACCATTTTGCCTACATCAGAGCCTCCTGCTTACCCCCTGATCTCCAATCGGATGTTTCAGGCTCATAACCTTTTACTGGAACTAGGAAAATTTAGAGACAAAATAAATTTAAAACAAGCACAGAGGCAGGAAAGGATGCAGGATGGAACAGAAGTATAGATCTATGTTAGGTTGAAGACAGAAGTAATTAAATAACAAAAGCGATGATGATGCAAGATGTGCCAAGAGGAGGTGTAAATGAGTAAAGCAAAATCAATAACAATTGAAGCAGAGGTTATGATCTGGAATTGTTGAGCTAACTATACAGTTAGGCTGTAAGGTGCTTAATATGAAAAATGAGGTGCTACTCATTCAGCTTAAACTCAGTATCATCAGAAGAGAGTTGAAGGCCGAGGATAGAGAGGTCAGCGCAAAGGCGAGAAATATTCCTGCATGCCAATGTTGCTCAACATTTTCTGGGGGATTCTTCTTTGGTTTTAGTGTTATATTCAGTGTTGAAATCAGACTGCTAACTGATGTTAAGGAATTGGGTAGTACAGTCAGTCTGAGTACTGTATTTGCATCAGGGCTTTAAGGCTACTTCAAACTGACATGAAATTTCAGCTATCGATTTTCGAAGAAGAATCAGCATGGGATATATTTAATAGTAATGTGTCAAACATGTGAAGTAGCATTCAACATGACCTGGCAGATTTAGAAAGGCAATCAAGGTGGGCATCAACAATAATTGACTGAATTAGAAAACACTAACGAGCAAATTGAGGAAATACCAATGTTGGACTGGGGTGGGCAAAGTTAAAATTCTCACAACACCAGGTTATAGTCCAACACATGTATTTGCCTTTTTCATAGACTTGATGAAGAAGCAGTGCTTCAAAAGATAGTGTTTCCAATTAAACCTGTTGGACTATAACCTGGTGTTGTGTGATTTTTAACTTTGAGCATATTAGTTAAGGAATATTCCTGGGGTTCGAATCAAAGGCTCTATCGTATTCCCAACCAGAGAGTGCTTGATGATGCATCACAGTGCAAAACAAAGTGTCATTTCGCTTTCCTGGCACCTTTCACCTTGTTGAACACAAATATCACTTCCTTACTTCTGTGAATTCAAAGTGACATTGGCTGTGGAACAGGTTTGTGAGATGCAGCATCCCAATTGCAGTGACTTGCATTTGAATTACTTCACACATTAGATCTGGTTCACGGCTTTACTTTTTACATTTGAAGTTGAGCATCACTCCTAGATATATCAGCTAATGCTTCCAGTCTTGTGGAAATCTGCTCATGATTTGTATTTAAATCTTACTTTCTTTAATCACCCAGTCTTAAAATTTAACTTAAAAAATGTTTTTACTTGAGTTAGAGGCCACAGTGCTAATTAACTTCATTTGTAGTGTCTTTGTGTGTTTTAATAACTTAGCTAGATCAAAAAAAAAGTGTTAATAATGCTGAGCTACTGTGACAGGTATAATTTCCTTGATTTGCAAGGCATGTGCAGAAGTGAAGGCTTTAATCACATTATCCGAAACGTTTGACAGGTTGCTTTTAAAAATACCAGTCCTGTTATCAAAGGAGATTTGTGTGGTAGTATAAGGAGAAAACAAGATTTTCACATGGGTATTACAACAAGCCAGCAAGGGATTTTAGTTTTTTTTTAATAAAATTTCTGCCTGGAATACATATGATTCAGAGCCATGTTTCCATGGTTGTGAATAAGTTGAATGCTGGCTTCATATCTCATTGTATTATATTAGATCGTGAAAATTACAATAGTTATATTTTATGAGTAGAATGCTCTAGAGCTGTGAATGGTGCTTGTTGGCAAGAGTTATGTTGATAAACCATAAATGAAATGTACTTCAATAGTATCTTGCAGCATTTCAGTAATTATGCACGGTTCTTAGAGGTGTAGTGGACAGCGAAGAGGGATACCTCAGATTACAACAGGATCTGGACCAGATAGGCCAATGAGCTGAGAAATGACAGATGGAGTTTAATTCAGACATATGCGAGATGCTGCATTTTGGGAAAGCAAATCTTAGCAGAACTTATTCACTTAATGGTAAGGTGCCAGGGAGTGTTGCTGGACAAAGAGACCTTGGAGTGCAGGTTCATGGCTCCTTGAAAGTGGAATCGCATGTAGATAGGATAGTGAAGAAGGCGTTTGGTATGTTTTCCTTTATTGGTCAGAGTATTGAGTACGGGAGTTGGGAAGTCATGTTGCGGCTGTACAGGACATTGGTTAGGCCACTGTTGGAATATTACGTGCAATTCTGGTCTCCTTCGTATCAGAAAGATGTTGTGAAACATGAAAGGGTTCAGAAAAGATTTACAAGAACATTGCCAGGGTTGGAGGATTTGAGCTATACGGAGAGGCTGAACAGGCTGGGGCTGTTTTCTGTGGAGCATCGGAGGCTGAGGGGTGACCTTATAGAGGTTTACAAAATTATGAGGGGCAAAGTGTTTTCCCTGGGGTTGGGGAGTCCAGATTAGAGGGCATAGGTTTAGGGTGAGAGGAGAAAGATATAAAAGAGACCTACAGGGCAACTTTCTCACACAGAGTGGTACGGATTTGGAATGAGCTGCCAGAGAAAGTGGTGGAGGCTGGTACAATTGCAACATTTAAGAGGCATTTGGATGGGCATATGAATAGGAAGGGTTTGGAGGGATATGGGCCAGTTGCTGGCAGTTGGGACTAGATTGGGTTGGAATATCTGGTCAGCATGGAAGGTTGGACCGAAGGGTCTGTTTCTATGCTGTACATCTCTATGACTCTATGACCCTAAATGTTGGTACTGTTCCTTTAAGAACTTGATAGATGAATTATTGCGAATAAAGTACTGAGGGTGTTGTCTGATGCTGCTTGACAACGTGAGATTTTAGCATTTTCATTTAAAATATGTCTGTTTGATCAGAAATGGAATTGAGGTATCGACCTAATTATTTTTTGCCATGTAGTTTGATGCCACATCCAATTTGGTTTTTGTAGAAACTGGTTGACAACTGTCTTCGGGTTTACATATCACAATTTTTGGTGCTTTTATATTACATACTGTAATACGTAGTAATGTTAGACGTTATCAGACTCTGGCTTAGAATAGTTTTCATCCAATGTAGATACATAATCTTTGTGTGTTCATGTCCATGTAGGGTCCGGTGTAGAGTTATTCCAGAGTGCTCGCTCTCATGTAAAATCTTCCGTAATGTTCTAATTCTGCCCATGCCATGGTATTTATTTTCGGTGATGTGCGCAATCATGACATCATCACAATATTACGCTAGGATCTTAATTTCCTCACACAACAGATTGAGAGAGAGTCAGGAAGGGAATTAGTCACATATTCACGTTCCTATGTTTCACAGGTAACACGTCATCAGATTCATCTCTAATGATGCTACTGGTGACTATTGATTATTGTCACATTATTGATTAGCTTCTTTCTCCCCATACCCACTCCCACTTACCTCGCGTCAGGTTCAAGTTCACATTCTGGATGATGGCACTGTGGTCAAATGTGTGATATGATTTCCATCACTGCAATGCATTGATTGATATCTGTTTTTGAAATCCTCTCTCCTTTACAAATACGTCTGTTATGACAGGGGGAGCATCGTTACATAACACACTGAGATATGGGATATTTGCAAGTAGTGATTCATCAGAAATTTATTGTTGTAAATGAGGTTAGAAGAAAGCACCATCACAATGTTTCATTGGGATAGTTAATTTGCCAGATGTAATTTCTAGCAGCCACTCATTTATGCAATTAATAAAAAGCAAGACAATTGTTTGCCACTCCCTTTACGCAACCTTCATCATGTCTCCCCCAGTGCCTGCCTTCAGTGGGGGTTACACATTGCTTTATGGTTTCTAACCTGGGCAATTTGCAGCACTCTGTGAAGGCTTGAGGTGGGTGAGTTTGTGTGCAGTGTCTGCGCAGTTATGTAAGGCTCTTTTCAGAGCCGTGGACACCATGCAACAAAGCCAGGGAATATCTGAAAGGAAATTTCTATGCTTTTCTCTATATGGACAAGTACATATGACTTACCATCAGAACTTTGTGATCAGCGTAACTCTTCACACTTCCTCGTATACATTGTCCACTCCTAGGATTACAACTAATACTGGATACTGTGTTTTGAATTTTACAAGCATGGGTTAATTGGATAGGTTCATTACCTTGCTTGTTTCGAACATCCAAAGGGATATACAGTTTGATATGATCTGCCAGTCTTTGGGATGTACACGTTGACCATCAAACAACAAGGAAGTTGTACGTCACAGTGTTAATTTGGACTGGAAGCTAAATATTTTATTAGATGGGACCCTTTTTGTTCCAGATGGACAGAATATGAAACAGACATTATGTGATTGTTTTGCAGAAACAGACACTACACTCTCAACCATCTGACAGGTCTGTAGCATAGAATAAGGCCTTTGTCCATCAGATCTATGCTGTTCAAAAACAAGTACCTAACTATTCTAATCTCATTTTCCAGCTTTTGGGCCATAACCTTGTCTGCCTTGGCCTTACAAGTGTACATCTAAATACTACTTAAATGCTGTGAGAGTGTCTGCCTGTATCACTCGTACAGGTAGTGAATTCCAGATTCTGAAATCTTGATGTGATCAGCTCAGGGTTGACACAGCATGCTTTTGACTTGCTACAATTGTCCAGTATCATGACTAACTTAACGAGAAATAACAAAACTGTACTTTTCAACAACCAGTATATCTTGTGTTCTTTTCTCAGCAAATTTCCATTGGCTTTTGTTTCAAAGCCTCTACACATCTGGAGC
The DNA here is from genome assembly GCF_020745735.1 of Hemiscyllium ocellatum. Taxonomy (NCBI): domain Eukaryota; kingdom Metazoa; phylum Chordata; class Chondrichthyes; order Orectolobiformes; family Hemiscylliidae; genus Hemiscyllium; species Hemiscyllium ocellatum. The sequence goes on along the minus strand of NC_083424.1, from coordinate 32,028,152 downwards.
TCCTTTCTATGTTGACAAAGTTATTACCCTGTCAAATGACATGCCAAAGTGTTCTACATTATATGAAAATTGATTGATTTCAGGTTTGGGACTGTTGTGTGTGTATATATCAGTGTAGCTCAAATGTGGACATTAATATTGCTTTCTTCCATCAACCATTCTGTAAAGGTACAAGTTGCTTAAAGTAATTTGACATACTATACTCTTTCACTTAAAGCCTTTGAACTGTTGAGTATTTTTTAGGTTCGATTAGATTACTTACAGTGTAGAAACAGGCCCTTCGGCCCAACAAGTCCACACCAGCCCTCCGAAGAGCAACCCAGCCAGACCCATTCCCCTGCATTTACCCCTTCACCTAACAGTACGGGCAATTTAGCATGGTCAATTCACCTAATCTGCACATTTTTGGACTGAGAGGAAACCCACACAGACACAGGGAGAATGTGCAAACTCCACACAGACAGTTGCCTGAGGCAGGAATTGAACCCGGGTCTCTGGCGCTGTGAGGCAGCAGTGCAAACCACTGTGCTACTGGGCCACCCATCTGTCTGAGAAAATTAATCAATGTATTGTATCAATAAGACAACAATTGCTACTAGATTTTGCAATAACTCAAAATCTTTGTCTAGTGTATACATGCACTTTTGTCAAGAATACTACCCTTCGTTCAGTATTTGCCTGACATATTGGTTCAGTGCACCAACACCCCTATTGAATTAATTTTCTCTCTTACTTACCTGGTCAGTAAGCATTAAGAAAAATACTGATGTCTGATAGTTACATGAACGTTTTACATTGGAAAACAATAGGAGTTCCAGACAGAACCTGGAACTCCTGACCTGCTGACCATTCACAAGCTGTTTTTACTGTCCACTGATGTTGTGCAGAAGACATTAATGTTGGAGCATATTCAATCAAAAAGCCATTTGCAGCAGTTTTGAAAAAGATTTGGAGGTAAACTGAGAGGATTACTAATTCTATTGGTTTGCCTAATGCAACTGCATACCTGCTTCGAAAATATCACATTTATATTGGTGCAATCGTTTTATGGGCCTCACTCTTTCCAGTACAGCTTGTACAGAACTAGAATGACTCCACTAGTGAAAAGGTCTTTGACTGCCAGAGCTTAATTCATGAATGCTCAGCATCAGAACTACACTATTATTTGTTGTCGCGGCTTGCAACCCATAAAAAATTGCTCACGATTCTCTTACTTTGATAACTGCAAGTCTTTATAATTAAGGCTGACGATGATAGATCAATAGAAAATGAGCTGTAAAAGATATGCCATTTTAATTTAAGAAATGAGATTATGTTTCAAAGTAGAATAACCAAATGTTAATGGTTTTCAAATTTTACTCATAAACTGATATTGAAAAACAGCTTTCCTCATGTCACATTATCTGAAATATGAGGCTTTGTAGTTGTCTATGCATTTATTTATCAAGAAGGCTCAAATAAAATCGTAGAATGGTACATACACTTAGCTTTAAGAATAGTTTTCTAACTATAATGCATTATACATTGGTTAACAAAAATGAGGTCAGACATTAGTGGCGGAGAAAAATGAGGTCATTGAGCAATGGGATCTGTGAGTACAAACACACCTCATGAAAAGGATCATGCAGTTAGATAATGTTTTCAAAAATGTGCAAAGGTTAATTTCGAGAGGATTATAAATGAAAAGTGGCAGGATTATTTGAGACTACATGGAAGTATTGTCCCTATACATTTTCAAGTTACCACAGTCCACAGTCAGTGTCCCATGTTCAGTGTTCCAAGAATGGCAAACGATGGGACCTTTGAACTTTCTTAGTGATGGTGAAAAGCTGTAACTGTGAGAGCCAACAACTGCTTACTACAGAGGCCCTATTAGGAAGGAATGTGCAACACATGAAGAAGGAAATGGAAAACTGCCTCACTCTTTTCCCTAAGCATGTTGTTCTTTGGAGCTGAAAATGGGTAGCTCCTGCAAACAACCAGCGAGGCCAGTGAATGTCTGCAAGGTGAGAAGAACTGAGCAGAAGACCTGCCTTAGGTCCATCACAACTACTGCATATAAATAAAAAGTTGAGAAACTACGTTCAACCTGCATTGAAGTTTACTATATCCGGGCTACTACATTACAAAAAAAATACATGCTGTGGTGGGAATGCAGAGATTACAAGGATGGTACTAGAATTCAAAACTAGAATTCTACAGGAAAGAATGAACGACATCAGTTACTTATTCTTGAAAAGAAAAGATTAACGAGTGATGTCTTGGAACTCTTCAAAATTATGAAAAGCTAGCCCAGGTAAAATGTTTCCATTTGTGGATGCAACATAACTAGAGCACTTCAATCTCAGATGGTCACCATAGAATCACAGAGATGTACAGCACAGAAACAGACCCTTCGGTCCAACTCGTCCATGCCGACAAGATATCCTAATGTAATCTTTCCCACTTGCCAGCTTGGCCCATATCTCTCTAAATTCTTCCTATTCATATACCCATCCAGCTGCCTTTTAAACACTGCAATTGTACCAGCCTCCACCACTTCCTCTGGCAGCTCATTCCACACACACACAACAGAGACTTCAGAAGAAACTCTGCACTATGCACCACAACAACGTTCTCACCTGGGTATAGAGATTTTTAAGGAGACCCAGAAAAGCAGATGAGAAAGAACAGAATAGAGGGTGACAGTGATAAAGTTAAAGTTAGAGAATTGGAAGGAAGTTCAAATGGATGTTTACAATTCAGTATAAAGTACCTGTATTTTGCCATCACAAATGTTGATGAAAAATCAACTGTTATGTTTGGGAAATTATTAGCCTGTTTCTCCAATGAAATGATTGAGGAAATCATTGCATTTAAGGGTTGGATTCATGTTGTAAAATTTATCCATCATCCTTTTTTTAGAAAAAGCATTGAAACAAGAGGTGATGAAAATGCTAAGGATTTGGACATTGAGGATGTTGATTTGAAGATCGAATGAAGCATAGCGACACCCTTGTCCTGTCAATGAATATTAAAAAAATAACCTCAGAAATGGGAACTACAATCATAAAGTTGCCTATTTGACCCTTCAAGCCTGCTCCTCCATTCAATAAGATCATGGCTGATCTGTTTATGTTTCAAATTCCACATTCTCATCTGGTGCCAATAACCTTTGGTTTATATGCTTAACAAGAATCTATTTACCTCTACATTAAAAATATGTAATGACCACCCCCAACTCCAATGCCTTATGAAGCAGAGCACTTCAAAATCACACAACCCTCTGAGAGAAAACATTTCTTCTCATCTCTGCCTAAGAAGGGCAAGTCCCAATTTTGAAACAGAATTCCTCTAATTCAAACAGACTCAGAAAGGGAATGGTCATCTTCGAAGAGAAAGCAATATTAAAATTTAGCCAATGATTTTTAAACATCTTTTATCTCTAAGGGTTCTTGGTCCTGGCCACTAATGAGGTAGTGTCTGGCTTTACTGCTTGCTCAGATTAGGGAGATGGACAGATATGCTCTCTGACAATCAAGGATTTTATAAACAGACATCTTACTTTCGAAAGTTGAAATGCAGGAGACCAGTTAGAATTTACTTCATGTTAAACGAGGTGACCCTTTCACACAGGGAAGCATTATTACTTGTATTCTTCTGTGAACATGAGTCGTGCTGATTGAACTAATCGAGCCTAATCAGAACCATTGCTCTTTATGCTCACTTAATACAAAGTAAAGCAGCTCACTGCTTTCTGGTCTCATCGTCTTAAGTGTTTTTTTGATCCACTGTCAAAAGATTGGAAGGTAGATGTGAGCTAGATGTGAAAGTCCAGTTTGGATCTTAAGAGTGAATGCTTTAAGTTTCTCAGTTTTAGAGACATAGAGTCATAGAGATGTACAGAATGGAAGCAGACCCTTCAGTCCAACCCGTCCATGCCAACCAGATATCCCAACCCAATCTAGTCCCACATGCCAGCACCCGGCCAATATCCCTACAAACTCTTCCTATTCAGATACCCATCCAAATGCCTCTTAAATGTTGCAATTGTTCCAGCTTCCACCACTTCCTCTGGCAGCTCACTCCATACACGTTCCACCCTCTGTGTGAAAACGTTGCCCCTTAGGTCTCTTTCATATCTTTCCCCTCTCACCCTAGACCTATGTCCTCTAGTTCTGGACTCCCTGATTCCAGGGAGAAGACTTTCTCTATTTATCCTATCCATGCCCCTCATAATTTTGTAAACCTCTATAAGGTCACCCCTCAGCCTCCGACGTTCCAGGGAAAACAGCCCCAGCCTGTTCAGTCTCTCCCTGTAGCTCAGATCCTCCAACCCTGGCAACATCCTTGTAAATCTTTTCTGAACCCTTTCAAATTTCACAACACTTTTCTGATAGGAAGGAGACCATGAAACTGCACTCCAAGGTCTCTTTGTTCAGCAACACTCCCTAGGACCTTACCATTAAGTGTATAAGTCCTGATAAGATTTGCTTTCCCTAAAATGCAGCACCTCGCATTTATCTGAATTAAACTCCATCTGCCACCTCTCAGCCCATTGGCTCATCTTGTATTCTGAGGTAACCTTCTTCGCTGTCCACTACACCTCCAATTTTGGTGCCATCTGCAAACTTAATAACTATATCTCTTATGGTCACATCCAAATCATTTCTATAAATGACAAAAAGTAGAGGACCCAGCACTGAAAAACAACCCTCCACCACCACCCTCTGTCTTCAATCTTTGAGCCAGTTCTGTATCCAAATGGTTAGTTCTCCCTGTATTCCATGAAATCTAACCTTGCTAATCCGTCTCCCATGGGGAACCTTGTCGAATGCCTTACTGAAGTCCGTATAGATCACATGTACTGCTCTGCCCTCCTCAATCTTCCTTGGGGGCATCCAGCACTTCCTCCTCTGTAATCTTGACATTTTGCAAGATGTCACCATCTATTTCCTCACAGTCTATATCTTCCATATCCTTTTCCATAGGAAAATTTTGTAGGTGTGTATCAGCTACATTCTTGCATCTATATTGAAACGTAATCTAGGGTTAACTCACAGTACTGTCCTTGTGAAAATTTTAGGTAAGCCCAATCTTGTAATACTGACTTCTTCGTTCAGTCCAGAACTTCAGGTGTCATAAATTTGAAGAAAATCTATCTAATTCAGTTTAACTTGGCTAACTTAATGTGGTATGGAATTTGATATTGATAGTTTTTCACTGTCACCTATGGTAAATTCTCAGGGAAGGGAATGTTGTCTAGAAATGAATTGGACTCCAACCTTTTTGAATAATTATTGCACTGTGAAAAAATTGCATTATGACTGCTGATTATCATTGTTTATTTATTGTCTGGCATGTCTGTGAACAAACTGGGTATGTTTATCTGTCATTAGTGTAATGTATCTCCCTCTGTAACTGAGCTTTCCTTCTATTGAGAATTTATGGTGGAAGCTGAATTTATATCCATGATTCATTAAGATTTTAATATCTTTAATATTTTGCTTTTATTTTTGATGTTATCATGTGACTACTGTATTCCTTGCACAGCTGCAAACTGAAAGCTAAAATCATTGTGCAGGAATATTACATTTTCTGAATTCCCTAGTTATTTTTGAACATATGTAGTATCTTCATTCACAGGACTTAAGCATTCAGAATTCTGATTCCTGAATTAAATACACCTTCCAAAGTTAATTCAAATCTATTTTCGGAAATTAACAAAACATTGGCCTGGTTTTGCTTCCGTCAAAGTAATACATGGGCAAAGATACTTTCCTTTGCCTGGACTGAATATTTTATTGCGTTGCCATAGTCCTACCAGACCATAGGGGCTGCTCTCTTATTAGAGAGAAGCGACTGGTGATGATTTAACCTGAGGTCCACTTCAGTCAAGGGAAGAGGTTGAGAAGGAGAGTCCTTCATGGTAACCTCAAACCGGTGATGGGAATTGATCAGACTGAACCTTAGCTTGGATGCTTTGATATGCTAAAATTCAGCTGTTGTATGATTCCGGTGTGGTTAGTAAGTTTGCAGATGACACCAAAATTAGAGGTGTCGTGGACAGTGAAGAGGGTTACCTCCGAGTACAATGGGATCTTGATCAGGTGAGCCAGAGAATCAAGGAGTGGAAGACTAAGTTTAATTTAGATAAATGTGAGGTGCTGCATTTTAGAAAGGCAAATCAGGGCAGGACATATACACTTTATGGTAAGGTCCTGGGGAGCATTGCTGGAAAGGAGTGTAGGTTCATAGGCCATTGAAAGTGGAGTCTCAGGTAGATAGGATAGTGAAGAAGGTGTTTGGTACACTTGCCTTTATTGGCCAGGGTATTTGAGTATAGGAATTGGGAGGTCATGTTGTGGTTGTACAGGAATTTTGCATGTAGTTCTACTCTCCATCCTTAGAAAAGATGTTGTGAAACCTGAAAAGGTTCAGAAAAGATTTACAAGGATGTTGCCAGGGTTGGAAGCTTTGGGCTATGGGGAGTGGCTGAACAGCTTGGGGCTGTTTACCCTGGAGCATTGTATGCTGAAGGGTGACCTTATGGAGGTTTATAAAATCATGAGGGGCATGGATAGGATAAAAAGACAATGTCTTTTCTCCAAGTTGGGCGAATCTAAAACTAGAGGGGATAGGTTAAAGGTGAGAAGGGAAACAGTTAAAAGGGGCCTAAAGGCTAACTTTTTCACGCAGAGGGTAATGCGTGTATGGAATGAACTGCCAGAGAAAGTGGTGGAGGCTAGTACAATTGCAACATTTAAGAGGCATTTGGATGGGTGTATGAATATGAAAGGTTAGGAGGGATATGGGCCAGGTGCTGGCAGGTGGGACTAGATTGGGTTGGGATATCTGGTTGGCATGGATGGGTTGGACTGAAAGGTTTGTTTCCATGTTGTACATCTCTATGACTCTATAATAATCATAGCAGCTATTAGATGTGCAGTATAATCAATACTGTTGCCACTGTCTAAATACCAGTAGTATTTATATCTAGCTAGAAAAATGTAATGTTTCATCCATTGACAAGTACCCATGAATGGGTTCAACACCCTTTAGTTTTGACTCAAAATGTTGAAACGTGGAACCACAGCAAGTGATGACTGGGATATAGCTGAGTAAATAGAATGCACAGGTGATGGCTATGCAATTACAATCCAGCCATCAAATGCTAAAGGATGTTCATCAAACTGAGGAGTGTAAATTTCATCACATTTCACATGGACAGTTTTCTGTTCGGGATAATGTGCCCTTTTGTTAGCATTACATTGACTCATTATCTTTCTCCTTTTCTTCTTTGAGCGGATGACGACAGTTGGTTAGCTGAATTAACTGGGCAGCTGGATTGCAAGGCAGAGTGACACCAACAGCCTAGGTTCAATTCCCCTACTGGCTGAGGTCACAATGAAGGTCTTTCCTTGACCTTACCCTTTGCCTGAAACTTGGTGATCTATGGGTTAAATACATCATCGGCCATCTCTTTCTAATGGTACTTTGGCAACTACTAATCTTGTATTGATATAATCAGGTGCTGTGCCTAGAGAACAGGAAGAGAGTGATCCTGAATATTAAGTTGTCACATGTTAATTTTTTAAAAATGGACTTCCAGCAGATTTTAGAATGGGTGCTGTCAAACACAGAATGAGCAAATTGACTGCTTCCAGAAATTTCCAGCAAACACGAGGACAAAAGCATAGTCATCATCTCTTGGAATTTAACAGTTCTTGCAGTAGGTAAAAATTCCAGTCAAACTAACGTAAATGACTGGTAGATGAGACATCTACCTCAGTCAGCTCTGAACAATGGAAACCAATATAATCTCTTTCTGGTTGGTTTGGTGCAAGCATATTCACTGTGATCTGCTACAAAACACAATTGTTTCCGATAAGAGAACAGCAAAACTGCCTCTTTAGCTGAATGTCTTCACCCAAAGCCCCAGTTACACAAGCGAAAGTGCTGGTTTGTTTGATTAATTATGCAGCTTAGACTTTTGTTTAATAGTTTGCCAATAACACCAGAAGAATAAACATCTTTAGGCTTTGTTAAAGTTTTGCCTCTGATCTCAACATACCTGAAAGGTCTGCTTTCTGGTTTAAAAAAAAACCCTGTGTTTTCATCTGTGGCAATGAACCAATTTTCAATGTAGTGTCTAAACTTTGTCCAGCAGTCACCTATGTCTGAGCTCCTACAAAAGATACTTCTGTATATGTTTTTTAAAGTTGAAATTACGAGTCGACTAATACATGGGCACAAGTTTTGAGGGGCTGAAATTCATGCTGCACTTTTTAATGATATTAACTTTTGGATGCCAAGTACAACTGGTTCTGAAATGGCGTGATAGTTCTATACTCATGCGATCTCGTATTATGAGAAAATTGCACAATAGCTGTGCCATTTAAGTTAATGGGGCTGGAATTCCATTATAGGCAATAAGGAAAGTTTGCGTTCTACAAATAATGGTTTAAATTCTTCAATCATGTCAAAGCCAATTCGTGTTGAAGAAACACGCGTTATAGCACAACTGACTGTACTGAAAATACTCTGGTCAGGCAATATCTGTGGAAAGAGCAGCAAAGTTAACATTTCAGATCTGTGATCTTTTGTTAAAATGAGGTAAGAAAGAGAGATATATTAGATTTAAGCAAGTAAAAGGAGGAAGAAAGAATGAGAGGTGTGACAATGGGATGTATGTAATGGCTAATATGGTACCACTGTTTAAAAAAGATGGTAAGGACAAGCCAGGGAACTATAGACCAGTTCAGTGGTGGGCAAGTTGTTGGAGGGAATCCTGAGGGGCAGGATGTACATGAATTTGGAAAAGCAAGGACTGATTAGGGATAGTCAACATGGCTTTGTGTGTGGGCAATCATGTCTCTTAAAGTTGACTGAGTTTCCTGAAAAAGTAACAAAGCGGATTGATGAGGGCAGAGCAGTAGATGTGATCTATACGGAGTTCAGTAAGGTGTTCAACAAGGTTCCCCATGGGAAACTGTTTAGCAAGGTAAGATCTCATGGAATTCAGGGAGAATTTGCCATTTGGATACAGAACTGGCTCAAAGGTAGAAGACAGAGGGTGGTGTTGGAGGGTTGCTTTTCAGACTGGAGGCTTGTAACCAGTGGAATGCCACAAGGATCAGTGCTGGATCCTCTACTTTTTATCATTTATAGAAATGATTTGGATGTGAGCATAAGAGATATAGTTATTAAGTTTGCAGATGGCACCAAAATTGGAGGTGTAGTGGACAGCGAAGAAGGTTACCTCAGAATACAACGGGACCTTGACCAGATGGGCCAATGGGCTGAGAAGTGGCAGATGGAGTTTAATTCAGATAAATGTGAGGTGCTGCACTTTAGGGAAAGCAAATCTTAGCAGGATTTATGCACTTAATGGTAAGGTCCTAGGGATTGTTGCTGAACAAAGAGACCTCGGAGTGCAGTTTCATGGCTCCTTGAAAGTGGAGTCACAGGTAGATAGGATAGTGAAGAAGGCATTTGGTATGCTTTCCTTTATTGGTCAGAGCATTGAGTACAGGAGTTGGGAGGTCATGTTGCGATTGTACCAGACATTGGTTCGGCCACTGTTAGAATATTGTGCGCAATTCTGGTCTCCTTCCTATTGGAAAGATGTTGTGAAACTTGAAAGGGTTCAGAAAAGATTTACAAGGATGTTGCCAGGGTTGGAGAATCTGAGCTATAGGGAGAGACTGAACAGGCTGGGGCTGTTTTCCCTGGAGCGTCGGAGGTTGAGGGATGGCCTTATAGAGGTTTGTAAAATCATGAGGGGCATGGATAGGATAAATAGAGAAAGTCTCTTCCCTGAGGCCGGGAGTCCAGGACTAGAGGCATAGGTTTAGGGTGAGAGGGGAAAGACATAAAAGAGACCTAAGGGGCAACTTTTTCACACAGAGGGTGGCATGTGTATGGAATGAGCTGCCAGAGGATGTGGTGGAGCCTGGTACAGGCATTTAAGAGGCATTTGGAATGGTATATGAGTAGGAAGGGTTTGGAGGGATATGGCCGGATGCTGGCAGGTGGGACTAGATTGGGTTGGGATATCTGGTCAGCATGGACAAGTTGGACTGAAGGGTCTGTTTCTATGCTGTACATCTCTATGACTCTATGTATAGTGAACAAAGTGTGATCAGTACCGATAGACTTAGTTCCTGTTTGAATGAATGAATGAATCAAAACATGCTTTGGTAAACCAAGCGTGGTAAGTAGAATTATGAATGAATAGAGATGCAATATAGTAAACAAGGAGTGAAGAGTCAACTTAACGGTCTGAATGACTGTAGTAAACCAAGTAGAGTTATGAATGAGTAGAGATGCGTTATGTAAACAAGGAGCGATGAATAAAGTTACTGGTGTGAATGAATGAATGCATTTCAATGTGATATAATAGAATCAACTTATACACAAGATATATGGAAAATACAAGACCTTTTGGCCAATAAAGGTCTATTTATACATGAGATTGACTTATACACGAGTATGTGTGGTACATCTAACCGGATGAACCTCAAGTGGGCATTGAAATACGAGTCTCTGCAAATCGTTTGACCTAATTATGATATCTTTGACATTTTGTTAATTTGTAATTTTTCTCCTTTTGTTTTTCTTTTGTTTCTTTTCTGGGTGTGTGAATATGTGTCATGATCCATGCCATCCCTTTTATCCCACATAGGGTGTACTCTGGATCATTTGGAATTGAACTTAATGACCAGTGTTTGGGGAAACACTCCATCACCTATTTCTACAAGGGAAAAGAAAGCAAGAAACAAAAAAACATTTCAGTTGTAAACAAATGGAGAGGGCAGAAAGAATATTTCAATTCATACCTTCTTATCTACAGCACAGGGGTAAATAAATTTAGAATTTGCTGGAAAGGTCAAAAATGGACAAGTTCAGGAGACATGAAAATTTAACAAAATCTGCATTGCCTCTTTATTGTGAGAAAATGGCGCTTATTCAACATCAGGGGAAGGAAAGCAATTTCAAGGAACTAGGAATGTTGATTGTTCAACAGAATTCTTTATGTAGACTCCATATCCTTTTATTTTAACATGCTGTACCTGTACAGGACTTTAAATTTGTGGATATATGCCTGAAGCTATAGCTTATTGAGAGAAAAGTAGAGAAATGGGGAATGACAAGATATTCCTCTGGCAACATTTACAGTGGGATTAGATAATTTATCACATTACAAATGACAGGCTTTTTCATTTGGAAATTTATAAGAGCCTTTTAGGTTGATATTGAGTACAGTACATATGCTGATAAATGGATGTGTTTCCCTGATAAGATTCAGCATTTGACTTCATTCAGTTTGCATTTGCTGTGCAAACGAATTCAGCACTTGGGAGATAAAAATGGTATATAAATGAAAGACAATTATAATGTCCCAGACAGAAATGGGAATATAATGGCACTAGCAGTAGTTATCTACTCATTGCCTGTAATCTAATAAAACTGCTTTGCAATCCCAGTCAGGAAGAAGCAGTAACCTTTATCAGAGATCAGTATTGAGAGGAGAAAAAAATGTTTTTCCTTTTTTTTGGAATAGGAAATGTGCCCGGATGTAATTCACTGGTGATAAAGATCAGGCAGAAGTGATGCTAGGTAGATAGCGCAATGACTGTTGCACTCATATAAACCTGAATCTCATTCAGATTTCCCACCTACAGTATTAGATTAGGTGTCTGCTGTTCTTAGCCTTTGTCGAGAACAAAAGACTAAGTGGGACCCTCAGATATCACTGTAACTGAGGCTAAATGATAAGCTTTGTTGTTTTCTTACGTCATCACATGCCATTTTGCAACTTGTATTGCTCCTCCTCCTCAGTCTATGTTGATGTTTAACCAACTATATGCTCCATATGTAAACATTGGGCTTTTAGTTGGTATTGAAATATGAGCACATTCCAAGTTGTAGCCAGCTCATACTCACTTCAATGATCTCCCACTGCTGTTCTTGATACTTCAAGTTGCCCCTTATGAAATTTCAACTTACCCAGAGCAACTGCTGTTACAGAAAATTCTCATACATTCTTGTCAACCTGCATTGGTTCCAAATCCCCAATTAGTTTAACTTTACAATGCCAAATACATTTTCAGATCCCTCCAAACAGTCAAAACCTTCTTCAGCCCCCACTGCCTGGTGCACACTATCCAATTTTCTCTCATATGGTTTCGTTCACATCTCCTTCGGTCTTCTCCCACCTGCACCCTCCAGATTTTTTAGATTAGATTAGACTTACAGTGTGGAAACAGGCCCTTCGGCCCAACAAGTCCACACCGACGCGCAACCCACCCATACATTTACCCCTTACCTAACACTACGGGCAATTTAGCATGGCTAATTCACCTGACCCGCACATCTTTGGACTGTGGGAGGAAACCAGAGCACCCGGAGGAAACCCACGCAGACACGGGGAGAACGTGCAAACTCCACACAGTCAGTCGCCTGAGTCGGGAATTGAACCCGGGTCTACAGGCGCTGTGAGGCAGCAGTGCTAACCACTGTGCCACCGTGCCGCCCATTCGAAATCATGGCACCCTGGTATTTTATATCCAATCTTCAGTCATTTCCAAAAAAAGATGCTCAGCTTTGCTCCCTCCGCTTTCTTCACCTCGAGATAATTCTCTCAAATGTCCTACTTTTTGATGCCTTTTAATTTCCAATGATTCTGTGGTATAATCCTTACATCGACAATAGCATACATGTAATGGTAACTACAACTTGTAAGTTGGATTATAAATTAAAATGTTTCCATTGATTGCCAGTGCATTACTGGAGTAATTTAGTGCCTTTAAAACAGTAACATTTGTTAGGATCGTTAGCGAACAGATTTAATGGGAGCTGAGGTGTTGTTTAGGTCAGGGGTGGACTTTAAGGAATGGCTCAGAAGGAAAAGAGAAAGTGGATGAGACTGAAGAAAATACCAGAGCTTACGGCCAAGGGGTGCGCGGGGGTTACGGATTGTGGTGGTGAGTGAAATGAGTCTTGTAATGAGGTGAAATGAGGGTATTGATGGATTGGCAAGAGAGGCAACTCTCATGGGTAGCAAGCCTCTGAGGAAGCGGCTGGAGTGCATTTTATATAGGAAGGTGACCGTTGTTGGAGTTGAACCAGCCTTCCTGCCATTGATCTCATTTTGCAAACCTCGGAATTGAGGCTGGGAGGAAAGCAGGCTAATAATCGGCTACCTAAGGGTCCATTGGGGTGAGGGTAGGCAGACTGCACACTCCCCCTATCTATCAAACTGTGCAATGGTTGGCGGTGGGAGAGAGGATGGGTTATTGGAAGGCCACCCGGAGAATTTTGAGGCTTCCATTTGTGAACCCACAGAACATAGGATCTTAAGGTCCTTGTCCACACATGCTGTGACAGTTCCTGAATGAATCTAAGATATTCAAGCATTGTGGCTACATAGGCTGCAGTATAGGGGTATAGAAACAAACTGATGGTGGCCAGTCCCCCATAAGAGATCAGTAACTTATCTGGAGAACCGGTGGAACCCTCATTTTACCTGTGTTTTTTGGATAATCCACTGAATCATGTGTACTCAAGCTCTTAACTGGACAGCACCAGGCCAAAGCCCTTGGGAGGCTGAGGTCAGGCCTGCTGAATGCTGTCAGCCAAACCAGAGGCCAGCACCATTATTGTCGCTAGAAGGCAGTACTGCTCCCAGTACTACACACACCTGAGGATTTGTATTGTTGTTGGATCCCAGCCATGGCTGAGCGATGGTGGGAGAGTGGTGGCACAGAGAATTACAGTGAGTGAGAGGATCGTGAAAGAGAGAGAAGGCAATCAGCAGCAAGGGCAGCAGTGGATCTCAGTGGCCTCCACCTTCCTAATGACAGTTACCTCGATGGGGCAATTGGAATTCCTGCATGTTGAGACCCTGACCATCCATCGATTCATACCAGCAGTGGCAGCAGCAAGCTGAAGCCCTTAGGGGGCATTAATTGGTACAGGCCAAAACAGGGTTCTAGCCTACCATCATCCTGCCCAATTAAATGCCTTTGCCACCAAGTTTGTCATGGTGGTGAGAGCAGATGGTTTTGGCCCAAATATATGCATGTTACATCCTTCAATCAGCACTGAGCTAAATAAGAGTTGGACATATTAGTGCAATATGCAGCATGTTACTCATGCTCTTGCACCCTCCCCTCACCCCCACCCCCCTCCACACACACACACACACACACACACACACACACACACACACACACACACACACACGGGGAGAGTGTGAAGCTCATGGGAGTGGTCATCCACAACAAGCTTTCTTGGACTCTTTTTGTGGATGCACTGGTTACAAAGGCCCAACAACGTCTCTTCTTCCTCAGGCAGCTGAGGAAATTTGGCATGACAGTGAATGCTCTTGCCAACTTTTATAGGTGCGTCATCGAGAGCATTTTGTATGGATGTATCACTATCTGGTATGGTAACTGTCCCATTCAAGATCGGAGAAGGTTACAAAGAGTGGTGAACTCAGCACTCTATCACAAAGGCCAACCTCCCATCTATAGAATCCATTTACCAGGCCCGCTGTCAAGGAAAGGCCGCCAACATTCTCAAAGATCCATTCCACCCTGGTAATGTTTTTCTACAACCTCTACCATCGGGGAGACAGTACAGAAGCCTGAACACACACACACACACACACACACACCCAGCCGGTTTCCAAACAGTTTGTACCTGTTAGAATACCGAATGGACACTCAAACTCTTAACATTCGCCTGTACCTGTGTTTTCGTTTTTGCTGCTACCTATTATTTACTTATCTATGCTACTTAACTCTGTGACCTGCCTGTATTGCTCGCAAGACAAAGCTTTTCACTGTGCCTTGGTACATGTGACAATAAATTCACTTCAATTCAATAAAGAGTACGCACATTTATCCTCTGGATTTTATTTATTTAATCACTGATTGATCAGAATATTACAGAATGACAAGAGAGTTGCAGAGGAGCGCAATGTAAAGGAAATGTACAGAACTCGGGCTGGTTATGGTGCAGAGAAAAATACTTCAAGAATTTCTGCAGAAAAAAAAATCAATGGCTCCTGAACATAACTAAACGTTACACGAACCCCTTGAAAGAATGTCATTAGAAAAAAAAATGCCCTAAAGTATAATTGGAAACCTGTTCAAGCTAGCCAATTTCTGTAACAGTTAAAATATGTCCTAAAAATATTATATAAAAACATATAAAATATTGCTAAACTGTGAAATCATTTGAATCTAATTGTGTTAGTCATCTGCACCAAAGTGATAGTTTAGATTAATTACAAACATTGTGAATTAGTTCAGACACCATGCACTCAAAACCCACTCCATAGTTTCACTCTCATGTGTACAATCAATGTATTGATTTTACAAAATTAAATTGCTTTGGTAAAATATTTCAAAAATACTTAGAATGCAGTTGAACTTCAACTCTGTAAATGATCAAAACAGAAAATGCAAAATTGTATTAATGATCCTTGCTTCTGATTCATTTCTCTTGACTGGTCTATGCATTTTTAAAAAAGCATAGTGATATAGAATTACTGTTATACCATTGAGTGATTTGAATAAAATTCTTCTTGTAAACTGCACTGCAGCGCCCATTCAAATTAATTACATGCCATCATAACATTCCTGATGAAAGCATTAAATAATGTGCTTGCCTGTTCAAAGCTTGCACTCCAATCATAAATTGTTGCTCTTTGTACCAATCACTTGGCTGTGGCCCCTGGCCAAAACCAACAGCATGGATCTCCCAGGAGGGAGAACTACTTGTGTACTGGCTTAGGTTGACCAGTTTCTGAGCCAAACAATTATTGCACGTGTTTGTGTTCGTTTATGTTGAACAAAATTCTCTCAAGGCAGCTCCGAAGTAAGTCATTTCATTGGCTATGCATATCTCTATATATTATTCTTTATTGGATTAACTATTATTCCAGTCTGTCAGCTTTTTATTTCAATGGTAAATGAAGCAAATCTAAGTTCAAATACAAATGCAGTGTGGACTTTATATCTGGGAGATACTTGGATAATGAATGCAGGGCACAATGTTATCCACATCAGCATGAAATAATGTTAATGGCAAAATCTGTGTAGCTAATGACATTTCATAATATGTAAACAAAGAGGCATTTTCAATCTTTTGGTTGGCAGTGCAAGCAAACCAACATTCAAATCCTTTATAACAAGCTATAATTTGTGCTGAAGGCGATATTTTATTGTTGTTGCATCTACTCCGAGGCAGGACTGACTTTGTCATTGTAGTTTGAAAGTGCAGCATATTGAGTTCATCGGAGTTGTCTTGCACAAAGTGAGGTTTTTGTTTTAGCAATCTCTGTAAATTATGAATTGACTGGGTCCAGAGTGATTGCTTTTCTCAGGAAGCTTGTTGGAATGATTGCGAATCTCTCAGACTGTGTTCTGTGGGCTGAATATTAGGATGGGCAAACTAAATTGGGATAAGAAGATTTCTTGTCCAAGCAAATTTTTGCATTTCAATACCAGTGACTTTGGGCTAAGTTAGACCAAAAATCAACCAAATGTCAATTTTGGGAACCTCTGTGGTGGGTTCCTGCCCCTGAGCTCTTGTGAGTTATCCTGCACACTTCTCTGCTGCTCACCACATTATGTACACCATAGTTTTTATGGGGGGCATCACTCTCACGCTGTGTTCACCAGCAGTGGAAATACTCATCACCTCTGGGACCTTCTGGGATTTCCACTGTCGGTGACACTGATGCACCAGGTCAATGGCTGAGAGCCCTGATCAGCTCTTCACAGTACATACAGAAGGAGAGAAATGAAAAGTAAGATTCTGAGGCATGGGTGATTCTTCATTGGAAATAGGAGCTCATATTTGGCAATGTGCTGCTAATTTGTATTATCATCTGTATGGTCTGTTGCCATTGTTGCTGCAGCTATAAGAACTTAGTTATTCATGTCACCTGTCCTTAGTACCATTCCATGTTTGAACCTTGTCTACTCTTTCCTTAATGCCCAGCATAACCTAATATCCTGTCATGGGTTAGGACTGATTGTGGCACAATACCCTGACCAAACGATAGTCCTGGACTGATGAGTGACCAGATCCCTGACTGGTTTCTGTGCAGTTCGAGGCTAACTGACTGACTACTAATTCCCAAACCGGTTGTAAGGAACCTGCAGGACTGACATTGGCTCACTCTGTAGACTATTTGATAAGTAACCCCATCATCCTCGTCACCCAATATGTCACCTGATCATGACCAAGCTCTGGACTCATATCGGACAGTGTCTCTGACTGATGATGTTGGGAACGTGTGGCTGATGACAGTCCCAGTTGACTGAGGTCTGCTCCCCTTGGAGACATAACCATTTGTTGAGCGCACACCCGATGGATTTGTCACATAGGTTGCTGCACATTTCCACAGCACATGCTGTAGAACATTAATATTGCACAGTGCCATCGCCAATGTGTCTGTCCCCTTGGCTGATCATTGTTGGCAATCATGACAGGCTGCCTGCCTATGTGTCTGCATTCACAGGGTGAGGCAAAAGCAAAGTATTGGGAGCCTCTAAATTCTGACTGAGGCAGCAAAGTGCAAAACACTTGGGAGAGCTGCCAGGAGCATCCAGTTAAAATTCACACAACACCATTTTAATTTTGTCCACCACAGTCCAACACCGGCATCTCCACATCAGGAGCATCCGAGTAGGTGCATCATGACTAAACATAAGAAAGCAAGCAAAGATCAAAGAGATGAATTCTGTTCCAATAGATGAGGTGGATATCTGTCCCTGAGTGCAAAGTGGCCTTGAAACTATTTTACAATGAGAGATGTCAGTGCACTATAAAGTGCAGCATTGAAGTGGTGAACATTCTTAGTGAGCTGGAGATATGTCATGGACATATGTGCTGTGGTGAGGTGTGTGTCTAGGGGCTACAGGCAGTCTTTGCCTGGAGATATTGGGAAATATTGACCAAGTTCGAAGTCCAGAGGAGCTAGCAGTAGGCTGGAGTCACCAGCACCCACTCTGACCTTCTTGTCAGCAGTTGTCCCAATTTAGTTTCTTTTTGTTGTGAGAGACAATAGCAAATTGCACATAGCTGAGGTGAGGATATAAGAGAACAAGATGTTAATGTATGGGAATAGATTTCTCATCACTCACTAGTAAGGGTTTCGCCTCGCCATTCAAAGCTTGGGTGGAAAATCAGGCTTTTCTCATTTTTCTGATCTCACCATTTTTTTCTGACTGAGTCCATCATTGCCCTCATCGTCCAGGGGCTAGGAACATTCAGCCCATAGTCTCTCCCTGGTCTTGGTTTTCTACCCTCACTTCTTTCCTGAAGCAACTCACTCATGCTGGCATGGGCTCCCTGCCCAAGTGAGTACTGGCAGGCTATTTAAGCACAGGCAAGGTGCCCATGCCAGCTCTGTGTACATATGGTATATTCTAGTCGGTGTAACTGGACTGGCAAAGCACAATATGAATCCTGGCAGATTATTTATTTTTCCTTTCCATTCTCCCTAGACCAAAATAATTGAAGAGATTTTAATCTCTCAATTCCCTTGACTGAGATCAATTCACTCAACTCAGTTTCGTGATTATAACTGAGACCTTCATCTCCACATTGCATAGAGAATTCATTGAGTTGTTGAGGGTAACCCAAATATGTAAATAACATTTCCATCATTTGACAAAGAAGCAGAGATTGGCCATTTGGCCAATTAAGCCGACTCCACTGTTCAATGGGATTGATTTGATAATCCTCAACTCCACTTTCTGGTCTTTTCACCAGAATCCTGTGATTGCCTTACTGATTTAAAAATTATACTATTTGAACTGCTTAGATTAAGGTAACTCAATCTGACTCAACCTATTGATTTGTTTTTTGTTGATCTACAAGTTTAACAAACATCCATTTTTCTTCCCTTTGTGTCATTTTCCATTTTCAGGCAGTAGCTAATGAATACACATTCTCTATCCAGTCTCAGGTAGAAATATGGCTCCCCATTATGTTGAGAAAGCTAACAAATGTCAGAAAAGGATATGGTCTTTCTGATTTTTGAGAACAAAGTTTCATCCCTGAGTAGAAACTGAAGGGTAGGTAAGGTCAGGAATAAAATATGAACAGCTAAGTGCTGTCTAAGGTAAAAGGAAATGATCGCACTTAATTATTAAGAATTTCCAGTGCTGAAGCAGAGTTTAGTTAAGACCTTCAAATAGTCTCCAAGAGTCCAGAAGTCACATTTGAAAGGACCCCCTAATGATGATTGAAGTGTGCGTTAGTAGTTTTCTTCCTACCTGTGACATTTAGATCAAGGTGACCGTGCTGAAGTTCCTTTTTGTATTCTTTTAACTTTGTGATTTTGAACATTCCTTTAATGTTGAAGTTCAAATTAAATGCAATTCATTATAAAGATTTTATACCATTAAACAATAGCAGAAGTTTCTAGAAATTGAGCATCATCCTGAGAAAACGAATATAATCAGAAAAGTGATTTGTGCTGTATGGATTAACTGTCAGGTTTGAATAGTTACAGTTTAAACTTTAGTGAAGTGAAATGAAAGAGATTCCAACTGTGATTTAGGCTTCAAATTTTCAATTTACGCATTTAGTGCACAGACATAAATCACTTTGGAACCTCAATAGCTTCCTTTACAAACTGTCATGTGATATTTTAAACCTGTGCCATCTTTTGATAATCACAGCTGGACACAGTAAGTGTCAGTGAAGGAATGGAAATGCGGAAGGTGAGCTGACAGA
Organism: Hemiscyllium ocellatum; assembly: GCF_020745735.1. Classification (NCBI taxonomy): domain Eukaryota; kingdom Metazoa; phylum Chordata; class Chondrichthyes; order Orectolobiformes; family Hemiscylliidae; genus Hemiscyllium; species Hemiscyllium ocellatum. The sequence goes on along the minus strand of NC_083424.1, from coordinate 32,008,406 downwards.
GGCTGATTTCTATTCAGCAATCTGAAAATGAGTGTGCCGTCTGATGACAGCAGTCTAGTGAAAGAGGTAATCAAAACACAATTTCACGGAGCATTTAGGGAGCTATGTGTATGAACTGCTAAACATAACAGGTCTAAACCTGGTGATAATATCTGTAAGTTCATTCCTCCGCTATAGTTTCTGTTGATGATTGTGGATACCTCATCAAACAGAATACAAGCAATATTCTGCCTTTTCTATTGAGGAAAGCTGCTATAGCTTCACCTGTAGATTCACCAATTGTCAACTTTGGTGCAAATTGACTAATGTTCCAATTGAAGTAGCAATAAAATTTGTTACAAAACTAAGTATTTTAGACAAATACCTAATTCTCATAATTTAAGGCTCTGCTTATCCTCAGTTAATCTTTTAGTAAGGTTACCATTTTCAAATAAATACTTTTTCGTCACTATTATCAAATGGGCAAACGGAGCAGCTCATATACACAAATCAAGGTCAACAGCAAATAAGAGTGATCAGTTTTTTTTTCGATGGTGTTAATTGAAGAATGAATGCTGACGAGAATATAGCAAAATACCCTATTCATCTTTCATGGGATCATTTATGCAGCTGAAGTTTCAGCAGAATCCTTGTGGACTTCCAGCGACTCAGTGTTAGTGAATTCGCAAATAATGAAATAGCTACTGGCCCTACATACCCCAGTTTGACAACCCATGTTAATGTTCTTGGTGTTTAATGGAAATTCTCCTGCTTGTTCGTTGTAACCAATGGAACTCTTGGGGCAGTGTATTAACAGCAGTCATAGCAAAAAATGGAGAGAAGACTCAGGAGGATTTTTGGGTCAGTATTTTGAAACCAACAGAATTTGGTTGTTCCATACATCTGATTATAGCTCAGCAACTTCCATCATTCTTATGCAAAGAGTCAATTGTATCCACATTATGTGGTATGATGAGGGCTGATTTATCATGTGATCATTTATGACACTATGCTACGAATGTCTGTTTTATGCCAAATCAGTTAATCCTTTACACAAAGTAAGTCTATGATTCAGGGCAGATGAGGATAAGACCATAAGACCAAAAGACATAGGAGTGGAAGGAAGGCCATTCGGCCCATCGAGTCCACTCCGCCATTCAATCATGGCTGATGGGAATTTCAACTCCACTTACCCGCATTCTCCCCGTAGCCCTTAATTCCTCGAGACAACAAGAATCTATCGATCTCTGCCTTGAAGACATTTAGTGTCCCAGCCTCCACTGAACTCTGCGGCAATGAATTCCACAGGCCCACCACTCTCTGGCTGAAGAAATGTCTCCGCATTTCTGTTCCGAATTTACCCCTTCTAATTTTAAGGCTGTGTCCACGGGTCCTAGTCTCCTCACCTAATGGAAACAAAGCGTCCACCCTTTCCAAGCCATATATTATCTTGTACGTCTCTATTAAGTCTCCCCTTAATCTTCTAAACTCCAATGAATACAATCCCAGGATCTTCAGCCGTTCTTCATATGTTAGACCGACCATTCCAGGGATCATCTGTGTGAATCTCCGCTGGACAATTTCCAGTGCCAGTATGTGTTTCCTGAGGTGTGGGGACCAAAACTGGACACAGTACTCCAAATGGGGCCTAACCAGAGCTTTATAAAATCTCAATAGCACAACGGTGCTTTTATAGGATGATCGAATCTTACCAAGAATGGGAAGAGTGGATGGGATTCCAGTGTAGTTCGCAGACGCTGATGGGAGGAGAGAGAATTGGTGGGGAAGAAGGGAGGGAAAAATGAACTGAGAGGGTAAAATGTAGATGGAGAAATGAAGGACACAGTTGGGGAGGGAAGCGTGAGGCGAGGAACAGACAATACAAAGTGAAAAAGGGGGAGAAGATGGTGACGGAATTCCCATTTCAAAATTTAATTTACATGACTCTGAGGCAGACCCTACCTCAAAACAGAAGCTATTCTTAAAATGATAGAAGCAGAAAATGAAATTGAACTTCCTGTTCTCTCTGGAAGTCAGGAGCAAGCTGACATTGGGAAGTCAAAAAACTAAATCCTGATGAAAGATATAAAAGGGACAAAAGTCAGTCCAAGCTGAGCAGTAACACTGGTTGAGCCCAATGGAACAGAACAGACAAGTCAATAAAGACTCTAGGAGAAGAGGCTAGGTCCAGAAGCTGAGAATAAGTTGTGGTGGACGTTTCTGTTACATGGAAATAACTGGTGATTCAATGCTGTCCAAACTGAGTTGAGTTCAAAACAGGTTCTGCAGACGTGTGTCATTTATGATAAAGACCATACCCATAGAACTGTTTTGTTATGTGTTGTTCTTGTCTGGAATCAGACTATGTCCTAGAAGGACTGGACTTTAAATTCCTCATGAGCAAGATAAAATTTTAAGGATTTGGTAACTGAGTGTAATCACTGTAATCTGAATGGACTAATGAATCAACCATAAAATCTGCCTTCATTCTGTTGGGCATTTGTGTGCAATTTATTGTTCATAGTAAATCACAATATGTCTGTTAATTTATTTTAACACATGATAATTCTGAATGTTAAAGTACAGGATAAATGTTATTTAGTGTTTGCTTTGTTGATTTCTTCTGTAGTTAAAAGTTTTTGGTTTTATATTGTTTAATTTTGTGTTTGGTGAGTCGGGATTTCAAATTCTGTTCACTTTGAAAAGAAGTTACTGGTAGCTTCTGAGATCAGGACTACATCCATCCTGTTTAACTAATGTGGGTGAGACTATGGATTTGATGAGACTCTGCTTAGTGTGGAAGTTGCTGTTAGAGTGTAGTAGAAATACTTTTGTCACGTTGTTATGACAGCTTCAATATCAATATGTTTAAAAATATATGATTGGCCATTTGGTTAAATCACTAAAATATATAGAGTCACAGAGTCATACTGATGTACAGCATGGAAACAGACCCTTTGGTCCAACCTGTCCATGCCGACCAGGTATCCCAACCCAATCTAGTCCCACCTGCCAGCACCCGGCCCATATCCCTCCAAATCCTTCCTATTCATATACTCATCCAATTGCCTCTTAAATGGTGCAATTGTACCAGCCTCCACCACATTCTCTGGCAGCTCATTCCATACACGTACCACCGTCTGCGTGAAAACGTTGCCCCTTAGGTCTCTTTTATATCTTTTCCCCCCTCACCCTAAACCTATCCCCTCTAGATCTGGACTCCCTGACCCCAGGGATGTTGTGACCAGGAGACTGATGGGTGTACAGAGAGACATTGAACCCCTCCAGCTTCTATTGTAACACCATTTGGAAAAATGGTGATGGTGAGGTTTAGAGAACTTTACAAATCCATTGAGTAAAGCACGAGTTTTGGTTTCATGGGACTGAAATTTTGCTCACTGCATGGTTGATACAGTTCAAAAAGATACAGGAAGGCTTGGTCCTGAATTAGAATGGGGCCATTTACTGATGAGTCTTGGGAACAATTTTAGAGAGATATCGCAGAGTGTTATATCTTTTGTTTCCTTTCATTGAAGAGTAATACTTCCTATTTCTCACATGGATGGTAGACTGACTTTGTTACTAGGTATACATTGTGCTGTAGCACAGACAATGGTGCCTGGGATATATATTCACATCAGTTCCTCGCTCTTTATGAACAATATAACCAAATTAAATATGTTGAGTTTGAGGGTAGACTGGTGACTTTCGATATTCTCTCAGGCTGTAAAGCTGGTATGGTGTCAGTATTATTCACCTGTATAATGGGGTTGGGCATTCAATGTCCTGTTAAGGTGGAGAATTCTAAGTATGATAATCACTTGGTCACAGAACAGTAAAGTAGGGGACATTTTTCATATTAGTGTACAGATGAATACAGAAGGCATAGTTTAATTGCAGAGTGAAAATAATGACTGCAGATGCTGGAAACCAGATTCTGGAGTAGAGTGGTGCTGAAAAAGCACAGCAGTTCAGGAAACTCAATGTTTCGGGCAAAGGCCCTTCATCAGGAATACAGGCAGAGTGCCTGAAGGGTGGAGAGATAAATGAGAGGGTGGGGGTGTGGAAAAAGTAGCATAGAGTACAATAGGTGAGTTGAGGGTGGGGATGAAGGTGACCAGTCAGGGAGGAGGGTGGAGTGGATAGGTGGAAAAGAAGATAGGCCGGTAGGACAGGTCATGGGGACAGTGCTGAGCTGGAAGGTTGGAACTGGGGTGAGGTGGGAGACTGATGAAGTCCACATTGATGCCCTGGGGTTGAAGTGTTCCGAGGTGAAAGATGAGGTGTTCTTTCTCCAGGCGTCAGGTCGTGAGGGAGGCCCAGGACCTCCATGTCCTCGGCAGAGTGGGAGGGGGAGTTGAAATGCTGGGTCACAGGGCGGTGTGGTTGATTGGTGCTGGTGTCCCAGAGATGTTCCCTAAAGCGCTCTGCTAGGAGGCGTCCAGTTTCCCCAATGTAGAGGAGACCGCATTGGGAGCAACGGATACAATAAATGATATTGGTGGATGTGCAGGTAAAACTTTGATGGATGTAGAAGGCTCCTTTAGGGTCTTGTATGGAGGTGAGGGATGACATGTGGGCACATATTTTGCAATTCCTGCGGTGGCTGGGGAAGGTGCCAGAACGGGAGGGTGGGCTGTTGGAGGGGGGGGGGAGGGGCGGGCGTGGACCTGACCAGGTAGTCACGGAGGGAACAGTCTTTGCGGAAGGTGGAAAGGGGTGGGGAGGGAAATATATCCCTGGTGGTGGGGTCTGTTTGGAGCTGGCAGAAATGTCGGCGGATGATTTGGTTTATGCAAAGGTTGGTAGAGTGGAAGGTGAGCATTAGTGGGGAGTTCTGTCCTTGTTATGGTTGAAGGGGTGGGATCTGTGGGCAGGGGTGTGGGATGTGGACGAGATGCGTTGGAGGGCATCTTTAACCATGTGGTAAGGGAATTTGCGGTCTCTAAAGGAGGCCATCTGGTGTGCTCTGTGGTGGAACTGGTCCTCCTGGGAGCAGATACGGTGGAGGCGGAGGAATTGGGAATACCAGATGGCATTTTTGCAGGAGGTAGGGTGGGAAGAGGTGTAATCCAGGTAGCTGTGGGAGTCGGTGGGTTTGTAAAAAATGTTGGTGTCAAGTTGGTCGTTATTAATGGAGATGGAGAGGTCCAGGAAGGGGAGGGAGGTGTCAGAGATGGTCCAGGTATATTTAAGGTCATGGTGGAATGTGTTGGTGAAGTTGATGAATTGTTCAACCTCCTCGCGGGAGCACGAGGTGGCGCAAATGCAGTCATCAATGTCGCGGAGGAAGAGGTGGGGAGTGGTGCCGGTGTAATTACGGAAAATGGATTGTTCTACGTAGCCAACAAAGAGACAGGCATAGCTGGGGCCCATATGGGTGCCCATGGCTCCCCCTGTGGTCTGGTGGAAGTGGGAAGATTCGAAGGAGAAATTGTTAAGGGTGAGGACCAGTTCGGCCAAATGAATGAGTGTTTCGGTGGAAGGGTACTGTTGGGGACGTCAGGAGAGGAAGAAACAGAGGGCTTGGAGGCCTTGGAGATGGCGGATGGAGGTGTAGAGGGATTGGATATCCATGGTGAAGATGAGGTATTGGGGGCCGGGGAAATGGCAGTCTTAGAGGAGGTGGAGGGCATGGGTGGTGTCTTGAATGTATGTGGGGAGTTCCTGGACTCGGAAGGATAGTTCAGTGTCAAGGTAGGTAGAAATAAGTTCAGTGGGGCAGGAGCAGGCTGAGACAATGGGTCAGCCAGAGTGGTCAGGCTTGTGGATCTTGGGAAGGAGGTAGAACTGGGCAGTGCGGGGTTCCCGGACTATGAGGTTAGAAGCTGTGGGTCTGGACTATGCTTGGTTTGGGAATGGGAGAGAGCTTGTGGGTTTAAGTTCAGTTCACCCTAATATTGCTTATTTATGGTTCACTTTCTCAAAATGTGCCTCAAACCCAGGTAGAGTCCATTGTTTTCAACTACCGTGTTTCTGTATATTCTGAACTTTGATCTAAATGGTATATTTTATAAACTAAGCACAAAAAGACTGAAAAAAGATCTGACAATCACATGACTACTTTTGTGGATTGAACTTGTTCCTTGTCTTCAGAGGGCATGAAAGAAATTCTCCAGACTGATGTCAACTCAATGCCTTTTCATGAACCTAATTCAAAGAGGTCATTCCAAAAATGAATATCAGGTACAAAGACAATGGGTGTCTCCAATTTTGAGATGTGGAAGCTGCAACACAAGGTGTACAATTGACCCAACCACTTTCTTATTTGGAAAACAATTTTTAATTTGTAAAAGGCTCACATAATGAGACAGCTATACTTTTAGTTGGCTTTAAAAGTATCAAGTGTTTGTTCTGTCAGAGAACCATTGACCCAACTACAAGCAAAGCAGACAGGTTCAAACATAATATAGAGGTGCAAGTGTGTCCTTGACATAGCAAGTGCCATAATCCAACATCTCTGCTCACTTGACTGATCATTGTTGGCAAACGTGACAATCTGGTTGGCTTTGTGTCTGTGCTAAGAGGCGAGGCAAGGCAAAACAGAACTACTGTGAACTTCTGAGCTCTGAACAATGCAGTAATGAGCAAAAATGCAAGATAAAGTGGACACATGGTGAGCATCCAACTAGGCACAGAGTGAGTGAGTGCTGAGGATGGATGGCCCATACAATTTGATTGTAATTGTTACTGTAGCTGTAAGAGTCATAATAATGAGTATGCAAAGAGGCACTACATTTACAAATGTGAGATTTATGTTTTCAATTAAACATCCCCTATGCCATCTATGTACCCTTTGAAGTTATTCTTGCCATTCCCCTCCCACTATGTGTACTGCGAAGGGCTATTTGTCGCTGGCAGCTATAGATCTGATACACAGCTAAGCTTTAAATATGGCGGCAGCCAAAATCCCAGCAGGCTGCAGCACTGGTGAGTAATTCTGCCACAAAGAGCACACAGTAGTACAAAAGCAGTGCAATAGTATACACTATGTGCAGAAAGAGGAGCAAAGTGTAATATTTTGTGAGGAAGCTTGTTTAAGCTGATAGATCAAAGCCTTCCATGAATTTCCCTGAAACTAATACTTAGCCAATGTTTGGTACAGTTCAAACCCATATGTTTTTCCTTGTCATAATGACCTGAACTGTTAATTTTGCCTTTGCTGTCTCCACAGGCGGTGGCTATTCTTCCAGCTTTTTCTAGCATTTTCTGATGGTCTTAATTTGAATTCGCAGCATCAGTAGTATTTTTACTTTATGGAATTAAACTACATCTCTGTCAAATGGATGATGTTTGCAACAGAGGATTAGAACTTGCCTTCACTCTGTTTGGTTCAGCAGATATTTCCCTTAAACTGCATTCCTTTGAGCCCCTCTATGCTAATTTGGGTGTGCATTTCTAGAAAGCAAACAAGGTTTCTACATAATACATTATGACAACATGTCCCCCTTAACCAGTTCAGAGTTCAGCAGCTGAACCACAGATGTTTAACCTCCTTTGATCTTGATTTCTCTGAAGGAGGCTTTCTTTTTGATACAGGGATCTGACTTCTCCCAAATGTTCTTCTATTTACATTATCAAAGAGGCCAAATTAGATTTTCCCTCAAACATATTTTCCTGTTTCTACACTAACCTTCAAGATGAGAATTCACCAGCGTCTTTATATTGATCAGTTTAGTAGGTATCCATTCTCTCTATGTTGCCTGCAATGTTCACTATTAAAGTTAGATGCAATCTTTCTTACAAGGCATCTATTTTAATATTGTGTTCATATGCTGATGCTAATTATTACAACTAAGTATTGTTTGGATTGTGTTAGTTTCAAATTCACAAAAGGCTGTTTTGGATTAAATGTTGATCAGTTTCCAAGGGTAATTCAGCATTCTGTCAACATTGATACAATAAACATCTAGTCTGCATGACATGACTGTGTATTAAATCCCAATATTAAAACCAATTGTTAAGTAATTTCCTGAAGGTATAGTTTAGAAACCAAAAATAATATAGTAAGCATGTTTGCATCAATGTTGAAACTGATTTTAATTTGCTTTAGTAAATGACTTGAAAAACATAATGAAAGAACTGGAGGGGAATACAATCCAAGGTGCAAAGATTTTTTTTTGTTCCGTGCATTTGAGGTGACAATTATCTGTTGTGGTATTTCATTTCTGTGCAATCCTGCACAGAATTACTTTTTATTTCCCAACCAACAATAATGAACAAATGTGTCTATTAATCAAAACAGCAGTTTGAATCTAAAATACTGAATCCTTAATTGTGTAAGACTGTGGTTTCATATCAACAAAAGAGATAGGAGCAGGGCAAGAACATTCTGTATCTATGTCCTGTAACGATATCTCCATAACAGCTTGAGGGCATATTCATTTATTTTTAATTATGCCGTAAACTCAGATAAAATAGAGTCATAGAACCAGACCCATAGAGAAGTACAACGCAGAACCATATCCTTCTGTCCAACCCGTCCATGCCAACCAGATATCCTAAATTAATCTAGTCCCATTTACCAGCACTTGGCCCATATTCCTCAAATGCCTCCTATTCATATAACCATCCAGATGCCTTTTAAATGTTATAATTGTACCAACCTCCACCACTTCCTCTGGCAGCTCATTCCATATACACACACCCCCTCTGCGTGAAAACGTTGCCCCTTAGGTCTCTTTTAAAGCTTTCCCCTCTCACCTTAAAACTATGCCCCTCTAGTTCTGGATTCCCCCATCGCAGGGGAAAAGATCTTGTCTATTTATCCTATTCATGCCCCCGATGTTCTTATAAACTCCTATAAGATGACCCCCCCCTTGGCCTCCGATGCTCCAGAGAAACAGCCCCAGCCTATTCAGCCCCTCCCGATAACTCAAACCTCCCAACCTTGGCAACATCCTTGTAAATCTTTTCTGAACTCAATTTCACAACATCCTTTCTACAGCAAGAAGACATAAAGCAGGGAGCTCGTTACAAGTGATATGTATATTCAGATAAAGAGACTTAAGTTTTGACTTTTACCATCATATCGATTCTAGCTTTAATTTCTGCTGCACTCGTCTATTTATGTTTTCTGTCACTTCCTGTCAAATTTTGGTTGCTATATTTCTCTTCACTACTCTACACTAATCTCTCATATGTTACTTTTTGACATTTTGAACCTTCCTTCAATTGAACCCTATCCATGACCACCACTAATTAATTTAAAACTTCTCCAAGCAACATCTTTCATTATTTGGCAGTCACCCTGATTTGCCCTGATTTTATTATAGAATAACAAGAAGGAGCAGGTCAGAATGGGGATTGACCTCCATGCATTTGGCATTTGTCTGAAATACACATTATCCAACTGACCTAACCCTCACTCCCTCGCCCGAGTACTGGCTATTGCAATTAACTGTAAAAAAATCCAGGGTCTCCAGTGTTTATGATATACTCACCAGAATGGCTTCCTGTTCATGAACAAATCTGATTGAAGTTTTTGCTGAAACGCCGAAGGATTAACAATCTCTTAATTTTCCATAGCATTGACATTCACATTATAACCAAAAAACATTGTTTGCATAAGAACAATTTTGGCCGTTAATAACAAGAGTCATGAATACACAAGCTCTGTCTCAAGTGTATCTATCTGTCTAGATGCTTTAATTGGCTCAGATGTTGATGACTGTCAGTAGGTTCCCGAATCCATGCTGCTTCTCAGATGAAACAACAACTCTTGGTGAACATCAAAATGCATCCCATATATTACAGTATACTGGTAAACAGTAAGTTTGGAGCATGACTGATCACAATCCTGTTACCATAAACTGTGAGAGATGGAGTGTAGATCGGTCACCTGTACGTTCCTACACTTTGCTGTTTTCCAACGACATATTATTCATTGCACAGCTGATGTATGGCTGCAGTACTAAGTGTGTTTGTTTGTTTATACCACTGAACTGAGATTTGCTTGAGAATGGAAAACATTTTAACCTGCCACGTGAATGTCTGACGAAGTTTCCTTGTCCTCATTTACAACTGGATGCTAATAGCTTGCAGCACTAGAATGCTATATATTCGAGAAAAATGTGATATTTTCCAGAATCAGGTCCCTTTTTCAGTGGATGGTTCATTGCTGTTTCATCTTGTCTCTTGCAATGCCCCTCCAGAGTGTCAGCCTCCAAAGATCACAGCCATCGGTGACTAACTATCCAACGTCTGAGTGAATTGGCTTAGCTGTGGTTGTATCCTGGAGGTGTATTCCAGGAGTGTTGGGTTGGTGACTTTGTCCTACCAAGAAATTCTGAGACAGCAAAGGTGGAAGAAATTTAGCTTTTTGCCTCCCTCACGTACATTGTCCAGCTATCACTGTAGGAGAGAAGCACACTGAAAATGCAGGGTGGGTCAATTCACAGTTTGATATTTTCAGTCAGGTTACTGCTGTTGTTCCACACACTTTCTTATTCAGAGTGGACTAACAGCCGGAACTCTTTCAGTGCACATGTTGATGGTGCTTGGGGAGCTTAGGCATTTGAGACAATCAAAACATCCAACATCACTTTGACAGTGATGTGGCAAGATTATGGACTGTGACATCTCTTTCCTGATGGTCAAGCTAAACTCTCTTTATAGGCATGAGAGAATCTGTCCATTTGTCAATTAAGGTGTGGGATGATATTGTACAAAATGTGGAGGAATGGGATTGTGGGAGATTTAACAGTTTGGATCAGTAATTGGCTTGCTGAAAGAAGACAGAGGGTGATAGTTGATGGGACATGTTCATCCTGGAGTCCAGTTATCAGTGGTGTACCGCAAGGGTCGGTGTTGGGTCCACTACTGTTCGTCATTTTTATAAATTAACTGGATGAGGATGTAGAAGGGTGGGTTAGTAAATTTGCAGACGGCACTAAGGTTGGTGGAGTTGTGGATAGTGACGAAGGATGTTGTAGGTTACAGAGAGACAAGATAAGCCACAGAGCTGGGCTGAGAGGTGGCAAATGGAGTTTAATGTGGACAAGTGTGAGGTGATTCACTTTGGTCGGAGTAACCGGAATGCAAAGTACTGGGCTAATGGTAAGATTCTTGGTAGTGTCGATGAGCAGAGAGATTTCGGTGTCCATGTACACAGATCCTTGAAAGTTGCCACCCAGGTTGACAGGGTTGTTAAGAAGGCATGCAGCTTTTATTAATAGAGGGATCAAGTTCCGGAACTATGAGGTTATGCTACAGCTGCACAAAACACTTCTGCGGCAGCACTTGGAGTATCGTGTACAGTTCTGGTCACCGCATGATAAGAAGGATGTGGAAGCTTTGGAAAGGGTACAGAGGAGATTTACTAGGATGTTGCTTGGTATGGAGGGAAGGTCTTACAAGGAAAGGCTGAGGGACTTGAGGCTGGTTTCGTGAGAGAGAAGAAGGTTGAGAGGTGATTTAATTCAGACATATAAGATAATCAGAGGTTTAGATAGGGTGGACAGGGAGAGCCTTTTTCCAAGAATGGTGACAGCAAGCACGAGGGGGCATAGCTTTAAATTGAGGGGTGATAGATATAGGACAGATGTCAGATGTAGTTTCTTTACGCAGAGAGTAGTAAGGGTATGGAATGCTTTGCCTGCAACGGTAGTAGATTCGCCAACTTTAAGTACATTTAAGTCATCATTGGACAAGCATATGGACCTACATGGAATAGTGTAGGTTAGATGGGCTTCAGATTGGTATGACAGGTCAGCACAATATCGAGGGCCAAAGGGCCTGTACTGCGCTGTAATGTTCGATGTTCTATGTTCTATGATCTGGAATATTAGTGGGGCATAGAGAACCTGTCTGAGGAGAGATTGTGGATATCGGATAAACAGGGAGGAACAGTTTCTTTTCAGTTCTGGAGAGTAAGTAGCTGCCCTCAGCAGTTGACCTGAAAGAATATGATGGCAGCAAAAAGGAACATATGCCGAAGAATGTCTGTGTCAGAACACAACCCTGTTTGACCCCTCTGCAGATTTCAAAGGATTTTTAATGTTGCCGACTCATAGCTGACCTTACACATTATGTTGCCAAGGAAGGAGGAGGTCACAGTTAGAAATTGCAGCAAGCAGTCAAAAACAAGATCGTTACCATCTGAAATATCTTTTATTTCCAATTGGAGGGAATAGCCAATGTATTAAGTCGCAAGGGCTTATGCTCGAAACGTCGAATTCTCTATTCCTGAGATGCTGCCTAACCTGCAGTGCTTTGACCAGCAACACATTTGCAAGTGTGCGATTTACTGGAATGATTGTATACAGAGAGGCTGCTGCCATTATCTACATAGCAGCAGTAGCCACAAATCAGAAAGTATTACATTGATTTTAAAGCACTTGAGGATGTAATAAGATGCATATGTGACAATTAATTATTATTATTCAGTTTTGAAATGAAAATCAAATGATCCAGTGCCAATTTACAGCAAAGATTAAAGATTGTTAACCAACAATTCATCTTTGCTGTTTGCTGGCTCTTAGAAGTCATTCTGCATTGTTAAAGTAAATAATTCCACAATTATTAATCAGTACATCATATTGAATAAAGAGTGGCAGTCTCCAGATCTATACATTCGCTTTGATGACAACATAATACAGCAAAAAAACAATGAAAGAGAAGGACAAGCAGCAATGTAACATTTTAAATCTGACATTTGCTGAAATTACAATGATCTGAATTTCAAATGGTCCCTTTTGTTTCTATTAATCTAACACTTCATTGAACTTCATTTGTGTAGGTGAGATATTACAGCTGGTGTTAATCACGGTTGCATACAGCGTGATGCACTGATAGACAGGGCACTTAGTATTCTCCTACTTAACACAAAAGCTAATCATTCAATTCTTCCTACAATATGATAGCACTCCTAATCAAATCTGGTCATTGCAAACAATGTTTGGACATAAAAAATGTCACCGCATGTCTTAGAGACTGTGAACGTATTTAATGATGGTGATTTGAATGTCAGGGGTGTGGAGATTTTGAAAGCGATCCAACATTTTATTTTCACGGAGGGTCATTGATCTGAAACATGAATTTTGCTTCTCTTTCCTCAGGTGCTGCCTCATATATTAAGTATTTACAGTTTTCAAACTTCTGCATATTATAGTAGCGCTTATTTAGATAGTCACTGTTCCCTATGTTTTCATGGAATGCCTGTAATGTGGGCTGGCCATTCAGCCCATTGATTCCACCCTGACCGACTATATTTCCCATGGTCAATCCACCTAACTTGTACATCTTTGGACTGTGGGAGGAAACTGGACCAAACCCATGCAGACGTGGGGAGAATATATAAATTCCATACAGACAGTTGCCTGAGGGTGGCATCAAACCTGGGTCCCTGAAGTTGTGAGGCAGCAGTGCTAACCACTGAGCCATCATGCCACCCATGTTCAGTTACCTATTTTACTTTTGAACAAACACTGACCCCTGTGTAATCGAACAAGGATAACAGGGTCTCAGGACAAAAGAACAAGTTGTAAACTGTAGCTCAGTAATTTAGATAGGAAAGGAAAATCAGAACTGTTAAAGTGGAATACTGACAACAGACATTCCCTATAAGTAGAAACATCAAACAACAGTGTGTACTAGTGTGAGGGAACTGAACAAACTGCTTGTGGAAGCAGAGCATGGAAGGTATTTTGTTTGATTTAAACAGCCTTTGGTCATGCTGATTTGCTTCAAAATTGTATTTTCTTTCTCACTTGCAGCAGTAGAGGAGATCTTAGGAAGGGTTGATTCAATCACTGCACTGGATGCAACAGAGAGCCATTTATGTGCCTGCTGGTCGCTTGTAATTTCCAGCAATTTGAGGGCAATGCAAGTTTACTGTGGTATGATAGAGCTGGTAATGGTTCTGTACTGTACAAAGATTTGCAGTAGTGTATGATGGAGGCTAACTGAAGTCTTTCAGGACTGGTGGGTGCAAATTAAGACAGTGCCTATTGAGATTCTGGTGATGTAACAGGCTCAGATTACTCCCAACCAGATTACATCCACCCCATTTAAGGTGTCTTTGTGTGAGACATTTGCTCAGATTTTCCAATTGCCTGATAGTTGTAATTCCGGTGTGAATGAGAGTTAGGTTTTGGGACCCTGCAGAACCCCCATCGCTCTGGACTCTGAAGGAAATATCTGGAAAAATTAAAGGTTTCACTGGGTGAGACCCCAACATCTGAAAACTCCAAAAGTCTCAATTTAAATCGGAGAATTTGGAGGGTTTTGGAGTAAGTGAATAAAGTAAGGAAAAGTTAAACTATTAAATACATGGTCTATCTCCCGAGTAAATATTCAATTGACCCTGTACTTTTCTCACACAGCCCCAAACTATAACTCCATTGGAACACTTATACCTCCCAACCCCTGACCAGACTCCAATGGAATGTGACCCTCCCCTTCCCCTCTTCCTGTGCTCTACACACAGTGAGACAGACCCTCTACCCAACTGCCCCTCACCCTCTGCTGGGCACACTCCTCCACCTCTTTGCCCAACTCACTTTCCCCCTCCACTGACAAGACCACTCCTTCCATAGCCCTGCATACAATCCTCCTTCCCTTGCCTGCACCAACCACCCCTTCTCCCTCCGCCAGACATACATCCCCTCTTCCCCCACTCCCACTCTGCATCCAGTGCCCCTCCACACTTCCTGTACTCCTCCCTCCACTGCACCCCTACCTCAGTTCCACTACTCTACACCCAGTGCCTCCCTCCCCCTGCTGCCAGAGCTGAGACCCTCCTCACTGCCGACAGCCACCCTCCTTTACCTCCCTGCTTGGCCCCCAACTGACTCCGTTCCCCTCTCCCACCCCAAACTACTCCAAACAATGCATCAATTAACCAGCTGCCTTTACAGAACCAGAGAGCAAGGTGTACTGCTTTGGCACCCTGTCTACCTGGTACCCCTTATCCATATGGCATCATACCTACCCATACTCAACTGGCACCTTACCCTCACTACACCGCTTAATCCATAGCATATTTACTTGAAATGGTTCAGAAAAAATTTACAACGTTGTTGCGAAGGTTGGAGAAGTTGAACGAAAGGGAGATGCTGAATAGGGTGGGGCTGTTTTCACTGGAGCATCGGAGGCTGAAGGACAGCCTTATGAAGGTGTATAAAATCATGAGGGGCATGGATAGGATAAATAGTTAAGGTATTTTTTCCCTGGGGTGGGCGAGTACAGGACCAGAGGGCATAGGTTCGGGGTGAGAGCGGAAAGATAGAAAAGGGATGTAAGGGGCAGCTTTTTTACACAGAGGCTAGTGCATGTATGGAATGAGCTGCCACAGGAAGTGGTGGAGGCTGGTACAATTACAGCATTTAAAAGGCGTCAGGATGGGTATGTGAATAGGACGAGTTTAGAGGGATATTGGCCAAGTGCTGGTAAATGGGACTAGATTAGGTTTGGATATCTGGTCATCATGGACGAGTTGGACCGAAGGATCTGTTTCGTTGCCGACCCTCTCAGCATCTACTATCATATTTATTTCATATATTCATTGCTTCACAGCAGCTGTCAAAGTGGTTGTCTGAATCTTTACATCGTAGACAGACAGGAGGCTGGAAGATCTCAGCAAACCAGGCAGCATCAGGAGGTAGAGAAGTCAACGTTTGGGGTGTAACACCTCTTCAGGGCTAGAGAGGGGTTACTCCTAAAACACTGACTTCTGTACCTCCTGATGCTGCCTGGTTTGCTGAGATCTTCCAGCCTCCTGCCTGTCTGATTTGGATTCCAACATCTGTAATTTTATTTTGTCCCAAACCTGAATCTTTAAGTCGGCAGCTGACTGCTTTGTAAAGGGAGAATTGTTTGTCATCTTCTGGCAGTTCCCTAGAATGGCAGTACAGCTCTACAATTCTGAGGTAGATATGACTGTTATCCCCTTGCAGAAGTGTGGTGCTCCTGTCTTTTGTAAAAATAAAGACTGCATGAAATTGTCACTGTGGAAAATCGGGCCCAGTTGTTTTCTTGGTTTATAAGCTGTCTCTGAGGTTTTGTCCTAATTAAAATTGAAGTGATAGCCATTTAAGTATGTATATGCTATGTGTAAATTTGATATACAGTCTACAGATGACATAATACCTGCAAATTTAATTTTTTTCACTTTAAATAAGAACTGTTTTGCTCGTTTTAATTTCAGGACACATTCCTGATCATAGCTATACATCAGTGAACAATTAAAAAATGTAAAATGAAGTTCTTCATATCTTAGGACTAATTAATTCATCAATTGTCATTCCTATTTAACTTTAAAAAAAATTATTTTATTTCAAGATATTGAAGAATCATATAAAAATCAACATTAAAAATAAGAGGCAGCTTACCTGGACTGTGAAACTTGAGATAGGAAGGGATTCACAATGACATGATAAAGAGTGAAGCGTGTTATATCTCGCTAGCTAAAGAAGAAAGAAGATGTTGAGCAACAAATTGAATCAAAATACATCAATGACCTGTACTCTCGTATGTTAATACATGTTTAATCCTTACAAACCGATCTGAATTCAAAGTACACACATCAATAGGTAAAATAACTCATTTTCAATGACAAATATGTTCGTCATTCGTCCTCTGTAATTTTGAAAGTGTGCACTCCTTCTGAAGGGTTCATGTATATGAGGCTGACTTCCCGTTATGTAGCCCTTTTCACATCCTCTAGACATTCTAAAGCACATAGGAGAAAGTGAGGACTGCAGATGCTGGAGATCAGAGCTGAAAAATGTGTTGCTGGAAAAGCGCAGCAGGTCAGGCAGCATCAAAGGAGCAGGAGAATCGCCGTTTCAGGCATAAGCCCTTCTTCAGGAATGAGAAGGGTGTGCCAAGCAGGCTAAGATAAAAAGTAGGGAGGAGGGACTTGGGGGAGGGGTGTTGGGAATGCGATAGGCGGAAGGAGGTTAAGGTGAGGGTGATAGGCCAGAGAGGGGGTGGAGGCGGAGAGGTCGGGAAGAAGATTGCAGGTCAAGAAGGCGATGCTGAATCCGAGGGTTGGGACTGAGATAAAGGTGGGGGGATGGGAAATGAGGAAGGTGGAGAAATTTGCATTCATCCCTTGTGGTTGGAGGGTTCCTAGGCAGAAGATGAGGAGCTCTTCCTCCAGGCATCGTGTTGCCGTCTGGCGATGGAGAAGGCCAAGGACCTGCATGTCCTTGGCGGAGTGGGAGGTGGAGTTAAAGTGTTCAGCTGCGGGGTGGTTGGGTTGGTTGGTGCGGGTGTCCCAGAGGTGTTCTCTGAAACGTTCTGCAAGTAGGCGGCCTGTCTCCCAATGTATAGGAGGCCACATTGAGCACAGCGGATGCAGTAAATGATGTGTGTGGAGGTGCAGGTGGATTTGTAACGGATATGGAAGGATCCCTTGGGGCCTTGGAGGGAAGTGAGGGGGGAGGTGTGGACGCAGGTTTTGCATTTCTTATGGTTGCAGGGAAGGTGCCGGGAGTGGTGGTTGGGTTGGTGGGGGTTGTGGACCTGACGAGGGAGTCGTGGAGAAAGTGGTCTTTCCGGAACGCTGATAGGGGAGGGGAGGGAAATATATCCTTGGTGGTGGGGTCTGTTTGGAGTTGGCGGAAATGATGATACAATGTATTCTAAAGCACATAACCAATCACTCCGATGAGAGTGTTATCACTGACTAGTCATAAGTGTAAGATATTTATAATTAACCATAATGGCACTTAAAAAATCATAACATGTTTAGGCAGAGTCAACATGGTTTTATGAAAAGGAAATTGTGTTTGACAAACCGTTTTCAGCTTTTCACGATGGAGCAAAGAAAATTGTTAGAATTTCCAAAGGTATCTGATACGGTGCCCTATGAATACAAGGCAGGCCCAAATGGGATGGGGTCATATTTTAGCATTGATGCAGGGTAGCTAAATGATATAATACCAAGGATATGAATAAATGTGCCATTTTCTGGTGGGCAGGCTAAACCAGTGGAGTGTTGCAACTGTTAGTTCTAGGTCCTTGTCTGTTTGCACTGTGTATTAATGAACATAAAAACATAACAAGCCCGTGTTAGGGAACTGGAGCTGGATTTGGATGAACTGCGGATCATTCGGGAGGCAGAGAGGGTCATAGATCAGAGCTTTAGGGAAGTAGTTACTCCGAAAGTTCAAGATAGATGGGTGACAGTGAGGGGGAGTGGGAGGAGGAAGCCAGTGCAGGGACCCCCTGCGGTCATTCCCCTCAAGAACAAGTATACCGTTTTGGATACTTGTTGGGGGGGAATGACTTACCAGGGGCAAGCAACGAGGTTCAGGCCTCTGGCACGGAGCCTGGCCCCGTTGCTCAGAAGGGAAGGGTGGAGAAAGGTAGAGCGATAGTTCTTGAGGACTCGATAGTGAGGGGTACAGACAGACGGTTTTGTGGGGGCGACAGTGACTCACGTTTGGTATGTTGCCTCCCAGGTGCAAGGGTACGTGATGTCGCTGATCGTGTTTTCCGGGTCCTTGAGGGGGAGCAGCCCCAGATCGTGGTCCACGTTGGCACCAACGATATAGGTAGGAAGAGGGGTGAGGATGTCAGACAGGCTTTCAGGGAGCTAGGTTGGAAGCTCAGAGTTAGAACAAACAGAGTTGTAGTCTCTGGTTTGTTACCCGTGCCACGTGATAGAGAGTCGAGGAATAGGGAGAGAGAGCAGTTAAATGCGTGGCTACAGGGATGGTGCAGGAGGGAGGGATTCCGGTTTCTGGACAACTGGGGTTCTTTCTGGGGAAGGTGGGACCTCTATAAAAAGGATGGTCTACACCTGAACCTGAGGGGCACCAGTATCCTTGGGGGGAGGTTTGCTAGTGCTCTTTGGGAGGGTTTAAACTAACTCCGCCGGGGCATGGGAACCTGGACTGTAGCTTTAGGGTACAGGACCTTGAGTGTAGGGAGGTTATGAATAATGCAGCGATCTCGAAGGAGGGTGCCTGTAAACAGAAGGGTGGATTGAAGTGTGTATACTTCAATGCCAGAAGTATAAGAAATAAGGTAGGTGAACTTGCAGCGTGGGTTGGTACCTGGGACTTCGATGTTGTGGCCATTACAGAGACGTGGGTAGAACAGGGACAAGAATGGCTGTTGCAGGTTCCAGGGTTTAAATGTTTTAGTAGGATCAGACATGGGGGTAAAAAAGGGGGAGGTGTGGCATTACTTGTCAAAGATAGTATTACGGCAGTGGAATAGACGATGGAAGAGGACTTGCCATCTGAGGTAGTTTGGGCTGAGGTTAGAAATAGGAAAGGTGAGGTCACCCTGTTAGGTGTTTTCTACAGGCCTCCTAATAGTCCTAGAGAAGTAGAGGATAATATTGCGAGGATGATTCAGGAAAAGAGTGAAGGTAGCAGGGTGGTTGTTATGGGGGACTTTAACTTCCCAGATATTGACTGGGAGAGCTATAGCTCGAGTTCATTAGATGGGTCGGTGTTTGCCCAATGTGTGCAGGAGGGTTTCCTGACACAATATGTAGACAGGCCAACAAGAGGTGAGGCTATACTGGATTTGGTTCTAGGTAATGAACCAGGCCAGGTGTTAGACTTGGAGGTAGGTGAGCACTTCGGGGACAGTGACCACAACTCGGTGACTTTTACTTTAGTGATGGAGAGGGATAAGTGTGCGCCGCAGGGCAAGAGTTATAGCTGGGGGCAGGGAAATTATGATGCAGTGAGGCATGACTTAGGATGTGTGGATTGGAAAAACAGGCTTCAAGAGAAGAACACTAATGAGATGTGGGGATTGTTCAAGGAGCAGCTACTACGTGTCCTCGATAAGTATGTACCAGTCAGGCATGGTGTAAAGGGCCTTGTGAGGCAGCCGTGGTTTAGTAAGGAATTGGAATCCCTTGTGAAAGGGAAGAAGGCGGCATATGTAAAGATGAGGCGTGAAGGTTCAGTTGGGGCGATAGAGAGTTATAAGGTAGCCAGGAAGGATCTAAAGAGAGAGCTAAGAGAAGCGAGAAGGGGACATGAAAAGTCTTTAGCTGGTAGGATTAGGGAAAACCCAAAGGCTTTCTATAGGTATGTCAGGAATAAAAGGATGACTAGGGTAGGTATCGGTCCAGTCAAGGATAGTAGTGGGAAGTTGTGTGTGGAGGCGGAGGAGATTGGAGAGACACTAAATCAATACTTTTCATCAGTATTCACTCAGGAACAGGATACTGTTGCTGATGTGAATATGGAGTCACAAGTGATTAGAATGGATGGCCTGGAAATATGCAGGGAAGAGGTTCTGGGAATATTGGAGAGGATGAAAATAGATAAGTCTCCTGGGCCTGATGGCATTTACCCTAGGATCCTATGGGAAGCTAGGGAGGAGATAGCAGAGCCATTGGCTTGGATTTTTATGTCGTCATTGTCAACGGGAATAGTACCAGAGGACTGGAGGATAGCGAATGTGGTCCCCTTGTTCAAGAAAGGGAGTAGGGATAGCCCTAGTAACTATAGGCCAGTGAGTCTGACTTCAGTGGTGGGCAAAGTCTTAGAGAGAATGGTAAGGGATAAGATTTATGAACATCTGGATAGGAATAACGTGATCAAGGATAGCCAGCATGGTTTTGTGAAGGGCAGGTCGTGCCTCACAAACCTTATTGAGTTCTTTGAGAAGGTGACTAAGGAAGTGGATGAGGGTAAAGCAGTAGATGTTGTGTATATGGATTTTAGTAAGGCGTTCGATAAGGTTCCCCATGATAGGCTAATGCTAAAACTACGGAGGTATGGCATTGAGGATACATTAGAGGTTTGGATTAGGAATTGGCTGGCTAGTCGGTGGAGTTGTGGATAGTGAGGAAGGAAGTGGTAGGTTACAGCGGGATATAGATAAGTTGCAGAGCTGGGCAGAAATGTGGCAAATGGAATTCAATGTAGCTAAGTGTGAAGTCATTCACTTTGGTAGGAGTAACAAGAAGATGGATTACTGGGCTAATGGTAGGCTACTTGGTAGTGTGGATGAGCAGAGGGATCTTGGTGTCCATGTACACAGATCTCTGAAAGTTGCCACCCAGGTAAATAGTGCTGTGAGGAAGGCATATGGTGTACTGGGCTTTATTGGTAGAGGAATTGAGTTCCGGAGTCCTGAGGTCATGTTGCAACTGTATAAGACTCTGGTGCGGCCTCATCTGGAGTATTGTGTGCAGTTTTGGTCGCCATGCTATAGGAAGGATGTGGAGGCATTGGAACGAGTGCAGAGGAGGTTCACCACGATGTTGGCTGGAATGGTAGGAAAATCTTATGAGGAAAGGCTGAGGCACTTGGGGCTGTTCTCATTGGAAAAGAGAAGGTTTAGGGGAGATTTGATAGAGGTGTATAAGATGATTAGGGGTTTAGATAGGGTCAACACTGAGAACCTTTTACCGCTAATGGAGTCAGGTGTTACTAGGGGACACAGCTTTAAATTAAGGGGTGGTAGGTATAGGACAGATGTTAGGGGTAGATTCTTTACACAGCGGGTTGTGAGTTCATGGAATGCCCTGCCAGTAGCAGTGGTGAACTCTCCTTCTTTATGGTCATTTAAGCGGGCATTGGATAGGCATTTGGAAGTTATTGGGCTAGTGTAGGTTAGGTAGGATTCGGTCGGCGCAACATCGAGGGCCGAAGGGCCTGTACTGCGCTGTATCTTTCTATGTTCTATGTTCTATGTTCTATAACATAAAAACATAAGAAATAGGAGCAGGAGCAGGCCACCTGACCTGTGGAGCCTGCTCTGGCATTCAATAAGGTCATAGCTGATCTTTTTGTGGACTCAGCTTCACTTACTCGCCCTCTCACCATAATGTCAGACAATAGGATTGGGTTTAAGGTACTCAAGCTCACTGACTATGCTAAATTAGGTGGAAATGGAATCTGTGAAGATGATACAAAGGGTACAATCATCCCAACGCTGTGAAGCAGGACCAGGGGCTGGGCTGGGAGCAAAGACTGAAAGCTGTCTATGGGGCTAGTTCCCTGATGAATCT
The DNA here is from genome assembly GCF_020745735.1 of Hemiscyllium ocellatum. Classification (NCBI taxonomy): domain Eukaryota; kingdom Metazoa; phylum Chordata; class Chondrichthyes; order Orectolobiformes; family Hemiscylliidae; genus Hemiscyllium; species Hemiscyllium ocellatum. The sequence continues at coordinate 31,986,490 of NC_083424.1, read as the reverse complement.
TTGCCTCTAAGCTATTTTGCCAGTGTCAGGCTGTAAGTGGCAGTGGTTGCTTGCCTGACACTGACTAATTAAGGTCAGTCGAAGATCAAAGGTGCAGATGCCATCAGAAGGGACTAGGAGGGACCTTGTGTGCTATGCCAAAGAGTCATAAGTGCTTTATCACATTAGGGCACATCAATGCAAAGGTCAGAGTCTGAACTTCCTACCTCAGGTAATCTGGGAGGGCTGTCATCAGTCAATTGCTGCAAGTCTTCTGGGCCTTCCTTCGGGTATGGAGGTAACTATCCCACAGTGATCATCTATGTTTGGCTCATGTTCCAATTTGATTTCATTAGTTATAACCAAAACCAGCTGCTCTCCTGTCAATCTAAGCCTATGAATGTGATGTTCAACTGGGATAAATAATCTGAACTGCTAAACTCTCCACTTTGCCAAACCACAATACAAGTGCTGTCACCACAAGGAAATATATCTTCGAACCTTGGTCCCCAGCATGCCACAAACTTAATGTGCCAAATCAAATTAATCACAAACCACATAACTGGAAACAAGAAGACTCCATAGAAATGTTAAAGCTTATATATAAGTTATAATGCATAACATACTGCACATGCATCTGAAATATTGAGAGCTGGCCTCCCCTACATCTAAATGTGGAGCCTTGCATTGCCTATGTTTACATTTATAATCAAGACTAGATCATGTGGCCTGAAAACTGTTTTTTGACTGACACTAATACATTCAGGATAATGGTGGTTAGAGATTGTTGCTCACTGGTTTGGGACCTAAGTTCATGTTACACTGCAGTACAATCATATTCCTATCGAATCAGGGGCTATTCACCACTATTCATTCCCAACAATAAATTAATGATTCTGAGTTGGACCAACATTGGAATCGCACTTGAGATCAGCACCAAAGAGGTTTGTAACTTTGGATAGATGTTATTGTGCGATAGCTGCTTTTGCTAGATCTGTTTTATTTAAGCATTTACACCAGTACCTTTTAAACTGCATTTAGGGGTCTGTCAATTGTACTTAGATAACAGAATAGGGATTAAGTGTAGTCATGTTGTATCACTGATAAATGCTGGAGTGGTTTCACAAGTGATTGGCCAAGACCACAATAGACCATTAAAACACAATGCAACGTTGTCTCATATCTCAGTTTTTATCCAGGGTCAAGAACAGCAATCAGATTAGTGGAAGTGTTCAGTGAAGGTGATTATACACAGGTTTGGGATAAATGTTTGGGGATGTATATGAAGTAACAATGAAGCATTAGTCACATATTTGCAGGTTTTATATTATTTAACGATAGGATTGTCAACTTGCATTTTATAATGTTATTATCTAAATAAGCAATAAATATAATGAAGTACTTTATTTTGCAACGTACATTGTCCAGAGAAAAGATGTAATCTTTGGGAAAGGTCATATTTTAAAAATGGGTTAAAAGTAAATTACAGTACATACATTTATCATACTAGTAGATAAATGCAACTCAAAAAACTTCAAATGGCATTCTGTGGAGGTCAACACCAGGAGTGAGCCAGGGTAATGTAAAGATCTGCTCTGAAAAGCATAGACCAGTTCCAATTGGCAAAATCATGGCGTACCAGTGAGACAAACCATTATTGATATCCACTGTGGGCAGGATGTTCAGGTCATTGAGAGTCATGCCGCTAGTTGTGAATGTCTCAAACATGCATTTGATTTATACTTCTCCACTGTTTGATTCTCGCAAGCAGTGGCTTACCCTTAGCCTCGTTGTAATAATCCAGAAATTGTTAGATTTGCACATTACTTGCCACATACAAAGTTAAGTCTAAGAATTAAGAGCACAGCTATCATTCAAAGTTGAAGACTGATACTGTGTTAACCATCATGCTGTCTAGCCCAGAACAAGAATGATGTAAAGTTTATTTGTGCTTAGAGTCAAAATTATTGTTCAGGATTTTAGATTTCTTCCTTCTTTTTTTCCTTCTTTTGTCTATTTTCTCAAAAATGATCTTTCTTTCCTCCTCCCAGTTCCCTTTCCTGTACCTGACTTGACTTGATTCGCCAGCTTTTTTCTGCTGCCTTCTAGTTTATTCACAGTTCGGATTAAGAGATAGGTTGTTGGCTGCACCGTTCACAAACGCCCATGCAGCCTCATTGCCCTGTTTGTGTCACTGTCAGCCTTCGCTTCCAAATGTCATGGTGCAAAATCGTTTTAAGGGTGTGGGGATGAGTCCAACAGCACATGACCAAATGCCCCACATTTGTAAAGTTCAGTCCATTTCTTTCTGTAACTGCAGACATCTGTTATGGAAGCAATTTGCATATAATGAAAGGATTCATTACTAATGCAGTACACGTACAGAGTTTGATAGAGCAAGGACCCTTGTACAAGACAGTGACGAATGAAAATATTCGTGTCTCTGAACAGGCACCTGTGAATTTAGAAGAAACAATAGCTATGTTAATGGGGAATCTGCGGTATCATGCAGTATGGTTAAAATTTACCTCGGAGACTTTCCAGTCAGAAAACAATATCTATTATCTTGCCTTGGATATCCCACTCTCATTATCATAAAACCACTTTGTTCATTTTCACCCATCCCTTTTGACAGTCCCATCTGCTGATGAAAACAAGAGCTTTGCAATTTTGCTTTAGAATAAAGTCACACAAACACCTCTCTGAAGTAGCAAAGATGTACTAACCCATTTATTTCAAATAACAGGGAACGGAATTAGAAATGGGATTATAACACAAGCAAGGGGCTAGCCTTCAAATTCCTAAAGATTCCTGTTCAGTTGTCTGGAGTTTTAATGCTATTCCTTTGTATCATATCCTGTCATATAAAGAAATGAACATATAAAACAGCCAAGAGAAAAAAAAGACTCCATAGAATCCCTGCAGTGTTGAAGCAGGCCATTCAGCCTACCAGGTCCACACTGACCCTTTGAAGAGCATCCCTACCAGACCCAAATCCAACTCTATTTCTGTAACCCTGCATTCCCCATGGCTAAGCACATCCCTGGACACTATGGGCAATTTATCATGGCCAATTCGCTTATCCTACAATTTGGACTGTGGAAGGAAACCAGAGCACCCAGAGGAAACACTGGAACACTGGGGGTGGAGGTGGTGGTTGGTGTGGGGAGGGGTGGGGGGGGTGGAGGGGGGGGGGGGGTTGGAATTGAACCTGGGTCTCTGGTGCTGTGAGGTAGCAGCAAACCACTGAGCCACCATACCTCCCTGTGGATAGTGTCACAGGATCCATGGTTCAATATTTTACTCAGATTATAGAAACCTTCAATGCTACTTTCTATAGTAGTGAAATATTTCTCAAGCCTGTGGCTGTGAACCACAATTTAGGTTACTTGTTGAAATTTTGGAATAGAACTTAGAGCATTCGGTTCTACAGAATGCAGAGTCAACCAAGCTGAATTTAAAAGCATAAATAATTAGACCTTCAGAATTATTTTAACTAAGTTCTGATAAATCCATTTTTGTTTATCCATTCGTACTGTTTAATGAGCAAATTGTAATATTAAGCACAGGATGTTCTATTACTGCTTACATTTGATTCTGCCGAGTAATAAGGATGTGGTGCTACGGAAGTGTTTCAATAGTCTATTCAAAACAGTTCAAGTCTCGCTGAACAGCAGTTCAGCAATCAGTCAGGGAGTAAATCAGAGAAGCTGATATGCAGAAGAGAATTCTTCTGTTAGCTCAACAAAGTTAGGACTAACAAAAGCCCCGGAAACCAATTATAGTTCAGTGAAGCTCAAGTCATGGAGATGTATAGCATGGAGACTGACCCTTTGATCCAACTTGTCCATGACGACCAGATACCCTAACCTAGTCTAGTCCATTCGCCAGCACTTGGTCCATATCCCTCCAAACCTTTCCTATTCATATACCCATCCCGATGCCTTTTAGATATTGCAATTGTATCAGCCTCCACCACATCCTCCGGCAACTCATTCCATACCCGTACCACCCTCTGCATTTAAAGGTTGCCCCTTAGGTCACTTTTATATCTTTCCCCTCTCACCCTAAACCTATGCCCTCTAATTCTGGACCCCCCCACTCCAGGGAAAGGACTTTGCCTATTTACCCTATCCATGCCCCTCATAATTTTGTAAACCTCTATGAGGTCACCCTTCAGCCTTCGAAACTCCAGGGAAAACAGCCCCAGCCTGTTCAGCCTCTCCCTAGAGCTCAAATCCTCCAACCCTGGTAATATCTTTGTAAATCTTTTCTGAACCCTTTCAAGTTTCACAACATCTTTCCGATAGGAAGGAGACCATAATTGCACACAATATTCCAACAGTGGCCTAACCAATGTCCTGTACAGTCACAACATGACCTCCCAACTTCTGTACTCAATACTCTGACCAATAAAGGAAAGCATACCAAATGCCTTCTTCACTATGAGACTAGAATTCCGAAGACACAGAACAGGGCCACCATGTTAACTGTCAATGAAAGTTAGGTACTGGAGTGGTTCTGTTCTATCCACTTTGTTTTTTATTTATTAGTGTAAAAATACACATTTTTCCAAGGTTTTCATCTTGCACTCATCAACAAAATTCACAAGAAATATCAATGTGAAGAGAAAACATTTATTCAACATGGGAGGAGAATGTTGAATGGTTGTGAAGTAAACTCTCCTTGTCAGAGATGTTGCCATGGAGAATATAGCAGTTAGATGATTACTGACAGTTGACCAGTGAGCTTTGTTTAAAGTTTAAATCTGGTAGATCAGGGCATTGGCCTGAGAAATAAACCAGAGAATGGCTGTTACTTATTTTATTAAGATGACGCATGCGCAATAAGTGTTCCTGCTGTTTACCAAGAACAGAGTCCTGTGCATTAATATATTTAGAGTTAGTTTCTAGTTATGTATGTGTGCCATTCTGTAAGGCTGATAACAGTCCTAACTTGTTGGTCGACATATTTAGAGAAAGTGAGGATTGCAGATGCTGGAGAGTCAGAGTCAAAACGTGTGGCGCTGGAAAAGCACAGCAGGTCAGGAAGCATCCGAGGAGCAGGAGAGTTGACATTTTGGGCCTAAGCTCTTCAGCAGGACTGTGGGGTGAGTGGGGGTGGGGAAGAGGGGAGTTGGTGCTGGTGGGATAGTTGGGATGTGAAGTTGGTGTTGATGCCGTGTAACATCCTTCTCCATCCCCAAAAGTTCTGGGCCTCCTCCACCGGCAAATCCTAGCCACCCAATGCCTGGTGGAAGAATGCCTCACCTTCTACCTTGGGACCCTCCAACCACATGGAATCAATGATGGCTTTACCAGTTTCCTCATCTCCCCTCCCCCCACCTCATCCCAGATCCACCCCTCCAACTTGGCACCGTCCTCTTGAACTGTCATATTTGACCATCTTCCTTCCCACTTATCTACTCCACCATCCCCTCCGACCTATCACCATCACCCCCATCTTCATCTACCTATTGCCCTCCCAGCTACCTTCCTCCCACCCCCACCCCCCTTTTTATCTTTCAGGCCCACCCACATTCCTGATGAAGGGCTTGTGCCCAAAACCTGAACTCTCCTGCTCCTCGGATGCTGGCTGACTTGCTGTGCTTTTCCAGCACCACACTTGTTAACATATTTATTTGAACACACTGGATTATTTAGCCAATTTGCCCAATTGCAGGCTCATATCTCATGTTAGACACTGTATTTTGCGTTTTGTAAGCAGGGGCTGGTTGGGCACAGTCAGCCGATGGTACATGAAATGTGGTACAATGTCTTTGAGATGTATTGCCTATGTACCTAGCATCACACCAGCATTGAAATTCATTACTAATTTGTGTGATAGACAGAATGTATCTGCTGCTCTTGACCTTCTGAATGGATGTGGTTGTGAGTTTGGATGATGCTGTCTGAGGGTCTTGGGTGAATCTCTGCAGTGCATCTTGTAGATAGCACACACTGCTGCTGCTGAGTGTCTGTGGTTTGGGAATAGATGCCAATCAAGTGGGCTGCTTTGCCTTGGAGTGTTGTTGGAGCTGCACTCCAGGCAAGTGGAGAGTATTTCATCACACCCCTGACTCCATGCCTTGTAGATGATGGACATGCTTTGGGGAATTAGGAGGTGAGTTACTCACTGCAGTATTTCTAGCCTTTGACCTGTTCTTGTAGCCACTGTGTTTATGTGGCGAGTCCAGTTGAGTTTCTGGTCAATGGTAACCCAATGTTGATAGTGGGGGATTCAGTGTTGGTAACAGTGTTGAATGTCAAAGGGAGGTGATTAGATTGTCTCTTACTGGTGATGGTCATAGCCTGGCATTTGTGTGACATGAATGTTACTTGTTAGTCAAATGCCAGACTATGACTATCACCAACAAGAGCAGAAGGTTGCTGAAAGGAATTTCTTGGAACATCAATAGTTCATTAAAATATTTTAAAGTGAAAGTGGGAGTGATACTTCAATGGGCTTGAGTGATTGTGAAGTATCTTGCTGCCAAAAAGCTCGGTCAAAACCTTTTTGTTTTTATGAAAAGATCTTTCAAAATTATCTTATTTTTAGCTTTTATATTCTTACTATTAGTCATACTATGTAAAATTATGTTAAATTTATTACTTGTATTAACCAACAATATTTACTGAAATGAATAAAAATTTAGTGTTTTGCTATTAAATCTCATTCTGTTGCTAGTTTTGCTCTGGGTTTGATTGTTCAGTTTTCTATAGGGATTCATACTTACTGCGAACCATGTTAAAAGTTATGTTAATATAACTTTTTTGTGAATGAATATAATTTGTAGCTTCAGAAGACAATGTTTTCCAAATGCATTTAAGGGACACAAAGTGTGGAAACACAGCCCCTGTGTACCTGGACATAAGGAGCCATGGCCAATCTCGGTGTTCTCATAAGATTGAGTGACTTTCAGATGCTGAGAACTGTCTGCCGAGCTACACAAATGCTTCTACTTGAGCTCATTAATGCATCCTCAGTGTTGCCCTGGGTCATATAATGATACTGCCACTGCTCCTCTCATTCAAACAGAACCATCTCATTGGCCAGTTTGCTCTCCCAACCCCCACTCTGTCCTTTCATTGGTCTAAACTGAAGCCAATTTGGCCAAGGCTAAACTGTCATCACAAACATTGATCTGTTGTTTCTTTAGCGGTAGGCAGTAGGCCCTGTTAAGTAGTTGTTCTCTTCAGTTCAAAGACAGATTTACAGAAATGACAGTGAATGGAACGTCTTCAAGTTGCAAGAAGACAGGATATTCGAAGCTAAATTTAGACATATGGAGCTGACAGCCACAACTGTACAAGGTTATCCTGCCTCCTGGTATAAATAAAGACACTTGTACATTTGGGTAAAAATTTTGTTCATTGAACCTGTTCTGAATAGCTTTTTAGATAGAGAAAATCAAGTAAACGCATAGAAAGTCAGAGCTTTGTGAAAACATTAATTTCCCTCCTTATTTCTTCTCTCTTAATGAAACATAAAATAAAAGGATGCAATGATGTATCACTGACCCATGCCTTTAAAGGCGTTAATGTTCTACCTGCTTGTTGTTTATTTTTGTTGTTGATGTTCTTTTCCTTTTCCCAGCTTCCCATTGTTCTACTTTGATTCCTTTTCCCACTGTTCTATTTTGCCTGTGCCCATATTGCTCTCACTGTAGCTTCTCCCTCATGAGACTTGAACAAATTGGTTCACCTTTTTTATTGTCTTACCCTCTGGGAAAATCCTTCAGCTCCATGTGCCTTTCCAGAGTGTACAATGGAAATCCCAATCTCCTAAGTGCCTTTTACTCCCTGGCGTGTGTGATAGAACTTGCCTGTGACTTTCTGATGGACCTTTCTTACTGTGGACGTACTACTTACAGCTGTCAATCTAGAGGTGCAGTCTGTTACGGGGTGTTTGATTGATGTGGAGCTATTGCATTGAAATTGGGCAGATCAACATCAAATCTACATGATAACCAACAAAGCTCCTTTCTCAATGATGCAAAAAATCTGTGCAACTTCGCAAACTCCAGCTTTAGAAAGATTAGTTTTGTCATGGCAAATACTTTAGAATTTACAGTATGAGCAGTGTAGGTGGATAATTGTTGATCCTTCTATGATAGATTCATGTATCACAGGAATTGATGAATGTGTTTATCTGCTCTGAATGTTTTCTTAAGCTAATTGACTGTTTCCAACATTGACAGATGATCCTTGTTCTTGTGAAATTACTAATTAAGGAAGATAGCTCCTGAGCAGCAAACGTGTTTTGACTTATTCCTTTAATCTTTAAATTCCTCCAGTTGTTTTGTTCAGGTTTCTACCCCTTGTACTCGTGCTGGCTGAAAATGTAAAGGATCTAAAAAAGTTATACCTATTTCTTCAGAGAATGCTATGTAGCTGAAGATTCAGCAATTATAGGGCCAGGGATCTGGGTTTGATTCCAGCCTCGGGCAACCGTGTGTGGAATTTGTACATTGTCTCCATGTCTGCGTGCTCTGGTTTCCTCCAACAGTCCAAAGGATATGCAGACTAGGTGAACTGGTCATGCTACACTGTCCATAGTGTTAGGTGCATTAATCAGGGTCTAGAGAAATGAATCTGGGTGAGTTTCTCTTCGGAGGGTCGGTGTAGACTTGTTGGGTCAAAGGGCCTGTTTCCACATTGTAGGGAGCCTAATTTTATGTACTCATTCTATTTCTGCAGTTTTAAAAATAACTCTCACTTCTCCAACACATTTAGTATACACCACAGCCACCTTGTCCTCTGTCAGGGGTCTAGCCTGGGGGTATTTCCTGTGAATTAAATGCTATGGCTGCTCTGTATCCCATAACCAAATGCATTGGGTTAGGTTTCTGCTCCAGGGACCTCATGCAGTGAGCTGAATTCCATATTGGGAAACCAGAAGTGCTGGTGGCAGGATAAGGGAAGCAGGTTTTGAGGAGTCTGCCAATTAAATAGCGTTTCGCAGGGGCCTTGTCCAATTAAGGTCAGGAAGGCTAATAAAATGCAACAGAAGTATTGGCAACCCAGATGCCAGAGGGAAGCCTTCCAACTGCTGGACTATATTCCATTGACATTAGGGCTCTAATAGTCTGTTAGGGATAAAAATAGGAAGAGAAAATGGTGGAGAGGTTCTGCAGGTCATGGAGTCATAGTCATTCAGCATGGAAACACACTCTTTGGTCCAACAGTCCATGCTGACCCTGTTCCCAAACTAAACCTGTCCCACCTGCCTACACTTCGTCCAGATCTCTCCAAACATTTTCTGTTCATGTACTTATCTCAATGTCTTTTAAAAATTGTAACTGTACCCACATCCACCACTTCTCTTGAAAGTTCATTCTACACATGAGCCACGCTCTGTGTAAAAATGTAGCCCCTCATGTCTTTATTAAATCTGTCTCCTCTCATCTTAAAAATATGTCCCCAGTCTTGAAATCCACCATCCTAGGGAAAAGGCATCTGCCATTTATCTATACTCCACATGATTTTATAAGATACTACAAGGTTGCCCCTCAACCCCCTGTACTCCAGCCTATCCAACATCTCGTTATAACTCCAACCCTTTAGTCCCGGCAACATCTGGCAAAAGATGGGTCATACACGGAACGTTAACTTAACTTCTATCTCCACAGGTACTGTCAGATCTGCTGAGGTTCTCCAGCACTTCCTGATTTTATTTCAGACCTCCAGCATCTGCAGTATTTTGCTTTTAATGAAGTGTTAAATATGCCTGATTGACTACCTACTGCTTATGGACAGGTAGCCATACATCTCCACCCCAATCATCTGAATCGGCACGTTCAAAAACTGTCCACAAATACTAACATAATAGCATGTACACTAATGGGAGATTGTGCAGGTCCTACCCTAAAATAAAGGCCAAGATTAAGTTGTTGACCAAGGTAAGACCAATATCAATACCACGTTTTAGTCAGAAGTTTTACAATTAGCAATTACTGTCTTGATTCTGTAATGATTGTAATGAGGTCAGCTAAGTAGACCTCATAGAATATGAGTTCACTGACTGAGGCTGTTAATCTGGTCCAATTAGGGAGTCTTGGCTGACAGGTTCTGTTCACTCTAGCAGCCAGCTCTGAGCTAGCTGGCCAGTGTCAAGAATTCTCCACATGTAAATAGCGGTTGACTTGGTGATAGGATACCATCCCCTGTGGAGTTATTTCAGATTTTGTTTAGAAGATCTCTGAACATAAACCATAGAAATTTCAGATGAATAGTTCAAGTCAGGAATGTTTGTTAAAACCTGAACTTCTGAAAAGAAACAAAATCAATTGCATTCCATATAGGGATGAACTTAAGTAACAAATATGTAGCTAATGATCTCCACTGGCCTCAGGGCATACATATATATAGTACCTTAACGGTCTGATATACATCCATGATTTCATAAGCCAATCTAAAGGGCATTCACAATGATAATAAATGATAGCTACCATAGGACAATGATAAACATGTGGTTTACATGGATATTAATCCAGTAATTATGCAGTAGCATGTAACTTACTGTATTTTGATTAGACTGCACCAGTGATTTTCTCATGTGCTAGTGGTGTTTATTAAAAAGTTGTAAAGTGTCTGGGCAAAAGTTCATTGAATTATGGATGACATGGAGTGCAGATGAAACCCTACTCTCAGTTTTGGTAACTCCAGTGAGGAACTAATCAGTGCTTCATTAATATTAGTTTTCTACACCTTGCATCACCAGGATTTATTGATCTCACACAAAAAATGATGAGAAACATGTTTCCCTGGAGTTTGGTTGATTTATTCACAAACCATGCAGCTGCAGCCCTTTATATTAGTTCTTAAAATCTGCTTTTCTTTACAACCTCAAATCTAAGCTCTTTGCGATTTCAAATTTCAGTCTGACACATAGTCTTCATATCAACTTTAGTTTTGCCCTCGACTTCAGTCATGCAAAGTTGAGTATATAGCTACCTCGCCACCACTGTCCCTCATTAAATGAAATGTTTCTTAGGCCAATCATAGGAGTGGCAACACTGGAGCCTCAGGGCTGGTAGTTATTTTTGAGGTATGTAGGAGAACAAGAGCCATTGAGACATAGGAAGAAAAACTAATGTAAATGTTTGGGGGCACACCCTTCTCTTGCCCAGCAGCTGCCTGATTGGGGCAACTGCTGACAAGGTGGTATTCCCACTTGGTGGTAAGTTGCCCTACCTTTGGCAATGCAAGATGGCCCTGAATGGGACCTTTGATGGAAAGTGTTTCAGCTGCCTTCTGGGAGGGGGAAGCCATCCTCCCCCATCGTGGTCCCACTGACTGTTAAATTGCCCTGGTGACCAGACTGTGGCAGGGAAATGTTTGACACCGGATACTATCATTTTACCGGATTCTCCACCTCACAATCTGAACCCATTTTTTTTGATCATCTGTGAGTTGTATCATGTTCTATGACCAAGCAAATTTTGTTTTATTTGTTTGCAGGATGTAGGCATTGCTAGCTAGGCCAGCATTTATTGCCCATTTTTAGTTGCCCAAAGGCTTGGGACCAGATATGGATGGCAGTTTACCTTCCCTAAAGCGAACTCCATGGGTCTTTTCAACAATTGGCATGGCTACAAGATTTCCGTTGGGAATGTTTTTTTTCATTTTAGATATTTATCAGTTTCAAATTTCACCATCTTCTATGGTGGGATTTGAATCCCCATTTCCTCTAAACTGGGGGTTCCTAGAATCCTAGTAATGGTGACATTTTCACCAACTACTCCTAACACACACAAGTGCACATTGGGCACATGCCTATTTGGGATATGTGTATCATCTGCCTTCATGAAATGGGGTTTTGGTGGCCAGGTGACTATCCAGACTCTTTGTAAAAATGCAGTTGGCAGAGATTTAAAATGTGGCTCTTACATTCTATTTACAAGAGCTGAAACTCCTTCTGATTCTTTACAAGTTTACAACAATGACTTGCTTTTGAATGTTGCCATTAACAAAGTAGACAAAACATCACAAGAATACTGGAGATAATATTTGACACATTAGTCCACACTGTACTGATTGCAGTGAAATCAGTTAGATAAAAAAGAATGCCTTCTTGTTACTTAGTTCCAACATTTCTCACCTTTTGGCTTTGTTTCTTTCAAAGCCAGTAATTTTTATTGATCTTGAATAACAGAAGGTTAAAAATAAAATAAATTGCTGCTAGTGTACAACAGGAAAATTAGGATCTGAACGAGAAGGAATGTTTGATGTGCCCTGTCACCAGGATTGACACTGTCAGTGTTCAGCTTTCGAATGTATTTATAGCTTTTCCACACAAAGGAGATCATCCCATTTGTATTTGTTTTTATTGTCAAACAATCCGTCGACAAGTCATACAAATGTCATTTAGTATATTGATATTTGAAGAAAATTGCAAGAAATCTGGAACTGTCTCAATGATAATACTTTTATGCAGCAATATATTGTGTGGGTGAAACCATACAAATAAGAGTGTGATTTCTGAGTTCAGACAGCAATTTTTTAAATGCCTTCACATTGATGTCTCTTATATCTGTCCTTTACCCTGTTAGATCTAAAAATGCTCTTGTTGATTCACAGTATTAATCTAATCATTGTCCTGATTGTTACTCCACAGTTTTGGACCCACAGGCTTTAGTAAGAAATTTAAGCCTTCCAATCTGATGCTTTTCAGCATTATGCAGGGCAAATTTGTTCTACACATAAAATTGAAACTCTTAGCAGATACAAATAAAGGAGCTCAACTACATTGGCAGCAGTAAATGTGTGAAATGGCGCATTTATTTTGGGGAAACAATGTACCTATGGTTGTTGATTCCTGTCCAAGGACTTCATCTGCAACAAATAACATCAAGAATGGTGTGCACTTGTTGATCCTTTTGCCATTGTGTTAAAAGATTTGTATATCTCAGCACAAGTTTGCAACTTCCTCCCAGTTAACTCTCTTACCCCACCAAAATGAAATCCAGGGATTAAATAAATGAACAAACTGTCGCAAAGTCACAGCACAGAAGGAGGCTATCCTCACCATGTGTCTGTGCCTGGTCTCTGTAGGCATTTACCTAATACCACTGTTCCTCCATCTGCACATTTTTCATTTTCAGATAACGTTGCAATTCACTCTTGAATGCACCAGAGAATTAAATTAATTAAAAGTGCTTCTACTACTCTCACAGGCAATGCATTTCAGATCCTCCTCACTCAGTACATGAAGAAGCTTTTCTTTATGTCATCATTGCTTCATTTGCCAGTTACCTTACATCTATGTCTCATTGTTCTCAATCCTTTCACCAGCAGGAACAGTTTCATCTATCCGGTCTCACAGGATTTTGAACAGCTCTCTCAATCTTCTCCTCCAAGGAAAACATGACCAGCTTCCCCAACCTATTTACATATCTGACTTCCTCATCACTGGAAACATTTCTGTCAATCTTTTCTGCACCCTCTCAATGCCTCACATCCTCACTAAAGTGTGCCACCCAGAAGTCCCTCCAGTTGAGGATGAAGCAGTGTTCTACACGCGTTTTACACACCTTCCTTGTTTTTGTATGTTATATCTCCTTAGTGAAGCATAGGACATTGCATGCTCTATTAACAGTGATTGTAACCTGTCCTGCTGCCTTCCATGATGTATGCGTATCTACGTTAAGGCCCCTGTGCCCCTGCACCCCGTTGAGAATGTGGTTCAGCATTTCATTGGTGCCCATTGGATGTTGGGATGTTGCTGCAGGACACTTTGCACACAGGGACAGGCAGCCAGTTCAGGGGTTGGGCCTTGCTCTCTCAGCCCTCACTCTCTTTGAGCCTCTTCAATGCTCACATCTTTGCCTTGTCTTGTCTTTTCGCTCCCTCAGGCAGAACTTACATGCTGAAAATACTTGTATCTGTAACACAAACAAAAAGCAGGCAGCTGCTAATGGTTGTCAGGTAGTGATCAGTCAGTGGGGTGGACTTGTTTCTCTACATCATCATTCTATGGTAATCTCACACCTGCACCATGTGGCAGCCATGTATATCACAAACAAACTGCATGTCTGTCATCACTAATGGCAATGTTTCAAAGTCTGAGTAGTATTGCCTCTTACTGAGTGCAGGAAGATACCCTTCAGTGGTGGGTCCCAGCACAGTTAAGACAACGGCAGAGTCCGATCTCAGTCCAGGGATTTGGACATGGACAGGCAGACATTTAGTGGGGTCAGGGTCAGGGTTTGTAACTCTACAGTCCTGGGAATGGGCCCTGGTGGCCCAGTGTCATCATCCAGGGAGTCACGGGAAGACAGTCCGGAAGCTGTACAGATATCAGTCAGGGACCTGGTCACCCATCATTTGGGGCTGTCCATCTCCATTTGCCTGTGGACAGCTGCTAACCTGTCCCTTTCTGCCCTATCAATATGCTGTTTTCTCATGGAATGAGAGAAGTGGAAGGGTTGAGTGAGATGAAAGTGGCTGATACACCTGCAGTGCTGGTGCAGGAGGGGGATAAGTGGTGGGGTGTGTGTGTGTCTGTGTGTGCTCCTGATGAAGGGCTTTTGTTTGAAATGTCAACTCTCCTGCTCCTTGGATGCTACCTGACCTGCTGTGCTTTTCCAGGGTCACACTTTCTGACTGTGCCTGCATCTGCATGTGTGTGTGTGTACACTCAAAGTGAGTGTGTGTGTGTGTGTGTCTAAATGTGTGTCTGGGGGAGGTTTTGGGATGGTCAGCAGCAAATGAGCGTAGATGTTACATAAAATGCTGACAGTGGCAAATCATTAACCTCAGTAGTTGGTGGTGCACTAGCAGAGGGGGAAAGGGTGTGTGGTAGCAAATAGTGTTGCTTAATGATTTTTGAAAAGACTTGTAGGTCAAGTTGAGTTTCTGGATGTAAGTTTACTCACTGAGCAGGAAGGTTTGTTTCCAGATGTTTCATCACCATACTAGGTAACATCATCAGTGAGCCTCTGGTGAAGTGCTGGTGGTATGTCCCCCTTTCTATTTATGTGTCTAGGTTTCTTTGGGTGGGTGATGTCATTTCCGGTTCTTTTTCTCACAGGATGGTGGATGGGGTCCAAATCGATAGAGTTCCGGTTGGAATGCCAGGCTTCAAGGAATTCTTGTGAGTGACTCTGGCTTGTCCTAGGGTAGATGTGTTGTCCCAGTAAAAGCGGAGTCCTTCTTCGTCTGTATGTTAGGATACTACTGATAGTGGGTCTTGTGTTTTTGTGGCTAGTTGATGTTCATGTATCCTAGCGGCTAATTTTCTGCCTGTTTGTCCGATGTAGAATTTGTTAGAGGGATAAAAAATGAGGTCTGCAGATGCTGGAGATCACAGTTGAAAATGTGTTGCTGATTAAAGCACAGCAGGTTAGGCAGCATCCAAGGAATAGGAAATTCGACGTTTCGGGCATAAGCCCTTCATCAGGAATGAGGAGAGTGTGCCAAGCAGGCTAAGATAAAAGGTAGGGAGGAGGGACTTGGGGGAGGGGCGATGGAGATGTGATAGGTGGAAGGAGGTCAAGGTGAGGGTGATAGGCCGGAGTGGGGTGGGGGTGGAGAGGTTAGGAAGAAGATTGCAGGTTAGGAGGGCGGTGCTGAGTTGAGGGAACCGACTGAGACAAGGTGGGGGGAGGGGAAATGAGGAAACTGGAGAAATCTGAGTTCATCTCTTGTGGTTGGAGGGTTCCCAGGCGGAAGATGAGGCGCTCCTCCTCCAGCCGTCGTGTTGTTATGTTCTGCCGGTGGAGGAGTCCAAGGACCTGCATGTCCTCGGTGGAGTGGGAGGGAGAATTAAAGTGTTGAGCCACAGGGTGGTTGGGTTGGTTGGTCCGGGCGTCCCTGAGGTGTTCTCTGAAGCGTTCCGCAAGTAAGCAGCCCGTCTCCCCAATGTAGAGGAGGCCACATCGGGTGCAGCGGATGCAATAGTGCCGGTGGAGGAGTCCAAGGACCAGCCACCACCACCACAAAAATAGTATCCTCGCTGACATAAAATTCACAAAAGAGGAGGAGAACAACAACAAACTGTCATTCCTAGGTGTCGCAGTAGAGCAAACAATTAATGGGGAACTTCGGCTTCTACAGCTAAACAACACACAATGACCAAATACTGAACTACATAAGCAATCATCCCAACACCCACAAATGAACCTACATTAGGGCATTATTTCAATGAGCCACCACACCAAGGAACTGCAAGCAGCAGAAGAGAAATACTTATACAGCGTATTCAAGAAGAACTGGAACACAATAAACACAGTCCACTGATTCCTCAGCAACAAACCGAAATAAGCAGAAACAACACACCCAGAAACCATAGCCACCTTACCTTACATCAAAGAATCTCTGAAATGACTTCTGGTTACTCAGACCCCTTGGCAACATGGTAGCCTACAAACCTACCAACACACTTAAATAGCGACTAATGAACTTAAAAGACCCTATATAAACAACAAGCAAAACTAATGTCATTTACAAAATACCTTGCCAAGAACTGTAATAAACACTATATTGGACAAATAGGCAGAAAACTAGCCACTAGGCTACATGAGTATCAACTAGCCACAAAAAGACATTACCCACTATCAAAAGTATCCTTACATACCCACTTTTACTGGGACAACACATCTATCCTAGGACAGGTCAGAGACATACATGAGAATTCCTTGAAGCACTTATCAATAAACACATTGATTTGGACCCCATCCACCATCCTGTGAGGAAAAAAAGCCAGAAATGACATCACCCACCCAAAGAAACCTAAACACATGAATAGGAAGGGGGACATACCACCAGCACTTCACCAGAGGCTCACTGATGATGTTACCTAGTATGGTGACGAAACATCTGGAAGCAAACCTTCCAGCTCAGCGAGCAAACTTACATCCAGTGTTGCTTAATAGTATAGCAGAAAAGGTCACTGACTTCCTTCCTAAGTGCTGGGCATTTCACAGGTCCATGGAGACTGCACTGCCCTGGATGGCAATCTCGTTCTAGGCTGGCAGAAGCTGGTGGAGTGCAGTCTTTTGCCAGTCTTTGAGGAAAATGGGAGCCTTCCTCTGCACTACCCTGTCCAACAGGACCTCCAAGCCATAGAGTCATAGAGGTGTACAGCACGGAAACAGACCCTTTGGTCCAACTTGTCCATGCCGACCAGATATCCTAACCCAATCTAGTCCCACCTGCCAGGACCCAGCCCATATCCCTCCAAACCCTTCCCGTTCATATACCCATCCAGACGCCTTTTAAATGTTGCAATTGTGCTGTAGAGGTTTATAAAATCATGAGAGGCATGGATAGGCTAAATATAAAAAAATCTTTTCGCTGGGGCGGAGGAGTCCAGAACTAGAGGACTTAGGTTTAGGGTGAGAGGAGAAAGATATAAAAGAGACCTAAGGGACAACTTTTTTCACGTAGAGGGTGGTACGTGTATGGAATGAGCTGCCAGAGGAAGTGGTGGACGCTGGTACAATTGCAACATTTAAAAGGCATTTGGATGGGTATATGAATAGGAAGGGTTTGGAGGGATATGGGCTGGGTGCTGGCAGATGACTAGATTGGGTTGGGATATTGGTCGGCATGGTTGGACCGAAGGGTCTGTTTCCATGCTGTACATCTCTATGACTCTAGCCTCCAACACTTCCTCTGGCAGCTCATTCCATATACGTACCACCCTCTGCGTGAAAAAGTTGCCCCTTAGGTCTCTTTTATATCTTCCTCCTCTCACCCTAAACCTATGCCCTCTAGTTCTGGACTCTCCCATCTCAGGGAAAATACCTTGTCTATTTACCCTGTCCATGCTCCTCATGATTTTATAAACCTCTATAGGTCACCCCTCCGCCTCCAATGCTCCAGGGAAAACAGCCCCAATCTATTCAACCTCTCCCTATAGCTCAAATTCTCCAGTCCTGGCAACATTCTTGTAAATCATTTCTGAACCCTTTCAAGTTCCACAACATCTTTCTGATAGGAAGGAGATCAGAATTGCATTCAACATTCCAAAAGTGGCCTAAGCAATGTCCTGTACAGCCGCAACATGACCTTCCAACTCCTGTACTCAATACAAGTCCCTTGTTCACAAAGCGGGGAGCCAGTTTTCCATTCCCTGTTGCATCCAGGGCAATGACATGACCTTTTTCAGGGCAGCTGCACAATAGCCTTTTAAATATGGCACTGATGCCAAGAATCCTGGAAGTACCAAGTACTTCTATCCATGGTGAATGGGAGAAGAGGTGAGGAGAGTGCCAGAGGGAAGTGGTTCATCAGTAATAGGGTGAATTTGGGAAGATAATGTGAGAAACCTCACAATGCCTTACAGAGAGAAGTCCTCCAAAAAACACACCAAAACTGGCACTGAGCTGATTTCTGGGGTAATATTCAGCCCATGACAGACTGCAGATCAAACCTTCCCCTGGTCTGAACTAGCACAATGTATTTGGTCATTGTCCATTTATCATAAAATCTACTTTCGGCTCTGTTAATGTACTTTTTCCTGTTTTACTCTAGACTTTCTTGATGCTGATGATGCAGTTACACTCTAGATGATAGGCATCACATAATTATTATTTCGATATCAAACTAATTATTACCATTGCCTGATTCTTGGGCAATCCCAGTAAATTTTTGATATTTCTACTCCTAAAAATAGTGCGTTGCCACCTTCACGGCAATTAAACAAAGTTACTTGTTTTAATTCTAGCTTGAATTTGGGGTTTGTTGACTGTGCAATGGAGCAGTCTACAGAGATTTTCATATAGGAAGCAAATAAACTGTAAATACAGCCAATGTGAAAATGAGTTGAGTTTATAATCCTGGGAACATATGGAACAGGCTATACAGACAAAATTCAGTTTGCATTTTAAGGTTTTATGTTCTCTTTAAAAATATGTAGTTCCATCACAAAATTCTCCTGGTGGCAATAATGATACTTCAGCACCTCTATTGGATCAAAAATGTAATTACAACAATCCAACTTGACTGGAATAAATAAAGGCATAAAAACAATAATGAAAAAGTTTGTACATAAAATTTAAAAATTCTGAACGCAACATTTGTGGTTACGTGGTGTTGCAGTAGTACAGACAACCAGTAGTGTTGGACAATGGTTGTTGCTAACTGAGGTAAGTTTATGTGGTTAAAGGGTCTGCTGTGTAAAATTCTGTATCACCCTTGAGGACTCTTTAAATGTTGCTTGTATTTTAGATTGTTGTGGTGGAGACAAATATCAGGTTGGAAAAATACATTGCTCATGTCTGTCGCTTTCTGACAGGCATTGAAGCTAATTTGTAAATATAGTGTGTTTTGAAGCCTGGCTCATTGTTTTTTGGTTGAATGTGGACAGCCAGTTTCTTTATCAGGAAGAAACTGTGTCGCAGGTCAATAATTAGGTCTGCAAAAAATTTGCTCGGAGGTTTTGAAGCTTGGCATGAAAAGCTTTGATGTTTTTTGAGACAGATGGATTGAGAAATTGGTTCGAAAAAGCATGGTCAGTCCCCGTGGAAGGAAAACAAGGGTGAAATCATAACCTGAGTATCAAAACCATATGAGGGAAAGAAAGCCTTAAAGACATTGAAATGTTGACACAATGCTAGCAGTAAGACAGTGTCAAGATGTATACTTCACGTCTCTCTGATTACAATGGGGCAGGCAGCACCAGCTTTGATGTGCAATGTAACTGCAGCAAGCCACTGTCTGAGTAGCAACAGTTCGCAGAACTTAGATGGGTGTCCACTGATAAATAGTTGGTAAGGAAACAAATGACATCTGAATTGAGACATGCTTTGTGTCAACGTACATTGCATAACAACATTTTAAAGATAGTTTTATAACACATCAACAATTCAATCATCACAAATACATTTACTCTCTTTTCCAACATCTTTTTGGTAAATACAGAGACAGGTTCCCAGTGCAGTGTTGTCCTTGCTTTCCTCAAGCAGTGCTCCATTAGGGATATCTAGCTCCAGTTACATATCGCTTCAAAGTTGGGTGCCTGCTCTCAAGTTGCCTGAGAGCATGAATAAAATGTCCGAAAAGCACCATCACTCATCACTGATTGAATTATGTCAAAGAAAACTTAGCCAGTTCATTGATTTGGGGATGCTGGTGTGGACTGGGGTGGACAAAGTTAAAAATCACACAACGCCAGGTTATAGTCCAACAGGTTTATTTGGAAACACTAGCTTTAGGAGCACTGTGCCTTCATCAGATGGTTGTGGAGAATAAGATCATACTCCCAGAATTTATCACCAAAGGAATCCAGTGATTGTTTTCTGTATCACATCTCCATGACACTGGATTCCTTTGCTATAAATACTGTGAGCAAGATCTTATTCCCCATACCCACTTGATGAAGGAGGAGTGCTCCAAGAGCTAGCGTTTCCAAATAAACCTGTTGGACTATAACCTGGTGTTGTGCGATTTTTAGCTTTACCAGTTCAAAACTTTATTTCCTTCAAATTCTCAGGTCATGATCAAATACTTGCTTTTCTTTAGCCAGCCTGATTTAATTGTAAACAGCTCACAAAGGGAAATCTCATCACGTTTAATTTAACCACAAACACTTAGTGGCGTAATAGGCCCCTTCCAAATCTAGTGTCTCGTCATTCCTTGCTGCTCTAAAATTGTGATGAAAAATGCTATCACTGACCAACAGAAGGGCTAAAATTCAAACAAATTAAACTTTAAGACTCTTTTCCATTTCCCATTAATGCTGTGCTGAAGTAGCCTGCCTTAGGACAATGTGGTATGATTAGAAGAATGGGAAAAGTAATTTCATTTCAAGTTCAAAATAAATTGAAACTGATGCTTTTGCTCTTGGTAAAATAGGTTTTATTTTTGCTGCTGTTTCAACAGACTCTGATCAAACACTGAATGTGCTAATAATGTGTGGCTATTTAAGAAAAGTAAGTGTTTTATCAGTGAGAAGGACTTTGAAGTTTTGGATTATGCTTGCGTGAATATGGAATTTCACACTATTGATGGACCAATTTTCAACAGGTGAAACCCAGATAATTTTAGAAATGACTGCTCCCAAGAAGTGAATGAGTTCATAAAGCGGGATTTCTTGGGCGCAATTTAGACTGTCTGCTGCAGTGTTTCTGCTTCAGTCACAACTGGAAAGTTGATGGTCCAAACATTCTAATATGGAAAGATGGGAGAAGGATTAGCTCCTTTGCAGATGTGTGGGCCGGAAGGGAAAGAAGCAACTTGGTGTGCCAGAACTATACAATTCACCAACCAAGAGAAATTCCATCAGGAGATGAGAATCTCCACCTATCCAAATTGAAGTTAGAAGGGGAGGTGTGACAATGCCACCAAGTAGAAATACAGTGCAGCAACTCAACAAGCCTTCTTCCAAACCCACAGCCACTACGACCTATTAGGCAAAACCAGCGGATTCATAGGAAAAACCACCTCATCCAATTAGTCACCATTCTGAGTTGGAAATACTTGTTTACTGTCGTTGGTTAAAACTCCTGGAATTATATTCCCAGCAGCACAGTGGGAAGTACCTACATTACATGAACCACTGCAGTTCAAGAAGGCAGCTCACCACAACCATACCAAAGACGATTGGGATGGATACTAATACTGCCCTTGACAGCGATGCAAACACCTTAATACTGAAGAAAAAGAGAATTAATCACTGTAAGTAAGGGCTCCTCTGTATGTCACAGGAGGATGACTTTGCCAAAGCAGTTTAATTAACAGAGAAATGCAGTCAACAGAGTTATCGATTGTCCCTAGGAAAGTCATGAGTTCAATATTTGGGTCTTAATTTTGTTCAAACTAGCCTGCTGGAAAGCTGGGAGGACTGGATTGTTGCCTGTTCTGTATTCTGTCTGTTCCTATATTTCGCTGATAAGTAGAATAACTTTCTGATCAGTTCCAGTTGATTTTCTAACTTCTTCTAAAACTGACACCCCTCCCATTGGCAGATATTCAGGGAGTGCTGAAAATGGCAGGGTTAGCCCTCTCCTTATGTAACTGGCCCCCCTCTCTGTAATTTTGGAGAGGCCAGTACTGCTGCTATGCCAATGCACACAAGATCCACAGACTGTTAATTGTGATCCCTCCTTCATTTCTGACTCTACTAGTGTTCGCCTGGGATATAAATTGGGGCACAATTTATATGGACAAGAAATCCTAACTCAGCAGAACCTTTTGTCCTCAGTTTTCAGTACATTAGACCAGCCAAAATGGGGCGTGTTTGGTTTGTACTCAGTGTGGAAGTCATAAATAGATGATGTAGAAATTAATCATCTTGAAAGTTGGATTAAGCTCTATAACTGTCATGATATGAAGGGTTGTTTTTAATGCCATTTAGTTTAAACATTTAAAAAATCAATAGATTACAATTATCTGTAAGGGTGAAAAGAAATCTGCTATAGTAGCTTGATTGTCAGGTTTGGATTAGAAGAAGATGCAGCATTTGCTCATGCCGTTTCAATGGAGTATTTGATGCTATTTCTCCAAGAGCTGAAATGAAAAAAGTTGTGTTTTATCAGACTGTAGAACAGAGAAGACTGGTGGTGGTTTAACCTGAGGGTCACTTCGCCTGAGGTGAGGGGAGAAGTTGAGAAGGAGAATCCTTCATGGTAACCTCGGCTATTGCAGAAATTGCGCCCAAGCTGTTGACATCACTCTGCATCGCAAACCAGTCATCCAGCCAACTGAGCTAATCGAAACCATGTGATGATGAATCCTTGCCTGGGTTTCAAACCCAACAGGTATCTCAACAGTGGTTTCTGAGTTCACTCTTTGAATCACAGCTTTATAATTGTAGGTTGTCTTTGTTATTATTGCAGAGTTTTTTGTTTCTGTTAACCACCTGAAAAGATTTATGGATGGGAGATTTTTATGTTATTATCCAGTGTTAACTAGTGAGAGTTTTTATATTTTTGTGAATTTGCTTTTTCCACATCTTCACCTGGCTCCTGAGATCTGACGATAGTGCACATTAGGTGAATGCTATCTAGTTAGCAAGGGGGGTGGAGAATGTAAAGGGCAACATGAGCTGGCATCGAGTTTGTATGGAAGGTACGAGGTGCAATAGGGTGGGTGAACGGTGATGGTCAGATGGCTTTTAAATCGAACCAATTGTCCCATGTTAGCATTTGCCTTCTCCCCCATGCCACCCACCTGTGTGTCTGCTTCCAATGTCGGCAGATGAATGCTCTGCAGAGTGAAAATTGGTTTGTTTTTATCAAGGCAAATCTAGCCACATTGGGTTACCCACCTTTGTAGACTACATCCAACCTTGAGAATAGAAATCAGAAGCAACTAAGAACAATGGCCCGTCTTTATATTGTAAGTTCAATGTAATAAGACAATCTAAATTACTTACAGGAGCATTGTGATACATGACTAGAAACAAATGCAAAAGGAAATATTAGGACAGATAGGTAAAACCTTGGCTAAACAGGCAGATTTTAATGAGCACAATTAGAGAGATGGAGAGGATTAGCAATGGAATGATGGATCTTCAGGCCTAAGTAACCAAAGAAATAGACACCAATTAATGTTAGGAATACTCATTAGATCCAAATTGGGTGACCACAAATGTATACTTCCCTATTTGTTTATGGAATGTGGGCATTACGAGCAACACCAAAGTTTGTTGTCATTCTTAGTTGTCCTTGAGTTGATTGGCATGCAAGGCCATTTCAGAGGATAGATGAGAGCCAAGCACTTTACTGTGAGTCAAATGCAGTCCAAACCAGTTACGAATAGCAGATGTCCTTCACTAAAGGACACTCATGGACCAGATGGCTTTTTACGACAATCAGTGATTGTTATCAAGGTCACAAGTATCTTTAGCTGAAAATGTGTTGCTGGTTAAAGCACAGCAGGTCAGGCAGCATCCAAGGAACAGGAAATTCGACGTTTCGGGCCAGAGCCCTTCATCAGGAACCGAAACGTCGAATTTCCTGTTCCTTGGATGCTGCCTAACCTGCTGTGCTTTAACCAGCAACACATTTTCAGCTCTGATCTCCAGCATCTGCAGACCTCACTTTTTACAAAGTATCTTTAGACTAGCTTTGCATTTCAAATTCATTGATTGCATTCACATTCCACATGGTGGGATCTGCGTCTGTGCCCCTAGGGCATTATCCTGGGTTACTGGGTTGCTAGTGCAGTGACATCATCACTATGCAATCATCATCTCTATATCTCCAAGAGCAGTGGGCCTGAAGTGAATTGCAGAGCCAATGGTGGGGTTTAAAAACAAGGACAAGAATCTAAAGTTCAGTGCATTGTTTGAGTGAAAGTCAGTGTTGGTTAGCAGGCACATGGAGGATGGGTGAATTTGATCTAAGGTGAGTTAGGACATAAGCAGCAGAATTTGGAACACCTCAAGCCGAGAGATGATAATGACATGGATAATATTTCAGCA
This sequence comes from Hemiscyllium ocellatum, assembly GCF_020745735.1. Taxonomy (NCBI): domain Eukaryota; kingdom Metazoa; phylum Chordata; class Chondrichthyes; order Orectolobiformes; family Hemiscylliidae; genus Hemiscyllium; species Hemiscyllium ocellatum. The sequence goes on along the minus strand of NC_083424.1, from coordinate 31,962,139 downwards.
GCAGGTGAACTCACATAGGGGTAAAGCTCCATGATGTTTCAAAAATGGAAATAAACCTGAGGATGGGGATATGTAATTGGAAACTGCTATTAAGATCAAATATGACTGTTTGCAAACAGTCTTGTTTAATTTCAGAGTTAGCAAATAAAAGGATCCAGCTTATATTTAAGGAATGAGTTTGGAGTTCAAAAAATAATGGTTTCAGTTTTCCCAGTTTTTAACTGGAAGAAATTTCTGCCCATCCAGTACTGGATGTTGGATGAGCAGTTTGATAGTTTCACCACCATGGAAGAATGAAGAGAGGAGATGGTGAGGTAGAGTTGCAGTTCTTAGCATATACATGGAAAATGATGCCTCACCATTGAATTGTGTCACTGCAGAACAGTGTGCAAATTGAAAATAAGAGGAGGTCTTGGGTAGATTCTTGTGCGGCAGCAGAGGTGGAGGTGTGGGAGAGAGAAAGGAAGCATAGCAAGTGGCTCGTTGACTACAATTCAAGAATGGAACCAGGTGAATAGAGTTCCACCCAGCTGGGTGTCTGAGAAAAGATGTTGGAAGAGGATGGTGTAGGCCAATCACCTCAAAGGCCACAAATCAACCACACTATCTGACATTGAGCAAGGTATGAGGGAATGTCACTTCAAATATCATTTGTGATCTTAGGTAAGATTGGGTGGGACAGGAGCAAGGGTGGAAAATCTGATTGGAGAGATTTGAATGTGGAGTTTTAGATGAAACAGCATTTTAGGAAGTTAGAGGTTGGAGAATAATTTGTAAGAATGGTGTGGCGACAGGTTGGTTTATGAATGAGCAACTGCTAATATTAAAGGAGAAACGGCCAATATCTAGACTGAGAGAACAATTAACAATCAGCTAGCATGGGGATTGGAAGGGGAGTTAGGGTGGTCACGCATTTCATGGGAGTAGGGTCAAGAAAGCAGGACGTGGTTCTCGTGGACAAGAAGAGCTTGCAGAGGGCATGAGGAGAGATGGGAGAGCAATTAGCAAGAAGTGAATATTGCTGATTTCACACCTTCTGGATCAAATGATGTGATAAATCATTAAGCTGCTCTGTAAAGGTTGGGCCTGAGAAGTTTCATTAGCTCCCTGGGGGATTGGCAGGGCCCAAGATAATTGCTGAAAAATTGGCTCATGATCAATGACTCCTGCCGGGAATGATATATGTGTAAATGAAAGGGAGATATGGCGAGGCTTGGGGTTGGCCGTAATGATTTGCACTCTTGCACAGTCAGATAACTTGTTGAAACTCAGATATGAAGAATGGACACTTGAGTGAGGGCTGCCACACAAATAGAATCAATCCATGAGATGAGTTAATGTCTTCAGGAGAGGAGGGGAAAAAGTAGGAAATATAATTTAAAAAAACAATTATAGGTGGCCTACTTATCATAGAATTCTGTACTTTACTGTGAAGTATCACTGCTAGGCAATGAACTGTAAAAGACTGTGCATTAAACTTGCCTATTATGGGAGCCTAATAATAAAAAGCTATAATGAAGCCATGAAATAGCATGCCAGATGACTAGAATTGACCTCTAAACCGATTATAAAGCGAGTTAGAGTCCCCTTAATTAACATGGAGGTAATGCTTACCAGCACTGAGTCCAAATCATATTTTAACATTGTCATTCTGAGCAGAAAAGTAATTTTCATGCATGACAACTGGTTACTGCATTGATGTACTTGGGGTCAGTGGTGCAAATCTTCCAGGTCTTCTGTTAGAGAAATGCTGGGTCACATCTGTGGGCCATTTAATTAGTTCCACTGTTGTAGATATTTGAATTGTAGATCTTTCCCAGCAACAAAGTAGGACTCACTATTTCCTGGAATAGGATTTAGTTTGTTACTGAAATTATCCGAATAGTAATAGGATCAAGCTGTTTATGTTGCATTATTCACTAGTTTCAGAAGGATTTGAGCTCTATTCCTCTCATACGTATATCTCTTTGGGGAGGAGGAGAAACATTTATTTTGCTTTTCCAAAGATAATACCCAAATGAATGTACTTAGAATCAAAGAGTCATAGAGTTGTACAGTATGGAACAAATCCTTTGGTCCAATCAGTCCATGCCGAACAGATATCCCAAACTAATCTAATCCCATTTGCCAGCATTTGGCCCATATCCCTCCAAACCCTTCCTAATCATATACCCCACCAGATGCCTTTTAAATATTGTAATTGTACCAGTGTCCACCACTTCCTCTAGCAGCTCATTCTATACACACACCACCCTCTGCATGGAAAAATTGCCCCTTAGGTCGCTTTCAAATCCTTTCCCTCTTACCTTCAACCTATGCCCTCGAGTTTTGGATTTCGCTATCCTGGGGAAAAGACCTTGTCTATTCACCCTATCCATGCCCTTCACGATTTTATAAACCTCAATAAGGTCGCCCCTCAGCCTCTGACATTCCAAAGAAAATAGCCCCAGCCTAATCAGTCTCTTCCTGTAGCTCAAACCCTCCAATCCTAGCAATATCCTTGTAAGTGTTTTCTGAACCCTTTCAAATTTAACAGCATCTTTCCAATAGCAGGGAGACCAGAAATTGAACACAGCATTTCAAAAGTGGCTTAACCAATGTCCTGTACACCAAAACATGACCTCCCAACTCCAAAACTCAATGAACTGACCAATTTCTTAGTCTACATTGAATTGTCTAAAAATTTTGCAGTGGGGATTGGAAATGGATTTCAACATCGCTGGAAAAAAAATCAGCTAGGCCTTCACTTACTACATCCTTTGCTGGAAGTACAGGTATGAATGAAGCATGGTGAAAATGCAACCAGCCTCTGTTCTTTGACTGTGGGCGGCTAATGGGCCTTTCAGCTTTCATCTCCAGTGCTCTCAAGCCTGAATGATGCCTATTCCAGACAGTGTGGTCAATATCTGTGCTGTCCACATCCTCGCACAACACGGTTCCTAAATGTTTTGGAAGAAAGATAAGTGGAGGATAAAGGGGGATTAAAAATAATACTTCAGTTTGAAATCTGGTCATCTGCTGCATTACATATGCCCTGGTATTCCTTGATGAAGCAGAACCATAGAATCTTTGGAACAGTGACATCAGTATGAAGAAGATAGTTCCTGGTCCATGTTAAAAGTGTGATATAAGTATAGGCTGTTATTTTTGAACTTGTTTAGATGCATCTTGTATCATCAAGCAATTTATTACCTAATGTGTTCATATCACATTGATGTGTCAATCACCTTCATTGACAGATCAACCCCATTTAAAATAGAAGCACATTGCAATATACTGCTACCTTTTAAATTCAGTTTACAAATATACATCCCTCATAGTTGGTGTTGAGGAGTCCCACAGGATGCCATAACTTCATTAACATTTTCTTAAATTGCCTAAACAACAGTTGTACCTTCCTTTATTTTCAACAGAGGAATTCTGGTCACCAGTCAATTTGAATACAATATTAAAAATTATAGGCTTACTTTGAATTTGACACTACAGAAGCTTTGTTTCAAGATTTATTTTCTTCTGCCTACCTCTGCATTTCTAATTGATGCAGATGCTATTATTTTTATGCTAGATTGGTTATGGGCCATTAAATATTATTGGCATATTACAAGTAGAATTAGCCCAATCCCTGTAGAGCACTAAGTAGTGTGACGTTGTGTCTGGCCATCTACAACATGGGAACTGCCTCTACATGCACCACTTCTGATCAAGTGCTCTCTTTATTTAGTGAGCATGAATATTTTTGCATTGCTGATTGAATGGATATTTCAAATGGACAGAAATCAAAAATGACCAACCAGATGAATAAACTAGTATTTACTAGTTTGGTGCAGCAGGCTGCTTTGTTGGGACATTAATGTAGGAACAAGCTGGTGATTTTTCCCAGGAGCTGTCCACTTCTGAGTAAATACAGGTATCTGAGCTGACAGTGACTTCTGGGTCTTCTTTCACTTAAGTGAAGAAAACTATAACTCATCTGGACTGGAGCGGCCCAACCTTTGTTCAACAAGGAGGCACATCCATTAATCTTTAAATTTTATTTTCAAACAACTACCTGGAATCTTTATGACAGCAAGGCTTAAATGGCATGGACTTGAAATGAAGAGAAAATAGGCATTCAGCTCTCTGATACCCTCACCCTCTAGCTATATTTTGAATGATTAGCTCAAACCTATTTCAGTCTTTCAATCACAAAGCTCTTCTTCATATCTGGTCTAAATTGACTTTGCATTTAAGACTTCTGATCTAATTTTCCAAGCTGATCTTGAATTAATCTTCAGCTTATTGTTATTTGTTTAATATATACACCCTCATATTTGCATTTTTCTAATCTTTCTTTATAACTTACCTCCCGATAAACCTGTCTCGGCAATGGAACAGCATTTTCCACCAATGAACAGAATTGAACATTGTATTCTAGCTCTTCTTCTTATTATTATCTATCAAAAACATACTTCCTATTATTCTTCTTTTCATCTTTATTAACTTTTTCTAATGTAACCCAATTGCTGCTTTCAGTTTCAACTACTTTCCTCAGTTGAGCTTCTCTGTTTGCCATCTCAAGTTCCTCTGCCAACTGATAACGTCTTCACTCGTCAGCTCTACTCAGGTGAGCAGAAGACTTCAGATCCTGCATTTTGCAACCAAGTTTCCACATTAATCCTTTCTGAATGCAGATCCAAACCTCCATTGATATTGTTTGTAGAAGAAAAGAAAGACTGGCAGCTATAACGTGCCTTTTGTAACTGCAGAATGCTCCAAAATGCTTCACAGCTAATGAAATACTTTTTGAAGGGTGAACGCTTCGTAATTCAGGGAACACAATAGCTATTTGTGCACAGCAAGCTCACAAGAGAAGTAATGTGATGGTGACCAGATAATCTCTTTTAGCGATGTTGGTTGAGTGAGTTTGGTCAGGATTTGGAGAACTCTCCTGTTTAAAATTGTACCATGGGTTTTTATCGACACAGCAAAGCATGAATCCTGCTTTTGAATCTTTTGAAAGATGATATTTCCAAAAGTTGAGCACTCCCTGAATACTGCCTTAGTGCTCAATACATTGTGCATACACCATCTTTTCATTTCAGCTTTCCTTTGCTTGTGTGATGGAGGAGATCAATACCAACTTTGTGCAATGGAAAATATCCTTAAATAGCGCCAAGTATCCTCTACAAAGTTTGAAATTATTTGCTGATGCTCTTCTTAGAACCTGCAAAACCATCTTATGGAGAGGAATGTGCTTATGTGACTCACAGTAATCCAATTCTGGAAATTTACCGTGAAGGTTGGCCAGTGAAGTCACGCTGTTGCACAACAGCAGTTGAGATGTAGCTGCTGACCTTTCCTTGTGGGCCAGAGGCCTGGAAAGGTTAATTGGTTTGTAGCCGTGCTTTACTGGAGGAATGTGAATTGTATTTCGGATTTTGCTGCATGCTTTCTGTACGGTGAGATAACAACATGTGGTGGATTTCACTAAAAGGAATGAATGAACTTGGTTTAATACTAGCAACATAACCAACTGTGCAAGTGGGAAGCAATGTCGCCTCCCAGTTAATAACTTCAAAAGGTTTAGCCAGGATTGCAATTTTTAGGGATACTGATGAGTGTGCAGTGATTGAGATTTGGAAAATTTTAAGATTTTGCTTTCTTATCAAATGATTGTCAAACTGAACAGAGGAAAGAAGTAGTTCATTGGGCCCCTCAAGCTGTACTTGCAGTTCAACTGTACCTCAACTACACTTAGCAATTTGGGCTCCATACCCTTTAGTAATATTCTTGTTCACTGACAATTCCTGAATCTCTGTTCTGAAATTTTCAATTGACCTTGGCAAAATGCTTGTTTTGTCGGGGAATTGGTTGGCAGAGTAGACTGACAGATTTTCACAACCCCATGTGTGAAGAAATACGTGCTAACATCTCTTCAGGATTTTAAGATCCCATTATCTGGGCTGTCTCACTGGAGGAAATAGTCTCTCCCTGTTGAATTGTGCAAAAATAGCTAGCTCTCTCAGTCATGTCACAATAACCCTGACAACACAGGTTTGTGTTAACGTAGACAAAACGGTCCTGAAATACATAACTATCATGCAATGTAACAAGAATTGCCACGTAAGTGGAGATATTAGGCTTGGTGTCAAAAGAAAAGTTCAAATATGTGGGTACTAACGAAGGTCTTGGAGAAGGGCAATGACTTGGAGAAATCAGTGAAGTGCCAGAGCATGAGCCTAGACACATGAAAACGTGGCTGGAATTGGTGTGGCAAAGAAAGGGAGCATTTGAGTCCGATAAAGTCCAGTAGATGGAATGTTCTAGTGGAGAACAATCTTAAGCTGGTGGAGGTTAGAGAGAGAGAGGAATGGCCAATACCTAAAATGACATTAACAATTGGTGGAAGTTTTAATTATGGGGCTTTGGAAAAAAAGAACAGTAGTCCAGCTCCTTAAGCTCACTCTGCCATTCAATTGATTCCATTAACCTTAATAGCCATAGTCAACGAGAACAAGGTGATGGGTGAATGGCACTTAGGGTGAAATTTAGTGCCTTCTTCTGAGGCATGTTAAGTGACAGGGGGGCATTTGAAAAGGTGGGAGAATGGTGGGTGCTGACTACACCATCTTCCTGCCTCCATCCAAATGCAAGTCCACAGCATGAAGGCCAGTTAACAGCCTGCCCAGGTCTTGTCATGGATTAATATCTACTTAAAGGCTTCATCTCATGGGTGATGGGTTTAATCCTGTGGAGGGCAGGTTTTGCCTTGCATGGAACATAATAAGCACATCCTGGTGTCTTTGCATACCAGGTTCCAAGGGAGGGGATAGTTTCTTGTTCTTGTTCTGATTGAAGGACCCAGCAAAGGGGAAGGGAGACCCACTGAGACCTAAGGTCTGCACTTGCTACTAACTCACTTGTCCTTCTCCTGGGACACCACCCCTGACCGGATCTTGCTATCACTCATGTGTGGCCTGTGTCCATATTCGATATGACGGTTTGGCTGGATGTTGAGCTTGCAGCAGTCCCCACCATCCCAGTAACTCTGCTGAGGTGAGAAGGGCTGTTGGTCTTTACTTGAAAAGTTCCAAAAAAGATCAAGGATCTAATTAAAGCGCCATACTTTTCGGGAAATGTCAGACTTCCCTCCAGAGCTGGTAAATCCCACAGCAGTGAGTAATTGGGTTATCGTCACGTATCCAGTTGAAAGTTCTTGTGTTGAATGGCCCATTAATACACAGTTCCACTCTAATACAAGTAAATGCTGAGTTCTTAGAGGGGTATCCTTCAGCAACATATTAAATATAACAAATGGTATAGCGTGCACGTGCACACACACAGTGGATTTCTATTGTGACAGTAAATAATCTCACAAAGCAACAGGTTAGGTGTTAACATATTTATTGGTTGTGACTCAAGAGATGACAATACTCATTTTAAGAGTGTAGTAGTTGCATGGAGAAAGTTAATAACATGAGCAATGTTCTACCCTATTTTTCCTGAATAAAGTTTGCACACACATAATGTATGATAAAATAGGTATTTGTTTACAGCAATCAGACCTCTCCTGGTTAATTTGATACAAAGTGAATAAAAATTGAGTCATAGAAAATGGGAACCGGAGTCAGCCATATGGCCTGTTAATCCTGCTCCACTATCCCGATGATCGTGGTTGATCCAACTCAGTACCATGTTCTCACTTTCACTCCATACCTTTTGATTCCTTTTAGCCCTAAGAACTATTTCTACCTCTTTCCTAAAAATATTCAGTTTTTTGGCCTCAACTGCTTTCTGTGGTAGAGAATTCTGCAGGCTCACCACTGTCTGGGGGAAGACATTTTTCCTCATTCCAATCCTAAATGGCTGACACTATATCCATTGACTGTGACCCCTGGTTCTAGACTACCCTTCATTGGGAACATCCATGTTTACCCTGCCTGTTCCTATTAGAATTTTATAGGTTTCCATGACAGCACCCCCACCATCCCCCACCTCACCCCCACAATTCTTCAAAATTCCAGTAAATATAATCCTAACGGATCCAGTCTCTCCTCATACATTAGTCTTGCCAACTCAGGAATGAGTCTGGTGAACCTTCATTGCCTTTAAAACCAGAATATCCTTCCTCAGGTAAGGAGACCAAAACTGAGCAGAATGCTCTAGGTGTGGTCTCACTAAGATCCTGTACAAATTGCACCAAGATATCCCTGCTCCTGTACTCAAATCCTCTCGCTATGAAGATCAGCATACCATTTGGGATGTCCTCTGGCTACAAAAGAGCAATACAGAACAATGCTACTACATTGAATGTTTTTTATATTCCTCCCTCCCTCCCCCACCCTTACAGCAAGTGAATCTCATGATTTAATGGCATTTGTAGAGTTGAATAACTGGTTTTCTGAATGTGTATTCCAATGTGTAGCTTTTTGACCTCAGTAGATCATGGCCTCTTCAGGAATTTACACACAATTTGTGACAAGGAATAAGTATGAAAATAGACAGTGGAGAAGAGATTTGACAGATCTTTGAAGAAACGCCTTTAGAATTGCCGTAAAGATCTTTGAACACCTATCTGTCAGAATGCTCAAGGATTGTTGAAATGTTTTTTAAAAAGATATCACATCTGATGAACTGTAGCACTTATGATAAAAATCTGTTGCTAATTTGGTTCTGTTTGTTTTCTGTACCTGACTCTGTTTTTAGTAAACAGGCTAACTATTTCAGTTGGTCAAACAGTTTTATTCTGCTCTCAAGGTGATATATTAAGAAATGGTTATGGAAAATGGAATCAGATGCTGGATGGTTTTCTCTACCTTTGTGACATGACTGAGAATGGAACATTTATCCCTTGAGCAGTACTTAATATGAATGAAGTCTAGACACGTGTTTTGAATCATGTCCATCAGTTGGTGAGTCCATAGCTCAGGCTGTTGTTATTTGACTACTTTTCATTCTTGAACACTGATTGTAAGAATATCTGAAGCATTGCATCTGTCTCCAGGCATGTGTTCTGAGAATTTGAAGTATCTTAGGCAATCCAGTTTTCATTATAATAGAATCATAAAGGTCACTGGGCAGATGTTTAAAGACTTTCAATTTAATTGAGAAATAATTTTCTTTCATATAGAAACTTTTTATAGCCATAGGGCATCCCAATATTTCACATTTATTGAATTGGAGATGCTGGTGTTGGACCGGGGTGTACAAAGTTAAAAAATCTGGTGTTGTTTGATTTTTAACATTTATTGAAGTACTTTTGATGTGTAGCCACTGTTTTAATGGAGGAAAAGCAGCATGCAAATTTCAGACAGCAAATGGCAATGAGATAAATGATCAGATAATTGACTTTGCAATGCTGATTGAGCAATACATATTGGACAGGGCACAAGAAGGTAAGGAGTGAAGGTGAGGGTTCATCCGGGGGGTTGTGGGGGTGAGGGGTGGGGGGGTGAGGTGGTGGTGGGGAGAGGTGGTGGTGGGGAAAGCTGCTCTCCTCTATGCTCTATGCTCCCAGACATGGAACAGAAGATCATTTCCAACTGGGTTTGGAATTTGTGAGACCAACAGAGAATGCTGCAAATGAGCTGTCAAGTCTGTGTTTATGCTTCTAATCTGAAAATGACTGTGGTCATTATGACCTCAGAATGTAAAATGTTTGAGTGATACTCCTGTTCCTCTAAGTGGAAGGCAATAACAGCACAAACTTACATTTATATCAAAATGCAGCGAATTCTGCCACATCCTCTCAGCTTCATTGAATTCTTTCCAGCTTGGTGATGTTTCTTCTGTTTTGGTTGCCTGATGGCCTCCTCCTGTGGGAGGCCCAGGGCCTTGAGCCCCGAGTTTTTGGGGAGGGAGGCATCGGAAGACAACCCAAGACACCCCAGCAGTCAGTTCACAGCCAGGATCTGTCAGTTGATGTCCAGCTTTGGAGGAGGTGTGGGATCCGTGCAGCAAGACTATCTCCAGCTCAGAGGCAGGAGATATGGGAACAATGGTGGCGATAGGAAAGGAGAACGTTGTCGGGATGATGGTGGATGGCAGTGAGTGGAAGAGCAGAGAGGGTGAAGCCCAAGGAGAGAGAAAGATAAATGTTTGAAGCTGTTTCGTTTTTAGTAATATCAATTTATCATTAGCTTATTCAGTATTTTTCCAATTATACAATTTATTCGTAATATATTCTGTGATCCAGGATGGCGCCAGAATGTGACATAATCCACTTTTCACTGTCCCTGGGTACAAGTGACAATATATCAAATAAATAAATAAATCTATTGAGAAGAATTCAGTTGGTCCATCTGCAAACATCATTTGATCGTGCACATCCATCTGAGAAGCTGGACAAGGACATCGATTCGATATCTTATTCACATGGTAAAACCTCCAGTGAGCTAGCACTCCCACAGGGTCAGGCCATGTGGTCAAGTCTATGGAGCATACGAACTATATCTCCTATTGCCAGCAACAGTGCCCAGGAGATGGACCATCTGGATCGGGGATATTAGGAACTCTAAAATTTTCAATCAGAGGCAGATGTGCTCCCACTGATCCACGCTGTGGATGTATGGGACTGAGATAGGAAGTAGGTGATAAAGGAGCAGGCTCTGAACAGGAACTTCCCCAGTGCACCCAATGAAAGTGAAACAAGAAACAGTCATACAGAGATGTAGAGGTGCCAGAGCCAGTCAGCTTTCCAAGTCATTCCTTTGGTCAAAATTAGCAGAATGTGCAAGAGATAATTGGGCAGTAACAATTTAGCTGAAAGCACTTGTGACTTTGCTTCCAGTGTAATGCACATGGATTATATTTACAGTCAAGTCTCTGAAGTATGTAATTGATTGTGTATTATGTATTACTGACAGATCATCAAAGCCCAATCTGGCATGATAGTAATTACCTTTCCTGGATTCTAACATGTTTCTTAAATGCATACAGAGGAAATTTTCTGATTACAAATCTGACTTTGGTTCCAATTACAATGCCTACTATTCTGAGCTGCATTCATTGGTCACAGGTTGAAATCAAAGTCTGCATAAATAAAAGCGGAGAGTGTAAGTACTAATCCCTTCTGCGTTCGCAAACTTCCCATGCAATCCCCTGGCCTGATCCATTTGACTGCTGCTTTGTGTGTCTGTGCTTAGATTGAGCCTAAAGTCCTGCCCTAAAAGAGAGAAGGTGATCATCCCATTTTTAGTACTGAGAGTGAAGAAGGGTTTATCCAAATGGCTGAACTATATTTAGTGAAGACTTTTTCAATTTGTGAAGTCTGTGATTTCTCAGTCCTTAATTCCTTAGCTTCCTTTCTCTTGCTCCAGAAGGGTCAATTGTAATCTCTGTCAACAGAAAGTGATGGCAACAGTGAGACAGATGTAGGGGCACCAACCGTCTGCGTAAGGAGGTAATGGGCCACAGAAGGTGGATTGAGAAGTGCAAGAGTGCATTTTTTTTTGTTTTATTTTCTTTGTGGGATGTTACATCACTGGCTTGGCCAGCATTTATTATCCATCCCTAATTGCCCAGATGGCAGTTAAGAATCGACTGCATTGCTGTAGGTAATAATGTCACTTTCCATTGAAAAAGGAAATCCAGGTTTTTTAAAAAATGAATTCAGATTCCACCATTAGGCGGCACGGTGGCACAGTGGTTAGCACTGCTGCCTCACAGCGCCAGAGACCCGAGTTCAATTCCCGACTCAGGCGACTGACTGTGCGGAGTTTGCACATTCTCCCCGTGTCTGCGTGGGTTTCCTCCGGGTGCTCCGGTTTCCTCCCACAGTCCAAAGATGTGCGGGTCAGGTGAATTGGCCATGCTAAATTGCCCGTAGTGTTAGGTAAGGGGTAAATGTAGGGGTATGGGTGGGTTTCGCTTCGGCGGGTCGGTGTGGACTTGTTGGGCCGAAGGGCCTGTTTCCACACTGTAAGTCTAATCATGGTGGGATTCAAACCCAAGTCCCCAGAACATTACCTGGATCCCTGGATTAACAGCCCATCACCTCCCCTACGAAGTTAGGGGATGAGGGAAGTGTGCCGTTTTATAAAGGGGCTTTTTAGCAAACTATTGGCAAATAATGTAATAGAAATGGAGATGAAAGTGAATGGATGATCAAATAGAATTCTTTACTTGACATGAAAAGAGGAAGCAAATGCGAGCATGCAGGAGGATCATTAAATTGACTTTTTAAAGATGTTTGCTATACCCATAAATCATCCTGCAAGTATCACATTTTGTAACTTTTTGTTCAGATACATGTTGTAATAAAGTGGGATCAATCTTCACTTAATGATTGGTAGCAAAAATATTGCCTTTATAAATTACAGGAAGAAAAACTGGAGAGGGTGGACTGGCAGGTGATTAACAGAGACACCAGGTCTGTCGTTTTTAAGAAAGATTATCTAAAATCATCTAAGCAGACAAAGAGAAAAATACATTTTTGGTAAATAGAAAGGTTCATCGCTTGTTAACAAAATAAGTGTGGAGGAACGAATCAGTAAGATTCTGAAGGAAATGCAGATTTAGAACTATTTAAGGTATAATGTTAAAGGAGTTGACATTTGTCATTAACCTCATTCCAGCATTTCCTCTCCAGCGAACAAAGTTTGGGCACCTTTGCATGATATAAGTAACTGAAATTAGGGTCCATGTGTTTGCTGCTTGTTGAGATGACCCTGTGCCAAGTAAGACATGTAGCTGCATATGTTGTAGCTAACCTGGAGTACAAATTTCAAATTTTCACTGAAATAACCCAGATTTTAGAATTGATCTTTCTGGCAATGTTTGTTGCAGCTAAAATTGGAATGCTTATTTATATTCTGGCCCCACAAAGAAAGGAAATGCAGAAAGATCGGGGGCTGAAGCATATGTTCCTGGCTGGGCAGCAGGGTGACAGGCAGAATTGAGCTTCCTGCTTTTACCAGAAAAATGCAGTCAATATCCACACGTGGATATTGGTGATGACCAGAAAGCTATGAATTCAGAACTTGAAAGAAATGGCAAATCAATTTCTGAAGGCAGAATCTAAGATGTTGGCACCCATTTCAACCTCTCCCTGCAGCAGGCCACTGTCCCTGCCTGTTTTAAGAGGGCCAATACCATCCCTGTGCCTAAGAAGGCTCATGCAGCATGTCTCAATGACTACCACCCAGTGACCCTAAGGCTGGTCATGGCATTAATCAACTCCAGCCTCCCCACTACTCTTGACCCACTCCAATTTGCCAATATCGGATCAACAGATCCACGTCAGATGCCATATCATTTGCCCTTCACTCCTCCCTAGAACATCTTGACACCAAGAACAGCAACGTAAGAATCCTACTCATTGACTACAGTTCAGCCTTCAACACAATTATCCCCTCAAGGCTGATTACTAAACTTAGTGACCTCGGACTAAGCCTCACTCTCTGGATCCTCAGTTTCCTGACCCACAGACCACAATCAATGAAGATTGGAGACAATATTTCACCCTCACTAGCACTCAACAATGGAGCCCTCCAGGGTTGCATACTCATCCCCCTAACTGTTCTCACTGTATACCCATGACTGCATCACCAAATACCAGACTAATGCCATTTACAAGTTCACTGATGACACCACAATAGTTGGTCGAGTCTCAAATGGCAATGAAACAGACTACAGACGGGAAGTGGAAGACTTGGAAAAATGGTGCACTGAGAACAACCTAGCTCTTAATGCTGGCAAAACCAAGGAGCTCTTCATTGACTTTTGGTGGGATGATACTCATGCCCCGCTATACATTAACAGCACAAAGGCGGAACGAGTGGAGAGTGTCAAGCTCCTATGAGTGGTCATCCACAACAAGCTTTCTTGGACTCTTCTTGTGGGTGCACTGGTGACAAAGGCCCAACAACGTCTCTTCTTCCTCAGGCAGCTGAGGAAATTTGGCATGACGGTGAATGCCCTTGCCAACTTTTGTAGGAGTGCCACCAAGAACATTCTGTCTGGATGTATCACTACCTGGTATGGCACCTGTACAATTCAAGATCAGAGACGGTTATAGAGAGCAGTGAACAATCACAAAGGCTAACCTCCATCTATTGAATCCATCTACCAGGTCCGCTGTCAAAGAAAGGCTGCCAGCATTCTCAAAGATCTATCCCGCCCTGACAATGCTTTTCTACAATCTCTATCATCAGGGAGAAGGTATAGAGCCTGAACACCCGTACTTGCCGGTTTCGAAATAGTTTCTATCCTACGGTTGTTAGAATATTGAGTGGACTCTCAAACTCTTAACACTTGCCTGTACCTCTGTTTTTGTTTTGCTGCTATTTACCTATTATTTACTTATCTATGCTACTTAATAATGTGATCTGCCTGTATTGCTCCCAAGACAAAGCTTTTCACTGTGCCTTGGTACACATGACAATAAATTCAATTCAAGCGGCAGTGGAATTAATGCAGTCCCTGCTCTAGAAGGCCATGATGTGGAGGAGCCGGTGTTGGACTGAGGTGGACAAAGTTAAAAATCACATAACCCCAGGTTACAGTCCAACAGGTTTATTTGGAAGCACCAGCTTTTGGAGCGCTGCTCTTTCATTCAGCTCCACAATTATCTGATGAAGAAGCAGCACTCCAAAAGCTTGCTCCAGAAGGAATATTGATTCCTGTTCTCCGGGGAGTGGTGTGGAGAATGGCCCAAAGCTGCCCATGAACTGTCACTGTCCAGTTTTCATTTATTGCTGCCTTCCTGATTGACTGCGGATACTCCAATGGCAACTGGTCAGATCAAATGCTGCATGTGTGCAGTACTTTGGGCCCCATTTCTAGCCTTGTTTGGGAAACATACTGCATTCAGGCATCTTACTGTGGCTATGAAGTAAACAAGATGTGAGGAAATTTCTAGACCTTTCAAAATTATTCTGCAGCCAAAGAAACTTTGGCTTTGAAGCCTAAATCACGCCCATCATTTCCTGACTCTTAAGTCATTGAATTTGTGCTTCCAAGATCCAAGAGTTTCCACATTAATCTCCTTATCTTGTCCTCTGTCTGAGACTAAGTTAGATTCAACATCAAGATCAATGTTCAGCTGGAGGACAGAACAACTATGACAAGGTGATCCATAAAGATCTTTTCAAGGTTCAATATTTTCTGTGCAGCTAATTTGGAAAATAGTGGCTTTACAAAAGAAGCTTATTTCTGACTTTCTGGAGGGATGGCACTTGAAACGCTGTGAGGAGTAACAAAAAGAACTCAGTGCAGCTCTAAAGTGAGCGCAAGAAACAAGGCAATCAATTAGAGACTGAATTGTAGGATAGGGCATATGTCAGTGGGATAGGGTGGAATGAAGTGCCTTGGTGGGAGCTTATTATGTCTGATCCTTCGAGGATCAGCTGTTTCCTGCTTTTTCTATATGTGGCTGCAACCAAGAGATGACAAGATCAGGCAGAGTTAATTAAACAAGGTATTTGCAAGAAACAATGGAATCAAATGTTTTATACAATTAAAGGTCAGATCTATGGTGAGTTTTTTTCCTCAGAACATAATTGAAATTTTAAATTGAAAGCACAATCTGCAGAAAGATTTGTCCATAACCAACAACTTGAACATAGACCTGAGGTCATTCTTGGTGATAGCTAGGCCTGTGGATCTCTTGTATTGAGCGTAAAGCCCTGGAATTGGCCATATGTGTGCAGCGTACTTTAAGTGTGGTCTAACTGAAGCTTGATTCAGTCTCCTTTTATGCTTACCTCCAGATGTAAAGGTCACAATTTCATTAGTCATTTTGCTTATTTTCTACATTCGTTCACAATCTTTTATTGAACTGTGTTCCTCTTTGATTCTCAACTGTTCCTATTCCTCCTTTTTATAACTTAAGGAGTATATTGTGTCATTTTTCAGTCTAAAGCGGATGATGTTGCATTTATCCACATTGAAATCTGTTTTCATTCACTTAATTTATTGATACGTTTTTGTAATTTTAACTTCACTCTCCCCTATTTTTACATCTGATCTGCAAATTGGGATATGTGGCTTCCCATTCCAACGTTAAACTTTGTTCACAAATGCGACGAATAGTTGAGGCCCCAACCCAGACTGCACTAGTCACATTCTGTCACTATGAGTGCTTGCCTATCCTATCCATTCTCCATCTCATGCTGCACTGCCAATTTCTCAACCTGACTAATAATCTGCCTTCAACTGCCTAAATTTCAACTTTTGCTAATAGTCACTTCTGATGGCTTCACTAGATGCAAGGAAGGCAGGAAAGAAAACCCTCCCAAACAATCTGAGAGGAATAGGGGCCTTAGGCTTGAAATTATGGCTCATGTATTTATATGGTGATGAAATGTATGAGGATGACTAACCCCACTCCAATCAGCATGAAAGCCCACCAGATCAATCTCCAAATAGTCATTTAAGAGCTGATCGACAGGTTTTGGATGTCTCAACATCGAAGTCCCAAGCCTGGCCCAACTACAACTGATCAGAGGCAGGCAGTCCCTGAGAGCTAGAGATCAACGCTGGAGGCCCAGGGTCTAAGGCCATGAGGATTAACAATGGTGAGGAGGTGAAAGGTTTTTATTTTAGGAAGGGATACTTCTCATTGTTATATGAGGCACTTAAAAATTACAAGGCAGTTTTAAACCATTCATTTCATGGATCTAATCAACCGTGGTCAGTCACCCAAACCGATCCTGCTGACCACACCACAACCATACCCTTGAACAAGATATTATGGGTGCAGAAAATCTGAAGTAAAATCTGATTTTATCAGGTCACCGGCATTTGATGCAAGTTTTCAATCTGAAATGATGGCTTTATCTCTCTGTCTCACCACAGATGATGCTGGAGCTGATGTTTGCAGTGTTTCCTATTGTTATTTTGGATTTAGACCTGCTCTCCTGAGCAGTCAAGAAGAATGTGACAGGAAGCCAATGGAGTTCTTTAAATCCACAAATCCCTCAAGACATTGTCGGGGCTTGACTATTAGTTTGACTGTGAGCCTAAAACAGGAACCAATCTATGGCTTTTCCAGTGAAAACCACCTTTGTGGGAAGGAGAGTCAGTACAATATGAGGCCTGAAAGAGTCACTCACTTCACTTTTTTTGTGGGGTCACGTGGAGCTGGAGTGTAAGAGTAAAACAAAGGTTCCTCACCTCCTGCAGTTCAGGTTAGCTGCTCATTGCAAACCCTGCTCTTCAAAATCCTGGCCAAGTTATAGCTGGAGCTCTCATAATACACTCTTGGAAAAAGATCCATTGGGCAAGTCATTATGTAAAATACAAATCCATTCTCAAAAACGGAAACTCGTCAGTGTTCGATGTTATTAATTCTTGGCAGAATCTCCGCTTGAATTAATTCTCATCTGATGTGACTGAGATTAGCTGTTCTTTTCCAGTTCTTAATATTTTCCAGCAAAAGTCTTAAAAATGTCACTTTTTAATGCCACAGTAGAACAAAATTATGTCGAACTGCTGTGATAGAGATGGATTTGAGTTGAAAATAAATGTCATTAAGAGTTACTTGCCAGTGACAAGATGATGTGAGGGACAGGCCTTATTAAATGTTTTATCATCATTGGAGGTATGTATTGACAGATTAAAGCTCTCAGTGATGATATCAGACAAACTGATTTTACTGTCGGTTAAATTCCTTTAAAGGGCTTGCTGTTGAAAAGAAGTTTTGGCTTTGTTCTCTCCTCAATTACTCTCCTGTTACTTTCAGTCTTTCTCTGCCTAAAGGTAGGCTATGATCCAGTTAGAATAGCTGAGAATCTCAAACAAACAGTTTTTACCTTGCAGCTTAAGGTCTGGCTTTAACTTTTGCCTGCCTGAAGCACATTGTATGTGTGCCACACGATGAAAATGTTCATTAGTTTTTCTGCTTGAACTATAACATTCTGGATTTAAACATTGATGTGACAAAAGGGCAAATGGTTCTCACAATCTCATGCTGATGTTGAAAATGTGCAATAAATGTGTTTATATTGCTGAAATTAAAGATTTTGCATTTTATAAAAAAAATGGAAGGAAATAAAGTGATTAGAATTGAAGGAGGCAACAAAAGATTAATGCTTATCATACTAAATCAGAACTATCTCCAGGCCGTGGTTTCTAGAGTAACCAGGCCTCCATAAAGTTTTGATTTTTTTTATTTCAGTATAAGCCTTTATAGGACTATGAACCACATGTAGAACTCCTTCCAAAGGCATCAGCGAAAGTGCTTAACAATCAATAGCTCAATTTTTAAAGCTGTTGTCCAAGATCATGAATACCTATTGCATTGGAATGGGTGATATGTCCAGTGACATGGTGACAATGTCCCTGGTCGGTAATTCAGTAGACCCAGGCTGATCTTCTGAGGGCATGAGTTCACACCCCACCAAGAAAGCTACTGTATTTAAAACTTAATTTATAAATCTGAATATACAGCTCGTCATCCCATTTGTGTTTTTTTCAAATACCAGGTTCACTGATGTATTGTCTGCTGTTTTCACTTGGTCCGGACTCTAGACCCACATTCTGGATGAGTGGTGCTGGAAGAGCACAGCAGTTCAGGCAGCATCCGAGGTACCTTTAGACCTACACTCATGCAGTTGACTCTGAAATGTCCAAGCAAGTCACTCAGTTAGTGATTAGCAACAAGAGCTGTATTCCTATACCATGAGAGAACAATGTTAAAACGTCCCATTTTTTTGTTTAGTATTGGTTCTTCTCTCATAACAAGTGTCCGATAGCAATGAAGAGGAAAAATGTCATTGTCAATTATTCACATAGTTTCTGCTATTTGATCTCCTGAGCGTTAACCTTATTTCACTGAGTGAGACCACAATTCTAAGCAAACCTCAAGTATTACAACGACAACAAATTAACATTTAAAAAGCAATATTAATGAGGAAAACACTCCAAAGTGCAGCATTCAAAAGTAAAATTAGACGCTTGACCAGATAGGTAGTTTATGACAAATTATTTTAAAGCAAAACTTGGGAATGGAGTTTTGGAGGGTAGAATGAAAACAGCTAAAGTGGTGAAATGGAGGGAATGCCAGAATTGAATTAATTTGGGATAGGACCAAAAGGGAGTGGATATCACAGGTTAAAGTAGAACAATGTTGTGGAGAGGTATGTTGATGAGAACACCCAAATTTCTACAAATACAGTCAGAAGCAGTACGCCAATAAATTATGTTATAACCCGTGTGAGAACGCTGGATGTGTTGGAAGCTATGAAGGTTGGAGCTTGGCAGATTAAAAAGTGGGTGCTGTTGAAGCCGATCCTGAAGGCTCTTAAAGAATGAATAAGATTTTAAGCAATAGTAAAAGTTGAAGTAGAGCTCAGAATAGGTAATATTTAGATGCGGAATTGAGCACACCTGCTGGTAACCAGAATGTGAAGTTGGAAACTCAGCTCTGGAGTGAGCAGCATACTGAGGTTGGAGGCCAATGTTGGGACAGATTTGGATAATGACAAAGTTTAAGGGGGTAGAGGGAAAGGAATAAATAAATGCCATCAGCGTAGTCATGGAAACAAATTCCAATAGTAGACCTAATAGGTGCTGGGTACTCTTGAAGAAGTTTGGGGAAAGTTACAGGAAAAGATTCAGCGAGTCAGAGCCCAGTGGTGGTTCCAATGTATGCCAGGGGTCATGCTGCACTGGTGGTGCTGTTACTGTGAGGGTACCCAGTGGGCTGAAAGAGTGGGAGGGGGCAACCTTCAAACAGTGAGCAGATAATGTGTACCCACGGGAAGTCACCAAATTTCACAGGATGGTACGCTTCTGTAAAGGTTGGAATTGAAATGTTAACTGTGTAGTTTTGTATAGATGATATTGTTGAGTTTCTCCAGCACTTGGTGTTTTGTTTTGTAAAACAGACAGTGCATTAATCACTTTAATCTTCTTGCAGATTGGGAAAATAAAATTATCAGAGTTAGTCATGAGGAAGAATTCATAGAGTGTATTCATTCAATTTATTAGAGCAACATGTGGATCCAACCAGGAATAGACTATTTTGGATCTGGTAATGAGTGATAGGACACATTAATAAATAATCTCATTGTAAAAGATCCTTTGGGGAACAGTGACCTTAATATCGTAGAATTCAGCATACTGTTTGAAAATGACAAACTTGGGTCAGAAGCATTTAAGACAGAAATGAGGAAGATATTTTTCTTGCAGGGTAGTGAGTTGGTAGAATTTATTTCTGCAGAGGGCTGTCAGGCTGGAACACTAATACATATTAAAGAAGGCCATAGGCAGATCACATGTTTGAGGAAAAGGCAGAAAACTGGAGTTAAGGATAATTAAATCAGCAAGGAGGATCTTCTTGATTAGCAGAGCAGAGTTGATGGGTTGAATGTGGGTCAAGGTTAGAGTAGTGCTGGAAAAGCACAGCAGGTCAGGCAGCATCCGAGGAGCATGAATATTGACGCTTCGGGCGAAAGCTCTTCATCAGGAATCTGCAATGATGGGGTGACTGGCCTATTTTTGTTCCTACATCTCTTCATGTTATGATTCTTTTTCTTGGATGAATCAGTTCTCATGTGTCTCTGAGACTGGTAATTGCCAAGCACAACATCTCACAGTCAGACGTAGACCCATCTGGTTTTTATTTAGTCTTGCAAAACTGATTTATTGTCAGACTTCATTCAAATATATTAACATTTTTGTCAGCAAAATGCCGTTTTCACAGGACAGCATTGACCAGGATAAAGTGAACCCCCATGGTGGAGAAGAATGATGTGATCCGTCTAGCCAGCACACAGTCTGAGGGAGTAATTACAGTCCACAGTAGAAATAAATCTCTTCAACATGAAAAAAAGTCCAAGCACTTTATCTTCTGCCTGATAGTGACAGGCCAACATTAATCCTCTCAGCTATCACAGGTCAAATACCAATTTTTTTGGTAGTTTTTGAAAGGATGGTTGCCAAATTATTTAACACAAAAATCTTCTCAACAACTTTTAATCAAATTTTAAATTAGATTTCCCGTCATTTTGCCATCATTTCCTTTCAGTCAAGGTGGTTTTGTTATTCAAATTATCTTGTTAGTGTGTTCAAACTCTACAGTAATATTGTGTGAAAGACATCAAGTGTTAAGAAGGATATTTCTGAGCAGTGTAATGGTGTTGTCAAGAATATTGTGATTTTATGCAGTGATAAAATGTATTTAAGTGGCAGAGGGTTTGGAATGTTGTGAGCTGTTTTTAAATAGAAATAAAAATAGAAATTTATTGTCATGTGTACTTTTACGTGAAAAATTTAGGAAAAGTTTTTGTATGTCACCCTACCACAGCACCTCTATTTATGACAGAAGTCATACAACATTAGAAAAAAATAAAATTAGGACAAAGCTCATCACAGCACAGTTAATGGCTCCTGGGCTTGGAGAAAGTCGATTAAGGAATGATGGAATACTCAGAAGACTCAGCCAGGATGAGACTGCCATTCTGGGATGGAAATGCCATGGAAACAGGTCAATGTCCAAGCTGGGCTGCTGGAATTCAAATTTTAGATTAGATTCCCTACAGTTTGGAAACAGGCCCTTCGGTCCAACAAGTCCACACCGACCCTCCAAAAAGGAACACACCCAAACCCATTCCCCGACATTTACCCCTGACTGATGCATCTAACACTATGGGCAATTTAGCATGGCCAATTCACCTAACCTGCACATCTTTGGACTGTGGGAGGAAACTGGAGCACCTGGAGGAAACCCACACAGACAGAGAGAGAATGTGCAAACTCCACACAGACAGTTGCCCGAGACGGGAATTGAACCTGGATCCCTGGTGCTGCGAGGCAGCAGTGCTAACCACTGAGTCACTGGCGGACATTCTCTGTTGAGGAAGACAGCCATGATGGGCCGAGACTGCTTGCCGGGCTGCTGGAATACCTGGAAGCCAACGCTGAAGAAGATCTCCATGCGGAGATGAAACCACCACATTGGGAGACTGGCATGCAGGGCCAAGATCACCATGCCAGGTGGCTGGAAGCCACGTCATCACTGGGCCAGGAGAAGCCTTCTTATGAAACCATTAAAAGAAGATAAGATGAATCTTGATAATAACTGGAAACATTGAAAAATAGCTGAGAAAGAAAAGAAAGTAAAAGGTCTGATTCTTGTATCTAAGGAAGTATGTGCTAGCCTTGGAGGGGCCATAGGAGGTTTATAACAATGATCCTGAGAATGAAGGGCTTGTCATATGAAGAGCTGTTGAGGACTCAGTATCTGTGTTGGTAGCGTTTAGAAGAATAAGGGGGAATCTCACTGAAACTTAGAGAATACTGAAAGGATGTATCCAATTGTTGGAAAGACTAGGACTCGAGGACATAGCCTCAGAGTGAAGGGACCACCCTTTTGAACTGAGATGAGGAGGAATTTCTTCAGCCAGAGGGTTCTGGAGGCCAAATCCTTGAGACACAGATTATTGATTAGTGAGGGGACAAGATGTTACAGGGAGAAGGCAGGAGAATGGGGTTAAGAAACATATCAGCCATGATTGAATGGTGGAGCACACATAGTGGGGCAAATTGTCTAATGCTCCTCCTATACCTTATGGTCTAATGGTCTTGGGGTGTGGAATAAGGTATAGTGACATAAATGAAATACATCATCATGAGTACCAGAATATTTGTAAGTGTATAGAACAAATGGGTCTCAGTAAAAACTTTAATGCAAAATGTAATATTACAGGTATCATTTCCTGGTGATATCATATTTGTGAATTAAACTTTGCAATAACTAATTTCTAAAGTTTTCTGTGGTTTCAGCAACCAACATTTTATAATTATATATACTTCTGTCTTCTCGTCCTATGATAATGGTGTTTCTTCTTCCCAGTTATAGTAATGCTGACTTCCCTTTTGCTCTCTTTCTGTCCAGTTTGGCTTTTCTCCCATTTTAAACCAGCACTAGGTATTTGGATGTTAGGAGTTGGGAAATTGGTTCAAGCGTTATCCTTAGCAGTCTAATAAACTAAGTACTGAGTGGGAGATGGAGGCTGGTGCTGCTGTGTGTGTTGTGTAACATGTTGGCCTCTGTCCCCTGCTTCTCAAAGTCGGCCTGTCTGCTCGTTCCCACTCACTGGTTGAGCTGGAAATCTCTGACCCTCCACTTGTCTCTCATCAAATCTTGTGTCTGCCAACCCTCACCTCTCCATCTTGAGCTTCTGCCTGTTTCCACTTGTTTCTGGAGGAAATAATCAGCTTGTACAGTAACCAGATGGCATTACAATCATCATACATTATTCTGAATGGCTTTTCAGTTTCATGTTTAAATTTCTCACTTATTTTGGCTCTATTTGAACTTAATGAAAATGTAGAATATAAGTCACAGGCGAATATTAGTCCCAAGAGGTTTAATGTTTATTTTGCTATTGAATTCTAGAGTTGGTATGAAGTTCTGCATTTTGTAGTTTTCCGTGGCCTGCTGTGAAGAGAGACTTTATTTCTCTTGTTTTATTTTGCTCGTAACAGCTTTTAATCATGATCCTATCATTGTGGGGCACATAGATATAACAGTTCTTTATATTGAGAGTGGCAGGATATGGTAATCTCCATAATGATAACGCACAAGCAAAATAAACTGTGATTCCAGCTTTTGCATCCTCTGTATATTAAAGTCTGCCTGCAGCTGTATTTTTTTAAATCCACAGAAAAGGGAATGTTAACATTTCCACGTCAAACACACCTGCAGGAAAGAAACTATATGGGTTCAAGTGATTTTTGGCTTTCACAACATTATATTCTCAGCCCTCTCTTCAGTGTAACCTCTCACTGTGGGTGAAATTTTCATGTGAAATGCCCATTCATCTAATTGCTGTTAGTGGGTGCTCACTGTGCACAAATTAGCTGCTACTTTTCTGACATCACAGCAGTGATTACACTTCCAAGGTGCTTAATTGGTGCTTAGGGATGTCCTGAGGTAGTGAATGGTGTTGTATGTAATTAGAAGTTCTTTGTTTTTGTTGGTGTTACAGCTGTTTGGATACAAAATGTACAATGCTTTACTAATTCTTGAATTTGCTCTTTTAAATGGATTAGACTGTCAGCGATGCCTGATTCAAAGCTGTCACAGTAACCCAAGCATAATGTGTTTTGTTAATATTGGTATATTCCATTTCAAAGAATGATAAGTACAAAGCTGTTTCACGTGCTGTGATTTGGTTTTTATCTTATATTTGAAATGCAATGAATCACTTATTCAGAAAGTGCCCCTTGAAAATATAACTAAGGTAACCGATTCAATGTGGAAAGGCATACAACTTTCCAGTAATAGCTCTTTCATTTTAAACTAGCAGATATTTCTGGTTCAGAATGCGGAGTAGAGTGGCAGCAATCATTCTATATTTTGTTTATGGATTATGATTTAGTGAAGCTTTCAATCTGAATCTCTTCTAGGGGTCCTGGATGTATGGTAACAGGAAATAATGTACAGTTCAAAATGGCTCCCAACATTAATCACGCAATTTGGCATTTTAACAAATTCATTGTGAGTGTAAAGCTAATCAACTCATGCTGGGAAGTGGTAAAACCAACAATTGTTCAAACATTTGCATATTTGTGTTGGTTAGCTAATTTTACGTCTAAACAATGTCTTCATCACTTAAAATTATAAAGCTGCAATGGCATTTCCGTAAATGTTTTTTTCATTGTTAAAGATTTGAATTTGGTAATTAAATTTATAATCACCTAGAAAGGAATAATTTGATTAGGGATAGTCAACAAGGGTAGGTCATGCCTCACAAACCTTATTGATTTCTTTGAGATGGTGACCACACGGATGGATGAGAGTAAAGCGGTTGATGTGGTGTATATGGATTTCAGTAAGGCGTTCGATAAGGCCCCTCACGGTAGGCTATTGCACAAAATACAGAGTCATGGGATTGAGGTTGATTTAGCGGTTTGGATCAGAAATTAGCTAGCTGTAAGGACACAGAGATGGTGTTTGACTGGAAATGTTCATCCTGTAGTTTACTTTCTAGTGGTGAACTGCAAGGATCTGTTTTGGGGCCACTGCTGTTTGTCATTTTTAATAAATGACCTGGATGAGGGCGTAGAAGGATGGGTTAGTAAATTTACAGATGACACAAAGTTGGTGGAGTTGTGGATAGTACTGAAGTATGTTGCAGGTTACTTAGATAAGCTGCAGAGCTGGGCTGAGAGGTAGCAAATGGTGTTTAATGTAGAAAAGTGTGAGGTGATTCACTTTGGAAGGAGTAATAGGAATACAGAATACTGGGCTAATGTTAAGATTCTTGGTAGTGTGGATAAGCAGAGAGATCTCGGTGTCCATGTGCATAGATCCCTGAAAGTTGCATCCCAGGTTGATAGGATTGTTAGGAAATTGGATGTTGTGTTAGTTTTTATTGTAGAGGGATTGAGTTTTGGAGCCACAGGGTCATGTTGCAGCTGTACAAAACTCTGGTGCAGTTCTAGTCACCTCATTATAGGAACGATGTGGAATCATTGGAAAGGGTTCAGAGGAGATTTACCAAGATGTTGCCTGGTATGGAGGGAAGGTCATACGAGGAAAGGTTGAGGGACTTGAGGCTGTTAGAGAGAAGAAGTTTAAGAGGTGACTTAATAGAGACATATAAGATGATCAGAGGCTTAAATAGGGTGGACAGTGAGAGCCATTTTCCTCTGATGGCGATGGCTAGCATGAAGGGAAATGGCTTTAAATTGAGGGGTGATAGATATTGGACAGATGTGAAGAGGTAGGTGCTTTACTCAGAGTGTAGTAAGGGCATGGAATTTCCTGCCTGCAACAGCAGTAGACTCGCCAGTTTTAAGGGCATTTAAATGGCCATTGGATAAATATTTGAATGATAATGGAATAGTGTAGGTTAGATGGGCTTCAGATTGGTTTCACAAGTCAGTCCAACATTGAGGGCCAAAGGAACTGTACTGCATTGTAATTTTCTATGTTCTGTGTTGGAATTGCGAAGAAATAAAGTGCCAGAGAAACTCAGCAGGTCTAGCAGCATCTGTGGAGAGAGAAACACAGTGAACATTTTGAGTCCAGTAACCCGTTGTCAGGACTGGTTGTAGCTGGAAAAGGATGGTATTGATGCTGATGATGGAGGTATGGAGAAGAGCAGTGAATAGAGTACTCCATGCATCGAGGGTCTGTAATAGCTGGATGAGAGGAGAGTTGAGGTCTATGGGCCAGTGTGCCCATTGCCTGGCAACTGGCGTGCTGTGTTGTCAGCAGCGCAGAGGGTTGTAGATGGTTCTCCTTCCTGGAGAACAATGAAACTGAAATTTTATCAGCGGTGATAGGCCTTCAATCCACATGGTGAACTCTGTGGGCTTCAGTGAGGTGCAGCCCTCATTAACACTCTTTGCCAGTTGCAATGGCACTACTCCTGGTGGCACGGCTGAGGCTGCTGCACGTTGTACTCCGATTTCCTGCTCCATTGGCAGTTTTACAATTGATTCCCCCTGAACAAAAATCCCTAATTTGTTTCTAATTCTGGTGGGATAATTCCAAATTGGGGGTCAGATGGCTGGACAGTGCAGAGTGATGTCAACAGCATGGGTTCAATTCCTGCACCAGCTGAGGTTACCATTAAGGACTGTCCTTGTCAACCATTCCCCTTGTCTTGGATTTGTTGACCCTCCCATTAAACAACCTCCAGTTGTCTCTCTCTAATGAGACAGCAGTCCAATGATCTGGTAAGACTACAATGAAGTTGTTTGTGCTTTGCAGACTTCAACCAGTTTGTGTATTAAAAACCCTTACCCTGAAAAGAGCGTGAGGTAAGAAAAGATCCGAATGGGAGTTACATATAGGCCTCCTAGCAGTAGTCAGGATGTGGGGCAGAAAATAAATCAGGAGATAGAAAAGGCATGTAAGAAAGGCACTGTTACAGTCATTATTATAGTCTATTTCTATGCTGTACATCTCTATGACACTACAAGGTGAACTGGGAAAATCCAGTTGGTAGTGGGTTCCAAGGAAAGCAATTTGTGGAATGTCTACAAAATGGTATTTTGGAGCATTTTGTATAGTCCATGAGGGAACAGACAATTCTGGATTTGGTAATGTTTAATGAGGCAGACTTGATAAGGGAACCGAAGATGAAGGAATTCCGAAAAAGCAGTGACCATAATATGGTAGAATTCACACTGCAGTTTGAGAGGGAGAAGCTGGAATTAGATGTAAGAATATTACAATTGAGTGAAGGTAACTACAAAGACATGAGTTAATTGGTAGGGGAGACTAGCAGTGAAGGTGATGGAGCAGCAATGGCTTGACATTCTGGGGGTCATTTGGGGCTTGGCAAAAATTTATCCCAAGAAAAAAGAAACCTACTAAGGGGAGGATGAGACAACTATGGCTAACAAGCAAAGTCAGTGACCGCATAAAAAAGAGAAAAAGTACACAATGTGGTGAAGATTAATGGGAAGCCAGAAGAATAGAGAGTCTTTAAAAACCTGCAGAGGACTACTAAAAAAACAATAAAAGGGGAGAAGATGAAATATAAGTATAAACAACAAAAAGTAAGAGAAAGGCAAGAGTGGACATTGGACTGCTGGAAAATGAAGCTGGAGAAGTAATGGGGAATAAAAAAATGGCAGAGGACCTGATTTGATACTTTGCATCAGTTTTCACAGCGGAAGACATTAGTTGTACACCAGAAATTCAGAGTCAGAGGGGCAGTGGTGAGTCTAGTGGCCATCTGTAAGGAGAAGTTGTTGGGGAAGCTGAAAGGTTTGTAGGTGGATACATCACCTAGACCACACAGATTCCACCCAGTTAGAATGCCCAATTTTGTGCTTGTAATTGCTTGACCACAGTGACTTTATCTTTACACCCAAACTGTTATGTTTCTGAATGGAGCAATTAATAGGCTCCCCTTCTTAATCAATCCATTTCTCAGTTGCCTGCAATAAGCTTAATTTAAAAAGCATCCCTTTCCATATGTTTACCTTATCCCAATCCAGATGTACTTATTTTTAAAGGGAGGCAAATGAGCCAGTTTTTCTTGAGTTAAAGAAAGGGTGAGTTTATCAACTACTAAACATGGAGAAAATGATCAAACAAGACACACACAGACACAAACACACACAGACACGCAGACACACACGCGCGTGCACACACACACACACACAGATAAACACACACATACACATATGATTAGAAATGTGCATTGAGTAACAAAGTAACAGTTAAAAAGATACATGGATCAGTCTCTAGGTTCTTTGAAGAGTAGACAGTGAAATGTTATAGGAGAAAGTGAGGACTGCAGATGCTGGAGATCAGAGCTTAAAAATGTGTTGCTGGAAAAGCGCAGCAGGTCAGGCAGTATCAAAGAAACAGGAGAATCGACGTTTTGGGCATAAGCCCTTCTTCTCCTGATCCTTTGATGCTGCCTGACCGGTAGCACTTTTCCAGCAACACATTTTTAAGTGAAATGTTATAGCCGTTAAGATAAATGATAGCGGTTTCACTGCCATTGGTAGTGAAGCAGTTGAGTTCATGACTCTTGGCTCTGCAGGGAGGTGACAGGTTTTATCCTGTTTCTTCTCAATGGTGAGTGACTGGGAGGCCTAGTGTCTAGCACTCAGAACAAGTGCGAATTTCTTTTACATCTGCGCTGGGGTGTCTTGTGACTGCTCCCAAGCTGTAACTTTATCAGCACACTCGCACATGACCTCACTGACACATACAGACACACACCAAGGGTTTCAAATGGTCTTTACCCTTTTGTTTTGCATATTTCTGAAAGGTAAAGCACAAACATATCTACAGTCAGAGGAAATGGCTTTCTGCTATGAAGGGAAGTCAATCACTTGTTATCTCTTCCTTTTAGGGCTTTCTGTTTGAGGTTTCCCTGACACTGTACAACAGTGATGCTCCATGCATTCACACAGAGCTTTGCCAGATTTAGATCTGAATTTCAATCTGTAATCACCTTTTGGCTATATGTTCTCATTTAAAAACCATGTGATAATTAAAGGTTCACCACGTATGAACTGGGGTTATCATCCATTATTATAGCACAGTCAGTGAAATGGCCACCACTGATAAAATGTGGTCCTATCTCCCCCTTAGCCACTAAGCTAGGGCTTCCCCACTGTGCTATTGGGCACTACATCATTGGTAACATGTATTTAAACATAGTGAATACTCAATAACACTGGGAGAGAAAAGAATGAAAAACAGACATGCTATATTTCATAACTAAAAGGGACTCAATCTCTGTAGTTTTTGCCTTTTTGCAGGTTCTCACGGGCTTACCTTTCCCTCCCATCTCTTAACTTTTTGCCCTGAATCTTCAGTCCACTTTTGTTGACACTGAATGCCAGTTCAACCTGGTTTGCAGAAATAGCCTCTTTTCTCTTGCTATGCATCACACATGCATGATAATTCAGTGTGTGCCAGGCCTCCTTGGTCCTCACTCAGGGATTCTGCCAGCGTACCATTTGTCTTTTATTCAAAATGAGACTGTTTGACATTCTGGAAGAAGAGCATCAAAATAAATAAGGCTGGCACATGCTCTCTGTGATTATGACAGAGAGAATTCTGTTATGCATTCAAGTCTGGGCTGGTGCATGGATAATGTAGTCAGAAAGAGTGCAATGGAGACTCCAGTTTGAGACTTAAAACGTCATGATGCAGACCGGATCTCATGAGTCACAGATTGTGTAGTAAACATCAAATAACTCACCACTTCAATTGAGCATTTGCAGGTTGTAGTCACCAGGACAGCTGTCTGTTTTGCATCTACCTCTTCTTCAGAATTTGCAGTGGCCTTCTCAATGACAGGAGCAATGGGGCTAGGTTTTGAAGTGAAGTTAGTGTTCCTGCTCTTTTAGCCATCCCAGTCTCTGCAATATTCTGCAACAGTGTAACTAAAATTAAGGCTTCAGGATCTTTGGAAATTTGTGCCCAATCCAGTGCAATTTCCGAGCTCGCAACTTACAACTGTGTTTGAAAACAGTGTACTATCTCTTGAGTTCTTTATGCTCGGATTAGTTATGTCATAACCCTCTTTATACTTTGCATGCACTGGCAATTTGCCAGACACCTGTAACCCTTAGCACATTACTAACAAATAGAAGCTTTGTTCCTCATACACTTCCTCTTTGCTGCTGACATTGATTCAATTATTATTCGTTAACTTGAGGTCTTTTCAGTAAATCTCTCCTCAGAAACCACTAAACAAGTTCTTTGACAAAGCTAGCAAAACAAGCAATTATGTGATATGTAATAAAAAAAGAATTACAAATAACAGCAACAACATCACCCTGCTCGTTTTGATGTTATTTCTCCATGGGAACACTAATCCCAGTCCTATGTGAATTCCCTGTTTCTCTATCCTTTTGTTGCCTTCAACCTAACAACCTCCAAGTGTAACTTTGTCAAGTGTTAATTTTGACTGCAGTTTCCAAGGAGTAATATGCAAAACGTGAAGTGACAAAGTAGAAGCAAATTTGTGGCTTATCTCCAGGCATAGGCCCTAATTCAGCCCTACAATATGGAAATACCTTCCCTAGTTTGACAATGTTTGTATGTTTTTTATTGTTTGTTTCCTACTTCAATTTTTTTACATTTAACCTACTTCAATTTTTTTACATTTAACCTAACAACTTTGGTCCATCTTTGTAGAGGTCGTCTATTTCCAGTACCCCAGAAGCTCCTTTGTTCTCTTATTATCTCAATCTTTCAAGTTTTCCTATCCATTTGAATTTCTTCATTCTAGGCTGTGGCAGAGGGAGGAGAACAAAAGAGTGGGCTTAGATGAGTCAGATTCAGATCAGGACCTAGGAGAAAGAGTGCTAGTTGTTGATATAGTCAGTGATTTAGAAAGACAAAAGAAACAAGGATTAAAAGGCATCCAGCACAGGAAATTGATGGGGATTGAGCTGTTTATACTTCAGTGCATGGAGTATTACAAACATAGCTGATGAACTAAAGGCACAGATAGACACATAGCAGCACACTGTTGTTGCTGTAATGGAAACCTGGCTAAAGGAAGGGCAGAATTACCAGCTCATTATCACTGGATATAGAGTTTCAGCAGGTTACAGTGGCTAACAAAGGGGTGAAGTAGCAGTATTGGTTCATGAATCAATCAAAAGTGAGAAGGGATGATACTCTAAACAGGTTAACAAATGAGGCTTGATGTGTTGAGTTTCGGAATAAAAAAGGGGTAGTCACACAGAATTCCACAGAACCCCAAATGGCGGGAGGGAGATAGGAGAACATGTATGTAGACAAATGTCTGTCTGTAGGAATAAGAGGGCAATAATAGCAGGAGAGCTTAACTATTGCAATATCAACTGGGTTTCAAACAATACAAGAGGCATTGAAGGTGAAAAATTCAAGTACTCTGTCCAGGAATGTTTTTTTAAATGATACATGACAAACCCAGCATGAGGAATTGCAATTCTCTGTGCAGTTTTGGATAATGAAGATGGGCAAGTGGCTAAAGTGTTAGTAGAAGACTATATCAGAGATAGTAACCATAATTCCGTTAGATTTAATATTATTATGGAAAAGGACATAGATGAATCAGGAGTAATACTTTTTAACAGGGAGAAGGCAAATTTTACAAAGCTGGGAAGTGATTTGGCTGAGGTGGACTGGACACTGTCTAGAAAAATACAGGGGAAGGTTGAATAGTAAAAGAAAGCTCATGACAATCACAAAATACTCAACACTGCAGGTAGCTGAGAGGAGGGTAGAAAATACAGAGATTAAGTAAAAAAGAAATAAAGAAGTCAATGAGAGGCCATGAAAAAATATTAGAAAGCAAGATAAAGGAAAACCCAAAGGTTTTTTGCCAGTGCATAAAGAGCAAAGGGATCATTAAGGAAATGAGACGAAGGAGGGAACTTGTGTGAAGATGCAGAGGGTATGGGAAGAACCTTAAACAAATATTATTGTGTCCACATTCACAAGAGAAAGGGATGATATGGATATAGTAATGCAGGAGGAGCAGTGTGAAACATTGGACAAAATAATCATAACATGAGAGGAAATGTTAACGAAGTTGGAAACCGTAAAGTGATAAGTCGCTAGGGCCTGATGGATTGTTCCCAAGGATGTTAAATGAGGGCAAGGAGGAAATAACAGATGCTCTGAGGATTATTTTCCAACCTTTACATGATACAGGTCAGGTGCTGGAAGACTGGAGGAATGCAAATGTAGTTTCATTGTTTAAAAAGGATACAGTGTAAATGTCCAAACAATATTAAGCCAGTTAGATAATATTGTAAAGAAAATCTTTGAGCTCCATTCCTTCATTGGCAGAGGTATAGAATACAAAAGTAAAGATTTAATGATGAAATAAGACATGGGTGATACTACAGCTGGAGAATTGTGTGCAGTTCTACTCACCTCTTCACAGGAAGAACATAATTGTTGTGGGGAGAGTTCAGGGAAGATTTACTGGAATGTTGCCAGGGCTGGAGAATTGCAGTATGAGGAGAGATTGGAGAGGTTGGGATTATTTTCTTTGGAACAGAGAAGGTTGAAAGGTGACATGATTGAATTAAAAAAGATTTGTGAGGAGTAGAGATAGAGTAATCTGGAGGAACCTGTTTCCCTTAGCTGAGAGTTCCAAAACAAGGGTCATTGATTCAGGCAAAGTGACAGAAGGATTAGAGGGATGATGGGTGTCTGGAATTCGCTGCCTGAGTTGGTGGTGGAGGCAGAGACTTTAAACTCTTTTAAACAGTAACTGGACCTTAAGTGCTGTAAGCCTCAGGGCGATAGGCCGTGTACAAAGCAATGAGATGAGAAAGGGCATCGAAGTGTCTTTGTGTTGACACGGACAAGATGGGCCAAATAGCCTCTATCTGTACTGTATCGGTTCTATGGTTTCCATGCTATACCTTTTTAAGTGCCTCAACATCCTTCTCAAATCGCCACACAGGGTAGTCATGCTATGATCTGACTAAATTTTGGTATAAGTCCATCATCACATTATAATGAATAAATATACTTTCTCAAATTGTGAATGAATTATGTGAAGTTCCTTTCTCATATTAATCACAAAGTGCTTTGACAGGCACCTGCCTTACATGGCATGTAATGGCCACCTAAACATGCAGTGAAAGCAAACAGCTTGAGTACATCCATTCCACACTTGGATTGCACTGTCCACAATTTTGTATTGCTTCCATTGATGTTCAGGATATGTCAAATAATATTCAAAATTATCATTTTTTAAAAAAACTAATGGCTGGCCCTGCAGCAGGTTAGCCATGTGATTAATTTTCTGGGCAACTTGTGATGCTGACTGGCAGCAAGAACTTCCAGCAGTTACTTAAAGAGAACGTGAATCCATACATTAGTTGCTTTGAAGCTTAAAGCTTGAGAGTGCAAATTATTGAGACATTTTACAGATAATTATTGTGGTTTATAATTTAGAATGCCAGTCTGTGATGAAGACACTTTAAATTAAACAATGGAGTTTTCATATCTGGCAATTGTATTGGTGAAAAGATTTCATTGCCAAAATTATTTGTCACTCACAACTTTCCCCACGCTCTCCCAGTCCATATTGTTCCCTGTAGTGAAGCTGATCTAGTCCACAGACATCGACATGGCACCATTAAATCTGCTTCTTGTCTGGCCAACTGACGCATACTTGACTGCTCATCAGAGTGATTCTATGCCAGCACGCCTCCTTCCCTGCCACAGAAAGAAAGAGGGACTTTCTCCTTTCTGCCACAAATAACACTGAGGCTGGCAACCTTGCCACGTAAGCCAGAGGGAAAATGTCAGCCAAGACTAGAATTCAGAGTAGGCTTTCTTTGTTAAGTCTGACAATCTGCAGCAAGGCAGCTGCACGGCTACCTCCCATGACACATCCTCCACTTCATGCTGTGAATTCAGCAAAGCGGTATCTGTAATTTTGTCAGTGAATTGCATGCTAGTTCATTTGGCAGTCATTGTAACTCACAATTCACGTCTCTAATTTAAAAGTAAACAGACTGAACCATTTCCATTAAAAGAAAGTATTATGCAATTATAAGTTTAGTTTTAACCAGTTATGGCTCACATAATAAATTTTAAACATAGAATATGTGATTGTTTCATTATTTAGAAAGTAAAAGATATTTGATTTCATAAAATGTTATAAAACTAATGGATTTGTCATAAAATATGGTAACTGAAGACCTCTGATGAAACTGATGACAATGTTTTGCAGTTTAACACAAAGGGCAATACATTCTTGTAAAAATGGTTTCATTTTACTTCTGATACTTGAACTGAATGGGACTAATCCATCACTGAAGCAGAATATTCATGGGAGAGGCCTCGGTGAGCCTTGAAAGTCTCCTGACATAGTGGCAGTGTGAATAAAATTGGTGAAGTTTAATCTTACAGCTATTTGCATTTTGAAGCAGTCCCATGGAGATGATGCTTGTGGCCCAGATTTTCTTGGAGACTTGCACTGGGGCATGATGCCTCAGAGGCACTGGGTTTGTTTTACATTGCACAGTCCCTGGAGAGGATTGCACCATCATTCACACTGCGATAAATCCCACCAGAAGCCTCCTTTGTTGCCACGTTTGGTTTAATCTGTATCATATACAGAGTGTAAAGATGCATAGGTGCCCGTACATATGATGGATGAAAGGAACCCTGGGCAAGAAATTTATTTTGAATTGTTTTTGGGTATGAAATGCTTGGTGTGTTCACAGCAGGTGTTAGAAGGTGATGGCCTTCGACTTGACCTTTCCCTGAAGAATTCTGTGGAGCTGTGGGCACATCGTCTGCCAAGGCAACTCAATAGTTTCATCTTCCTCACAAGAGAGTCACTGATTTTGGCTCTTGCTGATTGGACTGGGCACATATTTGGCAGATGATGCAATTTGAGTTCAATAACGTTTTCTAATTTTTTATTCTGAAGTGTCATTACTTTCTAATTTCACCATCTACCTTGGTAAGATTTGAACCTATGTCTCCAGAGCCCTTAACCTGGGCTCCGGATTACCAGTCCAAGTACATTACCACTACGCCACCACCTCCCCTAATGTAGCTCAATTTTGAAGGATTAAAATGTGTCTTGGAACATTAGAACAAGTGTAGACACTCAGGCTCTCAAGCTTCACGGAAAATGTATTGCTGGAAATGTGCAGCAGGTCAGGCAGCATCCAAGGAACAGGAAATTCGATGTTTCGGGCATAAGCCCTTCATCAGGAATCCTGCCCGAAATGTCAAATTTCCTGTTCCTTGGATGCTGCCTGACCTGCTGCGCTTTTCCAGCAACACATTTTCAGCTCTGATCTCCAGCATCTACAGACCTCACTTTCTTCTCAAGCTTCATTTTGCTAAATTAACGTTAATTTTTATCCTAGCTTCATAATCCCTTAACACCCTCTCTCTGTCAATTGTGGAGGTTTTACACAAAAGGTCTGAAGTAAACAAAATAATGCTAGTTTCTATCTGATGCTAATCCATGATACACAATTTCCCCCCAGCTTGAGGTAATGTTAGTAGCAAATTGGTAATAGCATAGGGGAGACCACAAGGTGAAAGAAATGAGTAATAAAATTGAGAAGACAAACAGTATGTGGGATGGAATCAGTACAAACACACTTAGAGTTTTCGAATATGTGTGTGATTAATGCAGGACCCTTTTAAGTTTGTTTCCAATGGTTGGAATAAAGTGGCAGTAATAGGCTTTCCTCTAATGAGACCAAGAAATGTGGGCGGTGGTGGGGCTGGTGTTGATCTTGCTTCAACAGTTCATGGGACCTGAATAGTGTCTTGACTGCAGAAGTCAACTAAGCTAAATCCCAGAGGACCATAGAGCTGTTCTCTCATTTGAGAGAGATGATTGGTGGTAGATTATCCTTCTGATCGCCATGTCTCAGGCAAAGGGAGGGGTTGAGAAGTCCCTCATAGTAAAATGATCTAGTGTGGGAATTGAACGCATGTTGTTGGCATTACTCACACTGAATGAACTGACCCCTTAGCAGCTAGCTCATTGGAAAACAATTAAAGATACCATCAAATGCTGTAAGCCAATTGGAGGCCCTGCAGCCCAGTGGCCTTTGCAACACCACCAGGAGTGCAGGTGAACTATACCTGAAGGACAGGTACACAAACATGAGGCCTCACAATTAGGTACAACATACCTGGGGCCAATCAGCTCAGCCCCAGAGAGGTGGGGTGGAATGGTGATTATAATGAGGTCATAGAATATGAGTTTGCTGATTGGACCAGATTAACAGCCCAATCGGGGAGCCCTGACAGATAAGAGCAGGAGTGTCAGATATCCTATTCACTCTGAGTGCTGGCTCTGAGGGAAATGGATCAGTGTCAAGGACCCTCTGTATGTAAATAAAGGTTGACTTGGTGCTGGGAAATTGGCCTCTGTGGAGTTATTACAGTGAGGGCAGGTAGTGCCATTGCTGCAGGGAAGATCATTGTTGTCTCTCAAAGAATGCTGAAACACACAACTGCTGTGCCTCAGGGTGTGCCAGGGTGTGCCTGATTGTTTCTGCCAAGCCGTTTAGGACACCTCCCTGAAGTAATGCTGATGGTAAAATATCAGAGGTGAGCAGTGGTGTTTAATTAGCCATTTGGATAACTTGATTTTTACCAGCCCTCGGATGGGAGGCAGAAGGGATGGAGGGGCATAAAATGACAGAATGGCACATAAGTGTTACGGCATAGAAGAGTGGCCTTTCATACCTACAACAGTATGGGTAAGGTGCAAGAAGATTGGGACAGTGTTCCTGTAACCTTCCTATGGCAAAGACATTATGAAAGGAGAACAGGTGGTGGATGGCCAATGGCTAATTAAACACCACTGCTCACCTCTGATATTTTACCATCAGCATTACTTTGGGGAGGTGTCCTAAACGACTTGGCAGAGACAATCAGGCACACCCTGAGGCACAGCAGTTGTGTGTTTCAGCATTCTTTGAGTGACATGTTTTCGCATTATTTGAGACATAGCAATGGTCTTCCCTGCAGCAATGGCACTACCTGTCCTCACTATGATAACTCCACTGAGACCAGTATCCTGGCACCAAGTCAGCCTTTATTTACATGCAGAGAGTCCTTGACACTGATCCAGCTTCCTCAGAGCCAGCTCTCAGAGTGAATAGGATATCTAATGCTTCTGCTCTTACCTGTCAGGGCTCCCTGATTGGAGCTGTTAATTTGGTCCAATCAGGGAACTCAATTTCTATGAGCTCATTATAATGCCCACTCCATCCCATCTTTCTGGGGCCTGGCTGATTGGCCCCTTTCCCTTCTGCCTCCCTTAGAGAGCTGGTAAAAATTAAGCCGATGTACTTGCCATACGTTAGAGTTTGTGATACACACCTATCGAGTGCTGAAATTAGACTGAGTGAACTGCTACAGAACCTAAGAGACAGAATGCCCAGCTAGAGCCTTTTATTGATAAATTGAATGTTACAGTGCAACTTTCCTTTTGCAGATATAAAAGCTGATTTGTAAAGGATGAGGATTTGCTAAGGTCCTGGATGATTCGTGTATCTAATTGTTCTCAGGCACCTCAGTGGCTTCAGTGTCTCAGGCACTTTGCAAATCTGTTTTTTTCTACAATTGTACATTCAATTATGTGCCAGTGAGCTCACTTGAGTGCCAGTGCAAAATGTCATCAAGTGTTGAATACAAGACAGGGATCCACCATAATTCTTCCTCATGTCCACAGACTTACCTTTCTGATTTCACTTCCACTGGCTTCTGTTGCAATTTTTTTAATGAAAGGAGTGGACACTTGAAGAGTAAAGAAATCAACAGATTTGTCTCCAAACAATGGCTAATTAAACACCACTGCTCACCTCTGATATTTTATCATCAGCATTACTTCAGGGAGGTGTCCTAAGTGATTGGCAGAGACAATCAGGCACACCCTGGCACACCCTGAGGCACAGCAGTTATGTGTTCGGACAGCTGGTTCAGAGATGTATTGACTGAGGCTTCCACAGACTTAAGGATGGTCTAGACATATCAGCAAATTTAGGACAAAGTTGCCAGTGCTTGCAAATGTTTACCACCAAGTTTGAAGAGTCGTTTGATCAAGAATGGGAATTAATGAACTTCCCAATTGTCATGGTTCTGCTTCAGTCACCCCTCAATGCCATTGGTAGGAACCTGCATCAAGCTCTTTCAGAAGCCCATGTTCTGACTGGACAGGAAATATCTATCTTAAAACAGAAAAGAAAGGCACGTCAACCTACATTCATTCTTAATCATCTCCCAGACCACCTTTACATAATCTGGAGTAAATACATTTCTTCGAAAGGTTCTTTATGAGAACCAATATGAAAATTAATTAAATAATTCATTAACTTCCTGGCTCTCTATCCGTCTTATCCTTTAGAGAACTGACTTCCATTTTAATTGTCTGCCTTCTGCCAATATAACTTAACAATTTGTTTTTATTTCCCCAATGGCTTTCATCATTTCATTCCTTTTCTTTTCTATGCTTTACTTCCTGCCTCCCCCAGTTTTCATTTTGATAATTCTAATATATTCATCCTTTGTTTCTGTACTTGGTCGGTTCGGTGTAAAAATTCTTGTCTTCCTTCTATACTGGAGCTCACAGTTCAACTGTATTTTTCATGTCTCATTACATTTGACAATGTATGTTTGCTTTTTTCCAAAAAATCCCTCTTCTGTTTTCAATATAGTATCCAGAATATCTTTCTCTTAGAGCAAAATAATCTGGCATTCTGATAAACCCTGCATAATAATGCCAATTTTAAGCATACTGTAATTCTGAGAATCCCACTATCCTTAGATTAATCATTATTGCCAGTTTATCATTGAACTCTCCATTCAATCTCTTTGGTCTAGTGCCTTGCTTTATCTACTGTGATAAGACACAGTCCCTGATTAACTGCAAATTTGCTCA
Organism: Hemiscyllium ocellatum; assembly: GCF_020745735.1. Taxonomy (NCBI): domain Eukaryota; kingdom Metazoa; phylum Chordata; class Chondrichthyes; order Orectolobiformes; family Hemiscylliidae; genus Hemiscyllium; species Hemiscyllium ocellatum. Next base: position 31,923,338 of record NC_083424.1, on the reverse strand, counting down.
ATCCTCTTTGAGTTACCCTTCATTTGATCCACCTAATTACTGAATAATTGAAATCTCCGTCTGATTGTGCCTTCATGCTCTCAGCAACTTTAAATAGTATGGTTGTCAGTTCATGGACATTGTGTTTTTATCCAAAGTGAGAATCTGTGAAGAGCTCCCTATCCTTAAATTTTTTTACTCAAATTTATTAAGTCAATGCAAATCCTCAAAGCTAAGCCAAATGAACTTTTAGAGTCATAGAGATGTACAGCACAAGAACAGACCCTTCAGTCCAACTCATCCATGCTGACCAGATATCCGAACCTAATCTAGTCCCAGTTGCCAGCACCCAGTCCATTTCCCTCTAAACCATCCCTATTCATAAACCCATCCTATGCCTTTTAAATGTTGTAATTGTACCAGCCTCCACCACTTCCTCTGGCAGCTCATTTCATGTATACACCACCCTCTGTATGAAAAAAACTACCCCTTAGGTCGCTTTTCAATTTTTTTCCTTCTCGCCCTAATCCTATACCCTCTAATTCTAGACTCCCCGGGAAAAGACCTTGTGTGTTCACCCTATCCATGTGCTTCATGATTTTATAAACCTCTATTAGATCCCCCCTCAGCCTATGATGCTCTAGGAAAAACAGTTCCAGCCTATTCAGCCTCATCGTATAGCTCAAATCCTTTCAACGCTGGCAACATCTTTGTAAATCTTTTCTGAATCCTCTCAAGATTCACAATATCCTTTTTAGAGGAGGGATATCAGAATTGCACACAATATTCCAAAAGTGCCTAACCAATGTCCTGCACAGCCACAACATGACCTCCAAACTCCTGTACTCAATACTTTGACCAATAAAGGAACACATAACAAATGCCTTCTTCACTATCCTATCTACCTTTGACTCCACTTTCAAGGAGCTATGAACCTGCACTCCAAGGTCTCTTTGTTCAGCAACACTCCGGAGGACCTTACTATTGAGTGTATAGGTCTTGCCCTGATTTGCCTTTCCAAATGCAGCACCTCACATTTATCTGAATTAAACTCCATCTGTAATTTCTCAGCCCATTAGTCTATCTGATCAAGATCCCGTTGTACGCTGAGGTAACCCTTTTTCCTGTTCACTACATCTCCAATTTTGGTATCATCTGCAAATTTACTCACTATACCTCTATGTTCACATCCAAATCATTTATATAAATGATGAAAAACAGTAGACCCAGCACCAATCCTTGTGGCACTCTACTGATCACAGGCCTCCAGTCTGAAAAGCAATCCTCCACCACCACCCTCTGTTTTCTACCTCTGAGTCAGTTCTGTATCCAAATGGCTAGTTCTCCATGTATTCCATGAGATCTAACCTTTCTAATCAGTCTCCCATGGGGAACCTTGTCGAAAGCCTTACTGAAGTCCATATAGATCACATCTACTGCTCTGCCTTTTTGTTACATATTCATAAAACTTAATCAAGTTTGTGAGACATGATTTCTCACACACAAAGCCATGTTGACTATCCCTAATCAGTACTTGCCTTTCCAAATACTTGTAAATCCTGTCTCTCAGGATTTCCTCCAAAAATTTGTCCATCACCTAAGTCAGGCTCATTGGTCTATAGTTCCCCGAATTTTCCTTACCACCCTTCTGAAATAGTGGCAGCAAGTTAGCCAACCTCCAGTCTTCTGGCACCTCACCTGTGACTATCGATAATACAAATATCTCAGCAAAAGGCCTAGCAATCATTTCCTTAGCTTCCCACAGAGTTCTAAGCTACAACTGATCAGGTCCTGGGGATTTATCCGTCTTTATGCATTTTAAGACATTCAGCACTTCCCCCTCTGTAATATGGACATTTTTCAAGATGTCACCATCTATTTCCCCACAATCTATATCTTCTGTGCCCTTCTCCACAGTAAACACTGATGCAAAATACTCATTCAGAATCTCCCCCATCTCTTGTGGTTCCACATGTAGGCCACCTTGCTGATCTTTGAGGGGCCCTATTCTCTCCCTAGTTACCCTTTTGTCCTTAATATTTTTTAAAATCCCTTTGGATTCTCCTTAACCCTATTTGCCAATGCTATCTCATGTCCCCTTTTGTTCTCCTGATTTCCCTCTTAAGTATATTCTGACTGCTTCCTTCTTTTTCTTGACCAAACCCTCAATTTCTTTAGGCATCAAGCATTCCCTAAAACTACCAGCCTTTCCTTTCACCCTAACAGGAATATACTTTCTCTGGATTCTCGTTATCTCGTTGTTGAAGGCTTCCAATTTTCCAGCCCGTCCCTTTACCTTCAGTCATCTGCCCTCAGTGAGCTTTTGAAAGTTCTTTCCTAATACCATCAAAATTGGCCTTTCTCCAATTTAGAACTTCAGCTTTTAGATTTGCCTTAACCATTTCTATCAATATTTTAAATCTAATCGAATTATGGTCGCTGGCCCAAAGTGCTCCCCCACTAACACCTCAGTCACCTGCCCTGCCTTATTTCCCAAGAGTAGGTCAAGTTTTGCACCTTCTCTAGTTGGTACATCCACATACTGAATCAGAAAATTTTCTTGTACACGCTTAACAAATGCCTCTCCATCTCAGCCCCTAACACTATGGCAGTCCCAGTCTATGTTTGGAAAGTTAAACTCCCCTACCATGACCACCCTGTTGTTCTTACAGATAACTGAGATCTCCTTTCAAATTTCTTTCTCAATTTCCCTCTGACTATTAGGGGGTCTGTAATACAATCCCAATAAGATGATCATCCCTTTCTTCTTTCTCAGTTCCACCCAAATCACTTTCTGGAGGTACTCCCAGGAATATTCTGGATCAGTGGTGCTGGAAGAGCACGACAGTTCAGGCAGCATCCAATGAGCAGTGAAATCGATGTTTCGGGCAAAAGCCCTTCATCAGGAATATGTTCTGTGTGAACAAGTCACGGCTATCTGGTTGAAATCTGAAGGGGTTGCCATTGCTGGCAGCTGTGGTTTGCTCGCCATTAATATCTGAGGGAGTGGGGGCACTTTGTGTGATTCCTTAGTCTATCCTCTCCCCCCCCCCCTCATTCCCTATCCTTCCCTGCCCTGACCCAAATACTTTGGCCTGGGTTTGGTTGATGTTGAATCTGTGCTGCTTGCATTGCCAAGAGCACATCAACAGAGCCCGGAATCAGCCCTTAACTGAAAATAGTTGGCCTGAGTTCCCAGGCGGTAATCAGTTACACCCCAAACCAGCCTCTTACAAAACCCGTTGGAGTTGGGAAGGTGGCAGGGTACTGGCATGGAGAACAGCAATGCTGACTTATAGGCTTGGCCACTTCCAAGTCAGGCCCTAATACTTTGTCAAACACCCAGCCAGGCTGTAATTGTTTTACAAAGTCATGCTGTTTGTTAACTTGGACTTCAGCAAAACCTTTGACAGAGTCCTGCATGGCATTTTAATTAGTAAAGTTGGATCACATAGGATTCAGGGTGAGTTTGCCAATTGGTATAAAATTGGCTTGATGGTTGGAGACAGGGTGGTGGTTGGAGGGTTGGGACTGAAAAGGCCTGAAGACTGAAGATTAGCGGTGTTCCACAGGGATTGGTAGTGGGTCCACTTTTGTTTGTCATTTGGATGAGAAGATACAACGTGCGGTTAGTAAGTTTGCAGATGACACCAGAATTGGCGCCATAGTGGATAGTGAAGAAGGTTTTAAGACCATAAGACCTAGGAGGAGAAATGAGATTATTCAACCCATCGAGTCTGCTCTGCCATTTAATCATGGCTGATAGGTTTCTCAACTCCATTCTCCCACTTTCTCCCTCTAACCCTTGATCCCCTTTATACTCGAGAACCTATCTATATCAGTCTTAAATATACTCAATGATTATCTAAGATTACAAAGAGATCTTGATGAATTGGTTCAATGGGCTGAGGAGTGGCAGTTGGAGTTTAATTTGAATGAACGTGAGATATTGCATTTTGATAATAGCAACAAGGACAAGACTGATACAGTTAATGGGAGGGTGCTGGACAGTGTTGTAGAACAGAGAGACCAAGGGGATTAATGTACATAATTCTTTGAAATTTGTGTCGCAGGTAGACAGGGTGGTTAAGAAGGTGTTTAGCACGTTGGCCTTCATTGCTCAGACCTTTGAGTATAGGAGTTGGGGTTGTATAGAAAGTTGGTGAGGCCTCTTCTGGAATACTGTGTGCAGTTCTCATCACTCTGTGATAGGAAGGATAGCATTAAACTGGAAAGTGTTAAGAGAAGATTGACCAGGATGTTTCTGGGAATGAAAGGTTTGAGGTATAAACATAGTTTGGAAAGACTGGGACTTCTTTCATTGGAGCGTAGGGGTTTGCAGGATGATCTTACTGAGGTTCATAAAATCACAAAGGGCATAGATCAGGTGAATATCATAGGTCTTTTCCATAGGGTGGGGGGTTCCAAATGAGAAGGCATATTTTTAAGATGAGAGTAGGATTTAAAAAAGACCTGAGGGGTAACATTTTACTGAAAGTGGTTTGTTTATGGAATGAACTGCCAGAGAAAGTGGTTGATGCAGATACAACTACAACATTTAAAAGATGTTTGGAGAAATTCGTGAATAGGAAAGGTTTAGAAGGATATGAGCCAAGCGAAGGTAGGTGGGACTAGGTTAGTTTGGGAACATGGTTGGCGTGGACTGATTGGACCAAGGGATCTGTTTCCATGCTGTACAACTCTATGACTCCTGCCTTACAACTGAGAACACTGAATGAGCTATTTAAATGCATTTAAATGCTATTTTATAACCTTGAAAATTAATTGAAAATTTCAGTAAGTCTCCACTTTTCCAATGTTTAGGGTTCATTCTGGGGTTGTGATTTCATAGAATTATCCCAATCTCCTCCAAGGAGAACGTAATCTTTTGATTTTGTTCTTAGTCAACCCTATGAGTGCATTGGACTATAATTCTGGTTACAACAGTGATGAAAAAGTGTATTTCTGGTGAACCTCATCTTTTAAAAATGACAGATTATGAAAATTTAAGGATTATTCTTCTGTTGCGATGTAGTGGTTATTTCAAACTTGGGGCAATTACACTGCAGTGCCCAGAGTAACTCGAGATAAAGCGTGACTGTGCTTTGACTCAAGTGAGTTAGAGTGCTGATGTAAATCCATGAGGCGATCATGTCTAGTAACATTATACGCTATGAATTCACCAAAGGCCAATTTTCATCAGCTTATTACCATATTTCAGCAAAATGGATTTGCCTTGTCCAGTGTGTATTAGCATTCATCCAGATCATCTGCAAATCTGTGACCACTGGAAGAACTAGGAGCATATAGCCCCCAGGTGAATTTATGTAGCTATTTATATTAATAAACTTGCTGACAGTTCGGTTTTAAATTAGGCGAAATATGCATTAATACTGGTTTGCTGAAAACAGGTATTCCAGCTATAATCCCATGTTTCTGCCAAGGAGGTGGAAGTGCGGTGAGGATGTCAAAAGGGGGTTGTGTATCTTGTGAAGACATATAGCTAAAGGAGAACTGCAGCAAGCGTCCAAACAAATGGAAGTCAATCTCCTTTCAATATAATGTTCAAACCCTGGAGTTGACCCTGATTATGGGTATATTCACAAAACTATTTTCAAAGATGGGATAGGCTTTACTGGAGTATCTGTTATTCTTTTTTGTAGTGTTGGAGAAAAGAATCTTTCCTTAAATGGTAATTAGTTTATAATACTGGAGTTATCTAGCTTACAGAGTCCGAGAGTAAGTACTCCATAGAGTAAAGGAAATACCTCCAAAAGACAGCAAGAGTTGACACCAATGTATTTGGAGGGCTGGAGAGTGATTCTCTTCATGTGAACTTAAACTCACCCCTTTGTTATTGTGAAGCAGACTCATGGGAAAATAATTCCCAATCTTGATTGGTTTTTGAATTTTATAGACGTAACACTCCTGAGAAGTTCAGATCTTCCTAACTTGGAGATGATGTTGGTGCTTTGGGACAGGTTTGTTTCACATTTGCACGTCACATCACTGGTCTCAGATGAAGGGTTTACGCCCGAAACATCAATTCTCCTGTCTCTCGGATGCTGCCTGACCTGCTATGCTTTTCCAGCACCACACACTCAACTCTAATCCCCAGCGTCTGCAGTCCTCACTTTCTCCTAACATCAAGTTATAGTCCAACAGGTTTATTTGGAAGCAGCAAGACCATGAGACAATAGCTATAAATTCTGTGTCTTATGGTCTTGCTCTGCAGCTACCTGGGGAAGGAGCAGCACTCCCAAAACTAGTGCTTCCAAATAAACCTGTTGGATTATAACCTGGTGTTGTGTGATTTTTAACTTTGTCCATCCCAGTCCAAAACCAGCTCTTCCACATCATGGTTTCTTCTCTGAGGGTAGTGAATTCTTAATCTGTGAGAGAATCCAGCATCGTGGGGAAAAGGCAGGAAAGTGGAGTTGGACTTCAGATCCCCATGACCTCAATGAATGGCAAAGCAGACTCAATGGGCTTAATAGCCAACTTCTGCCCTTGAATCCTATATTCTTAAGAGCGCTGCATGGTTTACAGGGGTAACAGCTCATGGTGACTGCCCTTAACCCAAGGGAATCCAAGTAGCCTGCCTGGCATCACTTTGAACAAATTTCTTCCTCAGTGCTTTGCAACGACAGCAAAGCATGGAAGTTACAACAGAGAGTGGTGAAAGAACTGCAGTTGTTGCTCCCTACTCATTCATCTTTACCTAATTAGAGCAATCGGTTAATTGCAGGAGTTGTAGAAGTTGCACCCTGCACTGACAGAATATATGTTGCTTCACGAATTGCTCCCTTGGGTTGCAAAAATATATGCATCAAACACTGGAACTAAGATACAGATGTTCCGTGACTAATAGCATGTGCAATGTACCGATGAAGTACTGTCATTACTGGTACATCTGTAATTAACAAGCACATGTTTTCCATACGAATTTACATAAGGAACTACATTCCAGCTTCCTACCTGTAGTACAATTAATTTTCTTTCGCTTCTCCACAGCTTTCCTGTCACTGTATGAGGTACAAAGATTCAGTGGCTTATTTTTATGAACATTTTGTTATTAATGTAATAACAATAATTATTTTTCACTCAAATGTTAAATTCAATAATTTAAAATTTGTTAATTGCTGCTATTTATTGTGACATTGGGTAAGTGAGTTTGACTGTCCAAATTGCATGTTCTGAGTTGTTTTGATTTTCTTCCCAATGGTTACAAGATCCAAATTTAACATCTAACTTCATGGTGGGGTAACATCACTGTATTTATCCTTTTGAGAGGGGACAAAGGTATGGTGATAATATTGCTGGACCAGTAACACAGAGGCTAATGTTCTGTGGACACGGCCTCAAATCCCACTATGGAGAAAGTGACAACTTCTGATGCTGGAGATCTGAGTCAAAACGTGTGTTGCTGGAAAAGCATAGCCAGTCAGGCAGCATCCATGGAGCAAGAGAATGGATGTTTCGCACACAAGCTGTTCATCTGGAATGACGGGGGACTGCAAAGGACTGAGAGATAAATGGGAGGGTGTGGGGCTGGGGGAAGGTAGCTGGGAATGTGATAAGTAGATGAAGGTGGGGTTAGGTGGTGATAGGCCGGAGTGGAGGGTGGAGCGGATAGGAGGGAAGGAAGATGGACAGGAAGGACAGTTCAAGAGGGTAGTGCCGAGTTGGAGGGTTGGATCTGGGAAAAGGTAGGGGGAGGGAAAATGTTGAAACTGGTGAAATCTACATTGATCCTGTGTGGTTGGAGGGTCCCAAGGCCAAAGATCAGATGCCCTTCCTCCTGGCGTCAGGTGGCTCGGATTTGGTGGTCAAGGAGGCCCAGGACTTGCATGTCCTTGGCAGAGTGGGAGGCGGAGTTGAAGTGGTCGTCCACAGGATGGTGGGGTTGTTTAGTGCATGTGCCCTGGAGTTATTCCCTGAAACGTTTCGTGAGTTAGTGTCCTGTCTCTCCAATGTAGAGGAGATCACATCGAGAGAAATTGACATGGTAGATGAAGTGTTTGGATGAGCAGGAAAATCTCTGCTGGATGTGGAAGGATCTTTTGATCCTTGAAATCAATCTTGAAATCAAGATTGACGCCTTGAAAAGTGTCCATAATACAGAGGAGGAAGTGCTGGATGTCTTAAAATGCATAAAAGCGGATAGTTAATGCCTCATCTTCCACCTCCGAACATTTCAACCCCAGGCATCAATGTGGACTTCCAGTTTCCTCATTTCCCCTCCCCCCCCCCCCACCTTACCCCAGTTCCAAACTTCCAGCTCAGCACTTCCCCATGATCTGTCCCACCTACCAATCTCCCTTCCTACCTAATTGCTCCACCCTCCTCTCCGACTTATCACCTCCATCCCCACTCCCCATTCACCTATTGTACCCTTTGCTACCTTGTCCCCAGTCCGCGCCCCCGCCACCCCCCATTTATCTCTCCACCCTGGAGGCTCCCTGCCTCCATTCCTGATAAAGGGCTTTGCCCGAAATGTCAATTTTCCTGCTCCTCGGATGCTGCCTGACCTACTGTGCTTTTCCAGTACCACTCTGATCTAAACTCTGGTTTCCAGCATCTGCAGTCCTCATGTTTGCCAAGGTGGATAAATCGTCAGGACCTGATCAGGAACTTGGATGGAGGTGAAGGGAGGGGTGTGGGTGCAGGTTTTTCACCACTTGTGGCAGCAAGGGAAGGTGCTGGGAGTGGAGGGTGGTTTGGTGAGTGGTGTAGACCTAACAAACTCATGGAGGGAATGGCCTCTGTAGAATATTGAAAACAGTGGGAAGGGAAATATATCTCTGGTAGTAGGATTTGACTGTGGGTGGCAGAAATGGCAGAGGGTAGATTTCCCTCTCCATCCCAATCAGCATTCTGCAGAGATCATTCCCTCCGCAGTTCCCTTGTTAGGTACATACACCCCACCTTCCCTTGCCACCATAAGAGGGGTAACACCTGCACCCACACCTCCCCCCCCCCCCCCCCCCCACCTCCATCCAAGGCCCCAAAGGATCCTTCCACAGCCAACAGAGTTTCCTGCACATCCAAACACCTCACCTATTGTGTCTGTTGCTCTTGATGTGGTCTCCCCTAAACTGGGGAGACAGGATGCCAACTTCCAGAACATTTCAGAGAACATCTCCGGGGACACACACCAATCAACCCCAACGTCCTGTGGCTGACCATTTCAAATTCCCCTCCCACTCTGCCAAGTCCTAGTCTCTCTCCACCACCAAATTTTAGGCACCTGACGCCTGGAAGAACACCTCATCTTCCACCTCGGGACCCTCCAACCATCCAGGATCAGTGTTGATTTCACCAGTTTCCTCATTTCTCCTGCCCCTAAGTTATCCAGATCCAACCTTCCAACTCTGCACATGCCCTACCTGTCCATCTTCCTAACCACCTATCCGCTCTAGCCTCCACACTGACCTATCACCACTACCCCCTATCTTCTTCTGCATATCACAATCCTAGCTGCCTTGCCCCCAGCCCCACGCCCCTCCCATTTATCTCTTAAACCCTCTTGACCCCCCACATTCCTGATGAAGAACTTATGCTCGAAACATCGACTCTCCTGCTCCTCAGATGCTGTCTGACCGACTGTGCCTTTCCAGCCATCACACTTTTTGACTCATTAAATTGAAAGTTTGTTTTGTGTAGTATCCATGAAACAACCGTTGCATGTTCACTAATTTGAAGGAAATTTGCCATCCTTAACTGCTCTGGCTTACATGTGACTCTAGATCCACCCTCTTAACTGCCCCCTGAGATAGCCTGGTAAGCTGCTCACTTCAAGGGCAATTAGGCAATAGACAGCAAATGCTAACCTTACCAGCAATGTCCACATCCTGTGAAAGAATAAAAACGTATGTGCAGGGTGTCGTGAACGTGTGCATGAGTTGCCGGGACCAGGCCCAGAAAGATGGATGAGAAGGTGGGGTGGAATATTTGAAGTTGAGGAAGAAATGTGAAGAGATAACCAATAGAGGAATCTCTTGCAGTTTGGGATGGCCATTGTTTTTGAATTATATCCAAAAAGTGCACTGTGAAAAGTTTACTTTTATCCACTAAATGATGTTGGTAATTTCAGAATGACTAATAAATTGCATTTTAGAAAGTTTTGAGTTCTCAGCATATTCTGAAATAAGCCTGATTGTATGCGTACTTAAATGAAGGAATTTGGTGATCTTATGTAATTCTGTGCTCTATTTGAGAAGAAGTGCATAGCCATTCCTTCAGGAGGTGAGTTGAAAGAAAGAAAGAAAATTCTTCAGTCCATTTGATCTTCTTCCTCGAGGACAGTCACTCCTGACATGCATTATTCAGTTGCTCCTTTACAGTGACCGATGTCTAGACTGACTGGTCCTTTCAGTTAGCAATCATTCTTTTGATTTAGTGAATATTTCCCTCATCTTTGTCCCAAATTTGCTATTCATAACCCTAAATCTGTGCCCTGTCACCTGTGGCTTAGACACGTTTTAGATTTATTTTCTCTTTCTTCTTAAAAATGTCAAAAGTTCATTCTGAAATATTTTGTTCCAAAGCTGATGAGCTTTAATTAATCAAGTTATTTGTTCCTGATCATCGTAATAATCCTCCTTGCTATTAAATTTGTTGTTTCTACTCCTGTGGTCAGATCATTCTGATTCACCAACCAAGTCACTAGAAGAGGCTTACAGTTAATTACCAGTGTGTGAAGTTACGGTAGAGTCAGAGAGTCTGCATGAATGTTCCTCCGTCATTCATAGCAAAGAACTGAGGCTAAGCTCATCAGTAGAGTCTGTTTTTCCAACTAGTAGCTTTTGATTACATCAATTACCTAGAATTCTGGTGGGAAAATAACTTAATAAAAGTCTCTTAAGTAAGTAATAACCAAGAAATAAATATCCATGATAATTAAGTGGAGGGAAGTGTATAAGAATAAATTATCTACTGCAGTTTAAATCTACTGAAACTATATTGGCAAGTATAACTGCCAGTAACAAATGAAGAGTTCTGTTTCTTTCTCAAATGAAATTAGGCCCTTCGATATTAATGTTTGATAAAAGTAAAATTAGAAAATACATTGACAAATGTATGGTGCAGCGTTGAGAGACATCTGTGCCAGATCCATTATTGTTCATTAATCACATTGATAATTTATAGATTTTAAGTCATCACTTAAAATATTTGTTTGACGAGAGTGTCTCTTTTCTTTAATGTCTAGCCGGGCATCTTCTTTTCAAGTCTGTGCCCATTATGCAGTGTCTGTTTTGAAGTAGAAATTCAATAAGTCTTCAAAGCTGTATGGTGAAACTGGGCCAGATTAATGCTGAGGACATCTCATCCATCACATCTGCAATTTAGAGTCTCTGTGGAAATGAGGAAGAATGTGGAAGAGTGCACGAACACGGAATATTCTTACTGTTTTCCATAAACCCTGACCCTCTACAACATGTGAAGAGAATTTGTTAAACCACTAAATCCTTCTTATTTAAATCATCAGCAGCAGATTATACCAAGTTTAAACTGATTTTGAATTTTCTGTTGTTAACTACAGATTGTCAAGCAACCCATTTTGAATAGTTAAACGCTGAACAGGCTGAGCAAATAATATCATTTCTAACCTAAGTCTAGAAGCTAAAACCAATGCTGGCTGACATTGTATTGTTGTTAATTAAAGCTTATTTTCCTGTCTAGTGCTAGAGCATGGTGATGGTTGAATAGCAGTAATTAGTGTGAATAATAGATGTGATGAACTTTGATTGTAACATTATACAGGAAAATGTCTGTACATTTGGAATAACAAGACTGTTTATTTCCTAATGGCTCCAGAGGTTTATTTATTAAGTGACTAATTTTCAAAGAGTCAGCATGTTGAGTTGATCCTCAGGCTGGTATCTCACTGTTGGGTGAGCTGATCTCCGCTAGCACAGGGAAGATGATGTTGAGATAAATTAACCTTGGGGCCATCTGGTTAGGGAGAGGAGGATTAAGTGATTCACTGTGTGGGTCTAGGAGGGTACCTGAACCCTGTGAAACTTGGGGGGGGGGGTAGAAATTTAGGGAAATGTCGCAAGAATGAAAAATTTAGATTCCTGAAATTGAGCAAAATGATTTTCCCAGTTAAGGTTTTAAGTGACGAGTTCTGAATTTCACAATTGCATGATTACTGCTTTAATTCCACACATTTGCACCTGATTATTGGTTAATCTGGCCTCATGTCTAAACATCACCCCATTCTCCCTTCCTTTCCCAAGAAACCAATCATTGGCCTGATACTTGGATTGATTACACCCATCATCCAGTTACCTATTATTGAGCATCACTGGCTAGGCCAGCATTTGTTGCTCATTCCTAGTTGCCCCAGAAGATAGCTAAAAGTCAATACTTTGTTATGGAGTCACATGTAAAGTAGGCCCAATAGAGACAGCAGATTTCCTTCTCCAAAAGATGTTACTGAATCAGATAGGCTTTTGCAACAGTCAACTGCATGATCAATATTGGACTGGAATTTTATTCCAAGATTTTATTGAATTCAAGTTTCACCACCTGCTGTGATGGGATTGAATGTCATGTCACCAGAACACGAGCCTGGGTCTCTGGATTACTAGTTGAGTGCCAATACTACTGCGTCATTACCACTCACTTAAAAGTGTCATCCCTTGCCCACCAATTCACAAACACATTTCAGAGGTCTCATTGCTGCACACTGCTTCTGAGCTTCTATCTTCACGCATTGAACTGTATGTATTTAAGATTATCACCTGTTGTCGTTAGTGGTGTAGTATTTCATGTGGGTAGTGGGTGCACTGAAAGTGTGGTCCTGCCAGACCTCTAACCTCCCAATGTTATTTGGTGAAATGGCTTGTGCTATATTCATCTGAATAAGGTGATATAACTCCGAGATCGTGTAGATACGTTACTGCTTGCCTCTGGAGGCCTCCTTGCCATTGCGTACTATGGCTGAAGATGAAGACTCATTTATAGTTGCAATGGCTGCTCAGGAATCACAACATGGAAGAGATATTCTGGCTCTGACCTTCCCCATATAATATTAGCATGACATCCTGAATGGATACAGAAAGAACTGGTGCTTTCATTGCTGTTTCAGTCCTTTGCTTACAACACAGGAGGTGGCATGGTACTGATAACATTGGTTAGGCTGATGTGCTCAAACGCTGGCATCATTAGGCACCAATTGTGTGGGTGCCACTGAAGCCTGCGTACCAGAAGAAGGGCCACTGCTTGTGCCAGAGGAATAGAAGCTTCAGCACCTTACAAATGAGTTAACACTGATGGTGGTAATGGGAGAGCAGCGCAATGAACCGACTGAATTGGCTTGATGTGGAGCTTTCAGCTTCACCATCCGAATGGTCTTGCTCCTTTTCCACCATCTCCATGATGACCCCCCTCTTTTGGATTGAGGATGGACTGTCAGCCATCACCAAATCTCCTCCACATCCCCTCTCCGCCCCCCCCCCAAATCTTTGCCCTCTCAACCTTGTTCTGTGACAGCTTCTCCTGCAATGAGATGGCAGGAGGGATTGAGTGAGATGGAAAAGCTGTCAGTGGTCATGCAGGAGAGATGGTTATATGTCCCCATTGGGTGAGTAGGAAGTGTAGAGGGCAGAAAGGGATAGTAAGTTAGTAGGTGAGAGCTGTTGCGTGGAGGTGTGGCATGCAATAGTGAGAGTGATAGACCATTGTTGAGAGACGAGTGCACCGAAAGAGTTAGTGAGTGTGATGTAGCAGAGAGAAGATGGTGGTGTACACCCCTGTGGAGCCCAGAAGATCATTGACCCTTTTGCTGTGCTGCCAGACGTTTTGTCTGATCTGCATCCAGGCTGGCTGGGTGTAGCCTCTTCTGCCATTCAGCAGCATAGAGGATGGGCCTCCTCTCTACCGCTCTGATCATCAGCACTTCCATGTCCCTGTCTGGAAAGCAGAGTGCGACCTTTCTATTTTGGGTCCATGTCCTCAGTGAGAATGTTGAAGTGTATGGGCCATTCCTTGCAGTGTCTGCAGCTGCAGAGCCGGACTGTATATCTGGTGCCTGCATCTTGAAGGCCACAACATCCAACCAGCACTGAGCACTTCCAGCATGCCTGCTGTACACCTGTCTGAACTGGGCACTCAAGAAGCCGATTGCCTAATGGATGAGTTGAAAAGCAGATGATTAAATAAAATTCGTCATGTGTCATAGTGGGAAGCCTTACGTGACTCTCACTGAAAATGACACTTGGCTAAAAAAAAAGGGAGAATTGAGCACTATTTCCCAACAAAGAGACTACACCTTCAAGAGAAAATGGAATAGGAGAATGTTGCCAGAAAAGGATCAAGAAACCAAATGAAAAAATACTGGTTCATTGAAAGCTATTAACATGTTTAGCAATTCATTTATGAAGTTTTCCTAGTTTCTATCATCTCATTGATACATGCTGTTACTGTTAATCTTTATCCATTCGCTACTTACAAACGTTAGATTACATTGGCCTGGCTTTTCCCTTCATACAGCTAAAATCAGATCCACATTTACATTCTTCTGCTATTATTTCTAACCAGTTTTCACCTAAATGTATGCAGGCATATTCACATTAAGCAGGGCTAACACAGTCATTCATAATCTGATGTGATGTAATTATGGCCTTATTAGTGATGAACATATTTCAAAATCCTAGGGAAAAAATAAAAAGATAAAGTTATCAGGAAATGCAGCACAAACTGGAACTTCTTTCTCTGGAGCACGGCATATTTCCATTCATAGGGTGTCCAAAATCAGGGTAATAAATGTAACACTATCACTAGTAAATCCAATGGGGAGTGCACAAGAAATGGCAGAGAGCCTGAAGCGTGGAGAGAAAAGCTAGAGGCAGGTGGGGGTCGGGAGAAAGTAGCATAGGTGAGTGGAGAAGGGAATGGGGGGAGGGTGGAGTGGATAGGTAGAAAAGAAGATAGGCAGGTAGGACAAATCATGGGGAAAGAGCGGAGCTGTAAGTTTGGAACTAGGGTGAGGTGGGGAAAGGGGAAATGAGGAAACTGTTGAAGTCCACATTGGTGCCCTGGGGTTGAAGTGTTCCGAGGCGGAAGATGAGGCGTTGACAGAGGCCCAGGATCTCCATGTCCTCGGCAGAGTGGGAGGGGGAGTTGGAAATGTTGGGCCACAGGGTGGTGTGGTTGATTGGTGCGGGTGTCCCGGAGATGTTCCCTAAAGCGTTCTGCTAGGAGGCGTCCAGTCTCCCCAATGTAGAGGAGACCGCATCGGGAGTAATGGATACAATAAATGATATTAATGGATGTGCAGGTAAAACTTTGATGAATGTGGAAGGCTCCTTTAGGGCCTTGGATGGAGGTGAGGATTGAGGTGTGGGCGCAGGTTTTGCAGTTCCTGCAGTGGCAGGGGAAGGTGCCAGGATGGGAGGGTGGGTTGGGGGCGTGGTCCTGACCAGATAGCCACAGAGGGAACGATCTTTGCGGAAGGCGGAAAGGGGTGGGGAGGGAAATATATCCCTGGTGGTGGGGTCTTTTTGGAGGTGGCAGAAATGTTGGTGGATGATTTGGTTTATGCGAAGCTTGGTAGGATGGAAGGTGAGCACCAGGGGCGTTCTGTCCTTGTTACGGTTGGAGGGGTGGGGTTTGAGGGCGGAGGTGCAGGATGTGTACGAGATGTGTTGGAGGGCATCTTTAACCACGAGGGATGGGAAATTGCGGTCTGTAAAGAAGGAGGCCATCTGGTGTGTTCTGTGGTAGAACTGGTCCTCCTGGGAGCAGTTACAGTGGAGCCGGAGGAATTTGGAATACGGGATGGCATTTTTGCAAGAGGTAGGGAACTTCCCACCCTACCTCTTGTAAAAATGCCATCCCGTATTCCAAATTCCTACCGCCTCTGCCGTATCTGCTCCCAGGAGGACCATTTCCACCACAGAACACACCAGATGGCCTCCTTCCTTAGAGACCGCAATTTCCCTTCCCACGTGGTTAAAGGTGCCCTCCAATGCATCTCGTCCACATCCCGCACCTCCGGCCTCAGACTCCACCCCTCCAACCTTAACAAGGACAGAACGCCCCTGGTGCTCACCTTCCACCCTACCAACCTTCGCATAAACCAAATCATCTGCCACCTCCAAAAAGACCCCGCCCCAGGGATATATTTCTCTCCCCACCCCTTTCCGCCTTCTGCAAAGACCGTTCCCTCCGTGACTACCTGGTCAGGTGCATGCCCCCCTACAACCCACCCTCCCATCCTGGCACTTTCCCCTGACACCGCAGGAATTGCAAAACCTGCGCCCACACCTGATCCCTCACCTCCTCCAAGGCCCTAAAGGAGCCTTCCACATCCATCAAAGTTTTACCTGCACATCCACTAATATCATTTATTGTATCCGTTGCTCCCGATGTGGTCTCCTCTACATTGGGGAGACTGGATGCCTCCTAGCAGAACGCTTTAGGGAACATCTCCGGGACACCCGCACCAATCAACCACACCGCCCTGTGGCCCAACATTTCAACTCCCCCTCCCACTCTGCCGAGGACATGGCGGTCCTGGGTCTCCTTCACCGCCATTCCCTCACCACCAGACGCCTGGAGGAAGAATGCCTCATTTTCCGCCTCAGAACACTTCAACCCCAGGGAATCAATGTGGACTTCAACAGTTTTCTCATTTCCCCTTCCCTCACCTCGCCCTAGTTCCAAACTTCCAGCTCAGCACTGTCCCCATGACTTGTCCTACCTGCTTATCTTCTTTTTCACCTATCCACTCCCCCCACCACCGACCTATCATACTCTATGCTACTTTCTCCCCATCCCACCCTCCTCTAGCTTATCTCTCCACGCTTCAGGTTCTCTGCCTTTATTCCTGATGAAGGGTTTTGCCATCGATTTTACTTCTCCTCGGATGCTGCCTGAACTGCTGTGCTCTTCCAGCACCAATAATTCGGAATCTGGTTTCCAGCATCTGCAGTCATTGTTTTTACCTAGTGCACAAGAAATGCCTTTTACCTAAAGATTGGTTAGCATATTGAACTCACTGCCCCTGCCATTTGTGTACAACTCAGTGTATAACTTGAGTTGTATAACTTAGATACTGTGCAGAGAAAGCTAGAAAAGTACACGGGGGGAGAATGGGCTGCTGGAATATTCTGATAGAGATGAATGAACAGGGGTTGGAGGAGGCTTACATACAGCATTAATGCTGCAAATAGGCCAGTACAGCTACTCATCTGAGCAGCGTCTAGGCCAAGTCCAAGTGCAGTAAAGAAAATGATAAAGCGGTCCTACCATTTGATATGTCAGTGCACGTCTTAATAAGAAAAAGCCAAACAGCTGGTAAAGTCTGTGTATTGTGTATGGGCCCTGTGCTAATTCTCTTCAGACCTTTAACCCTCCTAAAAACGTCAGTGAAGAAAATCTGAAATGCTATTGCTAAACATGAGCATTGCACTGTTAAAGCTCTGAAGTTGAGTGGAGCTCTTTTTTTATTAAAGCTTATTCCCAGCCTTTCACCAGAATATAATTATCTTACAAATGGGGTGAAGAAGTTCAAAGTCCATTGAAAGCAGTGCATATTAATAAACCCTATTGTAACTGAACTGTGAATTGAACTGGTTACTGGGTTAGTCAAGGGAGAGGCCAGGACTCCTTAATTATAAATTTTGACAGTGACCTCTGTGCAAAAGAAAGGTCATTTACTGCCCTGCAAACTCCTTTTCAAAAATGAACTGTTTCTATTAGTATGACTGTAGCCTTCTAATCAGAATGCCTTTAAAGTAGATGACCGATACTCAATTTATTTCCATGGGATTTTAGCACCTTCTAAAATATATTCAGATCATTGTATATTGTAATCAATAAAACATTGGTACACGCTGGAATGCCAATTATATCATAGAAAGTGTGCAGCTAGGTGACCTCAGCTCTTCAGAGCACACGCTATTTCCAAAGTGATGTTTTATAGAGGAAAAAAACTGCTTGACTTTTTGAGCACAGCTCTAAGCAGCGCACTAGCCCTGCTGAGGGATAACCCGAAAATGACTCCAAAAAGCTGATAATTGCAAGGAAAGAGAGTTCTACATGAGAGAGCCACCTGCTGGGATTGTCTGTGCTGGCTGCCAGACCCCAGTGTTTGAACAGTTGGTTGGTCTAAAACAAATAATCGTCAATTAAACCAGCAGCCTGCTGTGGCAGCGATGGTGGACAGCAAGATATGAGCTTCCGCACTGTTGTCCTTCTTAAGTTTACATAGACACAAATGATCATTAACCTGCTTTCATTAGCAGAGGAACTGTGTTGAGGGCAATAAGGATAATTCATGATTATTTGCCATTGTACCTGATTGCAGTTGTCTATTATTTACAAATCCATATGTGGTAAGAGCAAAAGGTTTTTGGCCAGCATGTTTATGGGCTTGTCTCAGACCAGTGATGGACTCATGGATGGAGCACATGGTTCAATCTGGGAGGCTGGAAGCTAATCTGCAGTTTGTGTCTCTGAATGGAGTGACTACAGAACCTGTGGGACATCCCCAGGCAGTGACCTGGTTTAAACGAGAACCAATTTGGGGAGAGGCAGCTGGGATTGTGATTTTGTTGTGGAGTCAGGGAATCTCTCCTCATGCTCTTGGTTCCACAGGAACTATTTTGAAAATTAGGAGTTTCCAATGGAAGGTGACTACTGCTTATTGGAGGCTGCAGCCACTGAAGATGCCCAAGAGGAGCAGGCCTTGTGCGTGTGTTTAGGATGCCGACCTTCTTGACTGGCAGAATAGCCCAATGCAGTTTTGATTTGGGCATCTGTCAGCCAGTCATGTTCGATTGGTTCCTAAAATTAACCTTCATGCTCATTTGATTCACATAAAGCTGGTGTAACTGGGTCCAATTTGAATCCTGTTACTTGTACAAGAGGAATTCCTAAAATTGTTTCCCATTTTTTTGCCCTGGGTTCTAATTTCATGATTCTTTTCCTTTCACAGTCAGCAAAAGTTAAAATACGCATCCAGTGATTTGATTGTAGTTTCCTGTGAATGCCATGATGTGGAACCAGCGGCTAAGCATTAGTTGAGAGAGACTAGATTGTTGAAGGATTGTTACACTTTCCACTTCCACCCGCAGGCTTCACCTCAAATCCTCTTTTGATCTAGTTCATGACCTCTGGCCGGTGAGAAGCAAGTACAGGTTACCAACTAAATCAACAACAATCTTGAGGTACAAACGGTCTGCAGTCAAAGGTTTTAGCACAATATTAGAGGAAATTAATCTAGCTTGCTTTCCTGTCAAATAGTTCTTAATATTTACAAATCTCACATGAACCCTATAAAACAGTGCCCAGGTAGCTGCAGAGCTAGATGAATAAGATTTTTAACAGAATTAGAATAAATAACTCAAAGCACACACTGTTCTTGTTAGAGCTGATGTTGCATGTTTCAAATTTAAAACGAAGATAATTTTATTTCCAATTCTTAAATGCAGATAGAGAAAGAATGCTGTTTTAGCTCACTTGGCTGGATGGCTAGCTTGTGATGCAGAGTAATACCAACAACTGGGGTATAATTCTCACACAGGCAGAAGTTATCATGCAGGACTCTCCTTCCCAATCTCTCTCCTTGCCTGGGGTACAGTGACCCTCAGGTTAGACCACCACTAGTTATCTCGCTCTCATGAGAGAGCAGCCCTATGGTAAGACAATGGTGACTATACATTTTATAGATAAACAAAGTGCAGTTTTGAAATGGATGTCCACATAATTATGATTTAATAGCTTTCCCCCCTTGATGCTAATGAATCCATGTGAGAACAAAGCTGCAGATAGATTTAGCTGCTCATTAATGGACCAATCAAAATCCTGCATCGGGTTAATATAGTTTGGAACAATGAAATCTAGTCTCCGAGCTGTTTTGCTACATCACTACTTGGACACATTTCTTGAGGATATGAATGCCACTCATTGTTGGAAGCCTTCAAACAGAAGGTATCTTTGTGAGGAATGGTTTTGCAGGACCAGGTTGTTGTTTGGGAGAAGGGCTTGTTTCCAGTGAACTGAGAGAACACGTTATGTTAAGAATTATAATAGGTGCATTCAGCTTGGTAATGGAAAAGAAGGTGAAATTCCCAAATTAGTATCTTCATGAGATTTAAATAATTAAATACATACTAATGCTTATTATAGTAAAAAGTGAGGTCTGTAGATGCTGGAGATCAGAGCTGAAAATGTGTTGCTGGTTAAAGCACAGCAGGTCAAGCAGCATCCAAGGAACAGGAAATTCGACGTTTCGGGCCAGAGCCCTTCATCAGGAATGATGAAGGGCTCTGGCCCGAAACGTCGAATTTCCTGTTCCTTGGATGCTGCCTGACCTGCTGTGTTTTAACCAGCAACACATTTTCAGCTCTAATGCTTATTATAGGCATGTTTATCAAATAGGACAGATTTTGCTGGGACTGGGCATTTCATGATATACCATTTTAGTTAGACTTACTTGTATAATATTAGCTTTCAATCAAAGTCCCAACAAATTTGCTGAAATTGTGAACTGATGATATACAGTGAGGGTAAAAGGGAATCCAGAACTTCAATGTATAATGGGACATTGTATCCGCTTAAGCAATGAGATTTCAGGTTTGAGAAATACGCAGAAGAAGTGAATTGAAAAGCAGAGTGCATTAGAATTAAATAAGGAGGAGAAATTAAGAGACAAAGATTGGATTGTAGGTGGTAGGGAGCGAGAACCACTCAAAGGAGAAATAAGTTTGAATTGCTTGCGACAGGTGAGAATGAGTGTGATAGTCATTCTTAATTCTGCAGCTGAAAGACTGCTTACACTGTTAATTGCTGGGCTTAGTTTGATAAGATTCTGGCAATTACAATGAAAAGACAGCGATTTCATGAAAATCACAGTGCGGTTCAGTATGAAATGCTATTTTCCAGAAGTTAACAGCAAGAATTGAAAATTAACTAACAAATTGTTGTATGGCACAGTTCATAAGACATCTTCTCCTAGCTACAAGTTGTTAACTTGTGGATTAGTATTTTGGAGCAAAATATTTCCCAGTATGTCATAGCAAAGAATAAAACAATTTTGCTTCAATGTAATAAGGACTATATATAGCAAATGTTGCGTAACACCACCATCATTATGATGATGTTGCTGCCATTTGAATTGACCCATGAAATACTCTGAAAGTTTTAACATGATTGGAGGGAGAATATCAGCTCTATTTGACAGGTTTTATTCCTACAGTAATGGTCTTTGAATTAGGCCTACAGCGAATAAAGTACTGCTACAATATTGCTGTTCATAGCATAGGTCTTTCTCCTGTGGCTGTCTTGGCTACTTTCTAGAACTGAGTGGAAAATGATAAACTTCAAATTATCTCATTGGTAAGTCAGTGTAAAAGCGCCTGGGCCAAACATTACAGATTTCCCTCCCCTCCCCATTCGCTTTCTGTAACGACCATTCCCTCCATGACTCCCTTGTCAGATCCACCAACCCTCACCAACCCACCCTCCCCTCCCAGCATCTTCCCTGTTTCCGCAGGAATTGCAAAACCTGTGCCCACACCTCACCCCTCACCTCCGTCCAAGGCCACAAAGGACCCTTCCACACTCATCAAGTTTTACCTTCACTTCCACACATGTCATTTACTGTATCCATTGCTCCCGATGCAGTCCCCTCTACAGTGGAGAGACAGGACGTGTACTTTAGCACAGCACTTTAAGAACTTCTCCAGGACACTCGTACCAACCAACACTCCCTCCCACTCCACCAAGGAAATGCAGATCCTGCGCCTTGTCAATCGCCACACCCTCACCAACCGATGCATGGAGGACGAATGCCTCATCTTCCACTTCGGGAACCCTCCAAACCACGGCATCAATGTGGACTTCACCTTATCCCAGTTCCAACCTTTCAACTCGGCACTGCCCTCATGACCTGTCCCACCTGTACATCTTCCTTCCTACCTATCTACTCCACCCTCCTCTCCGACCTATCACCATTACCCCAAATCTCTGTCTACCTATCGCACTCTCAGCTACCTTCCCTCCAGCCCCATCCTCCTCCCACTTACCTCTCCACCCCTTCGGCTCACAGCCTCATCCGCGATGAAGGGCTTTTGCTTGAAACATCGATTTTCCTGCTTCTTAGATGCTGTTTGACCTGCTGTATTTTTCCAGCACCACACACTCAACTCGAAACATGAGAGTTCAATCAAAATAATATCCAGTATTAAGCTCATGTTTATATGCCTGCATTTATCATGAGAGTTGTTTTAAGGTTTTGTGTGTGTGTGTGTGTGTGTGTGTGTGTGTGTGTGTGTGTGTTTGTGTATGTGTAAGACAGAGAGAGAGAGAGAGATTGGTACGTTCTTAGTTGCTAGCAATTGTCACAGACAGCTGAAGATGGCCAATATTATATTTATTAATGACAGATGTTGCTAAGATGGAATGGTTGGTACAGCAAATTATAAAAACTGCTTTGGCTTTTGAGAAAGGTCAGACTCTGGCAGATATAATATCTGATTCCCCCATGGACTGTTAAACTAATGCCTTCTGGAATCCCCTCCCTGTGTTGTGTAATTAGTGTGTGAAATTTCCTGAAGCACAGATCACCAGAAGGAGATTGTGTTGCATTGTTTCAGATTCACAATGATAAAATATATCGAAGGCGAAAATGTTTCCAGTCAATCAGGCAAACAATTGGACTGCTGATTTTTAAATTAACGTTGATATGTAAAAGGTAAAGTCACCATAGTCCCACTCTTTTGTTGGGAAGAGAGGGAGAACTGGTGATGTTTTAAACCGAGGGTCACAGTGCCTCAGGCTTGGGGTGAGATTGAGAAGGTGCAACCTTCATGGTGACCATGTGTGGGAATTGAACCCATGCTGTTGGTGTCATTCTGCATCATAAGCCAGCCACTCAATCAACTAAGTTGAACATGGCAGGTTTCTCTCTGTGAGTTCCAGCGAGTTTCCTTCTGCAGTTTTACACTGCTCACCTCATTAGCTGTGCACCACGACTCTCCTGGTCTGCACTTGTGCGATCTGACTCTCACAAACAGCAAAATTGCTGCCCTTTGTCAGGGCTTTCTGATGCCCGCACTGCCATTTACAACCCAGCTGAGCACCGCTTCAAATGCTGCCAGCCAAAAATTGGACCTCATATTCTGAGTGTGTGGAAAATTGATAAGGCAATGGCCAACAGATGAAATGCTGCCCTCCTGCCACTTTGCCAATAGGTCCTAGTAGAAGGTGCTATGGAAAGGAGAGTCTTCCTCTTTCTTGAGAACCAGCAGAGAAGACCTTAGTACTATACTAAACCAGTCTGTTCTGAAGTTATGATATGGATCAGTGGAGAGTCCATGGTCTGGAGGAACATCCAGTATTGCAGGAAGAAGCTCATTGGCCTCTGTGCTCATGAAGTGACATAATGTTCTCTCTGGTACTTCTAATTCAATTACTACACCCAGCTCCCACCATGGCTCATGGTCTATCACTCTCACCATTTGTAAGTAGCACCTTCCAACATCTGTCACTTACCCCAAACCTCGAAATCACTAACGTGACGTGCCCTCTGAATTGCCTGCTCACTTTCTCTGCACACCCCACCACCCGTACGAACACTAACAGCTGGGCCAGCCACGTTCATTTCACTCAGTTCCTGCCCTTGTCTCATTCAAAGAGAAAATGGCATGCAATAGTGCAGCAAGCACAAAGATGGGTGGGAGAGTGTCCAATGTTGTCTGTCCACCCCACCTAAGAGGAGAGAAAAGACTGTGGCTGCTCATGTAGTTGACTGTCATTTTAGCTGCAGCTACAGAAATGAAGCTAGAGAAGGTAATCATCATTGGCACACACACAGCGTTACTATCCAGTCTGATTAACAAATCCTCGGAGAGTTCTGAAAACGAAGATGAAAATTTTATAATGAAAATGGTGAAACACTGGGAATTCAGGATAAAGAATTCGCCTCAGCGCTTCCCCTGATACATTGTGGGCAGAATGTAAATAACTCTGAGAGGTTTTTGGGTGATTTCAGTCCTGCTAAGAAGGTGAATGAAACTGTAGTTGTGTTTATCAGACAAAACTGCTGGTTAGTGAAATAACTCCACAGAGGACGGTATCCAGTCACCAAGTCACCCTTTATTTACATGCAGAGAGTCTTTGACACTGATCCAGCTCCCTCAGAGTCAGCTCTGAGTGAACAGAACCTCTGTTTATCCTCTTTTGTTCCCTCTTTCCCCCACACCACCACCTAACAGCAGTAATGCTTATTTTTCCCCAGCACCCATGTTTTGTGTGTGCAGGTGTTGGACACAGTGAAGAACAGCAAGTGTGTAAATCTTTATTTATATTCCACTACCAGGAAGAAAGGAAACACCTGAGTGGCCAGTGACAAGCAGTGCCTTCTCGACAAAGGGCAATGCTGCGTGATTAAAATGTGAAGGGGAGAACAGCGATTAAATCAAAATAGAGTTGATGGGGGAATAAAGAATCTCTGTTTATGTCTGTCAGCCAGGGCTCCCTGATTGGACAAGATTAACAGCCCCAATCAGGGAACTCCTACTCTGAGATCCACCTGACTGATATTATTACAATCACAAAACAGAGTACATTCACTACAGATAATACAGAGGTGGCAAAAGAAATATCAACATGAAACTTTAACATTTATCTTCAGAAATAGAAAGATATAGAAGAACAATGTTTCCCAAAGAAATATATGGCAATTGCGAAAAATTACATACTTGTTGGGGAAACATTTCAGGCTGTAAGAGCTGCTCCTTTTTTTTTGAGGTATTTTAGGTGTTGGCAGTGATTTGCTTGAATTCCAGGAGCAGCAAATTCCAGGAACTTTGGAAAAAATAATCAAAACAACAGCAGTTTTAAAACGGAGAAGAGCAAACAAAGGAAGCACATGGTGAGGTCAGTGCAGGAGAGAGAGAGGGAGAGAGAACCTGCACAGTTACCGCCTTTGCTGTTTGAAGTCGTGTATCGCTGGACATTGGAGTGCATCTGGGAAAATTAACAAATAGTGAAATTCCCAACTAATCTTGGAGAAACTGTTGGGCGAAGTTCACAGCACAGAATCAGATAAGTTAATTGTAGTTTTAAGAGAAAGGCTGCAGTAGTGAGTATAGTGGATTCTTTCTTGATTATATGTTTTTGGAGATAAGTCTCTTGATTAAACTGAAAATATGAGCCTTAGCTATGAATTTAACCTGGGGCAGTGTTTTGTAGAGGAATAAGATGGTGTTATTTTCTGGGTCTGTAGATTGTGAAGGAGCAAAAATGGCCTTTGCAGTGATATGTAGTTCTTGTCAGATATGGGAGTTTAAAGACAGTTTAAGGGTTACTGCGGATTATATCTGGTATAAATGCTGTTGGATGCGAATCTTATCAGATCAAGTCAATCGGTTGGAGAGACAGATAGAAGCGATGAGAAATTTGCAACAGCAACAGTATGTGATGGATGGCAGTTATAGGAAGGGGGGAAAGTCTCAGATACAGTCACATAGATGGGTTAACTCCAGGAAGGGTAAGAGAGGTAGGCAGCTAGTGCAGGAGTCTTCTGTGGATATACCCATTTCAAACAGGTATGCTGTTTTGGAAAATGTAGGGGATGATGGATTCTCAGGGGAACGCAGCACAAACAGCCAAGTTTCTGGTGTTGAGACTGGCTCTAATGCAACGAGAGATACGTCGGCTTCCAAGAGATCAATTGTGTTAAGGGATACTGTAGTCAGAGGTACAGACAGA